>NC_067284.1:69503189-71914439 GCF_020740795.1 Apus apus | reverse complement strand
TATACTCAAGCTGGAAAAGTCAATTGTTCTCTTGGTAAAATACTAAAAATAGGGTAATACAAATAATTGCTCAAAATATGCAAATTTCTGTGATTAAACAAACACAAACCAGAAGGTAATAAATAAATATTTTCTTTAGAAAACTGCCAACTGCCATACATCTGCTCCTTTTCATATACTAATGGCAGCTGTGAATTACCAAAATAAAACACAGAAAAAGCATACCAAACATACATTGAATGTAAAATCCATTTGTTAGTTCATGACCATGCAAAGATTGAAAATAATTCTTTTCCTTTTTCACACACGGAAGAATAACTCCCATTTGCTGCCAGTGGAATTACAGCAGTGTAAAACAAGGTAAAAAAGGAAGCAAATCAGACTCAATCGTTAATTTTTTGAGGATATTTTAAACTACCTGAGCAGTGCAACCAAATTTGACCTTAAATTGGTAAATTGCACTTAAAGGAGGTCTTAATGATCTTGCATAGTAATTCTGGATATTTCAAGATGAACAGGCCATTTTTGATGCCCAGGCAACACATAATGGTCCATTAGCTAATTTTTTGTTCATCCTCCTGTATTGTGAAAGCAAAAATTATGGTACCTTTAACTGATAGATTTTAGACACTGTGTGCAAAGTACTAGCCCAAAACTTAACCTACTTGATATGGCATCTCTTGAAACCTTATCTGCAAAAATAATTCTAATTGGCTGAATACCCTGTTCTGTCACATGGAATGAAAACTGATTGAAGAGCTGTAAACAAAGGTTAATGCCAGCCAACAGCATATTACACTGGAGGGAGCCACAAAGTTTACTGTGAGTTCTTACATTTAACTTCTATATTAATGCGAGCTAAGACTTAATTTGGGAGGTGCTGTAATCAACCAAAGTGACAAAAAATGTATTTTTAGGCATCCGAAGAAATTATAGAATGATTACATGCTGTCAAAGAATACTTGGCTTGAGAAAATGCAGTCTTGTATACCACAGGAAAAAAACTGATCTGAAGAGAGAAATTCAAATGGGAACTCTGGAAAATTATAATGCAGACACACTTAATGAGGAAGACAGGGAAAATATCTGTGTATTACAGCTCGTACACACATAGGCTGAGACAACGTGCAGTGAGGCAGCAATAAAAACTACATCAGTATCTATGATACTACGGTGTACTTAAAAGACTGCAACCATTAATACCACAGCACTGTATTTATTATCACAACGCCTCTGTGAGATAGGGAAATACTGTTATCCTCCTCTTTCTCATGGGAAATTTAAGCACAAAGGAGACTTAGGGCAATATCTTAAGCAACTCACATCTGTTCATTTGTGTAGCTATAACTTTAATTCTGTGGCTAAGTAATGAGTTGCAAAGGGGTGTAACTCCCACCAAAGGCACTGGAACTGCTTATGTAAATGTTAAGTCTGAATATAGGCTCTGCTCAGGATGAAAAACATTAAACACAGGAAATTCAGAATCAGTTCCCTCACATCCTTGGCATGCTTTAAAGTCATCAGAAGTGGGCAGCAAAGAGAGCGTTCAGCTGAGGATTCTCCTCCTGCTGCCATCTCATGCTCCCTAGAATATTCCTCTGCAGAGACCCTTCCTGAGACAAGGATGAGACTCCTCTCGAGTCCCGCATCTTCATGGGTAGCTTCACAGAGAGGTGACTGTAACAGGAAACATGTCCCCCACCCAGGGCTTACTGACCACAGGGTTCATGCGGGGACTTCAGGAGTGGCTAAACCTCATGAACGGAGGCTGCTGGAGGCTGCACACCCTACATGGGCCACTGACCCAGCAGCTTCAGTGAGGGAGCAAGCTCATATGACAACACTCCTTCCCATATTTCCATTTGGAGTCAGCAGTCCATGAGGTCATTCCTTCTCACTTCTACTTCAAAAATTAATTTGAAAGAGAAATACAGTAAAATAGAGTGCAACATGGTATGAAATACCTCTTAAAACCAGACTGAAAATCTTGAAATATACTTTTATGGCTATTAATACACAGTTACTTTTGGCCAGCTCCTTAGTTGGTGTAAAAACCTATGGATCTATTGAATTTAGTGTGTATCTAACACACCTGAGGATCCTGCCCTCAATGGTAAAACCCAAGAAACCATGATCAAGTTTAATACTCCAATAATCTCCTCAAAACTGGCAGGTACTGTGGAGGTATGGTGGTCTATTCTGGTCCATCACAATCTGGGTTTAAAGCACTTTCTTGTCAACAACCTCATCTCTGTGATTCTGCTACGTGTTCTGGGGCTGCATTCACATTTCTAATTTTAAAATATTTTTCCTTTCTTCGTTGCTGTACAATAAAAAAAATTAGACCAGTGACCTGGATCTATACTGGATGGAATATGCAAAGGTTGTTTAAATCTAACTCAAAAGTGCCTTCCAGTTTAGGATGATGGTTAAAGTTCAAAATGGCCTTTCCGCAGCTGGCAAAATAATTCCAGTAAACTCATGAACAAGAGGAAAATGTCAGTTACAATAGTCTGAAGTGTCACTAAAATACCGCAGTCTGATAATGGGACAGAAGTTCACATTTTAGACATGATTATGAGTAAGTTTACTCATTAATCATTATTAAATGCAATCGTATCTGCTGGTACTAGTCACAGTTCAATGGCCTCCCATTGACTACATCAGGATTTTTGGTGGATAGGCCACAGAAGAACCAATGCCTTCATAAAAAACATTCTTAATTAGGGAAATACACAAACAAGTAATGGTTTATTCTGAGATTGAAATTCAAAGTACATTTTAAGGATAGGAAAAAATAAAACTAAATGTTGGCAAATCAAGTAGCTTGCTTATAAGAAGAATAAAATATAGCAATTCCAGATGCATTTGTTTGATGTAAAATTTTAGTGTCGAATTCTCCACTTTTCCTTTTGGTTTTGCTGGCAATTATTTTCCCTGAATTCTTCTATCCTATTTGTATCCTAGCTACACTTGAAAGGTGTCTTACATCTAGACTTGTTTTCAATTTAAGATTGTTCCTCTATCAATTTGGTAAAGTATTACCAACAAGGAAATGTAGTGTCCAAATTTGAGATAAAATAATTAATGTAGAAGAGTGAACTAAATCAAAGTAGTTTATGCCTTAGTATAGGCATAAACTATGCCTACAAACTACTATTAATTAATTCAGCTAGCAAATGAATTCACTATTAATTTATATTGCCTTTAAAGGCCAAAGCATAGTGTCAGATATTAAAGTTTCCTCTGATGTTATCCTTAGGTTTATACAGGGTAACAAGAACAGCAAAAATAGTAACTCTTTTGTACATGTAATTGCATCTTGTCTTGGGGTCTCAAATGAATATACACTTTTATTTGGGTCTTTCAAACCATTAAAGCATATGCTTGAAGGCATCTCTGTTCAACTTGTCCTTTTTGGACAAAAGAGATCAACTAAGGTGTCTGTACTCCCAGCTTCCACCCCACACACTAGTTTGCTGTCCTCGCAGTTACAAATTACAATGATTTGCAAGGCCATGCCATAACTTGATATCCATCCATATAACCATCTGTAAAGAGGATTAGGCAAATGAGTTAAAAAAATACAGTTTGGATAGTGGTTCAAAATTCTACAACAGAAACTCCTGCAAGGAGCAAGAATTTCTTAAGCTAGCTTTGCTGGTAAGAAATAGGAAACATGGCCTACAATGCATAGCAAATATGTACAGGCTATGTTTTTAAACACAATGTGCAGAAGCAAGCCAGACAAGGAAGACAGGCTACAAAAAGCCATTTCCCTTTACTCCTTCTGCATTCACAAAGGACTGTAGTTCATCTGCTCTGAAAAACAAAGGCATGTTCTGCATTTAAGTTGGCTGACTGGAGTTAAAAAGCAAATAAGCCAGGCCAGTTTTGGTTTAAAGTCAGATTAACAATTCCTAAATTTTCTATAGATGGAAACTTGAAACACTACTTGAAATTCAGGGTGCCTTATTGACACTGTTTTTAAAAAAAAATTCTCTGATTGGGCTAATCAGCCCAGGGAAAAGAATATCTGTGAGTGTGCATATACAAATGCATGTGTGTACTCATGTTTTTGGGATTGGAGACCACCAGACCATGATTAGCTATGAGCAGGAGACAAAGTAACAATAGCTATTCCTCCACTCCATCTAGAGGCTGTAGCCACATCAGTTATCAGATCGCCTCCTATACACTTCTCTCCTGACCTGTAATATCCCTCTCCCCCACTGTCTTTTCATGGACCCAGAAGAGCGGGCTATGGGGCTACCTGAAGAACTAGGTGTAGACATTGATCTGGGCCAAAAAACCCACAAAAACTGTTAGCATTTTTTTAAACTAGGATCAGCTTTGTTTTCCAGATCATCTCTAGTCTCCAAAATCATTGCACCCTGACAACTGATGGTACATCCTGAAAGTCACAATGCAACACTTTAGGCAGGATCTGCTTAATCTCCCCTTGCTGCCACTGACAGAAATATCTGGGTAACCTTTTCCTCAGGGTGGCTACATTTCTCCTGTCTTACTGGCAGCCTTGCTCCACAGCTCATTAAAACAATTCAGTCTTAAGTAACTTGCCTTAGGTCACTCAGGAAAGTCTATGATAGAACTAAGAATAGAAACCTGATGACTCTTAGCAAAGAATGGGATTACGTACATGACTAAAATTACTCGGTTTCTTAAGCCTTTGCACGTTTGGGTCTATTACTCCTCTTACAGAGAAAAATCTCTTGTAAAAAAAATGCAATACAATTTCTAAATTAAGTTTGGAGAATGCATTGGTGACTTGAAATACTTTTGTTTTGAAATTGAGTTTACCTTACTGAAATATTTTTATGTTAAGCATAAAAGGAAAAACTCCAGTTTCAAATTCCTATTTACAGCAATTACTTCACATGTTTTCTCATATTCAGGCTTTTATATCTTCTTCTTTTTTGTTTTGTTTTGTGTTTTTTTTTTGAGATCCAGGATTATTTGTTGGGTATAAATATATGAGCATAACATTCTTTCTTTCTTTCTTTCTTTCTTTCTTTCTTTCTTTCTTTCTTTCTTTCTTTCTTTCTTTCTTTCTTTCTTTCTTTCTTTCTTTCTTTCTTTCTTTCTTTCTTTCTTTCTTTCTTTCTTTCTTTCTTTCTTTCTTTCTTTCTTTCTTTCTTTCTTTCTTTCTTTCTCTTTCTGTTAGTGTTTCTAATTTCACAGCCTAGTATACTGAGATCAGTAAAATTTCCTCAGTGACTCTCATGTAGAACATTAAGTATTTTATGAAGAGCTTGATTTTGTTATGTTCTAAGGTATAAAACATGTAAACATAGGGCTCACTTAATGAAAAATAAATTAGGCTGCAATATATGCATGAGGGGTTTTTTCATTTTTATATAAACAGAAATGAAAAGAAAAATTTTCTTTCTTAATAAATAAATACACAATGACAAAGGTTACAATTGAAGGGATTACAAATGACAGAAGCCAACATAAAAACTTCCAATATCGTACTTTTACTTTAATATGAAGACATTACTATCAAAGGAAAATACTTGAGAAACACTTTGATAAAAATAATCTCACGCTATCTTTGAAGCGGTTTCATTTATTTTACTACCCACTGTGTTCCTTATCAGAAGGCCAAGTATAAGAAGTTTCCTAGTTTATGATTAGGAAAGAATCTGATAGATTAGAAGACTCAATTGAAGTTGGACATAATAAGTATTAAAGTATTACATGACATTAATCCTGCCATTCCATTACTCTCTCAATCATTGTGCACAGACTAATTATTCTGAAGCCAGTGTTCAGGAGAAAATAGAAACATACTTACACTGGGTTGGAGTAATCTCTTTATTGCATCAACAAGGCTAGCTCTGTACCGGTCCAGAAACAGGCTGACATTGAGAAGAGAACAGAATCCAGATTAAAATGGGTTTTCAATTCTAATGATACTAATGCAGATAAGTACAAGGCTAATTACATGTGTTTACACAATGCTGTAAAAGAGGAACTGTGATCTACATTTCTCTCCAGTTCAGGTACTTTTAAATATTAAAAAATAGATAAAATCATATATAATCTAAACCAAAGCTAAAATATCAGCATGAAACAGACATTTAGATAACTGAAATTCAAAGATCACATATGCTAACTATTAAAATACTACCATATCAGAAATCAGGATCAATATACAGAGCTAACATTTCATACATATATATATATATATATTTTATGCAAGGGGAGGGTGCAGGTTTTTTTAAGTCTTTTCTACTGTATTTCAAGTGTTAAGGGTTTTTTTTTTTTCCTTTTACCTTCTCAGTTCTGGCACTAATTAATTATTATCTATTATGCATATTTGCTCTATTTATATATCTACCTCTATCCCTATGAAGATTTAGAAGTGCCTACCTCCTCTCTCCCACAGACACTGTTCAGATACAATGACCCAGATCATACAGAGCCATCCTCTCTCAAGAGTGAAATCCTTCATCTCCAGCATGGGTCCCGCAAGGATAGCAGCAGAGTCAATTTTCCCATGCAATGTTGCCAACATGCTCAGGCCTATTTTGGTGTGATTACCTCATGATTTGAGGGGATAATTCATTCTTCATGCCCCTCACTCCCTTAATGTATATACTAATAGTGGCAACCAGGGTGCCAATCACTCTTGACTAGATATTTGTGGACATGTAGTTACTGCGAATGAGAGCGCATTTGCAATGGTTAGGGAACAACTATTGGAGAGCAACTGATGCCTCTCAGTCCTTACTGCCGTGGGCTGCACTTACACTGGCAGCTCAGATAAGAAAGTCTATCAAGCAGGACACAAATTACATACAAATTATTTTTCATGCTTTCTCTGCAACGAAACCGCTTCCCAGCCTGTGTCAAGCTCAAGTTCCACACTACACAGCATTTTGTCCATTCTTTATGGTTGTTTTCTTTACTCCCCTCTCCTTTAATCTCAAACACTTCTTTCTGAAGAGATGTGGGTAGTTTTTTTTTCAGGTTTGAAATTTCTGATTAAAAAAAAAAATGTAAACACTGAAGAGAAAAAAGTAGTCTGCCAACCATATGCTAGTCACTAGAACAGAGTATGTGTGGATATTTAGGTAAGGACACTCCACAGCTACCAAGGAGAATACAGTATTACATATCATCGTGTGAAGCAGCTCTGTAAGAGCTGTGAATTTTTGCTACCCAGGGAAAAAAAAAAAAAAGCAACCTCTCAGAAAACCTGTCAGTGACCAAATTTCATCAGTAAAAGCTGGTAGTACCTCACGTTGTTGAGAATGTATGGTTCACTGGGTATCTGTACCTTTCTTAAAGAACGCTTCATATAGAAGTATGAACTTTTGAATTTCTTCTTAAGATATCAAAATACTAGCTTCAAATTTCTCTACAGCCTGCCCATAAGAAAAATATAAACGTCACCAACTGGCATGATGGCTGCCCCTTAGCCTTGATTAACCTTACTGGAAGAATCTTACTGAAAAAATGCTTGTTTAAATTTCATTAACTGAAACAGCAACTGGTATTTATAACATCTGGGATTTTTAATCACATTCACCCGAGGCAGAACCCTATGCAGATAGATGCCATAAGACACTACTTGACCAGGAACTTAGCCACCTCCAGAAGAGGTAGAATACAATGCATGAGACCTTTCCCAAAAGAATCACTAAAAATCATTTTCTTCAACATGAAGCCTCGCAAATGTGCACACATTTAAGACTTGCTTGCTGAGATTGTGTGTAGACAGAAGTACACTCCAAATGAAAAATGCACTTAGAATATATTTTTTTTAAAGTAGCGTAGTGGAAAAACAACTTTGAGGCAGCTTACCAGTGCTAAAATTCTTTTTCATGGACCTGCGCATCATTCTCTATTTTTACAATGAGATAGGGGCACAACTGATGCTGCCAATCTTGTTCCTTTATAATAAGAGAACTATAGGCCTTTGTTCACCAGAAACTGAGTGCCTGAAAACTTAAAATTGTTACATGACCTGCCAAGACATTAGACAACTTCAATAATACCTTTTCTGTCTGACTCCCACTTGGTATTTTGGTGGTATGGGAGGTAGATTCTTAGCCCTCTTAGCTTAAGGAACCCAGATAACCTGGGACAGTTGCCCTGATTCTGCTCCCAAAATGTCCCTGCACTCCTGACCCTGAGAACAGGACCTACTTCAATTGAATATAGTCTCCAAAATTGCTGTTGCTCTGTGAGCCACATGCTCTGAACAGAGGGAGCAGAGAAGGCTGGAAGCAATGTTAATGCAATGCAGTGACTCCAGGGAACATCTCTATCCTCCCTCTGAGTTGGACAGTGCCTTGAATGAGGAAAATCCTGAAGAAGTCATTAGATAATCTGTGCTGCAGACAAGGACATCACAGGATTTGGCCCATGCAAGGAGATTTAGTCACACAATTTCTCTTACCGGTAGAATTTGTACAACTAAATATTGCTGAGAGTACTGAAAATGTACCCAGGAGAGTCCTTTAAAGCTCAGAACAGCTCAGTGAAATAAAATAATATATTGTTCTAAACCATTCTCACCCAGTTCTCATGCCTCACTTGAAATTTGCCTTAGCTTACCATTGCTTTAGTGGTAAAGTCTCATGTTTATGTAGTAAGGACACTGTGGAAGCAGTAGCTGGGGACAGGAATAGCAAGGGTTTCTTGGGTCAGCACGGCAGTTTCAGAGAGCAGCAGTGCAGAGGTAAGAGCAGTTCATGATTCAGCCTTTCTTTAGGCAGTGCTCTTAACCTGTGAAATCTGGATGAACAGGCAGGCTATCTCATCACCTCTGTCTGTCTGGGTTTTTTAGAACTACCATTGAAACCAAAATGAAAGTTGATACCAAAACTGTACATGAGTAACAGTAAGGCACAATGAAACAAATGAAAAACCCAAGTAGATTCTCAGTTTTCTTCACACTAATATCCTTTTATCTTGTGCCTCACAACAAGGGGCATATATATCTTACAGACTCTGATGTGGACTTATTTTTCTTTTTGCATACTTTGCAACTGGTAAAAGAACTTAGTTTACAGGTGTTCTTCAGACATCATTACATTCATGTATAGTGCCTGGTGCATAGAGTCATTGATCTTTTTGTTTGCCTTCAACTACATGGCTGACATAAACTGAAAAACCCCTTACTTCCATGTTGTCAGATTCCAACGCGCTTGAAAGTGTGTTTGAGAAATAAGGCTTAAAATGAATAATAAATTTAAACTGAAGAAGGACAAAGATCTTACTGCATTGCTGAAAAGAGACTTCCTTATATTAAATGAAATAATAACGGAGACAAAAATTAGCACATTTAAAGATATTTTTAAAATACTTTCAGTTCATTTCTACGTTACTGGTGAATCCACAACTCCCTGTGACTTCAGCAAAAATTTCAGCAGTGAAAGTAATTTGGGAGAGCCCCCTCCTCCACCCCCCGCCTCTGTTGTGCATATACTTATGCATGTGCCAAACTTAAAGAATATAATCAGTCTAAGTGAGGAAGGATATTATGCATTTCCAAATTGAGATGTGGATAGACCTTGTACTGTCTCTACATTAAAATTATTTGTGAAAACTTGTTTCACAAGAATGTGAAAGACAAAGATTTTTCTGTTGGCTCAGTCCTACTAGCCTTGACTCTCTCCTTGGATTAAAAATCTCAGTGAATGTTTCCATAATAAAGAAGAGCATATATGCTTTCATTTAAATAATCAGAAACAGGAGGCTCTCAAGAGCTTTCGAAGAGTCCTGGGTTTTGGCTGGTTCATAAAGGCATCTGTTATTTCTCCTTCTCTATTCATACTCACTCCGACAGTTCTAGCACCTGCATGACTTTATATTCAGAAGTGTAGGTCAAAATGAAAGTCTAAAATTCTGGCAGCCCTTACCTGGCCTTAAAATTCTCACACAAAATATGAGGTGGGTGGACATGCTTTAAAAATTCCATATATTTCAGTATTTTTTCCAATGCATCCTTCTACCAGGTGTGACTTCACTAAGATATTTTTTTTCCTTATTTTTATCTCAGAGTTGACACTTTGCAAGTTATTTTGGAACTGCTGAACCATGAAACTATTTTTATTGTAAAAATCCTGAATGGTTAAATAATGACTAGCTTTCACAGTTTGCTTCTTATTTATTTTATAATCTAGTTGAGCTACTAAATTTAGCTGTTAACTAATAGACTGTCTATTCTGGGAAATAACTTATTTTCCACCCCTGCACACAAGGTTTATGAAAATCTGGCTGTAAATATATGAATATAAACATATCTCTGCTTGTTGTAATCATGTACATTTTTACTTGAACCTCCATGTGGATTTGGAATATGTTTATGAATAGAGCTTGTTTTCATGTAAATGGGATCAAGCTGTACCACTGGTTAGCTATTCAGAGAATCAGACAATATCACCCTTGCTGGAAATACTTCAATAAAAATTTATCCATGTACCTAATATTTGAACTCAGATTTTTTGCTTTCTAGTTCTCTGTTCCAATCCCTGATTTTATTGACTGACAATGAGCTAGATGATGGCATTAAACTAAATGCAATCTATTCTATCTGCTTTTATCACTGCATATTTCAGGTTTCAGCCGAGGGGCTATAAGAAAAGAGATATTTTTTTTTTCCCTCTTCAATGGCAGCCTGAAAAATTCAGAGAGCAAAAATCTTGCCAACAGTTCTCAAGCCAATTCTATATCTCGGAAGAGAAATACATGAAAAATAAGAGAAGATTCCAGTTTGATAAAGCACTGAACATTTTTTCCCCCAGCCTTTTCATGTATCAGAAAACCTAGTGTCCATAACTAAAAGAATGATTTCTAAAAGAAGCAAACAATAAAGGGATTTTTGTGCTTATTAAACTATCTATATGGGCACTTTCAATAAGAAAATAGAGAGACTTTTTGAATAAAAACATGTACTTTAACCTAACCTGCACCTTTCTATATATTTTTTAGAAACCTATAAATATTTATACACTTACCTGCATATCTTAAGTGCTTGAAAATAAATGTACAAAATGCTGTGATTGCAAATACATTATGTATTTTACCTGTCATGTTTGAGTCTTTGTTTCCTAAAGAAACTACACTATTTCCAAACAGACTGGGAGGAGAATTAGGCGAGAATATTACTGAAAAAAACCCAACTTAAGTCTTATTCCACTCTGCTGTACTCCCAGCACAAATAGGATGACATGGTGTGAGTATCAAGAATACAAGAGATGGCACAGCCAGGTTGTTTTGATATTTGTGTGAAGAACAAATTTAACTCTAAATCTCTTGGCAAGACCTTGCTTCACCCACATAATCTGGAGAACATCCATATGTGAGCCTTGTCTAAGCCTCCGAGAAGACTGCTGCCCTCCTGCTCATGTCCGCCAGCACTCTGATCTGACTTTCATACTTAATCTGATCTAATCCTGTCCAGCATTAACTTCATCTGTGCAATGAAACCTGGAGTATCCATTCTAATATTTGGTGAGGAAGGCATTTACTAAATTACTTGCTGAAATCATATGGTGTTGTTTAGCTCCTTATTTTAATCAGATGATGCATCTCTGAGGTACATTATCAGCGATTAGTTAGAAACCCTTCTCTGTCCTTTTAGGGAACAAAGAACTTTTCTGAAATTAAATGCTAAGAGAAATGAAGCACGGTTGCATTCTGTCAGCATATAAGTATTAGAAAAAGAAAAAAAGATTACTAAACACACTTTCTCCAGTGCTACACAAGACCAGTAACTTTTCTGAAATCAGAAGAGTTTGCTTAAATAGGAAAATATCAAAGAAAAAAAAAATCTTTAGAGGAATATTTTATTAAAAGCCACTTAAAAAGAACATTGTTTTAAAAGACAATAGACAGCCTTGTACTTCCCTTTGGCTTTTTCCTTTAACTGTTTCTTAGGTACAGAAATCTGCTGGACTGAACTGTCCTAGGAAGTCCCTGTTTTCAGAATTTTTGTCTCTTTTTGTCTCTCACAACAGTTCCGTGCAACAAAACATAAACAGCATTTTCTGTTGTGGACATTTAAAGGGTCAAGAGCAAATATCTATGAAGAAAAAACAGGTTAACTTAAAAATACCTTCTCTTCTAAATTAAAGATATACATCCCTTTGTACACTGTCTCCATTTATGTAACACAAATAATAAATAATGTACCATTTTTTAAGTTAGCATGCAGCAAATACAGCATAGCACAATTCTGCAAATCCAGCCTCAGAAAAGGGTTGTGTCAATAATCAAATCTATTTGTATAAATTATATTGCACACTATATTGCAACATGTATCTACCTCTTCATAAATGAAGTGCTGTACTCTAGGTTTTTTGACTAAGAATTCTCTTACAATTAACGTGCGCCTGTGTAAATAATACAAAGCCTATGTCTACAAATATTGCTGTCAAATTGATTTAAGAAACAGAATGTGATGGGGGGAAAAAAGGTTTTGAAAATCTTTTTTTTCCTCAGAAAGATTTTCTAGGGTGCAAAAAATATATCCCCTTATATCAATAGTCAGATCTTTCCTAAGAAGTAAGCTAATTGAGCTGTTTGTGTTGATAAACTCCCTTTTCTCTAGACTGTTCCTCACGGAGCCATAATTATTTGCAATTTGCCTAAGTCGTCCATTTACTGATACGTCAAGCATGAAACAGAGGCAATTCCAGAAAATGGAAATGCTTCTCAAAATCAATCTTTAGGAAATAATGTGGTAGAAGTTACTGTGTGATAGAAGACTACCTTATAACTGTCACATGGAGATGAATATTAATTTGTTGAGGTTAAGGTGGCTTTGTGCTTCATTTGTTGACTTTGCTTAGCCATCAGCAAGCAGCACAGTACAATTACTCCAGCAAAGCTATTTTTCTAACATGAGTTTTATGATTTTTATGTACTTACCAGTCAGCACACATAACAATGTCAAAATGTCCTTCCAGTTGAGAGACATCTGTCTCATTATCCCATCGTAAAATGCTAGAGGAAAAAAAGATATTTTTTTTTTAAAAAAAAGGATTACATTTTTCATCTTGATATTTTAAAAGTATTAATATTATTCTTACATGACACAGAAGTGTTTTAAAAGTACACACTCATTACTTTCAAAGATTAATGTAAAATATTATTCTGTGCATTTTTAAGGTTTTAAATCTCAAAGCTAAGGAGCTATTTGTTACTAAAACAGAAAGGCAATCCACACAGGTTCTGATGAGTGGATCACTGACAAAAATGCATTCCCAAATCAGTGGCACACGTATGGCTTCAGATTACCCCTTAACACCACTGCGTGAGGAACCAAAGTCAAAGTATCAACAGTCTTAATGAAACACAAATTTGCAGAACAGATGTGAATTCATGGATCTCCGTTACATCTGGCAGGCAAGTCAGTTGTGTTTCTCATTGATGAAGTGAGCATTCACTTGTGCTGGAGGGAGGAGGGACAGGGTGAAAGGATGCCAAGCTTAACTTCAATGCCAGCTATGCTACCGCAGGCAAGTTTAAAAATACAGCAGTACTGATTCTGTCAACACCTATTCCGTCACAGGTGATAAGTTATTTAATTCTAAGGTACCCAACAGTAGGCAAAAATGCACCTGTGTACAAAGTTTGTCTTTGTTTATAAACGCTGCTGATTTATGTAGCTGCCACGAAGAATTTCAGTACTTAGCTCACATTTAAAAACCAGCAACTAGTGGAATTTACTTAGAATATCATTACCCTGAAGATTTGAAGCAGCATTTCTATTTCTAGTAATTTAATTTTTTTTACAATATCTCTCCTTCTTTTTCATTTCCTGGTTATTTATAATAGAAAGTAGATAAATATTTATGGGAAAAGCACTTGTGGGGGAAGGGTCTAATCTGATCTTGTCAGGTTGTGCATGCTTATCTCAGTTTTGTATGAGTCTTGACCAAATAGACCCTTTAGTCTTCCCGCAGCTATAATCTACTTCTGGTTAAAAGCCATCTCCATTCACATCCTACTCCTAATATTTAACTGAGGATCAGTTATAATGTGTTCATTCAGAAATGTTCCCTAAGTACACAGGAAAAAAGGAAATTTTATACATTGACAGTAAGATATGCAAAAAAATGTTCGTAAATACATAGCTAGATACAGAGCCACAAAGGATTAAAGTACCACAATATGTGTGTACATGTGCACAGACACAAAATTTGAGAGAGAATGCTTTTAAAACATGGAAATTAAGAAGGGAGAGGCCCAGTTGGTCAGGAAAGCTTTGAATATGTGGGGTTCAGTGCAACTGAACAGACCGGCACTCATTAGCCCATTTGGCCTCCTGGAATTTACTGCAACAATCCAAAGAGAGAAGAGAGTAGATTAATTTAATTTTTCCCCCTCAAATTGAAAGTATTCCAGATTTTAGAAGCCTAGGTAGCTTTGCACACTGGCACGCAGCAGGCATCCAGTAGTGGAAAGTGACAAAGGAGAGTTCTCACTCTCGGCTGCTGGCTGCCTGCTGGCTACCAGCGGCTTTTTCAACCCTGTTTCCGTGGAAACTTAGGTTAGAATGGTGAAAATTAGGTAAAGGTAAGTTTTGTGGGTTTAAAGCACGCACTCTAATACTTTAAGAATCCTGAAGCAGAACTGGAAATTGGTAGATGAACTGTGAGCCTTAAAAGGCCACCTTGGGTTCTCATTGCTACAGAAACAGAGATCTGATCAGTACCACTACAGCGATTTGAATTATGATTTTTTTAACCACATATTTACTATACTTCACACATGCAGTTTGGAAGGCAGCACAAGTGCCTCCTTCTGGAAAACAACCAAAAAATCTCTCTCGTTTTACTGTCAAATTCCTGCTGAGCATCCAAAATACAGTATTTTCTGTGCACATCTACTGTAGGCACAAAGGAGTTTTGCGGGTAGGTAAAAGCTCAGAAAGCATAATGCTGAGCAAAACACGGAATCAATGAGTTGCCAAGAACATGAACAGTGGTGCAATGTGACTGGCACGTGTACTGTCAGAAGGAGTGAGCTAAAGGCCCCACATCCATCCAAAAGCCAGTCCTCCTGATCTAGCACCAGGGCTGCTCTTGGTCTCTAGCTTCAGTTTGGTTGCATTCCTGAAGACATGATAGTTATGCAAAAGCCAATGATAAATTTACACACAAGAACTTTGCCATAAATTATCAAAAGGTGCAGGAAAATCTTTATTCCTGTGGGGAAATAACCATGTAAACTAAAGATAGTTGTGTAAAAGAAATACTACCAGGACTCATTCTGCTCTCACTCAGGATGTAAGCACAGTGGTAGGAGAGATGCAACTACAAGCTGTACATATTTATTCATGCTATCTTTAAACAAGGACAAGTATGACTACCAGGTAAAGCGCAGCTAAGGTACATGAAGCTTAATACTGAACCTGGTTCGGTGGCTAACTCCAGGCTACCATATCTACACAGTTCTCTGTTTAATGCTTCCACAAATTTGCATGAGTTGCAATCAAACATCTGCACCAGCACCTGTAAAGCAGACGTGCCTCCGCATACCAGGGAATCAGAAACAATTCTGCTCAGAGTCATTATTCCATCACTAACACTGATGTCAGAATCAGCCTGATTCTGAATCAGAATCAGCAATTTTGAATTTTAGTACTAATGAAAATAGGGAATCAAAGGCAGGATGTTTATAAATACCATCAACTAGCTACACAAGCTCATGTAATTCAAACACAATTCCTGAGTGTGAAGTACAGAAAAATCCACTGACAGCGCAAAACAACTCCGAGGAAGGTCAAGATGTGTATAATTGTATCTAAATGCATGTATCTATATGTAGTAAGGGGGTGAGGAACAATAATTTTTTTCAGGGATTATTGAGGACATGACTCTTGGACTTAGTGGTCAGACCTGAAAGAAATATGAAAGGCACCACGGAGTAAGGGTTGATTGCATTTCCATTTAAAGAAAAGCTCTGCTAGGAAACCCAGAAAAATGTTAGCACCAGAAGTCTGAAAATCGCAGTCTGTATGAAGCTTCCTTTTAAAAAAATGGACATAAATTTAAAAAATACCATACCACAAAGAATTTTAAATCACCAGTATCATGTGGAATTCCAGTAGGGAAAAAAAATGCAAGCCCTGTAAATATCTTCCTCCCCTTCCAGTGATGCGAAATTACTGGACATAAACTCCTTTTTTCTAAAGCCACTTTTCTTTCAGCAAAATAAGAAGACTTAAAGTATAATTTTTAATGTCCTCCTTTTGAGTACTAATGGCTGAAATTATTTTGTAAACTTGAAAATTATGCTTTACTCTGCATTTCTGTCCAAGCCACACCATCAATAAAAAAAGACCAAAACAACACAACCCCCAAAAACATATTTCTGACTGTGTAAAGCGCACTCTTGGCATTATTTTGTGTGGCATATTTAACTCTGGCAGGTTTAGTTGCTTGTAATTGAAAATAGGCAACTCAGTTTCAGCAGTAAAGGTTCTGAAGCCCACTAGAAATATAAAACAGTTTAAGAGCTTTTTTTGGTTCCAACAAGAATGTTAAAAAATGAAATAGGGTGTGAGGGAAAAATACTACTGCACTGTTCAGCTACTACTTAGGTCAAACTGATGGTGGCCGCGACTCGGTATCCGCTAATAGCTGCTTTATGGCTTGTATCAAATGAATTTGACCAGTTTTCAGAGCAAAAGTACCCACATCACAAGCCTATTACTATAATTAGCAATCTTCATGGCAGTCCTAGCAAAAAGGACAAGGACTGAATGAGCTACGGAGAATGAACTATCCTCTCACATGCCAAGGTGGCTTTTCCAGGTCAGAGATAAAGCACACTATCAAAATAGTCTGAGAAAATATGTACTGATGCTTCAGTTCCTAGGCTATCAACCTTACACCATTCTAAAACAACAAATTCATTAAAAAACCCCAAAACACCACACAACACAAACAATCAAAGCATTTTTTCTTCCCCCCTGATGTATCTTTTAAATTGACAAGCAAGCCAGAAAATGTGATTAGGTCAAGATAAAAAGAATTGTAATGATAAAAGAACAAAAAGATCAACTAAGAAAATAGACACTTTAAATACTACCAATGTATCCCCAAATATCGCTTGTACTTCAAAGAAAAAAAAATCAATGCCACAAAATAGGAAATGCTGGAGGGATAGTTACAGCAGCCAGGGCTGCACTTCCCCTGTACAGTAACTCTAATTTATGTCGACTCTCTCTTTCTTATACTGGTATCTCAACAATCTACAGTAAAAGACCTGACTTTACCAGGTTTTTACTTCTCATGCAAAATTCCTCATTACTATTATTATTCAACTTCTGTTATTCAGTGTTTGTCTTCCTAGTGTGCCTAGGGAGGTAACTTAGATGGGAAAAAAAAACAGGTTAAGTCTCTGATTGTTAAAACTTCATTTCCAAGTGCCTCTGAGATGTTTCTGTGATGAATGGCATGGGCTAGAGTAGTTCTCAGCTTAGCAGAAAAGTAGTTGTTGAAGATAAAGAGAAAAAATCAAAATTAGAAGGACAAAAGACAAAAAGCCTTACTTGCTTCAAAATGTATTAAGAGTTTTAATAGAGATGAAAAAATTTGTCCCACTTAGCAGATAAAAAGCTACTAAGAACCCCTATCTACCCACCTCTTCATATTTTAATTTAGGTTTCAGTCTTTGAAAAGCATTATCAGTAGTAAGCATACAGGTTCAAGGTAAAAGATTTTGTCTAGGGGTTTAAATGACTTTTTCTATGACATTAACCAAGCAAGTTCATTAACACATTAACAAAAGGCATCGTCAGGATGCTTCTCCACACCTCGATCTTTGCTTGAGATTCCTCAGTTTTGTATAAATATCAAGAAGACTGCTTTTAATATAGCGACAGAGGCAATGTGTACAGCTATCATTACAGCTTCTCTGAGGAGTCTTGCAAATTTGCCTACTACTGTTTCCCTACCTTTCTCATTATATTCTCATTAGGTTGCTCTTATTTCTCCACCTTCTTTCACCTTCTGCCTTTCTTGCAATCACTGCTTCATTTTGCTTTGTATTCTTATGCATTATCTCATTCCCTACAATGCACATCTGGTTTGAAGAGACCAAGGCTAAACCACAGGTACCCAACATAAACTATTCTCCCTTTCCTTTTGCATTTCTAAGAAGTTTGAAGGCAGATAGTTACAATTGCTGATGGACACTTCCTCCTAATAACCTCCTTGCAGGTTTTGTCAACTTCCACATCATTTATCTACTCTTGTCAAAGTATACTGATGATTTTTCTCAGCTACACTCAAAATCTGCACTTATCATCATTCTCCTGGATATTTTTTCTCTCTTCAGCCCAGTAAAATCTTACTATTCATTAGAATTTTAATTCCACTATATTCTGTTTGGGTTTTTAAAATTGTTTCTCACTGTTTTTTTCAATACACTCTTCTAAAGATTATCTTCAAACTTTTCCCACATTTCTGATGGTTTCACAGTGTTCCACCTCTTCATCTGAATTTTACTTCTGGTCTATCTCCTCATAACAGCTAAACCCAACTACCCACTTCTCTGCTTCCCACTGTGTACCCAGACTCACAACTCAGTATTTCTCACAGCCTCAGTGAGTGAGAAGCTCTACAGTACAAGGTGTTTTTACCACCTTTTCTTGATCCTTTGGACATAACCATTAATTCCAGTCTGTAATCTACACTTAGCTTAGACCTTCCTCTATATTTGCATACCTCAGCTCAGCTCAGTTTTTGTTTATCCTCTCTGCGTAGCATCTCTAAGAAGTTTCTTATATACACACTCAAACTCCTGACCATGTAATCATCACTTACAACTTAACATCACAGTATTGTTCTCTGCTCTCAGAAAACACAGTCTTGCCCTATTAATATTTATTCAGTAGGCTGCTGCAAAGATTGTTTTTCTTGCCTATAACCCTGATATTGTCAGCTTTCTCTTTGTACTCCTCCAGGTAAGCTCCAAGTCACCTTTTCCAAATGTTTCACAGCAATTCACTTCCCTATTTTTTCTGTCTCATTCAATATTGAAAGAACAAGTACCTTCTTTAATCAGCTCTAATGTCAGTCTACATCTTCCACTTAACTTTTCAAGCAAGCACCTTTACAACTGTCTTTCACTATGTTATCCATGAACATTCACAAACATATTCCATTATCCTTGAAGCCTTCCCTTAACAATAGTGCCTACAAAAACTGAAACAGAGGCTTTGCTGCTCTTGTGCCACCAACTTCATTGTGCTGTCTACAGTTATCCTCGTTATCCTTGCTCACCATATCTATCTCTGGTCTTACACCATAGATTCTCTTAACATAAACAGCTTTTTTGCTCTTGTTTATACAATGCCTGGTACAACAATTCATGATGAAATTGCATCACATTAATGTGGCAAAAAAAAAAGAAGAAAAAACACCAAAATCAACTACAGGTCCCTTCTAACTCAGGACATTCTATGACTGTGTGATTCTATCTAGATTTTCCTGCCTAAAAGTTCCTTTTAAAAAGTTTAAGATAAAGTTACCTGCTTTCCTTATTTCTTATTCTGAGAAGACATTTTCTCTCCTGAATTCTATGCAATGTATTTTGCTAAAATTCAGATGGAAATGTTACAGTTTTGTCTTCGAAAGTTACAGCTGTAACATGTTTGCTGCATATCAAAAGCAACTACATTTTTGGGACATAATAAATACACTATGTAAATACAGCTGTTGCAGAATAAAGTCTTCCTTCGTGTATACACACCACAGCACAACATTCAGCAGTAACGTAGCAATTTTTTTAAAGTGAGAAAAGTTTGTATGAAAATGTTATTGATTAAAAAAAACAACGCACAACAAAACACTGGTCTTTTTGCATTTGCCTTTTCACATCCTTCCTCTACAACAACACATTGTAAATCAGCTGTTATTTAGGAGATTGACTGCTGTTTTCAGTAAGGCTCATGTTGTAGATGCATTAAATGGATGGTTCTCACATTCAAATTCAGACTGAAGTTAAACTATAAAAATAAAAAAGAACATAATTTCAAAATGCAAGCCAACATAAGCAAATGTGACACAACCGCACTGGTAGATCAGTGAATGAAAGCTTTGCAAAAGTTCATTTTGTATAAAAATATGAAGGAAGACAGTTTCATGCTCTCTGGAAAATAGTCTATCCACTTATACAGGAAGGACAATCAAAGGAACAGGAAGAAAAAGAATATTAAGTCAACCAGGCAGGTCCAGAAGGACTGAATGGGAACAAAAAAATAAAAACAGCCAAGAATATGTAATTTACAGGTTTTTTTATTCTGAGGGCAGAAGGAACCACAATAAACATCCAAGATTTCGAATTTCTGAATCAAGCTCATATATCTCAAAAAATTAATACATTTCAGAAAGATATCCAACTTGATTTAAACACATTCACTGCTTGAGACAATATCACTTCCTATGGAAAGATGCACTAATGTATTATCAATCTCTCTCATTATCATCTCTGTCAAATCTCATTTTTTTCTGGACTGAATTTGTCTAGCTTCAATTTCTCCATCTTGTTAGGTACTTGTAAGCTAGATTAAAGAGTGATCTTCTGTTAAAGATTTTTTTTCCCCACATGAGACTTTGAGATCAAAACCAATTCATTTCTTAACAATCAAGTCATTTCTTTGACAAGTTAAGTAAACTGAGCTCTTTAACTCTCACATTTTCAGACCCTGATTCACTCTTCTACCTCTTTCCTGAAGCCTGAATTTTCAGTGTCCTTGATTAATATTTGAATAACCAAATACTAATTGAATATTAATTAAGTACAAAAAGATAAAACCATAACCGTAATTTTGTCAAAATTTAAAGTTGGTCCCAAGTTGCCTGTGTCTGTGCCAAAGATTAGCTGAGAAGGCCTGTGAAGGGCAGAGACGAGATGATCTTTGGAGGTCCCTTCCAACCCCTAGGATTTTGTGATTCTGTGATTCTGTGACTACTGAAAGTGTGTAAAAAGTGTGTCTATGAAGGTAGAGCCAAGGCAGACAAGGAAAGGTAAAGGTAGAATGGCAATATGAACTAGGAAACAATGTAAAAGTTGTTTCCTACACACAACTACAGTTGACTACAAAGTTGGATACACGAAAAAGCATAGGAATAAAACAAATAATCTTTGATTCTAACAGCTCATGGACATTTTCTTTTAAAGCCCTGGGAAGAAAGATGCCAGTTTTCTCCTATCAGCAGTCTCTACCTAGTCTCCCTGTCAAGTCTGAGAGAAAAACAACCAGAATGGTTTTAACGAAAGCATGTTTTTTGAGCTAAAAGGAGATCATAATAAAATAGCCCACAATTTGAGCAAGAATTATTTAAAATAATTCAATGTTATACTTTTAGCTAGCACCTATCTTTTGTTCCTGTTCTTCCAAACACATAAACATTTCTCAACAAAGCTTGTCAGCTTTCAGCTTTTTCCCTTGATATATTCTTTATCTGGTCACATTAAAAAGACAAACAAAACTACAATGCAATTTAGAATAGATTGCAACTTTATTAAGTCAACTCAGATAGGAGAGACTTGGCAGTTGGTGAAAGTCTGAGTATAATCTTTCTTTTGTTCTAAATCTTCCTGCCAGCTGATAGAATGAGCACTCACAGAGGATAACATTTTGGAGTGCATCACTGTTCACTGCAGAAGAAATTGCAGACACTTTTATCACAGAAGCCTATGTCTTTTGTAAAAGGAAGTCCTACTTTATAAACCCTGGGCTCCTCAAAGGTATCAAAAGTATTCGGGTTAGGGTGATCTGGGTTGCTTCTGATTCCAAAAGGCTACTGGCAAAGACCCTCACTAACAACATTTAAGGAAAATAGCCACTGGAGAAGAGTCCTGACATGGCTAAATAATGTAACAAAAGAGTAGTAGTAAATGGTCAGTTCTCACAATGGAGGGAGTTAATCAGTGGGGTTCCCCTGGGATTGGTTCTATTCAGCATGTTTACAAGAGATGAGCACTGAGGTGGCAAAGTTTGCTGATGTTAGGAAGTTATTCAAGATGGTAAGGAAAAGAGGAGACCGTGAAGAATTGCAGGAGGATGAAACTGAGTAACTGGACAATAAAATGACAGACAAAATTCATTGTGAGTAAATGCAAAGTGCACAACAGGAAAAATAATTCTGACTTGATAAAGAAAATTAAGGTCTCCAAACTGACCATCACTAAAAAGCTCCTGATGTTGTGACAGACAGTGACATGAAAATATTAGCTCAGTGTTCAACTGCAGTCAAAAAGGCAAATTGGTTAGGCATTTTTAGAAGCGTACCAGAAAGTATAATTATTTCACAACATATATCTATCATTTATGCACACTTTGAATGCATTACTGATCACCCTCACCTGAAAACGAGTAGATTGAAACTGGAACAGCTATAGAACAGGGTAAGTTTCATTAGAGATATGGAATGGCTTCCACTTGAGTTGAGTTTTCTGTGACAGACAAATTCACAATGGGCATGAATAGTCAGACCATTAGTTGTTTCTTCCCACACAGACATAAAGTGATTAAACTAAGAGAGGAGGAACCAGGAGCCTTTTCTTCCTAGCCAAAAAGCAAGATATGTTCCTTTTTGCAGCTTCCTCCTTACCAATAGATGTTGTCATACAAGTGTTACATGATGAGACTGGAAAAATAGAAAAGGATTTATTTAGGGTTGCTAAGCTGACAAACACAAGTTAAAGAAATAAGGAACACTAGAATCTGTTACCCTCTCAGAAGAAGGAATTGCCACTTCTGGTCTTCTGGTCATACATTCTTGATGTGGGTTCTAATTTGATTATAGAATGAACAAACTGCATATGATACATTATTACTAATCAAATCAAATAACGCCACAAGCATTTCTCCCACTGACTTGAAGTTACATGTACTAGTTTACTGTCTTATATGGAATATAATTTCTGAGGCAACTCTTAGCAAAACAATGAATTGTCCACAGCTAAAACTCACAGGTGCCAGATCAGCAATAAGTATATAAATTTTGTTCTTAACAGATTTGGTCTTCTCAGACAACGGAATATGATGGAAGAACAAAGTCCCTGGTACGTAAGACAGAGAGTCTATTAATCTTTAGAATATACTGCAGGCCTTCCTCTTGATAGTGCATTTCCATAATTACATTTGTAGTAACAAAAATTTGTCCAAATTCTATCATATGAACCCCTGCTTCAGGAAGATTTCCACCTTTAATGAAGAGAAGGAAAAGAGCAGAGATTCCTTGACTTTGTTATTGATAATTTAATAATCGGTGGACATGTTCAAAACAATTATAACAAACCAATAACAGTAAACGGCACAGACTGTTGTCAGGATAAATAATGTGTTGCTATGGGGTAAATAACATGATTAATGGATAAAACAGTGAAAAAAAGTCAAAGCCATACACAGTATTAATAATTCACCTTACTATGGCAAGTCATGATCAGTAACTTGGTTGCATAACTGTAGCTATTTCCAGTAAGTGTAAGCAAGAAATTCTGAACATACTCATGGAAGCTAAAATAAAATAGAATTGTACAGCAACTGCTGAAGTAAACTGTTTACTAAATATCTATTATAACATTATAATACATAAGAAGACAAACTGCCAGTTTGGCTTACATTACTGTACTTTTAAACAATAATCAGGAGTTGGCAGAGAGCAAGATAAGCATTCATTTACTGCATTTTGTATAAATCTAACTAAACAAATGTATGGTAGGTTGTCCTAACTTCTCTTGTCTGATACCGGATTGTTCCTGTTTGCACCATACAATATTTGGCATATTTTCCAAATCTAGACTTAAATATTAGGAGCAGTCATTCACTGACCCTCATACTGATAATTTCTACTCCACATGCAAGGAAAAGAGTACAAGACTCCATGAGTGATGAAGGTGCACTGAGAAGAGTCTATTCTGAATTATCTTTTATATGGAAAGAACTTTGTAACTTTGCACTGAATACCGTCCAAAAGTTGCAAGACCTAGACACTGTGTAAATGAGAAGTTGTAGGGAAAGTGAATCAGGGTTATAGTAATATTTCAGATTTTAAATCAGCCTTTTAATTTCTTCAAGGCCTAGAGAAGTGAGCAAATAACTTTCTTACTGTCTTGATCACATGTCACTACTGAATCTGAAGGACTGATCCATCCATTCGCCCTTCTCAAACAACTAATCAAAGCATAACACTAATTTGGACTGGAGAAATCAACTATTAACGTGTATAGAGAAAGGCAGGGTGATAATTATTTTTGGGATTAGAGAGTCATTTGAATACTTATTTTATAAAACTTTACACTGCTACAAAAACTCTACAAAAGCCTTAAAAATGTAAAATTAAAAATCAAATTATGTGTTCATTATAAAGAGCTTTATGTGTTGATACAGTACTTCACTTTATTTTGTAATTTAAATATTTTATTTATGCAAACAAGGCCCCAAATGCTCTTGCACTGAAGAAGTTAAACACTTGACATTTTTATTCCTTAAAATGCAACATTTTATGATGTCTAGATATGTTTATTAATTAGTGATTATTAACACCCAGTAAACAACATCATGTCTTGTAAAAACACAATCTTTCTTCCCAGCGTGAGGCTGAAATCTATTATTCACTGATTCCATATGCTGAAATACACTCAAATGATCACAAATGACCTTAAGCATTAGATAAATGTAAATGAGGACAGGGTAGCAAATGTGCTTTTGATTGATATCTAAAAGACCAGGTTTGAAGTCTTGACAAGGGATGAAATCTGAAATCTCATGCAAAGTAGACAGCAACTGGAAATCTACAAAATCTAAGCTTCTGGATGGACGTGCCCCACAGTCTCTCCCCAGCAGGGATGACTGTCTGAGGGTGCTCACAAGAAGCTTTCAGCACATGGAACCTTAAAGACCATTCCTGGGGCCTGTGTGGCCTTTGTCTACTTGGCAGGCACTTATTAGGATGCAGAGATATAACTCTAAGTTATATGCACATACACCCTAATGAAGGCAGAATTTTTCTAACTTCTCTACGAAGTATGGCTACATAAACATAGGGATAAACGATGTGAACGATAGCCATTAAAATTGTATGGGTTTAGCCCTCTATGTTAATAAGCTTATTCTGCTGTAACAGCCCTTTTTCAGCTTCACTTTTGTCACTTTGAGGACTGAGGGCCCTCGTGGAATAAGAATCATCAAAAAAAGAGAAAATGTAGACACCCAAATAAGAGGGCAGTATTGGCTCTTACCATAGCCATCTCTAAGTACATTGTAATTCTCAATTACATCTGTAGCATCTATATGAAGTACTTTATAATTTACTTTTAAAGAACTACAAGATATTAACACACCTCAAATTTTCAGCTGCTTCCAGTCCCTACTGTAGCTGGAGATGCCTCAATTAAACAGTTAAACAGCTAACCTCAGTGGCACCACATATTACAGGGTGGGTCAGGAAGGGCTCTGGAAACAATCTGAAACCAAATTCTCTGAACCTCTACAATGCTCACCCACCAGAGCATGCCTTCAGGGCTAACTCAGAGACAAAAGAACTGGTGCACTATGACAAAAATGCTCAGCGTGCCCTGCAACTTAGGACACAGTTAAAGAGAGAAGAGCCCCAGCATGCTGTGCCTGGCTCCCATGCTGCCCATCCATCCTTGCAGTGACAACACTATTCTGATGGCACAGGCAGGACAGCCAAAAAAACCTCCTATGGAAGCTCCAGCAACATCTACCCGAAGGGCAAACGGGATTTGTTGCCACCCTGAATTCTCAGAGCTACATAAAATGAAACCTGCCAGTGATTTAGGCACATTTATTCCAAGCCTCATATTCAGTACAAAGGATTCTGAAGCAGTCAAATTTCAACCATGCACTAAATCACAGCTTGCAGGGACATACTGTATGTCATATAAAAGGAAAAGAAGGTTCCGCCACCAAGATTAATCATACTGTATTTTCTAGGTTAAAAAGCAATTAAAATTTTTGTAATAGTTTCCATTTTCTGTACAGCATCACTTAAATTATGATCCATCTACTTATATTGTACATACATCTGTGTCAGCATCAGTAATATACATTGCACTTTCACACTTTTGCATACATTTCATGTTTACATTAAATATACAATTACATGCCAGAATCTGTAAAAAAGTTTAGTAGAATCTTACCAGCTTGACACTTTCTGAGCCTTAAACACACCTGCATTTTGGTTTCGTGTGATGATGTCACTTACATCTGTAGCATATTTGTTAAGAACTAGAGCGGTAATAAAAAAAATAATAAATACTTTACTTTCTTCCATTGTTAACACATACATAATGTCTTTTATCTGTCTGGTATTCTTTAACCTGTTCAAAGAGTCAGTCTTTTTTTCAGAAGGATAAAATTTACATTGCTACTCAAGCGTATCAGCCATATATCTATGCAGCAACTTGCTCTTGTTGCCTACCCCTATTCACTGTTTCATTTAAAGAATTGCTATCCATGAAGCTATAGAGGGAACAGAAAAAGACTTAAAGACTTTCCATACCTTATATACATGGAAAGGCAACTATTGTTTACAAATACAAGAATTATAACCCTGGTCAACAGAAATTTTTAGCACAGTCACTTGATGTCTAGTTTAGTTTATGCTGCTTTCAACTCTATCACTAGATCACAGTGCTGACATTTTGGAGGCCTAGGGGTTTTGAGTACCTGCTCCGCCACAAGACACAAGACACTGGCTGGATGAAATCCAACACACAATAAGAGCACCTCAACCTACAGGCAAGGGAGTTCCTAGTCCACTTGTTTCTTGAGAATGGTTTGGAACCACCATGAAGGGTAGTACAAAGCAATAAATGACTTTTCTTCCCCTTAGGCACCACAACAGTACCTTGGCCTCATTTCTCAGCTTCTTTCAGTTCGGAACCTCAGGTCACAAATTTGGGTAGCTGCTCAGGCAGACCAAAGCAAGGGCTGTCAATGAAAAGTTTCAAGGGAAGCTGTGCCCAGTCCTCTATGCCTAGAAAGATAACCTTCACAATCAATCATTCGTGGTTAGTGAGAAGCCATTGGAAGGAAATGGTGCAGCAAGTAACTGAAAACTGTAAGAATACTAAATGTCACCCAGCATGAATCCATACGCATTTGAATGATTCACTCTCAAATATATAAAAAAATATTATCTTAAACAGATATTTTTGGTAAAGATGTCAGTGATTATTCTTTTGTATTTAAAGTTCAGGAAATCTGATGCTAATTAGAAGGAAGTTTCTAGGTGCATAAAATATATTAAATTCTTCACAAGTGCTCATGTGAGAAAACTGAACACTAGTGTCAGGCTAATTTAAAATTATTACTAATGCATCTTTTTATTTGTTTTGCTGAAATCACATAATTGGCTTTCCTATCACAGTTGACTAATTAAGAAAAGTTGTTTTAGGAAAGCCTCTATCCAAACAATGTCAAAGAGAAGACAACCAGTATTTTGTGAAGCCAAAAACTAGAAATGGAATGACGGAAGATTGGCTGGTTTAAACAAATATCTGTAGTTTGGACATGCCTTCTAAATCTTTTCCACAACATGCAATGAGAAGTAGCAATGAATGGTCTATACCTGTGAATCAAAAGGAAAGCATAAATAATTTCATGAGCATAGCATGCTGGTTTTAAGTAGAGGCAGAAGTAACGTTGCTGATAACTTAGCTACTCTGTACTTAAATTATGTAACTGAGCAAAACTATTACTAATTGTTCTAAACGTGCTTACACCAGCTTTTAAAAATAATTTATGAGCCTATGTCTTCAGGCGTTCAGGCTGAACATGACCTTTCTAACCTAAATTTCCCAGGACTGTTGAAAGATCCATACACTATATTCTAATGGCCATTCTAGTGCACTACAACAATGTTTTCTATTATTGATGCTTTCAGACAGTAGTTCAAGTCACCAGTGCGGGGTGTGAAACAGAGCTAAGGCAGAAGGTACACAGCCTCTCTGAAATAGGAGAACGTTTTTACTAAAAATGATCCTCACCCTTGGATTTGGACATGTCAAACCAAGTAGAGGTGCTGCCAGTGTTACAGGGAAATAGAATTTTATGTTAATGACTTGACTATATCACAGATATTACCTAAGCTGGAAGATTTTTGTCTAAATGCATATCCCCCAAAATTACAAAGGGGGATGAATGTGGTAAGTTTGCCTAGGTATATCTTTATTATTCACTTGAAATACCTATATTTTCCTTTCTTATTACTTTATTTAAATGATCCTGAAAGACTTATATAAAACACAATAAACCAACAATTGAGTTTTGAAGAAAGCTGCAAAAGCAATAACATCTGTCTTCATTTTATAGATTTTGCAATATAAATGATGTCTTAATAAATTAAAATCTGTTCCTGATAAGCAAAAGGAGTTAGAGTGAAGTCTTTAAAATGGACTAGTAACTCAAAGAATATCCTTTTAAAAGCCTCCATAAACATCATGCATTGATTCATATAAAATATAGCTGTATATTCCACAATGAAATGGTTAAAGTCATAACAATGATTTGATATTAACATATTGGTAAATTGTTTTAACTTGTAACATTTCAATAACATATCCTAATACAGTTATTGAAAGCATACATAGGGAATATTTCACGCGGCAGCATGAAATGGAGAATAATATGAAGAATATCAAAAATTAAAAGAAAAATCAGATCCTCAAAAGCTTAAGACTTCACAAAGCAAAGCTGTTAGTTACGCTCACTGAATAGCGATAACAACAACAAAACCAACAATAATTATGATGATGATGATGATAATACAAAGGCAGATTCTCAGATGCAATGCACTATTGCCAGGTCGATTTTCAATTACATTTCACTGATGTATTCATTTGTTTCTTAATGTGCTCATCTTGCCCATTAAGAATAATTAGCAGGCTTGCTCGGTGATTTCCTGGCTTCTGACAGTGATTTTTTTTTTTCCGTTTTTGTTGACAACCACTTTTATTTTTTGGAAAGTAATTTTTGGATATTATAGTATGACTGGCGTGTAATTTAAACTTCCTAAGAAATTTAAAGGGAAGATGTAAACAGTAATTTTTAAACAAGATTATTTTAATCTATAATACCTACATAAAAAGCATAATACTAGGCATTAACAATTTCTGAAGAGCAGAATCTAGAAAAGAAAGCAGTATGTTATCCCACATTAATTTAATTTGGTATGCTAAACAATTTAAAAATACCATCAGCAATATTAAAAATTAGCAGAAATACATAATCTGTAGTCTGGATTTTGGGTCCAAATTATATTTCCAATTACACTAAAATCCCTGCTGATTTCAGTGAGCCTGGTGTGGCTGAAACAGATCTAAATTTACCCTAAACTTCCGTTATACCTAGCCATCATAGCAAAGAATGCAAAAGAAAATTACCGTAAGACAGATCATAAAATTACTATTGAAATCCATAAAACACATTAAATGCAACATAAATTTTATTATGTGTGCTTTTAAGAATACATTCCACCTACACTGTAAAGTTCTTAGTCTGCTGCACTTTGGCACCCTGCTAATATTAAGCCCATTGTAAAATCCAACACAATAAAAGCACTTTGAATGCTGAGCCTTCAGAGCACCAAATGTTAAAAAAGAAAAATAAATTCCCGTCAGAGCCTTCCACCAATTGCTTCTCTGAAAGAGATTCACTGAGTGAATACAGATGAAGACTTCTTGTAAGAATTTTGGACATAAAAGACATTTATAAAACATACTGTGAAAAACTAAGGTGTGCTAATTAGATGACATAAACAGTACCTTTTTCAAGAATGGAAGCACTTTAATTTGTTTCGTTTTGAAAGACTGAGTGAATATTCTTGGCACTTGTCTACTTTCCTTGCTATAGAAGCTTTCTAAATTTCAAAAAATTTCAGTTTGTATTTATAGAATCTGCTATGCAAGAGATTCTCTGCCTTGACGATCACTGAGCTCACCTGAGGCTTTCTGTGGGTAAAATGACCTTCCATTAAATACTTATACCCTCTATAAAACACCAGTTTGTTTTGTTAGTCTAGTTTGGAAACTTTTTCCCCCCCCCACACACACATCTTTTATCTTTATAATGTCACAGAAGATTGGAAGGGCTGATGCTGCTTAAAATATGCAGAATAATGAGCCCTTCGTCCTCAAGACATAAGTTTAAGAAACTAGAATTTAATAAAATAAGAAACACAACAGAGAAACTTGCATGTTCAGGAAAAATGAGACTTTTATAAGGATTCCTTCAAGTTTTAAAATATATGATCTAGGATTTGCTGCTTCTTCCTTGAACTTGCTAAAGTATTGTAAGCAACTACAGTTACCTCAGTTACCTCTACCTCAGAAAGTCTTTTTATAGGTAGTAGCTAATATTACTGCTCTGCAATGTCTCCTGTTTAAACAGTCGTCAGCAACTGCAATTTTTTAAAACAAAAAATTATTTTTTTTTCACTAAACACTCATTATGTTAGCTTTCAAATACATACAAAACTCAATTCTAAATAATTCTAATGATACGGTGGCCCAAACCTGAAAAACTAGCCCGCCTTAAAGTGCAAATGGAAAGATTACCAAGGAACAAAAGCAAATAGATATCTTCCTTTTTCCCCTCTCAATTTCTAAAGGCTATTAGTATTCACTGTATATATCTGCTCTTGTTCTGTGCTGATATTTAATGTGGCCATAAATTATGCTCACTCATTCACTCACTTAGGCAAAGTCCAGTTCAATTTTCTGAACTATGTGTTCACATTAGAAGGGCATAATAGCAATTTATTCTACTATATGAAATATAATAAAATACTTTCTACAAGAGCCAGAGGAGTTTTGCAATCTTACATCAAGAGAAATAATCATAAATTGATAATTGATTAAGCACACTAAATGGGTAATTTGTAGGCAGTTATAACTTAGCAGCGACAACGAAACCATGCATTTAAATATACACTGAAAAAGCTACGACAATATACAAATACTGGGTACGTTATAAGAGGCTAGTATATGAAGAAAAAAAATAAAGCAAACCTAGCTCTTCTGCAAAACGAATATGTGAAGGGGAGCTAATGATTTGATTCACTGCTACACCTCCTGTAATGTGCGGCACACATGCAAGGAATCTTTCAGCACTCAACCATAAGACAAATATTTACTGCTGTACTTGCTTTATACCAACATATACATCTTTAACTAAAGAAGAAAATGTGGCATTTATTTGGGGGGAGCTGTAGCTGTGTTCAAGATATTCTACACCTATTTTTTAATTACTTATGTGGGGACTTTTTCTTAATATACCCCATGCTGTCTGTCTTTATATCGATTGTTACTCAGCCAGCAAAAAGGAATGAGCACAACAAACCAGTTTTCTATCTGAATAAGGATACTTTTGATGGCCTTTTCATTTCCATCAGTTAACAGAACTTCTTTGACATCTGCAGAAATAGCAACCTGAAAAAAAGAGCACAGCAAACAATGAGCAAATATGCTTGTCTGTGTGGAAGTGAAGACAGGAGTGACAAGCCTTCAGTATCATGCTTCCTCACCTATTTCTCTGTAACAATCTTCAATCTTTTTTCATTTTATGTCTGCATTATTTTAATCATTCAATCAAATCAGTCAATACTTTTATCATTCCATTTGCGGGAGCCTCTATCTTGCTATCATTCTGTTCCGTAATTGCATTGTGACAGCGGATGATGGTATTCTGAGAGGCTTTCATTTGCGGGCTTCTGTTTATCTAGTAGAGCCATCATACAAGGCTGTCACTCTGCCTTTCAGCTTGCTTCTGTCTGACTGCCTGATGCCCTTCATATAACTTTGCATTGCAGGCAGATGGCTTTGTAAGGGTAATTTTTTTGTGAGCTTTGACATGCTCGCACATTGGGCTGTAACCTCGACACATTGTATAAGAGCGACAGGTTTGTCAAATGCCAATCAGTGTAACAATATGCTTTTATTTGTAGAGACATAAAAACTTGTCTAATGCACTGCACTGCTACATAATATCTCCTGAATACATGACTCAGAACCCAGAGAATGGTGAACGACTCTCCTGAATGGCCAATCTAATTCAAAAGAATCTAATTACTGAGAGCTCTGGATCATGTTTGTTGGTGTAATAATGCAGGCAAAACATTAGCAGCTATATCATGGTGCTCCAACTGTGATTCGCCAGGCTATTCCTGTATCTTAGCAAATGGGACTATAATCTGAAAAAAAAAAAAAAGCTTCAGCTACGGCAATGAAAGACAGACCATACGTGGCCTGGAATGTCACAACAAGAGATATTGACTACACGGAGGTAAAATGTTTCTGCTCATCGAGGCAACCATAAAATCAATATGATACGAAAGCAAGTCAATCTAGAAGGTCTCTCAAGACTCTGCAGCTTGACCGCAGCTGAGGCTGTTGACAGTTCTCTGACCCAGCAGTTGGAGGCACTGGAACATTTTTCCTTTTGTTTCTTCCTCTGAATGGGATTGGAATTGAGAAAAGACCTACCATGAGCCCAGCCAAGCATGTCATGCCACCCCCTAGCTCACACACAGCAAGGTCCCTGAAAGAGAGAAAGGAAATGGTAGAACCCATACAAATTAGATGAAAATGGTCAGAGAGACATATATGTTACAAGAACAAATTGCCATCTGCAGTAAGAACTGAGCTACCAGGAAGTTGTAGAGACATGACTAGGCTACCTCATGTCGTTTTGCGTTTTAAAAATAATTATGAAATAGAAAAGTCACAAAGCAGGCAAATCAGTGGGGGTTCCCTCATTAGTGTTCAGTGCAACATTACCACCGCTGAGCTGAAAAATCTGAGAAGGTTCCCTTTTTTCCCTTGTCAATGGCTCTGTCTTTTAGAACTAAACTAGCTAGAGTAGCGAAAGATAATTGTTAGGAAAGGATAACAATGTTAATCCACATTCATTCTTGCAAAAACAGTTAGAGAAGTAAATGTGGAAATTAATATTATTTATATATCTCTCCGTGTAGTTATGCCTAAAAGCCTTTTTATATTAAAAAGGGAGAAACAAGCCATATACCACAAAACAATTACACATGAAGAAATCCGATCCTTCAATTAGCACTTAAAACTGCAAGTGACCTACAAACAATGCTGTTATGAACATTGATGGGAACAGCAAACAGTTAAGCCACATAAAACTAAATGAAGTTAGTGTCAAGAGCCTAAACTAAGCCCAAGCAGAGGGCTGAATAGATGGTCTAAAAGGCTGCTTTTAACTTAGACCATACTGCGCTGTTATTAAGGCATGCATGTGAAATATAATTTGGGGCAGAGAGCGTGCCGGATGGGAGCTTGCAGGAGGAGCCATAAAGAATGTCCTCCAGAGCCATGGCCTCCCCAGGAGGGGAGGAGGGAGGGACGCTGACCCCGCGCCGAAACTGCGTGAAGCAGCGTCCAGGGCAAGGCAGAGATTCAGTTTAGGAACACGCTGCGTTACTGCTAAGCTGGCAGCAACTGTTACAGCTGGCAGAAACACTCCCATTGAAGCAATTTTGACAGGCAGAAAATGGAATTTCAGCTACACTTTTTTTTTTTTTCTTTTTTTTTCCCCCCGGGTGCCTTTTCTTCTCCCCTAAAACACCCACATTTGAAAATCTATTTTTATGTGCAAGTATTACCTCCCTGCTCACTCGACAGTGATATTTAGGAAGAGCATCTAGGACACCGTATCACTGTACAGATGCTGATACTTTGCTTACTGAGACCAGAAGAATAGGCTGTATGACTGTATAATAACGCTTGCTGTCTGGATGGGACAGATTTCTTTTTCTTAGACTCCACAAGTATTATCTGAAAAAAAGCCTAGTTGTGCTGTTTAATGGAAATGAGACAAAAGACGGACATAGTTTGGAGGAACAAGCTGTACATAAACCCAATGAGAATATGAAACAGATGTGGGGAATTCACAGCCTGTGGTTTGAACAGAATGATTATAGATTTTTCCTTATGTAAGTTTTTATTTTTCTAGACCCTACATGTCATAAAAATTAAAAGTGTATATATATATATTTAAAAACAAAGTTTATAAGGCATTTAATCCTTTATGAGTCATGTTTTTTGAAATAAACACAGAAAGCATCCAGTGTGGGGTTTTGAGCGCATTTTGAACCAAATTCGTATGTGTGTAATATAAGAGCATATAAATACATGCATATATACAAACATATTTATGCATATAAATAACTCATTTCAGTGCAAAGTTCCCTACAACTAAGTAGAGAAACTCTACTTTGAGCATATGGTAAAGAGGGCACAATCCTGAGAGATCAGGATGTGAAACTGCCCGCCTCCTCCATGGAAGCATGACAGAATGCTGTCTCCTGAGTACCCAGCTTGCGTAGCCAAACTGGGAAAACACCCGTGCAGTGAGCAGCACAGGGAGGTTTGGTGTGAACAGCCTCAGAAGCAGCAGAGTGTACAAGCACAGGACTGGACGGGCACAGTGCTGCAGAGACACACTACAGCAGCAAGAGTCACCCAGTGCAGTGCCCAGCAAAATATGAAGGAAGGAGCAGCAGCTACCAGATGAGGTGTGTTAGCTACCTCCTCGAATGGGGTGGGCTTTGTTCAGGTTGGATGGAGTAGAAATGAGGCTTTAAGTACCAGAGCATGCTTTGGTGCCAGGTCTTTTATTTCAGACAGTCTGAGCAAGCTGCAGGAACTGGCTTGTAGCTGATAGGCTTTCAGCTTTGGTGCTAGGGGTAGAGTCCTACAGCTTGGTCTTCCCTGTTTTACCAGCAACATATGTACACAGACTGAGGGATTTTGTATGCTCCAAGCTGATTCATTTGGTATTAGCCTTGCACCTTCACTCAGGACAGAATTTGGGCCTGCAAATGCATTGTTGCAGTGTCTTTTCTTGCACTCCATTCATCCTCTGGACAATGAAACTTCAAGGATTTCCAAGTGCAAGGCTCTCTGTACTCAACGGGAAAGACAGAAGATGCAGGATGGATTTTATTTTTAGATGTTCCACTTGGAGCCTTGGTAACTGACTTCTACAAGTTTAGAAAATGTGAGAAAGACAAAACCAAATAGAAGTGCATGATGTCTCAAAATTGTTTCCCAACACTTAAAAACAGGTGCAAATTTCTCCATTACTACATGCAGTGATTATTATGTATTTTATCAAGTAATATTTGCTTGCTTTTGCAACAGATGTCAGTGTAAAGAATGCCTTTTATTTTTCCTGACCTTCACAATCAGTACTGATCGATTAGAGCTTCACTTTTGTTTCCCAAAAATCAAAGTGAAATAAAACGCCTTGAGTGGAAATCAAAAGTCTTTGACACATAGCAGAAAGCTTGCTGTGCAATATTAGTACCCAAAGGCAGTTCAAAATTCTTTGTTAAGAGCAACATGCTTTCACCTTGAACATTTTAAATTTAATCTGAAGACTTAAATCATAGCAATCTTTACCATGCAGGTACAATAAAACTAACAAATTAGAAAATATCTTTTTAATGTTTAATTCTGTACCTGAATATTTCATTGTGCTTTAGGCAGTAGTAGGCCAGCACTTCTTCAGATGGCCAGAGACCTATAAAACAAAGACATTTGCTATCTTAGAACAGATTATTTTTTTTTTCCTAAAATAATACGAAAATACATATTAGAATTTGCAGACCTCTATCAACCATTTCATTTTCTAAATATGCCATAATGCTGTGGAATAAAAAAAGAAGTAAGACTTTTAATGGAAGACTTCTGGTTTAAGCATTGGAACTGAGTATTTAGTAGATTTCATCCTGACTGCTGAACAGAAATTTACTTTTTAGATATACACACACTCGCATAAGCATATATCTATAGATATACATACAACTGTCAAAACTTTAAAAGATAAGTAAAATTTAATTCTATGAAACTTCAGACATTCAGGCATTCACATGAATGTTAAACTGCTTGTACCAGGTCTGAGGTGATGTCCACATTGCCTTGTAATCTGTTTCTAGCAGTGGACAGAAGCCCACTCCTTTTTCATTAGCTGTCTTCTACAGTAATTTCATTAATTCTCAGTTTCTTTATATTCAGCTCCTTTTCTCTTTGGTTTTGTTAGGTCAGGCATCAGTCTGACTGTAAGGGAGATGGACCAACACAACATATTAAGGACAAGTACAGGACTAGGGCAATAACACAGCATGATTTTCTAATCGTGGCTCAAGACATTCCTAAGAAGGAGAGGAGACAGAAGTGATAAATTCTGTTTAACAGTCACCAGAGGATTTGTCTGACTTTTCTGTGGACTGTGGCATACTTTCCATAGCTGCAACATCCCATGGCAGGAAGCACAACAGTTTTCTATGCTATACAAAGAAACACCTCTTCTCTCTTGGTTTGTACTTGCCTCCCTGTCATTTTCATTTGAGACCCTCTATTTCTCATATGGGGACAGGAGTAATCACACTTTTTGGACCTAATCTGTATTATTCATGACTTTATAAGCTTCCATCATAAAACTTGCACTAGTTACTGTCAACCTTGGCAAGAACATGGAGACATCCATGCAAATTTACCCCTTCAACACCATTCACTCATGAAATTCACTGTTACATCAGATGAGTTCCCCACCTCACTTGAACATCTAACCAAGGCACCACGGCCCATGGAGAGGGCAGCATGGATCCTGCCTGGCTCACTTGCTCTCCTGCAGGCATGAGACTCCATTGCTGGAGGGAGCCTGGGGAAAACAGACTTGCATTCAGGCACTTGAGTTAGGTTCCTAGAGTTAAGGAGGGATGAATCAAAGGCATACGTGGCCAAATTACAGCTGTATGTTTTCCATCTGTTGTTGCTTAGCAATGAAAAAACATCCTTATATGTCTATCCACAGGTAAAAAACAAGGTTATCCTCCCACAATACACAGCATTATGTATGAACATGACAAAAATGTAACATTATGAACTACAGACACTTTAAAGGTTTCAGTAAACTTAAAAACAGACGTGGGAGCATCTTTTAGATACTTCTAGACAGGTCAACTTCATTCCATGCAGCTTACTATGTATGTGTAAAACCCCCATCACAACATATTTAATAGACAGAGAAGTTTGGGAGAACTGTCTTTCTTTTCAATCACATAGAGCCTGACTGTAACCATCAAATATATAATTCTTCCTTTCCATCTGGTAAATATTCTGAAGTACCTTTACTCACAGTGATAATGAAAATTGCTGAATGTGCTGTCTGCATGCAGATCAAGGAAAAGCAGAGACAGGATTTGGCCAAAACTTTGGACATAACTTTTGTATTACAAATATTTTAAAGGTAAAAAATCCAACTAGAGTGACAATTAATTTGTATGACAATACAAAATTACAGCAATATTGGTGTTTGTTCTCTTCATGACAGTTTAGGCTGATGAGGTGTTTGTAAATGTGTTGTTTTGTTTAGACTTGCTAAGGGTTAAAATAAAATATTCACACACGACTACCCATTCTTCAGTGAAACATACACTAAGAATTGCACAGGATTTTCCATCTCCCTTTTGAGCATTTCAATGCTTTTGAGCATTGAAATATGCTAAAATGACAGATTTTGCAATTAATATAATAACTATTTAAATATTGTAGTGTATAATATAAAGAATGTTTTAGTTTGCAGTGACTGGTGTATACTCAAGCAATAAAAGTGCTTTTTTAATGTTTAGTGGAGACATGGCTAATTTAATACAATCTATAATACCTCTATCTTGCATAAAAAATCCCACAAACACAAAAAATCTAAAGCCTTTTATAGTAAAACTTTGAGCCTGAGCAATTTTTAAAAATACTTCTCAATTGCAGCAAAACTCTTCAGCATCTGAGTTTTCAGTACCCTCAGTCAAATGTCTCTCACTTTTCTACGGTCATTATTGAAAGGGCACTTTGAATGGTGTCACTAAATCTTTATGAGAAGCCATCATTCTTTCCCCAGCTACCATTACAATGTTGATACTGGCTGAAACTGCAGGTGTATTAGATAGATCTGTGCTGACAGAAGGGTAAAGCACCTTTGGAGAGACAATGCTCTTCTTTGGGCACATGCTAGCAATGGACTCTCCTTCCTGCTCCCTTCCCCCGTAGGGAAAGAAGTATCACCTCAGCAATGATATAAGTGGCTGGCAGCTAAAGAACCAGGAGTCAGGAGGTCTTTCACGAACACGTCTCAAGTGTGGATGCACAAAGAGCTTCCAGCTAAGCCAAGAAGCCAGAAGCCAGAATACCTGCATTAATTTTAGTAAAAGGAAAAGCTTCTCGTGCTTGAACAGGTAGGTAAGCCTCTTTACCATCAAAACAGGGATAAGCTTAAAGATCCATGTGGAGGAGTTTGCATTCTGTCTTCTTCCCCTTCACTCTGACCTACATTCACCACCACAGTGACCTACATTTTGAAGTTGCAAGGATAAGGTAGTTCTGCTTCTTTTAGAAAACATACAGCTGTAATGCAGAAACGCAGCAATCCTGTGCATTAACAACTGCCACTAGGTTGTGAAAAGCAGAATTTATTTCCTGCAAACACATACAAATGGATTAAGTATCCTTTGAACATGTTTAAAAGAATTCTTTCATATTTAAAATAAAATTATTCTAATTTTGCATTATTAATTGGATTATAAATACATGACATTGGATGGGTACCTATTTGTGCAATTACTTACACATGATAGTCAATTATTTACACATGTATTGGCAAAAGAATATCAAAAGGCCCCCAAATGGTGCTTGGATTTAAAAGGCTATAAATATATCACAAGTCTGAAACTCTCACAGTACAAGGAAAAAAGAGAGAAATAATGATTTATTTTTGTGAAAATAAACATTTTGCAACATTTACTGAAGGTTTTAAAATTCTTTACCAGCTTGATAATTACACTCTGAAAACAGAATAGTTGCCAGAAAACACTGGAATCTCTTTTGAAACTTTTTTTTAAAAAAACAAGTTGTGCTGATGTTTAAAGGAGAGCCTCAAGAAGGACTGGGATTTGGCATGTCTGAGGACGTGGGAGAGAGATGTCACAGAGCAACACCTGCCCACTTTTCACCTCTTGACAGGTGTTCTCTCATCATTAGGATGGAGTAGGAGATCCACCACAAACATGATATAAGAGTTATGATGTCTACTTCCAGACAGCTTCACAGTACTTACTACAATAGTAGAGGTAGAAAAACATTATCACCAAACAGTATAATGATGGATGGAGACATGCAGAGACATAAAACATGCAGGTATTTCTACAGCAGTTACCAGCATATCATAAAATCTCACCACGGTCACAGAGCCTACCTCAAAAGAACTTGATGACATCATGAATTTCTATTTTGCACACTAGGAACGAAACATGGAGACATAGAGAGATGAAGCTACTTGCACACACATAAAATTATGGGAAGGCCAAGAAAAAAACCTGAGTCATCCTAACATCTTGAGATATGATGTAACCAAAAAAGACACCCAACCTTTTCCTATAGAGGAGCAACACTAACAAAAATCACCATAATGCTAAGAACACATAAATTAAGTTTGTGTTATTACTCTCATAGGGCTCGCTAATGGAAAGTGACACAGGTCCTTCAGCACTAGTCATGGCACAACTGCTCTGAAAAGCAACCTTCAGCACACATGGACAAAATCTTACGTACACAGCCTTCTGAGGATGTTTTGTTTTCACCATCAGATGGAGCACCACTAGTCCAAAGCAATGCAAAACCTTCTGTGCTGAAACTAAAACTAAAAACGTTGAATCCTGTGTGATATTACAGAAATTTTTCTACTAGAAAGAAATTATCCCATTTGGGGTTTTTTTTAAAATAGACATTATTGCTTCTCTTTTGTGGTTTTTTACCACCTATTTTAAAGAATGCTGTCACACATTTGGAAAACAAATATTCAGATCTGATGTAAAGTTCTTAAAGAACAGCATGTTATTAGAAAATTGTCAGGATAGAATGCTGAGAATCTTGAGATGTGTCTTTTTAAAGAATACATTTGATTATATCACACAGTGCTCCACAGGTACAAAGAAGTTACAGTAGCTAGTGATTACCTTAACTGGGATAGTGCAAGATTAGGTGGAATGCTGCTCTGCTGCTTGCAGTGCTACACACAGGAGAAAAAGAGGCTACTAGAGGTGAGAGGTGAACTGTCCCTTGAAGCTCAGCGTAGGAGCGTAGTCCTCCAACTGCTTCACTCATGCTAGGAGATTAAGAAGTTCTTTTTCCAAGCCAAGCCAGATGGATAGTTTGGCCACTTTTCCCCTAGCTCTTCACATGGCCACATGGACAGATGTCTGATCTCAAAATTCAATTTTTGCTTTTTATTTGCAGTGATTAAATTATAAGATGTCTTCCTTTTAATTTGAAGTTTCAAATAGATTTTGCAGAAATCCTATCTTAACCTGCAAAAGTAAAGACAAATTGAATTTGAAAAGTCAGTCTTTTTCCCCAGATGAATATACTCAAAAATATACTTACTACTAGTATGTCCTGATTATGGACTACCTGAAATCACTTTATTTGCTTTAATACTCATCAAAGCAAGAGGAGGAAAAGCGTTATAGGCAAAGAGATGAAGAATTTCTCAAAGGAACTACCAACAACAGCACTGAGCAATGGTGAATTATTGTATGACCCTAAGAAAAGTCTGTACAGGCATCTATTCCCCATGTCCTCTGACTGTAGGGTGAATAGAAAATTCCAAGTTAAGATACCTAGTGGAGCAGGCTCTTCTAGGAATTTATCACAAGGAATTCAAAATATGGTCCTTTCACTGTTACTTTAGCATTGTTACAACCTTAATTTTACAGTATCGAACCTCATTTTCTACGGACTATGCCTTACATTCAAATCATAAGGGAAGGCTAGTTTGATTATTTCATCCTAGTTAGTTTTTGTGTGGATCACCCCCGCTGTGCAGAGCAAGAAGCACGGTACACCTGCTGGACATCCTGGAGAAGAGCCCAGGTGAAAATCAAGGTTCAACAGCACAGTAACATGGACACAACTTCAAAATGAGACTCTAACCAACACTATGAGCACTAAAATTGACTTCCAAGTCAAGGAAAAAAACCGAAATTATGTACAAAGTGAATGCACAGTGTATGTCTGACAAATACACCTTGCTAGCAACTTACAACATAGTTGCTCTAATTTGAGTAATTGCATGAGTAAAGACTATTGTCATGAATTGTACTGCTGTAGTTAGTTAGTTTGCATGGATAACTCTCAGAAACACTTCTAGCTCTCAACTTTCTTCAAACTCCTTATCTCGAGTCCTTTTTCAATATAATTCGATTATAAAAATGTTCCTTAGTATAGTAAGGCAGTAAAGATTTTATTTTCATTCACTTGCTACCACAGCATGCAAAATGTGATACAGGTTAAAGGATAAATAGTAATCCAGGTTACCTAAGATCCCACCTAAGTTGTACTGAATCTAAAAAACACGTAATAAGGCACTATAAACACAAATATTCAAAATAAAATGCTGCCATAAAATGCATGTATAGAGGACTGGAAACTTTTCATGGAAAATGACTTTCATAATAATTTAAAGACAAGGCTGGTCCCTTTAGTAAAATGCAGAAACAGAGGGAATTGCTAAGTGAGGGAAGAAATCCACTGAAAAAACTTATTTCATTCTGTTTGCAGTACATAAAACCCCTATTTTCAAACTTGCATCTTCAAGTTTAAGTTCACACCCTTCTAAAACAGAAGCAGAGGGCTCATGGTTACCATGCTGGGGGCAGAACGTGTGCCTGGAATTGTAAAACTATTTTCCTACATAATTTAATCTGAAAGCAGATTTTTGAAAGGAGAACAGCTACAGAGTACTGTTCCTTTCTGGACATTTGACCACCTCAAGCATCAACATAAGAACTAACCTGTTTTGAAAGTCCAATTTTTTAAGCAGAGGCTCTGAATATTGAATTTACCCCAAGTGGATTTGCAAGTGAGCAACTTCAATAATAAATGCACACAGCGTTAAAAAAAAAAAAAAAAAAAAATTATTTAACAACCTTTAGAGTAGCACCTTGCACCTGAGCCTTACTGCCCCTGATTTTTGCACATGGCATGCCACCTTTTAAGTCCAGTGAAGAGGGGTAATTTGAGGCAGGGAGAACAGCTAGCTTACTTTTCCACAGCAGGAATAAGTGAGTTGGAAAAGGTACAAGAACACCAGAAGAAATAGAAGACATAAAGAGAAACATATCTCACCATTTTTCCCTATGCACATACATTTTATAGAAACTCTTGTCTCTCTTTTCAATCTAAAACAGAATTCATGATATTCAGATCATTGAAAAATATGTATAAGCACCGGCTGAGATCTTCAGCCTAGGCAAAATGGCCTCAGCACCGTATCTCTCACTTTCAGTCTCATTATTATTCATGACTAGGAGGGAAACATGATGGTTTGCAATCTGCAAATTTCTTTTAGAGCGCAAACTTATGAGGCTTGGTGGAACTGATGTGGAAATACAGTAACAAGTCAAAGCTGTAAATGTCCGCATATCTCTTCTGTAAGAAAAATCAGCAAACTGTACAAATCTACTTGTATGATTGTCTTTAACATCCTTTTTTCAAATGAATGAATTTGATTGTGTTGTGTGGGGGGTTTTTTACCTAGTTTTCAAATAGTTATTAAAAATTAAACAACACTGGAACAAACCTTTTGTGATTATAGCCTTCATTCTCCTGCAAAAAACTGGATCTATAAATTTATGGAGCATTGTAGATGTAAATTACAAAATTTTATATTCAACTATATTAAAACATCTATTCCAAAAATGATTACCAGTTGTGAAAAGCAGACAGGCTTATCACTTGCTGTCAGTTGTTCATGTCTAGTTAAGCAATAATGTGCTAAAACTGCTCTTTTGTTTTGTGTAAGAATTTTGGCAATAGAAGAAATGAACACTCGTTTAATAAAAACTCAGGCTGCTTTTTGCTTTGATGGAGGAAGCAGCTGCCTGTTTTCATTTGCTGCAGAGCAGCAAAACCCATCAATATAATAAGCAGCTTAGATGCATCCATCCACAGCATCTGTAAGGATATAGGGCTATTCGCTCAAAACCAATCCTTGGTTTAATTTTAACAAAGATGTGTCTGACATATTTGAAAATGCATTATAATAGGGTTTTGAAATACTAGCATTTCTCTTTTCTTTTTAAATACTTTTCACAGATTTTTAAAGGCAAGTATACATATTGGAATGATAGAATCGATAAAACAAATGTTGCTACAGCAAACAGCAGAACTAGCCTAAAAATGCAAAGATGCCTTCTGGTTCACAGACTCTCCTGTCCCTTGAAAACACAGAAAAATAGTATTTCAGTCTTTTCAATGAAGGGCTTTTTTCACCATAACCAAAAGCAGATAAAGATATTAGAACTAGTATCACTGAAAATAAAAGATCATAAATAGATTATACGACTGTATTTCCTGAGACACTTTTATTTCCCTCCCTCACACTTTGTTAAAAGTAGATAGGTTTATATCAATGCTCATTTTTTACTAAGTTTCAGCAGTGAGTTTGTCCCAAGTGACAACTTCTAATTGCAAATTTTTTAAAAAACAAAAATAGAGGACTTTCATATATAATTACAAAAACAGGAAGAGAGAGACAAAAGACCATCTGAGATATAAACCATAAAACGCTATTTTCACTGTAAAAATGTGATATGGCACATTTATATTATTAAAAATTCTCAAGACATTATTATTGTTTTAGTGCTGTTCAGCTTTCTAAGACCTTTCTAAGCTGAGCTTTTAGATGATTTGCACATTAACTGAGAAGTCAGATAATTCTTAATCCTCCTCTTTTTCAGATCCAATAATGGATAAGGGAGCATCTTAGCATGATCAACTAGCAATCTGCCTAGCCTGAGTGGTAGTACACCTGAATTTAGGATTAGTCATTCGGTTTTCATAATATCTGATTTAAATGAGCACTCATTCAGGGAAGTGTAGAAAAAGAATATTCAATTACATTTAAACTGTACCATTTAAATATATAACAATAAATTTTGAGTGCATATATATTTATTTGCTTCACAAAGTTATACAAAAAGGAAGATTTTCAAGAATCATGTCCAGCCAAATAGTTAGTCTGTTTAATTAAATAGCTCCTTTTTCAATCAGTACTCACAATAGCTTACAGATAAAACCAACCATATCTCAGCTGTAGCCTTTTATCTCTAGCTAGCCAATTTCAATATCCTAATTTCACTTTTGTCCATAGATGAAGTGAGGAAACTAGTTGGTTTGGGGGTTTATCTGTGTGTTTTTCCATGTTTGGGTTGTTTTTTTTGCATTTTGGGGGAGGTTTTTTTTACAGATATATCATGGGTAGAGAGGTAACAAATCTGTTGGTTAACCTTGGTTATTAACTTCACTTATCTTCCTCAAATATTTGATACTGGACATGGAAGTTTGGGTACTTGATCTATGCACTCTTACGTAGCGCTCAAGATAAACAAATAGGATTTTTGGGGGGCATTTTGACAGTGTTTCAAAGTAGTGTCTAGAGCTTGGATTTCTCATGTCTGGTTTGTTTTTTGCTTTGTTTTTGTTTTGTTTTGTTTTTTCTTTCCCCTCATGAAATTCATTAAACAAAGAAGAAACCTTTTTGGTCCTAGTAGCTTCTGATTTGTATTTTTCTCCTTTAACAAACTTTGCCATACTACAGAAATTACCAAACAATTAGAAAAGCATCTTCCCTGTCCTGCCAGCAGATACTAATTGTGTGCAAGCGGAAATAATAATTGTGTGCCCAGCTCAGTTTGAAAGCTTTGGACCATCTCTCTCTAAGAATACATTGTATTTCAGTACTTGATACTGGCAAATACTGGCAAAAGGCGACCACACATCCTACATATTCTTAAATGAAATCGTTAGGTCACCACACTCAGTGAGCCCTGATTTTTTCTCCAGGAATATTTTCAGCTGGTGCTCAGTGTGTAATTTTACAAAGTCTACACTACTGGCAATCATTCTGCAGCAGGTGCCCAAAATCTCCTTACATTACTAAACCTTGTTTTCATCTCTCACATATGATTAAATTTGTAACAAGTTCTTTAAGTGAGATTGCAGCACAAGGATGAACCACTTTCAGATATCTCATCTATTTATAGATCAACATGGATCTATGTTCCAGATGAATTCTGACTGCAGGAGTTAAGGGAAAAGCAATCATTTACAATGAGGGAAAACAGTTGAAGTCTTTTCTGAAAGGCCAAGTATTAAAGAAGCATGAAGAGCCTTCAGACTCTTCCAGGTCAGTTTTGACATACCTTCATAAGGCAACGCAAGAGAATTTACACCACTATTACTCATGGCTGTTTTTTGCCTGAATAGGTTTGTTGATCTGACTTTTCATGTGTATCACATACAACACGCCAGAACTTCAGCTGGTATTATGTGGTATTTTGCCAGTGTATCCCACCTAACAAACAAGCCTTGAATTTGAAATGATGTTTCTGAGAAATTAAGTAGTCTTTATTATATTACCATATGCTAGTAATAGTACTTCAAATAATTTTGTAGTGTCAAACCTAAAAGTGTCCTTCCCAGGAAATGCATGTTTCCGCGGTTTATGTTAAGGGAGGATACAAAATGATAAGAGTAGAATTTATCCTCCAAAGTGGCCTGAAATATTAACAACCAATTTTCCCTGATTACTTTCACAATTCCTGTGTTACTGTAATAAACTATGACCTAACCGATGACATTCTTATTTCACAAAGCATAAATAATGCAAAAGAGTAACATAGGTGCTACAAGAAAACTGCTGAAAAGCATTGTAGAGCTGTATAACACTTAGTCTTTTACACTCTGACACAGAAGTGCTCTTAGGTCAAGAATGATGTGCTTTGACTCAGGTAGATAGCTTAGGGACTTACACCATTTTTCACTGTTAAAAAAATGTATTTCAGAACATCCAGACGATTGAGTCTCAAAAACAAAGGAACAAAATGGAAGAAAATAATTATACTTAATTTAATTAAATGAAAGCATGAAAGAGCCTATGAGTTAACTTTATAACAACATGCTTAGGTTTATCATTGGTAGGTCTTGAAACAAAGTTTATTAAATTCTTAATTAAAGCAAGCACACATGTTCTCTGACTTCTGCAATTGCTCAGTTGTACGTCAGCACAGAAATTGGGACCCATGTTTTGACACTGCAATTTGAGTGGGAGACTTTTCCCTTGTGTGCTCCATTCTATGCTGACCACAGACCCCTGGGCACCCTTAGGATTCTCCCCAGGGAGAAGCAAGGTTTTACAATAACTAATCTAGACCACTTTATTCTTTGAGGCAGATTTTAATAGCAGTAAAACCAACAGAGTAAGCCTTCAGTTTCTACAGCATTTCTTGCAGAGATAGATCTAGAAATACTATGTTAAATCTGCCTGATGTGCTCCCGTATGAGCAGGTAGAACCTTCAATATGTAGATTATGCTTTTTCTTAACGACTTTCAAGCTCAGACTTTAAAAACAGAGAGGCAGGGGTATAATCTTCTGAAGCTCAACCTTTTTCTTTAAGGTTTCAAGGACATTGTGACACTATTTTCATATAGCCTCCATTAATAAAGTAATAATACTGTAACAACGAGGAAAAGTACTTTGAAAAAACTAGTTTTATGTCACCTTTATAGTAATTAGCAGTTAACAACAAATTTTAACACTTTTTGTTCTCTTTTCCTGTTAAGAGTTCGAGTCACAATAAAAGAGTTACTTTTGGTGAAGGGAAGGGAGTGGAGGAAGAAAGGATCATGAAATATATGCAATTTTCACATATAACACACCATTGAAAATGTAATTCTCTATGTGTTCTTTTCTGAAAATACGTTCTATATTCCTGGATTGTCTTTGCTATCGGGAGCAGGATTGAAATCTCCACTTTAGTATTTATCTGAGGCTGTGATAGCTCAGTTGTCTGCCTCCAAATGCTAAGATAGGGGGAATCTCATCAACCGGAGACCAGCTGCATGATGGGCAGTTAATAGATATATCAAACCTTAGGATATATGCTAAGCTGAGGAGATGATTGGTCGGTTGATATACTGATTGATTAGCATAGGGAGAATGGGCTTCTTCTTGACAACCTAAGATTATGCTTCAGCAAAGCTCAAATTGCTTACACCTCTTCTATTGGGTTTAAAATTACAGTCCTGTCATCTAAAAATCTCTCTTCAATGAAATTTTTACCATATATAAAAATTAAAGGGAAAAAGAAAGTAGGTGCAATGGATAAGAGTAAATGGAGTGGATATATTTCACACTACTGCTGTTGGTACCACTAGAAAAAGTTGATAAGTAAATCCACTTGAAATATGTTACATATTCTGTACACTACCAGAGAGCACTTTACAGTAACTCAGAAGCAGGGGGGCATGGGGGGAGAAGGAGGTTCAAAATACTAAAAGGAATCATTCCTGATATTATTGCTTTAAAAAACCTACAGTAATTATTAAGAGAAGTAATTATACAGCTATGATACTACTAATACATTTTTGTTCTCCACAGGCATTTCCCAGGTTTCCTAGAAATGTATTTAAGTTATATTATAGATATCAGAGAAATATCATGGCAACAGAATGCATCATGTCACAGAAAAAGGCTTACATTCTGCAAGCTAGAGGAGTAACATATACAGTTCTCTTATTTTCGTTGAGAAGTCCAGAACTTGTTTTCCCAAGAAAGCAGATGGAATTAAATTTTATTTACAAAATATTTTAGACTGCATTATAAGTAGTACATGGGGACTCAAAGAAAGCGCAATATTTTTGAAAATTACTACACTGCGTAATTACATGTTGCCAAAACAAATGCATTTCTTACACGTATCATCCATTTAATACCCAGCATTACAAGCTCTTCACAATACCAGACTTTGTCAGTTGCAAAAGATACAAATGCTATTAAATAAAACATTAAAACAACAACAACAACAAACAAACAAACTTTTTACAATCTTTAATTTGATACTTAGAAACATTTCTTTGCTTGGGCAAACAAGAATTTAGTAGTCGTGTAACAAAAGAAAAGTGGCTCATTGAGGATGTTGAAATCTGCGATAATAAATGAGTTTTCTCCGATTTTTTTCCTCCCTTTCATATCTGCTATGAGCGGTAGGGGATCAGCTGCAACTCAAATCCCCAGCTGAACAACCCAAATACAACTGAGTGAGCAGACTTAAAACAAGGCCATTTATTGGTGCCTGTTATGCAAACAAAGCATCCAAGTCTTAGAAACAGATGTCAACTGAAGCATATGCTTACTGTAAACTGGAATTTGATTCTCTTTATAAAAATAGACTTAAATGGGCCTTCAGAGACTAGGCTGCCTCTTGTTGTATACCATTGCTTAACTTGATTCAGCCTTAAGCTTTTTAAAAGATGAATAGACTGATATCCAAGGGCAAAAAAATAAAAGTAAAAAAAAAAAATTAAATGGAAAATAAATGATAACATGTTGGAGCAGTTCCCAGAAGCAATTTTACAGATTTTCTCTAAAAACACAAGACAGGAAGTTCAAAGCGCAGTGCAGGTCACCTATGGCATGTCGAGTTATCATTTTTATACCACTTAGGGTGAAAAAGGGACTTTATTTTCAAGTGGCAAGTTTAGTACTCTGCTTTTCGTCTTCCTTTTTTCTTTCTTTCCTTTTTTTTTTTTTTTTACCTCTTCTCACATCTTGATGCCTTTTAAATGTCACTTATTTTACATGAGGCAGTTGGTGGAGACATGAGTCAACAGCAATCAGAACCATTATCCCCTGCAGCGAGCCCTGGTCCTAATGCATTATGACACCTTAGCTGGCCAGCCACCGATTTACCTTTCTGCTTCTTAGGGAATTAAGTGGCATCATGTGAAAATGGTTGTGATATGAACAGCATGGGCATAACTGGTATTAAATTTACCTCTCAGCCTAAGTGAATTTTCCTCACATGTGACTAATCAAAATGAAAGCTGTGGACATGGGCAGATCTGGCCAGCACTTCTCCACCCCTGGGATTGGGGCTATTTTGTTTTATCTCTTTGTACAAGCTGGCAGAAGTTTAAAGTGAAGGGGATAATCCAGTGCTGGTGTCTTTATGAAATAACATCCTTACATGAAGAGGCTTTTAACTGTCTGTCGCTGTCCTCTCAAAAAAAAAAAGAGCGTGACAATCTCATTTTGCTGAGCACCCTCCCATGAAAGGAGAAAATAATAGCCATAACAGCTATGGCTAGTACTGACCTTACATGATCCATTATCCACTAAACACTTTAAAAGTCAGTTTTACATACACTGTGGGGGAAATTAGAGAACTATCACAATCATTTTCACCTTAGTGAATCTGTCTTCTGTTTGAAGTCAGTTACTTGATATCCCCATGCATAACACTCCACATTGCTCCAAAAAAAGAAAGAGGAAGTCTTGCTTTAAAAATTGATCTTGTGCAAAAAGGTGGGAAACACACCATACTTTTCCTATTCTGATTAATAAAGATACCAACAGCAGTGAAACTCAATTTAGCATGAACCTTCTTCAGAGTAAATGTGAAATAATACAAAAATCATTATATAATTTAGAAGTGTTCAACATCAGTACAAAAATATTTTTATCAATCATTTCAGCTGAGATAAGTAGGTGCCAAGAAAGTGCAGACAGAGCAATTATCATCCTGTGCAGTCAGAAAGATATTTATTCACAGACTACAGTGACTTGCATTTTACTACAAACCAACTGTGAATGTTACTGATAATAATGGCAAAGCTAGATTTTGCCAAAGTACTGTAGTTCTTTTCTAACAACTTAATTGTACAGGACAAAAACGCTTAGAGCATGAAGTTTTCTCCTACTTGCATGACTGCTCAGACTTCTGTGATGGTGAGAATTAATTTCTAATACAAGAATTTTAGGCATTTACTGTTTGCTGTAAGTTAAAGTCAGTAGTAACCCATAGCTCAATTTTGAAGTATTTCTCCTAATTTTATTCAAACAAATGTTTGAATTTATTATAAGGTATGACTCAGTGGCTCAAATCTTAAGTTTGACACAGTCTATCTAACATCGGGTTCAGGTTGTGCATGTTGTACCTTCTAAGCATGAAATCCGGCTACGCATTAAATTAGTCTTTTTTTCCTAGGATGGTTTTATTCTGCTTCACACACCAGCATTTGCTAAGTCTACACAGTGCTAGAAGAATTTCAACTTCCAACGATCTATTACTGCAAGGAATGTATGTTTGACTGGAGAAAAATAATTTTAAAATAGGCAGAAGACACCTAACAAGACTAACAACCTAAAGAAGCATAAACAAACAGCATAACTATTCTTTATACTCATTTTTAGAAATGATTGGAGACAAAGATTAGGAAGAGCATCCAGGTCTTTAATCTTTACAAATACAGGAAAAATATTAACCATGCATGGAGCTTGCCTGGGTAACCTTCATTTTATCAATGAGGTCACGTAATTAAGGTCAAGTTAACGTACAGATTGAAATTTAGGGAACACATTAATTAAGATAAACAGGAAAATTACCTCTTCCCAAAAGGATTAGCCTCAAGTAGAAAATTCAGAAAATTACAGTTCATTTGGTAAGGAAGATGGATCCATAGCAAAGTTAAATCTGAAGCGTATAAACTGGCATTATTATGCAAGAGTTTCAGGAAAAAAAAAATATTAGAATAGAACAGTCTTTCTTTTCCTTTTATTATTTTCCTTAAAATAAATAAATAAATAATTCTGCAGCAAAAATGATTGCAATAGGTATTACATGTCTTCCATTTTCTTTTGCAACTTCAGACTTAATTGGACCTTGAAATCTTAACAGGCAAAGAAAAGCATCAGTGATGTTATACATTAGCATCACTACAAAAATATCTGGACCAAATAATTTTTTGTAAATACACACTTAAAATTACCATTTTTTGTACCCTAAACAAGAATTATTATTGCAGAGTTTGACAAGAAACATGAGAGTGACAAAACACAGGCAAAACTGATACTCTCCGTAGAGAGTCCTGTCGTTTCCCATTTAGTCATGCCCACTTCAATGTCTCAAAAATGATTTTAAAATTTTAAAATTTCCATTACATGTTGTTGTTGTTGTTGTTGTTGTTATTATTATTATTATTTTATTGCTTTTGTGAAAATACTACAAAGAAACTAAGAAAAGTTTCAACAGAAGAGGGGAGTCTTTAGTAGATGAGAAGGCTGATAACTGTTTGGGACATGGAGACTTCCAGTGACACTTCTTCCGTGTTCTTCGTCAGAAATTCTGTACCTAATTGCATGCTACTTCCCTGCTTTCCAAACACAGTAAACAAAACAAAAGCAGTAGATTTGATAGAGTCAAGCCTCCACTGACTTTACTAAAACAGTTAACAATTAAAATGTGGCACTGGGACAATGTTTTTTCCAAGTCTTGTCTTGAATTCTTTCCATTTATCACCTAGAAATATATCTGGGAAGCTGAGTTTTTACATATGTATGTGTGTGTGTTTGTTTATATATATATACATATAACTACTCATATATGCATGCATTTGTTTCCATCCCCAAGTCCTTATAGGAAGCCACGGTTTGCAGAATTCTTACTCCTACAAGTTTCTCTCTCAATAACTATACCTGCAAGGTAACTTCCAAAGTTCTGGCAGAATGAAACTGCTCCATTAAACCTTCTTGCAGGCAAAGATGGCTCTGTCAGGTCTTCCAGTACCAAAATGCCTAGGACCAGTCTGACACAACCAATGCAATCACTGCTCACCCTCTGTTCTCTCCAGCTTCTCTTTCCACAAGAGTGGCTTCAAACTGTTACACCACTCTGATCACTGCAGCATCAGGTATGTTCACTTCACATCACAGCCATAGCACATGAACCAACCGAGCAAGCCTATGTACAGATCTGCTGCCTGACCTAAGTTTCAACTGACTACATAATGTTCATACACCATCCTTTTTCTCACAACATGCTGGGACTTACACACTGGGAAACTATGCCAGCTTATCCATATAAATGCATTGTTCTTATTTAATAACAATTCCAAAGGTTGTGCTTGGGTTTTCTCTCTTTTTAAATATATTTTATTTATTAACTATATACTGTAACATAAATTATTTTTCTACTGAATTGACCTGCACACTATAGGAATTTCAAACTACCCTATCCTAAAGATGGGCAATACATTATGATAGCCTCTAGATAATGTTAAGATTTTTTTAAATTCGAGACTAATACAAGTATTTAATCTCAGCAATCTGGCAATATCACATTTCAAGATCACTCTTTTTTTTTTTTTTTTTTTTTTTTTAATTGAGCAGTAAGCTGTTGAAATAAACTGTTTGAATAAAAAGCTATTACTGACCACAATTGTGGGAACATATGTGCTGGACAACACATTAACAACGCTGCAATATCGCTTATCAGGGCAACAAAACTTTTCTTTTAGAAAAGAAAGATTAAATATGAAAATATATGAAAGGCAATCAAATGATCTATGTAGCTACTGCTAAAAAGGCTGAACAGGAAAAATAGGAAAAAAATACACAAACGCAGCTCAAAGGCACCATTCCAATTATCATCTGGGTATTGTTGTACACCTTAGTTTTGTTAGGAATGGTAAAGAGGAGAAATAGTAGAGCAACAAGCAGATGGTCTGTGGAACTAGATTACACTCTTCAGAAATAAGAGAGAAGCAATGCATTCAACCCTTCTGTTTGGACAGAAGAGCCATCTTAGCCTGTCTGACCTATTAGCTAGTAAACTGGAGCGTACCGCCAAGTGCTATCATGTTGTTCCTTTAAAAAGCAAACAACCTCCCTTTTTCAGATAGGCACTGGATAATTTTAAGAGAATTGTAGGTAATGTCTGCTGAATTAGACAGATGGTCATATCATAAACCCATATACAAGTCACCATGACTAAAATTCATGTTCACTATCTTGTTAATCCACATAAACTGCAAAACAAAGTAAACCTATGCTGAATGCTCTCCTCAGTATCCAGCGGTTCATATACAGGCACATACATATAATACTCACAACTTACACATGTAATAAGGTTCAATATTTTTATTTGACATGCTTTTTCACAACCTAGTATGAGTTTTGTATATATAATTTTTCAGGGTGAAAATTCTAATCTCACCGTGATTGAACCTTTGCATAACTCCACTGACTTCCATGAAGTCAAAAGTAAAGTAAAGGTAAGAGAACCTAACATTTTAATTGCAGAATATTGTGACTGCCTTTGTAAAGTATGTTTGCATCTCCCACTCAGGCTTATGCAAGGGAAAAAGGGAGATGTAGCTAGGCTCCTTGGGAGAGGTCAATACCACTCCACAAAACTGTGTATCAAAAGATCTGTACGGTAAATATTCACCCCACCAGGGCTGCCATGGAATTGGAAGAAACATTAAGAGAACCGGATTTCTGAATCTTGCTTATTTCTCATGCACATTAGAGATATTATGTAGTAATAAATTATAATTACAAGGTAATGAAATCCACATTTTTTTAGACAATTAACAATTAGTTGATATTTCTTTAAAAAAGTAAAATAAAAAAATATGTTTCCAGCAACCAGACCTTCACAAGCTAACTTGTCTCTACATAGATTCACATGGAGAGCTGCTCAAGGCTAGAGACCATGTCCCCCTCCCACAACCACAGACAGCACACACAAGCCCCAGCTGACTTGCTCAGTTGAAGAATATGTAAGGTAGCACATTTCCTATCCACTAGGTTGCTCCCAGCCAAAGACCTGCAACCAAATCTGGCAGACCAGGAACCATTTCAAATTGTACCTGGAGAGCTGCTGGTAAGTAACCACCCCCTCTTCCCCGCCTGGCAGCCCAGGTGCGCATTCCCCAGCATTCTGACCACAGGCACTGCTGTGAATTCGGCAACAGATGCCAGGAGATAGGTCTGAAAAACTTCCAAATGAACAATTATAGGTCTGCTGCACTAAATGCAGCAGAATTCCTGGATACCTTCCCAGATGGTTTAACATTTGGAAAAAAACAGGGTTGGGAAGCAGCGCATGTGTTCAGGGTGAAGTCCGGGGTTCAGGCTCAGCTCTATTGCAGCACACGCTGATTAGCAAGGATCTGCTTTGTCTTCTTCTGATCCCTCACCTCCTCACAGAAAGCATCGGACCCTATGCAGGTAATGAGGGGCACAGCTCAGGAAAGTCCCAGTGTGTGTCTAAATGGTTCAGTGTTCTTCTGGCCAACAATCTCTTGAACTAAAGGAGGACAGAGCTGGGGAAAGGGAAAGAAGAGGGAAAGGGTTTGGAGGAGAAAGGAAATGGAAGAGATGAGGGTCCTTACGGGTCATGCCTTGAATATCAACTGATCAATCACAACAGAGGTCCTGGCTGGGTTAAAATACAGAAGAGAAAGGAAGAGTGCAAAGACATAAGGAGAATACATTGCAATTTTTTATTATACCTTCAAATCTGATGGATTAGCTGTGCTAGAGGGTTGAAGCCCATGGAAATGCTAGCATTTGACAGCAGGATGAACATGAGTAAGCAGTGTGCTCAGGTGGCCAAGAAGGCCAACAGCATCCTGGCCTGCATCACAAATAGGTGGCCAGCAGTAGGGAAGTGATCATGCCCCTATACTCAACACTGGTGAGGCCAGACCTCGAGTACTGTGTCAGTTTTGGGCTCCTCACTACAAGAAGGACATGGAGGTGCTGCAGCGTGTCCAGAGGAGAACTACTAAGCTGGTAAAAGGTCTAAATATCAAGTCATATAAGGGGCAGCTGAGGGAACTGGGGTTGTTTAGTTTGAAGAAGAGGAGGCTGAGAGGGGACCTCATCACCCTCTACAGCAATCTGAAAAGAGACTGTAGTGAGGTGGGTGTTGGACTCCCAAGTGGGTGGGTGTTCTCCCAAGTGGATAACAATAGGACGAGAGGAAATGGCCTGAAGTTACAGCAGGGGAGGTTTAGATTGGATATTAGGCAGAATTTCTATACTGAAAGAGTGATCAGGCACTGGAACAGGCTGCCCAGGGAGGTGGCTGAGTCACCTCCCTTTGAGGTATTCAAGAAACATGTAGTTGTGGCACTTCAGGGCTTGCTCTGGTGGTCAAGATTGTGGGGGATTTATTGTGGGTGTTTTTTTGGTGGAGTTTGTGTGGTGGTTTGTGTTTGATTTGGCTTTTGGTGGGTTTTTTTTGTGCTGATGGTTGGACTTCCTGATCTCAGAGGTCCTTTCCAACCATGACAATTCTGTGATTCTGTGATCCTGTGATTCTTCCCTGGATACCTGACCAACAGTCTGTTGCTGAAGCCTATGAAATCCATATGTCAGAGTGTAAGACTAGTCCTAGACCCCATTTGTTGGCGCCAAGGAGAAAATTCCCGCATAGTTCTTGCATCTTTCCGAAAGCTGAGTTTGAAAGAGCTCCTGTTGCAAATGCAAGATCAGCCACAGGAATACCTTGTGTTGGCACTTTCTTTAACACTCTAAGTAACATATCGGCCTTGTACCTTTGGCATATATGTGGATTGGAAAGTTTTATCTCTTGTGTAGAGATTCCTACAAGCCAGCTTTATACAAGCTGACACTTTGGATGTCTACCAACTTCTTTAAGTTCAATTTTTCAATCGGAGCTACTAGAGAAGTCAAGAGAAACTAAATAGAAGTTGCATTTGAATAGCCAGTTCTCACAGAGTTACCATGTACAAATGTAAAATCAAGAGCTCTGCAAATACCTTTAAAATTATAAGCAAAATGTTGTTTCAATGTATGAAATGCAACTTGGATTCTTGCATAAAAACATTAGCAAGGAAATATAATGAAAGCGGATGATTGCCATAAAAGATCTTGACTAGCTAACTGTGTATAAATATAGTCATTAAGAGAAAACATTTTGCTAAGGACATATCAAAGGCTACTATAATTTCCATAGTCACAAAAGAGCCCTTCAAAAGATAATAGGAAGAATTCACTATAAACTTTATATGGATTTGCCTAAGAATTTACAACAACTGGATTGTAATTCATAAAATGTGGCTGCTTGCAAATAATATTTTACTACATGATGATTGATTTCCTCATCTACAGAAATTCCTGGAAAAAACGACAAGTTTTATTTTTAAATGACTGCAACACTGAACTCCATTAATTAAAACTGAACTTCATTGTTCACACAATAATAAATTGGGATTTCTTCTTGGGATTCTTTTCATCCTTTTGATTGCAAAGTGAATAATCTCACTGGTACTCAAATTACCCTCTTTCAAAGAAGTTCAGAGTGCAGTTAATTTGATTACAAGATATAAAATAGCTTCTAAAATATGCATGAGGGAAACCAAGCTTTATTATGTTATTAGGCATATAATTTCTTTAGGCTTCACTTTACATATGTCATGCTTACCATGAAAGAAAATTCTTGGTGCAAGTAAGGATAGAAATCCAGCTGTTTCTATACTAATTTTACTATCTGATTGATGATTGCCTCACTAGGGAAAGTCTGGTTCTAAGCACAAGTGTATATACAAATCTGAATTTTCCTAAAACTCAAAAGAAGCTAGATCCAGAACGTTTATTTCATCACACTAAAATAATCAAGTATCATTACTCAAACTGAATATGATGCATGATAGCATTGTTACTTTCTGCTCTTCATACAGGTAGCAGACTTTTAACTTCTTAATACATCAATTTAACTTCACTTTTATTGACACTTTTCGTAAAGACAGTAGTGACAATAGCAACAGATTAGGCCGTACTTTTAAAAAATGCACATGAAACTGGGTTACCTGATGTAAAACAGACATTACAAATGTGATGCAGTTCATTATAATCGGCCAAAAGGGGCAAATTCACAGGGTTTTTCATGGCATATTCCCTTAGTATGCATTACTTTTCCCTAGAATTACTAATATGTGTGGAATTTGCAAAGTAAGAATTCTACAAGTTGCTATAGTAACAGTATTCTGGACAGACCTTACTTTGCAAAATTTACATAATATAATTTAACACATATCATCGGAGAAATTCTTACAGTGTAAAAGTATCCACTTATAAGTGGCATAGGATAAGTGGTGTGAAACAAACGTGAGAGGTTCCAGCACCTAAGAGGTGCTCTTGAAAAGGTACATTAATTAAGGTTTATGGACTTCTGCATTTTGTATTAGTAGCAGTTTAAAAATCTAATGTATATAGTGGCATTCTCAAAATGCAGCATTCTGAGTGCAATTTTTTTTGCAGAACAGTCCCCTCTTGAGGAGAATACCATAAAAAAATTAATTCTGGGTAACTCACGTCATTCAAAAATGCTTTCAGAAGTCTTACTCTTGCTTACTGGAACATCCATTTACTGGAATAGGGTATCATTCTTGGGATGCACCAAAGCAGTGCCTTGACAAAACAAGGTAGGTTGCTGGAAAAACGTGAGTGGCTCCTTCCAAAGCTCTCAAGGAAGTAGTCTTAAAAAAGCTATTTTGTAAAAAAAATGAATGATCTTATTTAATTCTAAATATGAACGACATAATAGTATATCATTAATGAAAAAAATGTTAATTCTTAACAGAAGAATGCGATTACTTAGATGCATAACATTTTCTAATTTTATGCAATAAACAATTCTAGTACAACATCTAGGAAACTGTACATGCCTTGACACGTGATTGCATCAAGCACTAATGAACTGTGCATCATTGAACAGCTTCACTAACATGCCAGAAGAATGTCACTGATCTGACCATGGATCTTGACGATGTACTTTCATATTTTCCTATTACTTATGTCTTTGGTTAAGTAAGCACTGTAAAAAACTAAAATAATAATAAATTTTTAAAAAGAATAAAAATAATTAAATTCATATTGAATCTAGGGTCAGATTATGACAATACAATATACTCTAAAGTATATAAGTTTACTTAAATTAGTTCTGTTTTGGTGTTGTGTATTCCCTAAACAGAAAGGCAGAATTATTACTGTTACTTGAATGAATATAAAAACCAGTATGAGTCAGGTTTCCATACCATGTGCATACACACACACCCATATATGAAAGGAAACACAGTATTTCTTTACTACTGCCTATATAACAGTTCCTTATGCTAATATAAAGATAAAAATAAAGATGTGTCTTGTGTCACTGTGCAAATTAGATGAGTCACCTACCCTTCATTCAGATCCACCTCATGGCAAGAGCTAGATAAATGACTTTGCTTTACTCCATTCATCTACACTGAATGCAATGAAAATTATTTAACAAGCAAAATAAAAATAAAAATAATAGCTAAAATTATCAGCAAGGATTTCAAAGGCAGGAAACAAAATAATTTTCCTTTCTCTATCTTTCTGCACCTCTTTTATTTTTAGTTTTGAATTTCAGTATTCCAAAGTAATGGAACACAGAACAGTATTCATTATTCCTATATTATCCCTTGCCTGAAAAAGCTCAAACTGAAATAACAATTAGCAATTTTATAAGGGAACGTAACTGAAGAAGTAAGTAAATCCTACATAGAATCATCTCTAAAGACCTGGAAAAACAAGGTACAGTGTTATTAAATAGCAAAAAGATCCTCACCTAGATATACACATAGACAGTACTATTTCCAGTGAAAGCACATGTGAATTTACTTCATTACATCCAACACTGCAGCTTGGTTCGGAATGTATATACACACACTTAGGACCAACTAGACATTGTCTTGAAACAGAATATTCTAATCTAAATTTGCATATAAGTAGGTATTGATAAAAAAAAAAAATGTAAACATCTAAAACAGGTAAGAGAAAGAGGTCTTGAGATCCATTGATAGTGGGCATAATCATGCGTGCTAAAAAAGATCATCCTGTATCATGCACCAGACTATGGGCTGACTTACGCAGATTCAGAGGAAGAATGTCTTCACATTAAGTACTGCATGAACGGACAGAATGTAGTAGAAGAGATTTCTACTTTTCTGCAACATGAGAAATGGTCACTACTGACTTTGAAATGTTCCTTCTCATAGATTATGACAAATCTTGTCGTTTTACAAAAAAAAAACATACAGCCAAATTCTGTTATTCCTATTTAGAAGTTCACAACAACATTAGCTCCATCAGAAAACCGTCAATTTCATAGAGCAAGAGTAAAACCTAGGTCTTAGATAAATTTGTATGGAAGTCAGAGTAGGAGAGCAAATATGACCTGGGAATGTAAGAAAACCTAGTGTAATTCTTGAATCTGCTAGGCACTGGCCATGTTATCATGAGCAAGCCACGTGCACCTTGGCCTCCTCATTTTCATCAATATGAAGGGCAGAGCTTGTCATACTCAAGTGTTTTCATGCAATTCAATGTATTAATCTACATTCTATCCCCAGAATAAATGTGGACTTCCTGCATTGCATTCAGAAAGTCAATTCATTGCTTTGTGGTGGACTTTGCCTCACCTTTTTCTACTTTTCACTTATTGCTCCCCATGGAAATATCTCTTACTATATGCTCAAGTATTGGAGAGTTTTTACACCCTAAGCTTAGCCACATTACTTAAGCAGCAATGTTAGGAAATTTTTTTAGCCTCAGCTTCCTAGACAATCCATGGAGAAAGAAGGGGCTATCAGAGCAGTAAAATCGTTTTTCTGAATTGCTCTGGAAATTGCTGCCTTTTCCACTGACTATAATGGAAACAAAAAGGTCATTAGATCTCTAACCTCAGTACCTAAGTTTTAACAGAAGTGGTCTCTACAAACTATTACAATTCAAATTAAAAAAACAAACAAACAACAACAAACAAACAAACAAACCCACAAAACCAAAAAACACAGACTGTTTGGATTCAGTTTATCCTTTTAACTATTTAGAATTTGGACCCTGTGAACACAATGCTATTTGGGAACATGAGGAACCTAATAGAGTATCCTTTCTTAGGTGTCCATGAAAAACAACCTGTGTATGTTCTCTCAGTCTGAAATTACTTTCTTACTGGGTATGCAGTTTATCAATGTCTGGCTGCTGCTGTGTCATGAAAACTGCTTTTACTCTCCACTTCTGTGTTGTATGCTTCACTTCCCCACCCAGAAATACTTGCACACTTCTCAAGGAGAAACCCACATGCAGGATTTATATGCAGTTTTTCAAAACAATCTATTTAAACTAATTCTTTTCATGAAGACTACTCAAACACTATTTAGTCCAGTCCTGTACTGTCACATTCAAATATATCTAAGAGACTAGTGGAATACACTTTTCCTTGCAAGAGCTGATGCAAATTTTCACGCTATCACATTGTGATCATAATGTGAACTTCCAGGTGTTAGTGTTCTGTTCTGCTTGCTGAGCAAAGACAAAGGCAAAAAAACGCCCCTGTCTAGAATCCTCCTGATCATTTTAAGAAGCCTGAGAAATTTCTTAAATGAAGGTACAACATTTTCTATCCACCAGTCTGCTATGACTATTTGAAGAAGAGATTTCTTTTATTAGGAGCTTGATTCTTTCATAGATAACCTGCCTCAAAATTCCTGAAAATGTACCACCTTGGCTTAATGACTTACTGCTTTCTTAATACCTGCATTTTTATTTCTCAGCAACATTATTTTCTGTCTTAATTACTCCACATTATTACTGGTAATCCGTTAGCTCCATCTACTCTTTCAACAATATCCTATATCCCATGCACTGATTTTACCTGTTTCATCTCAGAAAATTTGTTTACAATTCCACTTTTACTTTCAGTCTGCTGTAATTTATGTTCCTTGCTACTGATTTTAGCAGGGTCTGCTTCAGAAGTTTGAAGGGCTTCTTTATGATTGAAAGCCATTGATGCCATTTAACAACATTTGCTTATTCTTGCTTCCTGGTTCTGCTGAGTGGTACAAATGTTTTTTGAAAATCAACAATATTTTTTTTTTTTTTATTTAGGCAGAAAACCCGAGCTATCTCTAAAGTTCTTACTCCCTTTAATCTTAAAATCTTGCCTAAGCAGCCCTGTGTAGTGCTGAAGTTCAGTATCCATTAATTTGCTTTTTTTTTTTTTTTATAACACAAAAAAAATGCTAAACTTAGTTATGCTATGGTAAGTAAAGATTATTATATTTTTGAAAAGTTTGTATTACAGAACAAACCTGTGCTCTACCCTTTGGCCCTTCATTCTTTCTTTGGGCTAGTTGTTAATTACCCCAGCACAGGAAAGACAACACACTTCCAGGCCCATTTCTATAAACCAAGGATTTAAATATCCTTGGTGAAGTAATTTTGAAATCCTATGGCTATTCTTTTACTGTAATCATATAAAAAGAGGTCACAAGTTACAGATGGTGAACGATTTTATGGCTATGAGATCGTAATGCTGCTACATTATTAGAATAATAAAAATCAGCAATGTAAACACAGACATTAAACAGATGGGAGATAATTCTGATCTTTCATCACTGAAAAACAGTGAAGAGTTAATTGAAGTCCATTAAGTTGCACCAATGATAATGACAGGGAATACAAGCACTCCTTCTTTCTTCCTTATTTTTACAATTCTTACATTTCTGCTTTTGTGATCATATCTCATAGTCCTTTTTTGAGGTTATAGTCTACATTTTGAAGTTATCAAAATAAGTTTCACTAGCAAAATACCCCACTAAAAGAAAAGAATCTCTTCTATTTTGCACTTTAAAAATAGTATGTGGCCTTAGGTTCGTAACTGTCACTTAAAAATCTGAGCATTCCCTGTTTATGGTAACAAACTGCATGAATAAGGGCAAAATAGAAGAAATCAAGGTCGAAACGCTCTACTGGCACTGTTGCCTCCAGCAAGAACCAGTCTGACGTCAAGAGATTAAACAGCAGCAAACACTCTATTTTCAGATATCTGAAAGCAGTAATAAATACACACTAAAAAAGTGTAATATTCTACTCTGAGTTGCATTTCCCCCCTCTATAAGCGTTGCTACTAACTACTTCTAATGATTTAAAGTAATGATTACTCTATTTTCTGTTCTTACCATTGTCAGATATACAGTAAATTTAAAAAAAAAAAAAGTTGAAAAAGGTACTGTCAATAACAAAAATGGGGAGGACCACTTTAAGTCCCAAAACACTCCTCAGTCTCACAGCAGTGACTGAAACAACCCTGAACTACATATATTGCTGACTCAAAATACAATCAAATGTGTTAATTAATAAAACAATATGTGGGTTAATTTCTCATCTCTTTATTTATAATAATTAATTGTCAGTAAGCTACATTCTGCTTTTATTTGATGATAATTATAATTAGCATAGTATATAGTAGTAGAATATAATAATCTGTTACTTACATTTCTGAATAAAGGCTGGCATCTAATTTGCTGTTCTGAACATTTGCTCTATTTATTTTTTTTTAATGAATCCCTCAAAAAGTACCGTATTACAGGAAAGAGAATGAAAAAGGTAAGGTAAAATTAACATGAAAGGTAAAAACAGTCTGTTACAGCCACTAAAAAGGAAAAATATAGAATAAAAATGATAAAACCAAGAAACTGTCAGAATGAAATGTATCACTGCACTCAGCTAGATCTCCAACAACTTTTTAGTACTGGCTATCTTCCAACTCTGTACAATTCTCATGTAACAATATTCGCAATTGTAGATGAAATACAACTAATTTTTAAAGACAAATTCACATCTTAATCCTGCATCTCTGAGATAGCCACTGTTAATCTGGCTAAAGTTTTTGCTATGTCCTGTGCTTCAGGGACAATTATTCTACCTAAGAGCAGTTCCATTCATATTGGAAACAATGGGAAGTATCAGTCATTTTGCAGAAGCGCATCTTTGCTGAGGGCAACTGTGACTTCAATCCCATTGAGAGCAACAGGAGGCAGTAGCAATTTTGGAAGAAGGAAGTTGTCTACAGAATACTCCATAGGAGAATATTATTCATCAACTCTTGCTGAATGAGAAAACTTCAGTTCTGAAGAATAACAGCAGAAGAAAATCTTCAAGCCTTTAAAAATGTTTTACGCACAGGATTTTAGTATTAAGTGGAGGGAACAGGGATTATTGCCTTAGTAATATCTTCAGTAAATACTCAAGTAAGGAAATAATAACTTTCAGCTCTATCTTATCTCTGCCATTGTTTTAAGATCACTAATTTCTGCTGCTGCAGACAAACTATTTGAAAAAAAGGCGGAGAAAAACCTTTGGTTGCTTTGAATTGTTGAAGAACCAGAAGACATGCATATTGATTTAGCAGACTGACCTAAAAGAGAGGCACAGCCTTCATTCTTTTAAAAATGCACATGTATGTGATCTTTCAGCAACATTGCTGACTAAGAAAATTTTAAATCATTTTGGATTCAGAATATGAAAACTCAGTCCAGAGTTTGCGGAAAAAATTTATGTCAAAGTCACTGAAATTTCAGATTTACAATTGTTTTAATGGAACCTAATGAATCCTTTTAACCCTGACCACAAGTTGTCACTAGGAAACAGCATGAAAGCACTTACAAAGTGTTGTCATTTTTCCGTATTACACACAATAGGGTATTATTTCCAATAGCTCACATAACAAAATATCACCAGCAGCACTGCATACAGACTTCACTCTTAAAAAGAATTACTTGTAGAAGCTCCTCTACTAATACACTATAGTGGAATGTTGACTATATGTTTCACTATCTCCCTTACTCGTTGTGCAAGAAAATGGTCTTGCTAACTTTAGGCAACAGGATTGATTTTGGTTTTTTCCTTTTTCTGACTCGGTACAACCATTAGATACACAGAGCCTGGAGGACAATTTGAATCTGAATAGTATTTGTGCAATACAAAGACTTTAAAGAAGCAGGAGTGATGCATACTTCACTTACATATAATTTCAATGATGGAAAAATATATCCTCAGTTCAGAATCCAGGGTGTGTTTTGGAAAGACTTCTAGAGTTCATAAAAACAATTGTTAACCGAAACTGCAAACCCGAAGCTGGAGATAATACAACAATACAAAATCCTCAGGGTACTATTTTAAAAGTGAGGGGCTCAAGGCTAATGCACCTCCAAGTGTTTTGGACTACCAACTTTCTGTTTTAGTAAGTATTTCACATATGATAAATAAAGTAGTCACAAATAGACAGTGGAATACAAATGGTTACAATACATTTTGTTGAAAAATTAAAATAATATTATGCATCACCTCAAATAGAAATCTGTGATGAACAGGCTGACAAACAACTTATGTTGAATACCAAAATTCCCATAAGAGGGGTATGAAAAGAGATTATGGCACAAAAATATTGAGAGTAGAACAAACGTGAGAAGGATCAGAGGAATTTTTATTTTATTTTGTATCTATTTGGAAAAGAAATACAATTCCCAAATGAATTGCCCATGATAAATCACTGAAAGAAAAATGAAGAAAGACAGTCCTACTGTACAACTTTGGTTACAGAAGCTGATGAAGGCTAACTTTTCTCCATCTATGTAGGATCTAGTGGGGTCATGTGTAAACACACATCTCTACTCACCTTAGGAGCTAGGTACTCTTTACAAGCCTTGTACCTCAATTATTAGAAAAACACCAAAAGTATCAATGTTTAGTAGGTCTTTTTTCAACCTCAGAACAGGCTTTTTAAATTAAGTAATTGCATGCTAACAATAATTATGCATTTATGGAAATATGTGCAAAACATTAAGTTACCTTCTCAGATATGTGAATGCTAAATAAACTTATATTCCCTTTAATACCAAGTAGATAAAAGAATATCAGCGTAGAAAAGAGTGTTTTCTGACTATATTAGGAGATACTGCTAAGAGCTCACCAGTCAACCCTTCTGTCAGAGATGGAATCAAGAAATAATTTTTAAATACTACAATATGCAATTAAAATAAACTACATAAATGGAAAATGTAATATAACATGAAGCTCAACATAAAGTTGTTCCTTGTATATAATTACACCAATTACATTTAGAAATTGTATTTACTTGCCAAGAAAGAAAAAAGATTAAAAGGCAATTGTATAAAGTGACACGACACAACTTTCTCATTCAATCTTACTGAATATGGAATTATAGCAAGATAATATTCTATCTACTTCAAATGAATGGACATCAAGTTCTAATTCAAAACCCCAACAAAATAAAACACGCAATTTTCATACTCGGTGCTTTTCAATGTGCCACAAAAACATTTACCTATTGCAAGAAGCTTTTTGAGTTGTGATATCCTGGTTACAAATTGATCTAAAAGGGGAGGTCAATTACACTCTCCTGATACAGTTACTAAAATTAATTTATTTTGAAAATTTTCAAACAAAAACACATTATGGATTGTGGATCAAATTAATTTCTCAGGAATGCCTGAAGAATTACAATATCCTCATTTCAGATTCACTCAAGGGTGGTATTTCAATAGATCAGAGAGTAGATGAGAGCGGAATACAGCATGGCTCTATAGGATCTGATTTTCAAAGTTTAAGGATGTTTATCTCTTCTTGAGAGAGACTGTCAACGATCTTAATAGTCTTTTAAAGTCTGAAACTATAAAGGTAGAGACAGAAGGAATGAGCATCCAAATCAATATTTGCTAGTGAAAAAAAATGTATTTGAGAAGGAAAAATTGCTTATGCATACTGAAGCATGTTTTGCTTATTTATTTTTCCTTTAAGAATTACATTTTCAACTGCATCTTAATTCTTGCCTACTTATATCTTGATCCACATAAATGTAGGTACTTCTTTATGAATGGCTACCAAATAAAGTTCAAACTGAATCAAAGGCATCTCAAGTTGCATGTATCTAGTATAAGAAATCTAAAAGCATTCAGAAATGCAGATCTGTACTATAGCAGACATGATGAGTGATTTAGTCAGATTATTACCGGGACAGAACCATGAGGAAACAACATTTTATTCAAGTTCTCTAGTGTACTAATGATCTTTTCCACTTTAACTTCTCTGTCAGCCTTAGGATATTTTTCAAATTATGGAAAACAATCCAATTGAGATCCTGGTCCAAAACTGTCACACATGAACAATCTAAAGAAAGAAAACAACAGCAACTAAAGGAGTTTACATAAAGGAAATACTTTATTTAAATATTCTAAAAGATGTCATAGTGATTTTTATCTCTAATTTTTCTTTATAAAGTTACATTTCTCAGTAAAGATTTGTTCTGAAGACCAGATTTTGTAAATTCAAGAATTTTTAAATGAGACTTTTTGATGTAAAACCAAACAGAAATCTTCTGAGAATTCCAACTGTGTCATTACTGCAATTTCTAATGCAGATTATTTTGATGAAAAAATCCTGAGTTCTACATTTATGGTTTCATCCCTTTTTAGATTGCTCTTCCTCAGAAATACTACTGAGAATAGACTAGGACTGGTCAAATTAGCACATGATCCAGAATTCCTTCTTTGTGCCAAAGATAAAAAACAAGAAATATTTTCTATTTCCCTTCCAGAAAAAAAAAAAAAAAAAAAAAAAGGTGTTCCAAGAATAATAACACCTGCATTTAAAACAAACAAACAAACAAACAAAAAACTGTCAGCAGTAAGTCATGAAGCAGGGAAGAATTACAATATAAAAAAAGGAGTAGACACCAGTGCCATATTCCCTGGAGGTGATATTGAGGTAATGGGGATAGATTAGATGACCTTTGGAGCTCACTTCTAACCTTATTTCCTACAGACTATGATATCTTCACCAAGTTCCAGAGAGAAGGCAGATAAGAGCTGATTTCTTTGGGAAGGTATTAGTTAGACTACAACCACAACAGAATTGCTGCAAAAGTAAATGGATATATCATTCCCCATAACAAAAGTACTGACATTTCAAGGGAGACACACAAATCCCAAGCAAGGCATTTCAGAGACAACTAGAAAGTACTGAGTGATGTCAGTTATGAATACCTGAAATTTTGTGTTGCATTCAAGCTGCTTAAATGCTACTGGCTATTAACTCAGCTGAGAGATGACGCTGTCTGGGGATCCGTAACTTTTCAGTGGCTTAGTTTTCAGACACACCAAGACTACTGAAAAAGTTTGTAAAAGCTTATGTTTTACCAAACTAAATAATTACTCATTCCAGTCCAGCAGGCAGAGGTTATGTGACAAATATATCCCTAGCGCTGATGTGAACTCTGTAAGTTTCCCTCCCAAGCTTGCTGTGGAAGCATTTTCTCTATTGAGTGAAGGAACTCTTCAGAAGTTTGACAGAGTTTAGTGATTTGACTTTGGGTACCATTCTCTGAACACTCCTTACATCCTTTGTCTTCAAAACCTCTGACCCTGGAAACTTACTTGAATGTAATTCTCTACAAAGACGTATTTTCTCTCTCCAGGCTGATACATGTGACTTACCAAAATTGGAATTACTTTCTCCTCCTGACATTACAGAGTCCTTGTGAAGGTATGGCCAAGCATTGAAAATAGCTCCAGAGGCTGTCACTTTTATTGAATTTATATACCTCTAAAATTCTTCTTAAAGTGGGAAGCCTATAGGCAATTTAATTGTTCCTTATTTAAATCACAACTGAATACAGAAAAGTTACATTGCCCCTAAAGATTTTATTGATTTTTCTGCATTTTGTTCACTGGAAAATATATTGTATATTCTGTTTAGCAATTCTGCATTAGTCATTCCTAAGATTGATATGGTCCAGAATTATTTGTGGTTTTGAACAGTTTTAAGACACTTTGATGGTAACACCTTTTTATATAAGCCGAGATAGATAAACTAACACCTCCGTATCATGCTGATACAATTGGTATTAATACAATATGATAAGATAGAAAAATGGGAAATAGTGATAAGGTTTTTGTATGGCAGTGTCGCAAGCCGGTACTGGGGGGCTACTAGCTGTCAGGATACTTTTGCAACTCCCCCTCTCAATGTGGAGGGGTTTTACAGGCAGTAAAGAGGCGGCAGGACTCTATTCCTTGCAGGAATCACCACAAACTGATGTTTTTAAGTTATGCTCTTTAAACTCTGACACTACTTTGTTATCTTATTCTCAGCCAGACATATAAACTTCTAGTACTTACTCTTTTACTATTGCTTCCAAAATAACACTTGTCCACTTCCTCTACTACAGCCTGCTAATGGGAAGTAGAGAATTAATTCCTTGGTTTGGTTTGTATGTACATATGGCTTTACCTCTTAAATTGCCTTTATTTCAACCCATGAGAAAACAATGTATTAACTGCAAAGGTGCCAGCACACTTAAGGGAGGAATAAACACTGAAGTGAAAAATATATAATGTAAATAACAAAACTAGTTTTTATTTTTCAATTTTTCTTCTTTTTCCCATGAGACTTCTCACTTTTACTTTTCTGATTCTCTCCCCCATTCCGCTGGGGGAGGGGCAGTGAGCAGCTGCATGGTGCTTAGTTGCTGGCTGGTGTTAAACTATGGCATTCTCCAATAGAAAAATCTCTTCCCACACATGTTGACAACTTAATGTAAACAAAGCACATATTGCATCACTCCACAGCTATTTTCAACCATCTACGTCCATCCGTCTCACACATTGCCATACTTGCTTCCTTACGAATACAGAACTATGTCTAATACCATTTTATACCTTCATTTTTAATCTTCTTTCAAACACTGTCAACAGGTTGCAAACTGTTGTCGCATAAATGTCATCTTCTAGGTCAAGAACTTTCCAACGCACTGAATGGAAGGCCACATCACTATGATCTCATAACTTAATCATTCCCCCCTTAAGGGTCTTACCTTAAGTTCTTGTTCTGGCATATAGCCCATATTTTGTCAGTCACCAGAAAACAGCTTTTTAATAAAAATAACAAGCATAGTGTAATGTGTAAATATATATAATTATAGAGAGAGCCTGATATTTTATTTACATACATTAAAAATGTACGTAAAAATGTCTCAATTTACCATAGCAATTTTTTCGAAATGCTCTATAAACATGACCAAAACCAATAAATCTATAAATGCATATTAAAATTGCATACGAAATAGCAATTTAAAAGTGATTTCTCCATGTTCACAGATTTAACAGTGCATTGCCAGGGTTAGATAACAATGACGTAAGCTCAGTTAGTCCAAGCTAATGCCAACTCACACAGACAGGAATTCAGGGCAATCATCCAGCCCCAAAGGAGGATAGATGTGGAAGAGTTTTGCCTGCCAAATTAGTAATGTCCCTGATATGAGCACATGAGATTACAGAAAGAGCACCCTGATGACATGCATCGCCTTCACTCTGGTAAAGAACTTCTCTGTCAACAAAGTTCTCTCTGCCAACTACTTATGCTGCATTTTATACAGCTATGCAGCACAAATTAATAGAGGTAGAGAAAAACCACAAGTGTTTCTAACTTTAAAAATAAAACAAAATTTCTACATAATGAGAGAAATCAATAACTTTCTAAATAATGTAACTCCTTCCTCTGTCTCCTGAAGCCAAATGTTCCTTAGTTAAGAGCCTTTAAGTAACAGATATTTTAATAATATACAGAGGATTTTACTCTCATGCTCATTTACTGTGCAAATAGGGAAGTAAAATGGAAGTACATTGTTTAAGAAGAATACTTATGACTCTCCTTCACATATCAGAAAAACTGAACAAAAATAGCTTTTCACCTGGATATCAAATATAATCCACCCAAGCTTATGATTAATTTTTACACATTTAATTTAATTTTTACACAAGATGTTACTAAAAGATTAAAACTGTTGTGATACCCAGGGTGTGAAAGTTAACTTAGTTCACTCACAACAAATCTGCTTTAAGATGATGTAATCCAGTACTGATTCTCCTAATTGCTTAGCTTTTGCCACAGGCCATAAATGTGTCAGTTCTCTCTTCTTAATTGCTACTGTAGTACAGTAGAGAAAACAAGTGGCTGTCTAATGCCTTGGTTACTAGTCACTAGTGTTAAAGCCAATTAGAAGTTGTTGAAAGTTCATATTTGCAATTGAAGTGATCCAAAGAAGGAGATACTATGATACTGGTCTTTACTTCATCTCTTCAGATGATATAGCTCAAGCTTTAAAAGATTAATATGCAAGAGGATACTATTATTTCCTCTGCTTTAAGAAATGAACTCTTTTAATAGAAATCAACCTTTTTTCTCCAGTACACATAAACTCATACAAGCAATTAAGGAAAACTTTAGATAGACAGGAATGTCTGGGCAGAAGGTACACAACCTCAGCACTCATCACAAATTAAAGAGTTACTAGTCTTAATGTACAGTTGATGAGGATCATGGACTTCTGATGTTTTTCTGATCACATACTCTTTTCTTTTCCTTGCAGTTCTCTTTTTTACAATAGCCTCCCAGAACTGAAGAAACCTGTTTGCTGGAACCAAGGTTTTATAACCTTGAGGCTTCATCCTGGCTCAAACCAGGGCAACTGCTATCAGTGTTTCAGCCTGCTAGCGCTAGACCAGCGTCTTTCGGTTTAGGTGCTTGAGCATGTTCCCACTCCTGACAATCAACCCCCATAAGCTCCTATCACTAAGCTGGAGGGGAGAACAAAATTCTGTCTTCTCATTAGGGACAGACACCATGTGACAAATGTCAACAATATTAAACTGCTAGATTTAAAAATTCGTGGAAACACTAAAACCATATCAAAATGAATTCTTAAATTAAAAAATCATTTGGAGAGTCAACATAGCAAAGTAACACATTAAAGCTCATCTTGAAAGACAGAGATTGATTGACTGTGGAAATAAAAATCAGAGAGTTTAGGGTCAAGCTATCATGAGTTGACACATTTGTTACACAAAAGATGGCATACAACCCAAACTCAAATACAGATTTGATGCTTTTAAAAGACCAGTTTCACAATGAGAAAATAATTCTAAGCTAAATTAGACCAAAAAAAGAATCTGAACTCAGAAATGCTCACAGGAATGAAAGCAGATTAGAATTCTTGTTTCTAATACCCATAAAACCATTTTTACAAATCTAAGAAAAATCTACAGTACATTTAAAAAAATGGTTAAAACAAATCTAATATTTAAAGACAGAGAAGCTAGGAAATGTATGAAGTTTCTGTAAGAAGCAAATACATGCAAGAATAAACCAATTGTTGGACAATTTAAGGATAATTTAAATGAGTTTCCAGACACGCTAGGAGCAATAGAGGATCTATAGATCATATCCAAACAAATCATGCAAAAGAAGAAAATACTAATTTTTAGTGGAGATTTTGGCCACTAGAGAAAGACCAAGGGGTAGTCTTTTGAATAGCTTTGGTCACTTCCATAAAATACTTCAAAGATTTATTTCTGGTGGCTGGGTATAAGCATGCATTCCCTCTCAGGCCATGTTAATAGAGGCATGTTATTTTTAATAGAAGTGTTGGTTTTGAGGAGATGCTGCATTTTGGTCCAAATCAAGTATTTATGTGAGGTCAGAGTCTTCTTTATAAATAATAAAATAGTAAATATATAAGATTTTACAGGCACTGTTGTCTCCAAATTATGAAGGGAAATGTGGGACCAGAGGATTGAACTGACTGAAGCCAGTGCCACTTATCAGTGCATCACCATTCTGCAAGTCACTGATCTTCAAAACTGTACTCATCAAAAGCTGCCTGCTTCTGACTATGGTTGCATCAATTTGGGGACTAATGGTTATTAAAGCATGCCATAAAATATTTCAAATGTCACATAAGGACAAAGAATGGATTATACTAATTGTAAATATTACCACTCAGAAACATGCAACACTTAAAATCTAATTTTACCATGGTGAGTATCTTTCATTGGCTTGTTTATCTGACCTGGGTATGATGACTCTTTGCTGCTATGACAAACAGAAATATTATGGAAAAATAACATTGTTGCTTGAAGTGCTAGCTGACATGCTTTAAATGACAGTGTGCTATCCTACTTGTGGTTCTTGGAATAATGTCTAAAAACTGCAGGTGTTTGCTCTTTTTTTTTTTTTAATCACCATCCTTAAAAAAGATGAAGAATTCTGACTGAGAGAAAAGAGTAGTTGAAAACTTAAAATTCAAAGAAATAGCACCAACATTTTCCAAATGAATGCTTGACATCAGGTTCCATACACAGGTTAAGTACCCAATCTGGTAAATAAACACGGATTTAGAGGTAGGAGTTTAACCTTGTGTATTCAGAAGGAAAAATTCTACCCATAACCTTTCAATGCTGAGCATTTAATATTAACATACATTAAAAGTTACAGGCATGCTAATTTTAACACCTACATGTTGACAGCTTCAATTTACTTCCAGTAACAGTTTGGATTTTGTTTACATTAAGGTACAAATTTAAAGTCATCTAGCTTGCTTTGCTTTTTTATCTTTAGGTCCTTTTACAACAGACTAGCAGCAATATGTCTTTAAAGTATCACATAGTTTTAAAACAAGAGAGTCATCATGATATCCTGCATGCTGGCTTCAATAGCCTAGGGCAATTTAGTTATGGCAGACTTCATCTTAATTCCTATGCCTTTCTCCTCTTCCCCTTTTTCCACATCACTCACAACCCATTTGGATTAGAATCAAAGATTACAAAATGTTTACAAGACTGTACAAGCGGAATACATCTTTCCTGATCTGAAATGGTCTCAAAACCATTGTAATGTTTGTACAGGTGGGATTGGAACTTGCCATCCAGAGTTTTGGAAATCAAATGCTGAGTAAACTCTTAAACTTCCTAAGTGCTTTATGTTATCAATAGCCACAAGAAACAATGTCACTTCATACAGATCAAACATAGTTAAAGACATTTTTTAGCCACCACTGCTTAGAGCAGCAAAAAAAGGGAGAGACAAAGTAGGCAGAATCACTGAGAGCTGTACTGCTGAACTCTGCAGAAGGCTCCTTCAAATAAATATTTCAAACCTTTATATGAATATTTTAAGCATGACAACTACACATAAACACACAGCCAAAGTGCTCAAATCCACTCAAGAAAGACTATTAAGTCATCAACCTGCTCCTGACAGGATCCACTGAATATGGCAACAGTGAGAAGTCAGGAGACAGTTGGAATCATTTCAAGACTGCTAATTTAACTTGTCTTAAAACCAACCAATGCTCAACGTGTCAACTTCAATGTCATCTCATCGCAGTCTGAAAAGCCTTCGACCTAAAGCAAAAAGGTCCCCAAGTGCCACCCTTCTTGTCTACTGGTTGAAAATCTAATTGGTTCTGCTGACAGGCTTGGGAATTGGTAGGAAGGCTGTTCAGTTAATCTCCAAGGGCCAGCAAAGAGCTCAGTATCCATCTCTGAGCTTTGCTCCCTGGCTGTCGTAAAATGACTCTGATGGTAGTGCAAGCTCTTATGCTTCAGCTGTCTTCTGACTTCTGTTAAGTCAAATTCAATAAAGTTTGTCACTCAATAATCTGAGAGCTACCCAACAAAACCTCTTTGATCAATAACAGCTTGCCTGCTTGCACTGAGGAAGGTGACCTATTAAAGATTAAAAACACACCTGCTGCTTGCAGCACAGAACATCTTTTTTTACTTTTAAATAAAAATTCATCCATTAAAATGAATTTAACTGCTACAACTATATATAAATATTACATGCCAGAAAGCTAAAATAAGATTAGAAGAAACATTTTAGCTATAGTACAGTGCTTTTGTTAGACTTAAATTGGAGTCATTGGTTTTCTGAGAATCAGAAAGGCCTCATTCTGAAAGGCCTTTCACCACCCACATGTAACTTTTACTGAAGTCTTCTCTGTATGCTCTACCTTTTTAAAAATTTTCTGCCCACTAATAGCTCACAACTCTGCTTTAGTGACAGTCCAGTAATCGAATTTGTTTCTGCCTATTTGCTTATGCCAGAACACAAATATTCATGTTGCCAGGAAATGCAATTTAAAATTTGATGTATATACATCGTCCCCTCTGTTTGAGACATTTTCTTTAACTGCAGATCCACTTTATCACAGACTATAACCAAGTGCTTTAGGAAGCACTTTACCAAAATGAAAAACTATAGGCAAATTGAATTGCATTGGGTAAAGACACATGAGTGCACTTTTATTCATATGTTGATTTTAAGTAGTTCAGATGTTCTGTGCTTGAAGGCAGAACTACTGCAATTACCTTAAATCAAGTTTTATAAATTTAGAAACATTTGATAATTGTACATTTCAAGAAATATCCTTTTTGTTTATTCTATACAGGGTATTTCAGTTAAAAGCAGATATCCCTATTGTTTTCCAAATTGCACAGAACTTTCATATTAGGTCAGCTGGAACTGGCTGTTTTTCTGATAGATTTATTCTTAATGATCAAGTAATAATTAAGATACCTTACCTCAATGTTTTACAAAAACACAGGAGAAGGATATTGATGAAAAAGCATGTAATTAAAGATGTAGTACTTATTAATAAATCACTGAAAAAGAAATAATATGTAAGTGAATTTGACTAAATGAACCATCACTGTCTGTTTGCAAAGGGTTATCCATTTCCCAGAATATCAGTAAATTCAAGATACAAAAGGTAAGCAGTATATCTCTTGATTGTAATGCTTTGTTTAACCTAGTGCCCTCCAAGCATCCATTAAAAGTAAAAAAGCAGTTAGAGGATGACAAGGTATTTCAAAGCTAGGAGATACCTATCTGTATCTTCAATTAAAAAATAAATGTGTGTCTTGGTTTGAGTCAGGATGAAGCCAATTTTACTGATTTTTTTCTTTTCCTTCAGCAAGCTTTCTTTTAACTAGCACCAGAGTGTTCCAACCACGGCTGATAAGAGTGGAACGTTTTTCTAACTGCTGGGTCTTCAAGGTCACATCTTTGCTGGCTCAGACACTACGGGGAGATCTATGACCCGCCCCCCCCATAGGAGTCTGAGTTAGACAGACAGCAAAATTGGCCAGAGATATTCCATTCCATATATCTACGTAAGCTCAGAGGAAGGTCAGAGATCACAGAAGACAACTTCCTTCCTGCATCCAGGGAGGACTCTGTCCGTCCATCACCGTTGACCCCCAGGCTCGAGCTCTCCTGACGCTCATCACTCTGTGCTCTCTCCAGCAGCTCTGGAACTTTTCAGGACTGTTCACAGCTAAGGACAGTGCTGTGGGAGTTGCTGGGGGTGGGGGGAGGCAATAGGGGCTTTGTATATTTCCTGAACATATTTGTATATAATTGTATATATTTTCTTTTATCATTATTTTTTAATTAAAGCTGTGTAGTTTAGTTTTCAATCCAGCCAAGTCTCTCTCTTTTCCTCTCTCTCCTTCCCTACCTGAGTGGGAGGGGAGGGGATCGAGAGTGTTCTTGTCAAACCTGAGTCAAACGGTGACAATGCGTAAATAATAAATGCATATCTCTAAATTATATGAATTGTTTAAAAAAAAAAACAACACAACAAAACAACAAGACAGCAGTTCTTGAAAAGATTTAGATGGTGTTTAGCCTGTCATTAGTTATTACTTCCTAAGAAAGTAAAATACTAGTCTACGGATGCTGAGGCTACACAAATATAAAACAAGAATTATATGTTAGGTAAAACTACCTCAGTATCTGAAAAGAATTCTGAATTTACTAACTTACACTTTGAGACACCAAACAATTACCATTAACAAAACCTTTACTTAGAACACCAGAGAGCCTCAGTAATGACTATTTGTGAAGAGTAAAGTGCTTCTGCAGTTTTGCAAGGTTTCTCTTCTTCCTCTTCCTGAAAAGGCCCAGCAAGTAGGTATGACGTTGTATGGTGCTTTGCTGTCAGTTAAGACACTTCCTTGTAACAATAGGGCTACAGGCTCTGAGCCACTGGGCCAGCCTGTCCAGAAACACTGAATGCTCTGTACTAAGGACACTGCCTGGAGTGTGGGTAGAGGGTGGCCATTCAATAGTGCCTCAAAAAAATGTCAACTGCAAAGATTAAATGTGTTTTGAGTAGAAAAATCCCAACAAACCCTACCCAAAACATTAAAACACAAAAACTAAGGTATAGATGAAGGCAAGTGACACCCAAAAAAATCTCATTGCATCAGTTGGGAAGTCTCTTGTAGAAAAAGAATCTGAGATGTGTTCACATCTTACCCTTACAAGTGCTAGAGAAGATAATTAAGACAAATGCTTTTATTACACATAATAAAATGCATGCATGGTCTACAGAATATCCTAAATATATATTTATATATTAGACTCTAACAAGTACTGCACCAAAAGTTCAGTTCAATAACCCCTTCCAGTTACATGCCAGTTCAGTGGGCAGAGTCAACTGGCCTTGTTCTGCTGTGCTTTCAGCAGAAGACACCATAGAATCTCTTCATCTTTTCCAACTACACAAAATTGTCAGTAGACTACACCAAAAATAACTCTTCTTCTGAAAGAGCCTTTATTTACCTGAGAGAGAATGAGTAAGAGATATCTGAAGCCTGATATGGGAAGGAAACAAATGATCTCTATAACTGTTCCTGTTGCACTGTGGTTTTCCATCTCACACATCTATTTCTAGCAGCCAGAAGCGGACAGCCTGGCTCCTGCCTTTGAGAAATTCTTGATATTTACCAGCTGTGCTGCCATTCAGAGAGACTTAGACAGGCTGGAGACTTGGGCGGGGAAAAACCTGATGAAGTTTAACAAGAGCAAGTGTAGAGTTTTGCATTTGGGGAAGAAAAACGCCATGCACCAGTACAGGTTGGGGGCTGACCTGCTGGAGAGCAGTGTAGGTGAAAGGGACCTGGGGGTCATGGTAGACAGGAGGATGACCATGAGTCAGCAGTGTGCCCTTGTGGCTAAGAAGGCCAATGGCATCCTGGGGTGTATTAGAAAGGGTGTGGTTAGTAGGTCAAGAGAGGTTCTCCTCCCCCTCTATTCTGCATTGGTGAGGCCACATCTGGAATATTGTGTCCAGTTCTGGGCCCCTCAGTTCAAGAAGGACAGGGAAGTGCTTGAAAGAGTCCAGTGCAGAGCCACAAGGATGATTAAGGGAGTCAACATCTCCCTTATGAGGAAAGGCTGAGGGAGCTGGGTCTCTTTAGTTTGGAGAAAAGGAGACTGAGGGGGGACCTCATCAATGTTTACAAATATGTAAAGGGTGAGTGTCAAGACGATGGAGTTAAGCTTTTTTCAGTGAAGACCAGTGATAGGACAAGGAGTAATGGATACAAGTTGGAGCATAGGAGGTTTAAGAGGAATATCAGGAAAAATTTTTTTACTGTGAGAGTGACAGAGCACTGGAACAGGCTGCCCAGAGAGGTTGTGGAGTCTCCTTCGCTGGAGACATTCAAAACCCGCCTGGATGCCTTCCTGTGTGATGTACTCTAGGTGACCCTGCTCTGGCAGGGGGGTTGGACTAGATGATCTTTCGAGGTCCCTTCCAACCCCTAGGATTCTATGATTCTATGATTCTATACCATTTTCATGCTATTAATTAACTGGTATTTTCTTCTCCATGTTGGGAAGCCAGAATTGTGTCAGGCTACTAACATATTACAACACTAGGGAACTTAACGCCCTTGAGCCTCGTCAAGGGTCTGTGCAGAGGAACACTAATGTCCATAGGATCCCTTTCTGAAGATGCTTGAACGTGTGTAGCTACTAATGAAGGAAACTACAGTAAGTAAATGGAAGGTTAAGGTAGCTAGATGCCATTTTCAAACACTGGATGGTGCCTTTGTGATATGATACTTGGTAAATTATATTACTTCATGTTCTGCTTCACAGTGAGTAACTCTTACTCATAAGGTACCTATCTGTGGCCTGATTTGCAGAGTTGCTTGGCACTTGTAGCTAAATAAGAGGAAGCTAGACAAAGAACAAATAAAGTGTTGTGGAACGCTAAGTAGCTTAAAAAAACACACCTTACACATGTCAACTCAGGCATTCAAAATATAGGCTGGCACTTTACTCTGTGGCTTATTCCTCTTTTAATAATGTCATCTCACCTCACAGGGGCTTTGTGAAAATTAATTAATTACGGTTTGTGAGGCATTCAGATGCTAATGATAGCTACAATGGAAAGAAAGCCTATGGAGAAATTAATAGTTTTGAATTCAATGTAATGATTGAATGTGAACACCACATGTGGGTCACATATTGCCCAATAAGAATAACAGAAAACATGAATAGCTGCTCATTCACTGAAATGCACTGAAAGAGAGAGGAGTTTTGTGGTAAAAAACATAATATATGTGTAGATAAAGAAAAATAGTACTCTAATACATAAGCCTGAAATGCTGAGATGATATCTAACAAGCAAATGAAATTGCCTCATTTCTCAGCTTTTAACCACTAGATTTTGTAAACACTTAAATTCCTCAAAATAGAGCAAATAAAAAAAACCCACAACAAAAATAACAACAAATATAAAACCACTGAGAGACCATTTTGTGTTTCACAATCTAGACTACTGCCTCTGCAGCACAAAAACCTACACCTGTAATAAGTTCTGGGCTAGTCAGTGGATTTCAGACATTTGCTGAGAGCAGAACACTGTCACACGGGCAACCCAAGGTTCTGCTTGGTGTTCTGAGAGGACAGCAGCCCAGCAGTGGGGCTGTGTTCCATCTCAGACTCCTACCCTCTATACCACCCTAACTAGTATATAAATAGGTAGATTTTGCTACTTAGTACAATTCTTCTGGTGTCTCACTCAATTAATTGAGCTTTCCTTTCAGTGCCTCAAACCCCTCCCACTTTTCTAGTGAGGGTCTTGGCCCTGAAGTTTGGCTACTACCCAACACAGAAGTGTTCTAACACCTAGGTCCTTACTTGAGCAAATGGCTTTTCCAAAACCAGCTAGAGAAATCTCTCTCCACAGCACAAAAGTATGACTCTTTTATGAAATGGGGGAACAATAATCCAAAACCTCGTAGTTGGCAAGAAGAAAAAAAAACCCTAAAAACCAAAACAGCTTTTCCTTTAATTAATTCTAAAACAACTCAACTAATAGAAAAATTCCAAATAACATTCCCCTATGGTAGTCAGATATCATGAAAAGTGCCAGAGGAAACAATCACTATGCAGTGAAGTATACCATTTAAAACTGTTTAGAGATTAAATTCTCATTCTGTTTCTATACTCTCACTATTCTACATTTAAAGGGCTCCTCAAAGTCCTAATTCCAGCAGTAGGAAAATACTCTCAGTGGAATACAGGCAGTGCTGCAGTTATTCCTTAAATGGTCCTGCCACATGTGATTCAAGTTGGCATTGGGACTGGAGAGAAAAAGTGAGGAACAAGGCCCTGAACTGCATCATGCAATGTTTGATCCTGTGAAGTGACATAAGGTGTCCACAGTTGTCTACCTGACTCTATCTCAGAATAGGACAGAGCCAAAGACAGACATGAGAGCTATCCCATCTTGCTGGAAAGATAGTTCTACATAGCAGCATGTGTAGATCCATTTAAATAAAGCTTCCATGTCGCTTATTTTGCAGATTACATGCTTTGTATTCCAAACAAATGACTGTCTATAAGGCCAACTTGTGCAATCAATTATGCCAGGCCAGAGGTGCAGTATCTCCACAGTAGATAATTCCTTACACAGGAACTTTTTTAGCAGCAACCAGATGCAGAATTTGGCCTTATTTTATTCACCAAAAAACATTATTAAAATTTAACACAATATTTTCAAAATGTGTATGTTCAGATGCAGCCAAGAGATAGACATGCTGAAGCAAACACTTCAGAGTCTGGACTTTTGTGGTATGTTTTAATATGGCTATTGTCCCAATGTTACCTCTGTTATGACTGCAGTAAAATTATAAGAAAAACCAGAGATTCCTCATATTCTGCTTTAAGAAAATGCAGAGTCCCAAAACTGTTCTAATTGTTTAAGACCCTCACTATACCCACTTTGGTATGTGCAGATCAAAGGTTCTTATTTGCACGAGCTCCCTATTCCACCTCTGCAGATGCCTTCCTATTGAGAAGACTTAAATCTAGAATCAAGTTTTCTTTTTCTTCTATATAATATAGACACAGTAACTCACACAGTGTTCTACCCAAGATTTTTGTGTTCTACTTTGATTTCAGTACCATAAAGAACACTCTCTGAGTCATGTATTCTTAAAGCAGTAGAACTTCAAAGGTCCTTCATGATTAATCATATTTGAATATTGCATCTTTGTTCTTCTATCTTGTGTTTGATAAAGGTTAACTACCCTAGTAATATTTTTGAAGTTTCCTTTTGTGAAGTTTGTACTGGTAAACACTGAATTAAAATAATTAGAAGAGTCTAGGATGTGACAATAAAAAAATAATAAATAAAAATCCTCTCCTGAAGAGAGAGCAAAATGACTCAGAGTGCATATTTGAGAGATGAGAGAAACAAGTGAGGACTTGACAGAAGTGCACAACATAATGAATTATATAGATAATGTTTATCATAAGCTTCTATTAATCATTCCTAGTAATACAAGAATAAAAGGATATGCAATGAAATTGAGTGATAGTAAAATTTCAATCTGATATCATAGGAACACGTTTGTAGGAAGAAAAAAAACACCAAGACAAACCATGTAATTGTTATGTGAAATATAGGTTTACAGGCCAGAACGAAGCCTTCCAAGTTGCCTTCCAAGTTGTTCCAGACCACTGTTATAAATAATATATGAAGTATATAATATACAAAAGAACATCTGGACTGCATCAGACCAAAGACTCATCTAGACTATCTAGTTTGTGATACTAGCCAATACTAGATAATCAGTGCAATAGTATAAAACCAGAATGAGTACACAACAATATTCACTCCTGTATCAGGCAAAAATTGCAATAAACTGGCATAGAGTCCTCCTCATCCACAGCTTGTAGTCACTAGTGATTCCTGATGGATTTATCTTCTACAGATTCAAAATCACGTTTTGAATCGATACTCACTTTCAGGCTTCAAAAATATATTCTGTCAATAAATTCTAAGGCTCCATTCTGTGCTGCCTGCTGGCTTCATTAGGGATGTCTCCCTATTCTTGATTTACAACGACCAGAAGCAATTCCTTTTCTCTTTCTCATCCATGATTTATATTTCAAACCACATTCCCATTCAACTGTTTTTGGAACTGTGGGATCCTTACTCTAACTACTTTCACACCAAATGGAAACCGTTCTGTTACTCTGGTCATCCACATTTTTCCTCTCTGTGCTTTCTCCCATTCTGTTATACCCCTTCTGAAATGAAACAACCAGACTGTATGAAGTACTTAGGAGACATGCTTATCTTGTACAACAGTAACTTGATTCCTAGCATTGTTTTCTCTTTCAAAACCACCAAGCACTCTGCTGATGTTTTCCTCATGTTAGTTTTAACTATTCTCCGTTAACTAGTCTTTAACTATTCTGATCTCCTTCTATGACCTGATGACCCAACTATTGGACGAGGGAAAGGCTGTGGATATTGTCTATCTAGACCTCCAAAAAGCATTTGACACAGTTCCCCATAGAACTCCCATATAAAAACTGGCTGCTCATGGCCTGGATGAGCACACAATGTGTTGGATCAAGCTCTGGCTGGACAGTTGGGCCCAGAGGGTGGTGGTCAAAGGAGTCAAATCCAGCTGGTGGCCAGTCACAAGTGGTGTTCCTCAGGGCTCAGTGTTGGGACCGTTTCTGTTTAACATCTTTATTGACAATCTTGATAAGGACATAGAGTGTATTATCAATAAGTTTGCAGATGACACCACAATATTCCAGATGCGGCCTCACCAAGGCAGAATAAAGGGGGAGGAGAACCTCCCTTGACCTACTAACCACACCCTTTCTAATACATCCCAAGATGCCATTGGCCTGCTTGGCTACAAGGGCACATTGCTGGCTCATGGTCATCCTCCTGTCCACCAGGACTCCCAGGTCCCTTTCTCCTACACTGCTCTCCAGCAGTTCAGCCCCCAACCTGTACTGGTACATGGGGTTGTTCTTCCCCAGATGCAAGACTCTACACTTGCCCTTGTTGAATTTCATGAAGTTTCTCCCCACCCAACTCTCCAGCCTGTCCAGGTCTTGCTGAATGGCAGCACAGCCTGCTGGTGTGTCAGCCACTCCTCCCAGTTTAGTGTCATCAGCAAACTTGCTGAGGGTATACTCCATTCCCTCATCCAGGCCATTAATGAAAATATTGAATAGTACTGGTCCCAGTACCGACCCCTGAGGGACTCCACTAGTCACCCACCTCCAACTAGATTCTGTCCCATTGACCACAACTCTCTGACTTCTTCCTTTCAACCAGTTCATGATCCACCTCATTACTTGACCATCAAGACCACACTTCCTCAGTTTATCTATGAGGATGCTGTGGGAGACTGTCAATTCATATTCTTCTCAAATATAAATACTGTCTTTGCTACTCTCCGATCATATAGTACTACCTAATAACTTTATGGATTTGTTTAAAACACAAATCAGGCCTTCAACTTCATGTATCACTTCAAGAGTTCTGTGATGGAGCACATCTGGTCTTGAATAACAGAGGTCTCTGAATTTCACTTTGGCAAAGACTCAGACCTGAAATTTACCATTATATTCTTTATCTCCATTGTGTTTTTTTGTCCTCATATTTCATCTTGATTTGTGCTACAAATTCCAAATAGGATTTGCAAGTTCAACCTAGAAAAATTCCACAATTCTTCTACTTCCATGTCACAACTGACTTCATTAAAGAGCTCTGTTTACCCAAATTTCATTTCTGAATCAATGACTTAGGAACTGAATTACTCCTATCTCCCCATTTAATCTGAACTGAATGAACGAGATTATTTTCCATAATCAGTTCTTCTACGACAGACTTACAGTAAACAAGTCTCAAATGGCATCAGCTCTTGGTGACCCAGTGACAGCATGAAGAAGCCTGTTAACTATAACATTCAGAGACAGAGAGAACAAATGCTAGTGAGTCTGATAAAAGGGAAGGCAAGATCTACAATAACAGCAAAACTGTGAGCAGCAGCGAGCTCTCCAATCATGTTCATACTCACAAAAGGCATGGGAAGTCACACAGTGGATTTACAGTGCTACCCAAAATTTATGTGGCTAAACCAGATTTTTTTTTAAGTACACACTTGGTCCCTCTACTTCCATAAAATGTAGAATTTTCCAGAGAAGGATTTGCATCCTCACACATGAAAAATGCAACAATATATATTAAAGGCTCTTGTAAAACATATTTTTCTACATGAGCTCATTTTCATCATTGAAATTCAGTTATTAGATTAGTCTTTTAACTAGCTACATTGTCCTCCTTATTACTGTTATTCTCCTGCCTCTTCTTCTAAGTTATTATACCCATTGCTGTACACCATTTAGATGAAGTCGTGTGCTCTTTCAGTGTTTAAAATCAGCGTTTGAGACAGTACAAACCTCCGCCAGTCACCTTCCTCATTTCACTGTCTGACTTGTAACCTCAAGTTTGAAAGGAGATTATTGCAGACAATGAACTGGGCTCTGTCCACTGAAAAAAAAAAAAATCCTCATTTTTCCAAAAGAGGAGTTTTACTGACTTGCAGAAAATTCCAAGTTCCTCTTTTCCTTCCAACATTTCCTAACCTCGTCACACTTCATTCTCCATTTCTGTGGACTGAAATGAATTCACGGAAAAGCAAACAAGCCCAGCACTTTTTTTTTTCCCCAGCTTTGTTTAAGCAGCTTTTACGTACCTTATCAATAATATAATAGCTGCTTAGATGTAATGTCTAGGACTCTCTTCCATTCCTTTCAAGACCTTATGTAAAACAGTTGGTGGATCCAAACAAGTCTGTCAATATAGCCTAACAAGGAGTCTTGACCAGGTCCTGTCAACCACTGGCAGAGCCCTGACCCTTTCTGATGTGCAGTTCAGTGCCACGATACACAATAAAGAGCTTTCACAGTGGTGCTCTCTGGAATCACAGGAAGGATTAAGCAGTTAAGCAGTTATGAGAAAAAGGGAAAATGATCCTTCAGCTTTCTGTTGGTATGATGTACTGATAGGTGAAAGGATAAGTAAAGCTGAAATGTTTCAACTTGATAGTGACACTCTTAGAAAACCTTTAAGTTGGAATTCACAAAAGCAATCAACTCACATATTAGTAAAATCTTTGCTTATAGGGCTTCATAAAGAAAGGCATCAGCTACATTTAAAAGACTTCAGAACAGTATCACTGTTGTGACAGTCAGATGGACTGCTGCTATGGTCATCTTTTTGATACCACGCAAATAAAAACCAGAGTAAAACAGGTCTCTTTGTGCAGAGCAGGAATAACAGCCACAAAACTATTTACATTCTTCTGTTACGAAGGATTCAGTGGTTGGGTCCTTCTTATGCAAGAAAATGAAAGAGAGCAGGTGATACTCAAGACTTGGCAGCTCACATTTAAGTTATAATTTAGAAATGCTTTATCAAGCTTTTTTCTCACAAATGCCAATTACCTTCCCAAGTATTAATGCACTCTCTTCAATTAGATGAAACTGTTACCTGTATCATACTAGTACATGCAGTGATGAATACGGGACTGTTGAAGTACATGAAAACCAAATTGGCCCATGCAGCAAAAGCATCTAAATATCCCAGGGAAAGTGAAAAATACATGCTCTTAAAAAAAATAATCAAAACACAACCAAAACCTAAACCTATTAAAAACTTCCATGAACACCAAAAGTACATCAGTCACTATAGTCAGATATTTCAGTACACAGTTCATGTCCCAGCATAAGCATATTCTTGTTCTCTTGTTTATTCCTCTCTGTGAATGCTTATGCTCATAAACCAAGCCCATGTATAAATAACACTGTGATATACCTACATGTTTTGTTCCACATGTATGACAACGATTTTCTTAGAACTACAGGGTCTTACGCATTACACATAAGCTTTAATAAATAGCGCTAACCTTTTTATGGTGTTGTTAGACTGAAATGGAAGGAAGCTATAGATGTACATGGCTTGTGTTTCACCTTTACATTTTATCAGGAGAAATTAAACTTATTTGAAAGAAAACACTGGGGAAAAAAGTAGCAAAGCAGCTACCACAGTATACTTAATTATTCATGATTTTGCATATTTTAGGTATGTCAGGTTCTGGTTCTCTCTGACTCAGTGGCCACCCTGGGTCAGATCAAAGGTCCATCTACACAAGCAGCTTGTTTCCAGTACCAGCAAAAAAAAATAAAATAAAAATCCCAAGAGAAAAATATAAGGAAAAACCAGGCATTTCCCAAAAAAGACCCACAACCTCCAACAAAATGCAGCTCAGCAATCTCCTGAGACAGCTGTGATGCATTATCATGATGCCTTTTATAGATTTTTTATTTTTAAAATGCTAATTTTTGGTAAAGGGAACCAGAATGCTGTACAGGTGAAATAATAACTAAGTGTGTGGGGGGGGAAACCGCAAACAAAAACCCCCAATTTGTATGATTTATTTTGTTGTTTAATCAAATAATGAATGCCTAATTCAGTCTGTTCAGACTGACTATCTAGAGCAAATTTAACTTTCTGTCATATTATAGGGGTACAGAAGTCTCTATTTAGTATTGCAATGAGCTTCAATAGTCATGGCTAAAGATATCTTCATAAGACAGTAAGTTTGAGTTAAAAATACAGCAAAACTTGAGAATATGTCAAAAGGCATAAAAATAATGGTTACTAAAATTCCACAAGTATTCTGAGAGGATTTGAGGACTTTTTTCCCTTGCTTCATACTATCAAGAGATTAGTTATGTGACTTACATCTTGTCAAACCTAAAACCTTTAAATAGACTTTTGAAATCAAAGTATTTGACAATGGACTCCATCAAAATATGAGAGAACATTCTATTTACTTCACATCATCAAAAAGTAATCTAATAGACCAATATGAGCAAATCACTTAAATAGTATTTTAATTGATACAGCTCTCTGGTGCCAGCAAAATGCAAAACTCAGTCTGAAGACTTTTTTGATTGTACTTTTACCACGGCCTTTTTTTTTACCACCCCCTCTAATTTTCTTGATACCTATCATGTTAAAGTCACAGTAGAAAAAAAAGTAATCAGTTTTTATTATAATTAGTCTAGATGAAATATTTACAGTACAAGAAAGCTAACAAGGCTTTGAATAATAAAATGTAACACATTAACCCATCAATTATTTCTATCCCAGATATACTGGATTTACACACAAAACTATGAGGTCATGGCCTCATGCAAAACCTTATTCAAAGTAACTGTGAGCTATCGTGAAAAGCTGCATCCTGTTCTGCTTCTCTCCACCTGCACTGCCTCCTTGCTTTAAATGAAGCAACCACACAGCCACAGGATGAAACCATGAAGCCTGTTAATGCAACATACAATTTAAATTTCAAAGATGTAGGGAAAAGAAATGAGATTAACTGATTCACTCAACAGTTACAGTACTCTCACTAAGGGCTGTGATGGCAACAATTGTTATTCTGAAGAAGAATCTGCAGACCATCTAAAAGTCAAATTATTAAATTCAGAAGTAAAGAGGACTTGATAGGTTTTTATGACTTTAAAAAAAAAAAATTGTTATAGAAATTAGACAATTTAAGTGAAAAAAAAAATTGGACTGTCTTCAAAGTTGTAGCTCCTAATATTCTAATTGAGATACCACCAAGCATTTGGATGATGCTCTCAGGTACATGGGGTGAATCTTGGGGTGTCCTACACAGGAACAGGAGTTGGAATCAATGATCCTGATGGGTCCCTTCCACCCAGCATATTCTATGATTCTATGGTTCTACTATACATCTTTAGAGGACACTGAGTTTCCTAATACTTTCCCAGCAGTGAAGTTCTGGTAATTTTTGTTTTTATTATCTTCACAAAGATAATTTTACTAGGAGATCATTGAGTATATAAATCAGCTTGTGATTATATTTTGTTGCACTTGCTTAAGAAATCTGACAGTTATTCCTATATGGAGAAAAAAAATAATATAGTAAACCAGATTAATGTTCTGACTTGTTTGATGTCATATTGGTGATATTGAAACAGTAGCTTCTTCACATTTTTCATGGTCTGCCACAAGCAAAAATGTAGTTATATATTTTGCTACTGCTTCATTAATTTTTTTCAGAGGAAACATCTAGTAATCCTTTATAAACTGCTTATTCACAAAAATACAAGAGAGATGGAAAATAGGAATCATCATGTTAAGATTTTTTTTTTTCCCAGTGTTATCATATCTGAAGAGTCTTACTACAGCTTTACTACCATGTCTGCAAGCAAGATCTTTCCACGAGATGATCTGGATTTTTAAGTCTAGAAACAGCTGAGATATCAACATATCAAAATCAATGTAATCTAGATGAGTGAATCTCTATGAGATTAGAAAGGCCCCTAAAATATTCCACAAAAACAGCATAACTTTTCCATGTTAGAATATATCTTCTGCTAGGATATCCACCTCCTGTCAAAAATGAGACAAAAACTGTTAATTCTTTGTACTGAATACAACTAACTCATACTACTTTGTACTCTGAAGATTCCTGTGAAAAATAAAAATGTTTTGCCATCTTCAAAAACAGTCTTCATGGAACCAAGCAGACCAGATCACAATTTGGAGACCAAATACAGTGAGAATCTAAAAATCAGGGGTTTGGCTACCTGCCTTCCAGGGCATCAAATGGTGTTTTAATCTGGCAGACAATCTCAGACACTATTGAACACACAGTGGCACCACCACTGCCTTTACACATGGAATGCCTGGAAATCTCCCTTTTTGGATCACTTTGTTCAGGTAATTTTTACTGTCTACAAAAGACTGCAAGCAGGATATACAAAACTAAAAGCATAAAATAATTTATTGGCTAATATATACAATAGACAACAAGGACTTACAAGGTACCATTATATGAATTAATTTGCTCAACACTTTCTTTGAGACACCTGTTGAACTATTGCTAGCCAAGTCTGGCAGGAAACCTTCAACATTGCTTGAATCCTTGATGCTACTGAGCCATTGTCTCTTCCTCTTGAATCCTTCAGCAGTTTCAGCAATTTTTCCTGTCTCTGATTTTACCTTTCATATCTCATGATTCTCCAAACTTTCTCAAAGCTCCTTCTCACAACCTGGTTTTCACGCAAGTCTGAGCCAATGTGACAGAGCTGTGCTGTATCAAAATATGCCTTCAACCACAGAAGGATAAACCCCTGGCAGAAGAATATGCTGCATAAGTATATCTTAGTCAGTATCACTGCTAAAGAAGAGAATTAATAGATTCATAAGACTGCTACCCTCCTTTCTCATTAGTCCACTAAGTTACCAGCTAAGAATTGCCGTTTTCTTCTGTAATGATTTATAAGAGCTATATCTTGAAAAATCAACTTCATTTTTCCTAATAAGCCACTGGCTACTATTATTACTCTCACAAATAATGTACGTTTATGTATTCTTGGAGGAACTATATATTTATCAAAAACACCATCCAAAAGCACATATAAACCTCTATGTGTGGATGACATCCATATTTACTTTCTTCACTCCATACCATAGTTTCTAACTATTTTAAAGTAGTGTCTGATATACAGGTTTTCTCTTTGCTAGACAAACCATCCTTCCCCAGAGATGCTTACCTTTCTTCTTTCTACATTTTGCTTTATTTCTCATCTGACATAGTATTTAATTTTTATGCCAACAATATATGTGTACTTGATATACATCTACAGAGCATTATCTTTTTTTCACATCTTTTTTTCCTTGTATTTTAATTTCAAAAACATTATGTCATCTAGTTTAAATACAATGTTGCTTTACAAAGGCCCCCTTTCATGAGTAATTATTCTAGAGATTACAGTTGTACCATCATTGTGCATTTCCACCAAACCATTTGCATTCTTTCATTTTTTCTTAAAGGTAGATCCATTGTTTCTGACAATAAATGTCATGCAATGTATATTCAGGGCTATATAGAACCATCTATGGATTTTCCTGTGTAACAATAATTAGCTAATGTTTTTACAGCACTTTGAAGTTGTAAATTGCTGTGCGAGTGCTCAGTATTCTTATCATGGTTTCAGCAGGATTCAGGGCAATTAATATTATAAAACTGCTGGTCATCCAAGTACAATTACTTGCTGTGAGCAGGTGGTTTAAATACAATGCACAGGTAATGACTGACCTTTACAATACAATGGCACAGTCACCATCAGAGAGCAGAGTACATTAGCCAAACACAGCTGGCTTTACTGAGGGATGTAGAAGTATTCATGATTTCTACATCCCCTCTCGTCATTTCAATCAGGAGGGCTTTCCCTCTGGTAATAATCATAATGCAAATCTCCTTCTTAAATGCTGTGTACACTAATAACCTTTACTGTTATAAAAGTCATAATATGAACACCACATAGCAGATTTACTAAAGGGATACCTCATAAAGTTCTATTGACTAATAACTTGTGTCTCTCATACACATTTACGCACATTATTCCTTAGATTCTTCATAGTCATGCTAGAGGTAAGGAAACAAAAACAAAACAAAACAAAAAAAAAAAGAGAGGAGTTTAGAAAATCACTCAACACAGGAGTGGGCTATTTGCCTGAGGTTTAAAAGCATGTATTTAGAAGCAGTGATTAGTTTGGTCCTCCTTCTTATCAGATGGCAATAACCAAAAGTTGTGTTTGATTTACATCAAGCAGAACTCTTGAATGGCCAATGTAAAACACCACCCTTACGCCTCATATGCCTGTGAATTTATGCTGTATATGGCATGAAATGTGTTGTGGCTCTACAATATTTTTACATGTATTTAAAAAGGAAAGAAAAACAACCCTGAAGTAAAGTCAAGGAACACTGCTGCACAAGATTTTCAGTTTCACTATACACTGACACCTGCATTCAACCATATCCACAGCAAAGAAGGATGCCATTTATCTTTTATAATAATATGGAGTTCTCTGTCAGAGTAGGGTCACTGAAATGAGTAATAATCCCACCGCTGTCTAAGGTACAAGCAGCAGGGTCCAGGTCAACAGGCAAGCAGACAATAATTTGCCCAACAACACTGAATTTCATCTGCCCACAGCCTCTATCTACTGATTATACAATCAATACACCTCAGATGAGAAGAGCTAACAACTGACCGGGGCAGATCAATGCTAGCAAATAAGCGCTTCATGACAAAAAGTTTGATAATTACCATTCTGAAGCCGTGTAAATGTTGCTTCTATTGTAACGACATTCATGATGATACTGCTATGATTGCACTGTTATTATAGGTTTAATGTTAGGCAATCAAGCTGCAGTGGTCTAGATATCAACAAACAGCATCAAAAGAAAACATCAAATTGTCTCTATTCTTCTAACATTGTAGCTGCGACATTTTTCTATGTTAGTGGCCATAAATGAACAAATAATAAGTGACAATTTAGTGAAAAATACTATTTTCACAGCTTACAGAAGTCATACAATATAGATTGGTACGAGTATGATTATTTCTAGACCCAGAAGTAGAAGGCACACCCACTTAAATCTGAGGATTAAAATGAATTCAGCATTGTGCTCTTTGTTTCACATGCATAGGTTCAGAGCTTTTAATCTGCACTTCAACTAGTCATAAGCCAAAAGTATACACAGCTTTGTTCGATATATTTATTATCACTTTTGATACCGCACATTTCATTTTTTTAATTCCTGAAGTGCTGGGTCATTCTCAATACATTAGCTTTTAAGAGAACTAGTCCTGACTGACTGACAATGGCTACACTGACTCCAGGTAGCCTCTCGCACCCTCAGCGCAGAGAAACCCTCCTGTTGAAATGTGAAGAAAATCAGGAGTTCATAAAATGAGAGCATGTAGAGCTGTGGCAGCCCCAACTCTGAAGCTGCGTAAGACAAATACTATGTTAAATATTTTATGTTTAAGCCTGCAGGAAGACATCTCAGTAGCAAAACATGTTCTCCCAATGGCCACTTTAAAGGCAAAAGCACACGCAGCTGCACAGGTCTTTGAAAACATTTCAGTGAGAGCAAATCAGAACCATGATATTGGCAAAGATATCTCTAATGTCGGCATTTCATGAATTAAAGTTTTAATGAGGTCTTCCACAGACGCTTCCAAAAGTCTGCAAGTTACCTGTCTAAAACTTTTAAATCACTGATTGGCCATATTTGCCGTAGCCTAAGAGAAATCACTTGTCTATCCAAAGTGCTAGAGATACCAAACAATAAGGATAAACCCAAACCTTTCAGAGTCAGCAATACATGTGTGATTTGAACTAGCTTGAACTAAGATTTCCCTTTCAGCATTTCCTTCTCAGAACATCTTCTACCTCACAAGAAATTCAAAGAATTTGATGTATATTAAAATCCTTTCCCTCTCAGATGGGCTCATTTTTATTCAGGGACAATTTTGCTGACTGACAGGTAAGCATTTGGTGCTAAAATTGGACCTGTGCAAGAGCTTTGCATTTCATTTGCTCCATTACACCAGTGGATGGATTACTGGGCTTTTACTTTGGCATCTTTCCATTATTTTCAGATATCTGACATGAACAAAATGACTCATCTGACATTCTGCCTAACAAATTTGTTCCAAAAAAGACAGAACATTATTATACTATTTTGTACATTTGGGTACCAGAACCTTTCACAGTAATCTGGCCAGAAATTTTAAGTGTATAAATAGTAGCTGATATTGTTTAAAAAAAAAAAGAGGCAGTGACAGCCTTCTGTGCCACTTCAATTTCTGAATCACTTCAGACATTGTACCAAATTTTATTTTATTTCTGCTAGAAAACAAAATATTAAATTTGCAATAACCCTTTAAAAATATCTAATATAACACAGCTGTTGACAAACAAGTGTTGGCAAATTCTGGCACCAAAGAGTTAATAGTCGTCATCATTGATCCTTCTGGTTAGTTGATTTATACTGCTTTTCCTTCTGTCCTATCTGAACCTCAGATCTGCATTTATCCATAACTTTCTCAATTTAATTTGCAGAATGAAAAAGGAAGTTTGTTTTGCCTTCCAGTTGTGTAAATATAGACAAGGAGTTTTCTCTGTATCCCTTGATCTCACTCATAGAAGCATACCCACAAACCTTAGTTGACTTTCTTAAGTCTTACTTCCAAGTGAAACAACTGTGATGCAATTTATGCTTGAACTAGATGTAATATGTACTTAAATTACTTTCTTTTTTAAAGTTGATAATACTTTATTAATCCAGGTAAATAACTTCAAGTCCAGTATTAGAAATTATTTTAAAAATTGCAAGTGAAAATATACCAGTTGACTTCTTGAGGGGTCACTCTTCATGTCTGTCAACATTATGAACACCTTTTCCTCAAGCAGAACCACCTGGGTGGACTACCATATGAATGACTAGAGACTGGCTAATGTGATGCCCGTCTACAAGAAGAGCTGGAAGGAGGATCTGGGAAACTACAGGCCTGTCAGCCTGACCTTCGTACCAGGAAAGATCATGGAGAGACTCATCTTGAGTGAGCTCACATGGCAAGTGCAGGTCAGCCAGGGGATCAGGGCCAGCCAGCACGGGTGTATGAAAGGGGGTCATGCTTGACTAACCTGATCTCTTTATATGACCATGTGACCTGCCTAGAGCGATCTTAACCTGGTGCAAGGGAGAGTTAAGACACAAATCAGGAAAGCATTTCTAGTGATGAAAATAGGGAAAGACCGGAATATGTTAGTCGGAGAATTTCCATCAAAGTAGAACTTCAAGAACAGCCCAGAAAAATACCTGCCAGGAATAGTTTACACAGAGTACACAGAGTCAAATCTCCTGTTCATCCGGACATGATCTCTCTAGTTCCCTCTCAGCACCGCTTTCTGTGATCTGTGATATTTTGGTCATTGCTCACAATGTAAATCAAGTCAGTGATTTTCTCCATTGCTGAAGTAAGCAATACAGATCCTACAGTACAAACTTAGAAAACCAAAAGGCAATAGTCTCAATGACTGAGCACATGAGTGAGTAGGGAAAGTCAGAAACCTTTATGCATGTAAAGATTAAGAGAAAATAGTTTCAGCAGGCCTAGTTAACCTATCTTCTGGTTGTCTTGCTAAATGACCATGATCATTCAAACGCTTTCATCTGAACTTCCTAATTATAGTAACAGTCTAAGTTTGTATCTGATGGGAGAAGCTTTTGATAATGCCACTCAGTATTTATAAGACATAAGTATTTATAAGACATTACATTTATTACATTCTAACTCCTCCACTGTTAATAGTGAATTAAAAGAGAATTCCAACAAGATTATTGAAGATGACTGGGTTGAATTACTCATGCCAAGTTTTTCAGAAGAAGCCCAAGGTGACAAATAACAGTATTTCTTCAAGGTCTCAAAAATTCCAGTTCTAATTACTAAACTTGTGAGGACATACAGTCTCCTACATAATTGCACTGTTCCCCAAGTTTTAAAATTTCTTAAAGAGCTTGTCATAATGCCCAACATAATATAGAAGTTACCATTTACATTAAAATAGAAGATGATGTAAGACCATAGGAAGGTAATGTAACAAATACCTGGTATTGATCTGGTATCAGGTTTAAACAGCAAATAGAAAGTGGACAGTGGAAAATTTGTGATAATTACCAACCTAGTCCAAAGAATTCTGGAACTGAAGTGGAAATTAATAGAAATAGTTTCTTCCCTTATTCCTATGCATAATCAAAATTAATTTTCTTGCCTGTATTTTCTCCATTCATATAACCGTACAAGACTTATAATAGACCAAGTCACCCAGGTTTACTGTAATCATGCATGAATTGGAAGATACCAAATAGTCCAAATAGAAGAAAAGCTGAAACGAAACTTGAAGGAGCCAAGGGAAATTCAGGAAGTGCATGAAGCAACCAGTAGTGAAAGAACTTTTCCTCCAGCCAATGAGTCAGCCATTTCTAGCCAGAGCTGCAGAAAACATCCTTTTCCCAGATGACAGAAAATCTGCCTTTTGCTTAATTTCAAGTTAGTTATGATGACCTTCAGACTTAAAATCTATACTAGTTTGTTTCCTAGAATCAAATCATCACCTTTAAAAAGCTAACTTACCTTAGACACAGTCTATACTTAGTTTTTTTTCTGTTAACCCATTCATGGAGAAAGGGCTGAAATTGTACTCTGTGTACTCCAACATGAAAATTTTTGTTTGTATAAGAAATATAAACAATAGAAACATTTTTAAAAAACAAAAGAAAGAAAAATCTTTATGGGAGAGGACAAATGAATTACATGTTAAAACTGTGTTTTTCATAAGCTTAACTATAAATTGCATTTCCATCTGAACACGAGGTATGTTTTGATCACTGTGCAGATAAAACCACCTTTCTTTGCACTTTCTTCTACTTTAAAAAGCCTTGTTAATGAAGACACACAAGTAAATCAAGTGGCAGTTCTACATCATTATGCAAATCCACCTTTCTACTCATTCAGATTTTATCTCTTAAGTATCTTTACATATGTAAAAGAGACTAATGATTTGAAATCTTAAAACTGGTCTTCAGGAAAGGACAATATGGTCATTCCAGTGAGGACAAGTAACAAAAGGAAGAGACTACTAAAGATTTAACTGCTTTTTGTTCTTAAGCCTGGAGTCACATGGGCCCTTGGTTGCTCCAGGTATCTTAAGGCTGATAGTCTAATTGCTTCTCCAATAAAGAAGCTCAAAGATAGACTGAAGACATCCAAAACCTTCTCAACCCTCCTCTCCTCTCAGTACCATACACAACCTGACCACTGCATTGTTTTATTCATTTTGTCTGTGCTCATTTGGTGCCTTTTCATGTGAACAACTACCATGACAGGAATGTCGTGTCAGCAAGACACTTGGCTTAGTCTAGTAGGAACACTGTGGCAAAAGCTGTTTACAGTCATATGTTCTTACTAGAACAGGCTCTTATTCTATTACTTTATTTTGGTTTGATCTATAGTAATGAGCTTTCACAACTAATGATTTGCTAGCTTTTCCATGGACTCTTTCATGGGCTCTTTCATATATATGAAATAGATTTTTAAAAAATATATATTTTGGGTTTGGTTTTGATAGGAAAAACTCCCAGACTAAATCCCAAAAGGATAAAAGACATGTTAATGTGTCCTTTAACACATGAACAAGATTTCTAATGTGCATTAAAATACCTATGTTAATTTTAAGAATTTTGAGCTCGATGATCTAACCTCATTGGGTAAAAGGTTAATTGCTACGGTAATATTTTTGGGATTACATAAAACCAAAAAGATGTGAGAATTTTTAGAAGTCAGATGCAATGAAATAGAAATAAGAAAACATTCAATTTTAAAAGTATAGTGCTTTACTCCCATACAAGTATGTCTAATTATTTGTTATTAATATTTCCACCATTACATGTTATGTATATAAATCCTTTTAATGTCTTTTTAAAAATAAGTACTCATTGAAACTGTTTCTATAAAAAGCTTATTGTTACCAAAGAAAGAAGAATGTCATAATGCTTTGTCATAAATTATCAACCCAGATGATTTATTAATCTGTAACTCTCCTAGAACAGGTCTGATCATGATTGTGATTTACTTCTCTATTTGGCACACAAATTTTATTTATTTAACAGGATTACTCATTAATCAAGATTTATCAGTCAGGGTCTTATAGAACTCTGAGAGACTGGTGTAGAGTTCATTTGTTCACTTTTAACAGGAGTATTTTTATATCAGGTATTTATTTAAGTGGGCTGCATTATACTGGGGAAACAAACATTATTTATAAGGGTGATACTTGTTTCTAAATACATTGACATCCACCAAATACCTGATATGGGAGTAATCTAGTTAAAAAAAAAAAACAACTTCACAGTGCAGCATCTCTGTGGTCTTGATTTTACAGCAGAATCTATCAGAATTAATACTTTATAAAGGAATAATCCTGAACAAACTAAAATCCCCAGATAAACAGTGACCTATAATAAAAAAGAAAATAGATTTCATTACACAGAGAAACTCAGTCAGCAAAGACAAAAATAATCAATTATTTTGTTAGCTGGTCTCTCTATGAATTAGGATATTTTATTAATTTATCTTTTTATTACAATTTAAGCTTTTTTTAAAACCTTTTTTGCTTCTTTTCTTCCAACAGTAGCTCCTTGCTAGCAACTTCTGTGATCATGCAGAGTGAAAGTTGATCAGTATTTGCAAATTACATAAACAACAACTGTAACTGTAACAGTCCCTATTATCTTTATAGTGCTACATGAAAACCAGAGCAGCCTAACTTCTAATACAAATTATGGAAAAAACAATTACGGCAATTCTAAATTTTAGGTTTATTCTTACCAAACAGACAAGCCAACTAGGCAGGTACTCAAGAAATTTTACAGCTCTGAGAAGAAGCAGACCTACCAGCAGAAGGAGACATCTTGTTTTACTTTAATTTTCCATTGTCCTCTGCTGTTTGGAAGGGATGTGGGAAGCCTTGAGGATTTGCTTGTGAATTTGAATCAACATGTCACACAAAACTTCCACTGACTTTGAGAGTGTAATTTTTCATGTTCAACTTCTTCACAAAACCAGTTTTGTTTCAAAGATGTAGCTGGAAAAGATTTCTCAACATCTGATACTATACAGAACATAAGCCAGTGATGTGTCCTTGCAACAAAGGTGGCTAATGGTATCCTGGGCTGAATTAGAAGTGCTGCCAGCAGGTCAACAGAGGTGATCCTTCTGCTGGTGAGGCCACACCTGGATTACTGTGTCCACCTGGAGTAGTGTTCTAGGCTCCCCAGAACAAAACACACATGAACATAATGGAGAGAGTCCAGCAAAAGGCCACTAAGACCATTAAGAGATTGGAGCATCTCTCCTACAAGGAAAGGCTCAGAGAGGTGAGACTGTTTAGCCTGCTCAGGGGGAAGAATCTCATCAGTGTATACCGATACATGAAGGGAGGGTGCAAAGAAGGTGGAACCAGGCTCTTTTCAGGGTGTCCAGTGCCAGGACAAGAGGCAATGGGTGCAAACTGAAACACGGAGCTTCCTCTTGAACATCAGGAAACACTTTTTTACTGTAAGGGAGATCAAGCACTGGAACAGGTTGCCAGGGAGGCCATGAAGTCTCCATCCTTGGAAATGTTCAAAAGCCATCTGGACATGGTCCTGGGCAACTGATGCTAGGTGGCCCTGATGGGTGAACAACTGGCTGACAAGTTAGGTTCAAATAATTACAGAAACTGGGATTACATCAGGCTGGTGGCCAGTCAATAGTGGGGTTCCCCAGGGTCCAATTTCAGGGACAGTGCTCTTTCATATTTGTATAAATTATCTGGATGCAGGAATCGGAGGTACATTAAATTTGCCAATTATACCAAATTAGGAGGATCTGTGGACTCCCTCAAAGGTAAAGAGGCCTTACAGAGAGATCTGGATATACTAGAAAGCTAGGCAGTCACCAGCTGTATGAAATTTAACAAGAGCAAGTGCTGTATTCTCCACCAGGGCCAGGGTAATCATGGTTTTATACACAAACTGGGGGGCAAGAGGCTGCAGAGTAGCCTCACAGAAAGAGATTGGTGGTTTGGGTTGATGGCAAGTTGAATATGAGTCAACAGTGTGCCCCGGCAGCCAAAAGTTGCCAGCTGTGTCCTGGGGTGTGTCAAGTACAGCATAGCCAGCCAGTCAAGGGAGGTGATTGTCCCATTCTGCACTGCACTGGTGTGGCCCCACCTCAAGTACCACGTGCAGTTTTAGGCATCTCAGTGTAAGAAGGAGTGTGTCCAGAGGAGAGCAACAGAGACAGTGAAAGGTCTCAAGGGAAAGACTTATAAGGGGTGGTTGAGGTCATTTGGTTTGTTCAGCTTATAGAAGGCTGAAGGGTGACCTCGCAAGATCTACAATTTCCTCAAGGGGTTCAGTGGAGAGGGAGGTGCTGATCTCCCCACATCTAGTGACCAGAGGCAGGACACAAGGAAATTGAATGAAGCTGCATCAGGGGTAGTTTGGATTTGACATTAGGAAAAGGTTCTTCACTGAGTGGGTGGTCAGTCATTGGAACAGTCTCCCCAGAGTCATAGCATCTTGTGAGAAGCTGATGATCCTTATGGGTCCCTTCCATTCTATGATGAGCAGGGGAGCTGGATAAGATGACCTCCAGAGGTTCCTTCCAACCTCATTCATTGTGTTACTCAGTGAATCTACCACAACACATAATTCATCTACTCCATACTGTTAAGTATGTAATTGTGTAACAAGGGAAATACTTAATATATTTACTTCCCTCAAGAAGAACTGTATCTCCTCCAATACAAAAATTATTATGTGGCACTTACATATCCTGCTTTGTCGGTAAGAGTTCATGCTTCCTTTCATTTTTTAATGTTTTAATGTTTTATGCCTCTATATTAATATATAAATTCATATTAAAATATATGCATAGCCTTCAACGTAGAAAAACAAATGGCTTCATGGAAAATCACAGAATCATCCTGGTTCAAAAAGACCTTGAAGACCATCAAGTCCAACCATAACCTAAAAATCCATCAACCATAACCTAATCTACCTGTTCAGTGTTTAAATCATGTCCCTAAGCACCACATATATATTTCTTTTAAGCACTTTCAGGGATGGTGACTCCGTCACCTCCCTGGGCAGCCTTTTCCAGTCTCCAACCACTCTTTCAGTAAAGAAATTCTTTCTAATATCCAGTCTAAACCTGCCCTGGCACAACTTGAGGCCACTTCCTCTCGTTCTGTCATTATTCACCTGAGAGAAGAGGCCAGCTCCCACTTCCCTACAACCTCTTTTCAAGTAGTTGTTGAGACCAATGAGGTCTTCCCTCAGCCTCCTCTTCTTCAAACTAAGCAATCGCAGTTGCCCCAGCCTCTCCTCATAGGACTTATTCTCCAGACCTTTCACCAGCTTGGTAGCTCTTCTCTGGACACAATCCAGCAACTCAACATCCTTCTTGTACTGAGGGGCCCAGAACTGAACACAGAACTCAAGGTGTGGCCTCACCAGTGCTGAGTACAGGGGCATGATCGCTTCTCTACTCCGGCTGGCCACACTACTCCTGATGCAGCCCAGGATGCTGTTGGCATTCTTGGCCACCTGGGCACACTGCTGGCTCATGTTAAGTCGGCTGTCAACCAGCACCCCCAGGTCCTTCTCCACCATGCAGATTTCCAACCACTCATCCTCAAGTCTATAACATTGCCTGGGGTTGTTGTGACTGAAGTGCAGGAGCCAGCACTTGGCCTTGTTAAACCTCATACAATTGGCCTCAGGCCATCAATCCAGTCTGCCCAGGTCTCTCTGCAGAGCCTTCCTGCCCTCAAGCAAATTGACACTTTCACCCAGCTTAGTGTCATCTGCAGACTTACTTAGGAAGCACTTAATTCCCTCATCTAGAACATTAACAAAGACATTGAACAAGACTGGACCCAAAGCTGAACCCTGGGGGACACCACTGGTGACTGGCCACCAGCTGGATGCAACCCCATTCACTACAACTCTCTGGGCTCAGCTAGCCAGCCAGTTTTTTTTACCCAGCAGAGAGTGCACCTGATGAAGTAAGCAACTTATAGTGTGCTTTCCAGACATGCAGAGAAGCAAGAAAGAGTGAGACAGTTGTCAAACAGTGCCTAACATTACTGCCTTCATATACCTTTCTCTTGGATGCAGATATCTACAGCTATTACAACCACCACGTGATATTTACAGGCAGAGACAGAGCAAGGATCCCAAGTCCTCCATCAAGGTCGACAGAAATGACTTGATTTGTGCTGGTCTTTGGAAAAAGCTCAGCTATAGGTGTAGAATAAAGGAAAAGGCAAAATTAAGACTGGCTGTGACAACAGAATGAAGAAGACAAGACACATGAAGAAAAAATTTGGAACAGTGGAACACAAATATATTTTTAGTGAAATCTATAAGGTCTCAAGAGACCGCAAAACAAAACACAAAACCATTTCCTAATCTACCGCTGTAGGGCAACAAGTATTACATAGTTTGAATATGTGAAAACTCCATGTCTCTACTCATGCAAACCTGTTTTCTTGGATGAAAATCTAGTCATGGAATTTAGCAAACATCAGGGAAGCAGGGAATAAGCAATGTAAATTATGTACTTTTTCAAACTGAAAACAGATGTGAGAGAACTGATTCAAGTGGAACAGATACAGTAGATTAAAATATGCTCAATTTGTATTTAATCTGATTTTCTTATTGTTTGGCTCATTTTAAGTAATTTAAAGTAGTTACTAAAACTAACTAGTTTTAATGATTTTAAATACAATGCTTTCATATTTCCAAAAACAATTCCAGGAACGGTGCATTGCATTATACCATTCATGAAACTCAACAAGAATAATCTAATAGGTCCCTCAGAAACCAGTTTTTTCAATGAGATTCATATTTATCAGGAAAAAAAAATCATGGAACTTGCAAAATTATGTTATACCAAGTATCTTTCTGCCGTTTCTGAAATGAAGATGATCAAAGTCTCTCACACCCAAGAGAATTACAAGAAATGTTCTTTGACACCATGCTCTTTAGAAGAAATACGCATTTGTCAGAGCAACTATTTTCAGTTTGGGATCAATCACATTCAATCTGTTTTAATACAGACATCTGCCACCATTCACAAAAGTCAGGATTTTCTAGAAAATGCCATATTGTTGTATTCATGTACATCTTTATATATATACACACAGACACTTGCTTGTTGGGAAACACGCAGTTTTTCAGATACCACCAAATGGAATTATAGCATTATAAAAAAAGCGTTTATGAATATGACTAGAGTGAGAAATGGGAGATTTCAAATCAATTGTTTGACTCATTAGGAAGATTCCTGATCAGTAGCTTGTACAGGAATTGAACCTTAGCCACCTTGCAAATTTAAGATTAATGCAGTCCATAAGCAAGAATCTGAAGAGAACAGATCTCGCTCTTAGAGCTGACACGTATGAAACTCACTGAAGGAATCAATATTGAAATTTTGAACATAATAGTCTCTGTACATCTACCCATGAGAAGAAGCATAATAACAGTGAATACTTATCTTTGGGGGCTGATTAATCTAACTCACAGCCACTATCATCCATCAGTTGCTTCATATTTCTGTATACACTACTGTATTTTGATGATCCATGTTTCCAAAAAAGGCTTCCAAACATACAATGTAAAGCTTTTGCATTTTTAGATTAAACTGTAGGTATCATGGATACCCAGACATTTCAGCTGTTCAGGTATTCAAATTTCATTATTGTGTATCAAAAATGTGAATAACACATGGTAGTTCAGTGTGGCAATCCTGTCATAGAATAAGGGAAATTTTACAGAACAGATGGTATTTTCAGCATTATGCTAGTTCCTTATTTAAATACCGTTTGGCATCTATATCCTATTGAAATTGGCATAGTATCTAGTGAGGGAGGCATGCTGCCATCTCAACATATGGGTACAAATGTTGGTTGGTAAGAGAGGGTAAACAAATCCTATGGGCTTACTGAGGGCAGGATTCCTAAAAGAAATGTTACAATTACTCTTCTTGATCATTCATATTATGATGACAGCAAGGAGACTTTTTTTTTTTTTTCACCAGAAACTGAATAAACAGCCTTCAATAATGATAATGAAATTTGGAGGTTTCAATTCACATTAAAATGAAGCTTGAACTTAACTAAATGATAAAACAGCACACACACAAAAAAAATTAAAGCTGCTAGAGCTGTAAGTCTTTTTACTCTCTCTCGCTTACAATGTAAGTATTAAAATTAGACCTATTCTGATTTCAATTTTACTCTAAATTAAAGCAAGATCAAAAAGAAAGGCAGATTAGTACTGACTCCCAAAATTAAAATGAAATTTCATCAATTTAAGAAAATCAGCTTAAATGAATCAATGTTAATTCTTCACAAAGTATGGGTCACACCTCGCAACAGATCCCTATACAGATGCTATTGTCCTGTATGGGCTAGAATCAAATCTGAAGTACAAAATACTAAGGAACAGTTGCAGCCTATGAAGATAGCTTCTAATTCTAAGCATGGTGTATTCACAAGGTTGGGCAGAAAATTAATTTGAAGTACTCTTCACAAAACTCACTCTTTAATGTCTGTTAATTTTTGCGTGCAAGAAGATAAATTTCAAAGGCGCAAACCTTGAGCACAATTATGCTATCATGAATTGTGTCCTGGTTTTAGCCAGGATTAAGCCAATTTTTCTTTTCACTGACTTTTTCTTCCTTCAGTAAGCTTTCTTTTAGCTAGCAACTGTGTGTTCTGCTAGGCTGATAAGACAGTGGAATGTTTTTTTCTAACTACTGAGGCTTCAAGGTTACACCTTCACTCCGCCGGCTCAGATACTATGGGGAGATCTCTGACCCCCCCGTGGGAGGCTGAGTTAGACAGACAGCAAAATTGGCCAAAGATATTCCATTCCATATATCTACGTAGGCTCAGAGGAAGGACAGAGATCTTAGAAGACAGCTTCCTCCTGCTTCTCGCCGCTCTCTTCCGTCCATGGCCGGCGTCCGGGGAGGACTCTGCTCATCCATCACCGCCGACCCTTAGGCTCGAGCTCTCCTGACCCTCATAACTCTCTGCTTTTCTCCAGCAGCGGCTCCGGGATTTCTCGGGACTCTTCCCAGTTCAGGGGAGTGCTGTGGGAGTTGCTGGGGGTGGGGGGAAGCGAGAGGCTTTTGCCCATATCTGAATATATCTGTATATAATTGTATATATTTTCTTGTGTGATTCATTAGTGTTTTAATTAAAGCTGTGTAGTTTAGTTTTCAATCCAGCCAAGTCTCTCTCCTTTTCTCTCTCTCCTTCCCTAACTGGGTGGGGGGGGGAGGGGATCGAGAGCATTGTTGTCGGACCTGAGTCAAACGGTGACAACAATTTAATTGGCGCCCAACGTGGGGCTTGATTTTAAGCCCAGATTACACATTTTCCTCAATTGGGAGTGTCCAAAATTCCATCTCTGAAGGGAGGAATCCCTCAGAGAGCAATGAGCAATAATTCTGCTGAGTGTCCTGACGGATTGAAAACTGAACAGACACTTGCTGCAATGAATCTATTGGATCTTTTTCCAAACCTGCAATTGTACATGTGGTATGTAGCTGAGGGCATTCTGCTCTTTGTAGCTGCTCTTGTGATTCTTTTGTGGTTTATTGACAGAACTGTAGCCATAATCAACCGTATCATTACCAGCCTAGTGATCCTAGGGATGATGATACTGTTCTCTATGGGGTCACTGTATGTGTACAGTTACACTGCTAGTCCTACTGGTACAACTCCTAAAGTGAATAGAACGGTCCATGTTGGTAACAGCAATAGCTGGTTCAATTTTACCTCTCCATATTCTCTCAAGCTGAATCTCCCAGCTCTTGATGTGAATAGTATGGTTGCAGTGGGGATGTTTTTGCTGAATGTTTATAATATATTGTGGATGCGTAGGGCCAGATGCTGTTCTGCTCACTGCCATTCCCCCACAGGCAATGTTGCTGCCACTGCTGCTGCCAACACCACTGCTGCCAATACCACCACTCCTGCTGCTACAAAAACAACTGCTTCTACAAAGGCAAAGCCTGATCCATCGCGAACCAAGCTAGTTAACCCTGTGACTAGGAGCAAGGCAAAGACAAAAGCAGCAGAAAGTGAGGGTGAGGAAGAAGAGGATCCTAATACAGTTGATGGAGCAGGTACCTCTCAGACAGATAAAAAACCAGACCACTCTCAGACAGATAAAAAACCAAGCCACTCTCAGACAGATAAAAAACCAAGCCACTCTCAAGCAAATAAAAGAACAGCAGGTCCTCCTCAATCAGATGACGACGATGACCTCGCCCACCCTTTCTCTATGAAAGAACTGCGCCTCATGAGAAAGGACTTCACCCGCATTGATGGTGAGGGGATCCTTCCTTGGCTGCTCCGATGCTTTGATAGTGGTGCTGAGACCTACAATGTGGATGAGAGAGAAGCCAAGCAGTTGGGATCCCTGGCCAGAGATGCTGGTATTGACAGAGCACTTAGTAGTAAGACAGGAACTACTACCCTGTGGGACCGACTTCTTTCAGCTGTGAGAGAGAGATATCCCCACAAGGGTGACATCGGATGGCGCCGAAGCAGAACACCCACTCTCGAGAAAGCCATCACCTACTTGAGAGAGATTGCTGTGCGAGAAGTGATCTATAATAACGATGGAATCACAGATCCTGATGATGTTGAGTGTGACACACAAATGTTCCGGAAGTTTGTTCAGGCTGTACCAGCAGCGCATGCCCATATATTCTCCTTCATGGGATGTTTTGAAGGTTACGAAAGACCAACTGTACGTGAAGTAACTGTCAAAGCACGACAGTATGGAGACATCCTCTCTGATTCCCTTTACTTCCAGACCTCAGCCGTTAAGAAAATGGTTGACAGGAAGTATAAGATGCCAAATGGAAGTAAACTCCAGACTCTTCCTAGAGACAACTGGTCACGTGTTGCAGCCATTAAGAAGAGACATCCTGCTACGAGACAGCAGCAAGGAAGACAGGACTCACTGCGACGCCACCTGTGGTCTCTCTTGAAAAATCATTTTAGAGAGGACATGAGAGTCTGGGACAAGAAACCCACTGATATGCTCCAGTTACGTGTGCAAGAGCTTCTACACAGAACAAAGCCAGGAGATGGTTCTTCCAAGAGGAAGGTTGCACCAGTCAACAACCAGGATGGTTCATCAAGCTCTAGTGCTCAACCTTAGGGATGCCCTGCCTCCAGCCAGGAGGAGGAGAGGGACAACCGAGTTTATTGGACTGTGTGGATTCGGTGGCCTGGCACATTAGAACCACAAAGATATAAAGCTTTGGTGGATACTGGTGCACAGTGCACTCTAATGCCATCGAATCATAAAGGGACAAACCCTGTCACTATCTCTGGAGTGACAGGAGGTTCTCAACAACTGACTGTTGTGGAGGCCGGTGTGAGCCTCACTGGTAAGGAGTGGCAAATGCACCCCATAGTGACTGGCCCAGGTGCTCCGTGCATCCTTGGCATAGACTATCTTAGAAAAGGATACTTCCGTGACCCGAAAGGGTACCGGTGGGCCTTTGGTATAGCAGCTGTAGAGACTGAGGACACTGAACAGCTGCGTACTTTGTCTGGCCTTTCAGATGACCCTTCTGTAGTAGGGTTGCTGGAGGTTGAAGACCAACAGGTGCCAATTGCCACTTCAACAGTGCATAGGCGACAGTATCGCACCAACAGAGACTCTGTGATCCCCATTCATAAGCTGATTCGGCAATTGGAAAGCCAAGGTGTGATTAGCAGGACTCATTCACCCTTCAACAGTCCTATCTGGCCAGTGCGAAAGCCTGATGGCGAGTGGAGGCTGACAGTGGACTATCGTGGCCTGAATGAGGTGACACCACCACTTAGTGCTGCTGTTCCGGACATGCTAGAGCTTCAGTATGAGTTGGAGTCAAAAGCAGCTAGGTGGTATGCCACTATTGACATTGCTCATGCATTCTTCTCTATTCCCATAGCACCAGAGTGCAGGCCACAGTTTGCTTTCACCTGGAGGGGAGTCCAGTACACCTGGAATCGACTGCCCCAGGGGTGGAAACACAGCTCAACCATTTGCCATGGACTGATCCATGCTGCACTGGAGAAGGGTGAAGCTCCAGAACACCTGCAGTATATTGATGACATCATTGTGTGGGGTGACACATCAGAAGAAGTTTTTGAGAAAGGTAAAAAGATCATCCAAATTCTTCTGGATGCTGGTTTTGCTGTAAAAAGAAGCAAGGTCAAGGGACCTTCGCGAGAGATCCAGTTCCTGGGAATCAAGTGGCAAGATGGTCGTCGCCAGATCCCAATGGATGTGATTAACAAAGTAACAGCTATGGCCCCACCATCAACTAAAAACGACACTCAAACCTTTTTAGGGACTGTTGGTTTCTGGAGAATGCATATTCCATGTTACAGTGAAATTGTGAAACCTCTCTATGAGGTGACCAGAAAGAAGAATGATTTCAAATGGGGTCCTGACCAACAGAAAGCTTTTGAGCAGATCAAGAAGGAGATTGCGCAGGCAATGGCCCTTGGACCGGTTCGAACAGGGCCAGACATCAAGAACGTGCTCTACACTGCAGCCGGACACAATGGTCCCAACTGGAGCCTCTGGCAGAAAGCACCAGGGGAAACTCGAGGTCGACCCCTGGGATTCTGGAGCCGGAGCTACAGAGGTTCCGAGGCCAACTACACAACAACTGAGAAGGAGATACTTGCAGCATATGAAGGAGTTAGAGCCGCTTCAGAAGTGATTGGCACTGAAGCACAGCTCTTTCTGGCGCCCAGGCTACCGGTGCTGAGATTCATGTTCGAGAATAACCTTTCTCCTGTCCATCATGCCACCGATGTGACTTGGAGTAAATGGACTGCTTTGATCACCCAAAGAGCCCGAATAGGGAAACCTAATCGTCCAGGTATTGTGGAAGCAATTACAAACTGGCCAGAAGGCACCCACTTTGGAATGCCACCACAAGAAGTGGTGAAGCGAGCTCAAGAAGCTCCACCATATGATCATCTACCAGAGACTGAGAAACAATTTGCTCTTTTCACCGATGGCTCCTGTCGTCTTGTAGGGAACCGCCGGAAGTCGAAAGCTGCCGTGTGGAGTCCTACACGACTGGTTGCACAAGCAGCCGAAGGAGAAGGTGAATCAAGTCAGTTTGCAGAGGTAAAAGCCATCCAGCTGGCTTTGGACATTGCTGAGCGAGAGGGGTGGCCGAGACTCTACCTCTACACTGACTCATGGATGGCAGCAAATGCCTTGTGGGGTTGGCTAAAACAGTGGCAGCAGAACAACTGGCAGCGAAAGGGTAAACCTATTTGGGTTGCTGACCTGTGGAAAGACATTGCAGCTCGTATAGAGAAACTGGAGGTAAAAGTGCGTCATGTGGATGCACATGTGCCTCTGAGTCGAGCCACTGAGGAACATCGACACAACCAACGAGCAGATGAGGCTGCTCAAGTGTTCCAAGTAGACTTAGACTGGGAACACAAGGGTGAGCTTTTTCTGGCTCGGTGGGCCCATGATGCTTCAGGTCATCAGGGCAGAGATGCAACATACAAATGGGCTCGTGACCGAGGGGTGGACTTAACTATGGACACTATTGCACAGGTGATCCATGACTGTGAGACATGTGCTGCAATTAAGCAGGCAAAACGGTTGAAACCTTTGTGGTATGAGGGGAGGTGGTCAAAGTACAGATTTGGAGAGGCCTGGCAAATTGACTACATCACACTTCCTCAGAGCCGCCAGGGTAAGCGCTATGTGCTTACAATGGTGGAAACAAGTACAGGATGGTTGGAGACATATCCTGTGCCTCATGCCACAGCCAGGAATACTATTCTGGGTCTTGAGAAGAAAATTTTGTGGAGACATGGTACTCCAGAGAGAATTGAGTCAGACAATGGGACTCATTTCAAAAACAGTCTTGTCACTGACTGGGCTAAAGAGCATGGTATTGAATGGATCTACCATATCCCATATTATGCACAGGCATCAGGGAAAGTTGAAAGGTACAATGGTCTGTTGAAGGCTACCCTAAAGGCAATGGGTGGTGGAACTTTCAAAAACTGGGATAAAAATTTGGCAAAGGCCACCTGGTTGGTTAATACCAGGGGATCCATCAATCGGGCTGGTCCTGCCCAGTCAGACCTGTTGCATACTACAGATGGGGATAAAGTCCCTGTGGTATGTGAAAGGAACCTGCTGGGTAAAAGTGTTTGGGTCTATCCTGCTTCAGGCAAAGGTAAACCTGTCAGGGGTATTGCTTTTGCTCAGGGACCTGGACATACCTGGTGTGTGATGATGGAGGATGGTGAAGTACAATATGTACCTCAAGGTAATCTGACTTTGGGAGAGAATCCTTAATTTGACAGCTGGTAATGTATAGAGCCTGTACGTAATATATGGTATGGAATAAGGGGTGGAATGTCCTGGTTTTAGCCAGGATTAAGCCAATTTTTCTTTTCACTGACTTTTTCTTCCTTCAGTAAGCTTTCTTTTAGCTAGCAACTGTGTGTTCTGCTAGGCTGATAAGACAGTGGAATGTTTTTTTCTAACTACTGAGGCTTCAAGGTTACACCTTCACTCCGCCGGCTCAGATACTATGGGGAGATCTCTGACCCCCCCCGTGGGAGGCTGAGTTAGACAGACAGCAAAATTGGCCAAAGATATTCCATTCCATATATCTACGTAGGCTCAGAGGAAGGACAGAGATCTTAGAAGACAGCTTCCTCCTGCTTCTCGCCGCTCTCTTCCGTCCATGGCCGGCGTCCGGGGAGGACTCTGCTCATCCATCACCGCCGACCCTTAGGCTCGAGCTCTCCTGACCCTCATAACTCTCCGCTTTCTCCAGCAGCGGCTCCGGGATTTCTCGGGACTCTTCCCAGTTCAGGGGAGTGCTGTGGGAGTTGCTGGGGGTGGGGGGAAGCGAGAGGCTTTTGCCCATATCTGAATATATCTGTATATAATTGTATATATTTTCTTGTGTGATTCATTAGTGTTTTAATTAAAGCTGTGTAGTTTAGTTTTCAATCCAGCCAAGTCTCTCTCCTTTTCTCTCTCTCCTTCCCTAACTGGGTGGGGGGGGGAGGGGATCGAGAGCATTGTTGTCGGACCTGAGTCAAACGGTGACAAATTGTAAGCTTCCAAAGGATTAAAATATTTGAGGTTATTTAAGGTTTAGTTATACATAGCACAATTCTAAAAGTTTACAAAGCCAGTGTCCTGAATGTCAGGTTCAAAATACTTCCTAGCAAAAAGGCAAGAAATTAATAACATTTAGTCATGTTAAAGTTCTCTATAAGTATTTTATTGAAACACTGACAACACAATGTATGTAAGAAGTGTTGATGAAAGTGCTAATGAAATACTAAGATTATTCATAAAGCTGATGTAAGCTACCTTTTCCTGTATCATATTAAAGTTAGATGCAGACTTCCTGCAATTTTAAGCTACAAATGCCTGGTTCAGTCATTTTTATTTATTACATCATCTCTAATCCTATCCGAGTAACTTTCTTCCTGAACAATTCAGAACCCTGATGTACTGTCAGGTGCTTGAAGCTGATGAAGTTACAAGTTTTTTCTACCTCTAATTTCTCATACTTCTATTAGCAGCTCTATTTCACATTATAAGTGCAGGGTGACATTCAAGGAGACATTCTGTATAGCAATGCATCATCTCAATCCAGAAGGAAAAATGAAAAAAGAAAGAAAAAAAAAAATATAAAGACTAAGGTTCAACCCATCTTGTCATTCATCCATGTAGCAAGATGTAGCTGTGAAATACAATTCCAATCATGTATCTGTAACTTAAAAAAAAAAAGTAAAAAAATCTAGTGACACAATACTCTGAACAAAAGCAAGACACATCTTGAAGTTAATGGATAATACTGTATACAATACAGACCTTTCTTGAGGGTTAGATTTCTGGTTGTATTTTTTAAGAAGTCAGTTATCTGTGGTTTAGCCTCATGTCACAGCCATTCCAGTTACTAGAGAAAGCTTTAAATAAGGATTTCATGTACTACCTACCCATGTAACATTCTGGGTCATTCAGTCAACTGTGTGTCAGATGTCAACAGCTGCATTGGTCAATTACAGGCACTTGAATGTGGTGTCTGCCACTTGCTGAAGATGACAGAATTCTCAGAGACTTCAGAATGTCACAAAGTTCACAATTTCAGCATATAGCTAATGTTTTATTTCCATGAAAATTATCACACACACAGACACTCTATCTTTACAAAGATTTCTTAAGTGGCACATGTTTTTTAGGTGTTCTGGGAACGCATGTTACATTACACTAAATTAACAAGGAGTCAGAATACTTAGATTGTTTTTATAAGAATGGTGTTCCAAATAATAATGGTGAAATGATGAAATAATAATAAAGAGATGAAATTGTAAAACCTTTTTAGATGAAGGAAGAGCACTATGTTGTCGAAAATGTATGTTTAATTTTAATTCTTATAATTTCCCCCCTTGTTTGCACTATAGGATTTTAACACTTGACCCCACTTGCCTTTTCCATGACTGCTCCATCTCATCTCTCTATTTCACATCTAAGATCAGTGAATATATGAGGCAAAATTATTGCCTAGAATTTCCTTCCTCTGACACTTTACAAATCACAGTCTTCCATCTTGACCACACCAAAGTGATTCACACTATTTTCTAGCAATGCTCCTGCCAAAGCTTAAACCCAACACTCTTTTCTCAAGCTTTTTAACTTGCCAGTCACTGAACACCAAACACCACAGTCCCTTAAAAATCTTTTTTCCTGTCAGCTTTTGCGAGTTTGCTCTCTACCACTCCTTTTCTCGCCTCAGTGTCCCCTAACTTTTGGTGGAATTTGACAGTGGACCACCTCAACTTCTCATTTTACTCCTGTGTGCTTAGAACTTGAGTAACAGCATCCACTGACACAAACTTAATTATCATCCCTATGTAGCTGTGCCACATACCTTCTTGCTTCCCTTTTTTCCAAATAGATTTCTGGATTTGTCTTTTTTGAGCAGACAATTATATCTAAAATAACCTCATGTCATAACCATTACAAATCTAATTTTGGCCAGGCATTCCAGTATCTTGCTCCAGCCATAAACCCACAGAGCCTAGATAAAGACCTGTCCAAGCCCCTTCAATCTGCCTTTCTCAACCCTGATGCATAGCACTTCCATCCTCCTAATCTCTCACTATTAGTAATGGGGTATCATCTGTAATTTAACTTCTCAGGACTCTCAGAATAAAGGAGCACCTAACTCCTATAGATTAAGTCTTCATAACTTCTCTTTCAAGTGAGCTTTTCCAGCCTCTCTAATAGATGCTGAATTTGTTTCATGTAGTGTAAGGTTTCACCATGTTTTCCTTCTATGAAAATTGCCACAAAAAAAGACACTTCCTGCCAACAATTCTTGTGAAGCTAGAATTTTTGTTTAGCTGCATAAGTAGCGAATGCCACGAATTAACACATACGATGCTTAAATTACTTTTTAAGTGAAAGAGTTCAAATGAGTAATTGGGCCAAATCACATCACAGTGCACGTTGTTCCTCTAGCATTACATTTGTAATGGTGGGAAGTGTTCCAAAGATCGTCTTCAGGATTTACTATTTACTTGCAATTTCTTTATATCCCCTGTGTGAATTTCATGTCTAACTGATTTTCTTATTATGTTCAAAAAACCTGCATTCTTATTGAAATTGTGTAAATACATGAAGACTAGGCAAAACTAACAAGCTCTTAAAGCTATAGGAGCTTTAAGAGGAACTGTAAAATATGCTATGCTGTGAAGAATGAACCTATCAGAAGGTCTCAGTAAGGTCTATGAAGGAGTAGGTATCACCTCAAAAAAACAGCAAGGAAAAATAAAAAGAAAGCAAAATCTAAAATGGCTACCAACTGCAAAGTTATTGTCAGATATAACATTTCATACATATAAAATACATATTACATATAACAGATATTATCATGCCATTTGATTTTCTTTGTTTTCACTTTGCTCTTATTCAGACAGAATCCCTCTGAAAACATTGGGAAAATATTAACATAAATGCTAGATGAATAATCCATGCTCAATAATTTTGCTTGCAGTTCTGTTCAACCTCATGCTACTATTTCTCAAACATAACTAGTGTTCAAAAATACATAAATATTTGGTAGTTGATATGATATCTTCCTCCCATCTGCTCAAAATAAACTTGGAACTAAAAAAGATCTATGACAAAATTGTGATAATAACTAATGACACAGTCATAAGGGAAAAGCTTCCTTTTTTCTGTGTTAATCAGACAAGTAAAATCCTAATACTAAATATGTACTATTAAAAACAATTGAACTATCTTGTTGTAAAGAAGACTGTTACAGACTATTATACTTGCAAAATAAAGCAATTAAAAAAAAAAAAAAAGGTTTGAAATAAAAGGGCAACTTCTAGGGCTCATTATTTTACCATGGAACCCTTGCAGTATTTGCTGGGCAAAATTATTTCTATGGCTGCATGATGCTAAACTTAATATATCACATGAAATGATGTTCACTAATGTTTGTCTTTGACAGCAGATTTTATAACAAACATCTTACTTTGGTATGATACAATAAATTAAGGAAGTCTGTAGTTCTAAATATAACACACAAAATTGACTAATTAATGAATATTCAGATTTTGCCAACAAGTGAGTGATTAAATAAATTCAGTTTTCCTGAACCATAAGATTCTATTAAATCTAGAGAAGAACATGTCTGTAAAAGAATTCAGTTCAAACTAACTGAAAGTGTGAAATGAAGGTATGTTACTTAAAACATATTTAAGCCCCTCTGGAAACACTCTTCCTAAGAAGCTGAATGAACTTAACTTACAAACTAAAGCAAACTACAACTAGGCTATTTCTGAATACAAGTACACACAATGGAATTTAGTACTCTGCAACTAATGCAGTTAAAATTTACATCTTCGTTTGACTGTCTTGGCACTGGAACTATCCCTAATGTTCAACAATTCTTTAGAGAGAATACAGAGTTTTTTCATGGGACAAAAAAAAAAAACAAAACAACAGCCAATGTTGGGTTGCATTAGCCAGAAATCTGACTAGGAATGAGAAGTATTGTTAATGTTTTGGGTTTCTTTTTGCAATACAGTGCATGATTTATGCCTCTACCTGCAAGCAGATGCACACTTGATACATCTCATAATGCTGGCAAAGACATAAGAACATACCTTTGAAGAATACTGTACTCACATATATACAGCATGTGAAGAAAATGTTTTAAATTGGTAAAGATGCTTGATCATTTAATAGCTACTAGAACTGGTCTGAACATAAGCAAGTCCCTTGTCAAAACTTTTGGGCTACTGAACTCCTACTTTTAGCAGGAAATGTTTAATGAAAAAGTTACAACATGCCAAAAAAGAAATTAGATACGAATTCCAGATACAAATACATTCAGATCATTCTAAAAATTTCTCCTGTGAATCATAATTGGCAATAAATCTCACTATTTGGCATGATTAGCAAGAAAATTAAAATTACAATTGTCACCATTTGACTCAGGTTCGACAACAACGCTCTCGATCCCCTCCCACTCCCACCCAGGTAGGGAAGGAGAGAGAGAAAAAGAGAGAGACTTGGCTGGATTGAAAACTAAGCTACACAGCTTTAATTAAACACTAATGATATAAGAAAATATACACAATTATATACAAATACATTCAGGTATGTGCAAAAGCCTCTCGCTTCCTCCCACCCCCAGTAACTCCCACAGCACTCTCCTTAGCTGTGAACAGTCCTGAAGAATTCCGGAGCTGCTGCTGGAGAAAGCGCAGAATGATGAGGGTCAGGAGAGCTCGAGCCTGGGGGTCGACAGTGATGGATGGATGGAGTCCTCCCCAGATGCCGGCCATGGACAGAAGGGAAGAGCTTATGTAGATACATGGGATGGAATATCTCTGGCCAATTTTGCTGTCTGTCTAATTCGGCCTCCTACAGGGGAGTCACAGATCTCCCCGTAGTGACTGAGCCAGCAGAGTGAAGGTGTGACCTTGAAGACCCAGCACTCAGAAAAACATTCCACTGTTACCAGCCTCAGTTGGAACACTCTGCTACTAGTTAAAAGAAAGCTTACTGAAGGAAAAAAAGAAAATCAGTAAAAGGAAAATTGGCTTCATCCTGGCTCAAACCAGGACAACAATCAAATAGACACTGAGTGTTCACATGGACACATGCAAAAGCATTTCTTAATTGCATCTTCTTAATCCCATATATAAGCAAAAGAACTCAATAACTAAAAGCGAAAATGTGTAACAGACCAACAGAAACGCCAATGCATAGAAACTCTGAATTTAAGAAGGTAAACTAGTTTGCATGCTCCAAAATCAGAAACATCTTAAAATTCTGAAAGTAACACAAACTCTCATCTCAATCAAGCATTCATATTTTAAACTATTTGCAATTTATAAGTATCCTTGATCCACAGCATTATAAAGCTAAATGCAGTCGAGACTCCTACTAACTTCAAGAACCATTAGAACAGTTTATAAATTACCAAAGAATGACTACTAAAATTTACTTTGTATTTTGCAGCTTATGAATATACATCATCTGCTGAAGTCTATCTCTAATTCACAAAAGAGAAAGTAGGATTTACATGTTAATATTGACAGGTTTTAGTCCTATTAAGTGAGTTAAAAATCAATTACGAAATTAACAAAATTGCCTGAATAGGGAACATCTCAGCACTTGATATAAGGAGTCAGCCTCTAGTTTCCCTGTTGCTTAACGGTTCAAAGAAATAACTGCAGAATTAAAAGTCTGAGCTACTGCAGTTTGAGCTCAGGAGAGATACTTCTGTGGAGCAACTCTAGCATTTGCATCTCCAGAAGCTGAGACATGAGTGTGACACACAATACTAACTGGCAGCAGAATAAGACTGTAAACAATATTCAGTAAACATACAGTGTTCTGTAAAGAATGCTCTGGTAAATGTAGAATATTTATCTGAGAGGGGTTGTTCCCAGTGATAGTTCTTGAAAAGGTAACAGGCAGAGTACTTTACTCACTTAGAGAGAGTAAAGAATAAATTTCTACTGTTGACTCTGAGACACTAATAGAAGCAACTGTCAGACAGTTTTAAAAACTTCTTCGTTATTATTCATGCCACAGTGATTACTGAGTTAACTGAAATTTCCTGAAAAGGCCTTTCCCCATCATAAAATGCCAGGGTCAGATGGTCACATTCACACACACTCCAGTTTTTCTGTAATGCATTGATTTTGAAACTTATTTTAAAATCCAAAGTGCAATCTCCTACCAGGACCCTGATTGTGATTATTATTACTGCTAGTAGCAAGTTTGTATGCGATACTGAATGTAATATTTGGAAACATACCACACAAAGACAATATTCTACCAAAGGAGAATAGATATTCTACACAAGGGGAATGCATGAAATCTTTCTGGCTATATGGGAAAGAAGCCTGCAGGAAGTTGCTCATAAAACAGTTTTCCTCATCTTAAATTCCTGACAGAATCTGTGCACATCCTGAAGCTGTATTATAATCTTCATACAATGATTCTGAAAGTCAAAGCCTCAGCCTCACTATTACACAGGAGGTAACAACTACTGTAGAACAAAAAAGAACATCACCTTTGCTTGTTAAAGCACTGCAAAGATTGACTGGGAAGTACTACTGGAGAAGCAGAAAAGGACAGGATGGCAATGCAGACTCTTACACTGTGAAATGCCTCAGGATATTGCAAGATGGACACAGGGAAATTTTCTACCTATCGTTCATGATACTTGTAGATAAAAGTGACAGAAAAAAAAGAAAATCTCATATTGAAGCAAGCTTGTTTGTACTTGACACACAAAGACAATTTTTCCACACCACATCACCTTCTGACATGAAAATGCAAGTGTTACAATGCTGCCAAGTTCAGCAAAACCTGTCGTCAACTCCTCTTTCAAAGCAGTCAGAGAGCACGAAGCTGCTCAAAGATGGATTTTGTTCACCACATCCATACTTCCAATGTTTCTAAAAGATTAAAAGAGAAGGTCTCCTTTACAAATATGTGGAAACACCTCATACCCATGCAATGTTCTCATAGCAATATAGTCACCATGGTCAAGTGGAAAAAACCTTGAGATTATGAAATTTTGGAATTTTCCTCTTTAATATCACTACACTCACCTCCCATAAAAATGCTACCCTCAGACACAGACTTGGTCAGCCTTCTAGTGTACCATATCAACTTCAGAGAAAATGAAATGAGGAAAACATTACAACAGCCCAGAGACACTTCTCCTTAAATTTTGTGATTACATTTTAAGTGCTCTTTGTCACAGATATCATAAACTGATTAAATCATTTCATGGCTGACCCCTACTGACTATGCTAAATGAAAAGAGAGGGCTATTAATAACTACCCATTTCTGACAGCTGCCCAGGGGCAATGTAGCCTTTTCCAGCAATAAAATTACTCCCCAGCTCACTTACTGAATGCTAAATATTGATTCATATTATGAGTGTTGTCAAACACAGGCTGCAGTTCTGAAGATGCGTACTGGCAGGTCATCAGGAATAGCATTAGCAAATGTCAGGTCAGGAATCAAAGGGCTGCTGGACTCTTTAGGGATGAGATTTATCGATTCCATAAAACATGAAACAGATCAAGTACTTGTGATGATGGAAACGGTCATGGCAGAATGAGGCTGAGCCTAGCACGACATATATCACAGAGAAGAAGCATCACACAAAAAAGTTGACTACTGAAAATAAGTTTTAAAGGTTGGAATGTCCATGACAAGGACAACTGAAGCTACAGGCACACAAAAGACCTTTTTAGGGCCAGAAGTCAGACTTTGAAAGTGCATTTGGCCAAAGCCATATATCTAGCTTGCACATGAAGGAGATCACACTACTGGTCTTAAGGTTCTTCTGAAACTAATATTGGTGTTGTTCAGACCATATAAGAAGTTAACAAATACTATAATCAAAAGTTAAAAACCAATAAAACTTCAAGAGGTCTATGGCAATTTGATGTTCTGAGTAAGGTAATACTCTGTGTCTATGATTGTTAGAAACATACCTTGAATTCCAAATAATGCCAATATTTTTTAAATTCCTTGATGAAAGTATATTGCAGGATTTTATTTTCATAAGACTGAGATTTCACACAGGCTAACATTTTAAAATTTTCTCTCAGCTAGGAAAAAAATCTGGAATCAAGGCATGGAAAGATGAGTGTGGAATGTTACAAGTGGTTTGAGGAAAGAAAAGGCAAGCAGCTTCAAGTTAAATTAAATACTAACATTTCTTCCCTCTTTCTCCTTTTACAACGCTTTCTCTTAAGTGAAACACCAGTGCTAGGTAAGGATTATATCAGTTTAAAATTTGACAGAATGATCTTTAAGATAAAATCTAAATAAAAGCACAAACAATGGTATATTCCATGCATTCAGGGTTCTTACTAAGGAAACAGCTGCATTCAGGGAATCCCAGTCCCTGCATATTTGAAATAACTAAGTCTATTCTAAAATTAAACACTGTGATTTGGATGGAGGGAATGGTGTACCAAAATCTAATCTAAGCAATCTAAGTAATGCCAAATTTTTTATTTTTTTAATGCTGCTTTGACCGTCTTGGTCAAACAGACTATTTTAAAATGAATGAATAAATATTCAAATATGTTTTCATTAATTTGAAACTACTTCACCTCAGCGATACCTGATTATTTCTGTATGTTACAATTTTTTGTTGTTGTTGCAAAGTTAGAATAGACAATTTATCAATACCCAGGACAATATTAAAATAATATCTATAAAGAAAAATCTCCATTTAACTTTTACTTCAGATATCTGAAGGGTAATTACAATGTCAGTAAAGAGAAAAGTGTTTGTCGCTACCTAGGGAAGATAATATCCCTGCAGAGTGTATTTCCTGCATTGTTTGTTCTCCTTCAGAAAATCAGAAATCAAATCACAAATCTGAATATACCATTTGATGCTTACATAGGACACACAAACTCAATAAAAGATGATAATTACAAATAATATACTTGAAAATGAATGGCTTCAACAAGCCATAATTTTGTATCAAAAAGATAAACACTGATGATTTAAAAGTATAAAGAAACTACCAGGGAACCAAAAATACAGCTATTAATGGATAAATAGTTTCAAAAGAAGTCACAGAAATACACAAACCATGCAAGGCAAACAATAGTCGCCTTTTGGAATAGCTTAAAAACGAAATAGGATGACAGTGCAAATAAATTTTAAAATTAATTACTGAATTAAATCCATAAAATTTAAGGGTAGAAACAAACCTTAAATACATTCATCAAACACTGCTGAGCACAGTTGTAGCTTCTATGATACCTATGGAGATTATGACACTAAATTCAACAGTTTTTACCTGCTGTGTCCTAAAATTCTGACTACAATGAATGCATAAGAATTGTATAAAGAAAAAATTAAGAAATGTCTAGAATGGATTTCTGGTAGAAAAACAATTTCAATACTTTCATAAGAAGAGTCTGAAGACAACGACTCCTCTAAGAGATACATATCCCCTAATTAGAAAGTCCTTCCATCAAGAAAGCTCTTGAGTAAGTCAATTTAGTCTAGTGACAGTAACTATTCTGGAAAAATATCCAGTGTTTCATTTCATAATTGGTGTTAATTAATCCAAGATGACACCACTACACAACAGTAGTGCCAGTTCCTGCTCCTTTCCAACAGCCATTTCTACCCCTTCAGCCACGAGCTCAGCTAAGGCAGGCTGAAAGCTGTTTGTGGTGGTGGCTGGGACTAATTCATTCTTCTGCACATTTTGCTCCCCAGACTTACTCACTTTGATTTTATATTACAGAGGGAGGGAGGGTGCACGTTGATATTATGTGGAGCAGGAACAACACCCTCTTAGGAGAAACCCATGCAGTTTAGTTGTATTATGAAACAGCTCTCTCAGGGTGCAGTTCTGTTATACACGGCAAGTAGTAGTAGATCACTGCTACTTGCAAAGGGATGTCCTCACCCCTCTCAAACCATCTTTCAGCTTTTCTCCTGCTCCCAGCTTGCATTAATTTATGGTAAGCCATTACCAGCTGGCTCTGGAGCTCATCATGTTCATCCCTCTGCAAACCAACTCAATTCTCTGATAGAACAAATCAACACACACACACACACACACACACACACACTTTTAGATTACTGACTGCAGTACTGGACATGTAGGACAGGATAGAAAATCAACTGAAGATCTGGAGATTTTTGGGGGATTACTTAGCAACCAGCTCCTTACAGCTGTAAAGTTATAATTTCCTAAGTTAGCCAGTCAGTGCTGTACTAAAACAGCCCAAGCATCAGCAGCTATGTAATAACTCCCCAGGGCAAAGAACACACCTCTCTTGTGCACTGAAGTAGCATAAGCAAGTATAACCACAGATGAGGGAAAAGTCCCTGGTCTATATTTGTGCATATTAGCCACTTAAACTCCATAGATACCTCTGTATTCCTCTCTTCTAGCTCAGAAGCTGGATCTAAAAGTAAATTTCCAGCTTGTTTCCATGAACATTCAGAAAATGTTATTTTCAGTTGAGCAAGCAAGCCTTTGGCAAGTGCTACCTTGAAGACATTGTCATTTGAAATCCAAAAATCTACGGATTGCAGCCACTTAATTAATACATCTCTTCAACTGTATAAAATAATACTGTAGTCGTCTTGAAGCAAAGCTTACAAACTGAAATAAAACACTGTAAAATGGGATTGCTCACCAACATTACCTGTTGATTTAAGTTAAAATCATGACTCTCATCCTGTCGGACCTTCAGCTTTCAGGAACCAGTATGTGAAACTGGCTAACAGAAACAAAAGTATGCATATGCAGATTTTATCATAGATCTGATTCAAAAGGGAGAAATGCTGTCCCCATTTAGTAAAACTTTTAACAATTAACTTTAAATACTTGCATATTTAATATCTACCTCATTATATTCAGCCTATTTTTTATTTAAGATTAAAAATCGATAAGCTTAATAAAGTATAAATGGCTACTAAAGCATGTAACTAGTAACGTATATTTAACTTCAAAAGTTTGCAAATATGGATGTCTACCAAAATATCACAACTTTACTTAGATTTATTTTATATACTTGAAGTATAAATTGATATGGATGTTTCCCATGAAGTAATTTATTCACAAATTCTTCTTGGGTTTTATTAATATTCATAAGCAGGTGTCTTTTTTACCAAATCTCGTAAGATAATTATGCATTTTCCAGAGTCCCCATAAGTCTTTTGGGCGTAATTTTTATTTTCTGTGAATATGAGGCAAGAGATACAATGCCCTCTGGCATATTCTTTGACACTGTTTCATGCATTTTTCAGTTTCTTAGACATTTTCAAATCGCATGCAACATCCCAGAGAAGAAAGGTATCCAAACCATTATTTCCTTCTAAGTGACTCAGAGTGTCTAAGTAAATCACACAGGCTGAATTTTGAAATGAAGATATAGCTGCAAATCTTTAATTCATACAGAAGACCTACATTAACATTTTTTAAGAATTAAGTATGACCAAAGTTTAAAAAGGAAGGAATTTCGTTCAATGAACTCTTATTTGTGAAATAATTAAAATAATTAAAAATTCTGTAATATAATGAAAGCCCTTAAACTGCTGTATAGACTTAGGCATATCTGCTGTTCATTCTATGTTAAATATGAGTAGTTAATTCTAGTTATTCTAGTTAAATATGAGTAGATTTGCCTGCAAGTTTTTGGATTTTTTAACTTAGAAGCTGAAAAATAAGGTCATACATCCTTACTGTTTACTCTATAAAGGCAAAATACATAATTTGTTTTCCTGGTTATAAAAGCTACCTTTTAAGAAAATAATTTTTTTAAAAATTTAATATTGTGTAAGTTCTGATCTCTTGCAGTCATAGAGATGTACATGCAAGTACACTGTGTAAAAAGTAGCGCAGCAACCAATCATTCAGGTTTAACTTGTTAAGTAACATTGAACACAGCAATTTTACAAGGTCAATTTTCAGATAATGGAAAAAGAGGCAATAATTAATATATTTTCTGTACTCACTGCTGTCCAAATATATCAACAGAATAAATATTTTTATTTCAAAACACTGGCCACATTCAGTCCATTTTGCATTTGCATGAGAGAAGCAAACAAGAAATAAAGAGACTACAACTGTGTTTGCTTTGTCAGACAACATTCAGAAACATAAAGGCTAAACCCAACATTTTAATAATTCTTTCCAAAGACAAAAATCCATTAATAAGCAAAACATGTCAACAACTTAATTAAATATTTCGTAGCCAAAGTTATGCAGTGTTAAATTTTATTTTTTATGGTATCACATTTACTACTGATATGCTACACAACAGATAATACATTCTGAATTTTTCTTTGTTTATTAACAAGCCCTTGTAATTAACTCCCTTTTAAATCATAAGTAGGATACTATTTTAATTTCCCTCACACTCTCTACCCTATCATTTGGAATCACATTAAGCTGACTTTTAGCAGGCCACCTGGTGTAATTCTATGACATTGAAGTGAGTTGTTCTGGTATGCAGGAAAATACTGATAGTCTTCAGTGCTGAAATTCATTTATCTAACTGATGACAGAACCAGGGGAAATTAATTTTTGCTATTCATAAATACCTGACAGGTTTAACGTAAATGTTTTGAAAAAGCCCTCAGCATATGCTGCACATACATTATATATGCAGCAGTGCACTAGAATATTGTATTTCCAGCCCATTCAATTTCTAGATCACTATTGCTGAAACTGTTGAAATTTCTCAAATTACTTCCAGATTGCAATTTTCTCCATATACATATAAACAGCAACAGAGGTTGCCATGAAGCCTTTCAATCACTAAAAAACAGTGGGATATTTAGAACAATTTGTTTGATAGAAATGCTGCAAAGATGTACCGTACCTTGTCCGATAAATTAATGACGAACAAGTTGCTTATGCATGTGTGATCAGAGACCAGAGGGAATTCTCTTACAAACCTACATGGCCAAGAGCACTTTCTCATGAGATACAGAATATTTCATATTCCTAAAGCCATATTAGCAGCCTTTACATTATCATCATTCCCACCCCTCTCTACAAAAAGGACAAAAATTCATCTTACCAGCAAAAGCAGATTTTAGAGGTCTCCTGAACATATAAATGCATTTGAATGTCTGGAATCAAACAAAGAGCTGCTACATGGAACAGCTGGGAAATCTCAGAATTCTTGTTTTTCATATATATGCAAACACTACAGACATCAATGAAAATAAAGGATCTTGAAGTCATGAATGAACAAAATGGGGCATTATAGGAGAGGGACTCAATGACCTCACTGTTTTTATGTCAAAAATATACATTTTTTCATTGTACTTTGTGAGACCTACTGAATTTCCTTTTAACATTATATGCCAAAATACCATTATTTACAAATCTAAATACAAGACACTGACATTTTCCTAAAACTAAACAGTTGGGGTTTTTAAGAAATAATTGTACTGAGTGTGAAAATTCATTACCTGTGTATCTTTGTGAGTATGCCTGTATGTCAGTGTCTATTTTGAATTTGGACACATCTGCTACCTGGTTCCAAACAAAACAGCAGTGGTGCCCAAAAAATCAATACCTGACTATGTTCAACAAATTATAGTCACACAAAAATAAGAAATTTATTAACTGGCCAGAAAATAGAATTCATGACTAGACACTCAAAAATCTAATGCAATCCTGATTTTAAGGTAAAGACTCCATACATAGAGTTTAAAAAAATGTTTTTAAAACCCCAACTTATTCCTATATTTTGTCTAAACTTTAAATAATTTCTGTATATAGCCAAAACCCTGAAACAGCAAAAAGCAGTACAGCTTTTTCCAGAGAAGATGGAAGAATACACAGAACACCCCCCACCCCCTATTTTGATGAAATATAAAGAAAAGTTCCATAAGCAAGATAAACAATTACTCTAGAGAACAGGTTTTCAACATAACATCCAGTATGTGGAATATTTTAAAAGCTCCTACAGTAGTCTATTTTAATAGTCTATAGCCCAATACTCTCGCCATAATTAAGTATAACAAAAATTGGAGTTTCTTATTTTTTTATCACATTACTGTTGTGGACATTCTTCCTTTTACAAGCAAAGTTTTAAAATACTTCAGGATTTGAAGAAAACTCCGGATTATTTCACAAGTGCTGTATCTAGAGGAATAAATGCCTCTGGAGATGAAGACGCTGCGTTCCTAATTCAAACCCTAAGAAATCACTATTAAACCTGTAAACCAATTTACATGTATGTTAAGTGAGTACAACTGAAGCACAATTTCAGAGCAAGAGTTTTCAGAGAAAAATATGTAGCTTCCTTTCAAGTGCAATTTATAGACATGTTTTCAGTAAGAAAGAAAATAATGTCATTTCACTCAGTCCACAGCAGTTTTGTGATACTTGCAATTGCTTGTCAGTCAAAGAAGAGTCTAAAGACAGGACAGTTTCTGGTGATAATAATCTGTGCAAGTGGCTTAATAAAGGTTTGTGTCACACAGATTGTACTTTGAATCATCCGAAGCCAAACACTATTTTATAACACATTTTGTACTACTTTTTAATTATTTAGAGTTAGGTATCTCTATTTTTAGTAATTTTTTTCTCTGCTTTACTTGCAAAAACATAAAAGAAGATGTAAATTCTAAATAGTCTAATATTTGTAATAACCACAGAGAAACAGGTTTTCTTGTTTCCTATTTGTACCAAACAGCTTGAAGAATGGGGCTCTAAAGCAATTAAATCAGGCCAAGGAGAAGCTGTCCAACACTTATTCTTCAACAGACAGAACAGCAAACAAGGCAAAAAAGGCTAACAAGGGCTGAAAAAAAGTCAGCAACTTGCTCTTATCATTGGAAAGTAAGAACTTGTTGGCCAGGCAAAAGGAGGCACAACCTGGCTTCCCATGAAAAAATTTGTCCCAAGCTATTCGTGCAAAATTGCCTGTGGTGTATTAGGAGGTCCAGAAAAGTAGGCCTTTTTGTATCTGCACACTAACTAGGTCCAGTCAGAGCAGGCAGAAGGAACACTCCTAGCAATTTCAGGAAAAGCTCGATATTCCCTGGTTTTACCAACACCTCTTTCTGAGGCAAAAAAAACCCAAGAGGACCTGTTGAAAGGAATGCTAGAATATCCCAGCAATCCAGGTTCTCAGGAACTTGTAATACCTGCAGTTAACTCTAACAGTCCCCATGGGCTGCTGCTGTAAGGGCAAAAATGCCATTCTTGGGCAAAGGTTGGACTGGAACACAGAGTGATAGTGGGGAACCAGACATCAAACTGGGACGTACTTTTTGGATTTTACTGAAGAAAGGTCATCTTCAGCATGAGAATATATTTTCACAATCATGCAAATAGTGCAGTGAACTTTAAAAAATGTATTATTTCATATTATTTTAATAATTATTTTGAAATTTTATTACTCGTGAAGAAGAAAATTAGCAAAGAATTGCACAGCTGTCATTAAGGCAGGTAAGGATTACCAGATTTACTCTATAGGACAGTCAACTGAATTATTGAAAAGACTGAAAAAAAAAAAAAGGAACACCTTTCTGGAAAAATATTTCTTTTTAAGTTAGGGTTTTTTTCCCTGCATTCAAATGTTAAACCTGAACTAGTGATATTGGCCAATAAACCAACTCACTAAACCTGCAGAAACTAAACTGAAACAGCTTATCATAGGGTCAGGAGAAGAGTCAGTCTTAACTGAATTTTGCGGTTATCAAATCTTCAACGGGTTCAACAGTCAAAGTTTATTTCGATTTCACTCTGATATCAGAAGCTGAGGGAGGTCCTTTGTATTACTACTGCCTCCTAACAATCATAAAGAGTTTTCACGTGTATCTTTTCCACTTGCAACATTCACCCTTTTTTTCTTGGCTCTGTTTTGTCTTTCATTTCTCACCTTGCTTGTAACCTTTGAAACCCAGCCATTAGGGAAAGATAAATACTTCATTGCTTAATGATAATATCCACTGGCTTATCTGATTCAGATTAATAATGTGGCATGAATGTCTACAAGCTTTCAGCCAGCTGATGTAAATCATAGACAACTTAATCATCCTAACTATTTAACCCCTGTAAAAGTTCTTTGTATTCATCCATGCTATATTATCAACAATATTACTACACATAGGAAAAAATATTCAAAACAATAACAAAATATTCTCCTTAAATAAAACAGAAATGCTAATGACAACACATTTCCCCAAGTATTACGTATCACTACTTGGATTTCCATTCAGTGTTCTACACAAAAAAACTCTAGATTTGTCTTCTGAACTACCACATGTTCTAGGAACGTGTTCCCAAAGAAGTCTCTGTATAGACTTCCTTGATACATTTCATACAAGCATATTTGAGATAGCTTAGTGCTACATATCAGAAATAAAACAACCAAATCAGACAGCTGAGGATAGATGCCCCTTACATTTTGTTACATATGTTACTGTTAAAATAACAATAATAATTAAAAAAACACCAAAAAACCCCAACAAAAACAAATTCACACCTTACTGAAGCCTATGAGATTATGAAAAGAGACCCCATTGTATTTTTTTAAGATTGTTTTAAACACAAGATCATCAGTGTTAGTAAAGTTTATAATCAAAGCACTAGCAGAGAACCAGATTTCTGACATCGTAACAGTCAGTCAGGAAATAACCTTTAACAACTATAACGTGTTTTTCAAGCATTTCTGGAAATAATAGGATCATTTCTTCAAAATATGTCATATAGTGACTACAGAGAAGCACTTATACACAAAATATTTCAAAAGAGCAATGCAAATAAATGCAGACTGTGATCAAATTTGAGAGAACAAATTTAACAAGAAATAAAAAATAAAAATCAACTACTAGTATGCAAAGTGTTAAAAAGAACTTCAATTTAAAGACAAATTAGCATAACTTTATATTAATATTTTATGAGAAACATAATGTTTTCATTATCAAATTAATCCCACCAATTCTATTAACTCCTAGGCAACTCATGAGAAATATCTTTTTTTTTTTTAGTTCATTAAGGTATTCTATCACAACAGTGTTCTTCAGAAAAGGTGTGCCGAAATAAAGATGTCTGTCCAGGTTTTCCCACTAACTGATTCATCAAAAGGTAGAATCATGGTCCTCAGACACGAGGTAAGAGAGTCACATCATTGACGTCTCTAGGAATCATCCAGTAATTCAGTGAGTAACCATCACACCTTTCTCATTAACTTTTACCTGCCTGTATCATATGCCAGAAGTGTCTGCTCATAACTGGTTTCAACCCATTCCATATGGTTAAGAGACTGAAGTAAAGGGAGTTGTGCTTCTTTGTAAACCACATGATACTCTATCCCTAATTCTCTTCGGAAGCTCCTTTCTCTTAAGAGATTCAGCATAGTCCACTTGAGCTTTCAAAAGCCAAGCAGCATGGAGCCTTATCAAACAAGCTAAATTATCATCAGAAAAGAGGAAATGCTCTTGCATACATGCAAGGAGAAAGCAAGAAAGCAAGGGTATGAACTCACAATAAATTTTAATGCAAAGTTACTATTGGCAACCAAAAAGGACCTGAATTACCCTAGGCAGTCCAACATGACACAAAGTTTCCATATAGCAATGAACCACTCACTTACCTTAAGGTCCCTCCCAAAAATTACTTCATGCTGTACCGGCAGAGAGGATATCCCCACAGCTCACAGATGCCTCTCTAGTTTTAATAAAAATATCTGCTTAATCAGACAAAGGTACTCCACCTAACTCGTGTTCTCCATGCTATTTGTTTTTTTAAGCCAATTCACCCCATCAATGTCAACTGCATCTTCAGTTCTGTTTTTGACTGTTTCCTTTGCCAAGCATGATCGGATTTTCTTAACCACAGGAGCTTTGCTGTAGACTCCCAAGGGGAAGTACCTGCCTACTTCTATGTCACATGCTTAAACCATGAGCTCACCTGAGCCCCCCCTTCCTCTGGGCACTTCAGTTTCAAGCTCTCAGAACTAAGGATCAATAGTGACTTTCTAGATGATCAGGCAACTCACAAGGGACCATCTGCCCAACATTTTGCCTGCACATAAACACCCCAGTGTTTGTGATTCATTCACATGATTCCAAAGGAAACACTAATTAAATCCAAACAAGAGGTGAGCTCCCTAATCTAGTATGGGTATGAAAAGACTATTTTTAACTGCTGTGGATGGTCATTGAACATAGCATAAACAGATGGAATGCCCTCCTACCACCAAGTCTCAGTATTGCAGGCTCTTTGAATATTTTCTACATTTAGCCAAAAACATATACTTTCGACTTAATCAAATAAAATTTAGCACATTGGAAATTTAGTAAGACAAAAATAGCACAAATTACATAAAATCCTACACAGTAACTCTTAATTTTGTCTGATGTTTGGCAGCACTTTTCCAATACAGATGATAATACACTCAGTACCTTTTTAATTGCCATATATTACAAAGAACTACTATGTAACTTCAAAAACCCACTCACAAAACAACAGGAAAATATTTCTGCCTTACCGCTGGCCATAAAAACCAGCAGGAAAAAAAAGACAACCTATGAAAAAAACACAGAAAATCTAGAGAAAGAAAAAAGATAATACTCTTCTCATAATGGACTATATTTTTAAAAAAAAACTTTGCTAGAAAACCATGGAAAGAACATAGTATTCTCCTTTTTTCTCTTATACATACATATGCACTGACACAGAAAAATAGGTGAAACCCTAACTCTAGATATAGCTAATACCAGTGTAGAAGTTTATTTTAATGCAACTATTGTCTACACCTCAATAATAAAAAAATTCAAAAGCAAGACCTCCTTAATTTCATACAATGTATGAAAACTCATGGATTAACATTTCTATAATGTTTTATTGCTCTATCTGGTTTAGAACACTAGAGATATAATATCTCAGTCTTACAGTACCGGGATGTCAAAGCAAGTTTCTTGATAAGATATTAGCATTGTACATATAATAAAATTGAGAACATCCAATCATATTTGTTTGCAGTACTGAATATCTCTTAAATGACTCATTACTTTAGAACAAGATATACTCGCTTCTCAGTAGCCATATATGTTTAACCTCACACATGTTTCTTGAGAATTGACTGTGCTGTGTGTTGGTGCCTTAAACAAAGCAAGGATGTTCTGCCTTGCTGTAGAACAGGGGAGGATTGATTTATTTTGGCAACTGAATTACTCTTCCACAAGAGAGAAACTGCATGCTATTCTTGAGAAGAAAAGTGGTTCTAAAGGTTTTACTAAAAACTTGCCAAGTATCACTGCTAAAAACTTTTGGTGTAAAAGGTATACTGGAAGTATGATGGTAGAGACATGAGACAATTTGTCTCATTATTAACAGATCTACAAGCTACACATGACTAATAAAGTAGGCTATGCCAATATTGGACAAACTGTAAAAGGTAAACAAAGCTCATTAATGTATCAGAGGCTTTACGAAGAGACTGTAACACCAACAGACAACCAGTATATAAAGTCATTAGTAAAGGGAAATAAGACCATATGGAAAAAACTATAGGAAGTAGCTGCAGAATACAGGGGCAACACCAACAAGTCGCAAGAATCAAATCGTATTAGCTCAGGAGATGTGAAGGAATTCAAGGATGCAACAACAGAACCGTAGTGTGTAACTTTTCACTTAAATAATGTCTTTATATGTAAGAACTGGTAATGCAGACATATGCCTAAATATGACATTAGGAAAGAACCAGTGCTTCTCTACAAAGGTAAGTCTTGCCTCACAAATCTCTATTGGAGATGACAAGCCTGGAATAAGAGGGATTCAGGTCATATAGTCTAGCTGCATTTCCAAAAGATATTTGAGAATATTTCTGAAATACGAGCTACAGTTCTCAAGTGGATTAAGAGACAAAAAAGTATTATAAGGTAAAAAATAAAAAATTAAATAAGTTGTCAGTTTCTAGAGTGAGTGTGAGTCTCCAATATAATACTTCAAGAGTCTGCCCTAAGACACTGGAAAAGTTGTTGAAAATGCAGGTGAAGCTGGGTTACTCACAGTACTAAATACATCATCCAGCTGAAAAAAAGTAGCATGAGTGGAAGGGACTGATGAAACAGAGACATTAGTGGACATTAAAATGAAAGTCAAAAATGCAATGCAGACAAATGTAAAGGAACCCGCAAAGCAAAAACAGTCCTAAATTCACAAACCAATAATCGGAACAGAGCTGGACACTGCAAGATCATGAGGTTAAAACAGCTACTTCTGTGAAAGGCCTGGTACAACACTGAGTAGCAGGCAAAAAAGCAAAACGAAAAGAAAGAATTATTAGGAAAGGGAAAGAGAAAATATGAGTATTATTATGTCACTTTATAAACCCATAATGAGCTCACATCTTGATAACTACATGCAATTTTGAGCAACCCTTTCAAAAAAGTATATAATAGAATCAGAAAAAACATACAAGAGCAACAAGAATGGCCAAAGGTCTTGATATGAAAAACAAATAAGTAGACCAAGACAGCTACTGCAATGTCCACATAGTTATGCTCTATTAGATAGAATGATGAGAAAGAAATTGTAGACTCATGAAAAATACATAAAGTTTTTATATCATACATAGAAAATGCAAACTGGGTCCCAGTAGTAAAATATTTAAGAAAATGTAAACATCTGTGATGTGGATTATAGATAATTTGTCAATTACCAAAATATGATTGATAAAAATAAATAAATATTTTTTTCCTTGCAGTACCACAAAGGAATTTCAAAAACTAACCAGTGCCTATACTAGGTTGAAGTGCCTATACTAGCCAGGATGAAGCCTTTTACTGACTTTTTTTCCTTCAGTAAGCTTTCTTTTAACTAGCACCAGAGCGTTCCAACTTAGACTGATAAAAGTGGAATGTTTTTTCTAACTGCTGGGTCTTCAAGGTCGCACCTTTACTCTGCCGACTCAGACACTACAGGGAGACCTGTAATCCCCCCATAGGAGGCTGAGTTAGACAGACAGCAAAACTGGCCAGAGATATTCCATTCCATATATCTACGTAAGCTCAGAGGAAGGTCAGAGATCACAGAAGACAACGTCCTCCTTTTTCTTCTTCCCTTCTCTTCTATCCATGGCCGGCATCTGGGGAGGACTCCATCCATCCATCACCGTCAGCCCCCAGGCTCAAGCTCTCCTGACCCTCATCATTCTGCGCTTTCTCCAGCAGCAGCTCCGGAATTCTTCAGGACTGTTCACAGCTAAGGAGAGTGCTGTGGGAGTTGCTGGGGTGGGGGGAGGCGAGAGGCTTTTGCACATACCTGAATGTATTTGTATATAATTGTGTATATTTTCTTTTATCATTAGTGTTTATTTAAAGCTGTGTAGTTTAGTTTTCAATCCAGCCAAGTCTCTCTCTTTTTCTCTCTCTCCTTTCCTACCTGGGTGGGAGCAGGAGGGGATCAAGAGCATTCTTGTCAAACCTGAGTCAAATGGTGACATAGGTGTTTTTACGCAGACATGACACAAAGACAGGTCACACTCCAGAAGCTAAATTCACAATATGCTACTAATAAAGAAGCCCAAAGAGCCAACCTGTATCAATAGCCAAATTACAGACTTTAAAGGTATTAATATAAAACATGAACACCTACTTCTGGGTAAAAATAAGAGACTTAAAGATTTAATCTCTGTGACAAGGTTTGGTCTATTCAACTTATTTTTATTTTGTTTAAAAGAAATAATAAAAAAGATTTTGTATTAAATAAGCTCAGTAACTGTTTTTGCATCACTCAGCCTGCAATTCAGAAAGATTATTTTAAACACTCTAGAAAGAAGAATACTAGCAAAATATGTACATCTACAGCTCACATCATTTTTTAAGGGATGTAGTGTTCTAATTTACTGCTTCTAAGCTATTATTAACAAGAATCCAAGGGGAGAAGTGGCAGTGATAGTCTACAGGATTGTATTTGGGATACAATTAGACATATGGATAAAGGAAAACAAAATTGCTTATTTGAACTGCTTATGCATTGTATTGTGGCCAAGATCAAAATGATACCCACCAGTTGTTTGCTTGCTAACTGATTTTCACTTTTGCTAGCTAAAGCAATGATAATACATCAGCAGAAACGTTTTTTTGCTCTTTCAGCTATATATATATATCTAGCTGCAATCCTTAATTTTTTATAGTCCTGCACTGTAACTAAACATCTATTTACCCAATAAGGTTCTGGTCACAGCCAGTTAGTATAGTGTGGTGAAGTGGGATATAGTAAAAGGAAAAAAAAAACAACAACAAACCACAACAAAACAACAAATAAACAAAAAACCCACAACCTAACAAACCCTAAAACAAAATCTACAAGTAAGAAGAAAATTCCATACCTGTGTCCTAAGCCTAATATTAAAAAAAAAAAACCCACACCTCACCTAATTATTCATCCAGGGTTTCAAAGAAACAGAGAACAATAACACATGTAAGTGACTGAAAGTTTACATTTTTATGACCTATTCTTGTTGTGCACAACACCTCTTGCTCACACTACTGACATCCAGAAGTGAGCCCTGAGGGAGTTGTTCTAAGTGAGGGTTTCTATATGTCTCATTGAATAGGAATACAAACTGACAGAAAAATAACTCAAAATTGCTATAAAATGACTGGTACCTCCAAATGCACAAGCAAATGACATGCACTTTAATGTAACACATTTATTCTCATTTTCTAGTAAGTTAAAACATACTTAAGGCTTGTATAAAATGTATGAAAAAATGCAACTTGTGCTAAGAATGAAATGAAATTATAAAGTTTTAAATCCTTGATCTTTATTAGTCAAATGCTTCCAGTCCTAAACCATGTAATTCGGCTTGTTTTTTTGATTGAAGCAATTTTTTACTTTTTTTAAGTAATGGAAGAAAATATTAAAATTCTTTGTTTAGGACTTATGTCTTCTTGGCACAGAATTGCACTGGAAAGCTGTCACAACGGGATTTGACTATGCCACATAATTCTTCATGTGGAATGTGATTTTCTACATGGTGGCTGCTACGTAGAGAACTAGACCCAGAGCCCATCTACCACATGACTTCACCAGTAGCTACAAATTCTTTGCAAGGTGAAAACACTGCACAGCTCCAAGGCACAGGAACTTTTCTATTCTCCAGCACATGCGTGAGGGGGAAGAGTGGAATGGTCCTTCTCCAAGAAAACCTGCCATCTGCTATTGTGGGCTATAATTTTAAAACTAGCGAGATCAAAAATTCCACACATCTTAACTGAAGTGTTAGAAAAAGTAGTGATACTGATTCTAAAACAAGTACAACCTCTATTTTAATATTGATCTTTCCTATACAGTCCAGCACAGCCAACCACCCAGCTGACTGATGAGAAGTCACACCACAGCATGTAAAAGGAGACCATACAGGCCTAGCAGCACAGCAGTGTGAGAGGAAACCAACTACCTGAGGCTTGGCAAGTATGTATCTCATCTGCAGACAACATAAGGCTAATGCATCCCACAACTACAGACCAAAATAGTTTTGAAGTAGCAATGGTCTTCTAGGCATATAACAGAAAAGTACAAAGATTATGTCATAGGGGAATATCAATGAATGATGACACAACACATGAAACCTAGTTATTTCCTTGTCTTGTGTTTTCTCAAATAGAACTGACTGCCTCATGTTAGAGGCTCACTGAGTCTGTTTAAATAAAATTATTCCTGTTAGACCTGTTTTGAGTTTCTGAAAACATTTCCAACTTGCTTTTGTCAGACAACTTGATCCAGAGAAAGCAGAAGCAGAGGCAAAGAGAGGTTAACAATCTTCTAAAATAAAGGCAAAACTCTAAACAGAAGGCAGGAAGCAGCTTCGGTTGACACAGTATAAATAACATTTATTTTGTATGAGTAGAATCAAGAGATGATCTTCCAGGCATGAGTGCACGGTTTTTGCCTGAGGGGAGTGTTTCATTTGATTCCAGGCTTGTGACCAGTCCTGTCGATAGAACTTCTGCCTCCTCCAATTTCATAATTTAATTCCCTCCCAAATTTAACTCTAGAGAATTCTGTCACAATGAAATTCACTTCTTAGAGAAATAACTGGACTGCTGCAGACAGGCATCTTCAGATGTAACCAAATCTTCCATCAATCACCACTGATTTCCATCTCATATTTGCCTAACAACCAGGAAAAGGATGCCATATACACTCTGGATTTCAGATTGCCTCACTGATTTACACAACTACATTAAATTCAGAGTAACCAATTATTCTAATTTGCATCTGTTTTAATTTTGCTGCTGCTTCTTTTTCAGAAGAAGGCTTGTGTTCCTAAAAGCTTGTCCATTTTCTCCAAACGCATCAGTTGGTCAATGTTCTACAAATACCCCTGCCTGTCTCCCAACTGATTAAAACTGAGCGGCCAATGAGAGAGACCTAGACAAGCTGAAAGAACAGGTCATCAGGAACCTCACGACATTCAGTGAGGACAAGTGCCAAGTTCAGCACCTGGGAAGCAAGAGACCCCTGCAAAAACAGAGGCATAGAACTAAGAGGCTGGCAAGCACCTCTGCTGGAAAGGACCTAAAGTGTATGGGTAAAGAGCAAGCTGGACATGAGCCAGCAGTACACCCTCAAAGCAAAGAAGGCCAACAGCATCTTGGCCTGTATGACCAGAAACATGGACAGTAGATTGAGGAAAGTGATTGTCCACTTTTTCTTAACACTTGTTAGACTACCTCTGGCATTCTGCATCCAGTGTTGGGCAATGCCAGAAAGACACCGAGGGTTGCTGGAGGTTGTTGTGACCCAAGTGCAGGATCCAGAAGGAATAGCTTTTTCACCATGAGGACAGTAAAAAACTGGACCAAGTTGCTCTGAGAACCTGTGTAGTCTTCATCTTGGAGGTTTTCAAGACCAAACAGGATAAAGCTGAGGGTAACCTGGTCTGAACTCCATAGCCAGACTCAGTTCTGAGACAGTGGTTGGTCTGCCTTTGTCTCCTGTCTTTTGGGTACACACCTTGAAAGCCCCTAATTTCTAGATTTGCAGAAACACTGAACTCAGTATCAACAAGTGAGCTTAAACTGGTGTTAAAGAGAGCACAGGGTGCTAGACAATCAGAAAAAATGTATTAGAAATAGGACAGCCAATATTACAAGGAACTTCAAATTTTTCTCTCTCTCTGCCAAAGTTTCAAGTATATTTTTTTTTTAAAAAAAAAAAAAAGGAAAACACTGTATACAAAAATAATGTGAAATAAATAAATATAATTTTAGAAAGTACTCTGGAGATTCAGTGTCTGTATAAAGCCCATCTGACATTAAAAATAATATGTATAGGAGAGAGTCTGAATAACCATCAACAAATAAAGCATGAGTACATTCTCTAGCAATTACTGATTTATAAAGTGTTTTGCTTCATAAGCAAACAAAATGTCAAAACAAAGAAAACAAAGCAATGATAATGCTTCATGATTTAAGAAAAGCTAAAAAGTTAATACCATAAAACTAAACCAATACAAGCTATCACAACATCCCCAGCTACAAAAATATTCACAGCACAGTATTCCATTTGGTACAGGAAAAGTAAACAAAAATTCTGAGCATTTCCTTTCTGCTTAAAATGGGAGAGTACGGTACCTCCATACTCTTAAAATACTATTGAGGATAGAAAATTAAGAGATGAAAAAACTACAAATATTATGCTTGATGCTCAAATATAGTACACAATAATTTCCTTGGAGTACAAGTTTAACAAGCTGTTTTCGGCAAAGATTAGACTGCAGAGTGAATAGTTGAAGGGTTATTAACCCCAGAGAGAATTTACTCTAAATACCCTTTAACAGTATGTAGATCACTATTCCAGTTCAGACAGAGATCACAAGTACACTCTTGTGTACATGGCTTTTGAGGGATAAGAGTATTCAATAAGCAAGCCACTTCACCTCAGGCTGGAGGGAAGGAAAGTAGCCAGTCACTCTTCCAAACCAATTTACATCCTAAAATAGGCAATAGAACAGTTCTGTAAACACTACTGCTGGCACTCAGAGATTTAATAACAAACTAAAAGTTACGTGTGTGTGTGTTCCAGACTTTGGAAATGTTATGCAATGTCTCAAGATAAAGCACCATCTTTAATTGCAGTATCAACACTCATTACAAAACCATCTACATCTTGCTATGTTTTAAATTATACAAATATACAGCAAAGGGCAGTCCCTACAACAGTTTCAAGTTCCATATGAAAAATGGGGGGGGGGGGAGGGGGGGGGAGGAGAGAGAAAGGAATACAGCTCTCAAAGAGATCAGAAAATGGAGCACAACAAAAAGAATAAAGTTTTCATATAAACCCAGTCTAACACGAACAGAAGTCCTACTACTAACACCTCACTGGCCTCTGAATCTGCCACCAAGTGACTTAAAGTTACAAAAGCACAGAATAGCAGAACAGAGAGATAAACCCCAGACTTCAGAGTCCCAAGCCTACACAACACTCATAAGACCTATAATCCCCATTAATTTCCCTGCTGGGAAATGTTTGGAGTCAGGGGAAAACAACCTACAGAGACTCAGTTATTGCCAGACACAAAGATTTTGGTTAGAGAAGAGCAAATACTGGTAAAGCATCCCATTTAGGTTTGCGTATTATGAGGCAAATCAATTACTTGAAGAGATTTCAGACTTAGAGCCCTTCCTCACAAGGCAAGCACATGAGAAAAAGCAGCAAATATTTTTAATTTTGCAAACAGTAATTTTACTTCTGTCAAGTCACATATCAGTTACTTTTTCCAAGTTTGTCTGGTTTATATACAACTACTAGCCCTAGAGTCCCTTGATTTCCTGTGCCATATTATAGAATTTTATACCTAGTTTTAACATCTAATACATAGACTTCAACAATTTAAAAAGTAGTGTCTACTTCAGGGTGACAACTAGCCCAGATCAACCCAAATCATCAAGGTTTTAATATTGATAATGCTGTATCTAATTCTCAGATAACTCTGTTCATACCTAATGCTCATTTTAAACTGATCCTCCTGATTTCAATGACAAATGGAATTAGTAACTCTTCCAATTGTTGCCAGTTGTATTAGTTATAAAAGACAGGTTGCTAAACCTGGCAACTATTGCCATGGTCTAATGAAAAACAGAAGAAATATTTAGTGAAAATCAAATTCAGAAAATCTTCACTCATTATAGTATGTGGATTGGTATAACCTTTGAGGAACCATCAACTAAAAGAGAAAGGAGATGTATTTGACTTTAATCTACTGCTCATCACCCTTCATGTGTCAGAAATTTTCTATTATCTCATATGGACACAACAAAGAAAAGACATGCTTTTAAAAAATAAACTTTTTTACAGCAATAAAGTATAATAAATTAATAGACAAATATGTCATCCAATATTTAGCTGGTCAAAGCTTTACTCAAACTAAGACAATAATGTTTCTTGTCAGTGGCAACGAGCAGGTTCTACATTCACTTTTGTTCTCCTGTATGACTGTAATCACAAAACAATTACAAAACAAAACCAAAAACCAACCAACCAAAAAAAAAAAGCCATACAATATATTTTCCCTGGAAACATATTAATGGTGCCCTAACTTTTACTGAACATGAGTTACTATAGCATGAACTTCTGCCTCCTGTGATATGGTCACAGCCCTCTCATTGCAGAGTCTTCCTAAAGAGAACATGACTGATGACTGTGACTGTTTTCACTGCTAAACCAAACTCTGTTCAGGAAAATTAGAATCACAGAATCACAGAATTGCTGGAGTGGAAGGGACCTCTAGAGATCATCTAGTCCGACTCTCCCACTGAAGTAGGATAACCTAGAGCACTTACACAGGTCTGTATCCAGGTGGGTTTTGAGTATCTCCAGAGATGGAGACTCCACAACCTCCCAGGGCAGCCTCTTCCAATGCTCCGTCACCCTCACTGGAAAGAAGTTTTTCCTCATATTTAAATGGAACTTCCTATGTTCCAACTCGTACCCGTTGCCCCTCATTCTAACACTGGGAACTACTGAGAAGAGCCTGTCTCCATCTTCCTTGCGCCCACCCTTTAGACACTTACAGACATTGGTAAGGTCTCTCCTCAGCCTTCTCATATCCAGGCTAAAGAGTCCCAGCTCTTTCAGCCTTTCCTCATATGAGAGATGCTTCAATCCCCCAATCATCTTTGTCACCCTCCTCTGGACTCTCTCCAGTAGCTCCCTGAAGGTAACTAAGAAAACTACCATAATCACCATTAAAGACATATATATGATGTGCCATGATAAATGTGGCAGATTTTAAGAGAAAAGCACAGCTCCTCAGTCTATTACAACTCTTTAGGTAGTTTAGCATGAATGTGTAGAAGAAAAATGATAGATCTATCTGCTCCATAAATAAAGTTAAGAAGATAAATTTAAAGAATAAGTTAATCACACCAAGTAATGAAGAAAATAACTAGCAATAGCGTAATAGATAAAAGTCACATTAATAACTTAAGATTTCAAACTATGCAGAGCCACTTCCAAGAAAAAGGTATAGGATGCAGAATTACAACAAATAATGTGTTTTACAATGTGGATGATATAATGCAGTCAGCTTCCCAATTTGTATAAAAATTATTATTGTCATATTATTGTTGTATTCATTTTATGGAAAACAGAAGAAACACCACATATTTGCAAGCAGCAGAGCAGTTCAAATCAGACTAAGCTGAGGAAAACTTTGAGAAATCCCAAAATAATCCAAAAAGCAAAAACTCATGTTGGCACATACATGCTAACTGAGACATACTGAACACTATTCCTTTTAAATCAAGTTGTGCTGAGATATTAACAATGCTATTTTCAGGAAAAACTTTTTTCTTGTATATAGCTCAGTAAAAAAAAACACTACTTAACATAAAACAGTGGTCAAGATAACAAATGTAATGTTATTTTTAGTAACGGTTACATATGATGAAGTAATTCTCCAGTATCCTCCCTACTTGAACACAAATCACACTACTGATAGGAGAGGTCTTCAAGGGCAATGTAAATTCTAATAGAAAGGGAACGGGATCAAAACTAGAAGTGTAAAAGCAATTCCACTGTGTCTGGAAATTAAAAAAAAAAAAAAAATTAGAACTGATGTACATAAAGCAATCAGTAATACAGAGGTTTGTTTGGGCAACTTCTATTTGAAAAAAATATGTGGTAAAAAAAGGGAAAAACAACAGCAATGGCTTGAAATAATGTGGAAAACCTTTGGAAGTAAGTGTAACTATGTATTAGGATGCAAAATAGAGCATTTATTACAAAATAAGAAACAGATCTACATCATATGTATAGGTCCCAAACTAAATAAAAACATAAACAGCATATGGAACACTCTTATTTATTTTTCTTTTCAGACATCCCCAAATTAGTAGCCACTATCTCAACCAATGTCAATCTGGGATGAACCCTACAGAGCACGCCTGTCAGCACCTGCTGCGCTGCAGAAGCCAGAAGAAAGAGTAAAGCAGGGCAGCACTTACTGGAATTCTGCAAGGCAGCTCCCCACCTATCCCAGGATCTGTCTGCGGTACAAAGGGAAGATAATAAGTGCCGAGTTCTGGGGGATGCTGCTGCTGTGTCCCAGTAATTGCAATTTACAGGACTGAAGAAACACAATAGTCTCAGGCAAATTAATGTTTCTTTCTGTGGTCATACACACTGTCTCAGCACAGTTAGAAATAAACACTCCTGATTGTAAGAATTTCTCATCTGAGTAAGGAACGCACAAGTGTGGTATTTCTTTGTAAGGACTTCACTTTAGCACGTTTTTTTCATTAATCTGTATTTCAGGTAGATACTTACATAGCAACAAGGTAAAACAAACATGGAAAACTACTCTTCTACATAATTCATGGTTAAATGAGTTAAATGAAAAGTGCTCTGCCACTGGATGTGTAAATAAGTCCAGCAAATGTTTAGATGATTTATGGAAGATACATCATTAAAACTGTTTAGAAAAAATAACATAAGCACCATCATTAACTGAAGAAGTTCCTAAATCATAGGTTCACAAAAGTCAGGAGAATGCCTCAGAGAAACAACACTCTGTACATTTAGTCCTTCCAAGGGAATCAACAATAACCTCTCTAGAAACAGAGATCTTTGATCTGATACGGTACAAAGTTTCTTGCATTCTTACAGTGGCCACTGGCCAAACCAATATGAAGGCAGAGGGTCCATGTTACAGGCATTAATGGGTATACAGCATTAACTATAAAGGAACAGAGGAATAAACTCATATATTATAGTGAAATGTACTATTCCAAATAAACAAACATTCCGATTTTATTCCTTAGTCCCATTAAGCCGATTTGTTATGAACAGAACTGAAAGGAAAGAAAATTCAAGATACATTCCCTTTGGCTGAAGAAGCAGAAACAGCAATATGAGGACAAGAAGGAGAAGTTACTTTTTCACAGTGAAAGTGCTAACACGGCAAGAACTCTGACTATACTCATAACCCTTTGCTGATTACCATGTCCAGTTTTCTATCTCCACCAGCATTCTATGCAAGATAATTCAAATCAGCTCTCTTGCAGTTAAAAGAACCTTTGTGCATGAAGATGGAGTCAAAGACAATGACGAGGGATGCATGAAACCCATGAAAGATATTGACAGTGAAAAAGGAGTGAGGGAGGAAGGGGCCTTTTGAAACCACAACAGAAGCAGTAAAAAGTTATTAAATTTACTTCCAGTGATATTCCAAATAGTACCTTATGCACTCTTGCAAAATGCTTAGAGCCTTCCCTGGATTTAAACATTAAAAATATATCAAATGCAATCATAGTGCTTAAACCTAATTATGTAACCTCCCTGCAATGACACTCTGTACATATTTTTCAGAAATGTACCAGTTAAATTCAAAAGTAATGTTAGCATCTTGGGCTTTTTCCCCAAAATATATCTTGATTTTGATGATCACTTAGTAGAGGTAATAATACCAAGTCTTTCCATCCTCTGGAGTGCTCTGAAGGCACTGGGTATTCTGAGACTGCAACTACATACATGCTCTGTTCAGTGAACTGAACCTCCCAACTGTCCTCACTCAGCACATTTGTGTCACCTTCATGGAGGAATTTTGGTGGGTTAATATGGATTCTTTTCAGAGGAGAGTCAGTCAAAAGCTCCACTCTAGGTGTGCATCAAATATACTGTAACAGGGACACAGGGGTCCAAAACAATGACTGGTCCCTTGAACAACTTCAAATCACACCTATGGTGAGAGCACTTCATCCAGTGGTCCAAACTAAAACTAGTCCAAGGTAGAATTCCTAAAATAAACTGCTGCAGTGCAAAGATACAAGCTTTAGCACCAACTCCTTTGATCTAATGATCCACTTCCACTTGCCAAATTGCTTGCTTACATTGACATAAGCTGAGTGTTCATCACGTCTCAGAAATCTTCTTAATGCTCTACAGAATTCAAGTCATATGCTATAGTTCTAAAAACTAAAACACTCCTAGGTGCAGAGAAGCAAGTGATTGACATTCACATAAAGAACAAAGCAGACAGCAACAACTGTTTTGTTTCCTGTCACTGATTACACTGACAAATTAAAAGAAAAATCAGATTTTTGTGGGAAATTCTGAATCAATTTGTTATTAACATAATGGTGCTTACTTGGGTAATTACTGGGTAATATTTAGCAAAGAACAATTGACAACATGAAGAAAAAGCACTAAGAAAATAATCAATGAGAATTAAGAAAATAACCCTAAAATATTGACAGTTATAGTTACCGTCAACATTGAAGAAAAGCTGTGCAACAATTAATGTTTTGAGTATTTGGAAAATTTTATTCACCACTTCAAACATTTAAAAATGTATTTTTCTTTTGTCTCTCAGTAAGAGAGGAACACTGCGTATGCACAGCTACAGTTTGTAAGACAAAAACCATGGAGTGGTCCTGATCCTACTCACCTGATTCATGCAGCAGGCCCATTGGAGTCTGCCAAACAGAGCTACTGCCACAAATATGTCAAACAAAAGTTGATTAATAAATTGCTTTGGTGCTGTCTCATGTAAAACATTTTTCAGAGGTTTTAAGGACTATTTCAAAGCTATATATTAATTCTGCCCCTGATTGATGAATGATTCTACTTAGACAGTTCACCAAAACCAGTTTAACTTCAAAGGCCATATGAAATAATTTATTATCTCAGTAGTGATTTAGAAACACACCAGCTGAGAGTCTCAGTGCATATGGTAAAAAGCAGTACTTCCCTACTAAAAACACTACTTTTTTCTAAAGACAAAAAAAATACAATCCTTTCTATAGACTTTAACATAGGACTATCACACATATCAAAACAAAACCCAAATCTGCAGTTACATTTTAAGCTGTTTATTTTATTACATTGTAAGCATCCATTAAAGCACAATAAAACTGTTAAACATAGAACAAAAGATATTTATTTCTACTTTCTTACCTGTAAAAGGGATTTAATGATATCTGTCTTTGAAATGTTATCTTCCAGTGATATTATGCGAAATACTAATATGAAGAAGTTTCCAACATTATATAGCACCTACATGAAAGCATTTCCTAGAGAACAGATTAAGGCTTTAACAGTGAAAAATGCTAGCTAGGCAAATGTCCCACCTAAGGAAAATGTATTTCTATATGTAGGAGTGTACAACAATGCATTCATCCAGAAAAGACAGATCTGCACTGATAGAGGAGTAAACAGGTTTTATTTATTGTTTCATTGTCATATTAGATAGCCCACTTTTTAACACTTCTTTTGAAATTATGAGTGAGGTGATTGTACTCTTCTTAAAAAAAACTAAGAGATGAGCCTCAAGGATTCTCAACACAATTTGAAAAAAATTACTGGGTAAAATACTTAGCATGATAACAACATAAAGAAAAAAAAATCTAGGTTTTCAGTTGCAGGGCAGGACATTTCTTGTGCTGTGGTACTTCTGAAGAAAAGATATCACATGAAATTCACCTGTGACTTATAAAAGGTGGGGTTTTAAGGTTAAAAAGGAAAACAGCATAGCTACTTGCCCAATGGCGTATACAATCAAATGTATTTACAGGCAGTACATAATAATTCAGTTGGAGTAATTTAACTAAGCTCTTATGTTTATGAAGTTCAAATGGCAAGCTTTTCTCACTCTAGAGAGCAAAAATGATTCAGCAAACACGCTACCTCAGTTCTGAGGCTTCTTCATACAGAGAATTTGAATTATAGCAACTGTGTTATTAAAGATTGCACCAAATATGCATTTAGTTTAGAGAAACAACCTGGTTTCAGCTAGGCTTCTCAAAAGTAAAGCAATATTGTTTACTTTGCACCATCACATCTTCTCATTATCAGGCAAAAGCTTACACAGTAACAGAATTTGTAATCCTAGCTCTTTTTTAAAACTCCTACCAGGTCTTTCCCTCTGACTGTTCAAAGAACTGTATTTCACAGCATAGCACTATAAAACTGTGGCTCCCTCAAAACCTTTCCAGGAACAATATAAAAAAATATAACTTATAGACAAAGAACTACTCAAACCTTAAAAGCAAACTACAACATTAAGTGGCATTCTTCTCACTCATCATATTTCAAAGAGCAGCGCTTTTCCGTAGAAAGATCCCATTAGCTTAGCTATGACATCTTTATTCTCGTACCTATAAATCACTCCATTGTTAACCCCCTAAATTGCAGTGGCTGCTGCCACCTATAGGATCTCAACACGAGTGGTCAGGATGTTACTCAGTGCTTCCCTCTACCGAGGATGTCAGTCTGATGAACGTGCAGCCACTTTTATTAACAGCAGGTGTCCTCACTCCTGCTCATGGGTCACCTCAAAGTCATTACTTAAAAGCATTTTCATGTTTCCTACTACAAACTCCAGCTTCTGCCTTGAGTCTAAATAGTAGCAAAGAGATTTGAGATAGAAAACTGCAGCCCCTGGACTCTTAATTCAGTTCAATAAATGCAATTTTGCAGAAAAACAAAAATTCCCTTGTTGTCAACACAATGTTACCTGCTGTGATGTACTGGCAGGCCCACAGCTGAACAAATTTCCTTCTAAAGCAAAAGTTGAAATAAAAATGAGAAACTTCTAAGTAGGATAAGCTCAATTCTATCTAGGCAATAGTTTCATCAAACACACCAGTGATGCACCAGAATACCTCAAGAAGATGAAAACCATTAAAATACATTCAACTTGAAAGCCCCAAGTAATATCAAGACTGAGTAATATATGCACTAACACACACACATATATCCATGGTAAAGCACTAACATTTGCTGCTTAGATTTCGCAAATCAATATGTCTGACTTAATTAAAAAGCAAGCAATTGTGCAGAAAGTGTAGTTTTGTAGACTAATCAAGAAGACTAAAGTTTTCTTACCCTTGAAGTAGAAAGACTAGAATATCTAACTTTACAAGAATGTCACCTTTCTCTCTCCAGCTTCTAACCCCTCTAAATTTAACCCTAAGGTTCATAATTCTATTTGAATACATAAAGGTATTTTTCTTTAATGTCAGTAGAATGGGTAACAAAATTACACCAGAGCAAAAAAGTAAATTTAAACTAGACTTGATGTATTTAGAAGCCAAGGTAAAGTCGCATTTCAGCAAAGAGACTCTCACACCAGAGATCCACTCTGTCAAGGGGTGTACATTATCAAAATAAATAAAACACAGGGCACAGCTCTCCAAGAGCAATAGCATTAACAGGGAGATTAAAGCTAAGTAGACATTGAATACCGTATACCACTCTGCTACCAGTCTGATTAGAGTAAATAAAAAAAAAACATAAGAGCAAGGTCTTAAAACAGGACATTATTAAATGTCAGAGTTTTGCAAAAAACAGCTGCATTTATTGAGGTTTGATATAGAAATAAATATTTGGAACACTCAGTACCCAAAAGAAATTACAAAAGCAGGTAAGAAACATGAGAAGGTACCTGAGAGACATTCCTAAGACACCAGTATCACTTTGATTGGGCACAAACAATAGCACAATTTGTTCTCTAAGTATCCCCACAAGGTCTTAATGACAACAGAGCTACAAGGAAATGGAAATATGGTAAAAAGGCAGACAAGAAAATGTACTTGGCCATTCCCCACTGCTTTAAAATCTAGGAGCAGGAATAGAAACTCAGCCTTTCTTCCTGTTATGGGTGAAAGCTTGTTCTTCCACCTTGCTTTTCAGTTTTGCTTTCTAATTAATAAAAAAACTATTTTAGTGCCATAAAACACAACTGAACTCCCTTGGAAGAAAACAAAACCCAAAGGAATACCATGACTGACTCTCCTCTGACTAGGTTTGGAACACTAGACCTACAAAAAAATTTGCAGTCCTCCCCCTCCATTCTTCCCCACAGGTGTTTTATTTTAATTACCAGTATGAAATTAATTCCATTCCAGGGTGGAAAGCAAATAAATTGAAAACTCTGTTTATAAATTTAATTTTCAAAGGAGAGAATATCTGTTCCCCAACCTGCTATCTATTTAGGCACAGCAGAGAAATCTAGCAAATAAATTAAAGCTTCTCTGCCAGTAAACCCCGTAATTTTACAAAAGCTCCTATTCACTTGTGGTTTAGAAAGACACACACAAAGGAGATTGCTTTAAAATATTACATTACAGGTTTGGACCTGTCATCTTGATGTCTCTCTAATTTTGGAGATCAAAAAACCATTCCAGATATTTCTCAAGCAAAACCCAAGTGTTTTGTAAGAACCATCTCACAAGCCTTAAAAACAGGTACTCCTACTGATTTGAAACACCTTTTTAGAATCATATGTGGACCAGGAAATTTAATTCCTTTTAAAAAATCAGATGGTTATACTTAACTATATAGGAAGTGTTCCTACCTCTGATAACCCTGTATTATGTCACCCAATCACATCCAGCCTTTTTTCGTTCTCCAGTTGTTTCGATCATCTAAACCTTCCTCATACCTGCCCTATATGTTTTCCATGGGATGTTTCTTGCAGAGATCAAGGGTTTACCATATAATCATCTCTTGTTTGGTGTTCACCATCTGCCTGTAACTTGTGGTAGTAGAGTAAGTAGGTGACTAACTATCATAGTTATTGCTGCTGTACAAGCAAGGAAAGAAAAAAGAAAGCAAGCAAGCACACACTGAAGAGATTGCTACCAACAGCAAAGGATCCTAAACTTGATTTGCCTTGGTACCTAATCAGTAAAGATGGGGAAACAGCAAAAGCAGCAGCTTTCTGCTCAGATCTAGTCTGCTCAGGCCCAGGAAGTGTTTGACTACGCAGATAATGTTCTTTAAAGCATTTAAAGTAACTTGCATATCACTGGGGGACCTGGCACTTCAGCATTCAGTAACAGGGTATGTCATGAACATTATAACCTATAACATTATTTCTATGCCCTTAAGTGAATTACTGTACTTCATAGGTATGAACTACTAATAATAGTCTGAATAATCTAGCTCACTTGCAAAATCTTGCCTGTCTTGCTTTTATAGTCCAGGACCTTAAAATTCTGCAAAATTATGTAACAGTTCTGCATGTCCTAAAATCCTGCCAACCAGATATGTTAAAGCATTCGATTTTTTCTGATTGAACTTGATTTGAATCAACTCTGCAAGAAACAGAAAGCTACTGTATTTCCCTTCCGGTAATACATCTCCCGTAGCCACTGCAATCTCTTTTTTTCTACTGAAATGTAATTAAATAATGTGGATATGATTACTTGACTTACTTTACAATAATAGGTCATCACTAATAGTTTGATGTGATTATGAAACCCTGTATCGTCAAAGGGACAAAACAATTTAAAAAATACAATACACAAAGTCAATTACTTCCTATAATCTCTTCATTTACTTAACATAAGGACATTACAGGAAGCACATTAAAAGTAAACTACATCTATTAACATGCCACACAAAGTTACTAAAAGAATAAATGGGTTGAAAAGACCCATTGTTAACATACACTCACATGCTGCAGGTCCCTTTAACTGATTGTAGAATATAAATAGCTGAATGAGAATCACATTGACCATGATGTATATAATTTCAGTTTTCAAAATTCTTGAGCTTCAGAGAATAATTAAAACTCTGAACTTCTACTTGATAGCAATATAATTCCAGAATCTTGCTATATCATCATTTTAAAGTTACTTCGTACAGTTTTAAAACTGTGGTTTTCTTTGAAGGTAGATTATTATACTACAATGTCGACACAGGCACTGCAGAGAAATAACATTTAAAATGTTTTATGAAGAGTCTTTTTCACAAAAATATAATGGATTGTAAACTTGAACTATTTTAAAATCCTACTTTAAACATCAAATACATGCGACAATTCATATTTAATATATCTTGCCCTTCTCTTCAGAAATACTATTTCCCAAAGAGAAACAGCAACTAGTTTCCCCAATTTTTACAAAATATACAAAAATTGTATTAAGTAATAAAGTTCTGCGTTTATGATGTAATGTTGCTACATAACAATTCACAAGTTTCAATTAATATTTGTTTCCCCATCACAATTCATGGTAGCCACTTTTATTATGTCCATACATATTACAGATGGTCTGAATTATTTTGTCTTTTTTTTTTCTTCTTTTTAAATTCTTCTGTTAATTCAAACAAACTAAAAGTAGAAAAAGCCTGCCTTTTAACCTGGGTTTCCTTTAACTATGTACAGGTCCTCGATGAAAACTTTAATTCCTCCAGAAACCATTCTCATTTTCATTAAAACAAAATTGTTAGGAAGTTATAGAGATCAAATAAATGGTGGGAATCAATCTGTTTCCTTGCACAATTTCAAAATTTGTTAATACTGCAGGTCAACCTAAAAAACCCTAACACCTTAATGAAAGCTCTTCCTATTCTCAAACCTCTTTTCTTCCACAGCAATATCCAAGGCATTCTCACTTTCTTTTCCTTTCTGAGGGCAATCCAGGATGCAATTTCCAAAGTTCTATGCCACTCCTAAAAGTCTTAGTCGCCTTCGAGTCTGTTCCCAGCCAATCACCAAGACAACAGGTCATCACAATGAATGAGAGACATGACCCAGAGTCAATTCACTCAGTCACCATTTTATATTGGAATGACAAGTTAGATATATGTCTGGAATTCCCCATCAGTACATATAATCTTAATAAGCTTTGTCACCTGCAGCATCTCAGCCCTTTTCTAAGACAAGCTGTCCCCTGCTCAAGTTTGTAAGAACTGATAGCATTAGTGGTTTTAGCTCACCTGGTATCATCTATCCCTTAGAAAGACTGCATCTCTCTTCATAGCAGATGTTTTGTGCTCCTATTCCACAAAGGATCTGCTTTTAATTCTTTTAAAGTTGATTCCTTATTCAGGAATAAAATGTGAATATGACTTGGCACCTGAGCCAGGAAAAGCATCTTTGTTCAGCACAATTTCTTTCTCAATTTTCAAATAGTTCCAGTAAATTTTGGGACTACCCAAATAAGAAGACAGTGGGCTTCCAGTCCCTCTGTTTATTGTGAAGGCAGCTCCCATCTTTGAAATTTATCAATTCACAACATGTCTGCAGTCTTGGTGCTTTCTTAAGGCAACAGATTGCACAGGTAATTGTCCAAACTGTCTCCAACATCATGGACAGTAAGTTCAGGCTCATCTAAATTTGTGCCATCTTCGGTATACGGTCTTGTTCTTAGCAAGCTGATTTTGCTAACAACTGTCAAGGTAGCTGTCTTGAGCTGAAAATTCAAGCCAAGAAGTCAATCCACCAGAGATCAAGTGAAGAAGCATAAACTCAGCCTGAGTGAATAAAGGATTATTTGAAGTTTCTACCAACAGCTCCCCCTGAGATGCTCAACAGTCCAAACTGGTCTTCCCCCTTTTTGCTACAGACCACTTCAAAGATTAACACAATGTTTGCCAGGCTGCTTTAGTTAGAAAGGAAAAAAAGCTGATAATCTACATTTTCTTCTTTCACTATCTCTCATAGAAATCTACTCCAGATCATTGCTCTCTTCTGGTGCTAATCCAGACAGGAAAAACTGAGGTCTGAGCTTGCCTTTAGTTAAATGGTCATGAAACATTTTCTAAAACTTGCTGCTTGATGCTGTTATCCTTCAAAAAATGCAAAAAGGCCTACAATTGTGATCCAGACCAATCCTTTATGCATATTCCTTTCATTTTCATCCTTTATCTAAGACTTACTGAACATTTTCCACTGAAAATAGATTAGATCCTCCACAAAATCATCTGTAGATCCTGCAGTATCACAGACAGGCTGTTAAAACTTTTCAGTACATATTATTATTTCCCCTTTCTTAGTACCCTAGAAATAACAGGAAATTGTAAGCTTTGGGTTGTTTTGATTGGGTTTTTTCCTTAAAATTTTGTCAAAATATCTCATTTCTGAACTTTTGTTCCCATTCTGTGATGAGCTACTCTCACCTTTCTATACATAGTGCAAGAAAAAGTAACACCCCTGCTACAAGACACCAAAAATTAACAGGCATCTATCTCAGTGTAGCATTTTTTCCTTTAATGCCACAAAACAGGAAAAAAGCCTAACTGCACTCTGATGTTCTTTATCCTGTGAAATGAGGTGTGTTTAAAATTCCCATTAAAAAAAATAAAAATTCTTCTAAGGAATTCTTCTGGAAGGTAAATGATAAATTCCTATTTTCATTGTCAGGAAAGCAAATACATTTCAATCAATAAGATTATGCTACACCAAACCAACTTCTAAACAATGCCCCTACACAAAACATCAAGGCTAGCCAGGCACTGAAGGAAAAATCCTCCAAACACAAATTTTGCCTGGAGTATCAGAAATATTACTGGTGTAGGTTTATCTTTTCAATGTGTGCTGAATTTCTAACAAGTTTATGACACAACCAAAAATACGTCTCACAAAGGCATTATGAAGAAAAAAGCTGTTAATCATGATATGTAGAAACTAGAAAAAAAATTGCTAAAGGAAAAGCTAACAGTCCAAAGGACATTTTAATAGAGATACACTTACAGCTAACTTGTTTCATTTCTAAGTTTCAAAAAACCCAAAGTAGTTCTCAAAGAACTGGAAAGGAAAACAAATTATGGAAATATTATAATTCATGACTGAAATAGATAAATTTTTATTTGTAGATCTAAGATCGGAAACAGCTATTATTTCTGTATTACACAGATAATTGATGACTGAAATAGAGAATTTTTTATTTCTAGATCTAAGATCGGAAACAGCTATTATTTCTGTATTACACAGATAACAGGAAGGTGATTTGAAGGTCAGATAATCTGGAACCATATCTTCTTACTCAGATATTTTAAAAATTTCCCTGTCTTCAACCTACGTATTTCTTTAGTCATCATTTGAGTTACCCTGTGGACTTGGCAATATTACAGTATTTATGTTATGCAAGTGGGCTTTCTAATCCCTGATAAGCAAAAGGAGTCTCTACATTTACAGAGGGTGTTACTATAAAGGACCACTTCCTCCTACCCCTGCAAGCCATACTGTACTAGCAAGCAGGAAAAAAAAATTCCAATAGAAGACAGATTAAATGCAATACGCACCACAAACTGTGGCCCTGGCAACATAAATTATGAATAGGCTACAGCAAAGCTAAGCTGAGGGTGCATAAGGCCACAGCACTGGAGCAAAAAGATCAAAGCCTAGACCAACTACAGCCTAGTTTCTCAGCATGCCTTTGAAAGGTAAGTGATATACCTTATTTAACACATTATATTGATTTTTGTTAATATTCAACAGCATTGCCAGTGTGACTTTGGCTATCAACAGCTCTCCACACAGCAGTTCTACACATGTGATAAAATCTGAAAAAAAAAAAAAAAAAAGTTAATAAAAATATTTCAAAGAACAGGCAGAAAACAAATAACTTCTAAATTTAAATACATGTTCAGCTAAATCTGGGCACCTACTTAAACAGTATCTGAGGCAACAGTGCATAGGTATATAAGAAAAACAGAATAAAGACAGCGCTTTATTATCATCATCTCGTGATGTCAAGGACAAAATTATCTTCCGAGTCAGATCTCCATAAATAGTGGCATTTTTTTCTAATTTACCTGCAGAATATTTCTATAACCCAGATATTTGACTTTTATTTTAATCCTTTCAGGGCTATAAAAAAATTTAGAGCAATGAATTGTATTTAATTTGAAATAAAATAATAAATCCTATTTTTAAGTTATGCAGTATTATCCTATTAGAATATCCTTACATTTTTTTTTTAAATCGTGTGCAATGCTTTGATGTTCTGCAACATAAAATAATACATTAACTGCTTCCAAAAGAACTGCTGCTCAATGCTTTATTCATCTTTGCATCTTAGTGGGTTGTTTTGGTTTTTTTTCAAAATGAATCGAGTTTAGAGAAAGAAAATTAAACAAAGAAGTATTATCCTTCTCTGATGTTTGTCCCGATCAGGAAGATTTTAAACAACATTAGTCTCACACATAGCAAATTACTGCTTGTTAACTACTGTTGCCAACTGTTAGGCTACGTCTGCCTTACTGTATCAGTTTGACCCAGCTTCTACTGCTTAATGGTCCTCTAGGCTAAAAGCGAAAGCTGATCCATCAGGCTTACATTAGCATAGAATAACACTCAATGCTTATTGATGTGCATGCAGTGTAACTACCACCCCCGGCACCTTGCTCAGTCCATTATTTTCATTTTATCTCAAGTCATTTGTATGGTTGTCTGCCCCAGTTAAAGCTATGGCAAGACTGGTACTTAAATGAATTTGTGAGAAAGGAGACAAATGCACCCTGAACTTCAAGCACTTTTCTATCATGACTTGCTAACATAAAATATACTAGTACTGTTAGGTCCACTTAGCAAGCAGATCTAGAATGGCCTTAAGTAGGAAAGAAGAATCACTTAGGACTCTATAAGCTAAAAAGACTGCTGATTAAATGTTGGGGGTGGTGAAGAGCAGGCTGTTACTGTTTTGCGTTTTATTTTTCCAGTGAGATCTTTTTAAAATGCTGTTTTCATTCTGCTCAGAAGCCATTCAGGGAAACTTCAGCATCATAACATTCAAGACACAGTGGTTTAAGTTATCTTGCTTTGATTGGACACTATGCATTAAGGTTAAAAATACTGTTTTAATCATGTGAAATCCCCACATCACAACAGAAAAAAAATCGAAACTTAAAGGCACACATTATAGAATCATCTTAATAGAAAATATTTTGAAACAAAGCAAACTATCACATACTTCAGGGCATGGCAAACTACTTGGCCAAAAAACATAATAATTGCAACAAACAGCCATGAATAGTCAACATTCACAAAACAGTATAAAGACAACTAAATACAGTTTCTGAAGTTTCACTTAATGCTATTTCACAAAACATAAACAGTCATCTCAATTTTTGCATTTTCCAAGAAACTTATAGTTGCACATAAGAAAGCACATCTTAGATATTAAGATAAACATAGTGATCTTCTGAGCATGACTTAAAAAAAAATATAATTAAGGCATTACTCAGCTCCTCTTTCTGCATGAACAGGAAATAATAGGAATCCAAGAGAAAAATTGTGGTCAAGAAGCAGTAATGTCAACTGTTTTGTAGCATCTTGCCTGTCAGTGAGACTGGCCTAAGAGCCTGACATATTTTCACAATAACAACAACAACAAAATATTTTATATCCATACTTGTAATATGCACCTAAAAACATACATAATTTTACAGTTTTAAAAAGAATCAGCCTGAAAAATAAATATGCTATGATGGAAAAAATTGCCAAAGAACAATACTCAGAATAATGCACAGCGCCCTTCTCTCCTCCCATCCAATATTAATGAATGGCAGGATGGTTACCCAAAAGCCCAGCCAAAATCTAGTTAATAGTTTATTATTTTTTCCTGAAAAGAAATAGAGTTGATGCACTGCAACTACAACTGTGGCAAGGTAAATATGAAGAAATAGCAGTCAGCTTTAAAAATAGATGTACATTACAAGAACATTTGTGTTCAGGAGAGGACATCTTTTTTTGTAGTGCTTCTGCAGCACAGGGAAACCTGTGTAGCTGGCTGGTCTCCAACCAAACAGGGCAATTGTCCTTTTACTCGAGTGAGCCTCCAGGACATGTATGTAAGCAGGAGGTTTGTTAGTACTCATTTCTGCTCTTGGGCAGTCAGAGTAGAAATCTGAGAACTATATTTGTGCTTTGAGTTTGAAACCTGATTTGTTATGAACAGTTCTAAGTTACTGTATTTATCAGTTTAAGGACATTAAAGAATTTTTTCCATCTTACCCAGAGATGAAAGCATGAGGAAAATCAAAATTGCTAATGACTTACACTGCTTTCATAAGGGTCCCCTCACTCCTCTCTTTTGGGTAAAATTAAAATACACATGTGTAAAATAACGGTTCCTCAGAAGTTCATGGTATTTCAAGACATAGAAACTGCTTTCAGAAGTGTTTAATGAGTGTTGGTTGGCATTAATGGATAAGTAAAGAAGGTGAAGTAATAACAAAAGCAGAAAAAACCTGAATGCATGTCTGTAAGTGCTCCTTAGGGGCAAAACTCCACTGTAACTACACATATAAAATATTTTTCAAATAAAGACTTCCCTGTAGTGACCATATTTGCTTCAAAATATGGCACTGTTCTGAATAACTACCATCACCCATAGACTTTTAAATAATTATCTCAACAGAATGCAGACACTTCCACATTTGCAGAGTACCAACCACACTTGGTCAACAAACTAGAAAAGGCAGATGAAGCAGTAAGGTTACTTTGTGGTAGATTGGCATAAGCACAGCGCTAGAGCAGACTGAAAGCAGTCCTTCTCCAGCACAACTGTTTGTTGAGCTATCAAGCAGTGTTGGTATTGGCACTTTAGAGAGAGACAGAAAGTGAGTTATGTGTCCATCATAATAGGGATTTGCGCTATGATTACAGGGGATGCTGAAAAGAATGACTGAGAAGCTGTTTCACAAGAGCAGACAAACCAGAGTATTTGTTTTTGAAGAGTACCAGCACAGGCTCTAACTGGAATGGCAGAGTTCACAAGAAAGTGGGATTAAGTTCCAAAAATGCTTTTGCACATTTGATAGCTTAGGAGGCATATTACCACCAACCAAATTGTTTTACATGCTTTCATTCTGATTCCTTTATTCACCTGTCCTTTGCTTTAGGTTCTTCCCTTCACACACCAACACTTGAAAAAAAAATTACTACTCAGCCATTCACACCCTAAGATGGACTCCATGAACATGTTGACACCTATGGAAGGGTGGAGGGGAAGAGATAGGCCAGCCCATCAATGTAGCACCTATTAAGGAGTACAGAATAGGTTAAGTTCCTCTGATGTCAGCCTCTCACAGGCATGTGCTGTTACTACATGCTGTCTCAGACGAGAGGGCAGAACCAAAACCTGGACACAGAACACTTTCAGTCACTGACCATGAGGCATTGCTGTTGTCTTGCTCCAGGAGTTGACCTCATCATCCATTACTCAATCTTGGCCAATCTTTGTTGGCTTTGAAAGAAAGATACAATTGCTTGAGTCATACTAACAAAACCCTAAGAAACTGTTTATGTAGTTTAGGGACATACTTAAAAATTCTACTACACTAGGAGCCACAGTGTGCAAGCTATTTTACTAAGTGGCTTTTAAACCATAAATAAGCTATAACTCTCAAGACCAAAACCTCTTCAGTTCTCTGGTGAAAATGGTTCAGCAGGATTGACAGATATAACTATCTCCCTCACTTTGTCATTTAAACTCAGATGACACAAAGAATCATTTTAAGAATGAGGTTCTGTGAACTACCTATTCAGCTATATCTTGAAATACTTCTGCACGTGTGAATCTCTTACAGATAAAGTAATTTCATTCACAGGTACCTCATTCCATACGTTCCTGACTAAACACTGTATATTCATGCCTTTGAATGTGAAAAGGGAGAAACTCAGACAAACACAGGAAGTCAACAGAGCCTTACAGTTAACTATTCTTTTTAAAGATTTTCTTCAGGGAGGTTGCAATTTGGTTCTTAATCCTTGCTTTTTCAACTGAGGTTATCGACAAGGGTGCCAATTAGTACATACTGCAGTGCTCCACATGGTGTAGAAACCTAACCCACAGAGAACCAGAAGGGGATGCACTGCAAATATACCCTTCCCTTCTTTTCAAACACTAACAAGGGGATTTCATTATATTATGGGGCCAGAGAGATCTCCAAATATTGAAAGGGAAAATGACAATGAGCTGTAATGCTTAAAACAGGCAGAATCAAGGAAGGCAAGCTATCACATTTGTTTTGTCTTGTCATTATTTCTGCAATATAATTCCCTTAGGTCAGCCAACCTGCAAGCACAAATAAACGAGAAATTAAAATCTGGCCTTCCCTGAATTTCAGATTATTCAAAACATTTCAAAATGGATTTATATTAAAAAAAAATAAATACACAGTAGCTGGTGATTATTGGGCATTTCACAGAAGGAGAATTTAAATTACAATCCTATTAAATCATCCCCACATGCTACCTTAATTATTACATAGCTCTGTAACAGTCTGCCCTTTCTTCCCCAACTCTGTGGATACTGATAAACTGTAACTCTGTAGAATGAGCTTTCTGTCTGTGTCTCACAGTCCCTTTCTCATCAAGCATTCCTTAGCATTCTTCTGCAGCAAACCACGTGGGGATTTCTCATGGAAAGTAATGTTCGTTCTTCTGCTGGTTTGTCATGGTCTGCAGGCAAAACTGCATATGAAGAAAAACATACCAGCACTTCTCAAAAATAATGTAAATTAAGGAGTTGCATGGTAGCTTGGAAAATCATTGGGAACTCCATATCTTTATATTAGTGCTTCACCCATGTAAGCCTTACTAAACTCTGTAAAATTCTGACAGGAGGTGGCACATTCTGAATAATTCACAAAAAAATAAGTAAGTTAGGATAATAATCTATGAATTAAAACACCATTAGCATTTCTGGGTCCCAGTTTGGTCAAGGACACCTTGGCATTCATACAAGCTATTCACTTGCACCAGAGAATTTGCTGCTACACAAAGCATTAAAGAACTTGAATCAGGTATGTCAGAGAGAGAGAGCGAGATAGGTATGAAAAGTCATCTAACAAGATACTAACACCACTTTTATAAGCAAGCCTCTTAAAACCAAATAACACAAAAACCAGCAGACCCAAACAAGAAAACGCAGTATATTGTGTATTCTCCAGGATACAGAGGCAGACACCAGACAGAAACAGGAAGATGGAAATCAAGGGTCATAGCATATAGCAAGAATTGTTTCAGAATAAGGCAAAAATTGGTTATTCCAGAGGGACTGGGTGTAATGCGGAATGTAGAAAAATAAAAGCGTTAACAGCATAAGAACTGGCTCCAGGGAGACCCTATTGCGGCCTTCCCGAAGGGGCCTACAGAGAAGCTGGGGAGGGACTTTTTACAAGGGTGTGTAGCAGTAGGATGACGGGGAATGGTTTTAAGATGAAACAATGTAGATTTAGGTTAGAGAATAAATTCTTTAGAGTGAGAGTAGTAAGACAATGGAACTGGTTGCTCAGAGGAGCTGTTGATGCCCCCTCTCTGGAAGTGTTTGAGGCCAGATTGGATGGGGCTTGCAGCAACCTGATCTAGTGGAAGGTGTCCCTACCCACAGCAGGGAGGTTGGAACTAGATGATCTTCAAGGTCCCTTCTAACCCAAACCATTGTATGGTTCGATATCCCACAAGTTTGGCTAAAATCACTGAATTTAGTATTGTATCTTGTTTCCTAAATATCTGCAGTGAAGAGAAGTATTTATTTCGTTGTACTTACAGAACATGGAAGAGAAATAAAGCTCCTAAAGAGAAAACTATACAGTGCTGTGGAAAGATGGCTAATGGATATTGGAAGAAGCTGGAAGAAAACAGTGAATGGCAACATGAAACTGATCAAAAGGGTGACATGGCATTCAGTTCAGTAGGGTTTGAGTAAACCCAATAGGAAAGGAGGAGGGGGCTGGTCATTGTTGCCTGGTGTGGCATGAATCACATCACAGCAATCCAGCAGGAAGGAACAGCAGGAGCGTAAGAGTTAGTCTCAGCAAAAGAGGTGTCCTCCTTCTTGCCCTTAGGCTTACTAGCTGCTGATCCCAAGAGGTATGGTTTGGATTTTTTTCTTTTTTCTTTTTGTTAACGTCAACTGAGAGGAGTAAGAAATAGATAGGCTTTAAACTTGTGTCTTACTGTAATACCATAGAGAAATCCAGGGAAGGCAGACCAGGCCAGAAGAGTCCCTTTTCCTTTTCTTAAGCACAAAAACAGGGGATGGGACCATGGGATGTCTGCAAAATCACTGCTTAATTTTCCTAGTCCATCCATCAGTGTTGACTTAGTGCTGTTACCACAAGCTGTCTAAGAACGCCCTGAGCAAACAACACTTCACACACATAGAAAGAAACCAGAATCTTACTCACTTCCCAATGCAGTAGCCAACTGAGATAAGGAAAATGATAGATAGGAGCCTGGACTGAATTTATAGATTTCCACCACAAAATACATGCAATTTGACAGCTACTTTCTCTGTCCCTTCTCTTAGTTTCCTATTGACTCATACTTAATCCCTCTTGAAAGGCTTACAGAGCTACAGTTTTCACTTACTCAAATAAAAGCTAAAAAAGTGGGTTTGTGATTATAAATTAAATTCCAGTACATTCTCTTTCATCATATTTCAACCTATTGTTATTAATCACTGACTTCTTTTATTACTCACTGTTTTCTACCCAGGCAGGAGTGCAGGTTTCAGCATTTGACAAAATGCAGCTTTAGTTCAAGCACTTCAGAAAGTATTTAGTAAACTGACGTAAAAAAAAACGCTTGCTCCATAAAGTGCATGATACAAATTTCTTTAAACTAAACTGAAATCCACTCTCTATACCGAAGATGACAAAAATTATGCCACTAGCTGAATTTCATTGCCAAGCTGTCAACTTGAATTTCTTCTGTTTAAAAATAGCTGTTCATTACATTCAGTAATGGGCTGTCAAAGCATTACAGCACTGAACCTATATCATCTACAGAAGCAATTGGGCAATGTGCATTATTATGTTTAGATTACTAGCATTTTTACAAGACCTCTGGGCTAATTTTAAATGAGATGGTTGACTTGAAACAAATCAAAACCAATTTTATTTTACTTTACAGGCACTACAGATTTTCTGTTTGTACCTGACTAATTCGGGCCTTACTGGAAGTAAAACAAAAGACTTACTGAACATGAATATACTGTATATTCATCCTTGTGTTTACTTTCATGGATGTATTTCTTCTAAACAACACAGGAATAATAAAAATACTCTATTTGACAAATTAAATTATATTCCCAATGGTATGAATTGCTATTGTTGCTCCTATAGGAGCATAATAGGCTGTTAGCAAAAAAATCATGCCTGAAGCGTATATGCAGTAACATTTTAGCACAGTGAAATAATTAGAGATGTTTTTAAACTAACAAATGCATAACCTGTCTTAATAGCTCATGATATAATTTAGCATACCATTAAAAAACCCACAATATAAAGAGGTATCTAGAAATCACTGTTGAAACATCCTTACACAGCAGGATACCATAACTCTAAAGGCATGCCAGAACGCCTCACAGCTATGAAAAAAACAGAGACTAAAACAAGATCTGATGACTTGCAAATATATATAATTAATTCTAGGGCCAGATTACTGACTTCTTTCTTTTCATTAACAAAACAGCAGAATAAAGGAAAATAACCACACAGAATGTGTAAGAAGCTCAATACCTTCCTTGTTTGGTAGGAAAACAGTATTTTTCCAGATTAGGAAGATGAGAACACTACTGATGCAACTCAGTGCTTATTTAGCAACACTGGGCTTTATGGTTCCTTAGTTTCCAGTACGATACTTTTTTCCAGAGTTTGTAGTTCAGCTGCAAAATGTTTGCTATGTGATGCCTGGGTTTCAGCATTAGATAAAAATAAATACCATTTATTAATTATGGCTATATTTAATATCTTAATCAATTACATAAACAGTGGGATCAAGTGCACCCTCAGTGAGTTTGCAGACACACAGCTGAGCAATGTGGTTGACACACCTGAGGGATGGGATTCCATCCAGAAGGACCTGGATGGGCTCCAGAATTGGGCCCATGTGGAACTCGTGAAGCTTGACAAGGCCAAGTGCGAGATCTTGCACGTAGGTCAGGGCAACCTCCAGTATCAATACAGGTTGGAGGATGAAGGGATGGAGAGCAGCCCTGCAGTGAAGGATTTGGGGATACTGGTGGATGAAAAGCTGGACGTGAAGCAGCAATGTGCGCTTGCAGGCAAGAAAGCCAACCATGTCCTGGGCTGGATCAAAAGAAGCAGGGCCAGCAGGTCAACGGAAGTGATTCTCCCCTTCTATTCAGCTCTTGTGAGATCCTACCTGGAGTACTGTGTACAGCTCTGGAGCCCCCAACACAAGAAGGACATGAAGCTGTTGGGAGTGAGTCCAGAGTAGGGCCACAAAGATGATCAGAGAGCTGGAGCACCTCTGCTATGAAGACAGGCTGAGGGAGTTGGAGTTGTTCAGCCTGGAGGAGAGAAGGCTTCAAGAAGACCTTATTGCAGCCTTTCAATACTTAAAGGGGGCCTACAGAAAAGATGGGGACAGACTTTTTTAGCAGGGCCTATTGTGATAGGACAAGGGACAATAGCTTTAAACTAAAAGAAGGTAGATTCAGACTACACTGGCACAGGTTGTCCAGAGAGGTGGTAGATGCCCCATCCCTGGAAACATTCAAGGTCATGTTGGATGGGGCTCTGAGCAACATGATGTAGTTGAAGATGTCCCTGCTCATTGCAAGGGGGTTGGACTATCTGACCTGAAAAGTCCCTTCCAACCCAAACTATTATGTGATTCTATATAAATAAAGAAGTCTGCTAATAAAAGACTTGGGAGATTTTCAGCATCAAGACAATCAAGAGCAAGCAACTGCAGTGTAGATGTACTAGTAAGTGTCAACACAATTAGCACTATGAAAAAGCAGTATAATCCTTCAGATGAAGCTAACTAACTTTTTATTTAATACTTGAGACTTCCAGCCCAAAGACAATTGCCTACAGAACACAAACGAGGATCAAGGCTACTCAGCTGCAGTGATTTTACTTTACAAATAGAGACACAAGTACATCCACAATCCTCCCCATTGTGCCAGTATCAGTAAGTACATTTTGCAACACTTTGTGCAAGAAAGTGACCTTTGGATCCTTAATTTATACTTTATTTTTTCTTTAAATTAATGTAAAATTATAATGGACTTTTTTTTTTAATATACATGGTTTAGATATGCTTCTTCACTGTACTTGGCAATGTTTTTTGATGCCAGGCCTCTGAATAAAGCAAAAAATGAGTTAGAGTTTTTTTTCAAAGACAGATCTATAACACAGGGAGAACAGCAAGGTAAAATATAGAACACACTTTTCTTTTTCCAGGCGAGAAAGAAATGCATAAATAAGTGATCTTTCCAAACATGAGGTGCTCTATGGCAGCAACAGCACTTCCCTGCTTTGCATCTCAAATAACTAAAATTCTATAAAGAGTCTACTAGAAGCCACAGTGTAAATAATAGTGAAGCTATGAGAAGCAGCATTACATGAAGGCCTAGGTTGAGTCCCATAGGTTGGGTCCCTCCCCCCTCATTTGTTTTACTGTTTGCTCTTAGTTTAAATGCCTGCCAAAAATTATAAAGTAATCTTTTAAAAGAATAATTTTAAATCAAAACATACAGTGAACAATAAATTCTATATGAGAACCACTACTGCTAAGTTTTACCACTTAACAAATCACCAACTCTTACATCATTTATTTACCATAAATTACAATTCCTCTACCTCTGAAAACCAGTTCCTGGCCAATTCATACACACATTATGTGCCTCTCACACTGAGTATTTAAGAAGTGCTATAACTTTTAAACACTAGAATTACTATTTCAAATAAATACAATTATTAAAGCATCACTGCCTTCTCAAGAAATAAGACATTTAGGCAATATCAACAAATAAGACTTCCAGAGAAAGAACTTTGGAGGTTTTCTTTCCCATTCACTACCACACAATGTGGGATTCTTATGTTTATCTGTACGTGAAAGCTCAGTCGAAGAGCTTGATGCATTTTGTACATCCTTCCATGTCTGCTGTGCATTTGTGTATGAGCTGCCTAAATGTAGAGTCAATAAAAAGAACAAAAGCCAAACCCATGAAAAAAAAGAGCTATATGCAGCCTAATACCCAACAGAGGTTAAGAGCACTACCTGAAGGACAGAAGGGATAGCATGCACTCAGAAGAACTACAGACAATAAAATTTGTTCGAGCAGCATAGAAGACAAAACTGTCTTTTCCAATAGCTAGGTCTTTCTTACTGACTAACATAGAAATACCTCACTGGAACTTTATTGTTGGCAATTTGTTGAGACCTAGTGAAATATCTTAGATTTTACTTCTATAATATCGTTATTTTTGCTTGAAACAAGTGTCATGTCTCTATTCCTGATTCACCGGAAAAAAATTACAGAGCCAAATATATCCATTACCTACTTATATTATATTACATTTACTATTATTATTTGTTTATGCCAACAAAAGTTAAATATTTGAAATATATTTTCAGCCTAACAGTTTTAGAAGTTTCTTATTCAGATCCTCTTCTTACCACTGTTTACTAAAACCTGGCAAAACCCAGTATGTTCATTCAATGAATGCAGAACAAATAAAAGATTTGTTTCAGAATACTTCATAGTTTAAAAAAATTAGAATGAAGTACATATGGATATAAAACCTATTTGTCACCAGTCAAGTCTATGCTGTTTAAGGGTTGCCTAACATTTGCCATATTTTTCTTCTGGAAAAAACAAATTTGTAACACCCTATGGGACACCACTACTCATCCCTTCTTACTTAATATGATCCCACAATGATGACAGAACAATCTAAAATACATGTAAAATTCATTAACTTTTGTAAAATACTTTCAGAGCTCTTTGTAAGAACCATTAACGTGACAAAGTGCACCAGCCTTTTATTGTCAAAATTATGCAAATTCTCTTAAACGCTCATGAGAATCAGTCTAGAATCCACTATAACACTGAAGGTATAGTACTAAAATTCTCATCTGGATTAACATAAGGATTGTACCACAGCAAATATTTCCGTACTATGTGATATATCATCCACTGAGAATCTACTGAAAATCCACTGAGTGTTACATATCTGTTAACAGCTCCACAGTAAAACATGACAAAATGAATTATAACACCTCCAAAGAGGCAGCTGTGATCTACTGTGTCAAAAACTCCATTACAGTTGGCTGTCAAGGTGTGTGAGTCCTCTGACCTTTGATACTTCTGAAAGCATTATCAGAGCTCCTCATCTAGGAAGATGGAAATTAGCTTAAACAGAAAACATTTACTATGTTGTTTAAACAATGAAGGAAGATGTGAATATCTAAAAGTTTGCAGAGAAATAATACAGAAAAGTACAACTATAAAAAAAATGTAATGGTATGTGCAATAAGAGCCTCTTTGTGGTACTTTTGATGCACCTTCTTTAGTCACTTTGGAAAAGACAGAAAACAAGGTAAACAAAGGATGAAGTTGCCATGAAGTCAAGGCATCCTCAAAAAAAAAATTCTCCCAAGTAATCTGTAGTTTAGGAAGGTAAGTGATGTCTAATGCTGTCATACAGTACAGTATTACCGTTCTTGAGTGACTGATAAGGAAAGGGATTTCTGATGGATTAGCTAGGTATGCTGTGCCTTGATAGAATGGAAAGATAAAATGAAAGATTATATAATGTGAGACAGCACTAAGTGAGATGATTTACTAAGAACAAAGTAACGTAGAAAAACACATTTACATTGCTAGAACACAGATTAAAATTGCTTAGGAATTATTTCCAGCTCTCTTGTTCACATTTAAAAGAACACCATATATGAATCTATTTTAAGTTAGTCTTCATCTGTCAGTAAATGATGTATTTTAATTATATTACAGTTTTTGCACAGAAGAGTTGGAAACGGATCTAGTAAATGGCAACTACGAGCAAAGTAAGAGGAAGAGACACTGAAACAGAAAAAGGAAAGTAGAGAGAACATTCAAGTAAAAAGACATTTTGTAATCTGAGTGTCTCAAACACAGCAAATACAACCACAGTTACTACAGCTCTTGCTCTGTGCCTTACCACACCACTTTACTTGCCCCATCTCTTGCTATGACTCCATCTGTCTTCTTTTTGGCTCAAATCACTCTGTTTACTCTATTCAAACTACTTTTGCATCTTCGTCAATTACCTCTTTCCATTATTTTCCATACTCCAGAAATAGCATTTTCCAAAATGCTAATAATTCTCTTTTGCTTACATCGAAATAATTTTTTTCTTAATTTTCATCCTTGGATCTCTCCATAGACTTTTGTACCATAGGTCTTACCTCTTCTCTTTCCCTCTCTCTCGATCCTGAGTTCACAAGAATCTCTACAAAAAGTGCTTTTCCCCATAGTGAAGTATTCTTAATTCCTTGTTACATTACCAGGTTCTTTTTGGATATTACCATAGAATCCTTCACATCCTTCTTGTCAATACTCTTTAAAGTCTTCTCCAAATTTCTCTCTCAGGACTTTGTACTGTGATTTCCTTAAAACTCTACCAGCTTATAAGTTTCTTCCTCATATCTTAGTCTTCTCCAATTTTAAGTATTCTTGTTTTTATTGCTAATCCTATTAGCACTGTTTTTCCTCATTTCTGACCACAGATGCTCTGATGTTCAGTGATCCAACAATGACTTGATCCATCTTTCTCATCATCATTACACAGAGAAGTTACACACCACACAGATGCTGATTTTGTTTCACACAAAAAGTATGCACTACTAAGATGGCATATAATATAAAACAGCATACAGAAAAATACTCCCATTTTGTCAAATAGTAACATTTATGCTATTACTTAGTTGAATAGTTAAGAATAAGGAAGAGATTGTTAGCCATAATTCTGCTGGTTTTGAAAGTTAGTATTACATTAAAATGTTCTTAATATAGTAAGGATTATGCATAAGCACTAATGTTTTAACATGTTCTCAAAACACCAGACAACTATCATCATAGCCAAAATCTGTAACTTTTCTTTTGAGTTATTAAAGCAGTTGTTCTGTTGTTCTGCTCTGGTTCTGTTCAGAAGCAGTGTATTTATCCAAACGTCATTTGTAGAAAATATAAGACAAATCATATTTGATTACTTAATTTTTGTAATTGAATGTTGATATATTCCCCAACAATAGAATAACCCCTAACAAAGCAGCTGCAGAGACACAGCAAGAGGATAAAGTAATAGAGTATAATGAAGTGAAATCATTTGATGAGGACATCCTATTACAGTAATGTGAGGTTTCCACAATGTTTATCTGCCTTTTAATTACAATATTGCTTCCTTTAATACACATAGAAAGGATATAAATTAATTCCATATTTTATTCTAAGTCTTATTGTTTCCTGTTAATCTGAGAAGGAGAACTGCCAAGAGTATTCAAGGTCTGTGTTTCCTATACAACTGTTAAATCTACTTAAAAGGTTCTGTGACTTTTTGAATTACACCTGAATCCTGCAAATTAGGAGTTCCATCCAACAGCATGAAGCTCTATAAAGGTATACAGCTGCATAGAAGTGCAGAAAAAATGGCATATAGATACGTTAGCAAATGCCAAGCACACAAAGTTTTATTTTGTATATAAGACTATCAACCAGTCCGACTGCTTGTTCTAATTCACACTGGTAGGAATGTCTGTGGTCGCTTCCTAACTGTCTAAAGGGAGGGCTTTGAGGAAAACAAAGTGTGTACAGGAAGGTCATACCAAGCCACTTCTCTTACGCAAATCGTACTATTCACATCAAATGACGGAATCAATCTTTTTCCTATCTTAAAAAGACATGTGTACCAGCATTATTAGATGTTAAATGCTACAGCCAAAATCATGTTAACTCTTTTTTTTTTACTTCATAAGTATCACTGAACACATGTCCATGCTCACAGAGATTTCCGAATAGACCTTCTGCTGAATTTTGTCTAAAAAACTATTAACAAAGTTGCTTTTAATTGGTGTTAAGATTAAAGAAAACACTCTCAGCAAAAGCTTAACAATCATAAAACAAATTAGCTTTTCCCCTCCAAAAAAGGGAATTAAAGCTACTGTAGAATTCCTTAATTAATTGCAAATTTAAAAGGACCTCTGCATGGTTCTGTTTTGTACTCACAATAAACAAAGGACAAGTAAACATTTACCCAAAACAAAAGAAAATGTTTCACATGAGAAGCAATGTACCTAAGACTGAGATGTCCACTAATTTCTTAAATAATGTTACAGCAGTTTTTCAGCTTGTGAATTTGCCATTGTTATATAAAGATTGGTATTTACTCAATTAATTTTCAAAGGGAATGTGAAATTAAGAAGAAATTAAAGCAAAAGCTAAGGAATAGAAAGTTATAAGTGGAATACTTTTAGTAATAAAAAAATACTAGTTTCTTCTCTTCCATTTTTAACATTTCTAGTTTGTTGATGAACCAACCGTGTTTGGCATAATTAACACTAAGATCTTCAGAACTCAATGACTGAAAATAATTGCTTCTCTCCTTTCTTTCCTGAGTACGCTGAAGCCCAACCTAAAGATTTAGAGCTGACTGGACAAATATAAAGGATGTCAGAAACAGTGACCGCTGACATGCCATTCAAGGCACATGGAGAGAGTTCAGGCTTGAATGCCTCTAAACTGCTCATTGGTAAGATCAGCTATCAGTGAGACACAGTGTAAGTCAGCACAATTCACTGAGCCTGCTATGACCTTAAAATCATTGCTCCTGGGGCATGTTCATCCACCAATTAGTTTATACGCTCACTGGAAATCCATTGCTCAGTAAATGCACTGGTCTCTCATTCCACGGTGTTGATGAAGTGTGTGTGATGGCTTTCTCTTCACAACTTGACCCCTAAAGCTGACCCATCTGGAACTGAAGTATTCATGCCACTTGAGCACATCCTTAGTTACCACAGAGTCTGATATTTTCTTTAAAAACATCATTACTCACATTTTTTTCCTCTTAGTTAAAAATGTTTTGCAACCAATAAAACACAGAGAACTTTTTAGGGTGAAGAAATTTAGCACACAGTATGCTGAAGTACATCTGTGAAGGGATATTAACTTATATAAAACATGATTTCTGATAAAACTGGTATGAAAGCTGTAAATATTATTCTGCTCAGAGAACAGTTATTAAGCCCAAATATTAATTAATTGCAGTATATGTCTTTTGCTGTGAATGCCATCCAAATTAAAAATAAAAAATAATTTTTAAAAAGGTGAAAACCCTGCATGCACAGCTGGGTTATAGCTCTCATCCCAGCACAGTAAGAGAGAATTTTCTCTTGGGCATTTCAAGAAAAGACTTATGACATCTATTTAAATATTGCATAGTTAAAAGTACAGTGTGTATTGTCTGCTTCTCTCTACAGAATACTTGTTCCTCACTGCAGTTCTCCAAGTGCATTATGAGCCCACTTTCACATTTCAAACTACAAATTAATGAATAAATCTGTAAAAGAAAAAAAAAAAAAAAACACAACCAAAACCTAAGCAAATTCCTTCACTAGGCTTATTCCACAACCTGGGATTAATTTTTGTATCAGGTACTACCAGGGTTTATTACTAATAAAAAGAAGAAAAAACAGCTTGTCTAATAGCACACAGTACATAAAAGCTATTGGGTTACTCACTGTGTTACTTCTGGATGTTTTCCAGTTAAAGAAAAAAAAATAATTATGACTATATTTGTCAAGAACTGACTCTACTGAGATTTTTTTATTTGCTAAAAAAAAAAATTTTTCAGCTTTTGAGGACATAAGGATATCTCTTATTTCCTTTTATATACTTCTTTTCAGTAAGAAAACAGAAAAGGAAGAAGAGGAAAACCAAATACTGTATTTACAAACTTTAAAAAAAAAAATAAATAAACCCAAACCTGTCAGTTAACCTATTTTATGGAAAATGAGAACAATTAGCACTAAGACTAGTTAAGCAATCTGAATCTAATTTTTCTCATTCTTTTCAACACTCTTTAATGAGAGTTTATGTTCAATCACGAGAGGAACCTTTGCTGTTGCAATACAAAGTGCGGCGCAACTTAGCAAAAATTATATCTCAACTTTAAAACTATATTAATAAAATTATGTAATGATGGGTGTACTATATAGCTGAAGGTTAGGCTATGTTGCTAAATTTCAAATGCTAAGCGTAAACAGAATCAGCTATGACAGGAAAGGTTTGTAATAGCATCTATTTTTACTTAAATACCTAACTAATATATAAAATCATTAATGGTAAAATACACCAGTGAAACCCAAAAAAGGTAAAATAGCCTCTAATCTAGAAACAAAGTAATAAAAAATCCAAAGGCAAAAGACTGAGCTAGAAAAAATCACATTATAAATAAAATGTTTGTGTTAATTAGATAATTAACTATTTAAATTATTTGTATTGTAATATAGTTGTTTATAGATCTCTTTAAGCCTTTAAATAAAAACTATGCATATTTCTAAGAACTATATGGCAAGAAGTTATATATTTAATAAAGACATTATTAAAGGCTTAAACTCCCATTCTGCGTCGTCACCAGTTCCCTAACATCACCTGTGTGACAGTAACTCTGCCTGTGACAAGGTAAAACTTGTCTGAACATAGCATCATGAGTTATCATAGGTGTAAAACCAAAGTGAAATTCTCTGACTTGTGTAAGACAAGTGAGAACAGCTGATCATTATGGTCTTCAATACTTCAGGTGACAAGAGAATGTTGCTATATGAGAAATGGTATAGCTGTAAATGTAGCCCTTCACTGGATACCAATGTCAGACTAATTAAAGCTTTATAACCCTTTTATAGCCCCTTCCTATATTTAGAGCCGAAGAATGTTTACTTTGTCTTGCATCTCTTTGGGATACTGGAAATAACAAACAGTAATACATTTTGAAGAAGTAAAATCTGAATTTTGAACACAATGTGGTGTAACTTAAAGTTTTTTTCTTCAGGAAAAACTCTTCATAGACTTTTCCATAAAAGGGAGTGGTTGGAACCCTCTCAAGTAGTTTTCTGACTATAAATTAGGATGATTATTGACTTCAAAATAACTACAATACATTGCATAGTAATTCATGAGACATATTCACAGGTTTAGAGAGGAGGGATAAGATACCTTTAAGATCTTTAGGAGAAGACAACACAGCGAACACCCAGAATACTACAATATACCACCAACTTAGTGTTCTGAATTAACAACACAGTGGTCTAATTCAGTGAGCTGATTAAATAACACAGCACAAAAGAGAGGAGGTCCATCCTTTAGCCTTACCCTTCTCCTGGCCACATGGTCCTGTAAGACATACACTCTCTTCATGCAGACTAGCACTTGCTGAATATCTCCTTTAGTGAATTTATTAAATTTGCAGAAAACTGTACAGTTTTCTACTGTGATAGTAAATTGTATCAACTCATGAAAGAACCTCTTTCAGCATGTGAGTTGCTGTGCTGCTGGAAACAGGAAAAGGACTGAGGACAAGGGTGCTCAGAAGAAGAGATATGCACTGTGAGAGCCTTCAGCAGATGTAAGTTACTAAATAGTCTCAGATGTTCACAAAAGTATAAGCCTGAAAAAGTGGCCAGAAAGAAGAGGTATCATAATGATACCACAACAAAAAAGTAGCCAAAATACTATGAAAAAATAAATGTCATAAGCATGAAGTATACTGCTGCAATCAAATAATTTAGATGTCACTGATAAAAGTATATCAGAGAATTCTGTGCAGAGATGAAGTACATTAAAAACCCCTAAATACTGAGTTTGGATTAATATGCTTTAAAAAACAATACTAAAACAAGCAAACAGCGTAACTTCAATGAAAAATGTATAATTAAAGCAATAAATACACATCTGAAGAGCAAGTAACGGCACAAACTACATCTCCCTCAAATATTTCAGGTCCAAATTATTTGTTATCTACTGAATTGTCCAAAATTAAGGATGGAGTTTATTTACACTTAATTTGAGCTAACCATGTCGTGCTCTTGAAACAGGTCAGTCCTGTTCTTTCCCTCTCTTGGCATACTTCAACATTTCCCATACAATTTCACAGCAAGTTGGATTAGGGAGCTGATCCTGCTGAAAACTAACCCTACCAAAACAAAAATCAGATTAGCCAGATCATCTGGCACTAACTGTGCAGTCTCATAGTTACTCTGTTTGACACCAAGATTAGGGTGAAGCCATAAAACAGCTGAAGGCACAAAGCAAACCATCTGAACTAGCTGTGGTCTAGACTTACAGGAGGTTCAGCATACAATGAAGTAGTATGTATCTCTACCTGTAACTACATGGTTAGTACTTAAATCTAGTTTTTAAGTCTTATTTCCTTTTTTTCCATTTAAGTCATACTGCTGTTTTCTTTCTTTGGGTTCTGGGGTTTGGGTTTTTTCTGTTCTCTTTTTTCTTGTGTCTTTAATGGGCATGTGATTTCTTGTTCTTTATATGTAATTGCAAAAGCTGACGCTGGTATACACTGAAGAATCATTTCTCTTAAAATTAGCTTCTTCCATTGTTGAAGAACCATGCAGCACAAATGCTTCATTTCAAGCTTGTGCAAGTTTTATCCTGAAAACTATGTGCTTCATTGTCCCAGAGAAATAGAGCTGTCTTTGGCTGTTATGAACAAGTGCAGGCTCAGAAGCACTGAAACTTGACCCAGTGAAGATCTTGCAGTAGAACAGGTTGAAAAATGGGAAAACAATTTGTGAAAATAAATGTCAAAACTGCATCTGCTTCAGCATTTTTGAAATTCTAACCAATTCAAAATAATTTTAAGTATTCAGCTAGATTTTCCCACTGAAAACCAGTTAAAATTTTTCCATGACATTTTTCATATTAAAATTGCTTACACATTGTGCAAACATTTTTGTAACACAATATAGAACTGTTTTTTGGGATACCTAAATTACATGCTCCTCAGTAGTAACTGAAAATGTTGAGGAAGGAACTGAAATAATGCAGTTTTTAACACAGGTGTGGTGTTCAATTCACCCTACTGTACACATATATAGGTAAGATCTGTGGAAGATACACATAGAAAGAAAGGTAAGATTTTGCATCTCCATCAAAACACCCTTCACCCAAATTCACCCGCAAGTGCAGCAAATATTGTTCAACCTTATAAAAATACAGTCCTTAAATTTAACAAAATGGTAAGCATTGGACTTCAGTTCTAGCAAGGTGGATCTTTGACCAGAAGGATCCAGTGGGGGACTTGACAAAATCAACTATTCACCATTCATCACCTCTTATAAAACAAAATCATCTACAGTGGAGGGGACAGGGAACCTGTCAAAGAGGAAAGAATGCTGAATCTCAAGCTATTTACAGGCTGGGATTACAATGGGCTCTTATCTAGTGCTGGGCAGGCAGTCACTGGTACAATAAAGAAAAAAAAGTTTTAAGATACAGCAAAAATAAATTACCAAATATAATTTTCCAAGTAGTAACTACTGGTAGGTTCAGTTTCGATATGTAATGGAGCATCAGAATGAGCACATTCTGTCTATAGAAGTCAGTTATCAGACAAGATATGCCCTAAAAACTGGTTTCTTTAATTAGATTTCTAACATACAGTTGCACAGAAACCAAGTTTTATTATAAAAATAAGTAGGCCACAGAGTGTAACACTGATGAGACAGTTATAATAGAATTATAATACCAGAATAAAATGTGTTTCCTTTATAATTTTACAGAATTATATTGAAAATTATGTAGCTTCTCAAACACAAAACTCCTTCTGACCCACAAGAAACAATTATCTCTCTGCTACCCATGTTGTATGTCTGCTTACTGCTCATTCAACAAACAAATGACATTCTGTTGGCTTAAATATTGTTTTCTTCTTTTAAACTTGTGTCTCTGCAATACAAAATTGACAAAGTAATAATTTTGCTGTCATTTGCATAATCTGTGAGACTGTGCTGGAGATTAGCCATTATAAGATTGTTTTATGACAAACTTGTTCTATGTATCTAAGAAAACATTGCTGGAAAGCAAATGTAGGGTCTAGGAACTAAACTGGATGGCAACTTAGAAAGTTTCATTGTTCACTGTCACAGCCAGCCTGCTCTACATGAGCAACCTCTTATTCTTAACTGACCTCAGTGCCAAGGTGATATCTTTCCAGTGTGGTGACTAAAGCCGTTAAACTACAAATCAAGAAATGTACAGAACTGCTAGAGAAGTAACAAAGAGAAGTTTAATGCAAAACCTACAACTACATGCCCAAACTAATAACCTCAATCCAGGAAAATGTAAAATTGCTCTTCTTCCATACCGCTGATTTACATAATCAGAAAGAGACCGCATCTACACGCTTACACATTTGCTATCCTTTTAATCATTTCTTGCTCATATTCAGTTTATAAGAAAAAGTGTTGAAAGCCAGTATACTGTAGTATCAAACCTGTGTGCTTTAAATTGTCCCTTAAACTTTAATGATTAATGTTTGTCAATTTTATGTAAGTTCAAATGTAGAAGAGGTAGAGTATACATTCACATAACTCACCCAATCTTCCAATCTGGAGTTTAATAGATATGACAGTTCTGAGGAATATCTGGAGCCCTAACAACTGTCAAAAGGTTTACTTTCACTTTTCTTCTTTAACAGAAACTTCCACATAATCATGTATCAAGTCATTAAGAAGGGAAAAAACCCACAACACAGCCTGTAAAAAAAATCTCACATTGCAAGTCATCAACGAGCAGAAAGAACTGGTGCTAAGCCAAGAGCTGCTAAACAGATCTTCAAGAGACACTTGACAGAAGTGATAGAAGGCAATTCTAGTCTCTACAAAAAAAAGAGATCCCTCATAGAACTTTACATTCCCAATCTTAGTCCTACATTTTAACTTTTGCAATTGAAGTAAAAATTAGAGATAAAAATCTTCATAAAAAGCAGCTTATTTTGGTAGCTTACGTTAAGTAACTCTTCCACTTCTTGTTCATTAACTCCTATATATAAAAATAACTTTTTAACAAGTGAGTCAAGGTAAAATGAGTACAGTCCAAGAGGTCAAAGAAAATGACAAAGCTAGTAACATATCCACTTAGCCAGTTTTCCAAAGATACATGAGAGATTGGGAAGAGAGGATCCTACTTTGTTTCATTTGAGCTTTTTCTGTATTGCCTCCTGAGAGTGTGTCAACTAAGGAATTTGCCTAAAATAATCATAGCTATTTCATACTATCTCTCTGCACAGACAGACTGAACACTGCTAAGTGTTCATGTTGTAGATTAACTTAACTCCAAACTCAAATTCCTATGTAACAGTAACGCCCACAGGAAGAGTTACTGGAAAATTATTATCTAATTTTTAATTCTACAACATATTCATAGAATCAATGTCTAAACTTGTTAATTCGGTGGTAAAAAAAAAAAAAAAGCATCAGGAAGAACAAAAGGAAGAAAGTGGTCTCAATTTTTTTTTATTATAGTCATCCAAACTGTTACATTCATCCTCAGATCAATTGCACATGTTACAGTTTTAAGTGATGCTTTGAGCATGATCAGTGACAGCCAATTGAAAATAAAACAGGGTCTGAAATGGAACACTCGAAAAGCCTAACTTAGTTGAAACTTTTCCAACTACTCTACTCACCAGAGGTATGAATTACCCAAAACAACCCAAGAAGGGCATATATGTAGCAGATGTAACCTTGCTGCTGTCACTCCTTCTACCAGGGGGAAAGGAACTTACTTTGCTGGTGCTTCAGTGGGTATCAGAGGAACAAGCCCTGAGGCATCCTTTGACAGTGAAGCACAAGAAAACTGCTTCAACCAGTGACTGCTCAACTGGAAGATGGTTCATACAGAAGACACGGTACTATAGCAAACTGGAGAAGATATGAATGCCCTGGAGCCTAAAAGCTTTAGTTTAGTTTTGGTTTTTTTTGTAGTCACTAAAAAAAAAAAGTATCTCAGTCACAAAACTGAAGGCAAAAATCCATAGGCTTTACTAGAGATCTAAGAACTATTTATGCCATTAATTATTATTTTACTACTTCATATTCCTTCTATTCCCGCCTTTTTGGTTCACTCATCTAAAAACCATCCATATCTGTGTTAAAATGCAGTATTTCTGTTTATTGGTGCTGAACTGACATTTTCCCCAATACAACAATGGAAAAAATGTATTTGATATGTTTAAAATATTTCAGTCTAAGGATAAGATTTTAGAAAGTGCTCATCCTGGGCCAGAACATCCTTTTAATCTACGATGACATTGTGACATTGAATTATGGGCAGTACTGCACCTACATCAGTGAGAAAATTTTAATATCATAATAGTGCTTAAAATATTATAAGCTCTAGTCTCAAAGACAAAATGCAGCAAATTGAAATATTAAATGTCCCCTGAAACCCTTCTTAGAAGATTAACCTTTTGGAAAGACATTTTTAACTATAAAAATTTTTAAGTGGCTTCATTAGTCAATTCTCTCATTACAGAGACCTAAAAAGAATATTTTTGTATTAAAAAAAAAAAAAAGAAAGAAAAAAGATAAGTTACAGGAGTTACAAAAAAACCCCTATTTAATTATTTACTTGTTATTATTATTTAATTAGTTACTATAATATATAGGTACTATTTCCAAGTCCATTCATTCCCAGATCTGGGTTAGTTTTGTTGACATTTTGAACAACTATAATTTTACTCAAACAGAAAATTTACAAAATATCATTGGCACATTTCAGAAAATGTATATGATCCTTAGGCCTGGAACTTGTAAGATCACAAGTCTTCCTGTATGATTTCAGTACTGCTGATGTAATTGTCTGAATACTTTATTTAAATATGGAACTTAACCTCCATGTGAAAACTGAAATCCCCTGTGTTCCTCAAATAAAAACTTAACTGGTAAATCTTAATTTAATGAGCAAAAGTATTCTTGTTTCAAGTCTATATAGCTTTGCTATATTTTTGCAGGTTTTGTTTCCAGTGTGGAAATAAAACAGTGACTGAAAAAAAATTGTTCCTTTTTATCCACCAAACTATTCTGTTTTCAGAAAGCATCCACTTGTTCTACTGATTAAGACACTAAAACTGCTATTCTCTTGAAACAAATTCCCCTAAAAACTTTTAAAAGTGTATTTCTTATTGTGTAACAACATCACCAATTATTATTTTCTAAATTTATTCTCTGTAAAGCAGCCCTGGGAATCCCATGAAGATGCACAATTATTGCTGAATGTAATCAGATCACATAGCAATTTAGAAAACAATTACAATTTGATCTGTTGTTGACCAATGTATTTCTAATAGCAGCAATTAAAAAATACCAAGGAGTCACAAATTCACTGCAGTTAAAAAGTTGTCACTTTTTTCCTACACATTTACATAAGGACACACACAAGATTTGTATTCTTGTTAACTGCTTCTTGTAGGTGTTCAAGACGACTTGAAGTAATCTGTAAACATGAAAGCCACAGCCAACTCTAGACTTCCAAGAAAAGAAGTCTGTAGCTGTATGGTGGTTAGTGCTGCTGGCACAATGTGACTCATGGTGACCAACACACTTCAATAATGATGGGATTTAGGATACGCTAAGCCCACTTTATTATGTTATGCTCTTAAAATGCATCAAAGAACAACATAATTTCTAAGCTCTGATTTATAATCAGTGAGCTGCAGTTAAGGATAAGAAGTGTTACTAAGTTTTGCATAATGCTTACCATTACTAGTAAGCACTGCTTTTCCATTCTTCCTAAAATGCCATTTAAGGGTTTCAACAGTTCTGCTAAACCTAGACTGTAAATGCCATACTTGAATCTATTTTTTTGGACGTATGCCCAACAATAAATGATCCACAATGATCTGAGGACAGCACTCTCATCCAAGAACTTAATCAGATTAATGATTTATTTGTTTTATAAAAAATGAATAACCGTAAGCTTGAGAATACCTAATTTACATACTCAATGGTTGAAGGGGACAAAAAAATACTAGTGGTTTTATAAAATTAAGATTACAAAATTGAGTATTGTTTTGAAAATCTGTTACTAAATTGCAGAGATGCAAAATAATAAAGAAGTGTTCATTAGCAGTGTTTATGTAAATTCATGAGTCGACATTTAGTTGTTCAAAAGACTTAATGATGTTTACATTTATGAAGAATTTATTAAGAGCAATGTTGATATCACAACACAGCAATGGCAATAACATCAACATTACATAAAGAACTTTCCACATCTTTTGACCTAAAGAATATAATGAATACTTTAAAAAAGTTTACCATAGACTTAAGATGTTGAAGGAAGTGCTGACAAGGAGAGGTGCAAAAGCAAAGTGGCACTGTTTGCATTCGGTTTAGTTTTATCTAAAGTAAACAGAGAGACCTAACAGAATGAATTAAATTATACAAAACTGGCAGACCTTACAGCATTAAGCGGGCAGGGAGAAAAAGCTACTTAATATTCTCTATTGATTTCTTCCATGTTCCAGAGACTTAATATTTCTCTACTAAGTTCATTATTTCATAAAAATATTACATTAACCAGATTTTCAGTAAATAGAAAACTAGCTTCCATAACAATGGATTCGTCTGCAAGTGGGTTACTCAAGTAAATTATTGGAGAATATCACTTATCAGCACTAAATATAGCATATTTGTTCTGTCACATGAAGAGTAAGTTAACTCTTCAAATTATATAGTGTTAGAGCCTATTTCTAAATCCCAATGGATTAAAATTGGTGCATGGAAAAACAATGATGAAAAAAGACAAGCAATAGATGAAACAGTGAAAAACAAGCTGGTATTTGCCATCTGGAATGGCTAATCTAGGGTTCATTGTCATACAACAATTCAACAAGTAGTATGTCCCATTCCAAAGACTTCAAGAGAAACTCCCTCTGACTTTATGCAATAAAACACTCTTCCCTAGGCAAACACAGCTTTTGTAATGAACCAAGATGGTCCATAAGCATACATATGATTCAGGATAACCTAGGAAACATTCCTAGGCCAAGCAAAGAACATAGTAGGTATTCAACCGCAACTCAAGCTGAAGGGGGGGATATTCACAAAAGGTGATGCTAGTAAAATAGCTCTTCCAGTGACAGACCCTTCTTCAAACCCAGAAGAAGAAAAGATGAAAGCTGAGTTTCTCCAGAGGATGGGAATGTAAGGGTGGGAAATCTGTGATTTATATGAAGTTTTCAACAAACTTGATTCCTCATTGATGTACAAAACTCAAATTGTTTAGCACTTTTATTGAAAACCCAGGCCTACAACTGAGTAATATAAGAACAGCAATTGCTGGCAGACTGGTATCAACAGAGCCCAGCAGCTAGCTCTACTTCAGCTCCTACCTAATCCTTATATAATACTGAGCTCATCACCATAGCATATGAATTCCCACTAATGTGATGTTATAACTACAAAACAAAGCTCACAGCGAAATACCTGCAACTCAGGAAATCTGCAATTAATATTCCAGCACAGACTTAACTGTGTTCCAACCCCCCCCAACCTGTCTTCACCCTAAGTTAGTTCATGCTAGTTATATTTCTGATATAGGCCACAATGTGATACTAATTCATATGTTCTGACTGATAAATTGACAGCCTGCCACAAATGGGACAGAAACTTCACCATAGCTTCTACATGTCAGAGTAACATTTGTATATGTTTTCCAGTTAACGTATTTGTCGTACTACACACTCAGCCTAGGAAAAACTTCCACAATAGCATGAAAAAAAAATAAATTGTAAATACTTTCTGACAATACTGCCTACAATATTGTCTATGACGTAAAGTGATGTTCTTTTATCTAAGCTTTCATTTCCCTCTCTGGATACAAAAAATTAATCCAACTTGCTAAGGCAAAAATTCAACATCAACCTCTTAATGATTTGTATCAATAGATGAACACAAGTCTATCACACATACCATTGCTCTGTAAAATGCACAAATACATAAAAAAGAAAAACACGGCAATGGCACAAGCACTTGTCCCAGTCTAAGATGTTTTTTGAACTATTTTCACTGTACCAGTTTTGTAACAATCCTGTGATGCAACTATCAGAAAAATAGGTAGATGACATGCAGTGATCTTAAACAATTTTTGCTTTCACCTTACCCCAAGCTACATAATGTCTTCCAGAATCTCTTTCCCTGGAAGTGCCGGAAATCCCACTATGCTTACTGCACTGGAATAGTGCCATGTACTCAGTATAAAGGGTAGGATCTGGCAACAGGGGGTTCTTGGAAAAAGGTGTGGGACAACGCCATGAACTGTCCTGCACCAGACAGTTAGAGCTGCCTCTGAAAACAGTGGAAGCAACTAATTTCTTACCAAGAAAGAAAAAAAAAAAAAAAAAGTCAAGCTAAGGAGCACACAGTGCTTCTGTTCAGACAGCTTTTAAGAAAGAGTGGCAGGCACTGGAGGAGGAGAAGTAGAGAAGACGTATGGAAGATGGTGTTATTGCAGACACGTGCTTGGAAGAAGGAAAGAGGAGGTACACCCTCAAAGGAGGATGGTATGTGGGTAAGCCACACTGAAGCCAGTAAACCCTCATAGTAGGAGACATTTTTAATAAAGCTGCTAAAACTTAAGCTGCAAAGTGAGAAGAAGATACGTCACATCTAAAAAGCAGCAATAATCATGCATCTTGTTGTGGTCTTCATATGGTTTACTTATTTGCACGTATGACTGGACTCCAGTGAAAAGCACGGAACCCCAAACATCAACTCATTATGATAGGTGAGTAACATGCTTCAATTTGACAAGGTAAAATATTCACTGAGAACCTACATCCATGTTTCTGACTTGAATTAAAAAAAATAAATCCTAATTTTTCTGAAGTTACAACAATCCATGTTATTCTATTTGTTTCATATGTGGGATGAACAAAGCATTAAATACCAGAAATTTTATCTATTATTTTGACTGATATAATAATGTTTTCTTTTTAGTGAAGACAAACTAGAAATTCTGAGAAGAAAAAAAAAACTTTCCTTTTTGGTAGGTTCTTGCCATTTTACCATGCTCTAGTACCAGGCTTTAGGGTGCTGTTCAGATTAGCCATGACTTGAATAGAAATTCATTCTTTTTCTTTGCTGAATGAATGCCATTATTTGGCTGTGGATTATAAGTACAGTTATATTTCTAAGAATTTTATTTCTGTCTATAACAGCTCAGGAATAGGAATATTACTTATGTTCCATTTCATAGTTCTGAAAGTGTTTTGACCCCACATAGAAATTTGAAGACCTTTTCTGAATAGGGCCTTCTATTCACATAATGATTTTTTTCTGGATTATTTTATTAATATAAATACACTACACCTAGTGAAAGCAGGTCTTACATAATACACAAGAGGCATCTTACTACACTGTGATAACTCTAAATAGAGCCTTTTGACTGTGAAACTTATTTTTTCTACTTAAGTGGATATAAACTATGCAGACAATGAGAAACAACATCTTTTAAAATGACCTTCTGGTCATATTTAAATAAAAAGAAAATATGTACATATTTTTAAATCCAAGTAAAATGCCCACAAAAAATAGGCTTGAAAAAAAAAAATAATGGTGAAATAGATTATCTTGTTTCACAGAATTTTGTTTGATAGCTGTTTTTTTTTTAATGAGTGTCCTTCTACAGCTAAGTCTGGGGCTGATACTCTGTCAGAAAGGTAAGTGCTAGCATCTTACTGTGGCTGGAATTGCATTTATGACTCAGCATCTGTTTTTTCCACTGGTTTTAGAAAAGCATTAAATTTATGGCAGCCTCAATTCCTGAAACAGCAGCAGTTTTTTGCCATGAGTTGGGATAACTTTTCCAAAACAAAACACTATTTCACAATGAGCCAGATAATGAGATGCCATGTTTTATGTTAGCCTTTGGTTAGTTTGCTAAATATTCAGCATTCATTTTCCTAGGCCTTCAGTAGCAGAATTTGCCTCCAAATCTACTTGCAACCAGGTTCATTGTTCCACATTGACCTTGCCATGAATTCACCTGACCCTCACCTATTTCAGCTTTGCTAGTGACAGAATCCCAAGGGAAACATACTGGATTTAGAAACTGTTAACAATCTGCTCTCCCTTTTATCTCCATGGAAGTTCCAAGAACAGCCTGGTGCCAAACCAACACATAGCATACTCGAATAAACTAACTTTGCACATGGAAAATTTAACATATCATTAAAAAACCCCACACCTCCTTAGAAGTATCACTTGAACCACCCAGTGCCACCAGCAGGGACAACTCCTCTCATAACATTATGGGGGTAGGTCCACCATCCAGCATGTATTGGCTTTCCAGAAAAGGCTCCCTGAGTGGCCTCATCACAGGATGAGACATGAGTGGGAGCATGAAACAGCCAAAAAAATATGACGAAGCTACATCAGCATTGCTGCACTGAGTGTTTAGTTATGCCATCCCCCTTGATCTAAATTTCAGCCCTGCGCGTTCCCCTGCTCTTCATCACCTTTTACTGCCCAAGCCTGTTGATGGGGCAGAATAGAAATGAGAGTCTGGGGGGAAGGAGAGGAAAGGCAGTCCTCACCTTCACCAGCAGAGCCATTTTAGATGGGCCTAAACGATCTGCAAAATCAAACTCAAACTATTACAGAGTTTCCTACTTTTTCACCAGCTACCCTGTGATACAGAAGTTGCCAGATGCCTTAATAAGCCATTTCTCATACAACTCTTTTCCAGAGAGAAATCAAAGCCTGAATAGAGACAGAAGCACTATGGATGTCTTTCCTCTGAGCATTGTGGGAAGGAAAAAAGAACTCCTGGAAGCAGAACACTTACATGCTGAAAGTGAAGATACTGATAAATATACAATTTTCAAAATTATATTTAGGACATTAGCAGAGGGACTTTCACAATATAAATTGTTAAGTTTATTTGTCATTGCTAAACAATACACTGCATATGCACTTCCATACATATAGCATGTTATTTAGAATAAAATCTCCCTTTTAAAGAAAGCATTTAAATATTGTAATTTTTTTAAATCTAAAATGGAATAATATAATTATCCAGACCAAGTATTATATTATTGTCAGTTAGAAAAACATGCTAAATGTTTTCCTAAGCTAAACTTTTTGCTACCTGATGCATTTATTATTTAAAACATGACCTTACATTAATAAAAATACACAAGCAATTTAATAATAAACTTTGAAAAAGTAGCCCTTAAAATATATCAGTGCACCAATAGCAATCCTATTAATTGAAGCATCATTTAAAAGTGTCAATGGCTCTTACAGCACCAGTTGCAATCCCTTACTCATTTAGCATTACAGCTTCATTTCTTGTTCTAATCTCATCTAATTTACCCTTCTTATTTCCTTGCTTCTGGATGTGCTCTGTTTGCCACCCAATGAGTTTATGTCGCTAGTCATTCACTTTTAACAGTAAAACCGAACTATTTGAGGCGAATAATCTCCCTGCAAATCCAACACAGGATAAAGAGCTCTTATTTATCGAGCATTTTGTGCCTTGAATTGAAGCATTATTGCAAAGAGTGAGCAATAAACAAAAACACCTCAGGGGCCTGGGAGGAGCAATGTAACCAATTACATTTAATTAAATCAAAGGATGGGAGCCCTAGGGTTGAATGAGCTGAAGAACAAATTTGCATTAACACCTAGCAGCCAAACAAGTAGTTCTTGGTTTAGTCTGGAAGTACAATTGTTGTCATCTATTCTCTGCACTGAAGGGGGGCCATTAGCTAAATTCTTAGGAATTGTTTGTCCACTGATGAGGGGCTGCCTTCTCAACATTTCACCTCCTCACACATGAAAATTGCCTACTAAAATAAACAGCTTCTTCTGAAACCTAACAAACAAACATTAGTACACGACTCAAAAGTTTGCAATTCTGTAACACCTTTGCTCAGAGTCAACAAAAAGAACAATGCCAGGACTGGCACACCTGAGAGAAGTGGTGACCCTCCAAGTCCTGTTTGGGTGGGTGGAGGGGGAAGAAGTGGAAAGAATTAAAGTTAATCTGACTGCAATTAATTCTATGTATTGAAACATACAGGATAATTATTACCTACAGAACTTTAGGATGGATGCAAACGTCGAGCCTTTGGTATACTGAGAAGTCTTCCTGACACCAAATTAATTACCAGTGCAATGCATCTTAAGCTTTTCTCTCCACTGTTCAGAGGAGGGGGAAAGATCATGGAAGTCGGAGAAGAGCAGGGAATGGCAATGAATAAACACGAGTATGGAATGCGAGAGAAATTAGGAGCAATGAAACACAAAAATGCCAAGAGTCCACACCTCTGAATTTTCCAAACTATGATTCTGTGGGGGAAAGCAGGAGGAAAAGACTACAAATGTTTAATCAGTTATAAACTACTCTTTCTTGAATGGTCATTGCACAGTCATGCTAAAAGACAGAGTTTACTTGTAAAAAGGGTGATATTTTGGAGGTGTCTATAAGGCATTTGATTGAGTAGCAATGGCAAGAATTCTTTTTTCATTATTTTAAAGACACGTTTTCAGGGATTTATAAATATAATAATTTCAAATAGTTAGAGATTTAAACTTATTGTCCCATACCTCATCCCAGACACAAAGTATACCTTAATCTGCATTCCCTAAAAGCATAAATTAGTTTATCCATTTTAGGTTATACGACAAATGAAAAGAAACATAATGGTGTCAAATTGGTTTCAAAACACTTGGCCCTAAAACTCAAGCAAAAAAGCGGAATTATTAAAATAATTTTTTAGGCAATCAGTGTTCATTGTGCCCTAAAACTGCACTAGCCAAAATTCTTACTTTGAAAATATCGAACACACGTACACAATATTTTCTTAGCTCTTGTTCCTTGAATATTAAGGTGGGGAGTACAGAGAACAATAAAAGACCTATATGCTCTAATCTCAGTCTTTTCAGGAAGTTAGCTGTTCCCTCTTGACCTATTAATTTTCTTACACTGGAAGAAATTAAACTGAGGTCTTATTCTGCAAAGTGACCATATAAAAACATAATTTTATTCTTACCACACAGACTTGCTACTCTTATTTACTCATAGCTACATGCACCTCTCATAATGACAAATAAAAATATGTTTCAGTGCCCTTTTATACACTGTTAGACCCAAAATTCTAAAAGTGATCTAATAACTCACTTCTAACTAGGTAACAAGATGAATACATTAGTCAGATTCTTAACTGAGGTAGTATCCAGCCTCTGTAAATCAGAAAACTCTTTTTCCAGAAGAAACATCTAATATAGATGTGCTTTCAGACTACACCTACTTCAGTCTAACCAAGTCAACAACTGAAATAAGCAGTTCCTCCCTCCTCTGGACAAAACCAGCAACTTTCTTTCTGTCAGATCTTGTGATAATGAGGATATATGGAGTGTGAATAGGCTTGTTAATCTGAAAAAAATCCCAAACACAACAATCAATCCCAAGGTGGGGTAGTTTTTTCATTAGATCAACCAACTGGTTCAACTGACTGGTATGAAAAGCTTCACAGCCAAAATAAGGGAGTAGATAGGAGTAGAGGATCAGCATTGAGACTGACACAAGAGGTAAAACAGGGCTACCTCCATACAGTAAAAACAAGCTGCTAGATCACCACAGCATATGGCGGAACAATACCAGTAAATGTCTAGCTTACCATTTACAAGCACCTTAACTTAGATGTGTTTCTCAACAGATCAGAAGTCAGTTATCTCAAAGCTGAAGTTAATTGAGTAGAGAACCATTGATACGTTCTGCTGGTTACTGTAGTTTCACAGGTATAGTCCTCACCTGCATTAATCCTAATTCCTAAAAAAAATAAAACAAAAAACCAAACCACCCTCTTACTCTAAATTCATACTTGCACCAGCATGGATAAGCTGCTCTGATTATCACTGCTACTACTTTCTCCTCCTCAGGTAACTACAGACCTGATACATTTCCCAACTCTTGGCCATGACGCCTGCAACAAAGATAAGGGGAGGAAAACTAAGCCTTACTGTGAAACAGCAAGTAAGACTATGGGAGAGTAGAGGCAATTAAAGAAGGAGCTTTTGAATGAAATCCCCGAGACTATATACTACTTATACCTTCCAGTGTATTTAAAAAGCAATAGATCAAGCAATGCTGTCTGCACAATGAAAACAGTTGTGTTTGTGTTGGGGATTTTTAAAGCTCATGGATGGCATGTTAACCAAAACAAAGGTTTGAGGTGTGACATTTAGAAAAAAGTCCTTTAGTGGCAAATTTTCTAAGCATGTCAACTTCACTTATGAATGAAACCACACAATCATAAGAACCTCTGAAATAACCAGCCATTTCTGGATGCTCAAAAGCTGGGCACAGAGCCTGCTGCAACCATACACTACTGCAATATTGAATCTTTGGATTTATCTACACACAGAAAGAACTATTCTGGAACCAAGTCTCCATACACACGTCACAGTGAGTTCATTTTTTCTGGATGACTATGGTGCACTATCTCTGAACATGGCTCTTTCTCAGCTAAGAAACTGTCTGGAGTCTAAGTTAGGATGCCTTTTAGACCAGAGGAATGAAAACAGATTAGCAAAACAGATAGAAGTGCAGCAAAAACAGTGTGACACACGATTACAGGCATAAGAAATTGTAGAACAAAGGATGGAAGTTATACATGGTCTATATAACAAAACCTGTAACAGATTACAAATACGACACACCAGACATAACTATTCACTTCCAGCTTTATTCTGCCATGTAAACCGCAAAACTTCAAGTCCTCACAGCAATCTGATGAGATTTATGAATTCACAGCACAGAGCATATACATACCAGCTACTTTTCTAAATACTTATTTATTCCATACTATTTTCAAGTCTGTTGTATTCAAATGTTCTCAAAAAACAGTTAAGCCAAGTTGAATTCACTATGTCCTTTTTGATATGCTTCTGTTTACCTCAGTGGAAAACTGAAATGTGCTGTCTAATTACGTTTCCTCTATCATTCTAACGAAATAGTTAATTGATCTCAGCCTCCTTTAAACAAGATTAATAGCATTGACATAAATAACACAGAAAGGCATTTTATGCAGAGCAGGATACAACAATCTCAAATTCCACTGTGCAAAATATAGTTGGAAGGGATAACTAAAATTTTCCACTCCAAACCGTTCTGTACTGGCATTCAGCTTTGTCCACCATTGCATGTTTGATGCTGCACTCTTGGTGTGTTTAAACCAGAAAAAAAACCACCAAACATTCAATTTCAAAACAATACACAGATTTTTGCATTTAGTGAATATAAGTCTTTTACGTCTTTACACATGGTAAATGATAGTAAAGAGTGATAAATTAAATCAAAAGCACTTTAATTCAAAATAACTAAAAAACAACAATTTAAAAACATGTTCACAAACCCTGCAGGGTACATGCAGGATTTGAAATGAGTCTAAACAAAGTCTAGCTTAATGCTAAGAACTTATAAAATGAGCTATCAGGGCCTATTAGTGCATTGTAATGGCTTAGATACTTGAAGAAGTGACCCCAAAATCTCTTTTCTGACCTGACTTTCAGAAATGGGGCAGAAGATTGACCTTCACACAATATAATCAGCAAAGGATCTAAAAAATGTATCTCCCTGTTATGTGAAACCACAGTTTTATTTATTCAGGCATGTTCACTTAGGAGTTAATGTCCACTCAAGCATCATTTCAGGGTGAAAGGTTATAGTATAAAGCCATTATGTTTTCAAGCAGAGTAGCATGTACTATTTGTCTTGCAGTAATATCACCATCAAACCTTACCTTTTTAGCTTGGCCCAGCAGACAGTTTAAGACCCTGGCATATACAATGTATAACAGACTGATGCTTTCTACAATTCAAGCAAACTGCATTTTCTAAACTTCAGATTGGTGTGTATTTTGTCTATGCTATTATCTAGAGACATACAAAGCATTTCAAAAAGGTTTATGGACTGTGATCCTTTAGCAGGTCTGTTATATAATAACTACATTGACACTATGTTCAATGGACAATCAATGGACAGAAAAAAAAAAAATCAGTATTTGTACTTTCAGGTTCAGTTTCACAATGGGGTCAATGTCTTTGCCTCAGAACACCATATGAAGTTAACTTTAAAAGTAGCTACAAGGACAAAAAGGATTTCTAAAGTTTCATTCAACACTTCTTTAAAATTCCGTGCTATTGTTTAGCAGTTCCTACTATTAATTGTATATCTATTCCAAATTAAGAACATTTATTGATCAAGACCTTGCAAAATTAAGGTTCTGGGCAACAGTAATGTCTAAGTTTGATCATAAGAGATGCATAAGACTATTCACAACAACAAACAACAAGTTTGTTAAACTGATGACATTTACATTAGGTATACTAAATCTGAAAATGCCTACAGTGCCAGCAACACGTACTGAATGTGCTAAGAAGGTGGAGTTTTAAATATTTGTATTTTCTTTAAATATTTGTATGCCTCTAAGAGATGTGGCACAGGTTATAGGCACATTTATTTTCTCAGATGCAATACACAATCTACGCATGCTTTGAGGTTAGGTAGGTCTTGAGGAAAATATCACCTCCTCCATAGGTAGTTGCAGGATTGCAACTTTCAGATTAGCTCAACTTCTTTATGATTACACAAGTAAGTAAATTAAAACATTGCAGCAGTCTACAAGGAGCTGCAGTAAAAGAGAATGAAAGCTGTATTTCACCTGTGCAGTCATAGGAAGGTGATGCACAGAGATGTCTGGAAACATAGTTCTGTTGCTGGTCCTGTGGGAAGGCTTTCTGGTGCACCCTCAATTTCGTTCCAGTCCTGTTGAAGCCGAGCTAGCACAGTCACTCTCCCACCACTGACTTCTTGTCTTGACACAGTTACTCTTAGGACATATTCATTCATTTAATTCATTGTCATTTCATCCTAGGCTTCTCTCTGACCAATCTGGTTTCTCTCTTGGAAAAAAACCTATAAAATATGTCTTCATTTCCAATTCCTGCCCAGTCACTATGGTTTTACTCATTCCTATCCCCCATGCACTCCTTATTTTATGACCCTTTCTGATTATGCTTACTGTTTGTCCCACTCCCTTCTCTGATTATCATCAGCTCTTAACATCAGAAAGCAATATGGATCCTTTCCCCATATTTAGGCTGAAGTCTTGTGGTAGAAAAAAAGAATGACTGAAAGATTTAGAGGAAACATTCATAGCACGATCTGTCACCGTCCTTCAAATTTAAAATATTTATTAATGAAATTTAGAAAATCTGAAAACTATGATATATATCCAAATTATAAAACATGTATCTAGAAAATCTGAAATATATTAATATGAAAGTGGTAATATATATTAAAGAATTAACTGCATTACTTAAGTATTATTTTTTCAACTGGTACTTTTGGAATAAAAAGTCCTAAATTTGTTTTGTTTTCTACTTCTATGCTACCCAACGTTCAAATCTTTTAAAAAAACAAGGAAGAGTACTCATTTCTATGCCAAATGTCACCTACCGTGCTGCTCATTATTCAGCACTGAAAACATTTCAATCGTTACCAGATTCTCACCTCATTAAAATTAAAATAATTTGGGGGGGGTTTAAAAATCAATGTTAGAGAGAAGACAATGTTTCTTACTCATCTGACATGCCCTGCCGAAGACAATGAGATTCTTTATACTACTCAGGGAAGTCAAATTTTACTTATACTAAAAACAATTGAAAAAATATGACAGCAATTCAAAAGCTGACAATACTTTCAAACATTTGCAGAAAGATGGCACATTGCAGTTCTAGTTTAATCATCTTACAATATTTATGTCACCAATAAGATGCTATTTCAGGAAGGCTCAAAGTAAACTGTCAGGTCAAATAAATCTTTGACAATATCTTACTAAAAAGACTGTTCAAAATCCAGGTTTTCTTCTTACATATATATATATATATAAAATGTGAATATGTATGTATTTATATAACTATATATGTAAAAGTTACAGATGTAATGATTATGCATATAAAATAATTAGATATACCTATAGATATACACATACATTAAAAAGTCCATGCCAATTAGATGTATTTTCTTAAAAATCACAGGATACTATCTTCTGAGCAGTACATGCATATTTCTGATTTTGGATTATGAAATATTTTGTAATTACAAGTCATATCCCTATATTTAAATGCTCAGATTTGTAAAAGCACCTTATATAATTGGACTCACCATATCCAGAATTTGCCTGTTTCTTTTTGACAGTTTACACTGAACTAATACAACAGTTGTACAGAGCTCTTTAAACACCAAACCCTGACAATTTTGCTTACTTTAAAACAAACAAACAAACAATCCAAAGAAACAACTCATACATGAAACACAGAATTTTCATTGATTGCTCTTACTCATCAGCAGCTCCATCCAATTCTAGATCAGCCTTGCAGAATTACCTGGCATAACAGCTTCCCCTCCTGTTAGGCTGTCACCCTAACAAACAGTAAAATGTGTGGTTGTGTACTTTATTGCCAAATATTTACAATATCATTTTCTGAAGAGCATATAAATAGAATCCTCAAAAGAAAATGCTATAGTAATTATGAGGAAATACGTATTTGAAATAATGAGGATCACAACAGATTTAAAGCACTTAGAGTATCTCTACCAATTTTTTTATTTGTCTGAAATAATCTATATTGTTGTGCTGTCAGTACTGTCAACAAAACTAAGTATTTAGAATCCTGTATTATATATGTTGATTGTTATCACAATTACTTTTGCCTGCTAAAGGAAAGCGCGAGATGTAAATTCTGGAGGCTAACACAGGAGACATGCAACTGGCTGCTCCATTATGCAAACATTTACATTGTAAAGCGTTTATCAGTTAGAGCAAAGATTGCAATGAACGAAGTAGTTCTAACTAGCTGATGTTGAATACATATTTAATATCTCTATTGTAATTTAAGTTTTTATCAATGTTCGGTATGGCAGCTTGTTTCTGATTCTGGAAATGGAAATTTCAATGGGAAGGGGAAGGATAAATACTTCTTTTTAACAGTTGCTTTGAAAATAAGAAAAATAATTCAATAGGAAGTTTCTCTAAGCCCTCAGCAGATATTATTTGGAGAGCTTCCAAAAGCTGTCACCTCTCCCTTGATTAATATTGTCCTACTGTCTTAGTGTACACCTACTGGATTTTTTCCTTAAAGTTATGAGAAATTCAAAGACAGTATATTTTATTGTCCATTTAGAAAGTAGTGTAGAGATCTTAGTTTTTAAATGCCAAACCTGTATGGCCATTTTATTGCTGTGTATCTTTTAAGCATTTTGTTGGTCCTACTGCCTTGTTGAGTAGTGATATAACCTTAAAAGCTTAGAAATTCACCTTAAAAATCATTGGAGTATGTTGCCTTTTGCTATCACTACCATTTAAATGTCATTACTTTTAAGTCAAAGCTTTGCAAACTGTTCAGATTTTAATGCCCAACTTTATACCAAGTAAAAAGTCTGTTTCTTCATGAGAAAAGTCTCTAAATTCTTTAAGTATGCCAACATACAATAAAGGATGACTAAATTGCATTTGTTCCTAAACATTCACAAGTCTTTTAAGCTCGTACCTTAGACCTATGGAGTTTCAATCATTTTCAAAGATTATTATTAAACTAAAAATGGATGCAACAAAACCAGTCCTTGTTCTTAATGCCCCAATAAGAGTTATTTTATATAGATAGGCAAATTTTGCTCAGACACTTTCTCACAGATCTATGTTTGAAAGCTATTCCTACTAATCTCAGCTGGCAAAGCGAAAAACATTACAGTCCATAAATACCAATAGTTCACTGGTGCTTACTAAATACCTGTGCTAGTCCAGTCAAAACCTACCAAATGAATAACACCCACATAAAAATATTTCCTGAGACAATCTCATTAAGACATTCTCCTCCATTACTTTAACTGAGGAAATAATGTCAGAATTTACTCAGATACACCTCTCAATAACTAGCCTCACAGGAGGTGTGCAGCTAAAAGCAGATTATTGTTGTGGACAAAATTATCAAGTTAATTCTTAACAGTAATAAAAAAACCTGTTTATCTGGCTAAGCTCATTTTAGCAGTCTTTAACTACACAAAAAAAAGAATGTACAGTGGTTTAGCTGTGTGAATAGGTAGATTTCATGGAACTGGGTATGTGCTTTCACTGAGGCATGCATAAAGCTGCTATTTTCACATTCTAAATTCATAACTCCTGACAGATTGGAGTGGGTTTTTTTGCCTGATGTGCTATCATGAAGGATCACCCAATACATTTAGTAATACTGTTCTTAACTGTCCAAAATTAGCTTCCGTAAGTGAGCACATAAAAGCTCTGAGCCCATTGCCTTTGCTAATTCAGGTGTGCTGGCCTCCCCTACTTTTATGGAATCACCTGGCGAGCTTTATAACCACTAGACTCCTGTTTGAAACCAAATAAATTTTCCATAAAATCTGCAGCTGCCCCATGGGAGGTTAAAAAAAAAGGTTGGTTATTCCTTCCATATTTTTGATGGACACAGTTGAAGTATCTAAATAAATAAAAGGATTTAAGAACATGAATGCATCAGGTTAGGGAAGAGTGTTAATGACATGACTCTTGGAGTGACACCTGTGATGAATTCCAGCCCATGCCACTACTTGTGTAGAAATGCCTCCTTACCTGAAGGAGGATTAAATTTTATTGTCAAGGCATCTAAAGTTCAGTTCAGCAACGCCTAACTCTCTTTTCTGACACAGCTCTAAGTCATTCACTTTAGATAACCCAAATGAGCCGCATTTAAAATAAGTAGACACTCTGGAAAATGTAGTACTGCACAATTTAGAGGTCAGGTCTGATGGTGGCCCGTAGCGCTTCACCACTGCAAGTTGTCTTGTTGTGACTCCAGTTTCTACCCCGTTGACAGCTCTGTAGCATATCTAGAGGTTTCCAAGACTTCCTGCCTGTAAGTTATATCTAATATTTATTTCATGAATGTGATATTGTACAGATTAATTAATACCCAAAAAAGGTGCTTTTGAGAGTATAGTGCAGTACTTATCCTCTTCTGAGCTGATGCAAAACACATATTTAAACAAGACAACAAAACACTACCTTTAAATAGTGGAATTGGCTTAAACACAATGGGTAACCTAAAAATTAAATTGGAAAAAAAAAGAAATCTATATAGCAAAACACACACTCAGGCAGCGCTAGTGTAGGTGGAAAGAAAATAAATTTAATTCACAAAGCACAGGTCACTGTTTAACAATAAATATCAATAGACAAGAAGTTGGTGTTATAAGGTATAACTGGTTAAATTATTTTTAGTACTGAATATGATCTGCAGAATTCAATTTCTCAGGTGCAAGAAGCACAAATATATTTGAGTACTACTAAATTACAAAAAAAGTCCCCTCCACAAAAAAAAACCGAACAACAAAACCCAAACAAAACAACAACAAACAACCTACAACCCATCTTATATTATTTTACATTGCATTTATGGAACATTGGGAGATGGGAGGTAGAGGGTATTAGGGTAGAGAGATATTACAATCCTATTCTAATTTTTGCTAGACTACCAAATGTCTCAAAACCAGTACACATCTCAGCGTAGCTGGAGTTTTCCTTCAGGACATCAAAGAACAAGACAAAACTACGCACAAAGTTTAGACAGGGTACATCTGCAGTTAAAACGTTTAAAACAATGGCTTTAGGAAGTGAATGAAAATAGAAGAAAGAAAATTAACAGGCAGCTTTCAGCGCAGAAGACAATAAAGCATTCTATAATTACGTATAAAGTTTCATTCAATTAATCCTCTCCCTCATCTTCACATAATTAAAAACTCAAAAAAGATTCATTTCATTCTTTAGTTGCATACTACATGATAAAGTATAAATAATAAAAAACAAATTACAGATTTTAATTAACAAAACATTCACCAGACCAACATGATAAGAGGCTTGTGTGTAGGGCAGAGGCAGTAGGTGTCTTATATTAGAACTTTAGAAAGTCATTTGCCAATTTCATGAGAAACAGTCTAAATTAAATTTGGTTGAGACAGGTGCAGAGCTGATGAAGAAAACTGACTCCAGAAAATTTTATTTTTTTTTACACTAAAAACAGGTGATTTTATCAAGTGGATAATCTAGTGCCTACACTAGATTGTGCTCTGTTCAGTGGTTTCATTAATCATCTAGATGATGAAAGGAGTATGCTTATTAAATTAGTAATATATCAACTTAAGAAGGCCAATATGTTGAAAGACAGGCTTCAAAGGACGAAAGTAATTAACTGGGAGAAGTCTGGAAACAGGAAGAAGTTCAACAGGGACAAGAATCAGGTATTGCATTTGGGTAAGAATAATCTGCTACATAAATGCACAACCAAGAATAACTGATCTTTTTTGAAGAGGACCTGGATTTTATGGCAGGTCAAAAACTCAACATGAGTAAAAATCACACTGTGATTACAGGCTGTAGAATACAAAATCACCTGGTTTACCAAGCATTATGAAGTTCTCAACTGTACTACTGTGCCCAGTTTTGACACTGTTCAAGATAGGTAAAAAACACATGTACAGGGTCTAAAGAAAAGTCAGAACTTAGCAAAAAATGTCACTTAAGAAAAAATGATAAAATTTAGCTAGCTCAACATAAGAAAATGAAGATCAAGGCACGGTCATGTGATAAAATACCTAAAAAACTGTTACAAAAGAAAATTTACTTTTTGTCAATGAGCAAAACTAAGTTTAAGCTTTAGTAAAAAACACTACCATTAGATATCCGGAGATATTTTCTACCAGTAAGGAGAGTATATATTAAATCACCATTGCTAGAACCAGTATGTTCTGAATCTGTTTTATAGGCTAGTCACTCAAATCTCTTGCAGGTGGACTGCAGTCTTGATTGAAAACCACAAGGCTGCACCTCCAGTAATTCCTACAAACATGCAGATCCACACATAATCCTCATACATTTTCTACTTACCAAACCACTTATATAGGGAGCTTTTTTAATCCACCGGGTTTAACAAAAATTAGTTCTTTAGATTTCTGGAATAATGCCTTGTCTATTTTTTCCATATTATTGAAAATATTTTGAAAAATTATTTAAAATAATACAATTTTATTTAACTGTACAGAGACTCAATAAGAGTATTTAATTTGTCAAGCTAAGTACCTGAATAATATTTCTCTATAGGTTTTTCTTCTGGTCACAGCTATGTAGATTAATTTTCATTAGATTTTTCAGTCAGAACTATCATCAGACAAAAAATTTCAAATGGATGTATTATTCACCAAATGTTTCAAGTCATCATTTCCAGCAATATTTTGCTAAAAATAGTTTTGATTGAATGCAATTTTGTAAACGGAATCTGAATTAGTTGAAACATTTCACCCCAACATTTTCAAAAGAAGACATGAGTTCATCCATATGAACGTGTTTGTTTTTTTTTTTTTAATTAAATTCAGTGCAACTTTTTAAAAGTTCTCTAAAAAGACCAAAAACAAGACCAAAACAAGATACAAGTTACACATATCATTTCAGCTACATTTGTAGCTGACAGGGACCATCCTTGCTCTCTCCATGTTATAGCCACTGGTGACACTATAGTACAATATGGAGGAATGCCCCATCTGATGTGTAAGTCAAATCCCATCAGCCACTTTGTGTGTTACTGAACAGAAGGCAGCTACTCAAGGAGCTACTCCAAGTATGGCACTTCTTGAGCATGTTTTGCACCTCATGCCTGTACTTTTGTGGAGCACAACACTGAACGCATGGGCTAGAACATGGCAAGTAAAAAGAATGGTGAAAACAAAAAGAATTATTACAATGAAACATACAAGTTCTACCCAAATGGCAACAAACTACGGCACAACAAGGTAAATTTTAACTGGTTATTTCAATTATTTTCAAATTTTAAATATTTTAAGAGAGAACTCTACAATGCATTAAAAGGCGAAGCTCAATTCATAACATAGTACACCTTAAAGATGCTTACAACTGTCATCCTACCCTATCTCAATTAAAAAGGTGATTAGAATAACTTATCCAATGGAAAAGTAAAACCCATGAAATAAAATAATTCACACTCTTCTTCTACCAATCTAATTTAAGGTGTCATACTCTTCTTCAGACTAGCACGAATTGTACACTTAGAAACATATTTATGCCACCAATTTTTATAAAGATTAAGACAACAGATCCTTTGCAAAAACCCAGAGAGTGCCAAGATACAAAACACTGCTCAGCAATACAGAAAAGTAACTGCAGTTGCTCCAATAGATTAATATATTTTAACCAAAAGGTGCTCATTGCAATCTCCTGAACAGGAGAGCCAACTATTACAAAAGCTCCAAACTGACCAAGGAAGAAAGAGGGTACTCAGAAGAGCTAAGCTGGGCTTCTTCACCTCCCACTTCTCTGAGTTAGTGCCATGTTTGAAAGTCTAGGCAGGTTATGTTGGAATATGTAGTAGAAAAAAATACTTCAGAGAAAACAGATTCCTGGACACAGTTATGATTATTCTATTCACATATAGGCTCCTGATAAAAATAAGATTTTAGTCAGTGGAGAAAAGCAGAAAACTGCAGGACAGTACTTAAAACAAACAAATCACTGACGTTCCCTCAGAGAACAGTTTCATAAAAACAATTCTGGTAGCAAGAGTAATTTAAAAGGTACCTGCTTCTCTCCATATACTTATTTTCTGCTCCATTCCATAAGCTTTATACTGGTTATGTCAATGTGACTGCTTGGGATGATGCTGCAAGCTGACTCAGTGAAGTGAGTGTCATGGGGGAGGGAGAAAACAGCTGTTTTTTCTTAACCCTAATCATGAAATGTTTTATTTAAAAGGAAGCTGCATAGTGAATAGTAAATTGTAGGTATCATAAATACAATATTACATTCAAAACTACATGTATCATTGCTATCCAAACACTCTTCCAGTCAACTTATTTTTCCTTCAAGACTTTTTCAAGAAGGTGTGAGGTTCTAACATGGTAAACAATTTCAAACTGTGCACAGGTGGAATGCGAGAAGGCTCAGAAGACAAGCGGCAGTTTCTTCAGGTGAAAATACCTACTAAGACAGAAGAGGTAGGAAGCATGTTCAAGTCAGTATGCTCTTCACCACAGAAAACAAGGCATTTCCTCTAAAAAAAATGGTGGGAACTTCCACAGCAGTACCTGAAAACTGCAGTCTGCTCCCTTGTCCATTCTAGATAATGTTATACATAATGAAATACAGGAGCATCTCTGCTGCCATAAAGGATGCTATCCTATGCATTTCCCCAGGTAGCCTGATGGCATCTCTCCTTCCAGGCACAATAAATCAGTAGCTACCACCATCTCTCCATAGAGGAGCTCTGATACCTTTGAGTCACGCAGTGAGAGCTCTGAAGAAACAAGTAGCTCTCTGAACACATCCTTGTATGCTACTACCAGGAAAGAAGACACCCCTCCCATTCTAGTTACTTGAGAGGCAGGAAGGAAGGAAGAGGGCAAGATTCTTTAAGTAGATTTAGATTTTTTTAAGTAAATAAAAAGAAGTTAATCCATTACCAGTTTTAACTTTAAAACATAATTTTAAAAGTCATATAATCTGAAAAAAAAGAATTGAAAAGTAAAAGGAGAAACTCAGGGTTTTTTCCATTTTTCTTCTTTGATACACATTTCCAAAAACACCAATGTGGAATTGAAGTTAAAAATCCTTCTCTCGTGTTATTTTCATGAAAAATATTATATGCAGGGGCAAAAAAAAAAATTCCAGTTTAACTAGTTCATTTATTTGAAATAAATATAGTTAAAAAAAAAACAAACAAAAAAACACAAACCAAAACAAAAAAACCCTACAACACAAAAACACCTGAAAAAAATAAAACAAAACAAAACACAACTTTCTTCAACATAGAACTTGCTTCTGAGACTGAAACTTCCAAACATAAAATTATCACAAATAAAACCTGTTTAGAAAATGGTGAGTAGGTGTTTTGTAACAGTAGCTATAGCAAACACTAGGTTTTCAGGAAACTATGCAACATTTCCCAGCAATAAAAAGCTTTTATAACATTTTTCAAGAAAAAAGTTAATATATATTTCTACTTTTTCTGGATTTCACACCGATTATCTGCTTTCCCTGTATAAACAGAGGCAATAGAATTTAAAGCTATCCTATCCATCTACCCCAAAACGAAAGCTTAAGTCGTAGCAGGATCTACTTGCCTACCAGAACCAGCAATATGTGCCTGTGTAGCTCTGTAACTGCAGCACCCTCTGCTGCTTTTTTCGTTCCAAAACATGTAATTATACACTCAACCAAGTAGCAAATCAAATTAACACGTACTGATCATGTCCTTTCTTGAAATATTAACTAATGCTATATGCAGTTTACAAGAGAATTATTTCCTATAGTATGTATGCAATTTTATACTACTTGAGTACTCTGGAATATCTTGTTGCTGTGTTAACATCAGGTAGATACTGGATGAAAATCCTAAACCCTGCTGTATTTCACTGCTTAAAATTCTCCTTTACAGACAACGTAGCTTGCTTAGACTGGTGGCAAATTGTAAAGAGGTATACATTTTGGCCCTTGATAATTTCACTTACTTTAAATTTATACATAATTTGAAATTATTACTGCAGGGATATAATTATACAAGCATTTCAGTCATAACTACTTAAGGCTAGGTTGGACGAGGCTTTGTGCAAGCTGGTCTACTGGGAGATGTCCCTGCTCATAGCAGGGAGGTTGGAATCTGATGATCTTTAAGGTCCTTTCCAACCTTAACCATTCTATGATTCTATGAAAGGCAGGGGAAGGTGATACTCTCAAAAGCTCATTCTTGCAGAATTTTCCTTGCTTTTCAGACATACGGTTGCAGAAGAGATTTTTTCTTCTGCAAGGATGAGCATGGCATGCAGCTCCTGGAGCCAGCTGATGTCATCCCACAGTGCTACCACAGAACCTTCAGCCTGGGATCTATCAGTTCTATTAAAGTACTGTCTTAGGACTAGAGATGGTCTCAGGATGCACCATCTTTTTAACCGATGGCATACTGTCATCTAAAACAATCAGACTGATTCTTTCCTTTACATCAGTCCTCTTTTCCCTGAGTCCACTCTATGCACAGAATTAAAGCTGAATGAAGTGCACTTAGAATTGCATCCTGTCTGTGTGGACAATTCTTCTAGAGTTTTCACATGGAAAGTCTGTTCCCACAAAGGATGAGCAGGGGAGAAAAAAAATCACTTTTTTGGGGGGAAGTGAAAACCAATTTAATTTGTAGTGTGAATTTTCATTCACTGTAGCAATCCTACAATTGAAATGCATCTTCAGAAATCTTCCTGTAGAAGACAGAATGAAATTGTAGGTACCAAGTTTGAACAAGACGTCATGCAGAAGCAATTTCCAGAGTTAACACTTAGGATCCTGCAATACACCATGTACAGCTACTGCAGCTGGCTTCACTTTTGTCCTGAAGTCTTACTTCAGGCAGCATTTCTGGAAGCTGTCACAAGTATTCCCCAAAAGCTGCTTATTGATATTTTATATAATGCTGCCAGCTAGTGGCACATCTTGTACTGAGTTGATACCTAATGGGAGTGTAGAGAAAGTGGTATTAACTATTAACCAAACTTTGCTCTACCAGTCTTCTTTTGATGGTGATGGTGTATGTGGCTGTTAAAAGACGTAAGCAGAAAAAACCAAAGATTGAAATAAAAAGACCATAGAAATGCTCCTGGAAACAGCCTGTTTCAACACAAGGTATTTAGAAACATTACCAGAAGAAACAAAAAAACTCCCCCTAAAATAATACAAACCATGTAATTCAAAACAAATTAATGTGTTTTTAAAGGATGTAATATGCAATGTTTCAGTTTTTACAAAATCTAATATATTTAATACACAACTATTTAATAATCTAATAATCTTTAGCAAAACATTCATCTGCCTGATAAATGCTCAGTATGGCAGCCAAAACAAACACACAGAATACTAAAATATTTAACTCAGTCCAAATTGTTTACATAAAGTATAATGTCCAGTAAATGAATTCTGACATTGCAGTGTGTCCTAAAAGAGTGTTAAGGTCTATAATTATTCAATTAGTCCTTTCACAGAGTGTGTTACTATAGATGGGACTGAGAATATGATCAATACGGGCTAGTTCCATTAGTACTAGGTATTAGAAGAATTAATCTAATATTATTAAAGACCGTTTTAGAAATATTTGTTGGTTTGGGTTTGTTTTTTTTTTTTAAGGTAGGCTATAATTTGGTAATATAAAGTTCTTAAAGAACACCACAGCAATTGTAAAATACAGTCAACCAAATTTCAGAAATACTACAACTGTAGTTACTCTTGGGGGTAAAAGGAGGCAGAATTACCACCTACCATTTCCACCATGGCTTAACACAAAGAGAACAAAGAAATACACCCAAAAAAAGTCAAAGAAGGAGCCAATTCAAATAATGGGATTGCACACAAATTCAGTCAGGTATGATCCAAAACAAGCAGCTCAGTAAACACATGGTTGGGGAACTTCACTATGGTGGTGTGACAAACACATAGTTACTCCAGCTTGGGCACTGGGGACATTGACTCCATACAGGTGGTAGCAAAAGAATATGATTGTCACACTCCAAGACAGTACCACATGCTACCAGAATATAAATACTTTACAGTGACCCTAACAGTGTGTAATCTAGAGTACTTAGTAAAATGGGCATAAATGAGTCATATGTGCATCAATACAGACAGACACTTACGGACACAGACATTTAAAAATGTGGAAGCAGTGAATCTGGAAATGACATAGCAAACACTATATACCATAGCACAGCATGAACCTTCAAAGCAATACTGCACCCAAAAGGACAAATGTGAATCTTTGTATATACAGAAAAACTGTAAGAGCTACAAATGTCATATTACTTTTGTGTTTGCACTGGTGTTGTGTCTATAAAGTCTTGTTCTACCACCTGCAATCAATAAGAAAGTAGCTGGAATACTAGAAAAAGTTAACAGAAGAGCCAAGAGCACCTCTGACAGGAGGAAAGCATATGAAAACTTTAGCAAAGTCATTTATTTGTGTTAACAAGGAATTGTGTGTAGATTGATCACCATCTGGAATACTCACAGAATGAACATGGATTAAGAAATCATGCTGCCATGCTTAACAGAGTCAGGTACATGATCTTGATCCAGTACATGAAGGTGAGTATTTAAGCATTTTTAGACATTAAAAAAGGGGGTTTTCTGCTGTTCAAAATAAATATCTGAGTTGTTATGTAATGAACTAATATAACAGTATCTTTCCCAAATCCAAAACCTCAGTTTGGATTTTTTCCAATTTTTTTCCCCTTACTGAGAACAGTTTAATGAGAATAAAGTAACTTGTTTCAGAAGTCCCTCTAGCTTCTTATTCTGAGAATCTAGAACATCAAATCTCACAGCATCACAGAATCTCTCTAAATGGCTCTGACAATTTAAGCAAAGCATTTTCTTCCAGATCCTAAATGTCTTAAATCTAAATGTGTTTACCATCCAGTTCATGATGCCTACATCTGTAGTTGCTATCAACCATCATTATAAATTTGAATTTTCTTTCTCATTATTAATTTAGATATTAATATATCCCTCAGATATATTTTTTCATTCAGAAATCAGAGAACAGTTACAGAATATATCCTGAAGCATTTTCTGGCGGGGCCACACAACTATCTTCAATATTCAGAACTCAATAAAAGGTAGCAAATTTCAAAAAAGGAGAGCACAACATTTATTATCATTTTTTTCCTTTTAAAGGAAAAAGTATATTAAATAACTTCACATTTTTGCCAGTGAAAAGTCAATGTTTATTGAAATATAGCTTTGGAATACTAAGACTGGAGTTTTAAGATGAAATATATATCAGAACAGTTTCTATATTATTACTTTGATAAGTAGGAAGGGATATGTGCACATTTCTTGAATATCTGGCAGGATTACAGAGATCCCCCCAAACTTTATTCTATCAGTTTGCTTGTTTGAAAACATAGAAAGAACCATATCTGTGTATCTGCAGATGTTAATTATATCATAGTAATTACTCATTACATCAAAAATATTTAAATGTTTTTGCTCAGCTTCTTTTCCATTATGTGCCACAGTTTAATAATTGAAGTCCATTAGTAGCACAGATAATTTCATTAATAAGTATACTGAAGCAGAGCCATACTGGGTCAGATATTGAAGGTCCAGTTATGGCTTATCTTGTCTCAGGTTAATGCAGCCAGTAACTGATGCTTAGACAAGAGTGAAAGATCAGGACAAACGTACCTTCCTGCTGCCCCATTAATTCTCCTAACATCCACCACTTCCTAAGCTATAAGCAATGTCTTTACAGTTAATAGCCTCAGTGAATTTTTCCTTGCACAATTTTTCCCCTTTGCTTTTTGAATTCATGTAACTGTGGGCTTCCTTTTGTTTTTCTCCTGTTTGAGTTTGCCCTCTCCAAGCTACAACTACCATTATTTGCTTCCCACGTTCTTGCACTGTTGCTTCTTAGCCACTGGCCAACACAAATCAATGGGCTATACTAATTCTTTGTCCAACCCAGTTCAGCTGCTCTAATGTTCCTGCTGCAGTCACAGAACCAAAAATAACCTGCACTGGGGTGACTTAGAAATGTACCCACACAAATAACTGTGCTACATGACACGGTGTAACACACAAAACACAGTGGTAGGCAGATCTGTATCTCTGACCACAGTAATTGCATTTCTAAGCTAAATGAAATTATTATTGAGGCCTCATACAGAAATACTTTGTATAAATACAATTAGACTTCTATTAACACAGGACTGTATTTAAATAAGCAATGACTTACAGACATTCCCTGTGTTGTCAAAACTTGTAAGAACATCTTGAACATTTAAGAGTCCATTGTGAAATCTGGAAGAAAACATAAACAGTGACTTTACCAACATATAAACAAACAAAAAACCCACCATCTTGCCTCTTCAGAAAAGAGGTTCACTGCACCCATTCGATTCTCACAAGCCCCTTTCACAGACAAGTGGCAAACAGGTACTACTGTAGCCACCAGGGGGAAAACAAGGGGACAATCACAAGTCTTCAAAGTTCCATCACTAAAATCCATGAACCAGGAACATGCTTCTCGAAATCTAATACTTTATCAAAATGAAAACATTTCCAAAGAGCATAATTTTTTGTTTAGCTGTGGAACTCATGTACAGGAAATGAAGAATTTTGGTAAAGGTTTCTCCGAAAAGGAAAAAGAATAGACTATTTTTTGAACAGCAGCTGTACACACGTTCCTATTTTCTCCCACAAAACCAAGAACACTTAATTTAATTATTGTGAGCAATGAAACTGATTAATGTGCTCAGTGAACTGCATTTTCTTTGGCTTTACATTTGCATTACCCAAGTGAAATAAACATTCAAAACTGAGGGTAACACATTAATTAACTTAATTTCACATAGCAACTGCAAATTTTAGAGCACAGTGAGCAAAACACTGACAGCAGCAGAAAGAACATGCACCAAAGTTCAATAAAAAATTGCCTAAAAAGCTTCCTCTAAATGTTACAGATGTCAGGCTAGCTGGATTCACGCACACACATGCAAAAAGGCAACAATTTAACTATTTTATATTTGGGTTAATCTAGGCCCCAAATGAAGCAAATAAAAAAAATCTTACCCTTTGCAACAATCAGACCACTATTAAAAAAACTAAATAGAACTCAGCACAGCAGTAATATACAAAAATACAGTCTTTTAATAATTTTTCAAATACAGCTTCTGAGGCTGTTTAGGAACATGCTAATTTGAAACACTGAAAAAATGGAAGAACAACTCTAGCACTTACAAAATTAATGCTCATTCTCTCAACTTTTAATTCCTGAAGGACGATTGTTGTAATAATGAGGAAAAAAAAAATAAAAAAATCAACCTTTTTGCAAAGATGAAACTGTATCTTTCATAGAAAAAGAAAGCTATCTAACTTTTGATAGGCATAAGCAGTAAATTAAGAAACATTAACATGTTAAATGTTGGGAAATGTGAAACAGGAATTAGAGTAATTCTTAAAAAAAGGAAAATCAAATGGAAATCAAATTAACAGGAACTAAAATGAGGTCATAAATAGAGGCAACAAAATATATTAAAGATATTGTGAAGTATTTGACTGGACTTCAGAGCTATTCTCCCAGCTACATAAAAAAAACAACCCAAAAATACATTCCCCAACTGCAGAGGAAGCCTACAAGAATTTTGACAGATCATTGGGACTAAAAGGGAACTTTTTTTTTTTCAACTTTGTTTTCAATCAGATTGAGTAACTGATGCAGCAGAGTTAATTCAAGTTAAATCAGCCAGAATCAGTAGTTCTGCCAACCACAGAGCTGCTCTTTAAACTGTCCCTTGCTGACTCCTTAGCACCCTACAAACTCCATAATTGTGCATCTGTCTGACACTGCTGGAGTCTCTCAGACAGCTGTGAATGTCTCATCCTCTAAATGAATGTAAGATGAGGGGAGGGGGGAGGGAAATGCTGAGACAGTCAAGAAATATTTTAATCTTTGTTGACATGCACATTAGTCCTGGGATAAAATGTTTCTGGGTTTTTTCCTCCCATCCATTTCTTTACGTATATAATCCATTTATAAAGGAGATTTATAATGGAAATCTCCCCATGAAGCAAAAACAGGTGAGGATGAACAACTGAGCAATCTAACTTTAACTACTTACCTGTACTTCAAAAATGCTATGAAAAAAGAAAAAAAGAAGTGGAGTGTGCTGGTCTAGAGAATAATACAATTTATATACTTCAGGGTCAAAAGGTAGACAAAGGCAAAAAAGATAAATGACACAGCCATAGCACAAGGACACTGGCCTTAAAATTATCACTAAACCAAATTTCAAGCTGTTGCCAAAATAATGGTTTAGAATTGGAGATGAGAAGTGGAGAGTTCTGAGTACCTCAGCCTGAAGAATAAACTTGAGATTCCACAATAGATGCATGCCACACACTCTTTTTAAGATTGTTCTGAATCTGCATTATTGTTTTTGATACTCCCAGTTTTCATTGTGGATTAGTTCTTCCTCTGATTATAAAACATTCTTCCCATAACTAAAAACAACACACACAAATTTCCAGCATATTCCTACATTTATTATTCAGTGGCCAAAAGCTTGTGGTGTCCAAGGGCAAACACAGCACACCCCAAGTTTCACTGTCTTGGGCAGGGGAGGCATTGTGCACAGGCACCCTTTTCTGGCTGCCTGCAACTTTCAAAGCCTCTTCCTCTAACTCTGTCTCTTTCTTGCTTTCACAAATACTGCTCAGGGAAAGCACGTAAGTGAGCCATAACTTCATGATGAGAATCATCCAGATTTGCTATGAAGGACTTCCCCTTCTCCTCAACAGATGCCCACTCCACACTCATTGTGAAACGCAACAGGGTTTGGGTTTAACAGGTGCAGAATATTCTAATAATTTCATTCATATTTTTATCTGAAGGTTCACTCATATTCAGAATAAAGGTATGACATTTTGCAAAGATCACTTAACACTCTACAAATATTTAACCCCTTCTCTAAGCTGCTGAGATTGTTCTTTTCAGTTTTGCCTTTTAGTATTTGAAACACCAAATGACTGATCAGTAGAAAATATTTTACCACAGAAATAACTTATTTCTTCTCTAATTGCTTAAAATGAGTCTGCAATTTTAAAGCTGATCTATATACTGAAGTAGGAAATTTGAAGATATTGATTGCTCCTTTTTTAACTCTAATAAAAGAATAATTTTCTGATCTAAAAGACAGACACCGTCTTCACAGTGAGACACTGCATCTTTATGATTTATAATCACTTCATTACTAAAACTATTCATACAAAATTTAAATTTAAAGGCACATTCCCAAGAATAGAAAGATTCAGAAATGCAATATTAAATAAACATTTAAAAATTGATCTACATACTTAATATGTATCTTCCTATCACCAAGAAAACGCGTCTTTAGCACATGCATCATTTTGAAAGCAGAGTGAAATACCCCCAAAGTTAAAAAGAACTTGAACAAAGCTAAGAAATAAACAGGAAAGTTTTATTAATAAAAACATATTTTTTAATGGAGAAAAGATCCAGAAGGCCAGACAATATGTGTAATGAAAGATACAATTTTCCACTTCAAGTTTGCAAGAAATTTCACTAAAAATGAAGTTCAGATCTTTCACCTGCCGACTAGATAGCGTTAGTTTACTGTATCCAAATCTGAATGTAAAAAATGTAGCAAGATTCCAGCTTGGACAGAACATGTTAGACAGCCATAAACTTTCAGCCTTATTCCCAGGCTGACTTCCTGTCAATTCAGGGATTTATTTTATAATGAACGTTAATGGCAAACACCATAAGAGAGTTATTTCCTGTATGTAGCCACCCAATTCATATCATCAAGACAAGGATGTAGTGTGTAGAAGCATCAAATACAGTATAAATCCAAATGAGACTAGACTAATCAAATGAGATTCTGGATTATAACACATGTCATTTTGACACACCTTTCACTTCTAACAAAAATCACACTCATCAGACACGCCTTTTCATACCCCAGAGGTATCATGAAGCACCTTAGTACCTATATAAACTTCAAGAGACCACCTGCCACTATGTATCGTGAATCTAGATTTCATTATGCACAGTACAGATCACTGTTTGTTTAACCAGAAGCATCACGGGGATTTTTCAAATGAGTCAATGCCCTTGTCACTTCCAGGATCTAGCCAAAATGGCACATAAATCCAACTTAATTTTTTAAAGCAAAATTGCCTTATAGTGGTGCTTCTGGCTTCCTGCTTTGGCAGCTTGGTTATTAAGAGTGGTTCTAAATATCAAGTAGGGAGAGAAAAACATGGCATAAGCTCTTCTTTCCCAAATTGTGCATCCAACCTGAATTTGGTTAGAAAAATAGCAACTTAAGTTCAGAAAAGCATGCATATGCCCGGTAGTTGATACCAAAGCTTCTATTTGCCTAATAAACTGGTCCCCACATCCCTCTAGAGCAGTAATTCCAGCTAGGTCATAGCATATCCGAATATACAATTTGATCAGTTTTGATAGCCTTTGAACTGATACAGCTTGACCTTTATACTCTTTGCCAAAAGCCACAAACAACCTTATGAACTTTCTTAAGTATTTAGTCTTGTCAAGATATTAGCTGACAATCCTTTTAACATCCCACATATGCAACGAGCTTTCTCAAGAAGATGTTAATGCATAAGGAAAACATATGTAGATGAAAATTCAAAAACACTTTCGTCAAGGTTTTGGAGGGGCCGTAGCAACATTTTTTTCCTGACAAAAAGATAGATAAAAAAGACTCTTCTACTCAAGCACACTGTTCCAGGATTACCTGACTGATGTTATTGCTAATGATGTGCTAATAATATGCTCTTGTTGTATTTTAAAAATTGTTTCTCCTGATGAAAATTAATGTTTTACCAATGGGAAGAGAAAACTTAAGGGAAGACTGTCAGACATACAGAGGATGGTGAAGTTTCCAAGACATGATAAGCTCTCAGAGATACAGAAATGCTTACTCCAAGATTTCTTCTCTTCTAGATACACAAGTTTCAGGGAGAACTGTCACTCTTTTTATGTTAAACTGTAATGTTTACCACCTTAAACTACTGCTTCTGCAAACACAGGGAAGAAACTTTCTTTAATACAGACTTAAGGTAATGTGGATTTTGTTGCAGGTATTTATACTTTGTCCCTGGCAAAATATACAGCAAGTATCTTCTCCTCCACTATCCAGCAGCATTCTGAAATAATAAGCATATCCTATCTATTGTTGTGACTTCAACATCTAAAGAAAACACTTTAATAGAGAAGTGTAAGTAAGTTCTAATCATTATTCCTAAAATAATTATCAGTAATTACCCTTCTTGTATATCACTGAGTATCTTCTAGAAAAGAACAAAATACAGGGGGGGAAAAAATATCCCCATTAGGAAACAGTATCTCTGTTCTCCCTAATATAGAGTTCTTGAAGGCCAATGTGACCCCAGTGTTCTCCAGCACAGAAACTGTACATTTCCACTGGCTAAACTCAAAGAACCATAAAAGGTAAAAACAAAATCCCCAAACTTAGAATACTATATAATCATCACCAATAATAAAATAATGCATTAATAAACATGCTTATTTGCAGTCTACAGTTTGAGCTGTGTCCTATTATTAATGAAGGTACTATTAGCCAAATAAAAAATATTAAATAAAATTATGACATGGGAAGTGATGGAAACAGAAGTGCATAAATATCAAAAGTCAGGGTAAGCCCCCTTGCCTTTCGTACTGCTGGCACAGGTGAACCCTAGCTCACCTTCTACTTTAAAACTCCCATAACTAGTAAATCAATTGACTTTGAGTGTTGGAAATCATGGCAGTGGACTCAGGAGACTGAATGAGGAATGACTGCAGTGTTAAGCACTGCAGCCTCTCTCAACTTAAATTCTACCTAAATGCCTTATTTTTCCTACTATCAGTGTGCTTCTGAGGACCTAAAACTAGGGAAGAGAGACATTGCACAAAGAGATGAGGTAGGCTGTCAGCATCTGGATAAATCTGTAACATTCCCTAACACTTCACTGGAGAAGTCCAAGTGCAGAAAAAACACTGTACCCACTTATGTTACAAATAGGCAGTATTTTCAAATGGAAAAGTCTTCTTTTGAAGCCTTCTAGTGTCAATAAGTAGAAGCTTGGAAAATGGAAGATTAAGGCTTTTTAAAACTCTACACAATTTTGTACTTGACTTTTTACCCAGCTGCAAATTTAAGGCAACCTGCATGTAGTGTTGCGGGGTTGATTTTGATTTGGTTAGATTTTTCTTATTATTTGGTTTTATAACCTTGCAAAAATGTCATTAATGATGGTCACTTGTTTGTATTACATCTTAGTTTCTGAGATTGACTTTATTTTAAAGGTCCCAGTTAAATAAAAACACACTTTACAATTTTGATGACTCAGGCTCTCCAGAATAACCTTTACTATGCACAAAATGCACACTCCTACATCCTCAGCAGGGCTAATTAGGGGCTGTAAAACAAGTATTAATTGAGGGATGCTGAAGTTACTGTTGCAGTGATAACTTTGACGCAAAATGAAGTTATAGATATGTTCAAATTGAACAAAGAAAAGGAAATGAAAAGCAAAAGAGAATGAAAAATAAAAGAAACCAACCTCACATAGTAGTGAATGGGAGCTATAAACTTTTCTGGTTTGCTGAGGTCAACTGATTTTTCATTAACACTCCTTTGGAGGGTCTTTTGGGAAGTTTCTGGGTTTTGGTTTTGTGTGCCCTTTTTTTTTTTTTTTTTTAATGCACATACCTTAATTTGTTGTACCTGCTCTAATATAAAACAGATTTCTTCATTAGCCATAAACCATTTGTGTAGGAAGAGAAAACTTTCTATTCTTTTGTTCTGCAAATTGGCTTCCAGATTATCGTTGAGTTTTACAAGAACTATTAAGAAGAAAATTGAATAAAATATAGATCACTACCAAAAAGCTTCTCAAACTTTATGAATAACATGTCATTAATTTTTTTTATTAAGATTACCAGTAAATGTGTTCATCAGTATTTTTTACATCCTTTTTATATTTGAAGAACGTCAAAACAGAAAGCTATTAGAAATATAAAAGAAACACTCATTTCTGTATTCTCTTATAGGTACAATCATCAGTATTTTCAGTCAAGCTCTGACACTTGAGTGAAATGTACCAGAAAAGATCAGAGAAACTGCTTACTGTAACAAACAACTAAAGATAACATCTAACGGTTAATTGTAAACTATGCCCTAGTTACACAAAACTCTGGAAGAATGACTAATGAGTTTTATATTTTAGGCCTGTACAAGACCATAGGAAGTACTTAAAACCCAAGGGATGGTTACCTTAAGGACACACTATACTCAGGATAAAAGATGCATTTATACTGAACCCAGGTTCCAGTTTCATCTTCTGTATTCTGGTCTTCTACTGAAAAGAGATTGAACGATGCAAACCTTCTTACAGACACTTGTTGGAGATGCACATCTTCCAAGTGCTTTTTCTTCAGAACCTTTGAAATGAAGAACAAATTAAACATTAAGAAAAAAACTTGAAGGAAAGAATAAACACAGGCTACTTTAACTGAAGAGGCAAGTCTGGAATCAACCATAATAGCTATGCTATCAGCCAATAGCTATGAATAGCTAGTCCAAGTATGTCAAGCCTGAGAAAAACAACAGTGGTATTAATGGTAGGGGTCGAGAATGGGTTATGAAATTATTATGTCTCAATAACTGTAACGCAAATGTATTGTGTTCAGAAGTACACCAAGTTGCTTTTTTAATTCCTGCTCCAGCAAACCCACGGCCAGAATTCAAGAGGCAAACTGGATTATCCTCTATTCTCCCATCACCACCGCAATGAAACTTTCACAAACCAAGCAGTGCCCTCACTAGGCAATTTCTATGCCACTCACTGTCCTGGTTGAAAAAGAGAAACAAAAAAGCAAGGTTATGTTCTGTAGAATTTAAATTACTAAACTCAAAACACAATCCCCAGATGCCTGAGTGATATGTTTGCCAGGTAGACTACTTCCTGGCCTTCTGCACACTTGCAGAGTTGCTGCCAAACTTGCTTGAGTTGAGAAACTTGCTACCTGTCCCAGGCCCAAGGTTTTCAGATACCACCACTGCGTATTATTACTTGGATGTATTACCACTGGATACATTAGTCAGTCTTTAATAATCAAAAATACACTGACAGCACCAAGTTCAGTGCTAAGAGACTGGAGAATTCAAAGCAGTGGCAGAGACAGAATGTGGCCATTCACATTTTTTAGATTATTAAAACACTTGTTCAGGAAAGTGAAAATGTGGGCTCGCTGTCCTGCACAGTCTGCTGCACTCAACTATCTTTGGTGAGTGAGGTATCAGCTCCTCCATAGGGAAAACTCGGCAGCCAGCCCATTTGGGCTGTATCATTGCACAGAAGACAACTAGCACTTCCCTGCCAGATAAAAAGGTTTATTCTTTAGGTCAGTGATCTAGAAGGAGACATGACCCAGGTTTGAGTTCTTTCTCCTAACATTGGATGGAATGCATAAATAATAACCGCTGCATTTTTTTAAATGAAGACGCATAAGCAGTCCACAGTGATGAGAAAAAAACCCCACAACAAACAGAAAATAAACTCATCACTACAAATAGAGCTACAATTGAGTAGGAGAGTGACACAATGCAGGTTTTTTGCCAACCAGAGCTAAATCTGAAGTCAAATGAGAAGTATCTGTGCAGATTCATGAAACCTGAAACGGAAGCTTTGCATATGGGATCCATACAACAAAACAATGGGTCAGTGATTCTTTTTACTGTGCACAACATTTGACTTTAACTGGAAATGCACTCACATCAAACAGCCTTACAATTTGGTGCAATGACCTATTATTATCTTGCAGGATCTTGGAAATACTACATACATAAGCAGAGCAATTGCATTTGATATGCTGTTAGCTTCTAACAGCAGGTCTGATGCACTGGGTTTACTGCTTTGGGATCTATTCTCATGGGCAGGTCTCAGCTTATGAAAGGCACAGGCATTTTCATCAAAGTAATAAAAATGGCTGTGTGCTGTCCACACTATTTCTTCTACTTCTGTAACACATGGGAAGAATACACACGTAGACGATACAGGAAAAATATCAAAACAGGAGAACCAAATTAAAAGACTAGCAGAATTAAGGCCTTCACATAATAGCAGCATGTCTGGAAACAAAACAGATCACTTTGACAACTAAAATGCATTCTCTGGGTTAGCAGCAAATTTTATGATTGCCTGAGTACTCAGAAGACCATTTCTCCTTCAGCTTCAAAGTAAAATCAAGAGGTCCAAGATCTGAAAATGATAATAGCAGGTAAAAATATTTTTAAAACCAATATATAACTGAGAAAACAGAGCACAAAGGAAGATGATGTTATATTCTTTATATCTTACTGTATTTTTATAGAAGGATTAAAGTATTTTTTTCCTCATCAGTTCCTAAAAGCATTACAATTGAGTTACAAACCATAAAGATATGCTGCTGCTATAGCATAATCCACTCACAAAAGCCAAAAGGTGAAAAACACATCTTAACTCTTAATAATGTTTTGATGAGGATGAAAGATAGTCTTCTGTCTTTCCATGATGCTTTCCTAAGGAAGGTGAAGCTCCCCGGTTTCCTGCACATTAACAATATAAATGAACACATCCCAGGGACCTATGAAACCAGTAGCCAGTATCAAAGCAAGCTAAAGGCTTCTCAGCAGAATAGATGTAATCCTTGGGTTTAGTGATGGCAGAGGTAGAGAACTATTGTGAGGAAGGAATCACCAGACACTACTGTTCTTTGGTTGGGGTTGGTGGTTGCTCTACTTTCTACAGCTAAGCTTCCCTGCATATTTTTATTTTACAAAATACCAGAAGCCTTGTTTCACCCTCTTCAAGATCTTTCAGCAGAGAAAGGACTTACGTTCTGCATAAGATCTTTACAGGTGTACACAAAGCTTGTACACAGGTCATACATACAAATATTACCTAAATAAGTAATATTTTAGGTTCTGTAACGAATTACTTGCTTTCAAAAATTACATTCCTTACAAGAAACAACACCTAGAATGACAAAACCAAACCAAAACAAACTCTTAGCTTGCAGTTTTCTCACTCTCAAACCTGTGTTTTCTTTCCTCTCTAACCTCACCAAGCAATATCAAATTCTAAGGCAATTCTTTCTTTAACACAGAAAAACATTTTTTAAAAAGCATCACCAAACTGTCTCCTGTTTCAGAAATACTCTAGTAAAACACTACCACACATCTCAATTGCAGGACTCTCGTTATTTAACGACAGTATTAGGACTCCCTATAAAACCTAAAGTTGCTCTCTCTTAAAAAAACCTACCAAACAAACAAACAAACAAACAAAAAAACATACAGAGAAAGGGAGTCACATGAATGTCCCAGTATTTCTTTGCGTATCTCACTGTGAATGGCCTAGTCAGACTAAAAGCCAAACTCAGTAACAGCTGATGGTCTACAAATCTTGACTACAAATCTGGCACTGACAGGAACATGGTATTTTCTACACGTAAGAAAGTTTCTACATCATCAGCTACAGCATAATCTATAACCACACCATCCCTAAATATCATCAGTAGAAATGAAAACCAAGTTGTTGTATTCAACTGTAAACAATGTACAAGCTCAAGACCAAGAAAACCATGGGAAAACCTCTGGAGCACAGGCACTCTACAGAGAGAGGAACAAGAAGAGAAGAAAAATTCTAGAAGTTCTGCTGAGAAGAGGAATAAAAAGAAAGAAAAAGAAGCCACTGTCCCATTCTCATTTTAGCTTTTATTTTTCAGTTCTGAAAGCTAAAGTACATTACCAAGTAGGTAAGCAAGACTTCTGTGAGAAGAAAAGCAAGAGGAAGGTAACAGGCAGAATAAATATATAAAGCTTACAGATTTCAGTAAAGTTTTCATTAAACTCTCTGTTCCATAAGGAGCAAGTGTACATATAGGGAACAACTTAGTTTATGCCTCTTCCTCTAACTTCCCTGCTAAAGACAACAGACTGGCTAATGCTGTCAATTGCACACACTGGTAGAGCTTGAAACTCAGCCGTACCAAATCTACTCCAGTCATTTATAAATGCACACTGTGTGACTTAGCTTTTTTTTTTTAAGTAAAAAAAATTTTCCTTGATTCTGACAAGCTAAGTTTAAAAATATTGCCAAATTTCAAACTCAGTACATACATAAAGAAATTTATTGGTAAAGAACACATAGGTAATTATGCAAACCCCTGGTTCTTTATGCTAGCTCCGTAGGATATCTGATAAAAGGGCCTTTTTCTTAATTAAATCAGCGAGCATGCACTCAAGAATCCTTACCATAGCAAATCAATTTGTGTATGCATTGAAAGAAAGCAAATTCAATATATAAACATACCACAGAATTGATTTCACATAAGGCATTATTATAAGCAGTGTGAAAAGCATTTTTAAAAGCACTGTAAGGAATACTTTGACAGTGCTCCTTTAAAGATGGATGTAAAGGAAGGTTGATACCTAATCCATAGATAGATCCAAGCACTGCTGTAGTAAAGACTGCAGAACTGTCTTTTACTTCAGATGTACCAGTGAGATTAAATTGATCCTTGCTCATTGTACCACATAAAAATCAACATAAAAGCTAAAGAACATGGAAAAACCCAGGGCATCTCCAGAGGAAAAGGTCACCGACACATGTAGCTTGAGGAAGAAATGGAAGTCTTCCCCCCACATGCCTAAATACACCCACCTCACACACCTCCATTCAATTGTTATGAAAAGCTCCTGGATTTTAAGAGGCAGGGATATAACAAAGGCAGCATGTTGAAAAGAAACCATAACTAGCATAGCCACAGAGCGCAACTTGTTTAGTCTGCTAGAACTGAAACCTGCAAAGATAAACCTGATATTCCTACCAACAACTTTGACATTTCCTGTTTTACAGTGTAATACAACAGAAGTTTGTCCTGTTGAGCAGGACTAGCAAATTTACAAACTGAAAACACAAACAAGTAAAAGGTCAGCGTTAACCTCCCCACTCTGCCCCTCAACTGCAGCCAGGTGCCCCTGCTGCCATCAGACCCACCGCCTGCCTTCTCCAGGCGTCCCTTTGCGCAAAAACTAAAGGTTTCATTTAGGGCCATAACCATCACATCCAATACAGTAACAACTAACGAAACTGTGCCATCTGTTTCATCTACCGCGGAATCCTTCCCCACTCTGCACTGCTCCTCGAGGGTCAAAAAAAGCACTCCGGGCCGGAGCCGAGGAGCTGCTGCTCTCCCGGAGCGGCTGGGTACCCCTTGCCGCTTCTTCCTGCCCTCCCTCCTCCAGACCAACGCGGGGGTCTCGCCTCAGCTCCGCATGCAAGGCGGGAGCAGGGAGGTGAAGGGTGGGCGCTGGACGGCAGCAGCCGAGATGCCCCGCTCCAGGGGCACCGCCAGACCACACAGGCAGGTCCCAGCACCAGGGCTGCAGCGGGGCTGCCCCCCTCCCGCGGACACCGCTCGTCAGACCACGGGCTGCTCTGGGGCTCTGCCGCGGGCACACTTTGGAGAGCCCTGCGAGTGTGCGTACAGATGTATTTACTATTCCTATTTTTTTATTATTTTTTTTTTTCCCCCCCAGGAAGAGGACTGCGAGCCCCAGCAGCCTGAGCCTCCGCAACCTCCCCCTCTCAGGGGTGCGGATTTCCACCGCTCGGTTTTCCTCACGCCTCCCAGCGCCAGCACGATTCCCCGCCCCCTTCCCCCCGGCACAAGCAGCCCCGCACGGCGGGGACGGGAGCGGGGAGCAGCTACCGGCCCCGCGGCCCCGCAGCCCGCGGGCGGAGGGGCAGCAGGGGACACCGCCCCGGCGCAGGGGGAGGCAGCGACGCGCTCCCCTCCGGGCTGCGCCGCCGGCCCGGCCCGCCCCGCCCCGCCACCCCAGCAGCCCCTCCGCCCGCCGGCTGCCCCTACCTGTCCCAGCAGCCGCCAGCGGGCTCTCGCCGCCCCCGCCCCGCTCGCCCCGCACCTGCCCGCGGCGGGGCGGCGCGGAGAGCCGGCAGCCTCAGCCATGCCTGGCCGGCGGGGACCTGCCGCAGCTGCCAGCGCCAGGCTAGGCCTGCAGGGGGAGGCGGGGGGCCGCCATCTTTGTTGCGGGCAAAAGCGTGTTCCGCGGCCGCCCGGGGCAGCGCTGAGGAGACGGGCTGCTGGCAGAAGGCACGCGGCTCTTTCCCGGCGCACCGGGGACCTCGGGTCGCTTGTGGCCTCTGCACCCCGGGGCGAAACTACGCGGGGAGAAGCGGGAGCGACTGCGGGTCCGCGCCCCGCTCTGCCATCACGGTGCCGGCCCGCCGCGGCCGGCTCGGCGCCCCGCCGCCATCTTGGCTGCGGGCAGGGGCGGGAGCGGGGCGGGGGCGGCTCCTGCCCCCCTGCCATCTTCTGCCGGGCCGGCCCCTCGTGTGACGGCCAGGCCTCGCACCGGCGCTGCCTGGCGCTGGCACGGCTCGGCGGCGGCGGTGAGGGCCGGGCTGGTGGGGAGCGGGGCCGGGATCGGCTTCTCCGGGCCGCGCTCGGGACGACGGGGCGGCGGCCGTGAGAGCCACGGGGCCTTCCCCCCCGTAGGGCCTCAGGCCGGGCCGCTGCCCTGTGCAGCTCTTGCTGCCCGCCAGATCATCTTCTTGAGGTAGAGCGGTCGTGTTGTCACGGCGTTCTTCCAAAGAGGGGGGAAAACTTCCAAAAGCTTCGCGGTTTTTGGTCTTTCAGCCTCGCAACGTGCACAGTTGCATCTTCCTTTCTCTTCATTGATAGTTCCGTTAAACTTCCAGCCCACGGGAAGCACGTTTTGGAGTAACGCAGGTTCATCTGCAAGCTAAGCTGTGTGTACCAGTTGTTAAGAAAATAGCTTCAGTTTTACTGTTTCTTACGTGAGTTAATGAATCAGTCTCAACTCTCTGAAAGAAAGGAAGTGTTGCCTTCAGTTTGTGTTCTGTGTATGTCACACACAGTGTAAATGATCAGCAGTTTGGGATTTTCAGAAATTTCAGGTTGAGCATCAAGAAATGAAGGTTAGGACGCCGTGTGTTGGACTGCAAAATCTTCTTCAAGGCCTTATTTTCAGTGAGAGATGCTACTCTAAGCATAACCATCTTCAAACAATATGTCTTTATAGTAAAATAAAACAAAAAAAAAGCCACATCCTGGACTGTTCAAGAAGTACGTGCACATGCAGGACTTTGCCACCTGGAAGCATCCTGCCATGGAGATTATTTTCCTGCAAGGTATGCTGTTTAAGTGTAGGCTTAATGCTAACAACCACCCTGGCACCTGTTAAGGAAGCCAGCCGTATTTTCCAAATGTTGAGGAAACACATTTCCTACAGAGTTTGAAACAGGAATAAATACTAGAATGTCAGTTATGTTCAAAGACGTACTGTTGTTCAACTTTCCTGTACTGTTTTGATGTAAAGGTGCATTTTTGTAAATTTTCCTACCATAACAATTTTTTTAAAGTTGGTATCTTCCAGAAAAGGAGTGCAGGGAGAGTTCAGCCAGCATAGAGGGCAAGTGTCCAGACTGATGACACCCGAGTTAACCACTGTGAGCTGGCTCCTTTTTCTGTGCTGACCAGTAAATAATGGTTTGCACCATATTAAATACTAAAATATTCTATTGACTTCTCATAATAGTATTCACATGTGATAAACTATACTTTAAAGTGTTCTTGGATTTATTTCTGTAAGTAAATACTGTGCAAATTAGTGGCAATGTGTCATGCACAGAGTCAGAGGATGATCTGGAGTAATTTCAGGTTTTCTGTTCCTGCTTCTAATACAGAGCTTGCTCAAGACACTATAAAGGCTTAGTGCAGTATGATAATGCAGTAAACTGATTTATCTGCATGTTGTATAAATGCTGTTTAAAAAGAGTGGTGTTTTGGTTTAGGTTGAACATGTTTTCAGATGGATGTGTAATTGTTCTAAAATTGTTTCAAGTTAACAGCACTTCTTCAAAGGTGACACAAAGATTGTTATGTCTAACCACGATGTAAACAGTTCCTAAGTTTGTGTGTGAAATATAATATATGGTTACACTGTGGCCAGCAGCTCTGTACAACGTTTCCAAATAAATGCAGTGGGAACTGTTGAAAACAAAAGGAGGGGAATTAATGAAAAAAATCATAAAGTGTGGAAATGGCCAAAATAGGCTGTAGATGCTAAAATTTTACATAGGTACAAGGGGAGATGATACACGTACATGAAAGAGACTTTAAAAATATCTAGAGACTAGGTTCAGCTCAGGAACTTCTTGAGTGACAATCGTAGAAGCCTGGGGGAGTACCTGTTGGGGAATGTAATCTGTGCTTGTCTCATTCTTCCACTTCCCTAAGTATTTGTGGCTGCTGTGCGGTTTTTGCTTGCTTCTGGTTTGGGGAATGGTGCTGCAACCATTTTTCCAGTGACTGTGGCACAGCTGACACATCCTGCAGTTTTTTTACTGTGACCAATTAGACAGTTGCTCCAGAGCTTCTCCAGAGGCTTTCACAGTTTTGACTCATGCTTCTGATCTGATCTGTTAGGCTGGAGGGACTGTTCGTCTGAACCAGTAATGAACACTCATATGCCCTAATAAATGATGTGGTTTAGGGGAGTGATTAGGGAGTTTGGTAACTGGAGCAGATAGTTTCTTCTCCATTCAAAGTCTACTCACAACATTCACAGACCAAATGACACACATTTGTGAAGACAAACCAGGAACAAACTATCAGTTTTTGATGCAAAGTGAGGATGGGGTAAAAGAATGTGTACTGCTTCTTAAGTTTAGACACACTGACATAATATGTGGAATCTTTTAAAATGCTACTTTGTGTGATCTGTGCAGTGTTAGGTACTGCAGTGTATGTTAAGCTTTGATCAAACAAGACTTTACAGCATGCAAAGAAGGGTAGCATTGTGTTAGGAATTTTAATATGTTAATAACACTTTTTGAAAAGAAGACAGCTTTGCTGGCAAAGAGGTAGCAGTAATTTGCTCATGGATTGTGGAAAACCACATCCTTAAGCTTATTCCTGATAAAATTGTTGCAGATCCCGTAGCAGTTCACTGCTTCACTTCATTCTGCACTTTGTGAATGTTTACACTAACACTTTTGATGAGCTGGCATGAGAAACTGAACAAGCTGCTAGGACTTGTAGGTATAGGGATAGAGGTGTGGGTGGCATTGTTGTCAAGGGAAGGAAATGAGAAACTACACTCTTAAGACAGGAGACAACATCTCTGAAGGAGGAAAAAACAACAGAATTTCATAAAAGTTAAATAAAAACTCATTCTAGAAAAAGAGCACACCCTGAATTTTTAAGAGGAGACATCAGTAAATTTGTCAAGTAAAGCACATTTGACAGTGCCTCCATATTAGATCAGAAAGCATTGAAAAGATGGTTTGGGGTCTGTAGCTCAGGAAATCTCAGTATTGCTTCAATATATTCATGTTGGAGTATGGAGTGCTGGTTTGTAGCCATTGTTGCCTTTCCTTTCTCAGCAGGAAGGATCAAAAATCCATTCAAAAATGACACAAAATACATCCATAATAACATCAGATCTTTTAACCAAGGATCTTCTGAAATCAGAGCAGGAAAATTGGAATGATATTTCTGCAAGATACAAAGCCATGACAAAAAGAATCAAGACAAAATTAGAAGAATTGCACAACAAGTACACACTGAATTCAGGAAGCCCAAGGGTAAGTGGCAAAAAGTACAAACATTTCTCATCCCTGAGAAAAAGCAAATAAAGATACAATAATCATCTGACTTTTTGATAAAAAATACAAGACACTGGAAGTTACACGAGCAATTGAAGTTAATCTGAGCCTTTTGTTAAATTCAGAGCAGGTATGGGTAGCTAACGTACCCTAACTCTGAAAGCACCTTTCCAATGCCTGCAATATTTCTTTAGTATCGAATGTATGTCCTATATTCTGCCATTTGTGTATGTTACAGTTGTGTTCTGCAGAACAATGATTGAATATAAGGATTCTAAGGAAATAGTCTAACTGAATATGTTGGACTTGAAATATGTTTGTTTTGTATTGAACAGATCACGGTTGGAGAGAATGTGTACTTTGAAGAGAATGGCTGCATCTTTCTTTCAAAAGCAGATGATGGTAAGGGATTTTCTTCCTAAGGTGGTACAATGGCTATAATGTTATACATGTATCGCTTAGTGTACTTTTCTTATATTAAACCTTAACTGCTCTGTTTCTTAAAATACCTAAACTAGAAATACTTTTATAAAATTCTTTACTGATCGATTCTAGAATCCTGAATCTCAAAAGGCAAGGTGAAGGGAGTTAGGGGCTATTATATTGATATTAAGGCAAGTTTCTGGACGGGAAAGAGAGAAGTCATTTCTTCTCAGAGCCCTAACAACATTTTGAGAAAGGAACGGCATATTAATGATTTTTATATCTGAGGGGATGGGGGAAAAATTACTAATTGTATTTAGTAAAAACAACTGTGCTTTAGGTATCCAAACTTTAAAATATAACACATTTACAAGAAGCCAAGATCTACACTTGTGAATATTTTTAATAACCTCTACAATACTTTTTTTTTTTCCTGGAACTGTGATTTTTTGAATTTATTTTACAAAGTGCATTTGCAAATACCTCATGAGTCAAATACTTGGTGTTAATAAATTCCAGTAGTGTGCTTGTGCATACCGCAAGCAGACTTGTTAAATACAGGCATTAACAGCAACTGTTCATTATGATAGGGCCTTAATTACATTATTTTCTTGCTATCTCTTTTTTTTTGTATGTAGTAGATGAAGCAAATGTTGACATTTTATTCAGTACTGAAGATCTTGGCTTTTCTGATGCCTTCATTCAACGGATCAGAATCTCTCCAGATCAGAGATACATGGCCATCAGCTTAAAAAGTGAAAATTCTGAAGAGGCAACCTGCGTTATTATGAAACTTGGTGATTTTCCTGTGGTGAAAAAAGTAATTTCAAATGTATTTAGTTTTGGTAAGTTGATTATAAATGTGCTGTGGATCACACCTGCTTTCAGCACAACATTTTTGTAAGTCTACAAGTAATAGTAAGATATTTTTTAAAAAGGAAGCAACATTTTTAGATTCAATCCTTATAGCTGTTGAATTTATTTCTCCCACACTGCACAATTGCAAGTTATCTCATGTGGGTGAAAAGCGACTGCTTTTATGATACAAGTTCTTGTTCATTGTAAAAGCAAACATTTATACATGTTTGAACAGTCACACGTCTTTATTTAATTCAATACACTTCTTCAAAAATATACTGACATAACTATTTGCAATATAAAGATCTTTTTGAGAAATGTTGTAGTTATTAAACCCTTACAGCTACAACTGTAGTCACTGATAGCTGTAGGCACATTGCTTCACTGAAAAATGTGCAGGTGCTGCCTAACTATTAAGCATTGGCTGGAACTTCAGCTGGACTCTAGGATGTGGGTCACCATTCACAGCCCAAAGAGGCCTTAAGTCAATTCTTTTATAATAGATTACAGAGCTTTACGCTGCTGTTAAAATAAGCAGAGGTAAACTGAAGTGAATGGGAAGTCTTTTTTTTGTGTGGTATGTTAAAGAATCTAGCAAAAGGAGTGCAATAGTGTGTATACAAGTTCCACATCTTTTATTTTGGATTATATTTTTAGCTATCATCAAGTATATATATAGTACAGTAAGGAATTTGCCTGGGCAGGGCATGAATTTAAAACTGTAGGTAAAACTTTCTAGTTCCAGAAATGAAGAGTAGCAGGAATTTAACTAAGTGTTTGCAAAACTGAAGTTTATAATGCCTGTTGAAACCAGGCCTGAAAATTTATCAGTGACATTTTTCACTGTAGTCGATTTGAATAGCTCTCTAGGTTTCTCTGGAGAATCAGTACATTTGAAAAAAACAGATCCCCATTGCCTCCATAGGTGTGACAGATTATGGCAGATAATAGAGTACAAAAAATTACTATTGGAATGGTAGAAATTACACCCATTTTGTAAACCTACTCAAGTGTAAGTGAGGTACAGAGGTATCACAAAATACAGCGGTATCTCGATCTGAGGAAAAAAAATAAATGTTATGACTGCTTGCAAAGTGGATGCTTGTATAGCATGGTCAGCAATAGCAGGCAGACAAATGAAAGGTCTTGAATATTTAGATCTTCATAGTGAACCCTCAGCCAACTGTGCATTTTAAAGCCACATTGCTGTGCAGATAGCAAATTGTTTGCATTTCTTCAGTGTGGTACTTCCTTGAGTTTTGCACTGAAAATCAGTATTTATGCATAAGACAGCATACAGTAGTTTTTTTAAGTGTCTATATTAAACATCATTCTGGTGGCTGTTAGAGCAGCAGAGATAGCAGCAATTTGGCTGGGTCAGTCAGATTACTAAACTTCAGAATAGCAAAGTTTCTCTATTTATACATTTCTAATGTTGGTTAACACATACACAAGCACAGAAAACTGAAGAACTTAGATCTCAGCAGTACCCATGGGACACATGCATCATCTCTTTTCTCTAAATGGTTTGCATGCAGTCACATGCAGTGGTGCAGCACTCATTATTATCTTGCTGACTCCATTTAAGCCTCTGTTTCTCTGCTTAGTTTTAAACAGCCACACATACTCTTATTTTCCTCTTGCCTCCAGAACTCTCACAGGGTCAAGAGCTTCCTCTTCCTGACCCTTGTCCTCTGCCCTTTTTTCTTCCTTTTTTCTTTCTTTTTTAATATATTATGAGATCCTTGTTCTGTGGGATTCAGGGAAAACTGGAAAAATCTTTTTGTGGCTTACCCCAGCCTCTGGGATGTAGAAATGCTGTCCTCAGTCCCATTTTCAGCATTGGGACCAGTGTTTATGGAGCTCCATTTTTTACCAGTAATAATATATACTTTACATATATAGACTGTTCCAACTTTGATATGTGTTTGTCTTTTTTCCAGAATGGGCTACAAATGATGTTCTGTATTACACAAGTCAGAAGAATCTTAAATGCCAGAATGTGTTTATGACCACTTTCGCTAATCAGAAACATACTAAGTTAGTTTATACAGAACAAGATGCAAGGTAATACTAAAATATAACAAGTCCTTTACATACATAAAGTATTTTATGTATAAAATGTAACTGGTTTGGAAAACAAATTCTTCCGTATCATATTTCAAATGGTAAAAGGCATTTTTTTAGATTTTTTCTGCTGTCAGTAGTGCCTTATGCAGTCTCAGAATGTTCTCTGTTCCCCTCTTGATATGTGATCAACAGAGATTTAACTTTCCTCTCTTACCTCACGAGTTCAGCTGAGTTTATAAATGTCAAGGTCAGTCTCAGGTCAGGGTGTCCTTTAATAAATGTGTGACAGTTTCATACAGGGTAAATCAGACTGTGGATTTCATTTTGTTTTCTCTGCTATTGATGTCTGATACATCTTTTTAAAAACATAGAAGTTCAGGCTAATCCTTGCTCTGGGTAATGGATGAGCAAAATCATTATAGCATTCCCAGAGACAGAACTATTGTTGACTGAATACCCTCTCAATAACCTTTCTTTAAGGAGCAGTTTCAGAAGACAAGAAAGCTCTTGCTGAATTGAGTGCAGAACTAGTTTTTCAGCCATGAAACGTGGTAGATTTCTACAGCATTCCATAAATGTTTGTGATTGTTCCTAATTCAACTTACATATTCAGTAAAGAAATTTCAATTATACTTTCATCTAAAAAAACCCAAAAAAAATCAGCAGTTGAGATGGAGAAAATAAGATCCTTTTGTTCAAGCTGCATTTGATGCATGCTTTTGGACAATCAAGTTGCACTGACCTGACACTTCCCCACAGGGAAACTGTTGGCATAATTCTGAAGGTCATGGTCATTACAGTAAATCTACTAGAAACTTACTCGAAAGGTTCATATGCTATTGCAGCTCATAACTGAACTCACTTGTTCATTGGAGATGGCAAGACATTCTTTTGTGTTGGCATTGAGCTGCTCTGTTCTACATCTCACCAGCTCTTCTAGGTGCAATCCATTTTTCTTGGTTTAGAAGCTGAAAATTTCTTGGCTTTCTTAAAAAAAAATAGCTACAAGGACAAAAAAGTAGTATCGGTGCTAGAGTCCTTGAGAAGAAGAAGAATAACCTGCATTTCAGCTTGACTGTCTTAAAGGTAAGGTCAGCAGAGATGAACTGTTGGAATCTTTACTGAAAGCAGTGCCATGCTCTTGCCAAATTTGTGTGCATTAGAGAGGCAGGAGGCTGATTCATTTCACAGCTGTGCCCGTCCTCCTAAAGATGTCAAGAGGGTGCAATTAGAAAAAACAACAGTACCAAAAACAATTATAGTTCCTCCACCTGCAAATGATTAAAGACACTGAAAATGCTATCTAAAGCATCTTTTCCTTCACCAGTCAAATCTTTTGAAGTCTCGAGGGATCACTATCACAGTCATGTATCTGAACTGTATAATGCAGATTACAGCAGTCAACCCTGCAGTTTCTTGATCAAATCTTCTGGATCTTTGGTTGGACATTGTTTTGCTTTTAGAGACATCCAGTCTTAAAGATTCAAAATGGCAAAGAAACTGGTATGTCCCAAGATGTGACATTCCAGTTAATTAGGATAACTCATTGGAAATTTCAATTTCAGCCTGAACATGTCTAATATTAGCATCCAGCCACTGATTAACATTCTGGGGTTTTTTTCTAGATTTTAGAAGCAGTCAAAACCAGTAGATAGTTCCTAGATTCTTAAATAGTTCCAAAACCAGTTCCTACTTTCCAGCTTTATTACTTCAACAGCATCTTGTCTCACAGAGGCCTCTGTACTATGTTTTTTAAGTCTTTTTATGTCTTACTTGCTTCAGACAAAGTTAGGTCAGTAACACTTAGGCTTTTTATCAATTTATCTTTAATTCCTGCTTTCCTTTTTTTATTGGTGTTCCCACATAATGTCCAATTTTAATTTAATTATCTGTTAACTGCTGGTTTTTTTTAATAGGGTTTCAAGATCCATAAGAAGTTCCACATTTTGCCTGAATTTTTAAGCCTGTATATCTCAATGAGCCTCCAGTATCCGTAATGCAAAAACCTGGATTTGGTTGGGCAACAATCTTTTCTTGCAGATTTCAGGTTCCACACACATGGGATTGTGGGGTTTTGAATCCCAGAGTAAATGCTGCAGGAGTGGGTTTGGCAACCAGTTAGTCTGGAAATACTGCAGCCTCCTTATAGGCATGCTGCTTCTTACCTTGCAGATGGCAGCCCATGATTCTGAAACAACCAATGTGTTGTTTTTTTTAATACTAATCAATGTTAAACCATTTTTTTTAATTATTCCTTACAGATTCTTTGTGGACATATGTTGCACAAAAGATAGACGTTTTCTCACTATCAACAGCAACAGCAAGACAACATCAGAAGTGTGGCTGGTTGACTGTAGACATCCTTTTAAGTTACCCACCCTTGTGCAAGCAAGAACAAAAGGGGTCATTTATCACGTTGAACACAGAAATGATGAGTTATATATTCTTACTACGTATGGAGAGCCTGCAGAATATAAGGTAATTAGAATTTCTTTAAAGATTCATAGGATTCATTCAGATACCTGTTGCAGATCATGTAGAATAGTAGGGCTGACTTTTAATTCTGTGCTTCATTCCTTACTGAAATAATGTAAGAGACTTAAACAGAGAGCTACATGGATTGAAAGACTGAGAGTAGTACATGGAGTCTTGCCTGTTATGTGCCAATTTGATCCCAACTCCTTTGGCAAGGTCAGGAAATGAGTATGCTTCAGCAGTCATTTCCCCATACTTGAAATTTAAATGGTGATCTCAGTCTGCATAACCAAACCACCTACCTTTCTCTTGGACACACTGAAAGCACTTACTTCATGAAAAATCATCTTTAGATTAGTCTATGAGAATTGAATTTACTTTTCCAAATGTTACTGAATAGTTCTTCCATTTTGCCCATGCAAAGGGAGTTTGAAAACCTCAAGTTCTAGCAGGCGAAACCCTCCAATACAAACTAGTATTTTTATTGCAATAAAAATGTTTCATGAGATCACCTCTGTGTTTGAACATCTTATTTGTAACATTTAACATCCTAGTAATGTAACATCCTAGTAATGCAAAGTTGTTTTTTGTTGTTACAGTTGATGAAGGCACCAGTAGCTTCCAGTGGCATAGAGAACTGGCAGTTATTTTATGCACTGGAAGAGAAAACCAAGCTAGTAGACTTGGAGATGTTCGGTGATCACTGTATTATGTTCCTGAAGAATGCTGGTCATCTTTACTTAAATGTGATTTCTTTTGTTTCGCACTCAGTTCAGTCTATAAAGGTATGTTTCGGCTTGGCTTAAGCAACATAATATTTTCTCCATCACTATTTCATTTTTTTTTAGCATAGCACTCTAATGAAAGCAATTAAAAATTCCAAGAGCAGCAGCAGTTTGGAAACTATAATACTGCCAAGTTTGTCATTATGATGAATTGTATTACCTGTGGCTGTTCTTCAGGATTTCAGGTGGTGGCTTATTGTAGCACCTGGGAAATTAAGAGAGAAGCTATCCTATAAGGCAGTTCTTTCTTCAATTTACTGCCATCAAGCTCTTTACAATACAGCTGATTGCTAATGTAAAATAGGACTTGAGTCCTTAAACACTCAGTTTTACTGGGCCTATTTTTGGTTACACTTACCAGTGTAAGCAAGGAAATAAGCCTCCCACAGAAGATTAGAACATACAGATGACAAATATGGACACTGCAGTACAATTTGTGCAAAATATGTCTTCCCTTCTCTAGTTGTTGCTGGATACATGTGGATTAAAACCAGGGTGGCTCAATTAAAAATCATGATTTCTGGAGACCATTCAGATGAAATAATTAATTGATTTATTTGCCTGAAAAATAACAATATGAAGAACTCACAAGTTTATTGTGACAAGCTACCAATGCTGCTTTCTATGAAACTGCTACAGAAAAAGGTTTTCCAAGTACACTATATGGTCTCTGAAACCCTTCATTTTTTTAAAAAGGGTCTTAGCTTATTTATTCAGAAAGGGTCAGCAGTTACCCTGGAGAACTTGGACTTCTGCTGCAATTTCAGAAGTCTCTAGCAGCTTAGCCCAAGTAAGCAGTGGCCTGGCAGAGGGTTTGACTGTGTCCCTGCTGGTCTCAAAGAATGACTCTTGATTTCTTTTATTCTTAGCAGAGTTAAAAGTCTTAAATATAATAGCAGTAAGTGTCTGAGGGTGAATGTGCCAGGAAAGGGTTTTGTTCTTCACAATGGCTGGCACTAGGAACCAAGTCAAAAAGCAGGGGTTTTCAGTGGCTTAGCATTACTAAGCTAACTCACAGCAAAAGCATAACAACTGACATGGACTTGGCTGTATAACATGTTGAAATAGGACTGGAAATCAGAGGGGAAATAGGATCTAAAAAACCAAAACCAATGCAGAATCATTTCAAAGAACGTATTAATTTAAAAAAATATAAACCTCTGCACTAACGACCATTTTAAACTGAATTTGGATTTTTCTTTTTTATTTCACTGTTGAACTTTAACCAGTGGCCTTAAGGGAAAAGTTTGTCAAAGTCTTTCACTTTTTTACTGTTTCATTACTGAATGTAAAAGAAATACAGATTGTGCTATGTACAAACTGAAGATAATTACCCTGACATTCTCTAGGCAAAATTTACAGAAGCCACGTCAGGGTCTCACTTCAAATGCTGTGTTTTCTCAGCTACCTACGTGGGCCTGTGAATTTGAATTGGAATCTCATCCTGAACCTACCACCAGCACTTGCTATTTTCAGCTCACCTCACCAGTACACCCCCCTAAGCGTTTTGCATATTCATTTAAAGAAAATAATCTCATTGAACAAGCTGTGCAAGAGGTACCAATTATTACGAATTGTCACACTACACGTTTACTAGCTAAAAGCAAGGTAAGATTTTTCAGTCCTTTTCCCATTCCCTTTATTCTTCCCTTCCTCTCCACCCATTTAAAGAAAATGCATTTGGCAGGGAATACAGATTAAAAAATGTAAAGAGCAGCTGGTGCTATAGTTACTAAACAGTGGGTGTTTTCTTCGGTGCTACAGAGAAGAACAAGAAAGAGTCGTGATAAGATTTTTTTTCCCATTGCCCTGGGTACGCTACAGGAGATAACAGTACATGACGAGTCAAGAATCTCAGTATAGTGTAACTCAGAATTGCTAGTTGAGGCATCTATGCTCCGTGATAAATGAAAGAACACCCCACAACCAGCTGCACAGTGTAGATCAAGGCTCTTGAAAGTTTTAACAGACTGAGTTTAAAAAATAGGAGATGTTAATAAAGAGTTTGTGCTGCAGCAAGTGGTAAACAATTTTGTTAATAATAGATATTCTTGGTGTTAAAGCAGGAAGGAAAACTTGGGTGTTCTGGTAGTTTAAAAACTCCTCAGGTGTTGCACTTAACTGAATTTTACACTCTGCATCCATAAGCCTACACAGCAGAGGTTGAGTCTCTTGCTTTATTTTTCAAGAGTGCTTTGTACATTCTAAGTGAAAAAAAATTACTGTAATCAAAAAAACACATTTTAAAATAAATAATTGAAGTTTTCATTGCCATGTGTCATTGAGATTTCTAAAATGTCCTTTATTGTAAAATACTCCTTCATTTCCAGGATGAAACTTTGGTGCCAATTACAGTTTTTCATAATATGAATTCTAAAGAGCTACACGGGAAACCACTTCTAGTTCATGTATATGGAGCTTATGGCATAGATTTGAACATGAGCTTCAGAGAAGAGAAGCTGCTGTTAATTGAAGAGGGTTGGATATTAGCATATTGCCATGTTAGGTAAGTCAAATACAAAATGGAAGTAAGGTTTCAATCTGGGGCAAACAGGTATTTTTTGATATGTGATTGAAGGGGTACAAAAAGAATTTTTTCATGTAGCTATACCTAATTCTTCATGCTTTTCATTTCCATCTCTTTTTAGATATATTTTTTTAAGTCATTTTTAACTAAAAAATACATTTACCTCAGGGGAATAAAACATTACACTTTCAAGACCACATACTGCATTTACATTTCTTAAATCAACAGGATGTTTGTATGCAGCTTTTAATCTTCTCAAGTCTCATTACTTCTTGTGGCATCTTTACTCAAGACAAATGTTGATAACATGTTCAAAGTGCAGTCATGTGCTTCCTCCTCCTCTTTCTGAGGCCATTGTGTACTAATGGTCTGTCTGCATCTTCTGAAAGCCATTTGCCTTCTACAGCAACAACTGAGCATTTAGCCTTCATCTCGTTCTTTCATTGGCTAAACCCTCCTTCTCCAGTTTAGCTACAAATCTGTTTTTATAAAACCACTGTGTACAATAGGCTTCACGTTTTCATTGAGATAAGAGTTCAGTAGGTAAGGAAGGTAACAAAAGAACCACTTTAGGCAGGGGAAGGAAAGGGGAGAATGAGCAATTGTTTGAAACACCAGTTCCAAAACAAATTCAGCATACAAATATATTCAATCTGCTAATGCAGTAGTAAGCATTGTGCTGTTCTTCCTCCCACCCCTCTAAGTATCTTAAGATGCAAGCCAGTGCTGGGTGAAGAATCCATCTTCATCAAAGATGAGGAATTTTGGCAGTCTCATCAGTTAATTTTAAACTCAAATATTAAATAAGGAAACATCAGGTGGCTGAAAACTAAAATTGTAGTTGCATGAAAAGGAATATAAATTGATTTTTAATTTCTGTGATTATTACAATATGTCACATTTCATGTAGTATTTAAAATGCTGAAACTACAAAAAAAAAAACCACCAACAAACCACTTTCTAACAATCACATAATTTAAGTTACACAGAAGACATCCTGACAGTCTCAGTGTGGTACTGAAATACACTATTTTAATCTTTTTAACAAATGCTAGTGTTAGTGAGAAGTATTGAAAATGTTTTAGTTCTCTTTTTAATAGTTTCCTCTATAAAAAGTAGTTTTAATAGTTTCCTCTATAAAAGTAATGTCCTATTTTGTATTGCCTGCAATGACAGTGTCATTTCCTAAAGTGGTGCTTTTCCTGTGAGTTCCAGGACACAAGCATACCAGGCACAGGGTGCCCTTCTGCAGGTAGGAGTTTCATCACTCACCATGCACGATTTTTTTGTTGTGTATTTAAAATATATATTGTGTATTTTAGCCATAAGGGACAAGAATAATTAGAAGAAAAGTTACTTGGAAAGTCAGATGGTGGTTTTGCAATTCTGTGTCTGCTGCTGTCCTTTCATTATCTGAATGAAGCTTTGCCATTCAGTGTTTTCTGAAGAGACTCCAACTTGAATTGCTTTACATTTCAGGGGTGGAGGAGAGCTAGGCCTTCGCTGGCACAGAGATGGATGTCAGCATAATAAACTCAAAGGTCTCCATGACCTTAGGGCTTGCATCTCACTGCTGCACGAAGTAGGATTTTCTCAGCCAAAACACACAGCACTGGCAGCTGCCAGTGCAGGAGGAGTTCTTGCAGGAGCCCTGTGCAACACTGACCCAGAACTTATCAGAGCCATGGTTTTACAGGTGAGGTGCTGCAGACCTTTTACAGATTTTGACATTAAACTGTATTTTCTGTTTTGTTCTACCAGTTTCAGAATTGGAAACATTCCAATTCAGGTTTCACTTTCCTCATTTGTTTGAGAAAACCTTGACCTAGGCATTTAAGGTTCTGTGTCCTAATTGCAACTTTTTTTTTTTATAAATAACTTCAAAGGCTCCTTTTGTAGATGTTCTAAACACAATGATGCAAACTCATCTCCCCCTGACAATTGAAGAACAGGAAGAATGGGGAAATCCATTAGCAGATGAAAAATGTCTGAAGTATATCAAAAGCTACTGTCCATACCAGAATATTAAGACCCAGGTAAAACTCTGCTCTCTGTGTGGAATACTACAGTAATAAAGTGTAGCAGTTTATAAGAAAACAAAAACAGATAACTGAAATTTAAGGAAAAAAGTAGTTTATTTTACCTTTTCAGTACTTTAAATCTCAGTATTTTAGAATTGTGTTAGCTGCTGCTTTGTGTTAAAATGAATCAATGCAAACTATTTCAGTAATAATCTTAGTAATATTTGGAGTCATAAGTGACTACTGAAATTAACCAAACACATTCTTGGAAATAATCAATAGATTTCAAAAACTGTTTTTGTGGTAGGACTGCCAGGAAGCAATGGATTATTCTATTGCATAACAAACCTCAACATGTAAAATATCTTCTCCTTTTTTTGGGGGTTTCTGTTGTTCTGGGTTTTGCAGTTTGTCACAGGAGGAAGGAGGTATTTTTCACCAATTAAACACCTTTTCAGAGGCAAACAATTAAATGGGAAAGAGTTGTAACTTTGACATTTGAAGTTATGTGATAGCTGTGTTGCATAGCTTCATCAGGTAAAATCCTACTATATAGAACCGGTTACTTTTATGTATGGAAAGATTGCAAAAGTAAACCTGCTATTCCAAGGAGATCCATTACATGATTATTACCCCCCTTTTTTTGTAATCATCAGCTAGCAGACACGTGTCAGACCTTTGCCAGCAGGGAAAGGATGCTTTTCATTACCTTTGGCAAGCAAATGATCCTCTAATATGAAGTCATTTTTCAGACCAAAATACTTTTGCAGTTAGAGAGATGCAAGTCTGTAAGAGCAGGTAATTATGCAACAGATGTCCTTTTAGATAAACTGTAACAAGCAGTACAGTCAGATAAAAAGAGAAGAATTTGTAACTTTGAGAAAAATCAAGTTGTCAGGTCTTTAACTAGTTTTGTTTTTTAAATCTCAGTGTTATCCTTCAGTTTTTATCACGGCGTATGAAAATGATCAGCGGATACCGCTAACAGGAGTTTTGCGGTATGTTCAGAAATTTAGGAAGGCTGCACTGGATCACGCCAGCAGAACAAGTCAGAAAGGTAAAAGAATAAGAATATTACAGATACATTGAGTGAACTAAACCAGAATATTAGTAGTCATATAAATAAACACCACAGAGGTTGACCCCTCCTTAAATGCATTCATTTGTATGATACAATCCACTGTCTAAAGCTCTGAAGTAATTTAGGTACCTGCAAAGATGAGGTGTGCAGTCATAAACCTCAACTTCTAAGATGCACTCTCCAGAGTCTTGAAAGGGACCAGGTATCACTGCATTGTAGATCTGCCTGAAAAGAGTTAAACCCATATGTGTGAAATACTAATAGCAACAAACCACAGCAGGCTCAGGAAACCCTCTGAGGTGAAAAAAAAATAGAGACTGGGAGCATATGAGCTGGGCTTGCTACTTTCTAGGCCCCAGCACATGGCAACTGTTGGACAGGGCTAGCCCAGCAACTGAGACAGTCAGACTGCAGTTCTCAACAACACACGGATACAGATCTTATTTTTGCTGCTCTATAAAAACTACCTTTCCCAGTTTGCTAAAACTGCAGGTGCTAGTCCCAAGTTAGAATGGCAACGGTGTCTGCCAAAGCATAAATACCTTCATACCTGAAACTTAACACTAGCTTTGGCACTGTTTCCAGTAAAAGGTACATTCAAGCCTTTTTATTTTCTAGTACCGTCTAATCTGGGAGAGGCTTTTACCATCAGTACCAAAATAGACCATGAAGTAGCTTTTCTAAATTTCATTATGCTGCTTCTCTGCTAGCAGCACAACTGCAGTGGCTGAGAAAGAACAGCAGAACCTGCAATTGCTGTTCCGAGCTTTGCTCAGAAAGAAAAAAGCCTGTTTTTCCAAAAGGACTCAGAGAACAAACACCCTAACTTTATAAACATGTATTTCATAGAAATACAAGTAGTTCATCCAGCAAGCCCCTGTATTGTTCTTTTTTTTTTTTTCTCTTAAAGCATAACAAAAATTGTTAGGACAAAAGGTAGAATTACCTAGCCCTAAACAACTCTTGTCCCCACTTACCTTTTTCCCTTGTTCATTCAATGTTGAGTGATCAGTAGCTTCATTGTTCCAGGAAATTGGATCCCTAATATCATCTTAGACGTCCAGGCAACTGGCAATCATTGTGATTCATCTTGGGAGGATTCACTCAATGAGGTACGTTTCCTTTATTGCACCCACCTATAATATGTTGCAGGGAGGTGTCCCCTCTACTGATACCACAGCCTCAGTAGTTCATGCAGCCATTGACATCTTTGTCAGTGACATGGACAGTGGAATTGAGTGCACCCTCAGCAGGTTTGCTGATAACATCAAGCTGTGTGCTGTGGCCAACACACTAGAGGGAAGGGACACTAGCCAGAGGGACCTTGACAGGCTTGAGAGGCGGGCCATGCCAACCTTACGAAGTTTCGCAAGCCCAAGTGCAAGGTCCTGCACATGGGTCAGGAGAATGCCAAGCAAAATTACAAGCTGAATGGAGAATGGATTGAGAGCAGTCCTGCAGAGAAGGATTTGGGGATGTTGGTTAATAAATTTTACATGAGCCAGCAATGTGCACTTGCAGCTGAGAAAGCCAACCATATCCTGGGCTTCATCAAAAGAAGCATGGCCAGCAGGTCAAGGGGGAGGAGTCTCCCCCTCTACTCACCTCTTGTGAGACCCCACCTAGAGTACTGTTTACAGTTCTGGAGCCCCCAACACAAGGAGGACATAGAGCTGTTAGGAGTGAGTCCAGAGGAGGGCCACTGAGATGATCAGAGGGCTGGAGCACCTCTCCTATGAAGACAGGCTGAGAGAGTTGAGATTCAGCCTGGAGAAGAAAAGGCTCCCAGAAGACATTATAGCAGTCTTCCAGTATCTGAAGGAGCCTACAGGAAAGCTGGGGATGGACTTCTTACAAGGTCTTGCAGCAAGAGGACAAGATGGAACAGTTTTAAGCTGGAAGAGGGTATACTTACATATTAGAACAAAACTCTTGACTGTGAGAGTGGTGAGACGTGAGCTGGTTGCCCAGGGAAGCTGTGGATGCCCTGTCCCTGGAAGTGTTCAAGGCCAGGCTGGATGGGGCTTTGAGCAACCTGGTCTAAGGGCAGCTGTCCCTGCCCATGCAGGGGAGTTGGAACTAGATAATCTTTAAGGTCCATGCCAACCCAAACCATTCTGTGATTCTGTGATCGAATGTTTGAAGTATTAAAAGGAAAAAAACCACAACAAAACCAAAGCCAAACCTGCTGGAATTAAGGTTGTTGTTGCAACCTTTTATACATATTGCAAGAGCAACTGCTGGGTTTTTTACATATATAATTATTTATATCTTGATACATACATTTATACATACATATATGTATGCACAGGAAGTTCCACCTCAACATGAGGAAAACCTTCTTTACTGTGAGAGTGACAGAGCACTGGAACAGGCTGCCCAGAGAGGTTGTGGAGTCTCCTTCTCTGGAGACTTTCAAGACCTGTCTGGATGCCTTCCTGAGTGATCTGCCCTAGTTTTTTTTGGTCCTGTTCTGGCAGGGGGGTTAGACTCCCTTCCAGCCCCTAACATTCTGTTATTTTTTTTATATATATATATGAAAGTGCCAGAGTATTGAACCTCCTCCTTATGTCTTAAGCCTCAAAATTGTTTTAAATTCCCCCTGTAAAGTGCTGAGCTTCGAATGAAAGGCTTTAAGTTGTGCAAGACACAGTTCCAGCAGAAAAAGTCTTGCACTGTAGACTATGAAGTGCTTAAAATTGTCATCCTGGCTATTTACTTCCATCTTCCTCATGAGTAAAACATGCATGAGGGCTTTGATCCTCGCATTTTGAAGTACATGATCTGTACTATCAAAGGACTCTACTACAATTAGGTTTCAACATTTTGCACTTTCTAAAAGGGCGCATGCAAAAAGCAGCCTACTGCCAAGGCCTGCCATCTTGTTACTGATGTTTCAGACTATCCCAGTTGGATACAAATATTATTGCTGTTAATTTTAACAAACCCTAGCAACTATTACTTGATTGTTGTGGATGTTATTCCCAAAATTAATTACTTCAGGGAAAGCCTTATTCTGTCTTAGGGCGAGGTGTTGCTTAGCATTAGCATGAGAACGGAAGGTTAGAAGAGCTGTGCAAGAACCTGAAGGTTTATCATACAAAGATATTTTTTATTTTGTAATTATGTATTTTCATTGTTTTAGGTTGCAAGACACCTTGCTTTTCTGAACAAAGAGCTCGAGGAGGCATGCCATCTCCAACATCGTAACAAATCCTGCAAATAGCTAATAAACATATTGACCATCTGAAGGACTTTGGGTCAGATTTTTATTTATATGAAAAGCAAATACCTTCTTCAGAGGATCTGCCCTCTTGGATCCCTGCTTTATGGGCATAAGCAGACAAGAGATTCAAAGCTGGATGTGGTATAAATATACAAACTAAGAACTCCTAAGAGGCAGCACCTAGAAAGCAGCTCTTCTTTCCTCACAAAAATACACAGACTTAAAAAGGACGTATTTTTAGGACAGGTTTACTTTGCTACTCCACAGACCCTAATGGGGATTTTATACCATGCTTTTTCCTTTTCATCACCAATACAGATACAAGACAATTAGGTATCAGTTTTATTTTTTAATTTTTCATTTCATTTTGTACACAAAAGTTCAAAAAGCCAAAGAAAACAATTTTTTTAGCATTTCCCTGAAACCAGTATTTCCCAAACTAACATGAAGCTTGGTTATTCTACACCTGCACTTAACAGTTCACATAGAGTAAATTGAAGGCACTGGAATAACAAGCTTTTTCTGCCACAAAACAATTTCCTTTAAAAGCTTCCATAGTATGAACAGGCTTTGCTGTTTTGTATTCAAGGACCAGGCCTTCTCCCCTCTCAGTTTTAATTAGTTTGGTATTGACAGCTTTACCAGCGTTGCTAAAATTAGTACTTAGTCTTACAACAGCTTCAGATGGAAGGCTAGGAACTATAGCTTGCAGGTCTATTGTCGATTCCTGCCCAAAATTGAGAACCATCATAAAGACTCTGTCTAAGCCATCCAACTCCCTCACGTACAGAAAAACATTGCTGTCATTCCAGACGTAGCACATCCACCCTCGACTGACAGCTAGCTCATTGCTGCGAAGTAGAGTTAGCTCTCTGTACAAGTTCAGGGTTGAATTGGACCAGGTCATCTGGATCTGCAACAATCAGCATTCATAGGGTCATTTTTTAGCACTGAATGTAGGAAATATTACTTACCTCTCATGCCCATGCAGTCTACTGAAAACATACCTGTTAGAATTCCATTTTGACAATTACCTCTCTTCAAATTTGCCTGCAAATTCCACTGAAAAACTGCTTTTCCTTCGGCACTTCCTTGGCACTCGGGAATGGCAGAGGTTATTAGGCAGGACAGAATTTCCCCAGCACTAATATTATTTCGTCCTCCCACAGTGTCCTTATAGTGCCATTTATCTGAGAGAAAGCCACGGTCATTTAAAGCTTTAGACTCAGTGAAAAAAGCTCAGTATCATCTGCTAAAGTCACAGGGTTTGTTCTGTGTTTTATTTTTCCTGACTTTGATTTCTTTTTTGTTTTTCTTCAATTCTGGTCAGCACTGTAGATCAGCAAAATCTTGATTCACTGTTCAACTGCCTTGAAAAAACTTTGTATATAACTTAAATGTTACAGATGGTCCATGCTAAGTTCTTGTTACAAGGCCAGGGCTTTCTATAACAATAGAAGTGAAAAAAAGACCAGATTTCACTTTAATATTAGCATCCTTTTAATTATTTGAAAGAACCAGATTTCCACATCTATATTATAATTGCAGTTGCCATGCATAAATGAATATATATAAAGTAGACTCCTTGCTCACGCGAGGACTTCCTTTTCTAATAAAATTTGTTAGGATTCAATGCCTTTCTATTTTCCTCCCTTCAGTTTGCTCTTACTAGCTACACTACACCAATTCCCACTAAGTAAAAGAAGGCAGAGCAAAATAGATACATTAAAATATTTTCAAACCATCAGTTAGTCACGCTGAGATACCTACCTCAACATTTACACTTTGGTAGTCAGAGTGAACAGGTAACCAGCTATTGTTGCCTTCAGTAAAACCAGCATTAACTTTACCATCCCACTGCATGGGGGATTTCTCTGGAAAGATTGCCTAGAAAATAAAATGGTGTAGAAGCCATTACTAAGAAATTACTTGTTTTGATTAGTATATTCAAAAAGTTATCCTGTGAATAGCATGTTCTCACATCTTCCAAACGCTCAGGATTGCAGGATTGCTTTCTTTAGTTTAAGGATGTAATCCTGCTCCAAATCTAAAGAGAAAAATAAGAATCAAGACAGTTCCTGAAATGGAGGAAAATGGATGGTCTCATGGATACAGCATCACTGGGTAAAATGTGTAATTCCCATTAGAGTTGTCTTCCCTTACAACGGATATTTGGATAAAAGTTTACTAATGACAGCTAGGATATTCTGATAAATATGTAGACAAGGGGTACAATTGCACAGGATTGATTGTGTTAGAAATGTAAGATTATTTCCAAGTGCAAAAACTTTATTGAAAACCAACTTTTAGCAGATTAAAAAGTGTCAATATAAAAAGTCTTACGTTCTCATTTTGAAGAATTCAGAAAAAATTTTGAAAAAGCTTCCGTGTTGTTAACGAAGAGCTTGCCAAAAGATCTGACACATTAAATTTAATTATATAAGAGGGCATAAAATATCTTGCACATGCTTTGAGTGTTTGTTTTCCAGGAAAACTTTTTTTCATATAGAGTGCAATTTTCAGTGCAATCTGTCAGAACAGCAGCTCAACAAAAGAAATTGTCACTTTGCTTTGTGACATTATAAATAACTGGTTTCTCCTTTTAGCACATTCTGAAAAGCAGGGGTGGGGGGAGAAATCCTAAATTTTCAACACTGCTAAGACTCCCTTTCATCTTTATCTCTTTCAGCTTCTCCTGAATTATTTCAAATGCTGGTGCTAAAAACTATACCCTGAGCAAATACTCTCCAGCTTTCTAAGACATCCATTAATCAGGGATTCTTCTCCAGACCGAATGAAGAGTGGTTTAGCATTGTTACAAAGCCATGAGCCACAGGACAGCCACTGACAGAGAAAAAACCCTGAGGAGCCAAGGGCAAGACACTTTTCTGAGGAGGATCATTCTGTCATCAGTAATTAGCAGCAGGAAGAAACTGCAGGAGATATTTTGACCTAGGTGTTTCTCAGAGGAAGCAATTTCCTTTTAAATCAGAGAATCTTTTCCTCATATCTGAATCAGACAAACCTGATGATTGTCATGTGCAAGAATTCTTCCCTTTGTACATCTTTCCCTTTGGCACAGGGATATCCAACACTGTTGGCAACATCATCAGAGGCTGTTTCATTCCCTAACAGAGGCTTTCTGAAAATTTCTGTAATCCAACACACACAAACATCCTATCATTGGTTATTTGTAGCTATGATCAAGCAAACTAGGCATCGAGTTCCCAGACTCAGGTACCTAAATCGTCTCTGGAAAGGGATCTAAAAGTCAAGTAAAAAAACCCTGCATGACAAGCAAAAGCCATTTCTACTTGCCATCGGGGCAACGATAAGCAGGGGCTGGTCTGTACACCCACCCCTTTCTGGAGGTTCCTTCAGAGTTTGGGCACAGAAGGAGCCTCTAGAAGGGGGTGGCTTACACAGGTGCCTTTGCATAGTCCAAGCAAAGCAGTCTGCAGGAGGTGGTGACTGTAGCTATGGTCTCTCAGGAATTCTGCTTTCTTTTAAACAGCAGCCAGGAAATAATGGTCTTTGACATAGCAATTAGGGTGCTTCTGTAGGAGGAAGGAGATAGCAGCTTGATTCCTCTTGCCTCAGATGTTTGCAACACACCTCTCCTAACCACTAGGCCAGGCCTGGCATTGGCACTTGCTGCTCTTTCTGCTGAAGCAAATCAACACTGCTACAAACCATGCAAAACTGATCTGGCAGAGGACAGAAATCAGGAGCTATGATTGCAGTCTAGCAGTTCAGACACACATCAAGGCTTTGGTTCTGGTCTCTGGCCTGGCCATTTCCATGTGCTGTCCGTCGGTGTTGCCACGGGGAACACTGAAAACCCCCTAAACCATGAGAAAGACTGGGTTTGGTTAACTAAAGTTCTTGTATTCTTTAAAGTTCTGTTACTCAGAACTAAACAGCAACAGGGTCAGAGTTTATAGGCTCTTCACTTACGTTTTCTGATGCAATGTTCTCCATGCCTATTTCTTCACCATAGTATGTCACAGGAGTACCAGGGAGGGTTAAAAGCAGCATGTTTACAACATTGACATACTCCTTCCCAATCCGAGACGAAATCCGAGCAGCATTAGGGCTTCCAACCTGAAGAAAACATAATTCTGTTAAACACACATTATAAAATGCCATGCATATGTGAAATTAGTTAACTCATTTAACAAGATATTAGGGGTTTTTCCTTTTTCTTATCCCTTCAGACCCATCAGGGCAAATACCTGTTTTATCTTGGTGCCAGTAGAAACTTCTGACTCAGATAATTGAGCACACAGAAACCCTGCCAGCAGCACATGAGGCAGCAGTGGGGATTGATGACAAATAACTCCCCACAATTACAGCTCCCTCAGACTTCTGCCATCTCCTCTGCCCTGTGAAGGAGAGATCTCCTGAACATCCTGAACATGATTCCAGCAAAGACCAGCAAGGTTTTAACTGCCCTCACCTGCCTGCTCTGTTCTTCCCCGGCCTTGGGAGGTTTCCAGAATCCATTGCACCAAGTCAGCTTACAGACAAAGATAACTGTACCAATCCCACCCTCACTGGTGATTTAAGCCAATCTCCCATACTGCATCAGAGACAGCACGGGAGAGGCATGCTCGTAAATTCCCTTCTGTCACCCTTGCACAGGGGGCATAACTGTTATTGAAGGGGAGGACAGCCAGCTGCTTGGCCAACACCAACAACTGTGACTATGGTGGTCTGACAGTTTCACATGGATATCAACTATAGGCAAGCCATGGGCTCAGGCTGCTGCTGATCCCACTGAAATCAGTGTGCATGTGTGGGGGAGGCTTCCATCACCATAAGAGAAATTATCACCTCTAGGTTTCTATCAATAACCAATAGAAACAAGCCCTTCCTGTAACAGTCTAGAACACTTACCGCCCAGTTTGGCCATTTTCCTGCTGGCATGTTTTTCATCCACAAGCTGACAGCTTCAAAAATACTGTTGCCTGATAGACTTTTCATGTTAATTAGGTTGAAATTGAGGGGAAAATCTGCTTCTTGAATAAAAGTTGTTCCATAATACATCATCGTTGCTTCAATGTCTTCCTCTTCATCACTCTCAGAACCCATAAACCTACAAAGGAGGACACAAAGTACCTTTTATGGCTCATTCTCAGTTTGCACAGAGCAGAAAGCTAGGAACTGTGTTGGACATACTTAGAAAATAACACAGCATTAAGAATTAGGTTTGCTTCCCTCCTCCCCATCAAAAAAGATGAATGCAGAGAAACAATATTTTGTAAAGTAGATGAGATGAGAAAAAATATTTATTGGAAATTTCTGGAGAAAAATCTACAATAGTCAAACCACGGCTGTCAGTGACCTAAGTCTTATCTTTCTGAATTCTTATAACTTCATTCCAGCAATTTCCATGCTTTCCTTCACAAAAAAGGACCTGGGGTCCCCAAAGTTGAACATGAGCCAGCAATGTGCCCTTGCCTCAATAAGGCAGTAACAGCATCGGGGTTGCGTTAGGAGGAGTGTTATCAGCAGGTCAAGGGAGGTGATCCTTCCCCTCAGCTTTGGTGAGGCCACATGCGGAGTACTGTGTCCAGTTCTAGGCTCCCCAGTATGAGAGAAGTATGGACATACTGGAAAGAGTCCAGCTAAAGGCTACCAAGAGTAAGGGACTGGAGCATCTCTCCTGTGTGGAGGGGCAGAGAGGTGGGACTGGAGAAGAGAGGTTACAGGGAGGGAATCTCATCAATGTATAACACTATCTGAACAGAGAGTGCAAAGACAACTGAGCCAGGTTCTTTTCAATGGTGCCCCATGCCAGAACCAGAGGTAACAGGCACAAACAGAAAACACAGGAGTTTCCTCTTGAACATCAGGAAAAAGTTTTTCACAGTGAGGGTGACTGGGCACTGGCACAGCTTGCCCAGGGAGACTGTAGAGTCTCCCTCCTTGAAAATGCTCAAAAACTAACTGGAAATGGTCCTGAGCAACCAGTTCTAGGTGACCCTGATGAGCAGGGCAGTTGGGTCAGAAAATCGCTAGCGGTGCCTTTCAAACTCAGCTATTCCATGATTTTAACAATCTGTGACTATGTGTCGACATCAGCCATACTATTAGTACTATACAATGTGCTGATTAATTAGTTTCTCTGTGGTCCAGATGGTTGCCCATTCTCTTTACTTTTGTACAGTCCATAAATACAGCAGAGCTCCCAGGGCCAGTCTCCTTTCCCTTGCATATTGGGGAAGAGGTAATATAGTCCATGAGCCACAATTTGCATTTGAAGAGGAAAACTTTATGGCATATTATAAGAAGATTAGAGAAAAATCCACTAGGTGTACTGAAGATTACCTGTATCGGCCAGGTTCACTGCTGAACTGATTCATGGTTTGACGGAAGCTACGGATCAGATCATGCATACCAACTTGTGTGGTCGTGTAGTCATGGTAGAGCTGGGAATAAGCTGTGATACTCTCCTTAAAGAAGAATGTAATAATTCCCATTAGTTCTCTGATATTTAAGATTTCAGAACTCTCCAAATTCTTCCCATCCTCTCTCCCGAGGCAACACACCAGTCTGGGTAATTTTTAACTGAAATTAGTTAAGCATACCGACACTACCAGCGCAGATCTGCACTGCACCTGGGGAACTCCAAAGATATGATAGCAGAGGGATGATTATTTTGGATCCTGTCTTTCATGAGGGAGAGTCCAGCCACAGCTGTAACCCACTGAGCCCGTCCGGAGCTGCAAACACAGCAGGTACTGTGACCACACACCAGCCAGGAAAGACGGACAGTGTAGCTGTAACTTACAAAGGCAACAGTACTTGAGGAGCTGACCAGTTTTATGCGGTGCCCAGCTGTTCCCCACAGGGGAACAGTTCTTAGTGCTGGCACTACCTGGGAATGTCCCCAAGTTCACTGCCTCAGCAAAAGCAAATGGTGTAAATAACAGGTGCTTCTGAACATGTCTGGCCACTTCCCACGGTGACATACTGCCAGTATGAGGGGGGTTTGTTTTACTCCAATTCCTACTAGCACTGTAGACAGATAGGTACTAATAGAGACTGCTACAGGATCCCAAGCGAGCAAGAGCTCTGAGCTTACCTTCTGTAGTGGGCTCCCCAGAGATAACAAATCAACTATTAAAATCACAAGACTGGTCTTTTTAAAAGATAATAAATAAATTGAAAAGCAACTGTGTTGGAACAGAAATACAAAGGGTCTATGGACAATTCTCCTCCCACTTACAGGGCTCTTCTTTGCACCTACACGATCAGCTCAGGGGCTTCTTTCTTGTATGTGCTCCTTCTGCAGGGAGCCCAGGAGTCATCTACCTCAGGAAGACTGACTCTATCTTTCTAAAGCCACTATGAAGACCCGAAGGAGTAGAAACAGACACCCTCTTGCCCCAGTGGGAAACACAGGAAAAAGACAAAGACAGAACATATACATTACTGGATTCTGGGACTTGTTCACTTGAGGCTCATCCCGTAGATGTGTTGCTTCTAAAAGATACTTAACAGCGCTGAAACTAAATCCATCGATTCCTTTGCCGAGCCAGAATTTGATAATATCCTAGACAGAGGTCAAATTTGAGAATTCCAAGTGAGCCCATCCCATTCAAACTAGTACATACTTAGAAAGAAAACTAAACCTGTTAGTTGGTATTAATATATAACAATTTAATTTTTAATTTGTACTTCAAATTTTACCTCAAGTTGAAGTGAATCATGTTGACCTAAGGTCAAACCAAGATCTGAAGAAAGCATGTCTTATTATTTCATCCAGTATAAAAACAAAGACTGCTTTGTAACTTGTCCTGCAGTTCACAGGACCAAAGCCAGGACATGCCTCACTAAAAGCCGTGTCTAATCTCATCCATCAAAACAACTGGGCCCATACTAAGCACTGTTGTTGAACACTTGTCATGGCTGCACCCTGTTAGAGCACATTGATATGCAATAAGACTTTGTTCTGCACAGACCTTGGGCCACCAGTTTTCTTTTTATACAACAGAGCTCTTAAAATGTTTGTTCTCTCTTATTTGATGTGATTTATTTATTTTTTCGCTTTTATTTTCAGACGTATTTGTTGATTTGCAGGAACATGAAAAGTTATTTCCAAGTTAACCACTATTGATTTGTAATTTCACTATCAAATACAGAGGTTGGTCACTATTTGTAAAATTATATCCTACTTCAGTAGCTATTAAATTACTATAGTTTTAACTGCTGTAGTTTTAACCAGCAACTCAAATTCAGTCCCTCTTGAGTGGTTTCTGCAAATGTTCTTTTAGATCAGGTACTTTTCTTCATCTGAGGACAAACTTTTTTTTTTTTTTAATTAAAAAGGCAATTCAATAGCTCTCTTTAAATATATTAAGCACACTTGCCTGAATAGGCTGGAGTAGAACTAGTCTATGCTCAGGCTTTACAGATTTTTGTTTGACAAATAAAGACTCTGGCCTTACTGAGCTGTGCTTTCTCATACAGCCATTCTGAAAGCAGGAGCTCTCAATATTTTGTCTGTCCAACACTGAGTCTATGGAAAATTAATTCATGCTTATACATGTGCTCATCAGAAAAGCAACATCAGGTATCAGCAGTGCAAATACCAAGCACTGACGAGGGACTCACTGAGACTGACCTACTTTTATTTATACAACAAAGCCACATGCTGGCTACTAAATTTCATTGCTCTTATACGCCATGTGGATAAACCAAAGACTTGAGCTTCTCTGGAAGAGTCCTTTTGCTTCCTGCTCAGACCTCCTAACCCTCTGAAACCCTCTGATTTTAAATTAAAATACTAGACAAAGATTATTCTTGAACATGCTGCAGCAATTAATGATGGAGCATCAGTAATGTATCAGGTACCACTAAAAAAAATAAATTAGCCAGATCATAGAAAAATATGCATGATGCTAGGAAAAAAGTTGCAAGTGACAAGATGTGGCATTAAGAGAAGAATCAAGTCACAGAGAGGTTAGTAGTGGAGTTCTTCAAGAACCAGTCTCAAGTGCAGTCTCATTTCATGTGTTAGTTAAAATGTATGACCAGAAGTGGTTTGTTTCTTCATTCACATGCAGTACCTGCAGTGAGGGGAGAAGCCTCAGAGAGACAGTGAGACCACCACAGTAGAACTGGGCAGCTGTGAAGACTACCCCCAGATTCAACAGCATGAAGTAGCAAACACTTGAGAACCAAATCAAAATACCTGAGGTAGCTGTACTATCTGATGGGGTATAACTTAAAGGGAGAGGGGGAAGGCAAAAAGCAGCAATTGCCAGGCTCATGTTCAGGCCCACTTCCCCATATTTTAATGAATTCTACATTGTCTGCTGGGGACATGATGGAGACAGGCATGAGGTTCATCAGAGCACCACCTTGCTTGGTAAGGCACTTCAGCCCTGACAGGGGCTGCCCATCTGTCTCTCTCCCCTGTAAAGTCATCAGGGATGTAGACAGATCGAAACTCTGCTATCTGTCTCTTATCCACAAGCCCAGACATTCCTTGTAATTCAAATCAGCATTGCCTCGATTTCTTGAAAATACAAACATTTCTTTGTTAAACCAGATGCCATCCCCACATCTGACTGGCTAATTAACAGCTGCTTGTATCAATAGAGATAAAAACTTCTCTCCATTCAGGTGATTCAGCTCAGTTTCAGCACAGATTTCAGTGCAAAAGCTGCTTTACCTTTCATGTCAATCCTGCCATTTATTGTTGCCCTTGATGCAACATCCAAACGTGCTAAGTGCTTTCATCCTTGGCTCTTGATAGACACTAGAGCTGAAAGCAGTTAACTGCTTCCAGAAAGCAGTCATGTTGCATCGTTTGGCTACTAGCAGCAACTTCAAAGCAAGAAACAGCAATCTTAGGACAAAGATGGAGAAGTACCTATGCCACTGTACAAGATTCTGCCCAGACATCTTTTATCTTTTTTCTTTTTTTTTAATTCTGGCTTCTTGCATTTCAGAAAAGCCTCAGGCTGGAAGAGCTGTGAGGAATAAGTAGGGGTTAACAAAGGGATGGAGTTTCTCACTTCAGGGAAGTCTGGAAAGGTCTGCCCCAAGTAATCTAGTTTACCAAAAGCTGAAGGGGAATGTTGTCAAAGCTGGAGAAAAAAAAAAAAAAAGCGCATAAACAAGGGTGGGAAAAGCTGTTTCAGCTTAAGGACAAGTTTGGTTCATAGAGAGATAAGTACGAACAACTTGCAAAATAAGGTTAGGCTGAAAAGCAAAGGGCTCCTGAAGCATCAAATCCAAGAAATTTTAAGATAGCCTTTAGTGGGAAGAGAAAGCAAAAGGGAGGTCCTTTAAAAGTACAATAGCCTATTCCAAAAACACATCCAAGATCTTGCCAGGCACTTCTCAGAGTAGGAGACTTAAGCCAGCAAACAAACAACAAAAAAAAGCAATAACCACACCTGCTTAAAATCCAGAGGAGCACAACATCACCTACTGCCACAACTTCCACTCAGGGATAGTTTTGTTTGGATTTTTTTCAGTTGCTTTTAAACTGAAGCGACTTGAAGAAAGTAGCTCTCATACTGGGAGTGTTACAAAAGAAAGCTTGAATTTTGCTTATAAACTCCATGTTCGTCTGGACACCTTTTTGTTTCAATAGTTTACATAAGCTGCAACCCTTGTATTACTTCCAACTAGACTGTAAATCATGCAACACAAATCATTGGAGAAGTCAAGTGTAGAAATAGCTGCTTTGCGGTTGGCGCGGCAGCGGCGGGTTCCGTACTTACATGGATTTCCTGTTGGACAGCGAGGCTGCGGAAGTTTAGGTCTGGCTGTTCTTTCCCAAACTGATGAAAATAACATTGCTTTCTGACATCATCGAACTGCCAGCTGGAATTCCCAAAGACACTCACCTGCTCATAGGAAGGGAATATAATTAGAACTCTTAATGTAACGTTTACTCCTGTGCATACTGTAGGATGTGGTGCATTACAAACATATAATAGAGCATAAAAAGCTTGATCAATTAATTACAGTTTGAGTAGTTTTTGTTATTCAGATTTTACATTTCCTTTTCCTGCTAGTTGCTCTCTTTTTAGTCACGTTTCACCATGTGTATTTTTTTTTTCAATATTCTGTTTCATTGACTTTCACTAGGAATTGTTTAGAATAGAGTGGAAGACATTGGTGTGAACATTTCATTTGGAACTGCTTTTCCTAACGCTTTTTAAAACTCCCTTTAGGTAACTGTGCTTTCTGCAATCTGGTATTATCTCTTTGAAGTGCCAACAACAGTATTTTAAGACATTAACTGAATCATCTCTAATAGAAGATTCCAAAAGCTAAGATAGGTATTAAGATTAAGTTTTGTTTGTTGTTTTTGTTGTTGTTTTTTTAAATTACACTAACTGGTATAAAGTATTAATTCCACCTTGAGTCTTTAGAATATGCGAGTTTCAAATCATGCACTTATCAGTTCAGATTTCAAATAAATATATTTAAAATAGGCAACCCACTTTCTGACCTGGTCACCTTCCAGAAAAAGGCAAAAAACCCCTAAGAACACATTGTTTTGTTTCTCACCCCACCAACTATGATTTCAGAGGAGCTGAGGTGAAATTTCAAGCGTGGAATACCGAGACACAGAAGGGAGCACATGTGAACAACTTGTTCACAACTATCCCTTTTTTTGTTTTGTTTAATGAGTGAAGATTTAATGCTGAGGGAAAGTAATTTTTTAAATTCTGTTTGAAGGAGGAACCCCTCCACCCTGATCTGGATTAAATCTTAGTCTGCACTATTTAATTTAGTAACATCAGTTTGTACCTCTCAACAGTCATTTATAACTCAGGGAGCATTGGGACAGTTCTGTTACAGCTGCTTTGGCTATCTGGCAGCCTGCTTCCAGTTTGGGATTTGCATGCATCCCTTCCCATGTTTACCCAGTTGTTTGGAGGAGTGAAGGAACCAGCAGCCTGCACACAGTCCTGCCAGATGTAGTAGTCTGTGTACTTCCCAGTCCGATTGCGACTCAGCTGAAACCATTGGTGTTTGTCACTTGTGTGGTTTGGTATTAAATCCATTATCACCTTTAATCCTTAAAAATCAAACCATTAAAAAAAATTACATTTAGCCTTTTAAGACAAAGCTCATATTTGTTTTCTTAATGCAGTACCAGAGGCATTTAGGCTTCTTCCTTCCCAGAGGTCTGGCAAAAGACAAAGGCTCCTGCTGGGAGGGTTTAGGCTCAAGGGACTGGTGAGCACACTAGATTTTGCACCAGCACAGCCCCACTGGCTGCTGATATGGGAATGCACAATCACAAACAAAAACCTCCAGACCATGGATGCAGTTAGTCTAACAAGAGTCTGCAAGTAACTGCAAAGCATTTTGCTGGTCCTGTTCCCCCTTGCCCATTGCTGGGGAGGGAAGGAAGGAGGAATTAAAAATCAGAACCACTTTCTGCTGCTACCAACCACTTCCACTAACTCTGACTTCAACATCTGTCTCCCACTTCCCAGGTGGGAAAGGCACTTCCCTACTCTGGCATCAGGGAACACATGTTCTTCCTCACCCTTCTTAAAAGCTAGACATTTTTGAAATCCCAGATGTTCTTGGGACTAGCAAAGCATTTTCCATTCAGCCCAACAGCTGTAAGGGGAAACACGTGAGCAAACATTTGGTCCAAGGAATAAACACACCTACCAAGGATGCAATTGCAGGAAGGAAGTGTATGTTACTTGCCTTCCCAACCCCATAATTTTTTCCCTGCTTTCTCCAGAAAGCAGCCATCAGTCATAAAATTCAGCCATAAACAACTGCATCTCAACCTTGATCCCCCAGACTACTGATGCCCATAGTTATGTGCACGAGGGAGCATGGACAGTGTGTCAGCTCCCCACACCTTCAGTCCTGCTCCCAGCACTGCCCAAGTGCCCCAGGGCAGCAGCCAGCCATCACAAATGCTTGCCATCCCCAGCTTGCATTGCTCAGGAGCCAACACATACCCTTCACTGGCACCTTCAGTTGCTTCTACTCAACACCACCACAGGGGAACTGCCAGATGCACAAACTGAAATCTCAAATCATAATCTACTGCTAGAAGGTACACCTGGATAATAGGAGTGAACATCTTTTGATAGACTTATTTTCCTTTAAGTTGCAGCTTACCTCTGTCGTGTATGGCTGCAAGAAGATCCTCAAAATCACTCATTGATCCAAACATGGGATCAATATCATAAAAGTCTTCAACTCCATACCCAAGGTCTTTTAAGGGAGACTTATAGAAAGAGGTGATCCAGATGGTTTTTATATTCAAATATGTGATATGGTCCAGTTTTTCTTGGATACCTATTTAAAAGAAAAGGGCATCTTCTCTTTAGAAAATATTTTTGAGTAATTTTGCCCCAGGGCCAAATCAAAGATGATACACAGGCCCCTTGGACATGTAACCATCCCCTGTTTTCACTGATCTCAGGCAGCTGGGCAACCTTGACATTTCTTCTGGGATAGCGTGAGATCACAGAACAGAAACCATTCAAAGCCACTTTTACAAGGAATTAAAAAAAAAAAAATCAGAGCAAAGCAAATTTTTATTCTGTATTATAAAAATATTCACATTCTCATTTAATAAATTTAGCACTCACTTCTGGAAAAAAAGCTCCTATATTTTGTTATAATGCAGCCACAGCATTGCTTTCCCTGCAAGAGCTCAAAAACACCTAGACCACGAACAAAGCAAAAAGTAACACAAGTTTCTCTCCTTTTTGTCAGTTTTATTTTTTCTCACTTTTCCTTATGGAAAGCAACCAATCTAAGATGACAAATTGCTCAGCACCACCCATCCTCCTGATTGACCTTGGTTTTGTGGAGGTATTTCACTCTGCTGGCAGTTGTGCTCCTGCTGGCTTCCAGCCCCAGTTCTAAACATCCCTTCTAAATCCAGGCTTGGCAACTTGAGCAAGAAACTCTTAGATTTATTCATGACAGTGTGAGCTGCCATTAATGATTAGTCAGACAACTTTTCTTCCCTTCCATCAGGGAGGCTTTCATTATTGGTCTGTATGGTGATTTTTAAAATTACATATACACACACACAAACTCACACATATGCACAGAAAACTGCTACACAGCTTTCCAGATACCAAGAATGGAAATACACCCACCTTTCAGATCCCCATTCCCATCCATGTTGCTGTCCTTGAAGGAACGAGGATAGATCTGATAAACAGGACTGGCCTGCCACCAGTCAAGGCATTTTGGTGACAGAGCAATAATCGCAACCGTAGCGCACACAAGCACGATGGCAGCAGCAATTATGAGCCAGAAGAGAATCTCCCTGGTGACTCTGTACCGGGCTTGGCTGGAGAACTTCAGCAAGACTTCCTTTGGCATGCCCGCATAGGGCTTCACCACCTGCTCCTCCAGAGGAGCTGGGTTCACATCAACAACGCAGGTTTTTGGCATTTCTTCTTGGCTACTGGTATCTGTCTCCTTGTCATCAAAAGCCTCATTTTGAACAAATCCGTTGTTCTCCACACCTCCCTTCTCACTCAGCTCCATAGGTAAGCTCTTAGCTTCCTCCTCAACCATTTTAGTTCACTGGGTCTTGTCCTGGAGACACAGCAAGGAAGTGTGCCAACACACCTTTGTTCAGTGAAATGAGATGTGGTGTAATTAGCATCTGGGTTTATAATCAATCCTCACCAACTGGTCAAAGTTCAAAGAGACAAAAAGGGCAAAGTGCTCCCACTGTTCTACATAACAGGCATCTTCAGCAAGATAACAAAACACTACAAGAAAGCACAGTCTTCCAGGGAAGTAAGCCTACTGCTTGTATCAGCCAAGCAGAGCTATGTTTACTGTTGCTTTCTCCAGTACATCAAACTTCCTTTTGACAGCAGGGGAAAATCTGGATATTGTTTTTTTTCACTATTAAAAAATTTAGTAAAAATGCAGCTTTCCAGACTGATCATGGCATCCCCTGCCTAAAGCAGTCTGACTAATCAATGAGTAATTTAAACATGGACAACAAGAGAACGAGGTGTTGACAACTTCCTGCCCAAAAGCAACAATACAAACTAAGGAGAAAAAATACAAGAGCTGGTTGCACTTCGTTTTCACAGCTTAGAAAAACAAAGCCCCCAAACTAGCCAAGCCTAGCCCACCCACAACTCTTCATCAGTTAAAAACGATAAGGCACATACCAACCCTTGGCACAAGCAAGACTTGAGAAAACCCCACTGTGCACTATTGAATTCTCCCCCTCCCTGCCTTTTTTTTGCCTCCTCCTTTTTTTTTTTTTTTTTAATTGTTAGCAGCAACCTTTACTTTCTCCCTTTCTACGGCTGTAGGCAGGAAAAAGCATTGCCTGAAGTCTGCAAAAATGTGTGCAGACATACACATCCGTGTGCCCTAAGGCCCAGCTGCTCTGAAGCCAGCGAGCTCACATCCCTAAGATGGCCCCTCCAGCCACTGCTCTCTGCCCAGGCATACCAAAGGAATCAGAAAGCAATAAACATTTGCCAAGGAGCTGCCTTATCATATGTAAAAACAAATACCTGCCCATGACCAGTAGGGTCAGTCTCTTGGGGAGACTCCCAAGGGTAACTGCAGTGGACAAGAGGTTAGTTTGGGCCTCAAAAAAGTATTTATGATGTTTGTCTCAAATAATGAAAAAAGTTCATAAACTAATGACAGACAAAAATCCAACATGCAATATTCAGTTGATTCAAAATCACATTACTTCTCCTGTAGGTGAGCTAAGGTCTTCTTCTCTGGTAGATTTAATCCTTTTCTTCCCCTTCTTTCCCAGCAATGTCTGGTAACAACCACGGCCTGTGCAGAGTCTGGTAATCGGTGGAACGTTCGAGACAGTGGCAGTAGTTTCAGTGCTTGTAATTCAGCATTCCCAGGAAATTATTTGAAAGTTTCTCCATTCTATCTAATGATTCTGCAGTCTTAACATCAACGTATCAGTAAGTTGAAAAAGTTCCCTGGCTGGAACAAGCACTCAGAGCATAAGCTTGTACTCAGTATCTGGACTGAATGTGTTGCTCTCAGCTGTATCCTTCATTCATCTTTTCCAGAATACCAGCTCCTTCCCCATCTCCTCATTCAATCACTTCAATGATTTCAATTCAGATTAAAATAACAAATGTAGAAATATAGACAATTTTTTAGATTGCAACACACACAACTCAGGATCTTAGCACTCCTCCACCCCTTCTTGCTTTTTACCCAAACTTGGAGTTTTAAACAAGTCCATGGCTTCCTTCCCAAAAGCTCCTTCAAGCACCTAAGCACAGTGGGAACCAAAGAGAGTCAGAGCCAAAAGCAAAGGACAAACGAAATGCAGCTGCCTGCTGAGAACATGTGGGTCAGCCAAGGACACTGGGCTCAAGATAGTCAGGTGCAGAGACAGGGCTCAGTGCTGGGGAAGTCTGGGAACACACTCACAGCACCCTCCAATGTGGGTTGTTTCCTTTTGTTTATTTGAGACTTTTTGTCTGCTTGTTTTGCAGTTTTTAATTTTTTTCTTTTCTGTTTTGTTTTGGTTTTCTTGCCCATAAGCACACTTCTGAACAGTGGAGCCACCATGATACAGAATCAGAGTGGAGAATACATTTATAGATAAAAATAATAGATAAATAAATAAATAAAATAATAGATAAAAAAACACAGGCACAAAATATCTATGCACGTGCACCCCCAGCAATGCATACGACCCTCCAAAAACGTCATCACTCACCGCAGGAATAGATCCAAGCCTCCCAGATCATGGCACTGGTAGAAGCCAACCCCTATGAAAAGAGGCTTGGCTCCTGCTGCAATATTTAGAAAAAGAGGGGCAAGTACTATGTAAAAAAAGTTAGAGAGAGACATTCACTGAAAAAAAGTCAGGCAGGAGTAACACTAAGAAGCAGATTGTACAGTAGTGGTCCAAGTAGCCATGTTGTTTTGTTTGCTTGATTTTTGTTTATTTTTCAAATAAAAGCATCTCTGGCACCTCAGTGGGACACAGACACGTAGTTTATCATAACAAATTGCTGCTCAATGGGCAATGCTACATGACTATGACTTAAGATGCAGGTTTTTTGTGTAATTCACAAGCATTTAACATTAATTTAATCAATTCTTATCCCTGACTGCTTGTTCCTGCCTTGCATTGCCCCCTGCCTGGTGCCAGGTAAAGTGTCCAGGCAGCTGTGCAGTGAACCTGACTGGGAAACAGATTAATCTGAAAAAAACAGTAATTTCATTCTTCAGACAGCTCCATTCCTAATCCACCTGGTCTCCATAAGATCACATGAATGCGCCTGCCAGCCCAGCACAGGGAGGAAGATGAGAAGGCAAGGCAGGGAGAGTGGCAGGACATAAAGCACAACTACTTGTGTTCTTCTTCACAGAAGTTCTTCAGGCAAATCAACAGCCCTCACATCTAATATTCATTTTAGCCCATGTCTGTCCCTTAGAGAAAAGGCAAGGAGCAGAAAGCAGTTAAAGTCTCACACCCACAAATGCTGCTGGAATCAAAAGCAGGGAGGGGGTTTAACTTCTGCTAGTGGCTCATGGCACACTTAAGTATGAAAACCACAGAGGATCAGGGTCCTAATCCCACTTCACTCAAGTACAACCTCACTGCTACCCAAAACACTGTTGAAACTCTGGTTCCAAGTATTTCACAGCCCTCCCCCCCCCACCCCTTTTTCTTTAAGTAAACTTAATGGTGATAACTGCCTGCATGGACGTTCATGCTTGATCTAAAGATATAGGGAGGTTAACCTTTAGTATGCATACTTTAACAGCTGATAAAGGCCAATTTAATCTTTTGTTAGTTAGAAGCTACCACTGCTCTCCATGCATACAGCTGGGCAACCATGACTTCCCCCTTCCTTATTCAAATGTCTTGCAGGGGGGCAATGGCAGAGGCCTGATCTGTGTGCCCTGTCACACAGGAATCGCATCTTCAAAAGAGCTCCTCTTCTCTTAATGTAATCCCCAAGTAATATTAAAGGCTTATTTATACCTTAAGTAGGGCAGATCGTGTCTTAATTGCCAAGTGCCCAGCTGAAGATAGGAGGATTATGCTGCTGTGGTAGATAAGGGCAGCATGCAGGAACCAGAGGCTGTATATAGATGAACCCACACACACTACCTCAACCTCCCTCTGGTGGCTATGGGGTACAAAAAGATACAGGGACACACTCCATTATTTCAATGTTAAAACAGAACATAACCCATGCTGGAAAAAGCAGGTTGTCATCTTGGTGAATATACTTTTTATAGCCAGACTTCAATGGTATTTCAGACCAGCACCACGTTGCTATGTAAGAGCTGCAGCACAAGCAGGTACCAGCAAAGCACAGGTATGCTTAGGCTGCATATCTAGACCTTGAATATTAAAAATTCTTCTAGAAAACCTGGAGTGAAAACACAGCCAAGGACCTTAAAATAGCTTTGGATGAGCACCTACCACAGACCCTGGAGAACGAGTCTGAAATCTGGTACCTCATCCTCTGTATTTTTTCACAGAACCACAGGATATTAGGGGTTGGAAGGGACCTCTGGAGATCGAGTCCAACCCCCCCTGCCAGAACAGAACCACCTAGGGCAGGTCACAAGGAATGCATCCAGATGAGTCTTGAAAGTCTTCAGAGAAAGAGGCTCCACAACCTCCCTGGGCAGCCTGTTCCAGTGCTCTGTAACCCTTACAGTAAAGAAGTTTTTCTTCATGTTGAGGTGGAACTTCCTATGTTCTAGCTTGTGTTCATTGCCCCTCATCCTATCACAGGGCACAACTCTAAAGAGACTGAACCTTCCTTCTTGACACCTGCCCTTCAGATATTTATATACATTAACAAGATCCCCTCTCAGTCTTCTCTAGACAAAACAGCCGCAGGTCTCTCAACCTTTCTTCATAAGGTAGGTGTTCCAGTCCCTTAATCATCCTTGCAGCCCTCCGTTGGACTCTCTCAAGTAAATCCTTGTCCCTCTTGAACTGGAGAGCCCAGAACTGGGCACAGTACTCCAGATGTGGTTTCACTAGGGCAGAGGGGGAGGAGAACCTCCCTCGACCTGCTGGACACACTCTCCTTAATGCATCCCAGGATACCATTGGCCGTCTTGGCCACAAGGGTGCATTGCTGACCCATGGATTAACTTGTTGTCCACCAGGACTCCAAGGTCCTTCTTCACAGAGGTGCCTTCTAGCAGGTCAGCTCTAAATCTGACTGGTGCATGTTGTTATTCCTCGTGAGGTGCAGGACCCTACACTTATTCGTGTTGAACCTCATCAGGTTCCTCTTTGCCCAACTCTCCAGTCTGACTAAAAATAAAACTACACAGATACTTTGTTCTTATTACAGAACCTTCCCCGCCCCCCCTCGACTTGAGAAGTTGCTCGCCTTAAAATTATTTGATAAAAGGAAACTGTAAACTTTATCTGAAGAGAGGCAGATCACCAACAACTCCCACTGAGCTTTAACTTTTGCCTTTTAAAATATATTTATGTATGCAGGCATTATGCTTCTGGCTTGCTCTCAAGCAATTCTGAAACTGTTCCCTCCTGAGCAATTTTATAGTTTAGCAGAAGTAACTAGCCATTGCAACTGTGTTAGCAGAATCTACTGAAAAGCATTAAATACTAAAGAAAACACTTCATATTCTGTGCCAGTTATTCTGTTTACCTCAGGTTTAGATAGGGAAACAAAACCAATCAGTATGTGGGCAGTAATAGCAGCTATCTCCACACAGATTGCCGTAGTTATTTCTATAAGATGGAGGGATTAATTTCCACAAGTATTTCTTATATATAATTATTTAGATGCACAGGCTGACTAAGTAGTCTGCTGTTTGATGCTATACAAATGCCAAGTAGCTTGCCAGTTATTCAATACCATACATACTACACCAAAAACCACACAGAGGAGTGATTAAGCACCCTAATGTGCTAAGTGTGGGAAGATGTTTATTGTTAAAAAGTTCTCTTGCTTAATGCTTTTTCATTAAATGTCTTGTTACTACTGGAACCAGTCTGACACAACACAATGCACTTCATCTCTAAATATAACCTTATTATTTACAGAACGAGGGCCAGCTTTACATCCATGTAAAGAGGCAAACACTATGGTTGTCAGTTTTTCCTCTGTGGCTCCCACAAGGCTGATAGATGATGACCTTTAAAACTACATTTCATTCAGCACTAAAAAAAAAAATCCTCCCTTGATGCCAAGGGCAGCCATCAGGGGAGATGCTCTCAAGGAACAAGTCTCTGATGTGGTGTCTCTTATCCTGTGAAACCCTGAGCACGTGTGAAGAGGTTTCTGCCACCAGCCTCAAGTCCTGGAGGGGCACAAAATGTAACTGTGTGGGATGCTGTGACATGGTTTGTGGGTATCTTTTTGTTATTTTTTTTTTCATGCTCTCAGTCCACTAATGGACTATCCGATTAAAGGTTAATGGCACTATAAACGCTGTAATTAGCCACTGGTTGGCACACGTGATTTTTCAGGGGTAGGTTTCAGGGGAAGGAGGTACCTGGCCCCTGCCCCCCACGGGTGATCAGCACAGCTGGCTTTTCCCTCTATTTTCAATGAAAACAATTATCCTCCAATTCTCACTGTTGGAACAGCAGCATGCAGATCCGTTCCCTGCAGTGGGTGAGACACTATAGTAACATACATCTATAGAAAAACTTAAAACTCCAGGTTTGTTGCCTCTCCAGGAGGAAGCCTACACACAACTGCACCCTTCTCAAACTACACTGTTACCACTCCTCCCTTTACAGCATTTGCCCATCACACTTCAGCACTAGAGAATGACAGCTTTCCAAGAATTTTATTTTCCAGCCTAGTCCTTAAAAGCTCTGCCAGTGAGAGACTCAGACCTCAATTTAACCCTTACGTAAACTGGGGATTATTCAGCACAGTATTAAACTCTGAAAGACTGCTGCTGAAGCTTTGATGGCTGTAAACTCAACAGTGACTTGGTGCGGCTGAAAGATCCCTGAAATGGGAAATTCATAATACAGAAAACACAGCTAAACAGCCCATGCATCACTACCACATCTATCCTTGGTGTTACTAAGAGGCAATTTACAGTCACTGAATAGTAGCTGAGGAGCAAGTTTTGGTCTGTTGAGCACTAAGCAATTCCTCATGTGGAAGGATGAAAGGCTTTTTGGGGAGCTGTCAAATGAGGAACACTGCTCTGCAGGGCTGACACTGCATGACCATCACCATACTATACAAGCTGTACTGATTTTCACAGTGCCTCAGCTTCCCCACCTACAGGAATTACACATACATCACACAGTTCTATCCAGCACTCACTCATCCTCACCCGAGCTCAGAATAATGGATTTAATCCTTCCCTGTCTCTATCAGTGCATCTACACAGGCCTCCTTGCAACTAATTTGTGTTTTTCACACATATCAAATTGGTGATACCTACTCGGGTTGTGCTTCTCCGAGGTAACTTCCTGCTAAAAGAGCTCAGTTCAGATCGAAAGTCTCCAGTCTTTGTACAAACAGTTTCACTCTGTACTACTGAATTGCATCCCAAGGCTTTTACAATGGCCATCTGTGACCAACAGTTAAGTGGTTTCAGCAACAACAGGAAAGTGAATGTGTAAATTGGAAGAGAAACCGAAGAATTGGAAGTACACATTTTTGGTAAAACAAAACCACATTTCTCCAACTAAGTTACACTGACTTAGCATGCTGCATAGCAAGGGCTGGCACATGCAGGGTTCTGTACTCAAGGAAGGAGCTGTTGGGTCAGGACAAACTAGACCTCTCCATCGAAGAAAAATTTCACAACTGTAAGAAGTAATTTCCAAAAATCTTAAGAACCTAAATTTCATATTGGCCTGAAAATGTAAAGGCTAAAATTGAAGACAATTCTTACTTTCCACAATTTAAAATTAGTTTTTTAGCAGTTAAGTATTAACCTCTACACATCACCCTGTGAATCTCCCTGTGGCCCCTTCTTCAGCCACACAGCCCAACTTCCCCCCAGTTCTTACAAAGGTGTGCTGGTTTCCCCTCACCTACAACCACAGCACAGTCACACATCAGATTAACAGCCTCTCTTCCCTGTTGCTCCCACACGACCCTGCGGACATTAACTCCAGATCCCACACTATCCTGCAGATGCTGTACCCCTGCCTGCTACATACATATGAAGCATCTCTCAATTGCACATTCCTTGTACTGAAGTCCAAAACCAAAAGGGAATAAAGGAAGCATGCTTAACACCACCACAAGGAAAACACTGTCAATGCATGCAGTACGTAAGTGGTGTTCACACAGGAAGCGCATCAGCACTAGACAGCAGCAGGCTAAAAACCTTCCAAGAGGCATCTTCTATGTGATCCATACATTCTAGGGTTTTATTACTATTAAACATTGTTTTTAGTTCATAAAAAAAAAAAAAAAACATTATTCCTGCAGTGTTATGACAGTCACTAGCCATACGTTTCTGTATTGTCTTCTTGAGGGATTACATTTTTGGGAGGTATTTTTCTTAACAATATTGTTCCTATGTATGTACCAAAAAACCCCCAGAATTTACTATGCTTTGAGTTGGAAGGTTGTTTTTTTTTCATACACAAGAAATGGCCTAATGGGCACAAACCTCAGGACCGATTTTCATTTCCACAGGGATAATACTACAGTTCTCCTTAGATCTGTTTCCCTTTGTGAACAGCACATTTTCTGCTCAATCGTTCCAGTCCACATCAGATGCCTCAGCCACCCCATCACCTATAAAAAGGTACTTTTTAATTACTTTTTGTGAGACAAACCATTGAACGCAACTCCATTTCAGCAAGGCCAAACTGAACCTGCAGTGCTGCAATGCCAGAACTGAGATTCTCTACACCTTTTCAAGTCTCAGATACTACTGCTACACAAAGGAAGAGTACACCAAAATATTGGTCTTCTTAAAGGTATTTCTCCTCACTGCTTATGAAAAGTAGTACAGCACCACTGCTGCTTAACAGATGAGAAATGGAAGCCCAGAAGTCAGAAATACTCATTGAAATGTTCCTGATTTTCTGTCTGAAAACTGACTAAACTTTCCCTAGACAATTTTATTCACTTAGCCCAAGCGATGCTGACTAGTTCCCAACTATTTACAACCATCTCAAGTTCAAGTCTCTTTCATGTAACATTTCCTATAACAAAGGCCCTATTAGTCTGACTCTTCCTACCCTGGCTTGAACTGACTTTTCTAAAAACAGTGATAAACAAATGTAGTGAAAGCAGGTTTTTTCAAGGGTGGAGTTTGGCTTTTTTTTTTTCTTCTTTCTTTTTTTTTTGGGAGGGCATGGGTTTATTGTTGTTGTTGCTTTAAAGTTTATTTTATTATGGTTGGTGCCAGTTTTCCTACAGCAACAGGTATTCCAGTTAGGTCTCCACCATGGTATATACCATTTAGGATTATGAACTACACTATATATATTTGCCTTGAAGTGAAACTAAGAAGCTTTTCTGACAACAGAGCAGTAACATTATCACTTGAATGCATAAGCACTCCTGGCAGTCTGAAGTTTTGTTTCAAAATTGCCTGGCATTCAAGATCCAGTATTCACTTACTGAGTTTAAATCTCCCCTGGCTGTATCACTCAAACAGTGGAGTGACAATTATCACACATATCCGCTCCCCACCTCTTCCCCCCAAAGGATAACTAAAGCAAATGTCTGTCTTTCATTACACAGAACCATAGCATCATTCAGGTTGGAAAAGACCTTGAAGATCGTTGATGCACTCCCTTGTAGCTCTTGAGCTTGCAGCTCTGCCATGCTGTCCAGGAGAGACAGGAACACAAGAGAAGCACAGCCAAGTCCAACCTATACAGCAAGAGTCCAAATAAAAACAAGCAGGACAAGCTCAGATTCACACAAAGAAAGGGGTAATAAAGACGCATGAGATCCCAGGTGGAGTTTGAACTGCATAAACTGCATACTTACCTGGCTTATACTGCAAAAGCTCAGCAACTTGGGTACCTTCTTGGCATTTTTTCCAATTGCCTTCATCTCTGGGAGTATTCCATGCAGCTGCTCACCCGCACCAGTGGAGCTACCTCCCTCTGACTTAATTTTTATTTTAGGGCTAAAAAGTACAGTTATAAAGAGCCAAAAGCAACATGCCTTCAGCAGACCATCCTTAAATCTACAATTTGCTTTATAGCCCAACAAAACCCTAATTCAATGATAGACTCAAAACTGCTTGGCACTGTGGCTTTTTTTTCCAGAATAGACTTGATGCCTAGTGTTAGTTAGCACTGTTTTTTTGCTTCATCTTCCAGAATTAAAAATTGCCCACTAAATATTGTTCCAATGCTGTAACTGATCTTGACTTCCTATTAATTTTTATTTCCATCATGCACCTTTTAAGTACCTAATAAAAATTACTTGTTTTCTGGGGCCAATTTTATTTTTTAAGACTTAAGCCAGTGATTATGGCTGATAGTATAAAAAAGCACACAGAGGAAGTGGCTGACTTAACTCCTTTACACATGGTATCAAGAAGCTACCTACCCACTAATAGCTAACCTGGGATATGTAAAAAGAATGCACATCTTACCATTTTGAGGATACAGTTTGTTTTTTGCTCCTTCACCTAAATATCAACATTAGCATCAGACTCACACAAGGGCCATGAAAAGTATGGATATTTTGGCCAAGTCCTGCAAAAGTTTGCAGGCAGGCTCAAATAAATACATGAAGATCCAGTTTAAAAGGAGACTTTCATTGTAGTTAATCTCCCATATGAGCCTACTGAGATGGTCAGGATGACATCACTTATATTTACATCCATTTCTTTATTCCCTATTCTATTTAACATGTTAATGAGGATCACTCAAACCAAATCTTTGTTTTGCTCAAAATTAGAGAGCAGATTTGAGAACTGACACGGACTATTTTGTCCCTATTACAGAAGTCAGAAAAAATAAGCAGTCAAGCAGAATTTGACACGTCAAAAAGATGTGAGGTGGAAGAGACATTCCCCACTCTCAGCATCCTGCAGAAGTACCTTTACATTAGTTACCAGGTGGCAATATAATTAAAAGAGCATTTTCAAACAAATGTTAAAATGGACAAGTTAAGGCAAATATATGAACAAATTTTATCAAATATTCAGACTTCTAAGACTAAGAAAAGAGAATAAAAAAACACAGGTGTTTTTTGTTTTTCCCAGGCTGCTAAAATCTTAAATATTTTGATAAAACTAAAAACATTATTAGAATTTGGAACCCAGTGGATCTATGAGTGGAAAGTAGTGCTAGTTCAGAGGGACAAAAAAAGATGTCTTGATTCACATTTTGTTGTAGCTGTGCAAGCTGTGGTCCTTCTCTTTGAAAAACCTTCTATATAATAAAATCATAGACCCTTTTATTTCAGGGATACTATCCACATGATGTAAATAAACCTACACACGTAAGTGTTCATAGGACGGAAACCTATAAAGCACAATAATTCCTACCAGTGGAACAAGGTATTAACATTGCAGTTCATGAGGAAAGCATGCAAGGTTCATGCTGTACAAGAAGATCCAACAAAAAAAATTCCTAAAACTTACAAAACTTAAAGACTCAAAAATCTACAGTTTGTTCATAAATAGACCCATTCCACAGTAACAGTAAGTATTCAGACAAGTCATTAACAGGATCTCATTCTCCTTTCCCACCCAGTTAAACCATTTCATTAATAAGTTAAAAAAATAAATAAATCATTAAGGTTTTAACCTGAGTGATAACACTGGAGAAATTCCTACCCAAAACACCGCACAGAAGTAAAACTTTACAGGTGTAACCTCGGATCGTAAGAAACTTCAATAAACAAACCAACTAAAGAGTCAAGTTTAATCTGAACTTTTAGATACAAACAAATGCTCTCTTGTAGCTGGAATAAGACTCATTCCAGTTGAACTTGGGATGGATTTGCTCTAGGAGCTCTAAGAGATGTTTGTACTCTTCTGTCTCCCACAGAGAAGGCCTCTTAGACTTCCAGCTTATTATAACAAAGAGCCATGTTTGCTGTAGAACACAAATCCACCACTAAGACAGCTCATAAATCCTATTCGATTATCTTTTAATATAGAACAGTTGCATCCTCTTGATAAACCCTTCTCAAGAAAATATAAAGCATATCACACTGTTTTAGCAATCCTTTATTGAAGATAACAAGTTGGTTATGTTCACTGTATTGTATGAAACATCACAATATCATACTGGGAAGGTACTATCAGTACAGGGTTGGACCAGAGCGGACAGTCTGAACAATAAACCATTTTGCATTCTTCATTCCCTATCTTTTAACAACCCCAAAAAAAACCCAAAACAGTAAAAGGGACAAATACCTGTTAACATCATCATTTAGAACACTTTAACTTACAAGGCTAAAATCTAATGAATAAATAAAATATACTGTGGCAATAATCCTCTCTAGACCAAAAAAAAAAAATAAAAAAAATCAGATAGACAGTGAATCAAAATGACTGGGAAAGCTGGCCTTCAGCACACCAGTATGAAAGAGCGTGTGGTTTTTACAGACTCACCATGGGGATAAAGTTACAGAAAAATACCATTAATTCAATTTCACACAAAACCAGTTGATGACTGTCATTAGCTTAAAACTACACACAAGGGCAATTACATCCTCGCTGAAACACAGTTTAAACAAATAGGAAAATGTTTACAAGGCATCCACAGCATGTAAATCATGTACAGATGGATACATTCATTGTTTCCCCTCCCCAATAGCTTTTATTTTAGATAAATACTTTACTCTTCCCCATTTTCAGCATTTACTGGACTCATTACATGCACAACTCAAAGAAGTCAGAAAAAAAGTCAAGGTTATTGCAAAAATAGAATTAAACTAAGAATCTTCAAGTACCTTACGTGACAGCCACTCTGTACCATGCCCATTGCTTATAAAATGAAAGGTCATCGAACCCATGAAAATATCTCTAATATTTTCTTAATTTAAAATAGATAATTTTAAGTGTATTTATAGTAATCTCAAAGTGATCATTTGAACTTTGAAAATAATGCAAACAATTAAAAATTATACCCATATTACACAAGACTTCTGTCTGTATCTTAAGCTGAAAAAAAATAATCAAAAAACTATAGAAAACCACATATAGAACAAAAAAATAATCACAATTTACATGATAATAAAGGCAAATTTTCAGCATTTTTTAAAAAACCTGCAGCTGTGAGAGATGTCAAAGCAAGTCACTACTAACTATAAATTCATCAGTTTGGTTTTAAAAGATTTTCTCTAGCAAGAGTTTAAGGGTGTGTTGTACACATGCGTAAAATTCTTACTGGTTTTAGATGCCTAGAATCTTCATATTTTATTGCCAAATACACTTATCTTCAAGCAAGCAGTAGGCAACATATCACAATTTGGACACCGCAGGGAAACCTAACGGTCTGGTAATACAGGTAAAACTGGAAAATTTAAAAAAAAATAAAATAGTAATACACATCTGATAGTGTATTGCCCAACTGAAATTACTTCCAAGCCACAGAGCTGCAAAGCCTTCCAACTCAAAGTGAAATAAGTAGCATCTCAAACAATTACTTGTACTCTCATGCTTGTGTGTTGCACACTTCATTTAGCCACAGTGTATCTTCAGAGTATGCCTACAATCCCATGCACCTCAGGTACATATACCAATCTGCTGAGAGAGTAAATCCTTCCTTCCTTCCTTCTTAGGGCCAAAGTTCGTTACAGATGTAATCAGTATGCCTGAGGCTGGTAAAAATACTGTAGTACAGGCAATGCTAAGAGTGGCAATATCAGAAAACACAAAAATGAACAAATGATGGAAAATTCTAATATATTTCTGCCCATTTCACAAAATGTTGGAAATCCACCAGAATTTTTCCCTTGTATTGAAGAAAACAGATTTAAAAGTTTTTTCCCCCTTTCAGAATCAAAAGCATTTTAGTAGATTTGTAAGGCTACCATGGATCTTCTAGATCTCCAGCACCCTACAGAAAGAGAAGAGGAGAAATATTACTACTCACCAATGCAAGTCAAAACATTCTGTTGCACTTTGGATTTAAGTGTCATAATTATGTAGAATACTAGAGTTACACAGATGACATTTTCCTTTTCTTTTCCATACTTGCCCACTTCTACACACAAACATTCTCTGTTCTTCAGCTTCATGAGGGAATTTACTTTTTTAAAACATGAACCCAGTAAAGCTATTAAAGCATAAAGACTTAAAAACTAGTATTATCTAAAATTGTACTAAATCATAGCTGTCAGGAGATACTACATCTATGGACCAGGAACAATATATCTATAAAATACTAAGGAACTCAGGTGTTTCTGGTCCACCAGAAATTCCTGCGGTCTCTTTTTCATTAAGGCAGTAAAATTTGTACCTATTTTGAGCAATGACATATTTGTGCAAGTGTTGTATTATGAAGTGACCACTGACACAATAATTTCAGATTTAACTTATTAGCAGAGTAGTTACCATCACTGTAAATTCCCAGTATTATTACTGATCTACCCAAATGCTTATACATACATGTGCTGTACACCAAAAGACACAGAAAAGATTTGGCAGAAGGTACACCCAAGTAGAATAGCCAGTTTATTCCTTTATATGGCTGATGTTTTAGCTTGAACCTGGGGAAATGCTACCCAAATAGAAGATTATGATGAATGTGCCAAACCCAAAATTATTCAGATATTTCTAAGAAACTATTTAACATAATGAGTTAATATCAGAAGCTATGAAAAGTTTCAAGTCATGTCAGAATGACAGCAGTTCAAAGGAAGTTTATTACTTGCTTAAAAGAGTCAATATGCATACAGATATGATTCCACAGCATATTCTTTATTTTCACTTGAACACAAATTCTTAGAACTTGATACTAGGTACTAAGTCTAAGTACATTTTCATTTCTGGATATATGTTATGCTACAACCTGGGAAATAATAATACAGACATCTAGAAAGAAGATATTTATGATGAACAATAGATAAAATCTAAATTGGAAAAAAACAAATGTTTTTAATGAAGACTAAGTAACAACCTAAAACACAACAGCTTTTGTAACTTTGTTGTAATATAAATTATACACAATTCAAACAAGCATGCAATATATGATGCTGAGAAAAAAAAAGGCTGAAGAATTGGTATAATTCAATTAATTTGCACAAGAAATACAATTAACATGTGAACTACTTTACAATTAGCAAGAATATACCAGAAAATTTATTACTTAAGAAGGTACTTAAAAGAAAAAGTTTTAAAATTTGTTTTTGCATCAGTATATTAGATTCTTATTGTTGGTGTCACAGGATTAAAAAAAACAAATCATCCCAAAATCTCAAATGGGAAATTAACTGCTTGCTACACAACATAAGATGCAATTACTATAATCACAGAACCATAGAATGGTTGAGGTTGGAAGGGTCCTTAAAAATCGTAAGGATCCAACCTTCCTGCTACAAGCAGGGACACCTCCCACTAGAGCAGGTTGCACATGGCCTCATAGCATATACTATAGTAGTTGAACTTCTAAGGAAAAAAAGAGCTTTGTATAAGCTATCTGTACAAACAACTAAAGTAAAAACAGACTTCTAGGATAGACGTGACAAATGTTGAGATATAAACAAAGGAAAACACGCCAAGTGAAGCCTTAAATCCACTATGTAAAGCGTTATGTCTGTTTCTCACTCATTCGTCCCTGAATCTTCGTTTGAGCTCTGTACTCCAGCAAGGTGATTCTCAGAGTCTGCTTGGGGGTCTGGTACGAGGTGACTGGGTCCAGCATGAGTATCTGAAGCCGATTCAGCAGCTGATTCAGCAGTGCTCTCTTCTCCCTGCATCTTAGCTAGCCTGTAACTAACCAGCATCTCCTCCAGCAGGTGGCGGTAGTTTCCCCTATGATTAATTCTCATTTGCCTCAGCGCTTCCACCAACTTTCCCTGCGTTCCACTTTCCTCGGCTTCGCCAGGGCCCTTTTTTTAAGATTCAAGACCCCAAAAAAATCAGTAGTTAAACTAGGATTTCTTCAACAATTAAAAAAAAAACAAAGCACAAAAAAAAAAATCACATTTTTTCTGATTGAAAAAACATCAGCTTTGCTCTACTAAAATCTCAAACACCTTACAACACAACTTACAACAGTATCATCCATGTTTGTCTGCTTTCTACAACATAATTTAATAAACTGTATCTATTACAAGAGCATTTTAAGTAATTTTTATTTATTTTGAGCCAGACAGTGCCAACATGGTACCTTCTCCCAACTAACTCCACTGTAGTTCAAACTGTCTTTCAGTGAGTGTATCTGACATTCCCCACAACTGTGGTCGTTGTCAGTGAAAAATTTTTAAATTTTAGCTTCTTTAGCCATCAGGTCAATACTTTTAATTGTGAATTTCTGCACCGCCAATACCAACACACATCTGTGAAAAACTTAGCTAAGAGAACAGATAACTCCACTGCTAGCAGTTTAGTTGAAGCATCACATAAAAACAAATGCTCAAAGCGTTGCAGAAAACAATCTCTCTTCATTAAAGACTGATTTTTACATGCATGATCCTGCCACGAAAACAACACACAGTCACCTATCAGCACCAGGAGTACTGGCGTTTTTAACCATGTAACAAGACTATTTCGGACAGATGTGTGTATTGCCTAGAAAAGTTAATAGGTAGAACAGCTATTCAAAGTCAAACCTAACAACCTACAGCACAAAACCTGAGTAACAAGCACTGATTAAGGAATGGAGGTGCCCTTTGCAAACCACCTATTTGGCTACAAACCTTTAGTTGACAAAAAAAAAGTTGTGGCGTTCTTGGCTTTTTTTGCTTGTTTTTTTGAAACTGACTTGCCCATCCATCTGTTAAGGAACTTTAAAGGCCTAAAGCAGTACTGTTGCTTTAAGGGAATGGTACATTGTAAATGATTAATACCTAGCAAGTTACCGAGCTAGACAAATTGAACCATCTCTGGAAGCTGGCAGGTTTTGCAATACATTAGAGGCAAAATCCAGATTGCCTTTTTCTCATGCTGACCTCATTTTATTGTCATCTAGTCAAAAAGATTCACAAACTACAAGTATTGCAGTCACTCACAAGCTTAATAGCAAAATTAAGATAATATCTTGTGTTCAGTAAGATTTTGGATGTTGTTGGAATAGAAGCCTCAGGACTGACTGCTGCAGTTTAAGTTAAAAATGGGATAAATTTTCCACAAAAATGAGTGTTACTGCATATAACGCTATCCCTCGAAGCTTCACCTGTTGCATATAGAGACATACTTCCACTGTGGTTTGCTGGTCTTAGTCTGAAATGTCTTGACTCCTATGTACTAGCATTTCATTGAGATAGCTCTTGAAGAGTCCAGTAAGAAGCAAGTTAGAGAATGTAGTTTTTATGTATGAAGCAGGACTACTTGAATCCATGAACACAAAGTTAGTGAAAACTCTGCACATCAAGATCAGGCTACCAATGTATCCTATTCCTTAGGTTTTGACAAAAAATTCTATTTATGTAGCTAATATTAAACAAGACAGCACAGCTGAAGAACTCCAGTGTTTTTCACTTCAGAGAACCTCGAAATTCTGTAGTTCCTCTATCCCATCAGTTTTGCTCCAAGGTTGACATTAGCAAACATACAACCTGAAATTTCACATTTCACAGTATTCAGATCTTTAAAAATTCTGTTGGCAGACTGAAGTGAATACTTTTGCCCCCATGCAGCACTGAAGAGTAAAAGCAATAAGCAATATAACAGCAGCTCTGAGACTCCAAAACAATTCAAATGCCAGTAGGAGTTGAAGCAACAGGGCTGTTAGTGTTTGATATGCCAACTCACATCCTGCTTTGCACTGTTTGATGCTGGGCCATTTTGTGCTTCCACCTCCCTCAGTGCTAGCAGGCAAGAAGCCTGACAAACAACAGTAGGACAGAAACTGCCTCTTTTATATATTATACGCTATATGTACACTATAGTGCAGATTTCTCTCTAATGATCCATGGCTACCTGAAAACTATAATTACTGTGCAAATCAACATTTGTCTTTCTTCATGTTGTAATTCAACTCGGTGGTACTGACCAGACAAAAACTTATTTTTGCTAGTTACATTTAACATGAGTGTTCACAATTTTTACACAAGTTCTGCTCTGCTGTATATAAAAAAGGCTGCTACATATTAGGGACAGGACTTAGAATGTGTGTGTAAACATGTAAAAAGACAACATTCTTAAAATAATCTGTAGCAGCCTTTAATGACAGCATTTGATTTGATTCAGCAAAGTGTCATAGTATTAGTAAAAGCACAAGAGAAACATGACTGGTTTAAAAATGACAGTCAAACCCCACTTTAAACGCTATTGAAACTGTTAACATAGCCACTGTAATTGTAGCATTGCTCCTTCTGTTCAAGAACACATGAACACTCATGCAGCCTAATCGGAGAGTAGCCTCCTACTCTTAGGAACACATCAAAAGGATGGTTGAAGAAGAACCATTAGAGAAAGAGTAATACTTTAACATTTTAACTAGAACAACGACTTGGTAGTATTGTAACATTACAGTGGTATCAACTGCTTAGCTATGAAGCAGTTATTTTAAATTCCCTTTAAAGACCTGAAACCACCAAGTTGCAATACATAAGACCTCTACAACTTCTTCACAAGCCACCACATTTATAGCAGAAGTCCCTCTACTGAAACCGAACCCTGGCAAAATTGCTCTTTGTGAGACTACTGCAGGGCTTTCTCCAACTCTGGATTTATGTAATACTTGAACTCTGCTGAGATGTCTAAAAGAAAAAAAGCCCTGTGAATGCTATACCCTGAAAGCCACACTAGTGACCTCTGAATGCTGCTGCAGCAAGGATTCTTCCACTCCTCATTCCCTCATTCTACACATCTATCGATATATAAATGTATATTTTAACGGGCATTATTAGATTTCAGTCTCACTTGGGAATGTCATAATTGGGATGTACTGTATGTTTCCTTCCTACCTTTGCTTCCTGTTTAAACAGGAGATGTGTAGCAACACCATCAGTGTGTAGACATTGTGGAGAGTCTGATGTTGAGTAACTGAACAGCTTCCTTCCCTTTTACCCACCCACGCACTGAATATATTCAGTTCAAGAGACTAAGATCACCACATATATACTTGGAACTGAGTAAGACTAGCAAGGAAGTAATGCTTTAATCACCTCAGAGATGAGGACCACTAAATTAATTCACCTCCAAGACAATAAGATAACAATTCCTACTTGCTGACAAAGCATAAACTGGAATTGCATCCTTCACTCAGAACATGTTCTCCTCTCAAACTGCTCTGGGTCAGAACCACTTAGCATGGAAAGATGAAAACGTACTTACTGACAAATGGTATCTTACTTCAAGAACAAACTAAAATTTAATCCAGTGTACTTGAAAACACAATTATCAAGATTTGCACTAAAGAGCAACAGAAGGCAAAGTTTACGAAATAGACTGCAGCCAATTTAAAAGGACTCAAAAAAACTATCCAGGGATTCTAATGCCAGTCAACGTCAACACTACTAATGGCAATAAGGGTTAAAGCTATATTGTTTCATAAGTATTTTGCATATTTAGTTATCTCATTTTAATAAATTATAATGGATGATGCACAAGAGTTTCCTGGAGCAACAAATACACAAAAGGATGCTGTACTATATGTTAGGACTTTCAGCAAGCTTGCATGCCTATGGACAAGTAAATTTTTGTTAGAAAAGATGCATCAGAAATGTAACTATAGCATATGGTACCTAGAAAGTTAACATTAGATGAACTTATTTTTCCTTAAAAAAAATCCAGAACACCAAACTTAACCAACTGCCATAATCTTCACACAAACCACTTTCACCAATAACTTTACCCCTAAAGCAGGAACAAAATTATTGCTAAACATGAAAAGTACTAGCAGGCTGATAGAGGTGCAGAGTTTCCTGAAGGACTAAAGAAGCTGGTAAAATTTTGTCTAGCTTTCTTTGGGGTACTGTTGCACAATCTGTTGAAAGTTAAATGAACATTATATACTGTCATTTTTTTAAAATAAAAAAAGGAATAAATCCTAAACATTAAAAAGTTAAATATTTGTTCTCTATTTGTATTCTAACAGAACACAGGCCCCTTCCACCTACACAGACTTTCTAACTTAAGAGAATACCAAATACAGGCAATCAACAAAAGATGACAGTGGGAAAACATTCATAATTGTAGTGAGAATGCATATTCAAAATCTCAAGGCACATAATTAATCATTTAAGCGTATAAAAAAAAAGTTGACATCTCCACACCACTATTCAATGTAATGACTATCCAAGGACCTTGCAGCCATCTCAGAAGAGAAAAAAATATAGCAAAGGATTTACTAGAAGATGATTGGTATCTTCACATATTAGTTCACATAATCTACATAGAAAATAACAATGTGTACACACGAGCAGTGATGTTTCTATTATTTTTTCAGTTTCCCAAAAATTTTTTAAAAACAAATTTAACCACAACTGATAAGAACACCAGCTATTGCTCTTTACACTAAGATTAAGAACAATCTAGTAATCAGGTTTAAAGTTTCAGTAAACCAGATTTCAACATACAATTTAAAATTCAACTTTTAGGAACTGGGCAGAAGAACATAAGTAATTTTAGAAATCAGAACTAAATCACTTTACACTTTCCTTAGATCACTGCACATAAGATATTTAAAGGTAGTGCAAACTCTAAAAAAGTAGTCAATATAGTCTTGTTATATTTATATTCAGTGTATCAAGGTTTTCCACACTTACAGAAGAGGATAGGAAGTGTGTTTGCCCCGTTTTCTACTAGATTTTTGGACATTAGATACAATAGCTAGTTAAGCAATGAATATGCTGACTGTAATTTTTTACAATAATATACTATAATTTGGAAAAAACTATGTATTGTTGCCTCACAGATTTGAATGAAAAAAAGTCAATTAAATGTTTAAAAAAATGTTTTAGTTTGATGTCAGTTTCCTGTCTTTTTGAGGATCAAGCTCTGTCTCAGAGCCATCCAAAACAAGGCCAAATTTAACTATATGCTACAATAAGTATTTGTATAGTACTACTACTACTACTTATTTTTATAATAATACTTGTTTGTAATACTTTATTGCTAGTGATGCACACCTTTTGCTTAATGCATGACACTACTGATGTTGTCATTAACAAAGAAGTGTAACAATCAAAATGGGAACTTACCCCCTCATTCTCTCTGTGTGGATTCAGCCTACTATACACAGCTTCAATAATATTACGCCTAAAAAAGAGAAATTTTAAATTAAGCACAAAGTATTTAAAAACATTTAATACTTTCAAAGTTTGAGCACAGTAAGAATTTTCAAGTGTTTATGATGCTTTGTCTTTAACCTGCCTTTTAAAAAGAGTCAGTGTCTTTACTTACTTTCAATATGATGTTTGGGGATTTAGCAGTAAATCAGGATATGTAATGAGTAAGCATGGCAATTCATTTTCTTCCCCTATGCTCCCCACAATTTTTCCCTTTACATCTTTTTAAGTTCCAGCTGCATAGTCAGACTTTGCCAAGATTAACATTTAAACCTGTATTTTGCTTATTGTAACAGAATTCTTCAAGTTAACTGGTTTCTTGACTTATTTCTCAATGTGGAACTTAAAGACAGTTTTTTTCCATTTCCCATTTACACATACACAGGTTAGTACTACTTGTCTGTGAGCTTTTGAAGTGTGGTGCCAAGTATACAACCTCTGAGATGTGTTGTCTAGTGTCTATTCACACTGTAGATATTAAAACCCAAAAGCCATTAGCTAGATTTTTTTTCCTGTCAAGGCCCCACCTTCACAGGCAAGAAAACTACGCATAAAAGCATATAAAAAATAAACCACAAAGTATAGATATACTTCTGAGAAGAAAAAGGGTTTGTCCCTGCATCTTCAAATCATATCAAGAACTGGGAAAAGTTCAGACAAGTATAATAAATGTGATCAAAGGTATCAAAAACTTCAATAAAAATGAACTGGTTGTCTGAAAGTTGCCAAGATCTATAATAATTATGTCTTACACAATGTGGATAAGCACCAACTATTGACTCTTCCAACCAAAGAGCACAATGGCATCAGATAAAGAAAGCAGCAGATGTGGCAAAAATATGCAGTGATGGCTCACAATGCAACAAAATTTTTTCTCCTCCAGCATATTAAGGATACGAAAAGTTTGACAAGATTCCTTCTGAACACATTAAAAATTCCATGGAAGAGCACCTCTAAGTCATGAAGTACACAAACTATCTCAAGATGGGGAAGCATTTTAGCTGTAAGCAGGTGAAAACCTAAGCAATAACGGGGAAGTATTTTACATTTTTTCCAGGGTTTTTTTCCAGGTTCTTCCCATTTACTTTCACCTACCCTGAGGGCAGGATATAGATAGAACAATCCTTGGTCTGATCTAGTATGAGCAGTCCTTATGTTCATATAATGGAAGTAAAAGTCCATTCAAAACAGAAGAGTTTGAGTTTTGAATGGAATGTAGCAGTTATGTGGACTTCTAAGATAAAGAAATAAATCAGATAACCTCATTACCTAGCATCCAGCATCAGAAGACATTTTTTTTAGTCATGACCCAGCATTTAAAACAGTACCTAGTAAAACACTCAGAACTCTGGGAGATGGTTTGTGGCCTAAAGAGAGGGATAATGCAATCAAAGTCCCAGGATGACCACCGATCTATGGCACTGAAAATATATCTTGTTATCATGTGTTAAGAGGCAATATATGTCAATGATTAAACTGGCATTTATCTAGACACGCCACACCAAGACGCGCAGAAGGTACAACAGATGATGCCTAACAAAGGCTCAAGACACTGGTGTATATGCAATCTGTGCTTGTTCACACATGAAGGTTTTGGGCTGTATCTGAACAAGCTCCTGAAAGAAGTTCAGAATTAAATTAGTAGTGACACTTAAAAAAACTATGTCCAACATTAAAAGCCCCCTGAAGAACACAACTTCTCCAAAGGCACATTAGTTAGTCAATGCTATAAGAATTCTGGAAGGATTGAATGGCTGAGCAAGTGTGAGATCCATCAGCACAGATGGAATATTTTCTTAGAGAAAAGAAACAATATTTACACAGATGATACAGGGAAGGGATTCTCTCTATTTTGTTCCACATTTAGTAAAGGTGGAATAGCACAATTTTGACCAAATGTCTGTGCCATGGTAAGCAGTGGCATCTCACATCCCTGTAACAAAACACCTGGACAGTCCAAGCAAAGTTGCCATAGAAGCAGCAGATAGCCATTGCACAGGGTTTGAATTAGACTTAAAACTCAAGCCCTTGGAAATTTTCCTATCGTTCCAACTCACTTTTCTTTCTTGGAACAGCTTATTTTTTTGTACTTGCTTTTGAAGGGAAAATTTAGGGGCAGAATGTTGAGTGGAAGTACTAATGCCCAAGTGACAGGGTGGCTCAGAACTCTGGTTTTCTTCAGCACAAAGTGACCATTCTTTCGGCAGCATTTGAAGTTACAGGGGGATTCCAGTCAAGCCAGAAGCAATCTTCAAAGAGTAAGATTTTAAAGGATAAAACACCACCATCAAGTGACCATATCACAGTTGATACCTTTAGATCACCTGCCTCAAAGAATAAGCCAGTACAGGCTACACAAGTGAGAAGCTTGAAGAAAGTACACAGTGCCAGAAGAAGATGAGCTGCTTCAGAGGTTCCTGAAATTTGTCTACATACACTTTTCATTGCATTGTGTTTCTCCAGATCAGATATATTAAAAAACCAGGAGCAACTACAATTGGTGCTAAAACCAAGGATGTCAGCCACAGACAAGCTCTTAATGCAACCTGTTTTGAGCCAGGTCTTGCAGTTCAAACAGAAGGACAAAGTGAATTACTCATGTAAAGCAGGACTTCAAAAGTCAAAATGGAAAGACAGATATCAACAGGCAAATTCTGAAGCTAAGCTCATTAAAAATGCAACATGGGTCACAACAAATTGAAACAGAATTTATATGCAAAGGTTCCAATACACTGAAGCAGTACATGATGCAGTTATTAATGAGCTAGGAGGCACTAAAACAATGGGCATGCTACAACTTCTCTGAATGTCTGGAATGCACACAAGTGAGGAAAAAGGCCCAGAATGGATAGGTACTTTTAAGTCTAGGAAAAAAAAAAACAAATAATGGCAAACAGTGCTCATTAGTAAGTACATGCAGTGAAAAGAGATGTATACACAAATGCTCAGAGGACAGGACTTCATATTTTGAAAAATACAAAGATTCCAGAAGAAAGATGAGCTATGCTAGGCAGCAATAATAGGTCCCACTGTTTGGGAAACTCTAGAGTAACAATTGTTTATGGAATCCCTAATTCTGTTCATTAAGATCCTTAAATTTTATGTTGTTAGAATATCAACATTAGCTTCTATAGAAAATCAGTACAATTTCTGAATTTTTGCTCCAATTAAATTTTAAAATTCATATCCTAGTTCAATATTCTTGCTTATCTAACACTCAGTTTAAGATTAAACAAAGAAAAAACAACTTTCTGTTGAGAATGTTAGCTGAGCAGACATTAGGTGGTGGAAGGAACAGGATTCAGGAAAACTGAGATGGTATTTTGATATTCCTGTTATATTACTGATAGTTCTTAAAAAATTTAAAGCAGTAAAAAGCCAAGAATTTTTTAAATTATTTTTTAAATGGCTACCTGGAAATAGTAAACTACTAAGTTATGTAGCAGAACATGATCAATCTGTTTCCTCTTAACTGTTCTAGAATGGGAACAGTGACACAAATGTTTACACACTGCAAAAGGCAAACTAGCTTAAAATATAAAACCCAACTTTCTTCTTTAATTTTAGTATAACTTAAATAAGCATCTGTTTCAATGAATTAAACGGTTTAAGAAATTCCAGTAATGTACTCACTTGCCAGCTAAACCACCTCCTGGTGGTAAATTTGGGATATTCTCTGCAGTTAAAATACGAATAACATGAGCCAGATCAGGCATTCCTTCTTCACCCGATTTTTCCATGATTTCTGATTTAAAAACAGAAAAAAGTCCTTAGGTTACTGAATTAGTAACACCCACTCCTTAAGACACTAAAATGTAAGATACCATCACTTTTTAACTGAGACATCAGGAAAAAGTTGCATGTAAAAGAAAACATTATTTACATTTTAAGTAAACAGTCTTTGCATGGTGGAACAGAGCTATTCAAAACCATAGCCTGCCCTTCCAGTATGCCTCTAATTCACCTCTTGCTCAACAGGAACTTGGAAATAGACTGTGAACTGGATGAAATATCCTGGAGACAGTAGCCTGTTCTCTTCCAGAATGAAGACAGCTGGGAATATGTTTCAGTCACCTTCCCACTGTATTGCAACATACTCGGAAGGTAGATGCCAAAAAGCCAGTGCTTCCCAGGATGCTTCATCATGAGCAATACCTTGTATTCTTGAAGTCCAGATTCCAGTGCATAAACACTAAGACCATCATACAATAAAGGCACACATGTAATGGCCCATTATGACTGAAGTGCTCAAAACAGAACACAGAAGTATCACACAAAAACAGTGCTAGCAAGTTCCTCTGCCTTCAAAAAGAACTGCCTAAACTGAAGTCAATCTTCACAACACCGTTCATCAAAGCTGCTGTAAGATGACCATGTAATAGCTGTGTGCACGTTCATGTAGACATAATACTATCAGCTTCCAGCTGTCAGCCTCTGGTCATTCAACTACTATCACCGCAGAAAGATTCACTAGGTTATCTACAAATTGTAACTATATGCATGTGTCACATAAGATTTTTTTTTTCTGAAAATCAACTAAACTAAAGAATGGAGGGTCATTTCCTGTCGACATTGTTCTAGATAAAAAAATCTTTGAGCCACAAAAGAACTAAAAAGGTATCACCCTAAAAAAAAACCCTCAGTCTGTATCTTGGCTACTATCCAAAGATAAACAAATCACTTTAATTTCTTACAATCAATTGATAATATTGTGGATGTCTGATGTGGAGCCAGCAATTAAACCCAGAAACAGCTACAATTTGAGCTTGTAAAGTTAGCCAAAATATGCATCACCTATTCACTTCAAACACTGCATCCAAAGTTTTCTGGTATTTAAACATCTCATGCTATCACTTATCTAGAAAGCAAGTGATATTCAGGCTTCTCTCAGGAACAGGAAAAATAATAAAGTGCTTACAAGGTACTTGCACTGTGTCAGGGAGATCTGTAGAAAACCCCACCTAAAGCAATTCTACTTTTAGAGTAATTCTACTATACTGTAACAAATAAGGCACTGTGTCTATGTCCCAATTTTAAGTCAGCATCACACAATCTCTACAATGAATAAGAAGCTGGGTATACTACTACTACTACTACAAGTGATTAAAAATTCTTCCATGAACTTTTATGTATATTATCATACACCCATCCATTAAGAATGAATCACGACTAGCAAAGGAAATGACAGTTGAACATGCATACTTGAATCTTAGGACTTTCATCAGTTCTTCCACACACATTCTCACAAATCAGCCACAAGTTCTTTTTGTGCAGTTCTACCTAGTTAGAAGTAGACTGTATCACTGTAACATCATTTTCCTCAGTCACATCTGGTAGGAAGTGTTTAACAACACATTGTTTTTTATACCAAGAGTGTATCTGGTTCTACATACACTAAAAGTACACAAACAGCAAGAAATAAGAAAAGCTATACAAGTATGCAATTACTATACAGTAATGCAAGCAGAAGGTTTTCGTATCTTCTTAAAAAAGGAATTAAAGCAATCACAACTAAGGATTGTTGTATATGTCTTGGTACTAGACACTTTTACTTTTTAACTTTTACTGTATAACCACTTCTCAAGGAGTGCTAAACTGAACCATGAGCATCTTCTTCCCATTTCTAGATGGTGTAAGATCAAGAATTCTGGTTACACTGACCATCTCCTTTTTCTTTTCCTGCTATTAGGGTGACTTTCATCCAAAACATCTTCCCTCTCAAAAAAACCTCAACAACAAGCAACCCCAAAAACAAAAGCAAAAAAACACCCAAAAAAACCAAAACAAAGCCCCCAAAAACAAACAAACAAAAAAAAACCCCAAAACCACAACTTCCTAATAGAAAATCCAGGAACAAAGCAAATGACCAAGCATGACTTTTTTTCATTACACATCAGTTAGCCGATCTACATTGTGGGTTTCTTTGACAACGGCCACTAAAAGCCAGCACTTTCAGAAACAGATTTATAGGCATTTACAAGGTTTTCACCTACATCTCCACAATGTTAAGCAATGTTAATGCAATTCAGATTTTTTTTTCCCCTGAATGTGCAGAACACAATTGCAGAACACACCTGCAATTCAGACACTTAAAATAATAATTTCCTGATATTATCATACATGCAAATCTATGAAAATCCACTACAAAGTCTGCTAGTATACTACTTTATAGTCCTAAAGTACTTTGAATTAAAAGCCTAACACTTAACTCAGAGATGAGCATTTTGAAAATTCAGAGAAAATTTTATTTCAATTTTATACAATGCAAGTCCCCAACCAGACAGCATTAGAAGTTTATGTTCCAGCATCTCCCTTCATCTCCAGCTATAAGACTATGACAAATCTATTTTGTATACGGTATACACTCTGCGTATGTAAAATGCACCATCCAACTCACTGTATTAACATAAAGACCGTTTAAGTCTCCATAGAACAGGTGCCCTTATTTACAACTTGGGGTTGTTTGTTTTAATATCTCCATGTTGGATACACCCTTTCAAATAAACAAAAAAATATCAAAGAACTGAATTGACTTGTCTGCCTAGTTTTCTTTTCCTGTGACCAAACTTCCGATCTCTAAAAAGAAACAACTGAAAAGCAGAGAACACAAAGTAGCACTTCAAAGCGGCAGCAAGAAAAGACTGACAACAGAACTTAACTACTTCCAAACGTACGCATTACTTTGGAAATTACCAGCTAAATGACTGAAAACAGTAGCATGGCTGTGCTTATCATCCTAAATGACTCTATCATAAGCTGTCAACTATGACCTCCTCAATATTTCAGAATACTCTTGAATGGGCAGCTTTGGAATGCAGGTACACACATTGTGTCAAACTCAAGACCCAAACTACGAAAAGAGCTTTGCTATACCGTTGTTCCACCATTAGAAATCTCTATAAACTATCACGTGCCAACTTTATTTTTTTAGTAACTCTTAAAACAAAAAACACAGTTTCAGTATTAAAACAATAACTGTGTTTTAATAACTCAGGAAGCATCTTATGGAAATAATAACTCATTGTACAAATACACAGGATCTTGGCATTCCACTTAGGGATGTACAAAGACAGACTACAATTGTCACGTGTATTAAACTGCTTTTGAAAAGATTTTTCTAGAAAAAACAGCAAACAAAAAATCCCCAAATGAAAGCATGCCTCAAACAATGCCTTTCTCTCCAAGCCAAAGCCTACAATGTCCAAGCACAGCACTGAAAAAAACCCAACCAACCTGTTGTCTAAAAGGTTTGATAGATTAGTTCAGTCAGCTTGAAATTTATGTTCCACAAGAAAAAAAAAAAATATTCAATATTGAACAGTGTACATTCATTAGGAACAAATACCACTGCAAAGTAAAATTGCTTCAGGAAGACGCAAAGGATTTATACTAGAGTGCCAGTGCTTCCCTGATTCAAATTTGAGACTTACTGAAAGATGAGATTATCTAAGCGAACTCACATATTTGACATCTCCATCTTTGCAGGCTAGTAGTTTGAAGACAAGCTGATTTTTTTTCAAAATGTTTTTACTACACATATATACAAAAAAATGTTACTGTCTATCAACCAACTGCATATAATTTCTGAGCTGTTAATTCTTTAACAGAGAAAGAAACATCGTTTCGCACAATAATTTTACATGAACAAGGTCCCTTACTTGCCTTTCAAAAGGAATGAACAGTTATCATCTAGTCTCGTACTTTAAATGTTAACAAATCTACTACAGATCCTCACCATAGACAACCAATTGCTGCAATGGAACATACATTCTTGAACTTAGCTGCCTAGCTCACCACATTCAGAGCCTTGAAACACGTTAGAACTACAGATAAATCACAGTAAATATAACATCCCTGAAGAAGACTACCCTAAGTGGTAAACTATATTTAGAACAGATCTAATGAAATACAACTTGTGTCATTTGAAAATAACTAGAAGATATTATTAAATCCATATTATCCACATCATGATCTATCTACTAAGGCTTTCAGTTTTTTTCCCTAAAGGCAGTTTAGACCTTTCAGGTACAGCTCATTTACTGCACTGTTTTCCAGACTGCATTTAGTTTAAAAACAAATCACAAAACTGACTCAAGCAGTTGTCCTCTCCTGACCAAAAAGATGTTCCCGCCTTCCAAAATTTTTTCTTACTATTTCAACACTTCCCTCCCCTTCTATTTTCAAGTTTAAAGCATTTCTGCTCACTGCTTTAACCTTTAAACTGGACAACTTTTTTAAAAGAAAACAGCTTTTTTTCCAAACCATTCTCCCCATGCTGCTTAGTGGTTTGAAACATTTTGTTTAAGCTTCTCTATATAATTTCTGAACTAATAATACTCAAAGCACATACACATGGCAAAAACTGTAGTTATGTCAAACTGACAATTTCATAGAATTTATTACAAACACATTTAGAAAACAGGTAGATATTTCAAGTTATTCTGAAGTTTGTTTCCTTTATTTTCTCCACTGTGGGACATAATTTCCTCACATATGCTAACTCTCATTTCTTGCTAAATACTTGACATTTAAAGGACTTGCACTCTGTCCAATTAGCAGAACACAGAATGACACAGGGAACTCATGCAGAAAAAGAAAAAAAACAATCAAGAAGAGCTGAAGCAACAGAAGTCCAAGATTCGAAGCAACTAATTTCATTGGAGCACTTAAGCTTAACCATCATTTTTATTTACATTCAGACTGGCTCAGCATCAATACCAACTTAAAAACTCTCTGCTTGTTTTTGGTGTGTGTAGTATTCGCTAGCTAAAATACACTTCTGCTAAGAAGTTATTTTGGTATACTAAAGTAGTAGCTCAATTATGCCACAACACTGCATTGTTACTAGCAAATAGCGCTTCTTACGTCATCCTCTGTTAATCCAGTCACTCTAATCAGAAGTTATTAAGACAGCTTTTCTATTAATCTTCTTAGCATTCACTTATGAAAGCAATAAACTACACAACAGTTCCATACGTTTTTCAACTATTTGCTAACAGAGGAACCACCAAGAAGCAGGGAATAATAACTGTGTGCACACCTCATTGCTCCTGGCTCTGACCCAGAGCCTACTAACAGCTCATGTACTCGAACAGAGGAAGATAACAGGTATTCATCTTAGCTACTGTCATCTAGGAAGCCTGGGATGTAAGCCAAGTTCAGAGAATCTTGCCTAGAGTTAAACATTCGAAATGACCATTAGCTCTCCCTAGTCTCAACAAACTACAAGTATACAAGTCATTTCAATTTAGATCCCATTTAAACAAGAAATAAAGACACCATGCACAATATAAGACCATTCACAGATAACTTGTATTGGGGCCTGAAGGCATTCTTATGCACGTATTTAAAAATTAAGGTTTGTTACATTAACTATCTAGAATACTGGGACACCAATGCACACAAAACCCCCAATATTTAAGTCTACCTCATTTGCTTAAGTAAAATAACAATAAAAAGATACCTAGAAAAAGAACATTACTGATTTTCACAGCTGTTTCACGCAAATTAAAAACTCAATTATAAAATATCTACAGCGTCATTTCTAGCATTAAAATGAGTTTGAGAATTTTTATACTTAATTGGCAAAACAGTTGACCACAGTCATCAGGTTACAGTGGCAGCAAATACATTTCCATGTCAGTGTTGCACTTTAAACTGAATTAGTGTTAAGTTATGAATGGTTAGGTCTGAGATTTTTGTTGTTCTACACTCTCAGAAGATTCCTGATGCCCTTGGATCTACAGATTATTTCTCACTTATACCTAATGCTACTTATTTGGATACAAACTACTTCTGAATACAAACATGTCTAATCCTTTACATAATTCTAAAAATCCAGTGGATGCCTCGGATATTCAAACAAACCCAAATCAAGAAGAAAAACAGAAGTGGCATGTATCTCCTATGCGATAGTGCTGGAGTCCTGCTTTAGTAATTCTCAACAAATAGTCATAAGAAAGTATTTTACCTCTATAAATGATATACAACATACTTCAGGGTCTGGAAAGTTTCCAGATCCATGTTGAGAAAGTTTGGTCAGTCACACCTTCTTTCATAAAAAATGCTCAAGCTCAGGCAGTCAGTGGCCAGAGCTGTGGTTTATATCACTGAAACCTTGTCACGGCCCCAAGATAGCGGATTCATTCTGGTTCTGACCTGCATAGTCCTAAACATCCTGGCACTCAAACTACTTTCATAGAACTCTGCTCAACAGTCTTGTAGAATGCCAGTAGCACATTATTCAATACAAACACAGCAAAATACCATCAGGACAGCAATACTGCAGCATAAAGCTAAACCACTAGCTTCCGCACCTGAAAGGAAGTATCTAAGAATGCTACATGACTCATTATCCATCTACAAAGGGACCAACTCTCTATGAAGCACACTTAAACTTGGATCTAGTGATCAGAATATTCCAGTCCAGGGCTTAAACAAGTCAAGAAACGTTACAAGTTAGCCCAGCCAGCCTTCCCTTCTGTAAACCCATTCCTTCTTTGAATACTGTTGCTGTAACTGGTAACTCCAAAAAATAGGTTAATAAGCAGCATCACGATAAGTAGGTGACAGTGCTTCAGCACTCTTCTGATAAGATTACAGAAGTTTAAAGAACCGTAACAGGGCTTTCAAAACCTCTGATGACTGCTTCTCTCCAATGATGCTACTTCACAGTATTATCCCAGTAAACTATTTCAAGAACTCAGTTATTTTCATGCCTCAGTTGCTTGTGCAAAAAAACTGTCCCAACATACAAATAAAATTATAAAAAAGGCAAACTTTCAATATCTGCCCTGAGTTTCCCTCAGTTCTACCAAAACTGAGCTGTACCTAGATGACTAGAGTAATTGAGAAGACTGAAGTTGGGCAGGCCACTACAACAGCTGTTGTCAAACCTTAGAACAGACTTAATCAGGCATAAAATATTTTTAAATTAGAAGCAGCAGTTTGAAAGCCTGCTGCAAACATCAGTTTTTCTGGCATTAAGAATGCTTCAGAAAAGCAGTAAATATACAAGGGCAAGCCTTTCATTCCTAATCAAGCTAAGTTTCTTTTCACTGTTTGTGCTTAATGAAAGAAGTTGCATTCAATCTTCTAGGTAAGTAAAGGGTTATAAAATCAGTAACTAAGTGAAACTGGTTAGGAATTAAGTTTAGTCTCCATGACAGTTCTAGATGACTATACCATTTATTTATTCACACAGACACTTCAGACTCCAAAGGGATGACTTATGGCTCTTGTACTCATAGGTATTTTAACCATTTATACTGTTAGGCTTTCGCAAAAGTACATTTGAAGAAGCTGTCAGTGTGAGAATAGTTTGGATAATTAGATTAATAAGCAGTTTCTTCATGAAAACCCACAACTTTTTCTCAAAAACAAAAAATGGGAGCAAGTATCTATCTTAAAGATATTTTATAATATGTGAACAAGTTCACAAATTATTTAGCTAATAAAACACTCTGCAAGGTCAGTGGCTGCATTTTGGCTTGTAAAGATAGAAATAAAAACCTAAAGCTCAAATTAAGAAAACGCTTGACAAATACCACGATAAACTAACCACATGGCTTGAAATATTTTTCTTGACACACAAAAATTCAGAATAGAAGCCAGGCCTGAATTTGAGCCAACGTATAGTGACATCATGGCTTTCTGTGTTTTTGTTTTCATGTTCAAGGTTATGCCAGCATTTCTAATTAAGAAAACTGACTTCTTACCTTCAACCCGTGATTCCAAGTACTTATCCAACTCAGCATCTTTTTTCACTGCCTCCTCTGAGACCTTAGGAGCATTTGAAAAACAAACTAGCACAATACTCATGTTATCACGACTCCCCTGTATGACAAAGAAAAAAGAAGAGTTAGGAACTATAGTATTGCATCTGGGACAAGTAATGATGTGAACAGAAAAATGAGACTAAAGTTATACATGGGGAAAAAAGAAACCTTACAATAAAACTGTATTTTGGTTATTAAGCACCTCTAGGTTTCCCAACTAAACTACTTGCTAGAATTAATTCGACAGATTTTTATTGTACATTCTTGTCTTAAAAGTTTAAATTTTAATGGACTTCTTTATATGTCAACCACTTTGAAGTAGTATCAAGAAGAGAGGTCAGGAATTAGACAGTCATTAAATGTTACCTTAAGCCAATTAAAAAAATCCTCATGTTGCAAAATGAAATGCAGAATACTTACCTTAGACTACCATAATAGTTAGTTCCAGATACTACTTTATTTCAGTACGAGAGCATTCATGTAAGACATGATACTCAGTATAAATCTGTTTAGCAGAATGCACCTGTGTCATACATAACTTCAAGAAAGTACAAAACATTAATTTCGTATGGCCAACCTGACCTTACAGTCCATCATGTTTTGAGCAACATCAGTCTTTTTCAGATACTGACTTTAATGCCAGTTTTCACTAGTAAGTTCTGATGACACCTTCCTTCGCATATTTAATTTTTAAAACTAATTTTAATTTTAATTTTAATCCAGAGTCAAATTTTAAAAGCGTCTAAGTCTCCTACAAGGAGACTAAGTAGAACCATAATTTAAACTCCTGGTTTCAAATCAACATCTCAATTTTTAATTATTATTTTTTTTTTAGAAATTTCAGTGTCATTAGTCACCGCAAATTGTTTCTCTGTAAACCCAATCTACCAGACAGTTCCTATTATCTATCACAGTAACTCCTTCTCCTGAAGAAATTAAGTAGGAATCTGATGTTAGAATGAATTATTTCAGAAGTACTCAGGAGTTGTTCCATGTCCCTCTTTGTACCAAGCTTATGGGGACACCTGCCTTTTACAGCAGTTAATGTTATGCCGTTCATTTCACATCCTGTAAACAGAGGACAACATTCTAATAATGTTACAAACCACAGAGATCCTGGATCTGACTTTGTAAATTAACCACAATATCAGGGCTCAGTTTTACTGCAAGTATAATAGAGTGACCATCCTTTTACAAGGCTGACCAGTTATTTGGTCAGAAAAGTCACAGCATTTAAACCAATCATGCAATGTATGGCATATGCCGAAATACAACCTTATTTCTGGGGAAAAAAAATAATTTAAAAAATTACTCCTTAGGATTAGAATTCTGAATTTTAGTACTTTCCTCAAAACTGCATGTTTTGTCTATGGCCTAATGAAGGAAGTCCATTGGTACTAGAAGAAGTTGGACCTTTCAGGGAATGCTGGAAATGGTATACCTATGAAACATTTGCAGACCAACCCATAGTTGCTCCAAACAAACTCTAAATTTGAATAGTAAAGTCAAGCTCCGTTGTAGAAGTAGTGCTTCTCCATCTAAGCTACAACAATTTGCTAAGGACACCACTTGCAGATGACAGAGAAACCATACCTTGAAGAGGAGATGGTGCAAAGACTGGTTTCATTCAAAGAATACACTGTCCAATTTAAAAGAAAAAAAAAATCCCCACCAAAATACCTTGCACAAAATTCATTCATCTTTAAAAAATTGTGTTTGGAAACAGAGTTTAGAGCTGGAACTATATGCAAGCATTACTTGAGAAAATAATACATCTTTACTTTTGCAATTGCTATCACCTTTCCAGGTACAAAGGATAAGGCTGTATATTCCTCAGCAAGGTTAGATAGTCAAATGGGTACAGAAGTTTAAGGAAGAGGAAAAAGGAGGAGTGTAGGCCAGGAACTGCTGTTAACACTGTACCCATCTAAACAGAAGATCATTTTAGAACAGCTGCTTGGAGAAAACAGTTACATACCTTATGTAAACAAGTGTCCACTACCCAATTGCACACTTTTTCCAGGTCATCTGATACTTCAAGTCTAGACTTAACAAATTCACAGAGCTCTTCATTGCTCATTACATCCCAGATTCCATCACAAGCCAAGATAATAAACTCATCTTCTTCTGCCCTTAAAATTTCACAAACCTCAGGCTCTGGAGAAACAAGTTGTTCTGTAGGGCCTTTACCGTCAACGCATTTGTAGTCATAGTCCCCCAGAGCTCGAGAAACTGCCAATGAGCCATTAACACGCTGAATCATTACACTGCCTCCTGCATTCTGGATTCTCTCTTTCTCCCTTGGGTTGCAAGGTTTGTGATCCTGTGTTGAAAAACAGACTTGTCCATTCCTATAGAGAACAGCACGTGAATCACCACAATTTATAAAGTATACATGCTCAGGTGAAATCATAACTCCCACTGCGGTTGAGCCACTTCTGTCCATGCCATTTCTGAGGTCTGAGAAATTGCGCATATACTCATCAATTTTCAAAAAGCCAGTTCTGATTCCACTCTTGACATTTTCCACTGAAGGTTCAAGAGCAGATCCAGGTTTTTCTGTCGCCCTAAAGTCTTCATTGTTAGTGATGTGTTCTAATAAGTGCGTGGAGCAATAATTTGCAACACGAGATCCCGCATGACCATCATAGACAGCAAAAAACGACCAGTCCTCTAAGCCATGGGGAATACCTACAACAGCTGTGTGAGCATCTTCCATTTCCACTCTCCATCCCTGCATACTGCTGAGGCCATAACGCAAGCCATTCCCTGCGCCATGAGCATTATGTTTTTCAGTTTTTGGTTTATCCAAAAATGCACCCATGTTTATGCAATATTGAATCTGGAAAACAGAGAAGAAAAGTCTTATTTATAAACCAAACATTCCATATAAGCTTTGTTCTCCCTTTCCTCTGTTTCTTCTTTCTAAAATAAGTGATACAGCATGCATGTGTGCAGAAGTCAGCAACTATAATGGGGGGGGGGGGGGAATTATTTAATGACATGAGTAAAACGTGAAGTTAGGCACCTCATTTGCATTTTTTGTGGGATTTTTAGTGGGATGTTGTGTCTTTTAAAGAGCCACTTCATCAAAATTAGAGGCTACCCATATGACAGCAGAGCAATTCACATACTTTTGCAGCCCTACTGGCTTTGTCATTCTGGGCAGAAATTAATTCATGCTGGAAAAACAACAACCCTATGACTCTTACTGCCTTTGCACTTTTACTGTGGCATGAAATAAGAACTGACTGGTCTTGCTAGCTTTGCATGTACTGCACTACTTGTGTATTCTTGTAAAGCATGGTAAAAATAACAGTAGGGGAATATAGAGCATCTGCCAAAGCAAACAAGAAGTCAGGTGTCATTTCTCCAGATAATCTAAGCTTCATGCTACCTTTCTGTTACAGTGACCTCCATGAAGTGCTGAGGATCTCCAGTATTCCACAGATCCCAACAGTCTGTTCACCAGTTATGCCTCTTTTGAAATGTGTCTCCCCCTCTTATTTTAATACAAATTTAGACAGACTTAGCCAAATACTGCAGTAACTCCTTATCTGGTTTACTTCCTAGTCAGTTTTTACTGCCTGTCTTAATTCAGGTTTAATGACCTTTGATTCACTAACATTATGCAAAAGGAGCAATGTGGTTCTGTATGAAACTGAACATCATGTAACTTAATGTACACTTTATTAAAAAAAAAGTAGAGAGAAAGCACCTGGCTAAGTCAAATCAACTAAGAAATGCCAGAATTTCAGTAGATACTACATTCAAGCACTACAGCATGTTCTGAGTCTTCAAATTATCTGTTCTGACATGAAATAAAACACTAATGAGACTCCAGGATTAGAAAGATTTTCTAGAGAAGATTAGTTCTTGAACAGTCAGCTAGAAATTGAGGTTTTGCATGGGCAGTGTAAGTGCTAACACTGTGCAATCACCCCCTCTAGTTTGGCTATGAGATACTACCATGATTTCTGATCACTTCTCATTCATTAGAGAGCTCTACACTTGTGTAACAGTTCTCTTGTGTACCGATCTTGTGCTATCAAGAAGTCTGATGTTATAAAATAAGCTTTGTACTTAGTAAATTGTCCTAAGTAGGCATTAAAAAAAAAAAAAGTAATTGCATGACACCAAAGAAAGTGTCCTGAGCCTTTTATGCTCTCCAAAATGGGCATTCCATGTACAAGGTACACATCCTCAGCTGCAGAATCTATAGTGAAACCAAATTAAGAGAACATGAGAGCATGCTCAAAGTTTGTTGCCAATTTGATTTTACTCCCTACAAACATAAGTATTTAAGTTAGATTTTATAAAACAAAGCCAAAAGTACCAACCTCACAGTTAACAGCACAGCTAATACAAGAAAGCAAGTTACAGAATCATTTAAAACCTGCATCTAAGATTCTCAACACACTTCCTGTATTTTAACAACTTGAAAATTCATTAAGCCCTTTCAAACACAAACTATCCATCCTCAACTTCCCTCACCTTCCAAATAAGTTCAATTTTATGATATCTAAAGAATTTAATGTACAAGAAAGCACAAATACTATCTTTATCTCTGTAAATACCATCCACTGACCTCTAATGTTACTCGACTACATCATCTTAACTTGTATGTTGTAAGCTTCACACTGTATGTAATTTGCAAGTAAAAGTAATAAGTTACATTCTGCTCAATTATTTGCGTAATTGTTTTTCCTTCTTTATCTGAAAAGAGTATTTGCAACATTGTTAATCAGAGAAAACAATGCAGCAACAGAAATGAGGTATTTATTACTTATTAAGATACACAAAATGCTTTTCACAACCCAGTCTCTTGAATGATCTGATTTAGCTTTTAAAAAAACCCCAAAAAGAATCAGTGTAAAATGGTCTCATAAAAGCAAAGGAAGGCAGTGCTAGACTGTACCAAAAACAAGTATTGTCAGTGACTGATGTTCTCAGTTAAGAGCCAAACAAGTTCTACGTAGTTCAGTAACATCAGTAAAGGAGATGCATGAAAGGATTTTAATAGCTGATGACTGCTCATTCACAAGGTACACAAGATATAAAGCTATTTTCAGAGCACACAAAAACATTCTTACCAGTAAAATGTAAACAAGGACTGAAATGCTGCCAAAATGATGTAAGTCCTCCAAAACTTCAGACCTTGTATGAGTTAAGTATGTTCTTACGTTCTTAAAATCGCAAGCGTGAAATAAATCATACAACCGAATGAGGAAAAAGATCAAAAACTAACTAACAGCAAAAGCCTGTGAGCTCACTATTGAGTGTAGTGTTAAGACATATATAAAACAAAAAGTACTGTCTGAGAAACTGAAGAGAGATGATACTGTTCAAGATTATATTCTTGGTATTCTAAATATCCTATTTAGTATTACAACTCATTAATGAAGGATGCAGAGACTCACAATCAGTAAGAAAACAGTGAGTTTAGGATTCCTTTTATGACTGGTCCTATAAGAGACACCAAACACAGAAGCAGAAATATTTTTTATTACTGTGTATATTATGTAGACTATATACAGCAGCAAGACCAACTGAAATAGTCAGAACATTTCAGTGAGCAGGGAAGAAAGAAACAGTGATTTCACTGACTCACTGAAACTCATGCTTTCAATCCAAATTACCAATAAGGCACAAAAAGACTTTAAAAGAACCCATTCTGTTAAATATGTAGTTTTAAAAATGCAAGTAAGTTACAGAAAGTAACAAGCAAATGACATGTCATACAAGTGAGTAGAGAATATTACTAACAGGTGTTACACACAAATACCTCTATCAGTCAATTCAATGGTGTATTCACCTATGTATACATTAGTTAAGTAAATCAGATATTTTAATAAAATTTATGGTATCATATCAAACTTGACTTTTTTAGCAAAGCAGCTTTAAAAACAAAACAAAACTCACACAATCCAAAAAAACACAACAAACAAAATACTACATGCTTTCTATCAAATGAAATGTTACAAAAAGAAAATAGTTTCCACTGGAAAAGCAGTACTCTGGTACTTACATCTAGTTTTGTCCCTCTTCTAACACCTCAGGCTAGATCAGTTAACAGACTTGAGCACCTAAAAATAGCACTCAACCAAACTGATCTGCAAAAATCCTACAGAAGGCAAAGCCTATCATAGGTCTGACCTGGTGTTTCTCTCTATTACTTTAAGCACACTAGGCTAGACGCAATTCAGTTTTGACAGAAGCCCCCAGATAACACTTAAATCAGGTCAGAATTCATGAATTACAGAATCATAGAATGATTCATGTTGGAAGAGACCTCTGAAGCTTATCTAGTCCAAAAGCCTGCTCAAAGTTCAAGCCATAGGATATCCAATACCAAAGATGGCTCAAGATGTTCAGATTCTTGTCAAGTGTTTAACATCTCCAAGGATGGAAATTCCATAGCCAGTGAGCAATCAGGTAATGTTTGACTATGTTCATAACAAAAACATGACTCCCAACAGTGCAGCTTGTGTCCTTTGCCTCTTAAGTTTTTCACATCTGGGAAGAGCATAGCTTTGCCTTCTCACCTCTCCCATTATATAGTTGGAAGACAGCAACTTAATCCACCCCTTGACCCTGCTCTCCTCCAGGCTCAGGAAACTCAGTTCTTACTTCATCACATGCTCCAGCCTCTTCTGCTCAACTTGCTCCATTATGTCTCTTCTCATACCAGGGGCTCAACACCCCACACTGTATTCCAGATGCAGTCTCACCAGTTACAAATAGAGGGAAATAATCACTTCTGCCAACATGCTGGATAAATCCTAATGTGGTCCAAACTTACATCTACAGACACACTGCTCCCTAATATTCAAGTCAGTTGTCCTGGTTGTCTACCAGGACCCCCCAGTTCTTGTTCTGCAAAGTCTATTCCTAGATAGCCTTCACTCGTCCTGAAGTACAAGGCTACTCTATTTCAGGTACATGACTTGATTAAACTTCCTGAGTGTACCATGAGACCATTTGTCCAATCTGTCAAGATCTTTTCATCTATTGTTAAGGCCTACCCTTTGGCTTATTGACTGCTCCCCCCAGCATGGTATCAAACATGCCAAGACTGAATAGTCTTCCACTGCTCAAGTTGTTAATGAGGACTTCATTATGCTTTCTCCTTTCTACAGTCAAAACCTCTCAACATTTGAGGGATTTAGGACATTAAGCCCCAAACACCTTTGTAGAGATCTTTGTAGGGAAAAATGAAACAAATTCTAAAAAAATTAAATAATCAATCAGCTGGTAAGAGCCAATAATTGCCAAGGCTCAAAGACTTCTGGAAGGCCTCTTAAGGAAAAAACTGGCCTCTCCCCCTTCTGTGGCAATGGAAGAAACTGAATCTGCTAAAGCAGCAGCTCTAACTACTACTCTACTGTACACTCTTTATCTCTGGTTTTAAATCAACAGCTAAACCATTTCCAAGGGAGTTCAAGGCTGAGTCTCTAACAAAAGCTGACCTCTTCTTCCCAGCACAAAAACCTAACCCAAGGTGTACTTTGGTGAAGTCCTAACAGACATTCTGCTCTGATGTTTCCTACAAAGTCTACATGAGGTCCTTAACTCATATACAGGGACCATAAGCAATAATTCAGGCTCAGGGAACCAAAGACATCTGCCCTTTTGAGGTATGGAAGTACAAAGACCAAAGCCATGTTCTCTGACACACAAGTAAAATTCATTATCAGTATCCTTTTACCCACAGCTACACAGTGAAGACGAGCCATATAGTTAAGGGTCTTAAAATCAGATCCATGCGTAAGTTTTAATTTCTGTATAAAAGAAAAAAATAAAAAACAAAACACAACACACTCACTGATTTTCTCCGAAGATGTACTTATAAAATGGCAAACAGTTCTTGCTCAGTTACAGATATCCATGATTTTCTACTACATCAGAAATACATACATGCAGCTACTTTAAACGAAAAGCATGCTCCTTTCGGTATATATTTATACTGAATAAGAAGAGATACTTGTTCGCTGGTTGTCATGAAGACGACCAATAAGTAATTAGATTATAAAGGTCTAAAAGCCATAATAAAAATGTTTGTAGATACTATAAAATAATTTTCACATCACATCCATTTCAATGAGATCATCAGAACTAGATTAATACCTTGATGGCCAACAGAGTCAAAGGCAGTAACATTTTTGTATAATGAAAATGGTCCAACATCAATCTTTTGGGCTTAGGTCATAAAAGTGTACTGTAAAATGTCTCTTCCTCAGAAGGATTCACTCTACAGGCCAGTCATTTTTAATAAGCCAGTGCTGTGGAAAAGAAGCAGTGCCAAAGTTTCCTGTTACAAAGCACATGTGCTCCTGCTATAAAAAAAGCATGATGCTTTAACAGAGAAAATGCTGCACTAGACACTGAAGATGTAACAAATAATCAAAATATCCTTGACAAACAACTTCAAAACTTATTGAAAGCACAGAAAGAAAGAAATTGTCTGGTTTAAGTAAAAAATTCAAATTTGGCCTTGGCAGAAAGCTCATCTGTTTCCATCTTGCACTCTCTCGTGTGTATTTATGTGCACACACTCTACACTGTAGATAGTTTTGACATTCATTAAGGTTCCCTACACCCTTCAACTTACAGAAGAAACAGTGACAGAATATTGCAAATAATCTTTCAGTACTCTTGTGTTTACTTAAAATATACTGTAATCATATAACCATAGTTACATTATGCTATATATTTGTAGTATATATATACTAAATGTAAGTTCATTTGATAAGTGAAACCAGCTTTAAAGTTGAGGTTTTTTGACCCCAGAAAACTTGATGTCACTTTTGACTTATGGACAATAAAAATACCAGGACTGCACAGATTCACATTAGACAAATAGTTATTCAATTTTTTACTCAATTTCTGAGAAAAACCACTACTTGAAGCTTGGCTTCTAAATATGCTCTATATGTTGCTACTCTAAATATGTAGCCACAATGAATCTAAGAATGAGATCTAAATATTTTATTTTCACTTTAAAAAGAACTACATAAAAGGACAGCAATTGCCATTCATGTCCACTCACTGCGGAGTTTATTTGTTTAGAGAGATTTGTTGTTTGTTTTTAAAGTCTGTGGCCATGGGAGTCAGCATCAGGAAGGATCTCAGGTGACCAAAAATTCTGACATACACAAATTAACTATTCATATAAACCTTTATCATGCTACCAAAAACTTCTCCTGCCAGGATGACACTAAAGTAGCCCAACAGATTTTCAAACCAGGAATTTCAACCATTTTGCACGTTATCCCCATTGCAAGTAGAATACATGCCTACATGAGCTACAGCTATTGGAAATTTATTTCTGCATCTCTACTGTTACAGCAATTGAGGGAAAAGAAACAAAAGCAAAACACACAACACACACCCCCCCACACACACTCTATTTTTAAGCTACTAAGTTCAAAAGGAGATGAAGACTTAAGAATGTGTTTCTGCTACTTTAAAATGGCCTGGAGATACAAAACAATCACAGGCGTAATTTAAAACTGTGGATTCACATCTATTTTCAATGTGAGTAGCAATACCTAAAAACATTATCACTTCTGTTCTTCTTCAGCTACTAAATTGTGCTAGCAATTTCTTTTCTTTCAGAACTGCTGGCTGATATCGTTTTTGCCCTTACTCTTTGAGCTGTTTCACTGCAGAAGTGCAAAGTTAGCTTCAGTATTTTGAAACTTTATGACTTTGACTGCAGTGGGTTTGGAAGTCAGCAGCTTAGACAGCAAATTCAAGGGAGGCAGTAACTTTCAATAGGGAAGACAGCAGGAAAGAATGGAAAGGAGCACAAGGTTAAAATTTATAACATTTTTAGCTATATTAACACCAGAAAAACATATATGCTTGTGTTTTTTTCAAAGGTTCATTTCATATTCTACTTTCCTGTGCCTCATTAAAACATGGATGAAGCTAGGTAACTGTAGGTCTGCCAGAGTTCAGCTCATATGGCACCCATCAGTCTCTCATGGACAAGTGCACACTTCTATGCTTTGGCTTCTTATTTTTCTAGAATGCAGTTTGATAGGTGAAAAGTTAGAGATCATATACCAGATATTCAAGATGAACGCCACAAAAAACACAGCAATCACAGTATATAGTACAAAGCCAATCACTGCCCAGGTTGATGCATTTTTACAGCCATCAAGCCCTTAATATGCAGTGTCACCCTTAGGTAAGCTGCAGAAGTCAACTTCATAGCATTTTGTGGCCAAATAAAAGCTTAAGAAAAAAGTATGCAGCATTCTTCTTAGTTAGCTATACAATTCTCTGCTTGCCAATGTGCCTTCTGAGTGCAAGCAGCCCTTAGTTCACTTTGGCACCATAGCTAGGGACGTACTGAAGAGGAAGAATGCAGACTCATTCTCAATAAGAAATACACTATGGAAGTCAATCTCTGCATCAGTGTCACCCATCTTAGTTTTTCAGGTAACTTCAGTTTTTCTTTACCAAGATTTCCTCCAATCACTACTAAGTCTGGGAAATCCAATCCCCTTTATTATCTGCCAACAGTTTATCTGAGTTACAGATTAACCATACAAAAAGTTATACGCAAGATAAGTAAATACCCAGGCTGGTTCATCAAGTACAACAACACTGGGCCCAGACAGCTCAAAGCAGACTATTGCTTCTAGCACCTCCACAGGAACAGGACAAAGGTTAAAGGCTGTAAGAGCCAAGATAGCTCTACATAAGCCAGTATTCATGCTCTTGTACCATCTTCTTGAAGCAGAAGCTTGGTGCACTGGCACCTACGTGAAATGGGCCAACTTGGTTAAATTATCTGTTCAGGCCTATTAACACTGAAGTTGCATTTTGTCCTTAACTCAAACTCTGTAACTAGGTGTGGCTTTATTATACCACCCAGAAGCCTAGACTGTGCTCTTATTTAACCCCACTATCCACACCATTATAAAATTTATATCCCATTACACTAAGTGAAATTCCTTTGCCTCTATCCGCTCATATTTCCTCTAGCAAATAAGAATGCTCTCACTTCTTAACTGGGCTGTTCAAAACAGATGCACGTGTGGCACCTGTATATGACAAAGCATCGATCCAGTAGAAAAGTGATCCTTCTCTAACATAGTTTCTTATTATTTCTATGCAGAACTATTTATTTGACTCTCTCTGAGTTAAATTTAGTTTGCTCCTTTTCAATCATTAATCTAACCACCACCAGTCTGAATTTTATTAAAGAAATAGTACCTAAGACTTTGTAGAAAGAGAACACATGTTTAGCCATACGCTACTGGTATTAAAACTGAAGAATTTTTCTCAATAACATGAAGTAATATGTCATTAAAAATTAGTTCTCCCTCATTCAAAATGTAGGCACTTAAGACAACTTCTTACCTTTTTCAATGTTTGTTTACTAAAAGCTTCAGAGACATTTTTGTGAGAGTAGGGCAGCAGTGAATCACCAATTCATACCATCAATAAATTACTCCTAAACAGGTCAGAAAGACCAGATGAAGTGTTCTGCAGCAGGTCTGCAGAACCACAGTAAACCATTAAACCATTTATTTACATTATTGAGGGGTAACTTGTTGATTCACACACAAATCTGAGGAAGTCAGACACAAGGGTTGGGCTGCATGAGTGCTAGAACTCCATTCCAACATCGTTAGTCTACAACTTGTACAGACTAAGAATTGTGCCTCACTCAAATTAAATACAAACATTCAGTCAAGACAACCATAACAAAAAAAACCCAACACACCAAACACCACCACCACTTCAAAACACAAACACATTTAATCGTTTCTTCCAGTGTAACAGCAAAACAATTAATGCCACCTCCTCAGCACAAACCTGTCATGGACCTATGTATGTATCATCCAGCTTCAGAGTAAGACATAGTAGACTGCTTGATATCAACAGTCTAGATTCTTGTCTTCGCACTATTTACAAACAAAGCCTAAAGCAAGCAACTCTTCCTGTCAAAGATACTAAAACATGAAATCAAGTCTGAAAGGCCTTAATTTGACCATAATCTTCCAGATTCAGGGTATGCAATAAAACTATTTCATGGATAGTCTTCAAAACACATACTACCTGTTTAAAACCAGAAATAAATTATTCAGGAACTTACAAACCAAAACATGCAATCTCTATGACAGGTGTGGTGGTGTGGGGTTTTTTATTCATGTAGCTTTGTAGCAATGAATTAGTTTTTCTTAGAACTCCGAGTAAAATAATATTGATTTACTTCCCTACACACAAGTTGAGAAGACAGTGACTAAGTAGTGGGACAAGTTATTTCCATCACTGTCTGATAAAGTTCTGATAGAAAACCAGCAGCCAAAACATTTTCACTGACCTGGAAGAAGACATCAATCTTTCCCTTTGAAAAAGTCACTCAAAAGTTGAAGCCACAGTGGACTTATAACAATAACTTAGAGATTTTCTGTAACTGATTAAAAAAGGTAACTTAAGCAGCACTGCTATTAGTGCATTGAAGGAAATACAGCCCTTGGAGAAAAAAGCCACACACCTAGACAGTAAGCTGATCTCAACACATGGTGGCAAAATTCTTCTTGGCTTTTACTGACACTGTACAGTCTTTTGTTTCCAAAAACAGCTTCTACAAAATCTTCTCTATTTTCTCCCTATCAAAGTTCTATCAAGTTCTATTTTCTCCCTACCAAAAACAAAATTAAGCAAAATTCAAACGCATTTAAAGAAGAAAAAATACATCCTTTTACCCACTATGTTCTGAAATTTCTCTTAAAATTACAAATTGCAAGTAAAATCAAAGTAAAAGCAATTATACTTTCCCATAAATTTCCAAGCGGCAGAATTTGTTCTTACCTGTAACTGTAACCTCGTCAAGGTTCTAGTTCAGTGCTGAAAGAATTAGTTTACATTCCTGCTGCCAATAACAGAATGACTTGCAAAACCTCGAGATAACAGTACAGGACACAACATCTGCTTTATTTTGGAATTTCCTAGAAAGAAACAAAGAAAGCAGTTAGCTATTCCAGACGGTTCACACCAGATTTGTACATCAACTTTTCACGAATACAAGTTTTTCCTAAATAGAAGTCCTTGAACTAAAGCTACACCTGGATGTCAAAAGACCTTTCAGTACATTCTCTAAACAATCATCCTCCCTCCCTATTTTCTTCACAGCACAGACTAGCACTTAACTCATCTATTACCTGGCATTAAAGTCCCTAAATTCAGTTAACAGAAGGAATAGCTTTTGCATGCCTACTAACATAACAGTGCTATTTGCTTAATTGTATTCATTTGCTCAAATGACATAATACACTCCTTGACTGTTTGATAAGTCTTAAACCCACCAAGTGCAAAATGTATAATTTTTAAGCTCTTTACTCTGCTTGCTTAGATGTTAAAATGTGCAAGAGTTTAAAACAAAAGCAATAAACTTCAGTTGCAAAAATATTTCAGCTCCTCTGAAAAAAGACTAATTATGTCTCTTTAAAAGTAGTTTCTATAAAACTAACCATAAATTCAGCTTAAAATGCAGAACTGGCAGATACACACATCTGAATTGTTAGTTACCTACAAAAGCATCTACGGTTCTTTCTACCCATTATTTTCAAATGGATGCAAACGCCCAAATCCTTTCCTGGATCAGAGACTACATATTTAATCTTATAAACCTTCTTGCAAACCATCTTGCAAAAGTTACCATGACAGCTCACTGTTAGAAGGAACTATCACAGAAAGAATTCTGGGTAACAGCCAGCTTTTCTGAGGCACGAAGAAAGACTTTTTCTAACACTGATGATTTTATACTGATTATAGCACTGATAAGCTGAACAAGTGATAAAGGGGAGACCTTGACTTCCAACCCACTCACTAAAGAACAGAGCTATGGCATTTCATTAAGGCTTGCCTCCTCCAAACACTACCGAGTTTTTCAACTACCAAAAAGTGTCAAAAGGAAGAAAGAGCTCAAAGAAGGAACACTTTACTACTGTTTGGAGAAGAGTTGTAGGGGTTCAGTAACATTACATTGCTGCAAACCCTGTATTTTCCCCAATACTCTCTTCTTAGGCACCAGAACAGGAGGGATGGTTCAAGGAATCAAACTAAGCCAGAAAAATTAAGTTATTTTCTGCCACTGGAGCTCTCTGAACCATCTTAGAAAATGCAGGATCAGTCAAGTGCCAGTGCAAGAAATGCAGAACCAGCAGTTGGTGCCAATTCAGGTCTGCTCAGAATATCGTGAAACTACACCTTAAGCAGCATCCACTAAATCATTAATGAATTCTGAAGAAGTACTTTGAAAGACCTAGACAGCAAACATCCTAAATCACTGTATTGGAATACATGGCAAAAGCCCTTCCAACAGATACAAAGTTTACCAGTAAAATAGTTGTTTCCACAACTTCAGGGGAAAAAAAACAAAAACAAAAAACACACCACCACAAACAAAAACAACAAACAAGCAGTGTAGATTCACAAAATTGCACAAAGTAGCTTCATTCTCTCATCTTAAACACACCAGTGACTAGGGCATAAATGCAGATTGTGTGACCAGAATGCAACTCCCTTCAAAGCACTGTCCCCCACCACCAGAACATCCCCTTAACTCGGATGGTACAGGATGTAGAAGTATGCATGTAGAAGTGCTCAAGAGCCTCAGTTCTAATGGTACTCCAGCAGCCTTTAGAAGTGGCTGACGCACAAAAGCGTATCAGAAGACAGGCATTATACTTGCCAGAAGTAAGAGGCTTGACCCCTCCCAAATTTTTCAACTCTACAGAGGATGTGGGAGCATTCATTAGACAAGGGTGATTTTTGGCCTGGAGACAGGTTGCTTACAGTAGGGCAGATCCAAAGATAGGTATTCTGGGCTAAGAGCATCTTAGCTCAGAATATGTTCCTACTTACACAAATTCCATCTACATGAGTTCTCAGAAGTGAGAAATGCCGTATTCAGTGTCCCAAACCACAAAAACATTTTAAGATATATACTCCACCACCAAACATTGGAAAAACAGGGGACACTACTCCTACTTGCTCCTGCACCATAGTGACTCTTTACTTCTCCAAATAAGCTACAAAATTTTTTTCCACATGAAAAGACAGATAAATTCATCATACAGCTTTGGGATAACATACTACTATATCTAGCCCTGTGTGCAGGAAATGCTCACATAGACAAAGGAAATGGTCTTATCCAGATTGCTAATTATAAATTATGTAACGAGAATAAAGCTCAATAATTCCTATTAAAGGCTTAACAAAATTACAAGACGCATTAAGCATTTTATTTGGGCTCCTTAGATCTTTGGAGCATGTAAACACTGAATATTTGAGCAAGACTAAGTTAGTTCAGTAAACTTCCATAATTCTTGCTGCTAAGACACCAGCACCCTATAGTAGAATAGTTTTTAATTAAGCACAACTTGAATATTCCTTCGCTAATTAAGAATTTGAATTTCATCACATGTACAGTACTTTCTTCAGAAGGGAAAGACTAAGCAACCAAAGCCATCATAAGTGAATCACTGCTGAAGAACTAAACACAATATTCAAAAAAAGGATGTTAAAATAAAAAACGCAGCAGTCTACAGACATTTGAAGAATCCTACCATGCTATTTTACACCACTTATTTAGGTATCAATTGCCGGTCTTCCTGATAGTTAAAAATATACTTAATAACCCAGGTGGCAAAACACTAATGAACCTCAAGCTGAATCCTAATGTTTAAAATAAACAAAACCCAGAAGATCCAACCCTCTGCAAGTTTCCAGACTCTGATCAGAGAGTCTGGATGTGGAAAAACACTGGTTTTATTCTGCTCCAAAACCAGTTAGATACAACCTTTTATGGATAACCAAATCATTGCAAGTGAACAAACCAAGCAATCCACTCTCTGAACATCAACAAAACGAGCTCTAATCTAATGTGCCCTAACTGTCCTTATGACATCACAATACCACTACTGCCAATATCGTCCCCACCAGAACTGTAAACTGGCTCATGCAGAAGAAAGTAAAATATTTTGCAGAAGATACCATGAGGTAGAAGAAAAATGCAACACTAAGCTTACCAAAAGTCAGCTATTATACTGCAACTTCTGAATTGCATATCCCCAACACATGGTAATCATAAGGTAATATCCCTCTCCTAAAAGAGGCATTCATTAGGCTGCTTGTTTTTTTCAGGAACATAAGAGACCATACTTAGGGAGTGCACTAGCTGTGCTGTGAGTTCACAGAGTAGCTCTTCCTTAGTCTACATATAGGATAACAAATTCTGTCTCCATTTGCTGAACGTTTCTTGGTTCTGTACAGAAACACTGTGAATCAACCAAGATTGGGAAAAGCCTTGACTTGCGTTTTTGTTGGTGCGGCTTCCCCCGCACTCCCCTTCTTCAAATGTGGAAGCTGCATTAAAATGTTCATTATTACAACAGTCAAAGGAAGGAGAATGAGCAAAAGTTTGAAACTACAAACTTTATGAAGCAATATAAGTATTTTATCCTTTTTGAAGCAATTGAACTAATATTACAGCTTTGTAAAAAGTACAGCAATATCTTTCCACCACATTTTAGAAGCAAAACCAGGGTTTCTTAAGAAGTTAAATGCCATGAAGTAAATTTAAGTGGGGTTCTGGTGAAAATTTAGTTCAGCAGTTCGAAATTTGCAGTTCAAACATTCATTGCCAGTTAGTAATTTGAACTATTCAAAGCTGAATTTCCAGCAGGAACACATTACTACACTAGTATTTTACGTTAGTCTAAAAACTTGAAAATCGTATGGACTTAGCATTCTTCCTTACTTCTAGATATCACTTCACAAACGGACTACAGGATTGGCAAGCTGACTTTTGACACATCTAGAAAGCAGTACATAAGCTATTCTGGACATTTTTTTTCCCTATCTTTAATACACATGTGTAAGGCACTTCTTTAATTCCTCTATTCTGATTCTCTTTTACGTAAGTTTTAGATCAGTAGATTCATATTATGGCCATGCAGATGTCTCGGCAGCAGCTGTAGCCTAAGCAGTATTGACTCTCAGCAACTCGTTCTGTTTCCATGCTAATGTCTGTGGCTCAGCCACACAGATACGCTACGCTGGTACAAGTGAATGCCACGATTCAATGCCAGGTACAAGTGATCACGGCACTCCCGGTACAAGTGAATGCCGGGAGCACAGACTGCTCATCTAGCTGATGAATAACTCAAACTCTGTTGAATTACACAAGCAGAAGATAAAGGAACACCAAAAGCCAGCCTTACTAGAATTCAGAATGCACATATGCAATCTACATTTACCTAACTAGGAGACTGCTGGCAAACACCTACTGCTTCCTCTCTTCTGTAACAGATCACAGTCATGCTGAGCGTAACTCAAGAACAGAAATACGGAATAATCTCTCAATCAGTTATGCTGAACAGCTTCTCAAACATCCAGTTTCAGGAATGCTGAAGAGAAAGACCACCTAACATGGTTCAGTAAAAATACCCAAGTACAGAACCCCATGAGTTACCCAATCTTCAGCTGAACTAAGAAGAAGAGAGTATTTTCAAGAGTTAAAATTTATTGCATTTCTAAGTTAGCATTCTTTAACAAAAAATCTCAATTAAAGCTACACAGGATTGTAAGTGGAGGACTGCTGCATTAAACAAAACAACAAAAAAAACCCACAGAAGTTTATTGGGGCTGCTAGGACTTTCTAAAGAAGAGCTTCCAAAAGTCTCTAACTAGCTTTATCAATATCTTAACACATTATGGCTACAGTGTAAGTCAAGTTCTAGATATGCATTATGCCTTCCACAGCAATACAGGAGTTGCAAATTGAGAAAGATGTGTTCATACTATGTATGGCTGTTTATTTTTTTTCTTAATGAAAAAAAAAAAAAGGCATGTTTCATTTTTCTTAATGCAGAGTTCACAAACATCCATCTTCCTGACAGGGATTCAAAATTCCAGCTGACACACCAGAGTGATTTACATGGGCATAAGATCATGTTTACTACTACTGAAGTGCTTATTTTTTGAGCACATTGCTATGATGTTTCCCGATGAGATAAGTTTATCATCAGCTTACTAGACAGAATACCCAGGTAGCAACTAATGAGTCAATTTTCAACCACCTGTCCATTTGTCGCCTCTCTGAACATCTGGCCTTCAAATCAATGTTTAAAAATACAGTCACTACAGATGGATTAGGTTTTTATAAATATTCATTTGCTTAAAACAAACAGAAATCACAACCTGATCACTGGTTAAATGTTCTGAGAAGGAATCCGCCACACCTGTCAAGTAGTAACTTTACAGGGCACATCTAAAGTATCCTAGGCCAAAACGGCATGTTCCAAAACCACACATCACTTCACATAGAAGTGGACTGTCTCATCCACTCTAGCTACTATAGCAGTACCAAAGAGCATCCAGAGTTTGTCATTCCTTTCCCCAGAAGAGAAAGGTTTTAGCAATTGATGATTCAGAAGTAATCTTGCAAATAAAAACTTCCTGTTTATTATGCAGTAGAAAGGGCTTAGCCCTTTCTTCCTCAGGCCTTCCAAGAAAATTTCTCGAGTCTAAGACCATAAAGAACTCTCACAGAAGCAGTTGTCAAGAAAATCAGAGAAAGCATCAGGTTTTAGACTGGTTAACTCTGTAGCAAGGATGTTCATTTGGACAAAGAAACCCCATTGTTACAGACTTCAAAACATTGTAAGATAAAGAGGTAAGAAAACTGACAATTGTCTACTTCTATTGTTAAGACAGCAAAGGTGACGGAGCTCCAAAAGTTAAGATGCTCTAGCTGTAAGATACAGTAAAGAAGTTTGATAATTTTCAAAGGATTGATATAATTGTGAGTCTCTTGTAGGAAGACCAGATTCTCTGCAGAGAGTTATCTTGACTAGTTCTTTTTCGAACAGTCTTCAGTGATTTTTAAGCCAGCTAAAAGTTAAGAGTTCACAAAAGGTAATTTTATCTGAGTGGAGAATCTCACCCTAGCATCTAGTGAGTAGCAATGCAGTTAGATCAAGTTAGCTTTTGAATGAAGTCTGGCTACTACCATTGAAGCCAATAAGGAGGTTTTTTTTATCTTCAATATGACATCCTATATTTTTGCTGGTCCTAAAAAAAAAAAAAAAAAATCAAGCTTAAAACCAGTTTCTGCAACACATCATTCTCTATAGAACCTATATTTAGAGCAAATACCCCGCAAAGGCTTCTCAAAGATACAACAGCATATCGTTTTTCCTATCAGAGTAATTAAGCCATGCATGTTAACTAATCACATTTTCCCTACCTTAAATGTATAAAACATACAATCTTAAGTGGCACCACAATATCCAAAATTTATGAGGAAGTTAATCTCTAATGTGGAGTGAGAAACAAGCAAAAAGATGAAAATTACATTATTTCAGTGATCACCAGTTACAGAAAGTACAGCAAGAATTCTCTAACATTGATGTTTGACAAAGATGTAAATCAAGCTGTATCAAATTTATAAGGGATAGGAAAAATTATTTTTCTATTTCTTTATATATGATACTGGTAACAAGGAGAAGGGCTTCCCCTTTTTTCAAGACTGCAAGGTTCTTATTCCTCCCTCATCTTCTAAGGGTAAGTCTACACATATAAATGAACAGATTAAAAAAACTTTGGACATTACTGCTGATCCTATGCAGACAGTTAGTAAAGGCATAAATTCTCTACCATGCTACTTTAACTCTTGGATCTAATTATGTGGTTTTTTAGCTGTGTTACTACTTTGCAGGTTTAAGCACAAAAGGAGTTAAATGCAAAATAAGGTCATTCAACACAATAACATCACCAGCACATTCAGGTCAGCAACACAGAAACACCAGTACTCCAAGCTGCCAAATATTAACACTTACTACGTTATAGGCCTTTCAATATTTACTACAAAGCACACACCTTGGAAAGAGATAATTCAAGCATCTGTTAACTAAGAGTCTACATACACAAAATATTTAAAAATACCTAATTTGAATAATTCAGGAACTGAAGCCTCCAAACAAGACTTGTTAAAATACATAGTTATTTTTATATCTCAGTTACAGTTTTTGAACATTTTTTTCCTTAGTCTCTTCAATGTTAGTATTTTTCTACCTATTAGCAAAGTCACTTCAGTAACAGCACTGTAGTAGTATGAAGAGAATCCACACTTAGAAATGTAAAGACATCTTAGCAATTTTGAGTGGGTCTATTTGCTTAGAAAGTCTCTTCCTTAATACTAACACAAATTTATAATCTTCCTAAATCAAGACAATTGAACTGAATTGGTTGATTTCAAATAAAGCATATCTCAAAACATTTTAAGGCAGCTATAAATAAATGCTTAAGAGAAGCAGCTGCTTCTACATGGTATGTAATGATACACTGCTGTACTGTAACAGAATCAATATACATACTATTCAATCCAGAGTATGTTATAGAACTTAGGTTTCAGATCACAGATTACTTGTCAGACTACTTCAGAGAACACAGTACTGCCCTGTGCACTTTCATAACATGCTCTACTTTTCTATCAGGCTAGAGAAACTTTTTCAGTAAAATTCTGAAGTCTTAAAAAAATTACTATCTTTAGGAACTGCAGACTGAAGCAATTTTCCATTACCTTCTTTCTGGCAGCAGCCTCCGTTATTGTTGCCTGGACACATGGAATCTTTTTCAGGTGTCTGCACTGAGGCTATCTGAACTGCTTCACTTATCTAAACAGAGTAGTTCCTGGCAAGAAGAAGCCATTTGGCAACTTACAAGCTTGTGTCCAATTAGTACTGCAACTTCAGTTTCACAACAAATAAGTTTGACTCACTTATAATCAATACTGTTTAAACTCTCCTGATTTGCTATATATGGTTTAATGTTGAAGATTCAAATAAATCTATTGAGTAAAATCTGTTTTAATTTTGCCACCAGTCAAGTATCACAACAGATCTCAAACCATATCTACAGAAGGCAATTCAAAGAGCAATATCATCAACAAGAGTGTTAAAACTAACATGCAGAAAAGACCATGCCAATTTTCAAGAAATCAATATTGGAGAGAGTACTTAAAGGGCACTGTAGGCAGTCAATACAGTAATAGTAAGCTTACATGGACTTCACAGCAAAAAGGATTCCAGAAAGCAAGCATGTTAATAATTCAATGTTCATTTTATGCTATTCACCAGGTCAGACATCAGCTGAAGGCGAATTTGGATAACACGGATTAAGACACCATCACCAGCTGCACCAAAGGTTACTGCTCCTGTACACTGTTGGCTGCAAGACATGCCCTTGTTAAACTGATTGGTGATGGGAACATCTTAGCACAAAGGTGCATGAGAGAAAACATTAACTGTAGCAAGGGGGCAGACACCCTACTCTGTCATCCCAGTTATAGAGGCAACACATCAAAGTATTTAAAAGTAATTTCTATCTTCGAAAGCTCACACCTCCATCTTAACACTTTACTACATGTAAATCTTAACTTGCATGTATTCTATACTAGGTTTAACAAGCTGCCTGGATTAAGCTAGGAATCCATAAAAAAAAAACAAAGCTCACAAAGGAATACTCAAGTATTCAGGCTTTTGCAGAATGACAGCTGCAAGAATCTAATTAATTTAGCAGTTTAAAAAGAAAAGTAGGCATTCAGCTTGAGGATTACACAGATAATTCAAGTAAAACCTACTATATAAAAAACAGAACCACACAGTCACAACAAATTAGAAATAGGTACATGAATAGAAAAGACTACTGAACTGAACCTTCAAATAGGTGCTGAATTCAGAATGAGTGCCAAGTTCAGCAGGTCTCCATCCCCCAAAAATTGAAGAGCTAGCAACCAGCTGCCTACATTAAGACTTTCTTGTACTTTTCAGTCCCCAGAACATCTCCTACCGCCTTTTCTGTGACTCCATGTGAATGTCTCCGCCATCTGCCCTGTGGCTGGATACTGTGGCTGTGTATTCCCCTTCTTACACCACCATCTCTGCAAGGGATAGCTATGTGCCCCTCCATTCTGCTGAACCACTTTGAGATCCGCCCTTTGACTGTCATGAACTTGATGTTAGTCCAGTCAACAGAACAGTCCATCAACATTCCCCCTACAACTGGTCTCATTGGACGGAATTCCACTTTGTCTACTACAGGCTTTATCCCCCTACTTCTTGTTACATCCTCCACCCTTCCCTAGGGGTAGTGTGGGAACGACACAACAAACATCATTCAGTATGTTGGAAAACTGTGCATGGAAGCTGAAGGCAGTGGAATCACTCTACTGAATGATGTCAATGGCTCCTACCATTTGATCAGTTCTCTAACTTGCACACAGATGGCAATGGTATAGCGCCTGAAGTTATGGCTTTTTTGAAAGAAATGCATCTACCATTCCTTCTAAAATGCAGCAAACCTGCCCTTTGACTGCCAGTTATTTCCTGGTATTTTGAAATTAACTGGAAATGTCACTCAAGAGCTGCAATACTGCATTCAGAGAGAAATTACAAAAAGCTCAGCACAAAACCTTGAAGTAATCCAAAAAGAGTTACTAAGACACAGCCAATTTAGTAAGACATCCCATTTTATATCATGCAATTTAGTGTACGAGTTTTGGAAGTGGGAACACCTGTGCTACCCAAAAGACAGCTTTGCGTAGCAAAAATTAGATACGTGTAGCTACCTCCTTAACTATTGTAGTTAAGCAACACAGCCACAGCTAACTTATATGCCTCTGATCATCAGTGTATTTCCACAGACTTATGCATAAGTATTTAATATTTAATAGATATTCATAAGATTATGTAGGAATAGTATGATATGCAAGTAGCCAAGAACTCAGAAACAGGATCATTTTGCAAGCCTCAGTATTCATGCTTTTCGTCATCTGATCATGAACAATTTCTAGCGTCTTACCTTGAATGTAGTACAAAAGTCAAGATTCTTCCAGATCTTTGTCCTTCTGATAAAGATTCACTTTAGAGAGACTTCTTTGTATATTAGGGGTAAATAAAGCAGAAGAGCCTGTGAGTCTGAAAGTAGTAAGATGGAAGAATTGACTGATTTATCTCCTAGTTCAACATAACATTCAATAAAATCTATAGCTCAAGCAAGCTCAAGCAAGACTGCTTACTAGTAACTTCTAGACTGGAACTAATAAAAGACATGAATCACTGAAGTGGCTAAGTTAGTCAAGAAGCTTCTGCTTGTCCAAGGCAATACAGCAAAAGCTCAGGTGAATGCCATTCACTTGTCAGAGGTGAAACTATGAAGTGAACTAAGCTACACCACTCAGTGGCCACTGTTTGCCAAGAAAACCCTGCTGCTAGTATGAACCACCTTGATAAGAGACGTAAAAGCAAATCCATTTCCAAACCAGAAACATGTACAAACATGTGACAGGGAGACAGCCTACATACACTTATACCTCTGCATGCATGTTTAACTGGAGAGAGGATGAAAAAATCTGGGATACTAATGCAAACATTTACAAGAATATATACAGATGCCACAATCAAAGGAAAAGACTAAAAGTTGAGATGAAAACTTATTCTAAATCACAGAAATTATTACAAAGAAGCCTGTTACTAGCCACTGCAGATTGCTTTAAAGCAAAAGCAGAAACATACCTGACTATTCAGCAAAATTATCTTGACTACAAGGAAGAAATAAAGTTGCTGTTTTGCCGAAAGGTACAAGAAGGGTTAAGGTACCGTGGTTAAACCCCCCATGAGGAGAGAATACCAGTATGTAACTTCTGCAGAGTGACTTTGACTACAGCTTTCTCCATTTTGGACATATCTACATGCAGCATCCAGGATAACAGCTTCTCTTCATAGGCCTGGGCAAAGAGGGAAATGATTCAGCCTCAGAGAAACCAAGATTAGTTTCCTTTTCCAGTATCTTTATTTCTCCACAGAAACTTCAAACAAAAATGCTCTACAAATTGCTTTGTTTTATTCCAAGGTTCAGAATAATGGGCGAAGGGAAGGGAGAAACTAGATATACTGATCCCTATCAAGTTGTAAAACTTCCTTTTCACCACTGAGAAAGAATATTTTTCCTTCTTTTCTTAGATGAAATGAGCTATTCAATAAATGTACCTTGCTTAACTAACAGGTAGATTTCAAGTAACCAATGCTTAATATAAAAAATACGCAAAAACAGTAAGTCACTATGTGCCAGCTATTTTATTTAGCAGCACTAGAAATAGATGCCACTTGCATAAGGAACCAAGTTTCCAAATAAGACAAAATGTATTGATCATTTCAGATACTTAGGTCCCTGCCATAGGTGATTCTTCCAAGAATGATTCAGAGTAGGGGCAACACAAGAGGTCATCCAGTTCAACTTCCTTCTCCAAGTGCAGTCAATGCCAAATAAAGAGGAATAATGCTGTTATGGTTTTATCACTACTAGCATGAACTGCTGACTTGTATTCAGCCTACTGTTCACCAGAACCAGGTCCTTCTTAGTAGAGCTACAATCCAGTCTGTAGCACTGCAGGAGGGTTACCAACCCTGGAAACAAAACTTGGCAGGTGTACTTGTTGAACTTTGTAAGACTCCTATGAGCCTACTGCTCTAGCCTTTCCAAGTACTTTAGGATGGCCACCCTTGCCTTTGAGCCACCAAGTTCTGTGTCTACCACATACCTGATGAAAGTGCATTCTACCTCTTCGTCCAGGTAATTGATAAAGACATTAAAAAAAAAAACAAAAAAACAGCAGGTCACAATAGACCCTTGAGGATCTCCAGTTGTAACTACTGTCCAGGCAGCCATCATCAGCCACCTTTGAGATGACCTTTCACAAGTTTTCACTTGTCTAGTAATCCTCCCATTCAGACTACAAATAGGAGTGTGCTATGGAACACTGTAAAAGCCGTGCTAAGGTCAAAGCAAAGAAACATCCACCACTTTTCCTGCAGCTGAAGACCTGGTCATTTGACAGAAGTCAGTCAGGCTGGTCAAGCATGACTAACCCTTAGTACAGCCATGCTGGCTATTTCCAGTCACATTCTTTTTCAAGGGCCCCAGAAGGGTTTTGCTACAGGTTGATATAAACAGCTTATTGATAGTGTTATCCAAATGAAGCAGTATTTAGCACTTCCAGAAATTGAAACAGAATGCTTTCTTTATTATATAACATAGCAAGGGTGTCTGGAACAGTGAACAGGAACCACCTCTAGGCTTCAACAATTTACAGAATTCAAATGTTCCAAAGCCTAAATATAAGAACTCTGTGCATAAAAATACACAAGTCTCAGCAAGTGAACATAGCCATCAAACAATTGAATTTCTGGCTAATTTTCAAGGCATCTGGCAACAAGACAGTAAAAGTAATGGTTATAAAAGGAAAAATCTGGTGTTCATAACTCTACCTAAAATTTATTACAGAAACTGGCAGCAGAGGAAGGGATGAGAAAGGAGTGGAAAAGAATAGCAAACGGCCAAGAAAACTTAAACATGGTTCATTAGAAATATGCACATTAGAAATAATTTCTGAAATTCCGATTGCTTACATCTTTTCATGTTGTTTTTTTTTTTTTTTTTTCCAGGACTATATTGAAAGACAATTCACTTTACTGAGACCTCTGAATTTGAAAAAGTCCAGGAACTCCTGGACACAAAAAAAGTCAGTGCCTGACAATGACAAACTTATCTCTACTAGTGATGAAGCTACTAACTTTTCACCCAAAACACTTAAGTTCCTTCGCAGTTCCACAAAACTCATGCATTAAGCAGGGAGTAGATAAGATACTCTAGCTTCACATTTAGTCGTGAACAATGCCAACAACACAGCAGATGAACAGAGGCAGATCTTTTATCCCCTAAGGAAATTTGCAAAAATGACAAAAAGCACAGAAAAACAGCTTGACTTGTTCAAGAACTTTCTGACAAACTCCTTGCCATGACCTTTGCTATGTGAAGGTTTGGTTTCTGCTATATTCTCATATGCTTACAGAATAAAGATTCCTGTCAACAAGTGCTGATTTTAATTAGAACTGGAATGACTACTGTGAAGGGACCCATCAACACCTGTACCGGGCTATGCATTTGGGGAAAAACCAAAAGAAGATATGGGCATTTTTAATTTCATTATAATAGAGGTTTTGACATCAACATTTAAATGCATGTTCTTTTACTTTAGGATTGCAACATGACTAGTGACATTGCTAACACTCACAGCTGTGTGACTTCTTAATCAGCATTAAAATTCCAAGTAAATTTAGGACTTCTACTCACAAGGCAGGATACATCATGTATCCAAATCATTAGTGTTAAGAACCAATATTAATAACTACACTCTGGAAGAACCTCCTTTGAAGCATCTCAGGGTGCAGTCTTACAAGAAGTTACGCTAAGCTGAACTGGTAACTGCTGTAGGCAGTTCCACTGTTGGAGTTCCATCCCAACTTTTGCATCAGTAGTTGTTCTCATATCCTCATGTAACAGGCTGATTCAAGAAGCTAAACTAAAAGAAAATTAATCTCAGCAACAGATACAACACATCACACAACACATCACATATCTCACTTTCACCATGAAACACAGCCAAGTATCATCATGAGGAGGAAGAGAAACACATGGTCAGAGACAGAAAACTGCAGAAATATAGCAGCACTAACATATTTAGGTAATCATATGAGAACCTTTTCCTTAATGAAACAGTCAAGATTATGAGTGTGTTCCAGAAGCAAGTGCCTGAGTGCATGCTGAGACCTAACAAAACCTGTCTTTTCTGCACTATATCAACCTTGAAAAGTGGTGAAAAAACAAATTATTCTAAGGACCTTTAACTAAAAAAGACATGAGATGCCCACCAACTAGGCAGCATGTAGCAGAAAGCCGTCTGGGTAGAGGGAATGAACTCCCCAAAATGGAGAGACACGAACAAAGCTATGTTACGTGTATTAAGTTAGCCAGCTTCCAAGATGTCACATCCGTTGTTTTTAAACAGCTGCAAAGAAATAACAACAGTGTCTGGCTGACCCAGGAAGCAGACTTACCTAGTGCTCAGCACTCTCACCTAGGGAGCACAAGATTTGATGACTAGAAATCAACACAGAAGAAATTCAGAATTAAAAATTCAGCTTCAACTGAATTACATGCTAACTACTTCTTCACCTGTGCTGGGCTTACCTTTGTACTCTCTCTCTAGGGTTTGGAGGGCACTACCCTTTGGCAGTTGAACCAAACAAGCTTTATTGCTTTATTGCCCACTCTATTTTTCCTTTCCTTCTCTGAACATGGCCGTTTAGTCCAAGTATATCCTCTCAGTCACCCAAAGACCTTCAAGGAATCTTCACTTCCACAGCAATTCAGGTCTTCCAATTCCATGACACCTTAAATCAATAATAAGAGATCATGCCATGCACTAAGTATTCACCCAATTCAAGGTGAAAAAAAGACACCCTACTTAACACAGTCCAGGAGAAAGCTTTATAGACTAAAGCTTCTCCAACTCCCTTTCAATCCTTTTCAAGAGGGACACAGCAGTAGAAAACTAGCTCAAAGGAACCAAGTATTAACAAAATTGAGAGAGAATGAAAACTAATAAGTTCCTCCCCATCCCACCCAGCAATACCGATGTCAGTGGTCAACATATACTTGATGGTTTTTACCCATGCCAGTATCAAAGAGTCATGATATCTCTAAAAGGCAAATAACTCTAGCAGACTAGTTAGTGGCAGGCACCAGAACCTGGTAATGAGAGGTTGTATATCTGCTGATAAAAATCTTTCACATGATGAACAGACAGATTAGCAGAAAACAGAACCCTGAGATAAAAGAATAAGGAGGAACACTCCTCAGTGAATAGTGTACTCAAGTATCCTCAGAATTAGCTTAAGTTCTCATAGAATTTATTCTTTAAAATCATTGCAATTTTCTTCCCCACTAAAAACACTACATTTCTTTTCCTCTCCTGCCACATTTCAGTTTCCCTCCTACAATTACAGTATCAGACTTTGACCCAAAGAAAGAAGATAAACACTGTGAGGAAAGAATCAACATTTTCAAAATTGGAACAAAATAAACTGTGCAGAAGAAAGTCTGCTCACAGGTGCACCAATTCTTCTTTTACTAGTGACAGTATAAGATGATTACTAAGAAGATAACAGAAAAGGATGATGGAGATTCCAAAACAGTGTTCTAGGACCATTACTTCAGAAAGGCTTCAAGCACAAATCTGACAATTCATGACAGATCTAAGCTGTCTGTTTGCAAGAGCTTCTGTTTTAATCAGTGCTCCAATGAATAAGGCCTATGGAAGAAGGAATAATATGGAGAGACCTATTAAGAAGTTTTTCAAATCAGCTTCATATTTCTATATGAAACTGACAACATAACCAGGTTTCAAGTCTGGACAAACTTTAAGACACCTTTCAAAAAAATTAATTACTTCTGTTATGGAGTTTCTATCTCAAGTTTTTGCATGAATCTGGTAAACGTACAAAACAAAACAACAGTGAAAACAGATCACTTCAAGTAGTAACTGACTAGTACTTCTCCTCAACATAGTCTTACTTTCCCTCTGCACAGATTCAGAAATACAGAAAACTTTAGACTGAAAACAGCATGATAATTAAATATATCTGAGAATATGCAATATTTTTCTAGGAAAATATTTTCCAAATATATATTAATAAAGGGCTTAAAAACACAATTTCAGAGTACTCTTCCCAGTGAGTTTTTTTGCCCATTTTAAATTCTATTCCCTGCCATTGACAATAATGGCACACAATCTCATTTCAAGAATGCTAAACTATATTGGAATTTTATTTCTTCCCTGCTGACTTTAAGTCAAGACTCATGTCACCTCACGTTAAAAAAAAAATTGTTCAGAAATTGTTTTGACAGTCTGTAACTTTATCTCCTTCCCTCCAAAAGTCAGATATTCTAAGTTGACAGCATTCCCTTTTTTCTTTAAATTAAACCAATCCTGGAACAGTAGTTGAAACCACATAGTAAGCTGTTACAGTTAACAACAGCTACTATTTTGAGTTCATTAAATATTTTAGAGAAGTTCTCTGGCCTAGAATTGCTTGCCCTTGTGCATTCTAGTCAAGAAAGTGAGAAGTCATCCTACTGGATCTAATGTTACAAGCTACATATTGATCTTTTAACAGCTCTTAATCTCCATCATTCTTACACTTAAATACAGTAATAAAACATATAGAAGCAACAACATGGTTCAAAATACAGCAAATCAAAGGGGAAAGTGAAGTGAAATAAATGGCATTGTTTACTATGACTAAGAGGGGATCTAAGTAATGTCTATAAATACATGAGGGCTGGGCATCAAGAAGGCAGTGACAACCTCTTTCACTTGTGCCCTGTGATGGGCAAGGGGCAATAGACTCAAGCACAGTAAATAGCACCTCAACATGATGAAGAACTTCTTTACTGTGATGGTTAACAAGCACTGCAACAGACTCCCCAGAGAGGTTGTGGAGTCTCCTTCTCTGGAGACTTTCAAGACCTGTCTGGATGCCTTCCTGAGTGATCTGCCTTATTTTTGGTCTTGCTCTGGCAGGGGGGTTGGACTCAATGATCTTCAGAGGTCCCTTCCAATCCCTAACATTCTGTGATTCTGTGATTATAGTAGGATACAAAAGACCCATGTCACTTTGGCAGAAACCTAACACTGCTTTTCTTCCACATCACACACAAGTCTAATTATTATTTCAATTTTAAAACACAGGAAAATGTTAAAACTGTAGCTTTCACCAGTTATAACACACAGGTGAGCTCTCAAGGCCTGCCTCCACAGGAGACTGAACAGCTATTTGACACTAGCAAACATGAAACTGTGAAGCATTCTCTTTCCATTGTAATTGACCACAAAAGTGGTATTGTCTTTTTCTTGATCCCACAAATTAATAGTAAAAGAGATAGGAGAGTCACATTAAATTGATTTTAGTTTCTTTACATTGTAAGAGATGCACATAATTTAAATGAGCATTGGTTGAAAAAACCTTCCACAAAACAAAGAAACGCTATTACTAAGTCATCTTTTAAATGACTGAATGCCTATGAATTGCTAGGTTATCTTTTAAATAGCAGTTCGAGTCTGGTGAACTTGTGAAAGATTTACAAAACAAGTTTTACACACCTCCTTCCCCCCAGTACTAGTTCTAACTATTGTTTTCACAAGATTGTTTTCATTTTGTTTATGTATAAAACCCTTATGACTTGAAGTCTTGTGTACAACCTTCTACGAGTTTAGAAGTGCTCCTCAGAAACAGAGTCAGCCACTGCCTAGACTTTGGATTATTCCAAGCAATTAATCCACCAGCCTAAGCAATTAGTAAGGGTAAGAGCATGAAATAACTTCAGATCAAGTATTGATTATTTTAATATTATCATTAGAACTACAGTAGTATTTTTCACACTTGCATTCCATAAATGAATGTTAAAAAAAGACATCTCAAAGAAAAGCAAAAGTGAAAGAAAAAAATCACTTGCTATTACGCATCTTCTGGAAAAGTGATAGAGACTCACAAAATATGACAAGTTAGTAAATGGATAAATATTTTATTTGAAGATTCAGTTTGATACACCTACAGGTAATAGGCCCACAGTTAACACTCACTAAAAGTGCCTGTAAATCCCACCTGTAATTAGACATCATTAATAACCTCCTTAGAGGTGTCACTTCAGTTCTGCTGATGACACTCAAAGCAAGATGTTCTTGAGTCTTAACAGACTGTACTGTGCACTAGGGCTCTACTGAGATAGATGAAGCTTCTTTGCCTTCTAAGACATAGGACTGACTAGGACCCAGGGGAGTCAATGGACTACCTCTGTTAGGTCTGGATTCAAGTTTTACAACAGCTGAAATAAGAAAAGCACTTCATGTTTGTCTTGAAAACTAAAGAAGAGTAACCTCTTCCTGAGAAATCAGCCAGAATATTTTTTTCTCAAACGTCCCATAGAGAATCAAACTCAATGTCAGTCAGCAGAAAACAGTGCCTACAATTAGCACTGTATCTGAAGAAAGGTTTTGTGCACAAACTGGTATGCAGAGTACCTTCTGACCAGGATGAGATTTTCCTGTTGGCAACCAGAACAAATAAAACAAGTACTGTATTACTATACTAGGGAAATAGAGAGCAGGAGTAGAAAGAAACTGAGAAACCATCCGTACTAGATTCACCTTTCATACCTTTACAGAAGCTCTCTGAAGCCAGTACTTTGAGTGTAGGGCCCACAATTAACAAGTCAAAAGAACAATTTCTTTAGCTTCATATAGTGAAGACAGAACTGTTAGAACTCAGCCTGCAGTACCACATAGCTTCAGCACAGTACTTCTCATCTGAAGTTTCAGCAGTTTTTCAAGGTCACAAGGGCGATCACAAACACAAGTCCCTCCCCACTCTAATTCCTAATCCACCACCCTCAAAATCCGATCTAGCTGACTCTGAAAGGTTCAATACACCATTCATTTTCAAAACCTTCATTCACTTCTCTCCTAGAATCATGGTCCAAAACTACCATATGTGGTACCACAGTGTATTAGCATGTAGTAGAAAAAGGCTACAATATACAACAAAGGCAACTTTAGACCTGTATTTATTTGAAGGAGGTTTAATAAGCATGTTGAATACTCTCAAAAATTTTATCTAGGCTATAGAGAAGACACTTTCAGCACCCCTTAAGAAGCTGCCCTTAAAAACACAATTTCCTACTTCTAGATATGCTGCCTGAATCGTAAAGGGACGGGGATACTCTTAACTCCTCCTAACTCTTCTGGAAGAAATTTTAAATAGTAATAAATGTAAAGAGACAGTAATACAAGAAACAGCAATAGTGAAAAATAAATAAATATAACCTCGGGAAGCTGAGCTATGGTGTGTGCCATGTCCCATTCCACCCCTCCCCACCCCCCTCAAGTTTTATTGAAACTGGCTATGATCTGGAAGTTAACACAAGGGTAAATATTTCAGAGACAATCAGGTCCTATGAGTTTTGTGGAGATAAATAGTCAGATCAAGAAGAGACATCCAAACTAGTACCCCTTGAGGTCAAGTCGAGCAGGAGCTCAGCTGTGTTACCAGAAACAACCTCCCAGGACAGCAGGACAGACAGTCCCCCAAACACATTAAAATACTTTCAGAGCTCACAATACAGTACACCCAGAAAAATCCAACCACAAGACACAAAGCCACAGGAAGTCAGGCTTCATAACCTGGTGCTCACACAGCTGGTTTCATTCTTGATTAACCAAAGTCAAACCCTGAAAGAACTACTTTCCAGAATTTATTGCAGCTCTTAACACCAGTCCTTTTCACACACAATTTAAAAACTAGGGACAATAACTTGGAAACAGCGATTCAGTTACTAGTCAAGATAAACAAAAAATCCTTACTCAGAGAGCAGCAGGACAATTTCTACAGTTCTGCCAATAGCATTTAGGAAGCAGGAAAAGGCAGAAGCTGTTCCCCCCACAGCTTGACACCCACTGCAACGCTTCAAGGTGCCTTTTAAGAGACCCTGTTGGGCAGTACATCTACATTAGCACTTTAGCTTGGATCAGGAGCATACTTTTGAAGTTAATCTGAGTCACCCCACTCACTGTGCTTTGGTTTACATCTCAGAGAAGCTTCTGAACACATCATCTGGACATCTCTCATATTAGTCGAACCAAAACTCTGGAAAACACCTAATACCCGGTAATTTTTGGAGCATACTCAGTCCACATAACCAGACTAGTCTAAAATAAACTCTCATTAAGTACATTCACTGTGGACACTGCGTCTAACTTACTGCTTCACTCCCCAACCTTCCTCAATTGCAGCATACCACTAATGTAAATATAATCGATGTGGCAGATACTGCCCTTTCATTTAAGAGAACACTGAGCAGCAGTAACTAAACCCACAGACTTAAGCTGCCAACCCACACCTCATTAGCCCTAAAAAGGAGGGCTGCACCATGAATTTGAGTATTCCTTTTCCTGACTTAACTATAGTAGCACTCTCCCAACATTCATCGGCTTTTGCTTTCGCTCCTTTACAATTAAGAGTATCAAAAGCCAGTGGGATACATCTAGGAAAGTTCTCTGAATAAAATTTAAAAAACCCCAAGATCTACACATTTCATGCATCATCTACATCTACTGTTTTATAAAACTTTTTAAATAACACTGAAAAAACAACTCAGTAATCCACATCAATGGCTTCACTGTAGCTGCTGATAGGAAAGGAAGAGCAGCATGTGCTCGATAACGCTTTATATTACTTGCACATCAGCTTAACCAACAAAGCTGCCCAGATAAGAGGTTTTTTTGTTTTTGAATAAGCTGACCAACATAATATTCATTGTTTCAGTTTTCCACTTGAATAAAAATATCAATTCTTTACAAATAGTTCCATCATTTGAGATTTGTTCTCCACAGTCATCAATTTTCCTTTTGCTATACAAAATTTTAAATACAAGATCATGAGTTTTGAACAAATAATACATGGCTTTAGTAGGACAGAAGAGCTGGTGATAACAGGCCAAAGCAGTATTGCATGAATAAATTACAATGAAATGCTATCTCCTCAACACACCACCATCATCATCTTAGTTCATTACCTCAAATAAAAACACTTCTTATACCAACAATACAGAGACGTGCTTCCTCTACATTCAGTAAAGGTCAAGTTCCTACACTGGTGTGCAGACAGAGAAGTAGGATTATTGAAGAAGACATTTTCTGTTATATTCTGATCCCCTGGAAACTGCGAAGATCTACCGATGCTTTCTTTTGTGACTTACCTGGAAGTTTGTGGTCATTAACTTGTCATTACCATATACATTAAAGAGCCATCTTAGCCTAGTCTGAAACAGCCTTAAGCAAACTGACAGTTTTTCTAAGCTCAACTCATGTTAACTCTTGTGAAAATAGACTTAAGCACCTAGTTGTACCAGTTATTTAAAAGAAAACTCAATGAAAATGTTATTTCTCATCAAAGATGCAGAGAACCTATGCCATGAGACAGTAATGTAGTAACATCATAAAATGATGCATTGAAGCAATGATAATGAGAAACTAGTGACGCATGGGGAAAAAGAGTTGGTGAATTATTTTTTCTAGCAGAACAGTATCTGGGCCTGAATAATTTCTTCTGAAATTATTAAAAAAAGGCTGTTCTCCACTGAGATATTGGGTTTTCCCTTCTGCAGTTTTCTACATTGAAACACCTTTGTGCCTTTTCTCCCAATGTAAGTTTTTATAAAAGTCAGAAGACTGATTTAACCTGCACTCATTAGCAACCCTTATGTTTCATCTTGCCAATAATGTCTCAAGAAATTCATATGAGCTTAACTGCTCATCTCAATTGAGCAGGTATAGCTCATCTCATTTATCTCTTACCATCCCATGCAAAGCTTTTCAGACCAGTTTTCTTTTGGAGTCACACTTGCTAATTCTTCAGAATTATTCCTCAGATATCTGTACCATGTGTTAAAGCCAGATAAAATCTGTTGAAGATTTATTTGCCAAATTTTAAGCATTTCAGCCAAAGTCTACCATCCTAGACATCTGCCTAACACTGAAACACATTTGCCAAATAGCTGAGGAGTTGTGAGATTGTCTGTGAAAGAAGAACAGTTTTGATTATCTTTTGAAAACTCAGCATCCTTGATCTTGCATTAGGGATGCATCTTTCACTGTCTAAGCAAAAAAAATTATCTTTTTTTGGACTTTTATAGTCCAATGGTATTTGAATTTGGGTGGGTTTTTTTAGATTAAAAATCTGAAATTACTTGTCTAGATTTTGAAATTAAATTCCAAGATTATACGCATACTAGGTACATTGAAGACCAGGACTAAACCAGACCTCTCAAAAGCTTCTTAAAACATTCACCCTGCATTCACACTGCTAATAGACAGTGAGAAGGAAGAAACCACAGTTCACACACTGTACATCTATAAGCCTAATCTTGAAGATGATAATGCATAAAAAACTGAAGTACAGAGTTAAAAAAGTGACAAATAGGGGAGGAGCCAAGATAGCGAAAATTTTTACTTTTAACAGTTTTCTAAAGAAATCACAATTGCTCTCTTCCGATATAGAAAGACAACCAATGTTCACATCAAACTACTAGGTTGCTAAAAGACCCAAGATGTGAATGATGCTTCGTTGCTTCTTCATTTTCACAGACAAGAGAAACACATGTAGTGCTGAATTGGGAGCAGAAAGAAACCTGGTGTAACAAGGTGGCAAGAATTAAGAAAAAAAACAACCAAAACAACACAAAACCAAAATTCAGAGTACTAGATACAGTTAAGGTGGTGAGCAGAAAGATTCAATGTTAGAGGGAGAAAAGCAACTATAGGCTCAAAGATATGCATAATCTGCTATGGAAAGTAATCACTTTCCGTAATTCACACACGAAGTCCAAAGCTTGGATTCTTTCAAGGCCTTCTGATTCACTTGGGAGACAGCTTGCAAAAACCAATGGTTAGCTACTTATCTTTCAGTGCTGAGCAGAAAAGAACAGGTATTTAGCTCTTGCTAAACTACAGCAATAGGTCTATATGGCCCATCTAATTATTCTTCCTAAACTGATGGTCCAAGACACTACCAAATTATCAATTTCCAATGTTTTGTGAAGGAAAAAAATACAACACCTAAAACCAAAACCAACCAAAAAGCCACACACAGCCCCCAAGGAACATTATGGTAGCATTTAGCCAAGTGTGCTGCAGTTTGCTTCATACAAGAGGGCCAGTACTCTCCCAACAACTTTGTTCTACTTACAACCCCATCCCTTGCTGCAGTCTAAATAAACCATGTTCCAAAGAGATTTATTCTTATAACACAAATACTTCACAGACAGATTTTTACATCCAATATTAGGAGTGGATTTTTACTGCCTCTTCTCATAATACGGAGGCAACACATTCATGTAAGAAATACTCACTACTCTCAGTCACTCATTCCAAGTACTTCTGACACCGAGCACCTTTAACAACTATGTTCAACACAAATTCAATAAGCTTTACTTTTGGTTGTGATAATTTTGTATTTCTGCAAGTCAAGGTCTCAAGTTTAGTAAGTCAGAATCTGACATTAGTGATCACCATTGGCACAGTTTGAGTGAACAATGAGAATTCCACACCAGAGGCAAGAAGGTAAATGGATTATGCAGGATAACTATTACAAGGCTACTGTTCCTCCAGCTCCCTACCTTACTAACTGACCACCTCAAAGCTATCACAATACAAAAAAAAAAAAAAAAAAAGGTTCTATGCACTCTTTATACAGCCCTCTCCATGCTACATTAATACTGTTTATCTCATTTTGGTGTTATGTGCCTTAATTAAACCACATATCCTATTTAACAACCTCCTCTAAATATCTGTGTAGAACAAGAGATGAGGGGCTGGGTAAAGAAATAATACATTCTATGACAAACCCATAGAACGTGGGATATACTTATGCAGTTTATTCTTTTAACTGAGCCAAAGAGCTTTCCATTCTAAACAGATCATCTTTTCAAAGATGTCTAGCCTTCAAGTGTTGCACTAACACTCTTTCAAACACAAGTATATGCCCAGTACAGAAGACTTCATACCTTCTGGACACATGCATTCAGGTAAAGTATTAAGGTACATATGATGCACAAGCAGAGACACATTCAGGCCTCTGAGCCACACATATGTGGGGCTTGTCTAGACCACTTTAAGGGCTTTTAATTAGCTGCTGACCTGTCAACACTATTACAAGTGCTAGTTTCAGCAAAAGCTTACTCTTAAATTAATGGACAATTTAGCCAGTGGAACAAACAGAACACGAAAAGAACACCTTTAACAGAAACCCTATTGACTATTCTGTAGCCTCCCTTAATCTGATAATCATAATAATCACAAATTGCCTCATCTTAATTCACTTTTTTAGTTTCCACTAACTGTCACAACTATAAAATATTTCTATCTAGTCAAGAAGAGCAAAGAATTCCTGCAGCCTCCCACCTGCTAAGGACACATCTGGGACCCTGAACCAATTCATCATCCCTCCCTCAAACCATTTCAACTTTTCACAGTCACAGCCAAAAAAGCCTGCCTTCTGTCTCCATACACAGACTTCCCACTAACTCAGCAACACAAAAACTCCAGTTTCCCTTTTGCACAAATACCATTCCCCTGATACACACACGTATACATAGCCTAATGTAGTCTTCACACTGTGTATGTATAATCCTCACAAACTCATCCCATGCCCCCCCTTTTCAAATGTACATAAACCTCTCAGACTCCGCATCATTCATTTCTACTTCTAAATAGCCACTCAATCCCCATCATTTTCTCACAATCCATGGTAATCCCTGGAAATTTACTCACAGGAAGAGTGCACTGATGCCCTTATAGACAGAAATTTACACTGCCTGATACACCTGTCACAAATACAGATTACTACAGTTCTACAACTCCCCAGGTCACGCACAGACTTTTCTCCAAACAGCACCATCGTGACAACAACACAGGGCATTTGCTACATGTTTTCCAAGTTATATCCCATGGTTTAAACAACAAATATCCAGCCTTTCGGTTTCATCACAGCGGAGAGACACCAATTCACAGCTCCCCCCCATATTGCCAGGACACAGACTACATTGCTCGCCGCCATAACCCATCTCAACGCAAAAGGAACAGGGCTCACAGAGGTGGTGACAGCTAAGTCTCTCTCTCAGTGTGAGCACCACACAAAACCAACTTACACACAGTAAAAACATGCATGCCTTTCTGTCCACATACCATCTCATATTACACATGAAGGTCTCGCATATTAAGTCTAACCACACTGGCCACTAAACAAAACAAGTTCAGAACCTTGTAGCAACCTGTTACCACTGAGCCTGTGAGTTGTACATAGACTTACCACCCAAACTCTTCCTCCTCTACACTTAGAAGCCAGCCAACTTACCACCTTACTTCTAACAACACACACAAGATTGTTTATCTATAATTCCTAAATTCATGTGCCCTCACGTACCACTGTTTCTAAATATGTGTGGTTTTATCCACCATCTGCATCCTCACGGTAAAACACACCCCTCAGCCTACCACAGCACACAAAAACAACACACAAACAGATTTTTCCAGCTACCTCCAGTCCTTCAAAATCATTCCCTCCCTTCGACTAGCCACAAATTCTATACCCGTTGGGTTCACGGAGCCAGCAAGCTCCAAACTACAGGAGAAAACTGCCTTCAACTACGCCAAAGGCGCCCAGGCAGTGCCCATCCGCCCGTGACTTCACACCCTCCGCGCACCACCACCCTCAAAGGCACACAGGTCCAACGACACCTTCTCCCTCCAACACCGGGGTCCGTACCTCCCATCACTCCACCCCGTCGGTAAACACCGGGCCCCGCCAGCCCCCGGCCCGCCACTCCCCCAGCCCCAGCCAATACACGTGCACGGGCCCAGCCCGCCGGCCGTCCCCTAACCCCGCTCCGCACGCAGCTACCGGCACGCCGGCCACCTTCGACCCCTTCCCCGCCCCACCGGCTTCCCCACCCCATACGCAGCGGCCGGCGTGCGGAGCCGGGGCGGTCAGCCCCCCCCGCCACCGCCCCGGCTCGACCCACCGAGGCTCACTGAGAGGGCGGGCCCGCCGGTCCCCAGCCCCGGCTACATCGCTGGGCTTGGCTTCATCACCGCTTCCTCGCCTATCCTCTCCCGTGCGCCTGTCCCGGCTTTCCCACCGGGAGACCGTATCGGTGCGGCCCCCGGCCCGCTTTTCTGCCCCGACGGCAAGAGGCGGAGGCCGGGCCTGCGCGGCGTCCGCCCGCTCCCCGGGGACGCGCACAGAGCGGGCCCTGCTCGCCGCCCCTCCGTGCCAGCCCCCGCTTCGCACCGCAGGCGCGCAGGCCCTGCCGCTCGGTAACACGCACGCCCAGGCCTGGCCCGGCCTCTCGGCCCTTTATCCCTCTACGCCCGCCTCGGCCCGAACCAGCGCGGACACGACCCGCTCACCCGCGCCCCACGGCCGGCCCTGACCCCTCTACCTGCCGGCGGACAAGGATCGGCGCTCCCCGGCGTCCGGGCCCCCGAGCAAGCCGGCAGAGCCCAGCCCAGGCGTGAGGGGGCCTGGCTCGGCCTCAGGCGCGGGCCGCCCCGCGCTGGCCGCCGCCGCCCGCAGCCGCCGCCCGCTCGCGCACTCCGAGCGCCGCCAGCAGCGCCGACATGTTGGGAGCCCCGGTCCCAAAGGCCGCCGCTAGGCCCGCCCTCCCCGCCGCCCACGTCAGAGCGCACCGAGGGAGGAGGGGGGGGGGGGGCGGGCGGGCGGGTGGGGACACGGCCCCCGGCCCCGCCCCCAACGCGCCGCCACCGTGCCGGCCCCGGTCGTCCCGCTCCTTCCCAGCCTACTGGCCGCCGCTGCCGTCGCTCCTCCCGTCCCGCCGCTTCCCGGTGGCCATTGGCCGCCTGGCGCCGCCGGCCCTGCCCTCCCTCAGCGCCACCGGCCGGTCTGTTGGCCGCTCAACGGCCAGCCCGCCCGAACCCTGCTGTCTGATTGGGCAGCTCCCTCTGCCCCGGCAGCGATTGGCTGCGGCGCCCGTCGATCGGCGCGCCCGCCCACGGGCTCTGGTCTCCGCGCTCGGTTTCATCCGGCCTCGCAGCCTGGGCGGGACTGACGGACGCGGCTGCCAGCGACCGCCATCGCCCCTCCCCGCCGCCCTGCCCCCGCCCCAGCCTCTCCCTCCCGGCGCGGGCTCCCTGCAGGCCATTGGCTCCCGCGCCGCCAGCCCCGCAGCCCCTCTCGCCCCGGCCCCTGCGCGAAATGGGCGTGCCTTTTCCTGACTGGCCGTCGCCACTGCCCATAAAGCGGGGCCGGCGGGAAAGGGCCGGCGGGTCCTGGCGGAGCCGCGCAGCGTGTCCCGCACCCCGCGGCGCTCCGCTCCGCACGGCGAGGGGCGGCGGGGCGGCACAGAACTGCGCGGCTAAACCGCCCCCCCCCCCCCACACGCCCCCGTCCCGCGGCGGGGAGTACCCGTATGTGCGTGCGATTACGTCACCGCCGGCCAATGAGGGAGCGCGGGGGCCGTCCTGCTGCTCGCGGCTGCGCCTTCCCCCGCCCGCGGCTGAGGCGGGAGGCCGGGAGGGGGGGGGGCGGAGCGGCCGCTCGTACCGCGGGAGGGAAGGAGGCTGGAGGTGTCTCGGTCCTCGGCCTCGAGCGCCGCGGCCCTCCTCAGGGGGCGGACGGACCCCCCGGGGGCGGCTTTTCGGGGCCGCCCTCCCGGTGCGGGCGGCGGTGCGGGCCGAGGAGCCGGCGGCGGCAGCGGGGCGGCTGGACCCGCCGCCTGACGGGTAACGGCAGCCGCTCCCAACCGCCGGCCCCAGCGAGGGGCCTCGCCCCGGGAGGCCGTAGTGAGCCTCCTGCGGGGGCTCACCTGCCGCTTTTCTTTTCCCCAGAACAAAAAAAAAAAAACACGTTTGTTCAGTCAGGAACACTTAAGATCCTGCTGCTGCCTCGTACTTCCGTGCTATTTCCATCTTTCTCACTCACGGGGCCGGTGGAATCCGGCTGGGGTCCGTCTCTGGAGGGGGACTCGACTCCCGCCTTGCCCCGCAGCCCCGTGGTGCGGTTACTGAAGCCTCCCTCGGAAGCCAGATGGCACAGAAGCGGCGGCCCTGCCCGGCTCTCCCCAGTGCCTGAGCTTGAGTGTGCCGTTTGCCCAAATGGCACACGAATTGCCCCATCGTAGGTTACTGATGCCCTCCTACCCTCACGCTGAGGTATTTTCTATGCCCCCCCGTGTGAGCGAACGCTTTTGTTGTGGGCAGGACTCGATCATAGGTCAAAACAGTTTACCGAACACTTCCATTCGCCCATCTATCTTTTGCTGTGTCTGGAAAGGAGCTGGCCCTGGTAAAGATGGGAACTTCCCCTTCCGCACTTGGCGTTTTCTGGCAGGCTTCGACATAGACGCAGTGTTGAGTTACTTTTCTAGACTCTCCCGGGTTCTGCGTACAGGACAGAAAACACGCTGCAGCTTTTAGCTTTAAGGCCATCGCACTGCCACTCGCGTTAGAAAAATCCTTGCACGGAGGCACTTCGAGCTCAGCTCACTGGCGCAATCGTAGCTCGAAGTCAGTGCCAAGGCTATGTTTTCTGTGGGTTCAAGTGCTTCTCCTCCACAAGAAGATGGGAAAGGCCACTCGAGTGTGATAGTGCTGCTTGCCACAGCTCTCTACCAATTGACAGAGTTGATTGAGAATGAAACCTGGATGGCCTCAGCACAGGCACTCGTGAGCAGGTTCAGGGGCAGCCAGAACACTGAGACTGTGGTTAGGCATCTGTCATAGAAAACTTGCTCATTAGACAAGCTAATTTGAGTGCCCAGACCCAGCTGCCAATCAACCTAGTTAACATTGCAGTGTTCACATGACCTAGGACTCAAGATACATTTATATGTCTAGCAAGGGAATTTTTTTTCCCCTTTTCCTCAGGCTTCTATCTCATAGTCATTTAAACACACTTCATATACTATTAAAGCAATGACAAATCTGGCTAAAAATTGCTGTATCTTTGGATTGATGAATGTAAAAATCATTCAACCTAGACGCTTCTTGAACTTTTGAAATAGTTTTTAATCTCAAGAGATTTGACAGGTGTTTTTTGTTGGGTGTGTTTGTTTTTGATGGCCTGTGACTGTTTAAAGTAATGGTAAATCTTGCACAGATTTTAGCAGATACAGAACTGGGTTGTAATTTTATCTGGTCTCTGTTTACACCTTCTACTTTGCTTCCTGGCTACCTGCCAGAGAGATACCATAGGTAGCATTAGGTAATTTTGCCTAATAGGACCAAGATATACTCAGCTGCCACTGACTCTTCCATCTAATTTACTGTAGCCGCCGTACTTCCCACAGTGACCACTGAAACAAAAATGTACAGAAATACTGAAGGAAATCACGAGCAAGTCTTTCAGTTGCCATTCAAACCTTCTAACCCTTTCTCCTTGCTTCTAATTTTGACACTGGTTCTTATCCCCTTCATTTCACCTTCACCTCCAACTGCATATATAGTTTTATAACAAATTTGGAGAAATATAAGAGACTTCTTTATCAATACCAGTACAACCTTTACAGAACAAACTTCCCAAAATAATAAACATTACCCTACATTATCTCCAGTGTAACAAATCTTACCCCCTATTGCTACTCAAAATGACCTGCTTAAATGTTAGAGATTAACTAAAAATCTACACCCTGCACGAGTCCTTAACCCAGTGTAAGCAGCACATTCCTAATCACTAGAAAATGTGCATATCTGGCTAGTTTATGTGGGCTAAAACTGAACGCTGGCATTGCTTAAGAGGTGTGTGTGGCAAGAGGCAAGTAGCATAGTGACAGGCAGCAGGGGTGGTAGGTGAAGTAATAACTAAGTGAAATAATGGTTGTATGTGGCAATGTGGAGTTAATGGCTAATCTAGGGATTTTGTGCCTTTTTTGTGGCTGGCCTCAGTTAAGCTTTGTGTAACAGTAGTAAAGCAGGGTATTTGTTTGGAAGAACACATGTGTATTGGATCAATGGTAAAGTGTGCATGCCTGAAAAGTGTGTGCAGTTGTTAGTACATGCAATGTCCATCTAATTCTTAGTGGTGACAAAAGTAACTATGAGCTATAGAAATATTAAGCAATAAATGGGCAATAGATTGTACAGGATAAAGGTAATTTGCAAACAATTTCTTTTGATACTGCATTTAAGAGGAATGAAAATGAGTTCTTACCATACATAGTTTTTTATATTCCCATTTTTTAATGTTCTACTGTTATTTGTGAACAGTTTTGTTCTTTTAGGACTAGTTGTTGATGAACCTCAATAATTAAATTTCTCATGTTCAAATGAATGAACAGTAAAACAGATTTTCACAAAATATCAGTAACTTTGGGAAGCTATTCAATCTGACAGTGTTTTCACATTGTTATCTCAACTTTTGCCTCTGTTTTTGAAAAAGTCAGCTTTTAATCTGAAGCACGTATCCATCTAGTGTTTTAACTGTCCTTCACACTTGTTTGACCACAAGTGACAATTGCTCTAGTTTCACAAGAAAGCATTCTCAGACACTGAGAATATTCACGATACACAAATATTTTTTTATCTGCAAAGCAAACAAGCTCTTTCATTTTCAGCTGAGTAACTTCCCATGGAAATTAATTCACTCAACAACAGTAGTTAAGTTTTTCACCACTTCCCTGTATACCCCTTCTAGATTACACCATGTGTGAAGAAAGGAAAGAAATCACCACAGATAATAAGGTCATCTTCATATTAAGAAATCAGTAGAGAAAATTTGGAAAGATTCATGTAATATTTTGCCTAGGTTCTGCTCTACAAGAGGAAGATTAGAATCAAATAGGGGAATGTGGGATGAGTAGCAAAGAAAAAGGCACAGATACAAAGGCAGAAAACAAGTAATGTTACTGTGTCAAAATTAAATAATTGAAAAGTGGATATACTATTTCTAGCATGTTGGGAATAAAATGGAGGAATTTCATAAAACAGGACCACCCCTTTGTGATAAAAGAAAACTCACGGAGTTCCTAACTGGAACAACTGGATTAGAGGGGATTTGAAGCTGAGGAAACAGAAGTAAAAATAAATGTAGGTAGTAACATCCTATGTTAAGGAAGCAATATTCTGCAAAGAAAACAGCTTATAATTTTGGAAAATATTTTTACAGAGTGTATTAAGAGGGATTTGGGAGTGTTACAGACCCTTGGGTGGAAGTTTTGGAGGCAACTAGAAAACTCCATATTATTAAAAAGATGGTACTGCTTGGATACAAAGAACCAGTCAGGGAGATTTCAAATTCCCTGTTAAGAGTTTGGGGAATACATACTACTCCTAGTTGGACATTCTGGACTGTGGCAGTCAATTCATTCCTCCTCCAAACTGTTACTGGGCCGATAAGAAGTAAAGCTTTTGGGTGGTTCAAGAATATGCCCTCAAAGATCTGAGTGTAGATAATAAACTTGGAGCATGTGATCACAGGTTGTCCGATGAAAGGCTGGGGTGAAGGAAAGTAGAAGATTCTCCATTTCAGAAAGGCAGGCTGTGATAAATTAAGGGACTTGGCAAAAAAAAATCAAACTGTATAATGAAAATAAAAATTGGAATATGTAAGAGGCTTTAGGTATCTTAAAACCAAAATTGCTAATTCCATTTGGATTCTGTTTCTCACACAAAACAAAGCAAAAATTACAGGTAGAGGCTTCAAGGCAAGAATGGGAGAGACGTAGCATCAAGAGAGGGGTAATAATTATAAGCAGAGAACATACAACAAAACAGAAAGAAAGGTCTGGTTCAAGAAAGATCTCAAACGTCAACAAACGTGAGAATGAGGGTAGAATTTATATGGAAAATCAGGTTAACTTAGACCTTGCAAATGATAACTGGAAAACCAGCAAGATATGGCATAACATTATAAAAAAGAAGTGATTATGCTTTCCAGTGAGCAAGAGGTGGGGTTTAGAGATAGTCTGCATGTGATTCTAAAACTATGCATATTTTTGGTCCCAGTTTTCAGTCAAGATGGTGATGTTGAGCACAGGGTTGGAGGACCGGATGGCTAATAGCTAGGAGGGAAAGGAAATTGCTAGTATCACATAGAAGATTAAAATAAAACAGTCTACATCCTCTGGGCAGAAAGAACAGATAATTCCTGTTCCAGAAGTCAGAAAACGTCAAATGAAATCACTTGTCTCACAGTAAGCTTTTTAAAGTAAGTATAGCAGTAAATGAGAAAAAGTTATGTTTGTTTACAAAAGATGGACCTTACCAGATTAACCTAATATCTTTCTTTGACAATAACATTCAACTTCTAGTTAAAGGAGGAAGTGATAGGAAGTAGCAGAGCAGTACGAGAGACTAATGGAGGTGATGGACTATCCATAGATGATAAAACAAAATCTAATGATCAGCAGTGAAGTATCTGAGTAAAGGTTGTTCTCTTTTCTCCTGCCCTCTATGAGTTTTGGGTTTAAACCTATTAGATATTTTCCTTACTGACACTGACAGAAGAAGGTGGTGGGAAAAAAATTTGTAAGTGACCCAGTGCTCAGAGCTGCCAACAGCCAAGAGAACCAGGAAGCCATACACAATGAAACCTGATGCAGGAATAAAAATGCAGTTAACTTCAAAACATTTGGGGATTAATATCAGAAATTTCCCCTAGCCACTGGGAGCTCATAACTTCAAAAAGATGAGGAAGAAAGACAGAATATTCTAGTTCATCACAGCATGGCATGAAACGCCACTCAGTTTCAACATTAGAATGATAAATGCAATCCTAAGCATGGCTGGGCAACAGGTTAAGTGCCTTCACACAGGCACTTAATTGGCAGTGTGGAAGTACTTATTCAGAGCTCCACACAGGCAGCCATGAGCTGGCTTTGAGATGTAACAAACCGAAGGGGTTGATGTACCATGATTATTTCTGTTGCCCTCATTTGAGCCTTGTTCATGTTGTTAAATTGGGTAGGGACAGACAGCCACAAGCTGTCAAGCCAGTCTGTAATTAAGCCATGACTTAGCATGGCTTAATAAGTTACTACTCCTCAGACAAGCTGTAATAACTGCCTGTGTGCACGCTCCCAGCTCATCTAGCTGCTGAAGTAAAATGTGTTAGTTTAAGCTACTATACTCTGCAATAGCATCCTAGCTGATAAGCAATAATTTGCCATGGGAACGCAATCACTTGTGAGCAGGTGTTCACACTTTTCTCCATGCTACTGGGAAGCTCAGAATTCTATGCTTGTAGGTGGCATGGGAGATAGACGAGAAGTGATAGTTTTGTTAACTTCTTGCCAAGATGTCTCCTTTTGCAGTCTAAAACCTTGCTAAACTGTTTACTTTGACATTAGAATATTAATTTTTGCTTACACTACTCTCACCTCTCATCCGTAACACGTATTCATCATTATTACTACCCTGTTTTTTTCTTCACTATCTGGACTTCAGATTACTTTTTTTACCATTTGACTGAAGTATATTAAGAGACCTTAAAATGCTTTAAAGACTTCCAAAGCTTAGGCATAATCATAGAATAAAAAATGGTTAAAGTTGGAAGGGACCTTAAAGATCATCAGGTTCCAACCTCCCTGCTATGAGCAGGGACACCTCACACTAGACCAGGCTGCACAAAGCCTCATCCAGCCTGGCCTTAAACACCTCCAGGGAGGGGGCTTCCTCAGCCTCCCTGGGCAACCTATTCCAGTGCCTTACTACCCTCATGGTGAAGAATTTATTCCTGATGTCTAACCTAAATCTCCCCTCTTTCAGTTTAAAACCATTACCCCTTGTCTTATCACTGACCTCTCTGATGAAAAGCCCTTCCCCAGCTTTCCCGTAGCCCCTTCAGGTACTGGAAGGCTGCTATGAGGTCCCCCAGAGCCTTCTCTTCTCCAGGCTGAATAGCCCCAACTCTCTCAGCCTATCTTTGTAGTAAAGGTGCTCAACTGTATAGTACTTACGTTAACCAACTGTATAACACTTGTATTCTTCTAAACTTTTTAAGTGCATGTTATTGAAGAAGTCAATCAAGTTTGGCTAGCAAGCTTACTTTTAGACTCTGTAAATTACTTCTGGTTAACAATATTCTTTCAATCTTCAAACATCTTTCAAATACTATATAAACAGAATGTTATACATTACATGCCATTCTAATGAAATTCAAAAATAAGCATGAGACTGAAAAAGAAAAAAAAAAAAGCAGCTTTTAGCTGAGATACATTGCTGTCGGTGCAATTCCATTGCTACTTTTTCCTGCTCACTTGCACTGCTGTCCTAAGCATGTCTCTAATAGTAATACACTGAGGAGTTAACAGCTTCCTAATTAATCTTTGTGATATTTTCCTAATTCATATGGAATCATCACTACTGTTAATTCACCATTTTACCCCTCCTTTACTGTAATTATGAGAAGTAATTCCCTAGGAGAAGGGCAAAGGTTGCTTCATAAAATCATTGACAGTTTTAAAGTGCTTCCTCACGTTTCTATTCACTGTCATCTCTTTTTCTCAACTGTTGAACAGGAGCTTGAGACCCCCCAGTGAGAGAGGGAGCTCCTAACCCATGCTGTTCTCCTCTACCCATGGGTAAGAGAAGCTGCTTAGAATGGGGCAACACATCAGGCAGAAGCAATCTGATCTATGTGAGCGGTTTGTTTTATTCGAGGATGTTTCTGGTAAGGGCATTCTGTTAAGATCAGCTGAGCTGTTAAACTGGACTGGATGTGACTCATCATCCTTCACGAGCAACCAAACTGTGCACTGTATGAAGGGTTGCCCTAACACATACCTGAAACATAAATGATGAGCAAAGTGGGTCTTGAGAATATTTTTAAATTGTATTATTTTAAAGACTGGGCAAGGGGGGTGGGGAGACAGGTCGTCTTCTCACAGAAACTTGAGGTGTGTCCAGTACTGACCTTTTCCTAACTAAATGAGCTGCAGCAGGGGCTGTTGAGTAACTTATAGATGTATGCAACTGCTGAATTCCAGATAAAGTACAAAGGGAAGTTGGCAAGAAATCAAATAAATCAAGAAAAATAAGCCCACAGCAAGGGAGGGGCCACTGTTTCTCTGAAATCTTGTTATGTCTAAGCAGTGCTCTCCGATACCCATCCCAGTGCTGTACAACCCCAGAAGAAGTGACTTAGCAGGCCAGAGCTGCAGACCTGACTGGTTGTGAACTTGCTAATGGAAATGCTTGGTGGTGATTCTGTTAAAGACAATCACCAACACCAAACCCCTCCGGTAAGATCAACAAGGCTGCACAGCAGCTTGCTGGGAGGCAAAGTTAGCAAGCATGATTGGCGAAAGGGATGACACTGATTCCAAATGGAGCCCCTCCCTAAGTTGTTGCAAAATAGAGTAAATACTTCCTTTTCTGCATTTCTGTAGGGTGGTGTAGGTGCTATCCCTGACCACCAAAGTGGCCCACGTCAGACACTTTGTCTTGGTGCGTCCATTTCAGTTTTGATCTCTGAGCAATGAGCTTAGCCTTCTACATGCTAAATCCAGGTTTTTCCCCCACATTCTCGCGCAATATCCCCACTTTAAAAATTAACATTTTAAATGTTAAAACATGTAAGCATGTCGTGAACCTTCACAAAGAAAAGCAAAGCAAAACGTAGGCCAGGTTCTATGTTATGTGCTAAGGTTTTTGGCTTGTTTTGTGTTTTTTTCAATTAACAGTTTTGTGGGATTTTTCCCAATTATGTACTGACAGACAGAACAACCATTTTAAATAAATTGTATTTTGTTTTGAAATTATTTTTAAGTCCTTCTTTATCTAGTTATTAAATCCTTTTCATAAAGAAAATGCATGTGTTTCTCACTAGCATATGCACATGGAAATTATTCACAACAAGGGTATTAACTTATATAACCTATTCTTCTGGCTTCTAGAAATTATATTAGTGTCTGGACAGAAAAAAAAAAAACACCACTCAGATACATTCTCACCATGGTGACCTACGAGAGAACTGTCACAACAGAAACTGCTGTTGCCACTACAATTTCCAGAGCTCCTGCTGTTCATGTTGTTGTTGAAGAGAAAATCCACTGCCCTTCACTGCACTTAGAGCTCAGTAAGATCAGATTGCAGCTTAAAGATAATGTTCACACTTTACTGTACATCAGTATCAAAGAGAAAATGAGATGATCAAAATATGCCAACCATAATAGTAGTGTCAACATTAAGTATGCTGTGTGCTTCCTTTGAGGTCCCAAGTGCTCCAACTCCCTCCTGTTTCAGCAAAGGGAAACTCACATCATGATCACAGCCTTTGGGTTCAGCTCTGCTCCAGCCAAAGTGCTTATCTTGGCAAGAATCCAAGCCAGGTAAGAAGAACAGGACTGATCCCCCTCAAAGGAAAAATAAAGTCTAGTGGTGTCTTTGAAACACAGAAAAAAATTAGTAGTTGCAGCTGTCAAAAAGAAAAATATAAATTAAGAACAGGCATGTTGTCTTTCTGTATTATGGATGTTGTGAACTCTGTTCCCACACTCCACCAGAGGATGGCCAGTTAAAATAAGCATGTTGCAAAGGTTCTTTTTGCCAACGGAACTACTAACTGAGTGAAATGTGTAAAGCATACCCTTTTAACAAGCTACCTGTTATCCAACTAAGTAAGCGTATTTCAAATTATTAGACAATATTTTCTAATTTAAAGGATAATCTAAAGCTAGAGACAAGAGGACATCAGATTTTAAATGTGAATGCTCAACTTCGAAGTAGTGAGCAGTTTCATTAATTTTATACAGTGCAGTACAAAAATGAAACAAAACCAACAAAGTCTTGGTGATACGACTTGACATTTTAAAAGCAAGATTTCTGAAAGTGAAAGGCCCCCCAGAAGACCTCTGATTAGTCTGTGCACTATAAGGAAAGTCTGGAATAAGTAACTCTGAGAGAAACTGCTGGGATATTTATAATTAACTACAGCTAAGGGAATTAGAGCTGGAAGTTACTATGATAGTTGTAAAGCCTCTGATATGACACAGTGAGGAAGTAAGAGGAGTAAAAGTTACTTGAGAAAATGCTCCAAACCCTAAACTGATCATTCTTATTGGTGACATCTCATGTGTGAACCCTATTAATAAAGTGATCTGTTTTTCACAAGTTACAAGGTTAAGGTCTGATGTACAGTTGACAGTTTTATTTTATGTAATTTATAATATCTTAAAAAGCCATGATAAAGGTTCATAATAAAAGCTATGCTCTCTGGGAAATAGAAACCCAAATCAAATTATATTTAAACTGAGATTTACTTTCTTGCTTAGAAAGTAAGTTTGGAAACTGGCATGTCAAAGGATCACTGTGTATCAGAGAAGAATCATCTTGAGACAAGCTTAAATAGATTTCATTTGCATTCATCTAAATAGCTTAGATTGATCAAAACTACTATACTATATATTACAATTTTCTCTGAATTGAAGGAAACAAGGAAAGAGAATGCACCAAAGAAACATTCTTAGGTTTAACCTCCCTTACAGTAGGGAAGTCCTTCATAATTTTGTATGGAAGCAGGCAAAAACTCAACCCAGAAGTACAACCTGAAGTGCACTTAGTACTGGCTCCTTGACTCATGGAGGCAAGCTGTGAGTGACTGCCCAAACAAGGTACAGGTTGAAGTTGGATTTTCTTTCTTCTAGGCTTTTAGTTTGTTGTGTTTTGGTTTTTTTCTTCTTTTTTCTATTTTGTAATCAGATACTTACCTCGTTTTGCTAGTATAATCTTTTTTACTTATTTAACTTTGCCTGGTAAACAGTCATTTCAAGTAACTGTGGCAAGCACCAGATACATTATTGCTGAAGAAGCATCAGGTCCTAATAAGTGAGTTGGCACAAATACCTTTAAGACACTCACAACCTGGGAAAAAATTGTGGAACCAAGGCATTTTTTAACAAATAGTCAGTCAGTGTTACACTATGGGGAGAAGTCTTTCCAATGGAACAATTATTGAACACAAGAGATAGCACAATTACAGGTGCCCAACTGAGATTAAATCTTTCATAGTTACACAGTGCTCTAGCACTTCCAAGGATGCAACGCATTGCAGGGAAGGAGGGGGTCAGGCAGAAAAGCATGTGAAACTCCACCAAGAGAGTCAAGCAAGAGTACTGAGTATCTTACACCTAACAAAAAGTTTAAGAAATGTAAATATTATATTCCATGGCAAAAGGGTGTAAGAACAATGAAATTCCAAAAGTTGTAAAAGAAAGAATGACAACATAAACTGGAGAGCACTACTGCACAAAGCTCTTCAATGGTAACAAACTCATCTTTTTCATAAAGTGTTTGGAAAAAAATAAAAGGCTACACAGCTGAAGTGTAATAAGTGCAAAAGTAAGTATGTAGTGGACACTGCCAAACACACTTCTGGCACTGTCATAGCACAGTAGGACACTTAAAACTGGATGCCAGCAGAATATAAGCTATAGAGATACAGAAAGCCTCAATAGCAGTTAATTCAGCTAGAGAACAACTTTTGGAGACAGGCTCTGCAATGATGTATGTTTGTCTAAGGACAGTGTTGGTTGAAACACCATAAACTGCTTATTTGCATTGTCAAATGGGGCTTGGGAATTTTTCTTCCTTGAAAAAAAAAAGTTAGTTTTTCAATTACTAGCACATCACTATTACATTTTATTTTTTGCAAATCAGGAGTAAAAGAAAGGAAGATACAGTATTTGCAGAGATATGGAGAAGACCAGGGGCACATTCAGTCTCCAATGGCTGTGACTTCCAGGTTTGTTTATTCAGTCTGCAGCCCTCTGGAACAGGCTGTAGGCAAGATGACTTGCTCTGGTAGTGGCAGTAGCCTACTTACCACCATTCCTTCCAGAGGCTCTTTCCCTGCCCAGCAATAAAATACAGGAAAGACCAGAGCCCCTTGAGAAAGAGGGCTTTTAAAAATGAGCTACTGTCAGAAGAATTAATTCAGTCATCACTCTTTTCTGCTCAAAGATCTGTGGCACTGCTTGGAAATAAGACCAACAGTAAACCCTCTGAATTACTTGGCAATACCAGCCTATGCTCAGCTGCTGTATTCCTTGTGCACTCATACCTTCAGCATGGGAAGCTTGCTGCCAGTAACCTGTTGTGGATATTCAGTAATTATGGCACTTTCAGGAAATTGGCCTGTCATGCAGCAAAGGATGGACTGCAATATATGGCCCTCTTCTGTCACCAGAGAAAGATGCAGCATCTCAACAGTGGGCTTCTCTACTGCCAGGAGTTCAGAGTGTAGTTCTTTGTGCATCCCTCTTTGATAGACATCATGGATGATGTCAGCTAAAATGTACACTGTGACCAGCAGTGCAACAGCAAAAGAATGTTAATAAGCAGAACATACAGAGACTGAGGTAGAAACACGTATTTCAAATTCTATTCAGACCTCATTATAGAGCTGTGTGGTTCTCCTTGTATCATGCCCCATCACATACAGGATCTTAATGACCACTGAGGGCTGAAGTAACAAAAAGAAGTTATACTCTATTTTCAAGCACATTTAACTCAAACCACAAACCCAACAACTTCTGAATTCCAGTGATAGACTTACAGGAAAGCCCATGTGAACAATGATGCAGGCAGGAAGGTGTGACAAAAGACTTAAGTCTGGGATTTTTGTTTTCCAAAAAGCAAAATGATGGACTATATCCAAAGTACAAGGAAATCAGTGAAGCAGAAACCACAAGGGATGAAGTGTCCACTCATCCAGCACTTTCAGATTTAGAGGACAGGGCAATTCAGTGAATCCCAGACATTAGAAAACAAAATCATAGACAAGCTCATGCAGATTAGGAGTCATGCCTGCCTGACTGCAGGAACAACAGAAGTAAAAAACACAGCCCCAAAACACTGTTGAAGTTGGCATACTTCTGAGAAATGATAAATTTCCAAAGAAAGAGGTAAGGGTATGTGGCTTGAGGGCATCAACTGTTCTTTCAGAATTTTGAAGGATGGAGAAGAGTCTAGAGACCTCGATCAATTTACCAAAGCATTTGATCATGTTTCTTTTGGGGGAAGATACATGTATCTCATTTTGTTAGAAAGCAAATCATGCAGGAGTGGTCCAAGCAAAATAATTTTTTCTCTTCCTTAGTCTTTGTGTGGAAGGGAAAGAATCCTGGAGTGAGGATGAGACCATCATAAATCCTGATTTAACAAGCACGAGTCTGTATCAGAGTATGAGATTGAAGAGAAGCATTTATTTGGTTCCGAGAGAGGATCTCACTGGCATTCATCTCTTCAGTTACTGGAACAAGAAGAGTTACTTTTCAGGCTGCTACATCACATCAGATTTTGACCAGAACTCAGAGAGAGGCAAATAACTGGACTGATCAACTTCCCATTAAAGTCTGCCATTTAATTCCTATTTATTTCAGAAAAAGCAAAATTAGTCTGAAGATACTTGTAGTAGCATTTATAAAATTGCTTTCACAATTAGTTTTATATGGTTTAATTCTGTTGACTTCAGTGATGTAATATATGATTTTCAGTCTTAAAAATACAACCAGAATAAAGCCAAATTGTCTTATTTTTAATTATTCATTACCTAAGCTTAGGAACTTATCACAGTTGAGGCCCATATGCTCTGCTACTAAAGCCATAGCAAAAAGGCAGTGATTAAGTATTGGGCCTTTCAGTCAATAGCATCAGTAAATTATCACTGCTTCTATATACCTGCAGTGTTTTCAGACAGGCCTTTGTATTTGGACAGTACAGTTGCACTTACCCACAGTATTATAAAAACTGATTTCAAAAGATTCTGCAAAACATAATCTAAACACACATTTAATAAGACATAAATACAAATTAAGGCAACCATTGAAGAAGTGTATCTGTCTCTGTAGTTAAAGCCTACTAAATTAAATTTTGAAGAATTCACTCAGACTGGAAATCATATCACTGTGTGGGCACAGAAGGCTCAGTAAATTCTGGCTTGGTGTGTGAGTCAGCATGAGTCACCAGCAGACATACCATCCTACGGTTATAGGAATCTGCAAGGTACATTTAGAAACAGTTCACAGTAACAAAATAACGCTATCCTCCTGCTTTTTGTCTAGATGGCATTAATGACAGACCCAGCTTTCCTAAAATCCTGTAGGTGTTCTCAGCTCAACATGTTAAAAGACAAACAAAAAAAACCCACAAAACCAAACCAAACCAAACAAACAAACCAACCCCCAAAACCCTTTATTTTTGTATTTTCATTAAACAAAGCTAACACAAATATGAAAAGCTGTTAGGAAAACCTCCAGTTGTAAATAAAATAATTTACATAGTTGCATTACAGTGACAAAAAGTTGAACCACATCTACTTTTCAAGTAGATTTCTTGATTGAAACACAAGGAGCTTTTTTTTGTCTTCCAATTTTAATTGTTTACATCACTCAGTTTCAAGAGCATAATAAAATCCAATGACAAATGACATTACTGAGCTGACATCAACTGTGTAATAAACAAAATAGTGTCAGTTTGGTTCTGAAGGACATTTTAATTGTGGCATCTTATTGAAAGACTCTGAAGGCAAAGTACATGAGTGTTTGTAAGGCTGGAACTAATCCTGCTTGCTCTTCCACTTTTCTTAATTTCCATGGAAAAGTTAAATTGTTTATACGTCATTTTCCTATGAAACAGATTTCATTCTCTTCTAGCCTGTCATTCTATATACAATGTATAATTCCCAGCATATCCCAATTTGTCTGGCTACATAGGAAATGCATGTTTCACTCCTCATTAATCCAGGGTGCTCTGCTACTTACATTTTCCCTTAGTTTTACTAAAGGGAAAATTAGGGAAATTTCACAAGTAATATGGTTGTGCTTACAATCTAGTGAATGGACTCATGGCCATATACACACACAGCTATTTGGCTGACTGACCAACTCACAGCCCAGTCTGGAAACCAAATCCACTGCCACGATTAGTCATCCACTTGGGTACCACTTATTACAGTGATGCCACCCAGATGCAGCCAAATTCACATCAGCTAATCTAGTTACAAAACAGAGGCCAAGATTCTATCAGATAGGTTAAAATCTGTGTAAATAGAAATGGCTTAACCTCTTATTTTAGGCTGCAGACTCTTGTTTCCCGCTCTCCTGATACCTTGGCAAATGCTTTCTGAATTTGTTCTCTCATTATTCTCAAGGTGAGGATGTTTCCTGGATTTTCTCTTAATGATTATATTTTGGTTTACTCACTAATTCCTTTTCCAGGTGAGCTTCATCACATACTTAGTATTTCAGGCAATTAATATTGCCCTTCATTTGCTATTGCTATGTGATAGTACTGTTAGGAAAAATATGCTGTTTTAAAAAAAAAAATTCTGTTAATTACATATTAACACCTACACTCTGAATAAAGAGGGCACAGTTGCCAGTGCTGCTGCCTCTGCCTATTTTTATAAGGCATTAACCATAGTTGGAACTAGTCTGCTGGATTGGACCCTTTGGTTGGAGGGAACATCAATTCATGAACATTGCTGAATTGAGGAGTGAACTAGAATCATTAGGTTAGGTAACCTTAAGCACACCTTGCAGAAGAGGATAAGCCCTGTGAAGGTTTTGCAAGAAGCTCTTAGGGCAGGGGTTTTTCTGTGTGTGCCAGAGGGACCTTAAAACTGGATTTGGGCTTTCAGTCTCTAACTAAAGCCCCAAGGACAAACTCAAAGCCATGTTTACTAAATATATTACTCACTGAGTAATCAGGGTTGCCAACTCCCCACACATAGCCCAAAGACTTCAGCACTTAACCCAAGTTGCAAATAAGACAAGTTAGCAACATATCTGCTAAAAATAGCTAGCATGTTGCAAAAAAGGCACACAAAGAAAACCAGAAATGCTTTTCTCCAACCACCTTCACTCAATAATACTATTCAGTAATAACTTCAAATATTTTACTCAAAGTGAAATCCTGTGGGATATGCTGCTTTTGAACTGTAAACAGCAGAGAGGGGAAAAGTTTTCAGCAGAAAACCTCATTATTGTAGAGATATATCTACACAATATACACTTGTGTACATACACATGCTTATGTTTCTAGAATATTTTCTCAGCATGTAGTCTGTCCACACAGGATCAATATTCAATATGCTTTGTATATTTTAAGCTGTATTTAATACAACAGTATAGAGTAGTGTCTATTTTAGTAAACTCATTATCAAGTGTTGCTGGAAGCAACACTCAGTCTCCTGATACATTGCTTTTTCTTCAGCATTCCTTAAGATTAAAGTGGGCTGTTGAACATTAGTTTAAATTATAAAAAACTAGGTAAATTCCCCATTTCCTTATGCCTCTTATCAGCTACTGCAATTAACACTTTCTGTAATTCTTGAGGAGTTTATTTCCAAACTTACTTTGAGTAGGGGAAGTGTGCTCTGGTAACCATACAACAGGTTCAGAATAAAGGACTTATCAAAGATGATTTAATGCTTGGCTGCAGCAGATGACATTACAAACAGTAATTCTTGAATTACCTTTGAGGTCTTCCAGTAAAGGCCACCAGAGCTTGAAAGAGGTCCATGGAATTCCCTTTTCTTTCACGACAAGTTCTCCCAGAAGAAACCTCAAACTTGAAGTTCACAGACTCACACCTAAAAACTTCCAGTCACACCTACAAAGATGGAATCCTTGTAAGACAGTGAATAAGCCTACAAAAGGGAAACCTACAGGTGTATTTATTTCCTTTCCACCCTTAAATGCTTTCAGGTGCATTAAAGCACTAATCTCTGGGCCACATAAGAGCCGCTGTCTCTACTCAGCGTCTCACCTGCCTGAGCAGTGGAAGTTCCTGAGTGCTCTGGCAGTCATTGTTCACTCCAATTAGGCTGCTTGGAAAGGTGGTATGGGTTCATATTCAGGTCTTTGGTATATCTTGGGGTTTGGGCTGCTCCTCATTTCATCTACCCAGCCTTTGAATGGGTATCTGAAAAAGTAGTGAGATACCTTGGTCCTCTTGAGACCTCGCATAGGACTCTGATCAAGGCAATTCCAGCCCCTGTGACTGGGTGAAGGAATGACATTGCAAGGCTTCAGGAGGGCTTAGTCCAAGGGCTTGGGATGCTTATTCTTAAAATTCTGTATAGCCCCTGTTGTGTCTTTCTGATTTAAGTAATTCCTGAATGCACTTATGATACATCTCTCTGTCTAAACAGACAGTAGATTAATTCAGCTGTGGAAATATGCGGTCATTCTGTGTCCTTGCTGGAAAGGGACTAGTAAAGGCTTTTTCTATTCTAGCAACAGATTTCCTAAGCTGAAACTGCTGAATAATCTTGGTCATTTTTCCAGTATGCTACTTCATTTAATGTAATCTAGAGCATAATTTTCATGCCTGTAGCATTTAGGTAATTGTTACATAAGAAATGCTGATAGGATCAAACATCTAGTTCTGCCATGTAGATGTAGTGCTACGTTTTCCAGCTTTCATAAATTGTATGTCAAAGATGAAGTACAAGTGCTGATACTTCAAATGAGAAAGAGAGAGAGAGAGAAACTCCAGAGAAAAAGATTGGGCTAAAGATCTTTATTAACTAATTTGCTATGTAAAAAAACTTGTAGCAAATGCACAACTATGTTAAATTATTTTTCAACACAATTTAATTTTCCTACTTGTTTGATAAAAAGCAAAATAAAATTTCTAGAAGTAAAAATGAAGGATGGCAGAATCAAACTAAGCTTGTTCATTTACAGTGACCCTAATATTTTGTCAACATCACTTCAAGTTGTTGGTTTGTTTTGTTTTTGTTTTTTTTCACAAATATGATGACTGTACAACATGCAGTGGGGAATCTGACTATTTACAGGTCTATTGTTGTATTTCTTGACTGTATGCATATACCTATATTTGAGTAATTCTGAGAAAATATAAACATAATAGATTTAACTTTAAATAGTTGATGCTACCTGAGTTAATTCACATGTATAATTTTCTCCCTTCAACCCATAAAAGTAGCCATGGCTTAGCTCAGGCTACTGCAGCTACAGGCAAAGAGAGTGGAAATGCAGTAGTCAGGGCACCAGAGATGTGGACATAAGAGACAGAAAGGCTAGAGAGGTGTGGGTGAGGGTGAGGTCCATAGACCATAGCTGTAAAACAAAAATAGCTAAATAAATGCCAGTTGTTTCATTTTCTCTTTTTGCACACCAATATGTTTATTTAGACTGACTGTGGGCAGTGATAGGGTCTGGAAAAAAACAAACAACAAACCCTTATACAAGTGGCTGAGCTAGCTTTTACTGGGTGGGAAAGTGGGAAGCAGTGAGGAGGCAGCAGAAGAAATTGCAGATTTTACATGCTTAGGGAAAAATTGCATCAAACATGAGTGTGTAAAAGCTGCTGGATATCACAATGCGTAGTGCTGAGCTAACATTGTCCTGCTCTCTGAACTGACTGGTGAACAGATGTGACATCTAGCAATGCCAGTCGTGGCACATGGTGAGCAATTTTGGAGCAAAAAAAACCTCCAGTGGGGGCAGGGGAAGAGGGAAAACTGGCTATTCAGCAGGGAGGCCGGAACCTGATGATCTTTAAGGACTCTTCCAACCTTAACCATTCTGTGATTCTATGTTTGGGATAAGGCTAGCTCTGGCTCAGTCAAAGCCACATCTCTGTTCTTTTACCACTGAGAGTCTTGATAGGGAATTGCTCTGTGGTATAAGCACCACCCTTTCTTAGATGTTACTAATGGTGCAAACCAGCTAATGAAAGGCTTGTGTGTGCTGCAATTTTTCCTTGGAAAGCACAAGGGCACGGGAAAGCAGAGTAAGAGGATGTTTGTGCTGCTTGTGGGCAATGGGTAGTCTGGGACAATGAGGCGCATAGGATGGCAGAACTGCTTGCAGGACTGTCCTGCACAGAGCTGCTGGAGCTGAGCAACCCTGAGGCTTTCCCAGAGCATGCCAGTGCTGAGAGCTGCTTTGCTTGGAGGCCAGGACAGAGGGGGCAGCCATTGACTGGACCTGGGGATGAGGACTCTTACGGAAGTGCTACCAGAAGACAGTGCAGTGGAAACCAATGCATGTAAAACAGCTTAATTATACAGTGCTTAGTTATATATTCTATATCTAAATGTAGAGAACAATGAGTAGGAGTAGCCCTTATTAGTTAGCTGCCTGCAACATAAAAAAATTCTGTAGGTACTGCAGGGTAAGTGAATTTCACTTTACACATTTTTTATTATTATTATTTTTTAAATCCAAAAAGCCTTTCTGGTAAATGTGCATAACCATTGCCTTGCTGAGGGTAATGGTACATGTTGCTGAGAGAAGTCCTCCCAAAAGACTAAAACCCGTGGGCTTTATTTCTTTCTGCATCACTGATTCATCACTTGCTCTCCTCCCTCAAGATTTACAGTACCCCTGGACCTGACTGTGGGAGCTGTCTGTCATACTTCCAGTTAATCAATGACCTACTTTATTATTACATGTAAAGCATGGGCTCAGAGAGAGGCTTTTTGCATTGAGTGAAGAGCTGATCAATAACAGGCATGAAGGACATGGCAGGGAAGAGTGCTGCGGAAGAGTGAATAGTTTTTATGAAATGTCATTTCATGACACCTCCCCTTGGTAGTCCAGTCTATTTTAGGTACAACAGGATGTCCTCATTGCAGTTACTCTTTCAAAGACAGATGTGCAGATTGTGGAAACATACTGAGCACTGAACTGGAAGCCTTTCATATAAATATTAGAACATCAGAAGGAAGCTATACAAATTTGATTTTCCTTCCCCATCATTTAATTGTATGCATCTTCTCCAATACAATGGCAAGTACAATTCAACTCAGCCAGCCTCAGAAAGTTAAGTGGAACAGTGTGCAAAAAAAAAAAAAAAAGTTTTCTACTGGACTAACAAGGGGCAACTCTGTTATGAAACTTCTTTTTTAAGACTGCTACTGTTTTTGGGGACAAACCTGTTCCTTTGAGCCTTCTGTATCACAAATATTTAATTTAATTACAAAAGTAACCACTTGTTACTTTCACACACCTCTATGAAAATACCACCCCTAGGAGAGAAATTAATTGGGTCCTCCATAATGTCTCATGTATCACCAAGAGGATTACTATTATGTTTCTGTTACTTATACTGTATGTAACTATATATAGTTATACTTCTGGAACCTCATTTAACCAGTAGAGTCAGTGGATCTATATTGGTCTTGCCAAAAACCAAAATGACTCATGTGCAGGTGAAGAATGATTTGACAGAGACTCTGTTGTCATTGCCAGGACAAGAGTTGATAAGATCTTGAGTCTGAGACCCAAACTGAGTCTTTATGTTTCAATTCTTCCATTATTCCATTGAATAATGTCTTAGGTCTGGATTAATCTCAGTTAGCTGTAGGAAACTACTGGTGTTGATCAGTCTCGTGTCTGCATAGTGTTGTTGATCATGCATGATGAACTGAGTCAGTCCACCTAAGGTGTGATGCATTTTCTAATGGTGTTGATCTCTCTCCACACAGGAAGCCCAACAAGATCCTGCCCCTAAACAGGTACCTCAGGAAGTATTTGTGATAGCTGTTGTTGGTCAAGGCTTTCATGCACTCAAGGAATGGTCTTGACCTGGGAGGAAGAGCACTGATAGATCCTGTTTGTTGTAAGAAAAACAGGAATTCCCAAAAATCTTGTGCCACCGGTAACTTCCACAGTGATTCTGCAAAAATCCCAAACACTCACACTTGAAATGTGTGGATTTTTCAAGAGACAAAGCTGGTTCCAACAGTAACCCCTTTCCAATGCTATCAAGCACTATTCAGGAGAATGGAATTTTGTGGAGTCAGAAGAGATATATGGTAATGAAACTGGGATGAAACCATGTTGTTCTTATGATTTTGGTTCCTAAACATCTTTGCATAAAGAGAGGGGTTCCAACACTTGAAATTTATATTCCCTGCAGTGCAAAACCTCCTTACATCATCCACCTGACCTGTTATTCTGCAGCTTGGAGTAAAGCAGCCATTCAGAAGTGCTACAGAAGACAGACATCTGCTCTTCCTTCCCCAAAGTCACAGTAGTTTTGGGTTAGGTGAAAGGATGAAAAGGAGCTGAAAGTACCCAGCACCTCCTGTTCTCTCCTCCTAATATCAATATTTAGGCAGGGTAACAAGCAATCCTATCACAAGAGGCAGAAAAATGCGGGTAATACTTTTAAAACAGGGCTTTAATAAGAGTAAGGTCAGGGCTGCTCTTTCTGCCCTTGGGATTCATTATATGGAGAGAATTGTTGTCAAGGCATCAAGTATCTATTAAGACAAATGCCACTTCCTGAAGCAAAGTACCTAAAGAAGCATCTCCATTTCAGATTCTTGCCAACCACATGGCTTAGGCACTTTGCAAAATAATATTTCACAAAGATGTATTTGTATATAAGCAAACTATGGCTTTAAAATGCCACATTAAGTAACGTGATAACAGGAAACCATAGGAGTGCAGTGGTGGAGTGGTTAATATGGGTTGCTGGGATGTTACAAGGATGGCTTTCAGATTGTTCCAGAGTGTCTCCTCTCAAGACTGTAAATACACAGTTGGGCTGAGGAGTCAAAGGCAGATAAATGAGATATTAGAGGCATGGCTTTCTGGTGTGCCAAAAGTTGGTATGTTTTAACTGATGTAGCTCAAAGGGCTCCAAAGATCAGCCAGGCCAGGAATGCTGATTATTATGAAACGTATATGATAAGATTATGCAGAAAGAAAGCCTATTTATTTACTTGCAAACTGCATAATTAGATATGGATATTAGTAGCCATGGGCCACATAATGGCATCATTTTGAGAATAAGCTCCTTGTAAGAGCTGATCTAAACTGAAAAATACAAGGAGCAACTGAACAGAACATAACACGTTTAAGATAGCAATAAAATCATATAGAAATGACCACAAACTCTGCTGGTACTTATCCCATCTCATATGCTAAATCTTCCTGAAGGGTTTTTTTCTTGGACAGCTCAGACAGATCCATTTCCGTATTGCAAGCCCCTCTCCTATTGCTGCTGCACAGAGCAGAGCTACTGATGGCCTGATTCACCCTGAGTGTGGAGAGACTTGCCAGGAATACGTTTCCTTCCAAAGAAAGCAAACTTATTAGTTGGTTGCTCAGTTGAATGCAAGCTACTAGGCCTTGTGCCCCCACTTTTTGTTCCTTCTACAAGTGCCCTGTTCTCTGAATGAGATGTTTTGCCACTGAAGTCCTGCAAGTACTAAAAAGGGTAACATGGTGCTTCCTGTATATATTCCCCATCTCAGTGTGACAGAGACCCTGCAAGCTCCGACAGCCTCTGAAGCCTTTCACTTCGGTAGAGCACAGCTTCCAGCAGGCTGTAGTATAGGATGGCCCTGAATTTCAACCTCCTTCCTCTTGCATTTTTTGCCCTTTAAATTATTCTCACCTCTGCAAGAAAAAAAAAAAAAAAAAAGACTGAGTATCTGAAAAGTCCTCTATTAGTGACTGAGCCTTCAAGTTTCTAGCAGCTCCTGAAGTGCTGAGTATCCTGAGCACTCACTGGAAGTTTAAGTCCCTTCACATTTCTGCAGCTAGCACTGGTGACCACCATGGGGAGCTCAGATCTACACCTCACTAGACCCATTCAGAAGGAGGAGGAATGGAGCTGCCTTCTTCACTGACTGTGGCTGAGGACAACACTTTTTAGCTTCCTCAGACCCAAATGGTCTTCCCTATACAAAGAGCCTCCGTGACCAGTCAGAACAGGGACTGTGCAACCTCCGGATAACTCACCTGCGCATGAAGAACAGCAAGAAGAGGTATCCCTGGAGCAATGGGGAAAACATCCTGGCAGAGTGAGGAATATGAGCTGGTTTTGGACTGCTCTTCACATGCTTGGGGTAGGTCACAGCAGTCACCAGTGGCCACAGAGGCCACCAGAGATGTGGCCTCAGCTGCCCTAGTCCAAGTTGAAAACCTGTCAGAAATTTAGGAAAGACACCATCTTTTCTCAGTTGTTTGTATCAGATTCTGCATGAGCCAAGAGTAGAATCTCCACCCTGAGGTCTTATCTCCATTTTTGGCAGCACTGATGTTAATCCAAGTGGAGACACAGAGCTTCTGAGTTACTCTGTAGTAATGTTAAGCAAAAAGATCCACTGGAAATGCACCAATAAAAATTACAACAGAGGGCCAATTATGTTATTTTTTTCTCTGACTATTCACACAAAGAACATTTTAAAAGGTGAATTGCTGACTGAGGCACCACTCCAGCTGGGATGAGGATAATTTGGGGTTGGTAACTATAATAGCTTTGAAGTGAAATTCATTTGCTGCCAGTAGAGCTGCTCTAACTGATTTTCATCTGCACTTTTAATAAAGCAATTACAAAACAGCATAGTCTCCGGTATGTGAAACTGTCCAACACTGGGACAGAAATTAATTATGTAATAGGTTAAGGTACCTAGAGTCTGGATAAAGTGTCCTGGAATTAGAAATGTTAATGGCTTGTCTCACAGATAACTGGGTTGGTAAAACAGCAGACACAGTGGCCTGCCACAAAGCCCAGTCTGCACTCAAGTCACTCCAGAGCCCAGGAGCCAGCTCTGCCACACATCCAGGTCTTCCCAGCACCACCCACACTTCTACAGAAATGCCAGAAGTAGGACTGCTGCAGCCATTTCCTGCTAGAGATACTCCTGATGCCTCTCACCAAAAAGACTAGGATTGTGATAAGGAAAATATTTTCTGCCCTCTTTTGAAAGGATTTGTTGATTCAGGACTAGACCTAACATTTGAGCTGAGGCTTCCAGTGTCTCAGAAAGGTTGAAAAATCTGATTGCAGCTGATGTGAACAGGGGAAGATCTCAAAAATCCTTACAGATTTCAGGAGTGTTTTGTTGATTAGAAAGAGTTGTTTCAGCCATCTACAGTTCCATGCAGGATACTAATTTATAAGTAGGAAGAATAGGTCAGATGGAAGGCATAAATGAATTGTGACTTAGGAAGTTTCCACTGTGATGAAACATTTCTGGATCTCTAACCTAACTTCTAATAAACTTAAGTTCTTGGAATACCCTCCCAGTTTTAAAGAATGTGCATTCACTTATTCAGAAATGCTGGGCAAGTCTCTTAATTTTGCTGTGCTGTAGAGTATTTATTTGTATAAGCACCCTACTTGCCCTAGATGAAATCTGCAAATAAATGCACCAGTGTTTGCAGAGCCTCTCAAATCTTGGATGCCAGTGACTCAGAAATTAAGAGCATGTGGTATTAGTTATATCCCATGTTCTTTCTCCATGTATTTTAGTCATATAATGTAAAAGAATAAAAGCAACTAGCAGTACTTTCCTTAAGACAAGTCTTCATTCTAGCAGCTCACACTCTGGCCCTGCAGCTTTGGCTGTCTGCCAGACAAGTTAGTGCTGGTATCATGTAGGCTAATGTAGCTCCTGAATCACTTGACTAAATTTAGATGCTTGCCTCAGAATTGCCTGCAAACATTTAAATAGACCTCACAAAGATGCTTCTCAGATTTTGTGGGGTTTTGTTATTTAAATCCAACACACACTTTTCATTTGGTTCTTTTTATTTATTTATTTCTTCAGAAAAAATAAGTTGTTATTCATAGTTACTAATTCAAAAATATTAATTCTGAATAGCTGAGAGGTGCTTTCCTAGCCCGGCATGCACTCAGCCACAAGGATGCCTGAGCTCTCTAGCTGCAGGAGCAACGTGCAGAGTGGCTGGTTTGTTTTCTCCTCTGGCAGCCCCCGGGAGAAGCACGTGGGGCAAAAACTGTGCAACTCAGCATTGTATAACCCAAAACACAATGGCTGCAGTGCTATTGTCTCTTCAGGGCACGTGCCTGGACATACTCATTGGGAGAGTTATTTCAGTCCTAAGGGAAATCAACCAGACTCATCTGGGTTATGCTCCCTCTATCCTTCCCTCCCTGAAGCTGTGGGAGGTGTGGGAAGGGGGAAGAGTCCAGAGGAGCAGGGTTGCACCTCAGCACTCCCTGTGCCTGACCCCACACTTGGTCTTTGAGCTGCTGTTCTGAGTAGGGGACATAGGGTTGTGCTAGGACGAACTATAACTGTGGGCAGCGTAAGACCAAGCAAGTTAGCCATTATGAGAGGATCCCTGGCAGAAACACGCCAGTTCACTTTTGGGTGGCAGTCAGGCCCAGTGACACATCTGACAAGCTGTCAGAGACTGAAGCTTGCTCAGCACAACTCACTCGCTGGTATAAAACTGTAAGCTCACAGAGCCCCACAGCCTCACATGAACCACCAGGGAAAAACATGAGTCCAGAGCACTTCTGAAGGAAAGGGAAGGAAACCCGGTTTTCTGAGCTAAGCCCCATACCATCACTTTTTATTTAAGGGATATGAAAACAAAGCTGTCTAACAGATAGTATGCTTGTGGATGTTTTGGAGTTCATGATACACTGTACATATTGGTATCTGGTTGTCAGTGTATAGAAACTTCCCTGCTGCAGAGATTCAGAAACAAAGCAAAGGCTGTAACTGGAGTTATTTAAGAAACACCAGAGAGAATTGGGTGAGTGACCAGCAGAATGAGGTTTATGAGAATATTTCTGAACCTTTCAGTTGTAAACAGCTGCCTATACCATGGCCATGCAGAGACAAACAACCCTGCAGTGTAATTAGTGACAGGGATATGCAGTCCCTGCTGCCTTACTGAGGCAAAATAAAAGCCTGTATGAGAAGCAGAAATAGCAATTTTGGAGTGAGCTGAAGACTGCCTTGACCTCCTCAAACTCCATATATCACTCAGGGTGGTAACAGCTGACTCCACTCATGTTTTGTGTTCTTACAATGCATGGTTAATATTCACTCACTAACTGTGGCAGCTACGTTTGGTTTATTCTATATAATTAATGAGTTTATTCCAGAAACACATACCGTAGCATCCTTTACATTTTTCTCTGAAGCATCTGATATTGACCAGGGTCAGATCCTAGGTTTTTTTTGGACCAGCTTGGAAATTGTTCCTTGTTTTATTAAACAAAGTTCTAACATTTTCCTTGCATATGGCAAATAGCTAGACTTGATGCTTAGAAAACACTATTTAGCAGCATTTACCCCATAAGAATCTGAAGAATCTATAATGTATCTTTATACACACACATACAGATGTGCATGTACATAAATATGTATCTATATATATATATAAATATGTATCTCTAGGAAGTACTGCCTGAAATACTTCCCTCCCTAAGGAAAAGCAAAGCAATCAGCTGGTGCTGAAGTCACCCCATAGTAGCAGAAGGAAGGGGAATTCTAACCCTGGTCTTCAAAGGCAAACTCCTAGAAAACCAGAGTTCACATTGGTCGTGTTCACGTGCAGCATCTCTCCTGCCTCAGGCCTCAGCCAGGGGCATGAAGCACCCCACAGAGCAGCCCTCCTAAGTGAGGTCCTTGGAACTGAGAAAGTCTGAATTTGCACTAAAAGACTGAAGTGTTCATTCACAGCCAGAAGCCACAGAAAGCTTGCAAGGAAAAGTATGCGGTGGAAGGTGTAGCTAGAGGAGCAAGGAGTCAGTCAGTACAGAAGGACAAAACTAGGTCCAGAGATGTCTGAGAAACTGATCTCTCAAATCTGCTGATGTCCATCACTTTAGCCCCTGGGCTTTCTGGATAGTGAGAAAGTCTCAGTGATGAGGTATGTTTGGGGAAGGAGAGGTGAAATGGATTACTCAGGATAAAGTTTGTCAGTGACCAGAGGCTTCAAGCATGTACCTGAAAACAGCCAGAACTTCAAAGACAATCTCAGTGATTGGCTTTTTCTGTTTAATGTTATTAATTCTTTGATTATATAATCAATTAATCTTCCTCATTTCAATAAAAGACTGTCTAGTATTTAGCTAGACATGGATGTGAACTTGGACCTAATTTTGAACACACACACACACACACGCCCGCATTTTACTGAAAAGCATTAATTTCAATTTGGATCTGATTTTTAATTCTGATCACCTGTAGTATTTAAAAATACTTAGGCAGCTGGAAGAAAGACCTTTATGACTGGTGATGTTTACCTGTGGATCTGAATTTTAAAACATAGTTGACATGAACCCATAGTCTATGCATACAGTCTACAATTACACTTTCAGGGGTGTAGACTTTGATTTCACCATGTGGCCTATGACCCAGACTACAACACAGTGTTTTCCACATGCCAAAGCTGAATTGTCAGCTTTCATAGTAATTTCACCAGAAAAGTAATCAAATAGACCAATGTCATTAATGGTTACTTTCTACCATGACATTCTGTCTCAGATTGAATTTTATTACCTAAAGCTTTATTGCCAAAGCAAAACAAATCACTAATTAATACTGCAAGCTGAATGCTAGCTGAAGCATGGTCATTTTTTGTTCTTTCATTAAAGCCTATCTCTTTTGGTACCAAAAATTTGCTTATAGCATGGTTTGAGATAATCTATACCAGCTGAAATCACTAAAAAGATCATGCTTTACTCAGTCAATTTCAGGGGGCATCCAATTGTAACTTAAATACACTTCACCTTTATGCTGTAAAGGAGGCCAAAAGAAAACCTAAAAATCCTTGTTCCAGAGGTGAGAAGGATTCCTGCTGAGCAGGAACTGGAGAGACAACTGCTGGGTGTTTTTTGATGACCTTTCACAAAGTCAACAGCAGAAAGCATAGCATGGCAGCCGGCATTGCTGATGATTGCAGACAGGCACGTTAAGCTAATTAAGCTGCATTGCTGCCATCAGCCCAAAATTAAGAGGGCATAAATTTAGAATTTCTGAAAAACAAAGTAGAAATGAGGCAAAAAATCCTTTACAATATACCTACCCATCAAGAACAATTGCAATTAGCTGAAGATGGGAGCAAGGGACTAAAAGTTATCATTTAATAATTTTCTCATGGTATTTTTTCTATTGAACTTCATTCTCCACGACTCATAAGCTGGGAAGTGATGGTCTCCTATAGATCTTTCTTAGTATCAGTTTCCAGGTGGCGGCTCAGCATATGAGCTATTATTCCCCTCTGCACTGCCATTTGCTGTCCTTTCCTTGAAGACTAGTTAAAATGTCTGCCCTAGCAGATTGAATTGCCTGACTTTGGGAGATATTGCTGTGTATACAGCATCAAGTAGGCACATGCCTTTTACAGAGCACCTTGAGAATGAACAACTCACTACCTTGCTTGACGAATGCGAAGCACAGGCCAGTTATTGTTGGTGAAGAGATCTCACAATTTTCCTTTTCAATGGTAGAGTGTTTTTAGGGAAGATTGAAAGAGCTGAATGGTGCTTATAATCTAAAAAGTAGTGGCCTGTTCTAAGCAGAGGTGTGATGTGAAAAGAGGTGCAAGTCACAAGTGGAAGAAGATGACAAAAGATGTAAGCAGCAGAAAATGGATGGAACAGATCAAGGTTGACTCATACAGCTTTTAAATCTGTTTATTTCTTTGGAGGACTACACAGGAATCTATTTGCTTTGTGGACAATTGACTCCTGTACACAACATTGCTTTCTGGTTTTCTGCCATTCTCTAGGTGTAGAATCCTTCTTTGTACATGGACCCTATAAACAAGCTGGAAATGTGTGAGGAATGACAAGGGTATTATGAGAGCTCTATTACTTCCCTGATCTTCAGGAAATTGGAATTAACCACTCCATCCTGGTGCTTCTCTATCCTTTAACCGTATCAATGTCAGTGTTCTCTGCACCTTTACAATATCTCCGTGCTGCTAGAGCAGCCAGTAATGTCAGTATTCATGTACAAGGAGCAGGGAAATGATAATCCTCTGCATTTTGTGGCCTTTCAGGGACAACTCCTCATCAGCCATATGCTGGGAAACCAGGCAATTCAGGTGCCTTTAAGATATCACATGGAGAGAGTGTGGGTAGAGTTCGGGGCTTAGGTAGCCAAAAACAAAAAGAGCTTTCAGGACAACACTTAGACTAAACTTTTTACAGCCTGGAAACTTTGACATTTGCAGAATGCAATGCTTAGTTATTCAGCCTCTGTTTACATCTCCTTCAGATCTAGCCATCTGCTACACTTCAGCTGTTGTGTTTTGATGCCAACCTTCCTGTAAGCAGGCTTGCATTGATTAGATTCCATCTAGCAGTGTAGCTGCTTCTCTGTGAGAGCCTAGCGCAGTGGTTCTTTTCTTACTTCTGCTTGGACATGTGGATATTGCTTTCTCATCAGAATCAAACTGACATATCACACAACACTTACTTGCCCACGTCCATTTTTGTGACTCCATTAATTAACTCGAAATTCCTCCTGTGTTACTTCATGTTGCACTGTTGCAGAGTATGAAAGTAGAGGCATTCCATGCATGCATACGACAGATTTAGCAATTCACTTTCTTGCACCTCTGACTGGCATCTATTACATTCTAAGCAAAAGGAACTGTTCATAAAGAGAGGGTCATTTCTAGAGACTGTACTCATGTGCCTGAATTGGCTGAGATGCAAAGATTTACTTAGACTTAGTAATTATGTCTTCAGAGAGTATTTTTTTTAGCTGAGGTTCCGAGTCTCTTCTTGCATAACTTGAAACGTTCTGCAAAAGTTTCTGTAGTTTGCCAGAGCAAAAGAAAAAGCAGGTATTGGAAGACTGGAATTGTCTAGCATTTTTTTTCACATTTCATTGGCCTTTCTCCCTTACACTTCATCATCTATTTCATATCTTTTCAGATCATGACACTTTGCAGGAGGGGCTGTGTTCTGGTTTGGTTTGGTGGGTTTTTTGGTAGTGGGGAAGGGCCACATGAGTGCCTCCGGTAAGAAGCTGAGAAGCTGCCCCTGCCCCAAAACCAGCCAGGGAGCCATTAGAGGGACAATAGATGCACCTCAGCGATTAACATATGAAAGAATCAACATAACACCTGAGCAGAGAAGCACTTAGGGGAGAAGAGCTGTGCTGGGGAAGGAGAGCGGTGCTGGTGGTTGGTGAGGAGGAAGGGAAAGAAGGTGCCCAAGCAGAAGTTTCCCTGCAACCCATGGTGAGATGACAGGCTGTACCCCTGCTCTCGTGGAGGAACATGTTGGAACATTCCCTGGGGATGCCAGCAGGGGTGAACTTGGCCAGTGGACTTGGATTTTGTGGCCAGTGGATTTACTGCGTGTGGACTCCGATTGCACCACTTTGGAAGACCCCGGCATGAGGGGAGTTTGTTCCTGAAGCAGCCCGTGACTGTTGTTGTGCCCACTTGTTGTGGGCAACAAAAGAGGTGCCTAAGGACTGGAGGACAGCAAATGTCACTCCAGTCTACAAGAAGGGCAAGAAGGAGGACCCAGCTAACTATAGACCAGTCAGCCTCACCTCCATCCCTGGAAAGGTGATGGAACAACTTGTTCTTGGCACTATCTCTAGGCATATCAAGGATGAGGGGGTCATTAAGAGCAGTCAACATGGTTTTACCAAGGGAAAGTCATGTTTGAACAATCTTATAGCTTTCTATGAGGAAGTAACTAGGTGGATAGATGATGGTAGGGTGGTAGATTCGGTTTATCTTGATTTCAGTAAAGCATTTGACACTGTCTCCCACAGCATCCTCGTAGATAAACTGAGGAAGTGTGGTCTTGATGATCAGGTAGTGAGGTGGATCAAGAACTGGTTGAAAGGAAGAAATCAGAGAGTTGTGGTCAATGGGGCAGAATCTAGTTGGAGGTCTGTGACTAATGGAGTCCCTCAGGGATCAATACTGGGACTGGTACTGTTCAATATTTTCATTAATGGCCTGGATGAGGGAACAGAGTGTGCCCTCAGCAAGTTTGCTGATGACACTAAACTGGGAGGTGTGGCTGACACACCAGAAGGCTGTGCTGCCATTCAGCAAGACCTGGACAGGCTGGAGAGTTGGGCAGGGAGAAACTTGATGAAATTCAACAGGGGCAAGTGTAGAGTCTTGCATCTAGGGAAGAACAACCCCATGTACCAGTACAGGTTGGGGGCTGACCTGCTGGAGAGCAGTGTAGGAGAAAGGGACCTGGGGGTCCTGGTGGACAGGAGGATGACCATGAGCCAGCAATGTGCCCTTGTAGCCAAGAAGGCCAATGGCATCCTGGGGTGTATTAGAAAAGGTGTGGTTAGTAGGTCAAGGGAGGTTCTCCTCCCCCTCTGTTCTGCCTTGTTGAGGCCGCATCTGGAATACTGTGTCCAGTTCTGGGCCCCTCAGTTAAAGGACAAGGAAGTGCTTGAAAGAGTCCAGCAGAGAGCCACAAAGATGCTGAAGGGAGTGGAACATCTCCCTTATGAGGAAAGGCTGAGGGAGCTGGGTCTTTTTAGCTTGGAGAAGAGGAGACTGAGGGGTGACCTCATCAATGTTTACAAATACGTTAAGAACGAGTGTCAGGAGGATGGAGCCAGGCTCTTCTCAGTGATGTCCAGTGATAGGACAAGGGGCAATGGGTGCAAACTGGAGCATAGGAGGTTCCATGTAAACATCAGAAAAAACTTATTTACTGTGAGAGTGACAGAGGACTGAGACAGGTTGCCCAGACAGGTTGTGGAGTTCCCTTCACTGGAGACATTCAAAACCCACCTGGACACGTTCCTGTGTGATGTGCTCTGGGTGATCCTGCTCTGGCAGGGGGGTTGGACTGGATGATCTTTTGAGGTCCATTCCAACCCTTAAGATTCTGTGTGGTTCTGTGGGAAGCCCAGGCTGGAGCAGCTCCGGACCTTGTGGGAAGGACTCATGAAGGAGAGGTTACTTGGAAGACTCTCTCCCATGGGAGGGATCCCGTGGGGAAGCAAGGAAGGACTGTAAGGAATCCTTCTTCCTGAGGAGGAAGGAGCAGCAGGAACCACCAGCCTGTGAACTGACTCTAAACCCCATCCCTGTCCCCCTGTGCCCCTGGGGGGAAGGAGGGAAAGAAACCAGGAACAAAGTTATTTGGGCCTGGGAAGAAGGAAGGGCTGGAATAACACATGCAAGCACTGCTCTGTGTGTTGTCTGTGTCCTGTGTTTGATTAGTGTGAAATTAAATTATTATTTTTTCCCCAGGTTGAGTCTCTTTTGCCCATGACCTTAATTGGTGAGGAACCCTCCTTGCCCTTTGGCTTAACCCAGGAGCTTGGTCCTCCTCATCCCAGTGTGTGTGTGTGTATTTCTTCAGCATCTTCCTTTACTGAAAAAACCCCAGCAATTACAATGTGTATTTTTAACATCGGGATTGGAGTTTGGGGTTTTGTTATAAAGTAAATGCAGCTCAATATGCATCCTCCATAAGCTGATTAGATGTACCTGTCAAACTTTCTGTTGAATATGCCACAGATAATAATCACTTTTTCACAAATACTTGATCAGATTCTGAAGATACAACTTTTTACTACGTGGAGAGACAAAACCACCATATTAATTTGGGGATCTGAAGTAATAATCAGCAATCCTCAGAGACTACAGCACTTAACCCACCAGCATCCTGAGTAGCATTCCCGTGTCATGGATTCCCTCAAGCATCATTGTTCAGGGCATAGGTCCCACATGCCATCTTCACATTACATCCTTCAACTGTTCTGTCAGAGCTTGTGCTAAATTATTGTTTTCCAGCATGACGCCATTTGCAAATGTCTAAGGAACCTTTAATTAAGTCAGTCATTTCAGCTTAGGGTATGCTAGGCAAAATTGGCCCCTGTTCACCTGCAGTGAACAATTTTGGCCATCTCGTGTTGTAACAACACAAACAGTCATGAAACTCCTTTCATAGTAATTTGAGATCTCTGTAATTGCAGCTGTGGGAAGACAATATTTTTGAGGGAGAGGTAATATATCTTATCAGAAGCAGACTAGCTTTTGGTCCCAGAGGGCCTGATCCCAAAATTCTCATATGAACGGGACAAATTTTGTGCTAAGGATAGATTGAGCAGTGTCAGTGCCACAGAACAGGGAGGTCTCATGCAAGTCTATTAATTTCTTGCAGATTGCTACAGTTTCTTACCAGCTTTCTTCAGAGTAAAAACATAGGATTTCAACTACCCTTTAAACATGGAGGAGACATTTAAAAGTTATAAAACTAGATATTTTAAACAGAGTCTGTGCTTACGATGATGTGCATCATTCACAGTGTAAAAATTTCTTCCTAGTTCTTAGTTGTTCAGGTGGTTTCATATGATTCATAGGTACACAGCTGAGGTTTTACTGTGATGAATCAGTTACTCAAGGCATAGCATAGTTTTAGCATAGCATAGAAAGGTTTTTGAGTCCTGTGATGAGGATCATTTCATTTAATCTCCTGCAACCCCTGAATTAAGTATAACCAGATTCTTCCCAGTGGTTTTTGCTAATGCAAATTATATTATCTCAGTTCCTTTTCTTCCTAGAGTTCCTTGATACAGATAAAATCATGGAATCATTTAGGTTGGAAAAGACCTTTAAGATCATCAATACCAACAATTAACACTGCCAAATCCACCACTAAATCATGTCTCTAAGCACCACATCTACATGTCTTTTAAATACCTTCTGGGATGTTGACTCAACCACTTCTATCAGCAAGGTTTTCTCAATGTCTTATCCCAAACTATGTAGAAATTATCTATAGAATTCTCTGCAGAATTTATTTACAACATTCTCAAGAGAGCTGCCCTCTCAGAGAGCAGAATTTTGAGGACAAATGTGGAAAGTCAGAAAAGGAAACACAAAAAAAAGCATTTGTTTTCTAAGGACTGCCTCTGCTGATCATAGTCCAGATTTTCTTTGCAATGAAACTCCCAGCCTGGAAGGCTGCGTGTATGTGCAAAGGTCAGGACAGCATGGGAGAAGTCTGGGGTGTATTTCTTGCAAAGCTTGAGATGAGAGAAGAAGTAATGACACCACTCCAGACCCTTTACCTCTAGATGCTGTATGACCTCTGAGTTCTATACAGTGTTTCAGGAGGCTCTAGTAGGATGATGGAAAGACAAGAACCTTCCTGCTTCAGAATGGAGATAGATAGCTGGATCCAGGGGCTCCCTCCATTCACAGATTCTGGAAAAATAAATTCTTCCCATTCTCCCCTTTATTTGTCTCATCTTTTTCTATTTACATGTTAAGCTGAAGATCCAGAGTAACAGCCAACAGGAAAAGAGGCCTGTAAATCTGATGTACACAAATCTGTGTAGCAGATTTCAGAGGGGTTTGTGGTTTCTAAGGAAAACTGAAAAGTATAAACCTGGCTATTTTTTAACAAGTGTTCCCTGACTACAAGTCTATTGGCAGAGCCCCCACAAAAATATTGCCTTTAAATGTCTGTGCCTAGACATAAAGAAGGCATTCTGCCAAAATGAAAATGAAAATCATTGGCCAAATTAGCATCGTGTGATCTTAGCTTTAAAATGACCCCGATGCTGTATAAACAAGATTACATAAGGGTTCAGAGGTATATCAAACAGTTCAGTAGTGCCATCTTGAGGGAAGCTCCTAGATCTTCTGCACAATTCCAGGTTTCAGACCATCAGCATTTGCCTGTGTTTTATTAGTGGGAAATAAGTCACTAAACCACCCCAGAAGAACAAGGTACAGTAGATTCAGAAATGCATTAAAATATGCCCTTATTAGCAGAAAAGAAGTTAAAGCCAGCACTAATGCATTTTTATTGCTGCAGAAAATTATAGTCTGGGAAATAGAATTGTAACATTTTGCACTTCTAGCTGTTTATCACAAAGCCACTTAGTAATACGAATTAAGCCCTCCAAAACATTAACACTAATTTAGACCATAAATACCTTTGCATCAGAAGGGAGTCAGTGGAGGTAAAGAGCTGATGGCAGAGTGTCACAGAATTCTGTTTATTTTCTGGTTGTTTTTTTTTTCATGTGGGATGCAGAACCGGATCCATTTACCTGGTCTGATTTTCAGTGGAATACTTACCATACACTGGAAGTCAGATTGACTAATTTATGAAGTGTCAAATGGTCAGAATTATGGGAGAGGATGCTTACAATTACAATCTGCTTTGATTTCCAACCATTCCTATATTCCCCGTCACATTGGTCTGGAAGTGCCACACATCATCTGCTAGACTAAGATCAGTAAATGTCAAAAGTGGTTTTCATTTTTTCAGATCTGGCAACTGGTGACAAGTAGGGCAGTTTGGAGATCATGCAGGTTTGCTGGTGTTTTGTTTCTTTCTTTATTTGTTTGTTTGTTTTTTTTACTGGGGAAGGCACTGTCCTTATTTATAAACATTTCTGCAATTCCTGACCAGAGTCAAAAACGGCAACAAGTGATGCTTCATATATAGAGGTTCTTTACCTCCACACATTCTGTTTTCTTCTTTTAGTGAGACTAGATTTACAGGTCTTAAAACACCACAAAAACAGTGCACTGTCTTTCATAGCTTAGATGTTGACGACTTGTTACTTGACATGCACTATCACCAGAACTGACGTATGATTTATTGATCATCTATGAAAGGACAGACAGCTGCGAACTTCTATGCTTCTGTAAATATCAGCATCACTCTAGTGTGAATGCATGCAGTGTGTGATCTTACAGCCACACACAATTCCTCTGGGCACTGCGGGTGGAACTGAACATAAAAATTCAAGTCGTCTCTTCACAAGATCCAAGCACATTCATTTATTGCTGAGTTTACCAGGATCAAGGGGATTTTGTGCCTTTAGAAAGCTCAGCAAGTCCAAAGACTGAAAGAAGCAGGAATGGAGAGGGAAAGAAGACACCTTTCCTTTCAAAGAAAAATTAAAGGGAGATGTAAACACCCTTGAATGTAAGTGCAGGTAGCCTCAGAGCAATTGCAGAGTGAGCTCCTGATACGTTAGCATGATAACTCATTTCACAAAAATTACTCTCAGAATAAAGAATCAAAGTTGTGGCAAGGTAAATGCCATCATATTGTAGTGATAAGATACCTTGCTGTGACCTTTTGGTATCTTGTCAGAGCTGGCAGAGTAGTCAGTCCCTGTACAATACTGTATGCAATGTTGTTTTACCCATGTTCTTATGTTAGGTAAATAGGTAATCAGCTGAAAAAATAGCAAAGACATAGAAAACAGAAGTTCGTAAGAAAAGGCTGTCTAGAGGGATGAATAGGGAGGTGCTGGGTAGACTGAAGTTGGCCTTCTGCCCTTCTGTGCCCATGGGAGTACTGCTACTGGTTCCCTCTGGGAACAGAGGCAATGATTTGCCATTAATGAATAAACTGTCTTTCTTGCTGTTTATATTTTTCTTCTTTTTTCTTGTATGAGCAAAGCAAAAAGACCTAAAACCCAGGTTTGAATAATAGCTGTATGTATTTATTCTATTTCTTTTTTTTAACTTGGTCTCTTCTCTGTGATCAGGTCCTGCTCTTCAGCTCAGATACTACCAAAGCCTGATGCTAGATCTGTGGTAGCCAAGAAGTATCACACAGCAGGGGCCATTCATCTCCAGTGGAGCTGGGAAAAATACTTGCAGTGAAACCGTTCAAAGGCTTTTCCTGATTGTCATTTTCCTACTTGCTGTTTTCCTTTTCCTGGTTCTGGTTTTTCTCTTCTATGTAGATGTGTCTGCAGCTGAATAAATGTTCATGAATTAACCCAATCTGCATGCAAAAATGGCTCGTGTCTTGAAAAAATGTGAAAGCTTGTATTTTCAATTTATCCTTTTTCATAGAAATTAACAAAAAAAAAGCAGCAAATAATTTAAAGAAATACACACAGAAGAAAGAAGGAGCTTTTCTTTAGTTAAATGTTATGAGTATCCCTCACTGCATTTCCCATTTTGTTCTACCTGAATAGAATGCTGCAAAATTGGTATCAAAGAAGTATTTGTATTATCTGAGTTTCCTTTAGAGTTTTATTTCTCTTCTATTTCCAAATAACCAGTTTGCAATTTAGCAGTTTCTTAACCTCATAAACTAAAGAAGTAGGTGAAATTGTTCCTCTGAAGTATATAGACACTGTTTCCCAAAAGCAAATTCTGTCACAGGTTTACTCCTTCAAGCAGCAGTAGGTATGTTATTGCATCAGTAAAATATCTAAAGAAAATTAAGCTTGCACTAATTTTATTCCTGAGAAAATAATTGTGTGTTACTTCAGGAAAAATCTTTCTTGGTGGATTTATCCTACTGAATGTGTAGTTTGCACTTCCCCCTCTACAGAATTCCTGTGGAACTTGAGATGTGACCCACGAGACTCCCTCACATCAACCCTCCTCAGCCTGACCTAGATAATTTTTAGACTCAACAGTACAACAAACACCGAGATCCTAATGCAGGCAACACAGCAGAGTACGTATGCCGGACAAAGTAGCATGTCCACATACTGCTTTATTTCAAAAGGCAGCTACAGACCAGCTTATCCTCTTGCTAGATCATCCTTTATCTCAAACAGTTCTGCTGTGCGAGGGTCATGTTTGCTGTCCATGTGACGTTTTCCCAGTGTGCATTCAGCACATGTGCAGTTCTGTAACAGCTAGGTGCCTTGAGGTGTCTTCAGGTTTACTTCAACCAACCTCCTAAAACACTTTTGGCAACACAGAAAGATAATGATTAGATGTTACTCATCATTATCAAAAGGAAAAAAAAAATAATCCAAAACTTATTACAATTTCATCTTATTTATGTATTTACGCTACAGTCAGAAATGTATATACATGGTGGTGAAATCTATTTTGTTAGTATTTAAGTATGACTTTCTCTTTAAGCCAGGAAGCTATTTCCCCTCAAAGGATCCTATTCCAGCAAATTTGCTATTCCAGTACAGTGCTTTGCAGACATTCAGAAAAGTTTCTGAAAAAATGTGAGAAGAGAAATAGAAAGCACAGGAAAAAGAAAATACTTAGGGTATATTTTAGACGTATGATACGATAAATACTCCATTTTACACAGATTTTGAATAACCCAGAAAACTTCTTAGGACTTTGTTTATATCTGACTATATCTGAAAAACCTAAAGTTCAATATTTCCTTTACCACATAGCAAGAGACAAACAGGCACCATGATTCACTGCTGCGAAGAGTCTACAAGGCTGTACATAATTCTGAACAACAAAATTACACACACGTTTAAATGAAGACTTAATTAGACATAATGTTTTAACTGTCTCCATGAAATACTGTATTCGATTTGCAATTGCATTTTAACATCAGTTATTTCTGACTCTACATACATTAAAGCCTTATTCATTCATGACTGGTTGCAAACAATAATCTGATAAATATTAGCTTTAACCCCTTGCATGACAGCCTAAGAAAATAAGACCCTGAACTTGACTAAGGTCTTAGTAGGCTATAATAAGACAAAAATGATACAAGTTTCTCCTATAATTTTTTGTCAGAGGTCATCAATCTGTATTCAACAAAACCATTATTGATATTTGATGCTGATGAGTTCCTAGTTCACTGGCTAAAAAAACCTAAATCATATGACACACTAGGCCTATTCTTTTTCTTATGTGAGACCTATAATTAATAGGGCCAAAACATTCTCCACAGATAATTAATTCTCATGTAATTCCAGAGGGTGACTGACATTTCATGTAAATACTTCTTTGGATAGGAGGATGCAAAGAAAAAGGGCTTAACTGTGGAACACAGTATATTTTGCATCCAGCTAAACCTTCACATCAGTGTGCTGTTGCAGAGCTGTGTCAGCACACGTTTCCCTATTGTGTCCTCCCCCAGTTTCTTTGGGAATGGCTGGAGAAACAGTCTGTAATTTGAAAGAGGAAAGGGATTAAAAATGATTAAGGATCAGAAAGACCAAAACCCAAGATTATTGCAGTTTTTAAACCATATCAGCAAGGGTAATGTCTGTGTAACCTCCTGCACTGATCGCATCTCAAAGCAGTCCATTGGTGCTTCTAGGCAAGATGGCTGAGCCAAACCTATAGGTCAGTGCTATCAAAATGTGCAATCCCATTCCCTCTTCCTCTTCCCTGGAGGAAGCTCTAGTCTGCATCGGACTCTTCACTGAGCTGTATTTGTTCACCAGAGCCCTAAAAGGTAACAAAACACACCTACAATATCAGTTGATCAGCTAAAACAGCCCACTGTAGGAGCAGAGGGGAGCCACAGTTCACCACAGACCTGGCAGATGTGAGAAGGGGACAAGGGCTTCCTCTCCTGCCAGCTGTGACCTGGCCACAGAACCCACCTCCTACAAACCTGCCCACCAGAGTTTCATACTCAGGGAACACCCTGACAACCACCTCTCCCAGTCCAGGAGAAGAAAAAAGAGGTAGAAAGGAGACAAAGCGCTCACATGCTCTGTTGTCCCATCTGTCTTCAGAAGCGGATGACAGCATTTTGCACACTCTTGTAGAACAGGCAGCTGTGCAATTAGGTGCTGCTTTTTCCACAGAGCAGCTTCAAGTTGAAGTCCTAAAAACTGTAGGTGCATCCCCTGAGTGGCAGTTTGTATTGGCCACCCTTGCAGCAGAAGTGAGAAAGACACTCTGCCTTATCTCCTAGTCTTCTGGGGAGAGGCACCTGGTAGGTGCTAATTGCTTTTACTATAGGACCTGCAAGGAAATCACAGTGTGTTAAAGCTGAGGATCTGAAACCATTTTAGCCAGCCCTCCTGAAAAAACAATGTTGGTGAGATCATGCAGTATGTGTGCCTGCCCATCTATCTGTATTTCTTGTTACTTTTTTTTTTAGCCTCTTCCAACAACATTTAGACAAGGGACAGAGATCTCAGGGATGTTAAGTCCCCACAGCTTCTGACTAGCAAGAGGACAGTGTGGCTATTAACCAAAGGAAGGACTGAAGAGGGAACTAACCATTGTCTGACATGGCTGAGGCTGCGTTAAAGCTCGGCCTCAATACACAAATGCAAAACTGAGAGTTCATTGCTCTTACTGGCCCCACAGAACCAGCATCAATGTAAGTCTTCATAAGGCTGACAATATAAAACTGACTAAAATAGAAGTCAGCTTTTCAGCTCTACAGACCAAGAGGTTTAATTCCCTGCTTCCGGGAAGACAGGAAAACAAAGTAACAAATTATAACATTGTTCACCTTGCAGACAGGTTCCTTCTTTTCTATAAGATGTATGAACAAAATACATTACAGGTAAAATACCAAGCTTTATCTCAATTGTGTTTTTATAGAGCCCCCAGAATTCATGCAACATGATGGGAAAAGGTAAGCATAAATCCCAGTTTTTGTGATAAGTCTGCCTGATATTTACTGTGTAGATTTTTGGTAACAGAGAATGCTGGATTTAGCAACATCCTGATCAATATAGAGCTTTATGGTTTTACCAACTGCCTTTTGGAAACTATTTAAAAGTCAATGTGAAGACATGGGAGTAAAAATGTAAAAACACAACAGACCTTTTAGGTCACCAGATCCACCTACGTGACAGAGCCGGACCGTTTTCTGTGATAAATCCACCCAGCTGAGTTTTAGCAGTCTTAGGGAATTGGACCATTAGCACTTTCCCTTACATTGTAATTTTTCTAGACTGTATGTTGTGTGCTTCCTTTCATTAATTCAATCGTATTTTTTCCTCTTCCTTTTAAATAAAGATTGCAGCACTCAGATGTCAAGCTGAAGAAGACGTTATTCTCACAGCAACATCTAACATCTGTTTTTGGCAGGCACTATGGGCAGTTGGCAGCAGCTCTGCAGTTCCCTCCTTATGTAAATGATCATGTGCTGGTGGCTGTCTAAGCTAAAGCTGCTGGAAGACAAAGGCAGAAAAAGTCCTTTTCCTTTAACTTGATGTTTACTGTTTAGCTAGAACATACGGAGTTTTGCCTGTTGAGCAGACAGCCTCATTTTCACTGTATGTGGGCCAGATCTGGCTTCGGGGGAACCAAAGAGAGCCCTGTGCAAACAGGAATATTCACTAAAATATTTATCAAAGAGAAATGATTTTAGGGTCTTATTTATGCACAGATTTGTTTACTGAAAAGAAGCGATGCTAGCAAACTCTGCCTGACACAGCGACAGGGAAGAAATTACAGTGTGCACCCTCCAGTCCAGACAGCACATATTTCAAACGTTTCCAAGATGGGAATGCATTTCTAAAAGGTAGGTTCATTGGATGAACAATAATTGGTTAGACATTTTTCACTATGCCTGTAAAAGACAGCAAATATATAACCCCACTTACTGTGAAAACTTGGCCTTTGATGGAAATCACCTAGGAAGTACATTATTTACAATTCTCTCTCAAATTTTGTGTTGACCACTTGATATCTGGAATAAAACCAGGATAACTGGAGAAGTTCTGCCCTGTGTTGTGTAAGAAGAGAAACCAGAGGGCCCTTTCAGCTTATCTCTGTAGATCTCTGGCATGTAGCCTGTGAGATCTTCGCACCTGTACCTCCTTCAGGGTTACAGTTTCTGAAGATACTGGTTCTTTGAGGTGTTTTGGAGATTCTCATAATGCCTCTGCTCCCAGATATTGGGGCAGTACTGCCCAGCCTTGATTTGACCGAAACGTTATCATTTGCTGCAATGAGATCATAAGAAGACCTAAGAGGCTACTGGTTGTAAATGAGGTCTTCTTCTCCAAGGAGCGGGTGTTGGCCTGAGAGCACAGTTTCAGGTTATTTAGCCCAGGGTGTTCTGAGAAGATACTTCTGTGGTCCTGCCTTCCCTTCTGCCTTGCTGCATCCTACCACCTTGTATTATTGTACCTGCACTGGCACTTCTTCAGGTACATTTTAAAGTGGGGCAGGTAGCTTAGACTGTCAAACACAGATTCTACAAGAAACAGGAGCATTTAAAGCCTGAGCAAAGCTCTGTGCTAATGTAGCAATCCTGCTGGTCCTTAAGTCATTTTAGGAACTCGCATTTCTGGCCTCAGAACTGCATTGTACCATGCTGATACACCTCAGATGTATTGAGGAATACCCCACTTAGCAGCTTCAGACTCTGGCTAAATGCCTCTAATCAAGACTGTGCTGTCAGCTGCAGATGTTTTTCCCTGGGTCTCAGCTTACAGCCTTACCATTGTGGAAAGACCTCAAAGCTGTTACAACCATGGCTCTGGGCAGCTACCTGTAAATGCTGCCATGCAGTTCAGCCAGCTTAAAACAAAACAAAGCAATCCTAGTGTTTGATAACTGAGTGACATCAGTGTGAGAAGCCAGTTGTGATGCCTATGTAGTAGTAAGAGTCACAAAAGAAAGATAAAACCATGGAGCTTGGAATAGTGGATGAAGATCTGTTTAGATTTGATTCTTTCTATGATGCTGCTCTTTGTAAAAAGAGAATCAAAACATTTTACAATCTGTCAAAGTTCATATTTCAACATGTTCATGCATGGAAATCTCATCTAATTAATAAAAAGAGAAATTTGATATAGCTTTAAAGTTGAGGTCTGGGTTCTGTTTTGGCCCTTTTTGGTTAATTTTCAATCCCAAATATTCTATGTAGCAGGAAACAGAGTTTCTTTAGTCAAGTGGTGAAATTTAAGATATAAAGCTTCTGAGTATGCTCTGTTCCCTCAAACTTCACTGGTGCAGTAAGAATGCTCAGCCACTTGTAGGACTGGGCTTCAACCTGTTTGCAGCAATTAGTTCATCCCTTCAGTAAAAAGTGCTGCTAATTTCTTCATTATCTTGGGGGATGTTAGGAGGCTGTGGCTGTGTGTGCACTGGAGACACCTGGACATTTCACTGGGAACTTTTTCCGCATGTTTACACCAATCGTTCTATCTTAACACCATCTTAAATTATGCTGAACAATGGTGGGGACATGCTGTGCATACTGCTGGGAGAAAAGAGAAAAGAATGAGCAGGAGGACAGTAGGAAGCTGAATGGTGTGTGAAAACGAGAATATGACTAAGTGACTTACCATTCAAATTGCCTTTCACCAAATGTGTGTAATCAATTCCAGCACAGTAGGGATGGTTAACATTACAAAGGCTCTAATCATGGATTTGTCCAATATCATTTTTCCCAAGAAGTCGCTTCAAATGCCTGAAAAAGCATATGTATGAATTTAGTGACAAACACTTGAGGTTGGACTACTTTGCCTTTATAAAATGATTTGCATTCCAGATCTGGGTGTCCCTGCTGTAGTGATTGCATTCTCAGGGAGCAGGTGACTTCTCAGTACTTGCAAAACTATGTCTACAAATGTGACAGAAGCCAGCACTTTGCAACAACTAAGATAAGAGTACTAAAAGTATTTTATATTTTCTCATGTTTGAGTTCTATATATAGAACATAAAACAGTAACACTTGCAAGTATGCCTCACAAGGAAATAAAAATGCATTTGGAAAAGTCCCCAAGAAAATGACCTGTTGCTTTCCAAATTAATTCATGTTTTCTGAAAGCACAGCAGACAATCACTTTAGATTTTTTAGTGAAGAGGAAAATCCCTGTATTACAGGTTGCACTAAAAATGATAATTTAACAGGGCCGGAAGACCTGTGAGATTCTCACCAGAATTAGTCTAAAATACATTAAATCATCAGCTTTTATTAATGTAAAATTTTATATGGATGTATTCCCCCTTTAATGGAATTTTGTGCTCCCTCAGAAATGCAATTCGCCATTACTTGTTTTGACAGAAAAATTCCCAGTAGCTCTATTTCACATCCATAAATCACAAACCAGCTCTGAATTTCTAAAATAGGAAGATTTTTGGTAATTTATAATTAAATGTATTTGCATTTCTATGTTGAACTGGAATACTGGAGAAAAAAGCCTCGGGGATATCTGATCTGCCCCAGCTTGTTCCAAGCAAGGAAAAGATTTATATGAGCCTTCAGCTTGCATATAAAGTAGTCTATAGAAATGAAAGATGCTCAGAAAATATGCTAGTTTTCTGAAAAACTGAAAAATATATGCTCTGATCACTGAACAACTATAGGTAGTTGATATTGACCTAGAACAATTCCTTTGAAATCGATAGAGTTTCTCTCTATTCATCATACTAAACATAACATCAGAACTTGACCTAATTTCTGAAGTTGCTTCCAATACTCATTGCAAAGAGAAAAATCCATCATTACATCTCTCTTAAATGAGTTTGATACAATTACATCACAACCTTAACAGCACGTGTCTCAATAATTTTCAAGATTAGTGAAAAAGATGGACACAAAAAAAGAAACATAAGCTTCCTTATGTAACTCTTCTATTGCCATTTTATCCATGGTCCTAAGTAGCTGCTTTTCGTTGGTGCACTACAAAAGAAACCTCTTTAGACAGCTTTCTGCTGATTACTTCTTTTATCTGTAAATGCTTTCAGTGACTTCTTCATGTCTCTCTTTTTTTTTTCTCCAAGCAAAATAATCTTTTATAGCCTCAATGAACCTGACAGTGAAAAGCACTAAACTTGGACTACACAGGGTCATATCACAGCTTACTGACAAATACAGGGCCACCAAAAGGAGATAACTGTAGACAGCACAAGAGTCCAGGATGGCTCCTGCTTCAGTCCTGCCTCAAGGTAGCATCTCATGAGTACCCACTTTCCATTTCAGTAATCCATCTTTGTATAATATTCTTATTGTTTGTGGCCATCAAGTGAGGCAGGCAGCCCTCATCCCATTACTATTTTAGCTCCAGGGTAAGGCTTATTTTTCTTATCTACAAAGAGGATATTAAAGAGTGGAATACATACACATAGTTCTCCATAGGTTTATTGTGTTCAGTCTACTACCCTGTCAATCATGCCATTTTTGTTTTGTTATCACTTTTCTTAGTTTAGTGCCATAACCTCAGGCTCTGATCTCATCAGATCTCACAAGCTAAACAGGGTCAGGCCAGGTCAGTATTCAGAGGGGAAACTTCCAAGAAAACTCACATGTCTGCAGGACGGGGTACTTTCAGCCCCCCACCCACCATGCTGCATTTTTCAGTCTCAGTCAGTACCCACCAGCACTAAATCAACACCAGTGAATGGAGTTAGAAAATTACAATAAAAGATTTCAAGGCAATTTCAATGTTGACAGACTTCATGTCTGGGGTAAAACCCAGGCTGAGTACACTCTGTCTAAAAAAACAACTATCACTTCAGTGAGACCGTTAATTTTTCACTTACCCTACAAGTCTGTGGTTGCTTTCATTAACTGTCCACAGATCCTTACGCAATACTGTATTTTTACCTTAATTGATAATTCTCACTGAGAGCTCCTGGCTCTGACCTGGTATCATCTCTCCTTCTTCTCTAGGCCTATTGGAACTCCTAATTCCACAGGATCAGGTTCATTGTCCAATTGCCCTAGCAATGACTGCGTCCTATTTCACTACATTTCCTATTTATACTCTTACTCCAGTAGCACATTTCTTTCTCATTTTATGCCATTAACTGATGTTCTGTTACTCTGAACTGCTAAAAGCTTTCTGTCCCATTTCTGAGTTGGCTGGATTTCTGTGGCAAATAAAAAAATTTCTACAGAAGTAATTGTTAAATTAAGTTGAAACCCTTCTGAATGGAAGAAAATTATTTCAGTTTTTAGTTTAATTGTAGATATTTTTATCATTATTAGCTTTTTAACCAACTTAATGTTTTAGTAGGTTAGGGCACCATCCGATGACAAACTATGGTCAGTTAAATCACCACAAGCTAAGAAGATAAGTGACATAATCTGCCCTCAGTTTCTGTGTCACTTACTGTCATTCGTTGCCATTCTGAATACTAAATTCTACATTTCATGATCCTGGCTATGACCTTTCCAGCTCATCAGCACTAAAGTGGGTCTTATTATCATGTAAGATTTTTATTTTTTTTCCCCAAATGAGAACTATAAAGAACAGTAAGTAAGCTCCTCGTGACTTGCTGAGGATACTTGTGCAACTCTGTTTTTCCCTGAACACAGTGGATAAGTCAGTTGTCCCCTTAGTGATTTATTTAAAAGTTGAAGCCATTGTTGATAATTTAAATACCATATACCACCTTTATTAAAAAAGGGCAATACTGTCTTCTACATGTAAGTCATGGGTATATTCAGTAAAATACACTTAACCAAATAAGAGTAATAGATCCTCTGGTTTTGATATAATGACCTAATGCTAGTTATATATATTATTCCCAGTTTGTATTTACAAAAGAACAAATAGATGCATAAGAATTTTATTTTTATTGTTGAAATGGTGCTTTCACTATAGTTACAAGGCAAGGGCAACATGACCTTGCAACCAGAACAGGAAACCGAGAATTGGGATACTTGGGTATTTTTATCTTGACTTTGTCACAGCTGCCACTGTTATCTTGGACAAATCAGTGTTTCAGACTGTGACTTCCAGCTTCCAGAGCCTCAATTACTCACAAGTAGGTAGGCACAGAGTTGGGGAAACAAGTGGGCTCATAGGCCATGCTCTTATGCACATTAGCCTCAGCCAACATCTTCAGGACCTTTCTTCACTTACATTGAGAACATCACAAGAGAAGAATTTAAGTAGTGACATCATCTGTTCTCCTTTTTTGTGTCACTCGATACCCCATCTATAAAATGAGGCTAAATACACTACATAAATACATGTTGGAAAATCTACATAATACATCCATTATAGATAGATATGACAAGTGTTGATGTGATTATTAGCATCTTACTCTTTGGAAAGCATCACTGATTTAAAATAAGAAAGTGGGGTCAAATACAAAAGAAAGTGCTTCTTAAAAAGGTCTGAATTTGGATCACAGAGGTTAAAAAGTTTGCCAAGGATTGCAAATAATTTTTAGCAAAAAAAGCAGGTCTCCATAATTTCTTTAACATTTCATTCTTTGCTTGATTCAGATATTTTTATCTTAAGTATGCAGTAAAACCAAGATATTAAAATGTTACATAAATTTAGAAATTTCTCAAGATGGAAACAATGAATCCTCAGTCCAGAATTTGAAAACAAAAGGGGAAAACCAGACAAAGTACAAAAAGCTTTGTAAAATATTTGCATAGACATTACGCAACATGTGCCTCAAAGAAGCTGCATGTGATGTGTCATCCTAATTCAAGTTTTCTCAGTATACAAATCCTGCTAGAGAGCTTATGCTTGCTTACATCAAACCTTTGACCCAGTAATGGATCTTTACACAAAGCCACAAACAGAAATAATACAAAAAGGTGTGAAAATAATGGGTCCATTGGGATTTATATTTATTCTAAACAGTTCTGTATGTCAGCATCAGTCTAAAGTTTTATCCATTAGTCACCACTGACTGTTAAAATGTCACAGATTCTGATAGCTTCTACACTGCAAACATGCTGCCTTCTTTTGTCAAGAACCACTTTTAGATAAGGACATGTGGCAGATTACTGTTTCCACTGTTCCTTCCTCACCATTATGAATCTCAGCATGTTGTCCTCATGCCTTACAGAATTTCACAAGATCCTCTATGTGATGCAAAAATTTCTCTTTACATGGACTAAACTACCCCATGACAATTCCCAAGGGACAAACCCTCATCAGCTGACAACACTTAAATGTGAGATACAGAATGGAGAAAACTAATACAGCTCCCATCTTATTTTCACAGCTGGACCCTTATGAATTTTTGACCCCAGCATGTTAGACATTAACAGCACTGATTTTTGATTCAGTGTTTAAGCTTCACTTTGACTTTTTATTCCCACTGCCAGATGATTACTATCTCTGATCACAATATGAAAGTTTACCAGGCACAAATCCCTATAATGTGTAACCTTTATACTGCCTTGATTTACGTTAATCTGATCTACCAACAAATGGAGTCATCTGTTCCATTCTGGCAAAGTTGATTTATGTTGACATGTTGACTTTTGTACTTTCCAATGCTGCATTCCCTTTATTAGGTTTCTGACATTGTATCAGCTAGACAGGGCTGCCTTTCATACATTTTTTAAACTCAGCTGGGAGGTATTTCAGTGCTTCTAAAAATTAGGATGCTGAACAATTAAAATCAGTAGATTGGTTATTAGTGTGGACAGTACAACAAGGTCCTTTTTCACCTAAGATTTCAAGTGGTTTGATTTCACTCCCACTTTGATTGATGTAAATAATTAGTAAAGCAAGTAAAAGTATTTAAATTACAATGGTGGAAAGGCAGACATTTAGCAATAATAGATGCCTAATTAGTTTAAAATATTTGACATGGGCATTGGTACCAAGTGGTACCAGAGTGCAAAAAATAGCTCTGCACTCTGTTCAGTGCCTGTATTTGCCAGGACAGGACTCTTAGCTTCTGACAGAAAACTGTGCTTTATGTCCTGCTTCCACTCATTCAGAAAGAAGAAACAACTGAGCCAACGCTCTCACTAGGGAGATCATACCCTGATAATAGTCCCAGTTGAGTAGAGAAGGTTTATAACAGAACAGCAGAGGTCTGTACTCAGATATCATCAATGCAGCATGGGACTGCATGACCAAGCCTCCCATGATGGAAAAATAATGAGGCACAAATACCACCGAGATATATGCATTCTCACATAAAAGTGAGGTAAAGAACAGCTAAAAATACTTCAGTGTGCGACAAGGACTTAAGGAAGGCTTCTATCACTGGTAGCTAAGTGATACGTGTTTTTCTACAACTAAGTGATGGAGACAAGTGCAGAGAACCTCGGGTGTTTGTGCACTGTCTTGATGACAACAAAAGCAATATTTTAATTTCTAAGAACTTCTAAGTAGTATACATAGAGAAAGTAGCTTGGGTTTTTCAGGCATAATCAGAACAGGCTTTGACCAAGGCCAATGCAATCAAACCAGAGCTCCAAGATCTCATCTGATACATGGGCATTCAGCCCACAGGCCCAGATTAGAGCTGGTCGAAGCAACCTCCCTGACACTAATTTTGCATGGTCATTGGATCCTTAGCTCCATCTATTTTGATCTTTAATCCCAATCCTATTATGTCACACTAGTACCTGACAAAGGAAAAAAATGCCTTAGGGATATTGAAATTATGGATTTTTGGTTCAATAATCAAATCAAGGATTGTCATAAAATAAAGTAAAACTCTGATTTGGATCAAACTGTCATGAAACAACTTATTTTTAGGATATGTAACCATTTTTAATCCAGCAGTATAAGAACAATAAATTATACAGACGGAATAGAGGAAGAGGAAAATGTCTGTTGAAAATAGTTTTGCATCCCCTTTCTCCTTTTTTGATTACTTACTGTTTACTTAAAAATGTTACTATTCTTAGTACTGCACTATTTTAATTCTTGTTTCTCCTCTAATTTTACTATTTCAGTGTTACTTTCTTCCCATATCAAGGAATTTTTAAAAATTCTTCAAAATCGGTAGAAAGAAGCAGATTGGAGAGGATCACAGGACAGAGGTTTCAAAATTGCTGTACTAGGGTGGCCCCGCTGTGCTCTGTAACATCACCTACTTTTCTTATTTTAAAACCGTGGAAAAGAAAGACCAAAGAGTGAGGACACTTAGGCAAGGCAAGGACATGTAGAAGTGGCTCTGATCCTGAGGCCAAGCGTGCCATCTAGTGTCGGATATTGTTTATCAAAAGGGAAGTCTTAATCTTCACAATGTTTACAATATTCGTAATATATCCTTCATCACTTACTGCCCAGGTTACTGATACCACGCTTGGGTATTAGATGTAAGCCTCAACAATAATAATATCTTTTCATTTCCATGATGTTTGGGCAGTACGAGTGAACAATTTGTGAACATCTTTGGTTTGAAAGCTGCCGATCAATGTCCAGTAACAAGCCCATCTGCAGAATCTCCTGCAGAAACACAGCTGCTTAACATTACAATAAAATACTTTGACATGTGGACATTACAACGATCACTTATTTCAGTAAACCGCCAGAACTGATAGCCCAGCTTGCTGTGCAGCAGATTGCAACAACACACTTTTCCTGAAATTCCAGTAAGGAGGACAATATAACCCAATTGACACCCTCACACAATAGCCAAATGGGTAATGAAAGTTGAAGACATGCAGACTGCCATTTGTTTTTCTTTGTGTTCTTGTCAGCTACTCCATATCCAGTGATATCAGCAGCAACACAGACAGTGACAGCCAAACCCACAGCACTACTTTCATTCTGGCAGTTTTCTTAGCACAAATAGTCTTTTGTCACTGAGGACTGTACACATCTAACATACATTACCATAAAGTTCTCCTAAGCAATTGCTAGAACCTTTTATGGCACAGTAAGGGCAAGAATAAGCACCTGAAATCTGGTACATTCCCATAAACATAAGAATGTAAATTATTTGGGGTAAGGTGTAATTGTTTCTTGAGTTGTTCCATTTTGGGCCCCTCCAATAAAGATGCCAAAAAAAACCTGTGGGTGAGCAGGGTTGCAAGAAGCTTTGTGGCAGTCAGAGAGATGTAAAAAAGACTCCTTGTGAAAATCTATGGAAACAGCTCTTTTCAGCATCTCTCATGTTCTTGATGTATTGCTAAAATTGCTAAATGTAGGCACTACACTGGTGGGTAGAGTAAGGGGAGAAAAAGGAGGGTAGTTCAGAGATACCGAGTCACATTTACCCTGTTTGTTTAGTGTAACAAAAGACCACTGTTATTAACTGCAAAGTGACCTCATAATACATCTTATCCTGTGTATCTTAGACTGTTGCCAAAAAAAGTCACTCAGATTGCCCTCCGTGGTGCTGTGCACCCACCACTTTCCTCATGTCGGGCCCGGTGATCCTGCAGCATCAGATTTTGCCAGGTCAGTGACTTGATCCAACTGAAAACTAACTGAAGAGGAAAAAAAAAGTTTTCTTTCAGATAGCCACCAAAAATTACTCCCTGCAGCAGGTACAAGGGCAGGAATAGCAGACTGCTCATTCAAGGAAAATCACCCCTTTTAGCAGCAGCCTACAGTTCAACTGATTTAGAAACAAGTGAAACCACACCCAAGGCTGTAACGCTACAGACCAAAAGTATTCAGTGATGGGTGTGAGGTATAGCCTCTCAGTAAGTGTAAAACATAAAGGCAGGGGAGTAATGTTTCTTTTGATATATCAATACTAAAGTTAGAATAATTCATAGCACAGAGGAACCAATATTTTAAAATATTTAAGCTTTGAAGAAAAAGCATACTTCTACATAAAGATCAAATCAAAAGACCAAATGTGTGTTATTTCTACACCCACACGCTTTTTTTTTTTTTTTTTCACAACGTGCCTAAAGGTTGCCTTGGTTGTAAAAATGGACAGAATTTTGAAGAGACGGACAATTAGTAGATTTCTTCAGTGAGGGACATCGTATTTGTTATTTTTAGTTCAGTGTTGTTCATAAATAACCACTCAAGACTCTCGAGTCTGAAACTGAAAGCAAGCAGAAACATTGGCGGAAAATTAATCTTCAGTGATTTTCTCTGATTTAAAGAAAATATACCTCCGTACACCTAGGAGAGCACCCACACTAACAAGAGACTTGTCTTCCTTCAGTAACAGGCTAGGAGCCCAAAGCACTCCCTGAGTAGGTTGAAGTTTCTGTGTATTCACTTCTCCCAGCAGTGAATCAGTTTGGAGTTACTACTTGTAGTAAGCCTGCATGCTAAGGTCAGTAAGCAACACACAGCCATTTGAAATGTTCCACCCAGCAACTATTTTTGAAGTGTGTTACAGCAGGACAGCTCTGAGAGCAGCACCTCTCCTGTTGGAAGCACTACTTCAGACTTTGATGTGCAGCAAAGATAGAGAAGTATCGTATCCTGTCTCAATTTCATCACCGATGATCACAGTAGTAATTCAAAGACCAAACAGAAGACTCATTTGCACTGAATATTAATGTAGGTGTAATAGATAAAAAAAACTGGCAGTAGTAGTTTTCAGAACAATGCATCTGCCAGCCACAATCTTTGAAATGAATCCAAGTCTAACAGAGAAGCTTCTTTCCCTTTCTTGAAAAAGGGACTCAATATGATCAGCTACATCTTCTTAAAAGAAAACATTTGGACTCTTTTCTTTTATAGACTTTGATGCAATGTCAGAATGGCAGTGATTTCAGTGGAGGTAAGCTCTTAAATAAGGTTTGGGCATTTAACTGTCTTTGAAGCAAAGCGTTTGCTTTTGTGAAGGGACTTACTTGACAGTCTGAAGACAAAAGCCTCTTTTCATGCCAAAAATAGAATAAATGCACCATTTTGGAAAACTGCTAGTGCTGCCCTGCCAGCGTGCCTTGACAGTTTGGTGCTGGAATCACCCTGAGTTTTACAAAGAAGCTATTTCTCATGTAGTTCAGCACCTCACCTCTGCTAAAAAGGCTAGTGCAGGTGCTTAAATTATAGCAGGAGAGGTTGCTTCAGATCTAACTAATCTGCTGGACAGAAAACAGGCTAATGAGCTATTTGTTAAATATCAACAGTGACTATCAGCTTATATCGAGATCCTGCACAAATATGACTACACTGAAGTAAATGGAGATATGCAACCAGAACACTTGACCTAAGAACTGATTTAATCAATGATTTTACAGTAGTTTAGCATCAGTCTTCTGAGTAATTCAATCTACCTGCAAAAAATGCTTTTAACCCAAATAAACCTATGGAACTAAACCTCCTGAAAATTTCATTTTTCATGTGAACATACGTATCAAGAATTTACAATGTCAAACTGCACAATTTTGATAGCAAAATATTGAGAGTTTAATTGCCATTTTTACGCATGGATCCTTTAAGATGATCCTTTTCAAAAACAAGACACCTTTTCCTGTCAATATCCTGGAGTACCCTTTCTCTCTCTTGTTATACTTTGGTGAAAGAACACTTCATGTCCTCTCCATTACTTTCATGCTTAATAGCATTGCAATGAAAGAAATGACACCTTACAGAATTAGGACCCCAACTAGCATCCCTTGGAGGCTGACTTTCAGATCATTATTTCTGCTGACACTGTGCAGCTGTTGCAGAGGGTGTTTTTTTCTAGGAGCAACTTCGGGTGTTTTTTCTTTTTTTTTTTTTTTCCTTTCTTTTTTCCTCCTTTTTTTTGCCACAGAAACCTTTAGTGGGAAGAAGGCACGGCTTGTTGGATCAGTGATGTAACACCAGCTGACAGGTGGGTTTCAGGGAACTCTCTGGGGCCATGGCCTCTTTAGTGGTTTTACCACTCTAAACTCAATTACAGTGGAGTTTCACGCTCCACAGCAAACTCCAGTCCTTTTTTGATAAAAACTCTACAAAGTAAATAAGTCATGATGATGATATGGGTCTACCATTTAATATTCATTGAAGTACATATGTTTGAAAATTGGAAGCAGAGTTTAATCCATTTTCATATTTATATCAACATGAAGCTTTAAAAAGGATATCTTTCCTTTTCTCAGAGAATCTCAGCAATTTCTGGTCTGACAAGATAAATAAAGATGTATAAAACACACTTTGAATACAAAGAGAAGACCCAAGGAGATTTAAAACATAAACCTTAAAGTATATTTCCTAAATCTATTCACTTTCAAGAGGGAGCACATTTCCCTTCTGTGTGATTTGCAGTTTTGATTGAAATGGCATAAAATACTTTAAAGGTTTCATAACTCTTAGTGCTGTGTGCATAATTTCATCACATCTACATATGCCTCATTGCACAGTGCACTGATGGTATAAAAGGTAATATATTTTATAACAGGACTGTTAGATTTATGACCAATTTCTTCTCTCATTTAGTTATATTAGCTTGAAGTAATTTTTCCATCTTTGATATATTTAAGGTTACAGCAATCATCAGAATTTGGTTGTGTATAGATATAACACTTAAAACATATAACGAGTACTCTGTATGAGAACTACATATAAAACCAACAAAAGAAACAACAAATTGGCCTCAAATAACTTAAAACATTCTAATTTGCAAAAAAAACACCCAACAAACCAAAACACCTGAAGTTTAATAATTATTTTATAACATCAGACAGGTTTTCCTGCCTGTGTTTGTGCACTTTCAACTGAAATTAGAAGAAAAATGTAGCAGTTTTCTTTGTCTTAGCGTTTTATTTCAGACCACTGAAAGATAGATGAAGCTGGTGAAAAAAAGAGTTAACATAATGATGTCGTCTTTTATTTGACTGAATGTTTAAGCATGGTGCTACGGCTGATGGCACCTTGTTTAATAATGCAGTACACAGCTTCCTAAGGGGACAGGGCTTGATCTGAAAACTGAATATGGTGCACTCTAAATTCTCTTCCCTGAGGAAGGCTGACTAACTGATAAGTGCCATGAGCTAGCACAGGGACTGATTCTGTCAAATCAAGCTCAAATGGAAGGCACAATGTAGACTCTTCTCAAGTCTTAGTGAAGTAATTTGAGCAGACATTTGTGACATTAGACAGTGCATCAACTATGGAATGCTGTAAAAGTTCACTGTCTTACTACAAGGTGGTCTTTAGATGACAGGATAAAGAAATCAGTGCAAATTTGTTAATGTAACAACTTGGAAAAGTATGCTAAAAATGTCACTCTATTGGGATATGTGATAAAATGTATAGGGAAGTGACTGCCAGTTGGGTTTTCTTGTGAATCCTTCATTAGAACTCATGCAAAAAGCATAAAAATAGGGAAATGCAATAAATATAAAATTTGTATTAGTTGCTACCAGCTAAACTTCTATTTTTCCTGAGCTAAAAAATTCCAATTGACAGCTGAGGCAAGTAAGCAAGAAAATCCATTGTTCAGCTGTTTATTTCTCACTTTGGGATTATACAGGGATTTTTTTAGTCATGTCAGTATGTTAAAACTCCCAGTAATGAAGTGCTTGAACATCTTGTCTAAATGGACATTGAAGAATAATAGTCTTTAAAGTCAGGAAGTTAAGAAGGAGATAAAACCTGTTAATCAAACAAATAATATGATGGCATGCAAGGACCTGCATTCAGCAAATCAGCAAGACATACTGGAAATGGATGGAAATTCCTCAAAAAATAGAAAATGGCTGGAGAAAAGAATTCATGTTTGCCTAACCTTGGTTTTTTATTCAAGCAAATAATGGTTATAAGAAACGAGGAAAAAATTCTCTGCCAGGTTTACAGTAAAAAAATATAAAAATTACTGCTACCTGGGAAAATTGAAGATGAAATGATGAAGTTAGTAAAGGAAAACATGGTACATTTAAGGAACTGATCAAAAAGGTTATGATAGCACACAACAATGTTGAAAATAAGCATTCCAAACTGGAGAGAGGTTACTAGTGGGATAATTTTAGAAACCAAGTTTGTCAAAATTTCTGTGACCTGAACAGAGAAATGACAGCATGCTGATGAGATGGGCTGACAATGCTCAGTTAAAGGTACAGCAGTACAAAGGGAGTCAGCATGTCTCAGAGAAAAGTTGATGACTGGAACAATAAAACTGTGAAGAAATGGTATACCACAAAACATAAGAATGTGCTTTTGGAGACTAATCAAATCTTTATTGTAAGCTGAGAATCCATCAACTGTATAAGAAGGATTCTGGTATAACAAGTGATCACAGGAGGAGTTGCTGGTGATAATTTGATGCCACTATGAGAAAGGGAAAGAGCAAGGTGGTTCAGATGAGATTTTTCTGTTTAAGATCTACTAATATAATTGTGCAACACAGCTGCACAAAGCTACCCAAAGCTTCCAGGTGAGCTCCTGCCTGGAAGCTTAGGGTGACACCTATATTATGAAGTTTTCAGGTCACCTGGTTCAAGAAAAAACTCCACAAACTGGAACAGTACTGCAAGAAGCAGCTATCTGATGAGATAACTATGAGAAGAAAGTGACCTGTTGAGGCTGATTACAGATATAATTTTATTCTAAGAAATATATATCAATCAGGTGCAGAAGAGAAAGAATTTCCATTTAACCACCATGACAGGCAGATGAATGAAGTGAGCTGAGAGGCTCCTGGAGGCAGTCCTGCGGCAGTCCAGTTCTGGAATGCAGCCTCTCATCCAAGCAGTGGAAGCAAAAGGGCTGCTCCCCAGCATGATGAATTTTGACAAGGTCAGAAAAAGAGTTATGTGATGTGCTATGTGTGCTCATGTTTGATGTGAAGGCCTAGGAGGTCCATTTCTTACATTACCTTGGGCTGCATGGCGCTTTAGAGCACCATTTCTATCAGTACCATGCTCAAAGGTACAATTTAGGTCAGTATCTGAGAAGCATCCTCAGCCCAAAGTATTATACAAGTAAATACATCTGTAATCTTGTATTAATGGACCATGGGGAGAATTTTAAAAGGTATTCAGTGCCTGTAGAACTTTACAACCAGTGATATTAATGGCATTAAACTAATAAAGTTTGAAAGAAGGATCCTCAGCCACATTGTTTCATAGGTGCCTCTGTAGAGAACCAAGCACACTTTCAGCACAGGTGACACTGACAACTTTAGTAAAAAACTTATATTCAAGCTTTAAATCTGTACTAAATCTAGTCATTCTATTTATGGTAGTGTTGTGGTTTCGGCCTAACCCGACACCAAAGAGCCAGCCACATAGCTGCTCACTCACCCAACACCTGGGATGGGGAGAACAAAGGCCAAATAGAAGCTCATGGGTCAAGACAAAGGGCAAGGAGTGTTCACTCACCATTTATGGTCCCAGACAAAACAGGCTCAATCTGGGGAAAAAGAATAATTTAATTTCACACTAATCAAACACACACAGGACACAGACAACACACAGAGCAGGGCTTGCATATGTTACCTCACCCCTGCGTTCTTCCTGGGCCCAAATTACTTTGTTCCCGATTTCTCTCCCTCCTTCCCCAAAGTGGCACAGGGGGATGGAGATGGGGTTTAGAGTCAGTTCACAGGCTGGTGGTTCCTGCCACTCATTCCTCCTCAGGGAGATTTCCTCACAGTCCTCCCCTGCTTCCCCACAGGATCCCTCCCACAGGAAAGAGTCCTTCACAAACCTCTCCAACATGAGTTCTTCCCATGAGCACAGTCTCTCAGGAACTGTAAAGCACTTTCAAGATTTCCATAGATTTACCAGGTGGTAGATCAGATTAGCCTGGCTAATATTCTGAAAGAAGCTGACCTACAAAAACTTTAAATAATTATTTTCAGAATAAGCATTTATAGTAAAATTTATCGAAAGTTTTCATTGCACTCAAAGACTTCCCAGCACTGAGTCTTACGGGACAAATATTGAAATCCAATAGCCTTTTAAAAAAACCCAAGCAAACAGCAAAACTCCTCTATCAAGCATTCCTGTGAACACCTGAAAAAAAAATATAAAATTAAATAACTTTACTATAGGGCTCAAACTCTGCTGTTCAGCTTTTACTTTAATGACTTCCTCTTCTTAGGCCATGAACCCAATGGAAGAGATTCCTGCCCAGCCAGATCAGAGGATACTCAGCAATAGCTTACTTTGGAAGCTAAGTAAAAAATTCCACATGCAGCTTTCTAGTTAAGTAGGAAAGGAGGAAAAAAATGCAGTACTCTCCAATTAGAAGAACAAAAAGAGGGAGAAAAGACATTCTGATTTTTCAGGTACTGGGGTGGTCTCTCTATGAAGCAATACAAAGCAGCTTTTATTCCACATCTTGAGGTTCTGAAGCAGGATTCACTGGGACTGGTTTCACTGTTTCATGGGTAACATCTGCTCTGCAAACCCCACTAGCATTTGCGGCATGATTTCAATATGAAAATAATAGAATAATCCCCAGAGGCCTACTATTAAAGTTAGCAAAAATTTCCTACCCCCAAAAGCTGTCAGACCAACTAATTACACTGAGACAGAGCTATTTTTAAGACCACTGATAGACATGAGATTCAAATAAATCAGAACTGGTTGTACATAGACCCCTGATTTCTATTTTCTTTAATTCATTTACTTCCTAATGCTGTTCATTCCTTGAGACAGAGCATATCAGAGCTAATGCTCAACTCAAAAGTAAAAGCTCAGTTTCAGGCACAGCAATAAGAGGACAAGAGTTACCAGGGCTCATGCAGAGAGTTTTAAACCAGATTCAAAAGGGGATGGGGATACAAGTGAGCTTGCTAGAGAGGTGCCTGGGAGTTGTGTCTAAGCACTTGAGGGGCAGCATGCATTTTTCCCTCTCTGAAATGCTTAAACACTAAGGCACACAGCATGGGGAATAAACAGGAAGAACTAGAGAACTGTGTATGGTCACACGGCCATGATCTCATTGCAATCACTGAGACATGGTGGGATGGCTCACACGACTGAAACATTGTCTTGGATGGGTACGTCTTTTTTAGGAAAGACAGGCCAGCAATTTGAGGTGTTGGAATTGCTCTTTATGTGAGAGAGCAACTGGAACGTCTTGAGCTCTCCCTGGAAGCGGATGAAGAGCTAGACCACTCTCCATCATCTCTGAAAAGTCCTGGAAAATGGTAGGGATGCCTGAGGACTGGAGAAAAGCTAATGTCACTCTAGTCTTCAAAAAGAACAGGACCTGGATAACTACCGACCAGTCAGCCTCACATCCATCCCTGGAAAGATGATGGAGCAGCTCATTCTGGGGGTCATCTCTAAGCACATGGAAGAACAGAAGGTTATCAGGAATAGCCAGCATAGATTCACCAAGGGGAAATCGTGTCTGACTAATCTGATAGTCTTCTATGATGGTGTGACAGAATGAATAGAAGTACGGAACACAGTGGATGTTGTCTTCCTCTACGTTAGCAAGGCTTTTGACACTGTCTCCCATAACATCCTTGTGGATAAGCTCAGGAAGTGTTAGAAGAACAGACAGTAAGATGGATCAAGAACTGGCTAAACAATAGAGCCCAGAGGGTTTTGATCAATGGTGCAGAGTCCAGATGGAGACCTGTGGCTAGTGGTGTTCCCCAGGGGTCAGTACTGGGCCCAGTCTTATTCAACATCTTCATCAGTGACCTGGATGAAGGGATGGAGTGTATCCTCAGCAAGTTTGCTGACAAAACCAAACTGGGAGAATTGGCTGATACACCTGAAGGCTGTGCAGCCACTAGACAGCGAGACCTAGACTGGAGAGCTGGGCAAAGATGAACCTAATGAGGTTCAACAAGAATAAGTGTAGAGTCCTGCACCTGCAGAGAAAAAACACCATGCACCGATATAGATTAGGGGTTGACCTGCTAGAAAGCAGCCCTGTGGAGAAGGACCTCGGGGTCCTGCTGGACAACAGTTTATCCATGGGACAGCAATGTGCCCTCGTGGCCAAGAGCCAATAGTATCTTGGGATGTATTAAGAACAGTGTGGCCAGCAAGTCGAGGAAGGTTCTCCTGCCCCTGTACTCTGCCCTTGTAAGACCACATCTGGAGTGTTGTGTCTGGTTCTGGGCCCTCCAGTTCAAGAGGGATAGAGACATGCTGGAAAGAGTCCAACAGAGAGCTACATGGATGATTAAGGAACTGGAACATTTGTCATACAAGGAAAGGCTAAGAGACCTGGGGCTGTTTAGTCTTGAGAAGAGAAGACTAAGAGGGGACCTTGTTAACGTCTACAAATATCTGAAGGGTGGTATCAAGAATGGGTCAAACTCTTTTCAGTGGTGCCCTGTGATAGGCCGAGGGGAAATGGCACCAAGCTACAACACAGGAAGTTCCACCTCAACATGAGGAAGAACTTCTTTACTCTTAGGGTGACAGAGGACTGGAACAGGCTGCCCAGGGAAGGTGCAGAGTTTCCTTCTCTGGAGACTTTCAAGACCCATCTGTTCCTGTGCGATCTGCCCTAGGTGTTCCTGCTGCACCAGGGGGGTTGGACTTGATGATCTTCAGAGGTCCCTTCCAACCCCTATGATTCTATGATCCTGACTTATATCTGCAGCAAGGTGCTCTAGAGTGCTGCAAAAGGAACTAAGTCACCCAGTTATTTAGTGTCAGGACTTCCAAGGTAATCACATTTGGAAGTACCTACATGGCAATTGGTATTAGCTAGGGTGCCATTTTTTAATTTGACATGTGAGCCTTCTACCGCTAACTAATTTATTTAACTAACTTAGAAACAAATTGTTAAAGATCTGAAATAAGAAGCATGTTATAAATAATGAAACAAGGCTAATTACTAGATGGTAAAATAAGCATGCAATGCACAATAGTGATATATTTGTAAAGAAAAATTTATCATGTTTGAAATAATTTATTAATAGCTTACACATGCAATTTTTGTTCATAGTTTGTTTTGCTGCAGAGGAGGATGTCCCATAGAGCAATGGCAGGCTTCTGACGTCTATAATCACTAAGTGATTATATACATGACAAACCTGAACTGAAGTTTTCTACAGTAAGGACATAAGGCAGTGCACCTTTCACAAACTAAATGTCAGTTTACACTGATAAGCAACTATGCCAGTTCACTATGGGCTGCCTTCAGCCCTGAGAGATTTTAAAATTAATTCTTACGCCTTTTATGGCTCATTTACATTTTTTTGTTACAAAGAATTGCAGCAGCTTTGCAGTACTCTCAATGAACTCCATCAAGACTTTTTTCCACTGTTGGCTAAAGCAGAAGCAAAAACTGAAGGGACCTACAGGAAAAGCTGGAGGATCCCTTTTTACAAGTGATGTAGTGATAGGATGAGGGGTAGTGGTTTCAAACTGAAAGAGGGTAGATTTAGATTAGCTATTAGGAATAAGTTGTTCACTGTGAGGGTGATGAAGTTGTAAATGTACCTTCCCTGGAAGTGTTCAAGACCAGGTTGGATGGGGCTTCTCGTCTAGCAGGCAGTATTCCTACCCACAGCAGGGGGGCTGGAAGTAGATGATCTTTATGGTTCCTTTCAGCCCAAACCATTCTATGATTCTGTGATTATAATCAAGTTACAAATATACCAACCCTGTTAAAAGCCAAAGGAAGCTTCACGTTATTTTTAAGTTCCATCAGCTTTATTAACTTTCTATTAACCGGATATGAGAAAATAACTTTCTCATGTCCATGGAGAAGAGTTTAACTCAAACTTTGGCTCCACCTATGGGCTACAGTTGGAGTCTAGCGTGTGGTTCTTGCTTATTTTTTAAGACTGCAAAATCTTTTAACATCTCATGCAATGTCTCTCCTTTGACTTTTACTTATGAAAGAGACTTTTCCTCTTGCAATAGCAAAACTAAATATCTGAAGCAATGGGGAGAACTTTTCTATACCTTTCTATTTGTAATACTGTGTGGGAAGTACAAGGATCTTGACATTTTAAAAAAATATTTCTCTGCCCATTTTATATAAGTGTTTTTAAATACATGTTTAGAAAATTTGGAATGGATTTATCATTGAAACATAAAATGTTCATAATTTATTTTAGAAAGTAATCTAAAGTTATGTTCACATACAGTTGTACAGTATTACAAATTATAAGGTTCATAATATTTAATACACTATTTCATGCAAAGTTTGTTTTGTTTGATGATGTTCACAACAGCCCTTTACAACAAACCTTACATTATTTTCTTAGAAATTCTGAACATCCTCACAGACTACCACTCATCTTCCAAGAAATAGAAGTGCAGAAGTGATGACAGCATCATGAAACTTTTTCCTTACACTTGCACCAGTTTGATAATGTAGTGTCATTTTCTTTCACTGAAAGAAAATTAAGGATCCCAAAGTAATGCCAGTGGCTGCCCTTGAGGCATTTTGCTTTAATATCTCTATGCCTCAGTTTTACCATTTTAAAAAATGCTCATAATATTCATTCACACTAGCAGGGTATTGTAAAACTAAATTTATTATTGTTTGTAAAATGCTTTTAGGGCATCCACTGGAAGAATGATAGATATGCAAAACAGAAACTCTTGTAGCTATCATTCTCAGACAATTTGTTGAGTTTTATATAAAAGAAATATTGATTATTCTGAGACAATTATTCTCAAACAACTTGTGTTGAAATTACATAATGGAATACTATTTTTAAAAAATATAAATAAAACTTGGCCATTGTTAAAATAGTATGATGTTCTCATATTTTTTTGCAAATAGACAATAATAAATTAAATTGAAAACACATCAGACTCACTCAGCCTCTGTTAAGATGCACTAAATATCTATGACACACAGACACGTGTTACACAAACACAGGCCCACAGTCATTCTGGCCTCTTCTTGTCAGAAAGGCTTTTAAAGTGTGTGTTTGCTTTTGATGTGCAGCTTTCAGCTAAGCAGAAATACAAGACACTGCCTACTAGTTTTTAATTCTAGTATTTGTCTGTGAATCCTGTCAAATTCCCACTTTAAAAGCAGCAGCTTAACATAGTTTTCAAAGCATGAGACACTCACTTATTCCAGTCATGTTCAAATCAAATAAAAAGGGGCAAGGTGTTCTCTGGTGTATGGGACTGGAAGTCAAACCAAGCCTGTGCTTAGCACTGCCATCCATTTACTTTGCAACTTTAGTCACAAAACTCTGAATTTTCATTCCAATGACCATAAATTTACTGCTACAGTTCCCATAAAACAGCTTGACCTCCTCTCATATAGAAGAACGGTCCACCCATCTCCTCTGATGTTGACATTTCAGGTACTGTGAATTAGCCAACACCCGAGTTCTGCTTTTAATCACTTGCACCACCCATCCCTACAGTCCCAGTTCTGCACAAGCCAAGAATGGCTTATGTTTGATCAAAACTTAAATATAAGTTTTTAGTTCTTTATAGGCTAATGGGTAAACAGGTCAGACCACTATAGAATATAATCTACTATTGACATTCAGAATACTACATGAGTTTCTGCAAAGTCCTGCCTTGATTAGAGCTACTTGCTACTATAAGCACACAAAAGGAAATGGCAACAACCAACATATGCACTCCCAATATTACGCATAAAAGTGATCCAAAGGAAAATGTGTTCCTAAAGACCATACAATAAAGAGTTGTGATGTTCTCAAGAAATCTTAGTTTTCCCTAAGATCAAATGAAATGCCTAAAAAGAGCAATGCTTGCCAAAATGTTTATGTTTTTAGCTTTGCTTGGTTGTCTTCACATTCAGACCTCTTTCCTTCTTCTGCCCTATCCTTCTGATTAGATTACATTCCACTTAGTTGTGAGAGCTGGGATTACACTTGAGCTGGGAACTGGAGGGAATACAGTAAAGCAGTCTAAAAGGGAAGGTGGGAGTATTTCTGACATTCCTCCCAGTGAAAACAAGCAGCAATTGACCAAACACACTGTACATCCACACTCAGCACTTACACACCGGGTGAAAGGGTCAGCCCTTGATCTCTCTGTGTTGCCTTATTCCATTTCCCACAAGGCATCACCTTTGTTGACAGATTCTGTCCTTCTCACCAATGAGGACTGTCATCTGGTTCCTCAGGCTATGCTCTGCACTGCTTTCATTGATCCTTTAGTTTGCTCTTATTTCTGGATGCCATGTTATCACTGCTGCCAGGATTTTGCATGTGCAACTGATTATTGTAAATCTAAACCACAGCTCTTCAATTTTTAAAAATAAATCTAAATAATAATAAAAAAGGTTGTCCAAAATAATCTAGCTTTTTTTTTTGATCATGTTTAATGTTTCTAAGCATTACATCCCTCATTGTCTTAATTTCCTTCCACTCTGACCCCATCAAGTAGCTCTGGATGACTTTCAACCTCACTGCCAACTACTGTAAAAAGAATAAATCAGGTAGCAACTGGTTTCAGCTCAAGTCTACAATGATTCTTACTGGCATTGCAAAGCTTACTTGAATTCACAAGGGGCTTAAAAAGCACTGAGATGGCAGAGATTGTTGTGGCAGAAGCAACTGGAAAATGTCCTGAGATTGAAACACAGACGTATTAACATCACCCTTGTGGACGCTAATGACTTGCACTTTAAAATGCCAGAGGCTCATACTGCCAGCTAAAACAAAGAAAAAACACATTTTTAGTCTCCAAAGACTTTAGATCTTTCCAAACTCTGAGGGCAAATTCAGCCATAATGTATTTTTGCAGCAGAGCAGGGCAGCTCATGCATGCCACTGGGGGAATCATTGCCTGGAGTTGCTGTAGGCAGTGTAGTCGGTATGGCTAAATAAAACAGCAGCTGAAAACCTTGGAGAGGTTAAACTTGTAATGAAGCATTCTATAATGTAATGCAATCAAACCTAAACAGTTTGAAGGCATATCTTGCTGACACTCACAACTCGTCTTTCTCATTGAAGTGTATTTAAGGAAGTGACCACCAAACACAAGGATTTCTACATAAGCTTTACAGTTTAAATGGATACATAATTAGGAAAATATTTTAATCTTTTGGTGAAGTAACAATGTCCTACTTAGGCACTTCTAGATGAGGAATTCTTTTAAGAGCTTACTGGCAGATTGGAAACTTTCTGAAACTGTAAATGTTTAAAGAGCTCTACTGGAAGAAATGGAAAGGTAACAGGAAAGGAAGAAAAACATGCTGACAACAAAGAGAAGGCCAGGGAAAGGCTTAGAAGCGAGTATTTGGAACAAAGTAAAAAAAGACTGGTTTGAGTAGGAAAATACATGCAGATAGGAAAAATACAGAGGCTAAATTAATCCTCAGTATAAATCTAATTATTAAGCCAAGACCACGAAACTTTAAGTGGACTGGGGAAAAAGTATGTTTCTTTATTTTTTAATGCTTTTACATATTAAAAAGTTTTATTTGCTTATATTAGAACTGTGAGCCACATGTACTTTTTTACTTACAGATTCCATGGATGACTAAACAACAAGCAGGGTAAGATTCATGTGCTATAAGGATAACATTAAACCTGAGTAACCAAGGAAGTAACTTATAGCTTGCCCAACTGAAAATACATCTTCTTCTTGAGGACAAAAAAAATACTAACTCATGTTAGTTTTTCTTAGGAATCTACTGCTACCTCCAAATTTTAAATAAAACATCTCCTTTTATAGATTTTATGATAAAGCAAAGAAACTAAACTCAAAGTGTTTTATTTTCTAATTACATGTAAGTAATTCTTGTAATAGAATGAGTCTGAAAAAAGAATGCTTTGTTGAAGTCAAGTGAAAAATATCATAAGAGGTGAAAATGCAAAAAGATATAGAAGAAAAATGTTGTACGATAATCCATGTATCAAATATTCATAACAAAATGTGGTGTTAGAAACACATTTACTCAATGAACTTCTGGGTCTATGCCCCACAAACATCTAGGCTCATGTCTATCTTCATGCTTCTTAGTAAAAATATGCCTTAGGTACAGTTAAGCCAGTGGCTGGAGTTGTCAAGCGAATAGCTAAAAAGATGGAAGTAAATTTTGAATTTTATAGGCAGAAATTGAAAGAAAAATAAAACCCAAACTCCCCAATATGAGGAAATAAAGTGTAGCTCAGGGATAAAAAACAAGTAGTACATGCACGCAACTAAAACCAGAAGGAAGCCATTAAATTCTAAGGGCTAATACAGAGGGGAAAAAAAGTAAGGCTTTAACTTGCCAAGATCCTCAATATAAGGGGCCAGCTACATTCCTCTGTTGATCTATCATGCCAATAGGCAAAACCCTTCCTAAAGGAGTCCTAATGCATTCCAACTAATTCACTGTGCATCTTCTAAATTCAGATTGAGGTTTAAGTGTTAGAAGTGGTCTTCTAGGTAAAAAAGCTAATATTCTATTTATTCTTGTAAATTTTTTTTCTAGATGCTTAAGCTTGAATTTTGTCACATACAGTTAACCTTTACTAAAAACTCTGGAAAGATGGAGAGGCTTGACCAAATAATGAGAGTTAACTATAAATGTACCTGCAGGAAAGTGGGCATGGTTATCATGGCTGTAATTCTATTTGGTCTTTAAACTAGGAATGAACAAATTACCAACATTCAGATGCAATCTGGCCACAAACAAGTAGAGTAATACCAAACTGGAGCAAGTGAAGCAGTTTAAACATATGTTATTAAACTAATCCTTGCACACTTTAAAACACAATTGATGAAGTCTTTACATTGAAATTCTACAAGGACCAGAAACACAACTTTGGGCCATCACCTTATAGACTTCTCTGTATGCTTAACTTTTTTCAGAACAGAGACTGTAAATTTATAGTACTGCAGGTATCACTGACTAAATATTTCAAGAATTCCTCTTATTCTGTACAAAGCATGTTTCCACTCTCAAATTAAGATTTATGCACTTCAATGAATTCTTTTTCCACAACTAAAAATTAAACATGTTGATAGATTACATCAAGCTTATCTCCAGAATTGCATACAATACTGAAAGGAGCAATGTAAGAACTATTAATAAAGATCATGTTGTGTAGCTAGGGAATAATCAAAACACAAACCCAGGGGACAGATAGCTAACAGTCAGCAGGGAAATCCTCTTCATCTCCCATCCCGCTCCCTAGCTAAAAGTCAAGAAAATATTCTACTTGGCTTGAGCATTATAAAGCATTGGAATCTGGCAGCAGTATTAGCATAAAATTTAGTATTGTTCTACTCAAATTTGCTTCTAAATAAGGTCTAGTATCTTACTAGATCACATTTTAAACACTGAATATCTAAGTTTAGTTTTCTGAGCATTCAAGATAGGATAAAATAGCATCATTGCTAAAACAAGACATCCAGCCACCATCAGTCACGTAGCTTCCCATTTCTGCACAGGCCTGCTCCTTGTCATCACTTTGTGCTGACACAAACATTTGTGTGGCTGTACAGTGTAAAGGGCTGGGAAGATGAGCTTACTTAAAACTAATCCAGACATATATCCATCTGGTTCATCAAACAGCTATGTAAACAATTGTGCAGCACAAAAGGGTGGTGCAGGTGAGGACTTAGAAGCGAACCACAGGCTGAGGGAAACATTTTTAATATAACCTTCTTGCTACCTACCTCAGAGGGTTTCTCAGCTCTTAGTGACAGACTAATTCCCGCACAGAGATCAGATTGTGTTCACATGACAGTCTCACACTTTGATACATACTCCACTGCCTCAAACAAAACAACCTCTTTTCCATGTATTAAAAAAATAAAAAAATTAAAAAAATCAGGCTAAGCTTATGTATTAGATGAATCAAAATTCTTTCAAACTTCTATGAATTAGTCTGACTCCTCCTCTGTCCTTGCCTTCCCTCTATGAATTTTTGGGGCTACACAGTAAAAGTGTATGGCAGTGTTCATTAAATAGTGGGTGGACAAAAGATTTAAACAGAGAACTAGGCATAGGTATGGCATGGCATTGTCCTAGCACATTGTCTAAACAACGACACAGGAGTTAATACACACACACATGGAGCTGATCACAACATGATGGTGTCTGCAGTGCCAGCAACTTCTTCCTCCCTATCAGCTAGTGCTGCCCTGACCCACACAGAGGGCATTCACGGCCACATGTGCATCTCCAGGCAGGGTCCCCTTCTAAGAAAGTCCTCTTGAGCAGTGACCACTCATTCCAATACACCCGAGCGCTGAAAACACTCAGCTCTTGTTTGTCTGTACCAGCTGACAACATGATCCAAATAACATTTTGCGAGCCATTTCCATAATTTTCTGCTCCATGATTTTCCTCACCAATTCAGACAGTGATATTTTTCCTTTAGGTTTTAAGTAAAGTACAAAGCTGAGAATGAGCTCGGTAAAACTCATTGGATTATAATTGATTTTTCCAGCTATTCCTACCAAATACATTTTGAGTATTACAAGTTAACCTATTTTGAAAATGTTATTGTTGAATAGCAATCATTTTTAAATTGGTGTCATAAGTCAGATGCCTTACAAAAGTGAGCCAACACAGCTGTCACCTGTATCAACCAGACTCAGTCTTGTAAAAAATTACAAAATTAGTATGACAAGACCTACTTTCTGTGAAATCATGCTGGTTAACATTAACTGTATTCTCAGAATTTAATTCTCTACTGATGAAGTCCATCATCAGTTGAACTGTTACTTTCTTGGGGCTCCATGCTAAATAACTATCTTGTATTTCATTTCCCAAGTCAACCATCTTATCACTTACAACAATGGCAGATAGTTCTCCTAGTTCTCTGGAGCTTTTCAGATTTTAATTTAAAATCAAGATCATCAGTCCAGACAGGTTAAGAACCTCAGGATGGCTTCTTTCAACCTGCTTACGTAAAAAAAACATCATGCTAAAATGAAGCCCTTTTACTCTCTTCACTGTGGGGCAAAAAAGTTTTATTGTTCATATACATACAGAGGCATCCAGGTGGTTTTTTTTCTACATTACAGCCATTGCGTTAGGAAGTACTTGCGCCTTGTAGAAAATACTGTCTTCTATGCTGAGAAACAAACCTTTTAGTAACAGAATTCTTTTTTTCTTGTCATGAAAAAATTCCTTTTCCCTACTTTTGTTCTTAATGATAACAGTGCCTGGGATGACTGTGTTAATGTAAGAACTGGATCCCAGCCATTAGGTTTTTATAAGCAATCCTAAAATAAATCAGAGAAACATCTTCATTCTGAAGTATAGGTGAACATTTTTCAAAAATCTATGTTTAAACCTGACAGTTATGTTGCTATCATTAGACAGCAGCAAACATACTTTTCTTCCTTGCTTTTTGGTTGCAAACGGTGACTACCGAGTACCTGCATAACAACAAGATGTTACATCAGATACAGGGCCACTATGAAATTCTCAGTAACTGAAGGTTATAGAGTGTCTGACCTTCAAACAGGATTCAATGCAACATATCACGATTCTCATCAAAGCAGTAAACCTAGCACAGCACATGTTGGAGAGACATCTGCTCCCTTGGATGGAAGAGAAATTTTCCAGCGATCAGATGTAGCCAGAAGCTCCTTTGGATAATGCAGGACAGTGGGAAGAATCCTTCAATCTCAGTTTGTTCTGCAAATTTATAAACTGTAGCTATATCACTTATGAACTGGTTCTTTTTGGGACTTTTTCCTAGCTAACATTTTTTAAGCTCAAACATTACAAATACATGAGTAGAAATGCTCACTGTTAAAGATGCAAAACACTCTCTCCTCTGAAAATAAGCAACTTTTAGTAGCACTTTCCAAAGAACAGCATCAATCAAGAAACAAAACCTATGAGGACAAACTTCTATTTATTTTCTTTTAAGGCAAATATTCAGAGTACCAAGTTGTATTTAGTGGAGCATGAAATTCTTGTCTGCGTCACTGATTTAGTAAAATAATAAGTGTTCCATTGCTTCATCAGAACATATATTTGCCAAAAATAAGCTGAGGATTTTGCAGAGAGAATCCATGTTTGTAGCATTTCTCTCTACATTGCTAAAAATTCTCTTTTGCATCTATTTGATTAATGCCTTTAAAACACAGGTTAAAGAAACACAAATACTTTCATGCCATTGTCATGTATTTAAAGTAATTTATGAGACATGGATGTATCTCATAAGATCCCATGGACTTCTACACCTTGGGATCTGATGAGGTACACCCAGAGATGCTGTAACAAAACCTCAAATATTTTCAACCAAATCAGAAGCTTTGACTTTAGATGTTCTCACTTGATCTGTCTTATATCTAGAATTATAAAATATTTTCTTGTTTGGGATAGGAGATCTAGCAAAATGCATCAGCTAGCATGAACATTGATCTAAAAGCAGCATCAGGATTCTTACCTAAAGCCCTGTAAGCTTATGAATAACATTTTATGATAATTTCCCAGTTCAGCTAGCAATGTCTGATCTCTGAATCACTCCATTCTTGTTTCCAACCAAAAATTAATGCATTAATCAAAATATGAAAATGGTTTATTACACACTGGATCTACCAGCAGCTGAAACAGTTTTATCATTCCTGAAACTTGTCTTAGCACTTTCTTCCCTCCAACACTCATAATAACCAAACCCTGGGACATGACATTCTTTGAAGTACAGCAAGGCCACAATTACACATGGCGAACACCAAGGCAACAACAGAAGAAACACAATGTGATGCACATGCATCTATTTCTTAATTATTACTTTGCTATTATTTAAAAGCAATAGGTTTAAGAGACTGAAGGACTACTAATCAGTTATAGATTTACAACTGCTTTGCAGCTTTCAGTATCAGTACAATATCCAGGTCTCTCAACTATATAATTCACTACAGCTCTATGAATATACCTTGTGACAAAAAGTGCTACCTCAACTTCTCATCTTATGCAGCTTATGGAAAAAATTCAGACATGACCCAGTTATGTCACAACCATTTTCAAACTGTGATCCTCTGAAAACTAACTATATAAAAAAAGCACCTTCTTACTCATCAGATCTACTCCCCACAGATAGCAAGGATAAGATCTGCTGACTTAGTTACAAAAATAAAGGCTCTGCTATTTATTAGCATTTCTACTAACCTTGCAAAACTAACAGAGCTGAGAAGAACAGGAAGTTAAATTCTCTTGTATCTTCAGTGAAAATAATTTTACAGCGCAATACAACTCTAAAAGAGCTCATAGAAAATTTTGGGTGGGTTCAAACAACAGCAAAGGCATACATTTGCCTCCAGAAACATTTTAACTAATGGATGCATATAGCAAAGACTTAATTTAGTATTTTGTTAGAGATTCAGTCAACATTGACAAGGAATTGTTTTAGATGAAAACCAAGCATGCTTTATGCATGTATCAACAGGACATTCAAGCATGAATTTTCAGTTAAAATTGTCTATTACCTACCTTTCTCCAGTTCCTTGGTTTGCCGCCTTATTTGTCATTTTGTCAAGACACTTTGCTATTAGCCTACAAATCCTAAGATTTAATTCTTTTTTCTCTTTTTTTGCTACTACTTGTCCTGTTCCAGTACCTCTTTTTGACTTTATCACCCTGCCAGGGCCAGAACAAAGCAATATAATATGCCATACCATCAAAGCTATGCAGTCACACTTCCATAGACTACGGGAAGGGCTTATACTTAAGGAAACCTACAGCATGGATGAGAGGAGGTTTTTTTTTTATTGGGGCAGTGGGAAACAGTTGACACTTGAGACACAAAGAGCTCCCAAAGGCATCTGAGCAACAAAATTTCATCTTAAACATCCAGAAAAAATACACAGATCTTCCTATGGTCTTTTTGCAAGTCAGCTGGGCTTCCCTTCACCTTATTTCTGGGAGGTGAATGGAAATCCCTTTTCCATCCAGTCAGCAGCATTACCAATTACTTTGTTAGTGCCATCTCATAGACTTTCCTTCATTTCTTTCAACCTATTCTGTTGTCATTCTTCCCCACTTTCCCTCTGAACAATTGATTTGTTTGCACCATCTCCATAGGGAAAGGTCACTTTTTTTAGTTTCTTTGTCATATTATCTCAAGATATATTAAGAATGCATATTCATCATACCAGAGTCTTTTAAGTACCACAGTCTCCAAAATCTAAGGTTATCCTTACTCAGCCATCAGAAATAAAACCAATATCAATACTAACAATATAAATATGTACATATCTTGCTGTCTTCTCTATTCCATGTCCCACATTCCCCCAAAGTCTCAGATAAGCACTCCAAATTATTTTCCCCAAGGCAAATCTTCCTGATGTTCCGTTTCCCAAGATGAATGAAGCCTCAAAACAAATGCTGGGAACTATGTTGCCTCTCCCTGTTGCATAACATAAACCATACACCACAATAAATTATGGCCTTCGTAGGAAGATGGGTGTCTGGCTGTACTGATGTCAACCACACAGAGCTGCCTCTAGGTGAGGCCATGTTAATATAGGGAACAGGAGAGAACAGGCAAAACCATTAGGAGGCTAGGAGCAAGAGGTTCCATCCTACACACCACAAGATGTTTTGTGCCTTCCTTTAAACCTCCTGTCTTGAAAACTCTGTAAGTGTGCCCCAGCTTTCCAACACGTACGTGATGGCTCTGTCAGGGAGCTCAAGCCACTAAAGTGTACCTCCAAGACCTTTGAAGAAACTATGGCATGAACCAAGACCCCAGCGCACAGTGGGCAACCACAGACCAAATTTGACTTTTCAGGTTAGTATCTCATAAACCTCTTTATATCTCATGTATCCCATTACATGAGATAACAGCAATTAGTCACAATCCCTCTTATCATCTTACCCTCCAACACACAGTAACCACAGCCAAATTGCCTAAAGGCAGCAGTCGTACACCAGCATAAATTCTCTTCTGCATGTCATCTTACAGTTACTGTTGCAAAGGCACTTTTGACACAACTTAAATCTTTAACTCCAGAAGTCTTTATTGCTCAGATTCTGGGGGTGCTTTTATCACATAATTTTAACTTTGTATTGGCCAGATTTTCCAAAGTCAACTGTGGCATAAGCCACTTTTTAAGGTGTTTTGTGCATGCAGGGTTTTATTTGAAAGACAGGTGAGTGAGTGAAGAAAACTCTAATTACTGCAGGTTATAACAAATCTTTCCTTGGAAATTTCCATGTCACACTCCAATTAAGTTTAAAAAATGCTTAACAGGCTTTTATGGTAAACTCTAGGAAGTAAACTCTAGCAGAAACTTTATCAGAATTTACAAGTTCAAATAGAGATAGTATACACATAGGCAATGCCTATTTATTACCTTAAATAGCCAGAACAACTTTATGGCCTCCATGTCAACTGGAAGAGTTTGGCCAGAGTCCTTACTGTTAAATCCTTCCACCCTTGAGCACAGCGTGGCCATTGCCAGACTGCCTACTTGCTGCAGCCTCCAGCTGCTTTATACTAATACCTCCAGCTACACCAGGCAACCATCTGGCACAGGCTAAAATTGTTTCAGGGAACAGAAATTCAGTAATAGAGACACAGCTCCAGAGCCCAAGAACAAAAACCGGTACTGCTTAATTACTATCTCCAGAGACAGTCTCCTAGGAATTATTAACAATGAGAATAAATTGCCTGTGCAGAGCAAATCCAACTAAGAATCTTGGAGAGCATGGCCTGTTCATAGAGAGGAAAAAACCCAGGAAGTTAACAGAGGATTAACTTTGCTTCACTAGAGCTTTCTTTTATTTTTTTTCTTTTGGTTACAAGACCACGTCTTCACTAAGCCCATATCCAAGGGTAAACTGAAGTAGTTTGCTCTCTCACCCAATGATCCCACACCAGCCAAAAGAGGGAAATAGGAAAAGAAGCCCCATGGGTTGAAATATAAACAGACTTAATGAAATAACAAAACTAATACACATACCTATATAAAGTATATAAACTTACACTCAACCTAGTCCTCAGGAGGAGCAGAGAGCACAGTAAGCCAAAGAAAAGGCCCAGGAAACACAACTCTTAGCACTCACCATCCCTCCTGGTCTATAATGAGGTAAATGTTACAGGATACACCTGTTCATCAGCTCAGGTCAGCTGCTGGGACTGAGGCTCCCAGCTGACCTGGGGCTACTAATGGCCTGCCCTCAACAGCTGCCCCACCTTTCTTTTCAGTGAAACCAGGACAGACCAACAAATCCTGTCTCCTTAAACTTTCTTTTCCTGGTCCCTTGTCTGCCATACATCTTTCCTTCCCATCTCTCTTAGTCTGGACTCATTCACATCTGATTTTTCAGTGGGCCTTTATACAGCTGACCACAGCTTTTCCTTCAGTGGCTTCTGTGACTCCTTCCTTTTCCTGGTGTATCTTTTGCAATCCTCCTACTTGGATGAGTCTCTTCCTCCTCCTCTTTGGGTATGTTTGTGCTTTTGGCCTTTTCCATATCTCTGGATCTTTTCTACAAATATAGCATAGGTACTTTGCTGAGGACCCACAGATCTATCTCAGGCTTTTCGTCCCTACTGGAACCCTGGTGCCTCACTCACATTTTGTGTACAGCTTATTAATTAGCTCAAGTGTGGCATGACTAAAATGAACCTTTCACCTAATATAACCCCTCCTATTTCTGAACTCCTACTGGTGACACTACGATAAAGTGCTTTCTCTACATTCTCACATAAAAGGGGTAATAAGTTCTCTCCATGGGAGGTGGTTGAGTCGCCATCCCTGGATATGTTTAAGGGTTGTTTGGATGGGGTGTTGGTGGATGTGGTTTAGGGGAAAACTTTGTAGAGTAGGGATGATGGTTGGACTCAGTGATCCCAAGGGTCTTTTCCAACCTGAATAGTTCCATGATTAAGATTCTATATCTAATACACAACTTGTTTTCTTCATCCAGAGAACTAAAACCCTCATCTAGACTCTAAACATTTTATCTCTACTTATAGATTGTTCTATTTTTCAGATCTTGATAAATGTGAGCAAGACCCTCACACTCATTCAGAGAACTTCAGTGAATGTAATTTCTCAAATCTAATCCTTTCCTTTTCACATCAGCTGCCTTTACAGAATCATAGCTACAACCTCTCAGTTGGCAGCGAGAAGACAACTCCTTTCTTAGCAGCCCATCATTTCAGATCCCATTATCTACTTACTAGATTTTCAAACACCTTTGCATTTTCTTTGTCCTCTGGAAGAATTCCTGGTCAGCATCTGTCCCATCATTCTCCTTCAAAACACTTAAATCTGATATTTACTGATTCTATAGCAGAAAGTCTCAGCAACAATAACCTATTATTTATTATCCTGACCAATGCCATCTCCTTACTTCGCTCTTTCAGCCACTTGCTTCATCATTTCTGGCCCTTGTTTTAAACATTGTAGACATTTTTGTACTATGTCTTCAGAATGAGCTCCCAGGGGCTTGACTCCAAAATCAACTTTGGTAAGGACATACACAAGCCAGCCTATAATTAGCATGATTGCTACTAGAGTCTGTACTTGGATTAAAAAAATTCATCTTGATCTCTCTGAATAAGACTGAACTCTGTATTCTGTGAATTACCATCACACTGTGATACAGCAGAAGTTATGATAACCAGTTAACATTACACATATTCCCTTACTAGCTACAGCTCATGCCTTATTGCAAGAGAAGTCTTGAGCATCCAGGGCTTCCTTACAAGCAGCAAAAGTGGGTGTTCATAACTTCGAAAAACTGGGCCATTTGCATCTTGATGAGGGGGCCTTACAAGTCTACCAAATAAAGTGTAATAGGAAACGGCTGATAGTAATTTTTTATTTGATAACAATCAATCTCATCTCTTTTAATGAACAATTTGCTCCTTGGAGTAATTATTTGCAATCTATAGCAAAAAGAATGACTGTGTTTCTGCATGAAAACATGCGCTTAACTTACAGGTAACTAACTCAGTGGTTTATATTGTAGGAATTGCTCTAACCAGCACGCCAAAATGACACATCGGAGCAGACGGCACCTCAGGCCGGAGTTCCTAACGAGGGCTCCTTCCTCTGCTCCTCACTCCCACGGCGTGACCAGAGGGAGGGCGGCAGGGGCTCCCGCGGCCCTGCCCAGGCTGCCTTCCCCCGCCCAGCCGCGCAGGCCCTGCCTTCCCGCCGCCGCACGGCCCGGCGGCAGCTGTTACCGGTACCGACGAGAAGGGGCCCAGCGCCGTTCCCGGCCGCCCACAGGACTCCCTCCCTCCCTCCCTCCGGCACGGGATGGCGGGCGGGCCCGGGCCCAGCTCCTCCCGGACCTGCGGGGAAGGCGCGCAAGGCGGGCCCGCCTCCCGGGAGAGCCTGCCGGGAAAGCCCCCGCTTCCCGGCGCTCCCGCCGGCGCCGCGGCCGCGCCCAGGACGTCCCACCCGGGGCACGGGGGGGAACGAGAAGCGCGCCGGTGCCCGAGCGGCTCCCTCCGTCCCAAGCCTGGGCCCGGCCGCCCCTCCCCCCGAAGCACAATGGTTCCTCCCGTCACCCGCCGCCTGCCGACCCCCCGCCCCCCCCCCCCCGCGCCGCGCCTGCGCGGTGCCGCGGCGCCCCGCTCACGTGCTCCCCGGCGTCCGGCGCGCGCGGCGGTGATGGCCGCGCTGCTGGGCTGCGCCGCGCGCCTGCGGGCGCTGGGCCCGCGCCTCCTGCCCCGCGCGCCCGCCCCGGCCAGGTGAGACCTGCCCCGCGGGGCCGCCCCCCCCCCCCACCGACCCACCGAGGGGCGGCGGGGCCGGCCGGGGCGCCGCTCCGCTCCGCCCCGCCCCGCCCTGCCTGCCCAAGGGCACTGCCGGAGGGGCCGCCGGGCGCGCCCGCCGGTGTCGCCGCGCGGCCTGGTGTCCTGGCTGCGCCGCCCCGGGGGCGCCGCTGGGAGCCCGGCCCGGCCCGGCCCGGCCCGGCCGCCTCTGGCCGCGTGTGCGCGGCGGGGCCGGCTCAGGGACAGCGGCCGCGGGGGAGCCCCGTGCCCCGCCGGCTGGCTGGGCGGGGGCGGAGCGCCCCTCGCTGCTCCGCTCTGCTGCCCTGTCGCGTTGGGCACGAGTGAGAGGAGAGTGGTCGGCTCTCTGCGAAGGGCGAGGGGCGCTGTCCTCCCGAGGGCACTGGTGGGGCAGCGGGTGCAGAAGGGGCCAGGGAGGAGGCGGGGGAGCAGGGGTTGCCCGTGGGTAACCGCAGCAGCTGAGCTGGGGCTTCTCCCTCCCGGTCAGACTCCGCTGTGTCAGTTTTGAGAAGGAATATCTTCCATATTTTTTTTTTTTTTGCTGTGGTTCCCGCTCTGCCACCACACAGGCTGTAAAACTCACCCCATGTGTGTGTGCCTGTCGCTGTTCTGACTGGCCGCGCTAATACGTGATTGAGGCCCTGCACAAAGCAATTAAACAAATGACACAGTTACTCATCATTTGCGAATACAAATGCTTAGTTATATAGAAGTTTGGGTCAGTTTTCCTTAAGTATATGAATGCGTGCTGTATTCTAGTGTTTGCAAAACTTAGTGAGGACCCAGTACAAGTGGGTGGGAGGAGATGTGGCGCTTCTAGTATGTAGATGTGTTACCTTACAGACTGTTCAGACAGCACCTGGTGTCACCGTTACCTCTGAAGGTGGTAAAACAGCATTAGTAACTGAAAAAAAAAAAAAAGTATCAGCATGTGGCTTTAATTAGTATTAATGACAGCTTGAAGGAAATTGTCGCTGCCCATGGCAGGGACGTTGGAACTAGAGGATTTTTAAGATCCCTTCTAGCCCAAAACATTCTATCAGTAAATGTCCCAATGATGCTATAGACCAATTTTTGCATAAAATTGGAGGATATGAAAGCATTTAATATACACACTGAGTTTTATGAGCTGATGTAACAGCTTGGAGCTACTGAAGGGATAAAGTTATTCTGTCCAGTCTCGCTTCTGTCTTGTTACAGCTTTGGTGGTCCCTCTCAGTCAACGTAACTTAATTTCTGGTAGAAAACTTGAAGGGTTTCTTGCCATTCTAGAAAAATAAATACGTTCAGCAGAGGACTCCGTGAGTTCCAGAGCTGTTTCAGGAGAAGGGCTGGGAACAGACAAGAGCCTGCAGCAGAGAACTTCTAGAGTGAAGTCTCGCCACCAAATTAAGGAAGTTGTTGCTACCCGCACTAGTTTTAGTGCTTATCAAAACACTCAGTTGATTTTATTCAGTAGCCTGACTGAAATCTTATCTTAAAGGATAGTTTTCAGCTGGTTTTAGTGGTTAAAGTGTAGCAGAATGTTAAATGCTTAAGTTGATGTGAAGGATGAAGTAGATAGATCTGTGCAGGAAGGACCAGGAACTGGGAAGACATCTGCAGTGTGTCTGGCAACAGGACCACAAGTTTAGTTAGCTGCAGATAATGAACAAACTTTTCTACTTTGTGGTAATTCAGCTGATTATTATTTTTTTTTCCTCAGCTAGAAGCTTGATTTCCTAAATTAGTTTATTGCTATAGGTAATAATCACCAAGAGTCATGGTTAGTCCTTGATGAAGGACTAACTGTTTTTTTTCAAGAAATGTGTGTTCTTGTGATAATTTGACTCTGGCAGCTACATTTTGATTTCCCTCGCAAATGATACTTTTTTCTTGTACCAAATTACACTCTTCTATATTTTCAAGTAAAAGTGGGGTCATAGGTGGGATAGTTCAGTGAAAACTCTTAATTCTCAGCCTAGATTTAGTTAACTAGAGAGTTTAGTAGAGAACACGTTCCCAGAAAACTGCAATGGTATTTATTTTAGCTTTCAGTCTAAGATGTTAATTACATGAGAGTAAGACTAAGCAGCACACCTAAATTCATGCATGATTTCTGGAAAATAATTCCTAAGATAATTTTTCATCTAAAATCTTTGTCTTACTGGCTATTACTATATGATTTAGACATCCTAGTGATGATGAAAACAAAGTGTAAAGCAGAAGTAACATTTATAAACTTAAATTTCACACAGAAGCATGTAATCTCATTTCATTTTTTACCTTGTGTAACTAATAATTGTTGATTTTTTTTTTCTACTTAAGCCTTTATTTCTGGAAGCGGACCTCTTCAAGAACTAGAATGACATGGACAACAATTAGACTTCCTGTACTTACTGTTCAGGTCTTGAGATGGTTTTTCAAGAGTGAAATGCAGTCCACTGCAATAAATTCCAGAGCATATTGATAAAGTTCTATTTGGAAGGGTGGGGAAAAAAACCCCCACAGTTCTTATAGTAAATGAGTAACAAGGAATAATCCAGCATTTTGCAAGAGAACTGGGTAAATGAATGGATATTTATATGTGTTTGATACAGTTGCTTTAGCATTGGAGGTAATGAAAGCAGTTCAGAGTCAGGTTTGAGACTTTCATTACAGTAACAGTTAAAGAAAAGTTGAAAATCTTATTTCTTCAGAGATGTGAAACAGTAACCATTCACATTCAAGCAGAGATTTTACCAAAGCATCATGTTGCTCTGATTTTTCTAGGAAAGTTGTAACTACCATCACCAAACTGTAAAGTAGACAAATGGTGGTTGGACTGTTTATTACACCTGTGTACATTTAGAGGCTCTCAGGAGCTTTTCTGTTGCTTTTCTGCCAGTATGATATGCACTGGACAGAGAAGCCATTCTTCATGCAAATGAGGTTTCAAATTACATCTCAGTACTTTGAAGTACGTCTGCATCTATTATGGAATGATGACTTTGACCACGGTGGGACAGAGTGGATATGCTAGATTAAGGTAGTCTCCCTGCAATGACCAATGGTTCCTGTAGCTCTGTTATGTGTTGCTGCACCACAGTTGAGCCAGTGCAATATACTGTGGCAGTGGTTCCTATTTAATTTTTTGTTGATTTAATCTAAACTTCCTCTGAATATGGATTAGGACACTTGATTGCATTAGGTTGTTGAGAAGCATTTAATTGAAAGAGCCTCAGATGAGCTCTAAAGCAAATTTACAGTTTCAAGTTAAGCAAGCTATGACGGACCAATACAACAGACTTCAGATCTACAACAACAAGCTTTAGCACTGCACAGATTTATGTGGTACAAATTATTTAATGGAACTTCATTCATAGAAGCTTCACTAAAGGAAGAGATGCTTAAATTTGTTGCTAGTAGTTGGCTGTCCAGAATGCTGTAACAACAAACCTGTCAGTCACTGAGTATTCAGAATAGATTTTGGATTAACGTCAGAATATTTTTAGGGAATTTATTTTATGTACTCCAGGTGATTATATAATGGTTTGATGTTACAGCTTGCTGCTGTGGGATAGTTAGTGTTGGGAGGAAGGGTGTTGGCTCTAGTCTTCCCACACTGACTGCCCTCCCCTTGCTGGTGAGCTGGTACTGCTATATAGATCAGAGTGTTCCTTGGAACTATTGCTGAGCTGATTTCATTTGCTAGACTGCAAGGAAAATGTTTTCTGAGGGATCAACAGGTTTTATTGGATCAGTTAACGATCTCATAAACTCTGGAAGGTTGGGGCCATGGGCAAAAGGAGAAGAGGGAACCTTTATGTGAAGGCTGTGTGACATTAGATCAATGCAGGTGTATTGCTGAATTGCACTTTCAGATGTGCAAGTACTAGGATATTAATCTGAAGTTGACACCCTATCTGTTTCCATAGAAAAGGAGACCAATTAGGCTCCTAAAGTGTGGATCGTGAAAGTTTAGCTGAGGAGGATAATCAAGTGGATTCTCCACATGGAAGTTTTGCAAGGCATCTCTGGCTTTTCTTTCACTTCTTAGGTTTGACATTCTAGTCTGTGAGATTATATGTCAGTTTTCAGGACTGTGGAGCAATAGCAAGTTGTGTTGTAGTCAAGCTTGCTTTTTGCAAGGTCTCAGTTTTGTTTGGAGGAGTGATTGCTGATGAAGTTGTTAAGAGTGCAACCATGTACAGTGCTTTTCAAGCTGTCCTTGTAAAGACTGTTGTCTTTTGGTATTTTGTGGTGGGGTCTAGGACAACTGGCTGCTACCAACGGAATGCTGCCAAGACACTTCTGTATTGCCAATTCACTGCTGGGACAGCTGGCCGCCAAAAACTAGGGTGTTTTCTTTCAGGACCGTGAGCAGAATCTTGGGGAGCCGGTGCCTTTGCTCATGGGACTCTGAATTTTGCAAGGTAACTGTATATATGTAGGGGGGGCATATTAGTCAGACAATTTGTAGCATGAAAAATTAATCATGAGATAAAGGCAACTCAATCAAATGTATTTAAAACAGCTTGTTTCAGGTTGCAGTCCTAATAATCACTTTAAAAACTGTGTTTTGATGTTTTCTAAGTGCATTTTAACATTACTTTTAGAAAGTACCTTGTGTTTGATTGAGTTGCCTTTTATCTCATTGTTTCTGTGTTACAAATTGTGCAACTCATGCATTCTCCTATGTATATCTGCAGTTTGACTGCAGAAGAAGAGCCCTGTGAGCAGGGCTGCCTGCTGCCCGAGGTTCTGCTCATGGTGCTGAGAGCAGTTCTCTTCATGGTGCTGAACCAGCACTCCCTGTTGGTCCGGGGCCAGTTGTGCCGATGGTGAATTATCAATGCAGATGTGGGTGGTGGCCAGTTGGCAGTGGCCAGTTGTCCTTTTCCGTTGTGGTGTGCTTGTACAAGATTGAAGCACTTTGGTGTGGTACGAGAGGAATACCTTTTTAAATAATGTTTCAAATCTGGAGGGGATTTGATTTGAACTTTGGGTAATCCATAAGTTAAAAACCCAAATGATTCATACTTTCTTGTGAGTTGTTTTGTTTTTTTTTTAATTAGCTGAGGACTACATGCTTTTGGCAATTTGCTATTGTACTCAGCAATGCATCATGAGTGGAGGAAAACGTAGAATTGAATGCTTAATTACATTAGCAAAATGGTAGAAGTACTAGGTTTTAAATGCAGAGGAGGCATTCTGTAGACTCACTTTTGGTAATACTGAAGCAACGCTCTGTCGTAATAGTTTCATAAAATGCATTGTTTTTGCAGTTGTATGTTTTTTACTGACAGACATAAAATGTGTAGAGACTTCCTAAGAACTAATAGCAAAGCAAAGTTTTCCTGCTTTGCTTCTTGCAAGTCACTTCGGCACAATTTTTAGATATTCTCCAAGAAACCTGAGGTTTCTTAGTCTACATGAAAAAACATGAAATATTCTCTTAAAGGATCTTAACTGTATCTCACTGAAACAAGGATACAGTGGCCTTAACATTGTAGCCTTGTTTTGTAGGTGACTATATCTAAGTCAGGTGAAGTACAGTTTAGCAGTCACGTGCATCATGTTGGGATCTCAGGTTGTATATTTAGTAAACTTAACTAATGCTAAATCTATATGTAGTGCTTTTATGTACAGCAGTGAGTTTTAACTGTTCTAAGTTTACCATTTTCTAATTCGAGCATGGCTTGTCTTTTGAAAAGTATTTCAACCTGTCACCTATTTACTTGAGAATTTAGTTGACAGTTTAGTTAAGAACAGAATATTCAGTACTTCTTACAGAAAAAGCAGAGCAACTACCTAATTGTGGCTCTGATAAAGGGAGGGAAATACCCATATAGTGGCTTTGTAGTTCTGTTTTTTTTGAATGTTTGGAAATGGTCAGATTTTACAGAAAGTAAACTTTGTGCTGCTGCCAGAGAGAGCACTGTAACTATGTTTTGAGTTTTGGGAAGGATTGGACATTTTTGCTCAGGCTAGTAAGATGGGTTTCTTTAGGAAACTGAAGACACTGCCTTTAGTCTACTCTAGAAATATGGAAAACATACAAGTAAGTACTTCAACACGGGACTGAGATTCTCACTAAACCTTTGCAAACATAGAGGAATTTTACTAGTTGACTTGGTATGAATTTCCCCATGCACACTTCATCTCTGCTTAAGTTTTTTTTACACCGTTGTCTTCAGCTGCTTTCCAAATGTTGCAGCTAAATTGGAGGTGGAAAGTTACTGCTAAATAGTAGGTGGTTGTGTGTTGGGATGATGAATGTGTAATTGGTTGATCTTCCTTGTGTCGGCAGGGTCTGCAGTTTTATTCCTCACAATTGTAGAGATAAAGCTGAAAATTATGTAAAGGCTCAAATGTCAGAAGGCTACTTCCAATCTGGTGATTGTGGGAGTAGAAGAGAGTTCACTTTATAGGGCTTAATATATCCTTTGAGCTTCTCTGGGTATGTACCAAGAAACACAGGTCTGAAGCATAGTGAAGAGAAATTATACATTGGGGAAGAATTGGATTGCTAATAGAAACAGACCTGAAGTTTGTCATGCAGCTTCACATACTTGCAAATTTATTGTTTCACATGGACAAAAATCTTAAAATGCTGCTTAAAGGTAATTGATTAAACTAAATACTTGGCATTTATTGCAGCTTGTGGAGAAGTGTTACTCATTTATCCATGTAGCATAGCATTTAATTCTGAATAAAGTGAATTAAAATAATTGAAATAAATATGGTTACATAGTAAGACTATATAATCTAACATCTAGCACTGCGGCAGGACCAGAAATGCCAGGGTCTTGCATGATAGATTTCTTTTTTTTCCTCCCTTCCTAATATTACTGTATAAGCTTCCAGATGAGATTTGACTGTCAAAGTACCCTATTCCAATATTTCATTACAATTAATATGACAACAATTAGTATTACCAGTGTGATGTCTGATGGATTAGGTATAGTTGCCTCTGTACTTGGAAAGTGAGATGGAATAGATGAGTCTTTTGAGTTTTTTAAACTAGGATTTTTTGAGAGTAAACAAACCATGACAAGCAGAATATTTCTCTCTATTCTGTCTATGTTGCTTTTGTTAGGAGTTGAAGAACTGAAATGTTTTGTTGAGTTTTTTGGGGTATTTTTCTATATAGTGTTTCATGTTCAGGAGCAGCTTGTTTTTTCGCTGTACTATTGTGTAGCCAGTTGTACACCGTCGTACATTTCTGTGTTTTAATCCAAAACATGCAACTTTATTTTGTCTGTATTAAATTTATTTTTTGTTGATTTCAGACCATTATATCAAGTAATCAAGATGACACTGAAGTCCGAGGCTCTCCTTCTAAGAGTTTGTCACCATTATGGTGTCATCTGTAAAATTTTATAAGTTTATTAACTCTACTGTCATCCAAATTTTTAATGAACTTAGCTTAGTCTTCTCTATTCTCACCTACACCCCTATCTCCTTGTTAAAATCTAGTCATGGTAAAATGGGTAAAATTTACATAGTGTGGTTGCAGTTAACACTTTTTGAAAGCTAAACATTGTATGATCTGTATTTTTCTATTTTAAGAGATGTGTATTTTCTAAAATTGTCTTCCTTATATGTAGAAGCCTTTCTTGCTGCCTTTTTGTGACTTCCACAGTTATTTTAACAAATTGTTATTGTGGGGTTGGCTTAGCATTATGCAGTACCTCAAATCATGCTACAAGTGTGCTAATTTATTCTACTGCTGAAAGCCTAGAGATGGTAAGGTACACCTTAGTCTTATGCTAGACATTGTGTTTCAGGCTGATGATGGTGATTTAGGTGGATGCCAGTGGAAGTTAAAGAGTGGCTGTTTTATAATCTTATACTGGTTTCCCGTGTCTGTCTGAAACTGAAACTCGAACTCCCATGTTGCCATTCCTTAAAATGTCTTTGATCAACATAAATTAACAGATACACCAGTACCGTATTTGGTAATACCAGGTGGTAGTGGTGGGTAAACAGAAATGCCCAATTCTGCTGATTTTTTAGAAGGCTAAGTTACTGTATAAAAATAACACTTAATATGCAGCTATAATATTTTACAGTGTGCAAGCACAGCTTGATATAGTATAATATTCTAAACTTAGGTTTCAAACAGCATCATGATATTTACTAAGTAGGGAAAATTTAGTAACAGGTGAAACTTTAGTCCTTTCATGCTGTTAACCAGCTTTTTACCTTCATACTTCATCTGGTGGAGCTATTCAGGTGCTTTAAAATGTTTGTGACTTTTGACACAGAGAATCTTACAAAGACGGTTTTCTTAAAGCAGTGCAGGTCTTTAGGCTAAGAAATGTAAATAACCATTAGTTTACGGTTACAAGTGTGCTGTATGGCATAAGATGCAGTTCAATTGTTTGCAAAATACTGTAAACCAATAGAAAAAGACCTTTCAATTTTAATGTGAAGCATGGATGTTTTGTCCACTTGTACTTTGATTGTTAGTGGAAATCAAGTATAAATTTCTGTGTTCCAGACAGTAAGTTGTGTTGCTGCTCACTTCCAAAGCATTTTTTTTCAAGTTGAAGTATTGTGAAAAGCTTTCACAGCTCAGTTAGGAAACAGATTATGCTTCACGCTGATTTTATTTAAAGAATTTTACTCCTAGAATTTATGGCCTGCTCAGTTATCAAATCAAGTTTTCAAATAGGTGGGAAAAGGTGGTCTGTGGGCTACTCACAATAGGCTATCAGGTGGTAAACCATCCATCTGTTTTTACCACCACACTGTTATGCACCCCACTGGTGATTTTTCTGCCCTTTAGCAGCTGTTTACTAATACTGCTGAAACACTGAGTTGCCACAGTATCACAGTATCTTTCTGGTTGGAAGAGACCTTCGAGATCATTGAGTCCAACCACTACCCTACCTCTGCAGTGTCCACCACTAAACCCTGTTCCCTGACACCACATCTGTCTTCTTAGATGTCTCCAGGGATGATGGCTCAACTGCCTTCTTAGACAGCCTGGATCACCCAGTCCAAATTCTGCCCGAGAACAGGACAACCCCAAAGTCCACACCATGTCCCCTGAGGGTGTTGTCTAAATGCTTTTTGAATATTGTCAGGTTCTGTGCCATTACTGCTTCCCTGGGGAGCCTATTCCAGTGCTCCACCAGCCTCTAGGTGAAGAATCTCTTCCTAATATTCAACCCATACTTCCCTCTGCACATCTTCCTACCGTTCCCTTGGGTCCTGTCATTGGTCACCAGAGAGAAGAGGTCAGCTCCTACTCCTCCTTCCCTAATGAGGAATCAGTAAGCTGTGATGAGGTCTCCTCTCGGTCTCCTCCAGGCTGAACAGACCAAGTGCCTTCAGATGCACCTCATATGGCATCCCCTCTAAACCCTTCACCAACCTCATGGTCCTCCTCTGGACACTCTGGTGGTTTTGTATCTTTTTTTGTACTGTGATGGCCAAAACTGCTTTCTCTCCTCCACTGGACCTCCTTTGCTAGGAACTAGCGTTGGTTGGTGAGAAACCAGCCGGCAGATACAGCTGGGACCAAGCTCCAGGTCTCTTTTGTAGAGAATGCCAGCACTCCTTACTTTTCATCTACCAGTTTAACAGAATGTTTAGCCTTTACTAGATAGGACTTCTGGAGCATCTGTTACAGCAAGGGAGTATAAAAATTATATTTTTTTTGGTGTGTGTGCTTTTTTTTTTTTTTTTAAACTACAGATGTTACAGAAATTTAGGTGAAAAGCTGGCTAGAGAGCCAGAGATGAGGGAGGGCAATTTCAGAAGTTGCTGAATCATCTTTTTGCCATCCAACGTGTATTACTTCCTTTGTATAGGAGTCTGGTGGAGGATAGTCTAGTTTATTTTATGCAGTTTTAAGGACAATTGAGAACCAACTTCCAAAAAACCCTGTGTGTAGTGGTAATTTTACGTGCACAGGTAAAATTCTCAATTCCGCTATGACACAAATACTATTTTCTTATTCTTACATACCTTAACTTGTTCTTTAAAAAAAAAATAATAGAAAATTGGCAGTCTCTTACTGTTTTGCTAGAAGTAAGAACACTTTCTCATTATGTTTCTTGTTGTTGTCGTCACTTTATTTTGAGAAAATAAATATTAAATGCAGTGTTGATGTTGAAAAGAAAGGTATGATTTGCTGCCTTGATTTGCTCTATTCTGAAAGAGATGTCTGGAGTGATTTTTCAAAAACATGTGAGAACTTTTTGAGAATCCTTAATGGGACAATAGACTTCTGTAGCACTTGGATGACTTAAATTTTTTTTATTTTTGTGGGAAAAGTGTTTGAAACATTTAACTCATGAGGTGAATCCAACTAAAAATCTCAAAGGAAAAGCTGTTCCAGTGAGAAAATATACATGACTATATGTTTTGTAAGGAGAAAGACACTGAAATGTGTCACACGCAATTGGAATGTTTTTGAGAAGCTGTTCATCAGCAAGAGTGCATTAACTTTTTGACATGGTGTGATTAGTGTAGTTGCAAATGACTTACAGAAGTGTAATGTCTGGGTTTTTGTTTTGTTTTGTTTTTACTTAAGCAGAAACGTTCTCTACCAAACACGGTTCCTTACAGTTGCACCTCAACAGGAGGGAAGAATTAAAGAAGAACCAATTTCAGAAATTCAAAACAGACGGGGCTGGCAGTTTGACTGGGCATTAAATAAACTGGATAACTCTGTCAGAAAAACTGGCCGCATCCCTAAAACCCTTCTACTAAAAGTGTTCAATGAAATATGCAAAACAGGTAAGTTGCTTCCAATTAAAAGAAAACAAAAGCAAAATATAAAAGCTAAAATGTATTGATTCATCAGACCAACTAAACTAATATAAAGAGTTCTGGCTTTCATTTTGTCTTCAAGTGTTGTTTAATCTGCTGCATATGATTAGCATAATTCAAGTGCTTTGAATGCACAAGTTAGTTTTCCTGGTTTTTTTTTTTTTTGTCTTTGGGAATGTGTAAGTCTTGTAAAAATTTAGTGTGCTTATAAGAAATCTTATCATACTGTCTTGCTTATTGTGGGTTTTTTTTATCAGGTAATGTTAAACTTCCTCATATAACTGTACTGTGAACTCTGAACAGGGATCATATCTGTGTTACATAGTATATTTTTTACATGTCTGTAATAAACCAAATGTCCCCACTCTTCCCCATTCCCTGGTAGCTGTGGCTGTCTGGGACAAGAAAGCTTTTATGTTTTTAAAAAAATAAGCAGCGGAGGCATTGTTCATTTTGACAGACTCAATACCCCTTCGGTTAAAAGTAGGCAGACTTTATTAATATTTTGCAAACCAGGTACCACAGTTAATGAGTCAATGGAGACATTTGATGAATACTGGCAGTAATACTTAGTGAATATATTTAGCAATGACAGTATATTGTTTTGGTTTAGTTTTAAACTTTGTTGTGTATTGCTCTGGTCTGTTACTGGCTTGTATACCTGGGGTTGCGCTTTTACAAGTTTTCCAGTTCAGTGTTTAAAAGCTGAGTGCTTGATTCCTGCTCTTTTTTCTGTTGAACTTTGCCGTTTTCCCCTTCTGCTTGTGATATCCTTTCTGATTCTGACTGCTTTAATTTTTTTTTAAGGTATAAGCTTGTAATTCACAAGTGTGGGTTGGCAGGATTTTATATCTCTAAGCTTATGTGTGAATCACAGTTCTTTATGATCTTTAATTACACAGTTTTTAGGAACATATTAGCAAAAGTATTAATTGCTTATGGTGGTTTCCTTTAACTGTGTAAGTATAGTTTTTTTTTTTAAAAAAAAAAAAGGTGTAGAACTTCGTGAGAGATTTAACTAAAATGCTGTCATAATAAATTACGAATATTTACATATAAGCTCTTGTCCTGCAATACTTTCCATACTCATCCTTTCCTGTTTCTTTTGCTTTTCCAGGTACTTGGTCACTAGTATAATGCTGGCATTGTGAAACCGTAGATGTGTTGGCGTTTTTATTTCATGAACTAATTGTATGCAGGGATTTAAAAGTTAGTCAAGTGTGACTTATTTCACCCCTCCATTATGTCTTCAGAAGTTCAAGTCCCCATTTGCAGTTTCTGCCTGTGCCCTCTCAATACTTCAATTTAGTTCTCTTCTCATTATTGCTTAGTTTTCTACCTACTACTGCCTGTGTTTCTTCTCGAATGAATTTATTCTGTATTAATAACTTTTCTGCTGTAGATTGAGCACTTGAAACATAGTTCACAGTAGTTATGCGATATCCTAGGTTTGCTGGTCCTTCTCAGTACCTGAAGATGTAATTCTAGATGGTAGATAGCTTTGTTCTGTTGAGGTTTGCTTTGTGTGACGTTTTGGGTGTGTGTTTTGGTTTTGTTTGGGGTTTTTTTTGTTGTTGTTTTTACTTTATTTTTCCAATATTTCATAGCTGTATAGCTGTTTATACAGTTCTTTATAATTTTAAAATTACACTTGCAGGGGTCAGCAGCACCTGAAAATAACCTTTGTGGCAACAGCTCTTGCCTCTGTGGTGGGCTGTGCACCACTTGGCACGTTGACATGATGACTTGGAAGTAACTTAGAAAGAATTAATTATGCTTTAGGGTGCAAGCAATTTTGGAAGTCTGAATCTTTCATATGCATGAATCTACATATATGTCTCTGAGATAGAAATGATTTTTTATTGTTTATGTTGTATGTGAACATTTATCTTGCTCCTCATTAGGGGAAATTACTTCTGAAATATACCTTTCTCTGTGATAAGAAAGGTAACATTGGTTTATTTTTCTTTATAGTATGCTGCTTTCTGAAGGAACTCCCTTTTATTTTTGATTACTGGGTTTGCATATAAAGATTGAAAAAAAAATTGTCTCCCTCTTATCGGGTCATCTGTGATAGATTCTGCAGCTCTGCCTTACTTTGCCTTAAGAGTAGTAGTGAAATCCAAGAAAGACAGATGAGCTTGTAGTTACTTTTTTGACATCCTGGGACTAGTGCAGAAGTCAGAGAAGGTAGACATTCTTACAGCTTTCTTTCATGATTCTCTAGCTGTAAATTATTTATTTTATATTGACCAAAGGCACAAGTGGAAATAAAAATTTAAATGTGCAGTGTCTCTGAATATCAGTTTTGGAGTAATATGGAATCACAGAATCACCAAGGCTGAAAAAGACCTTTAAGATCATCAGGTCCAGCCTGTGACCTAACAGCACCACATCGGCTAGACCCTAAGTGCCACATCCAGCCTATCCTTGAACACATGCAGGGATGGTTCCTCCACTACTTTCCTGGGAAGTCCATTTCAATGTCTAATCACCCTATCCGTGAGGAAGTACTTCCTAATATCCAACCTAAACCTCCCCTGGAGCAGCTTGAGGCTATGCCCTCTTGTCTTGTTGCTAGTTGCCTGGATTTGATGTGAAGTATTTTGTAATTTTAGAAATTTACCAGAAAGTAATATCCCTGTTAGGATGAAATTATCTGTGGATCTTGGATTGGGAAAATTAAAGTACTAGATCATCCAAGTTTAGTGTTTTATTGTACTAAATGGCACATTTTATCGTGAATCTTTCTCATGATAAGGCATAATAGTGTCATTGTTTAATAATTTGAGTCTACTGTTCAGTAAAAATCTGCAAACTTATACGTATAAGATTCTATTCAGTAAATATCCTTAAATACTTCACTGGGTCTGTCTGGAATATTTTTTTCTAATACGAAATGCATAATTATTTGTAAAGAAATATTATGCTTGTGTTCAACTTGCAGGGTGTCCAGGGAGTAACCAGACCTTGCTTTTGTTGCGAAGTTGTGGTGCTCTTTTACCAGAGGTATTGTCACCTGAAAGAACAGAACTAGCCCATATGATATGGGACAAGATGAAAGAACTAGGTAGGTTGGTTTTGCTATGTGTTTTAGTTACTTCCTTTGTAATCAGAGACTGAATATATTTTAGTAGTGTTTAAGTGTTAGATTATAACAGCAAATACTCAATACCAAATAAACACTAGATTTTATTATTCAGGTGAGACACCTGTCTTCTATTTTGGGAGTTATACTGACATCTAGGGGTGTTAATAAGTCTAAAGATTATTTTTGTGTGTGTGTAAGATGCTTAAATTGGACTTGTGCTTGAGTTTGATTGTTGTAAAAATGTATTTTACTTTTCTGTTAGATGTTATCTGGATCTCTTGTGGGCTGAGTATTCATAGTGCTACCAACTATTTTATCAGATTATATTTTTTCTTTTAAGCCATTCATTTATCTATAGATGTTGCATAGGTGAACTGCTTCTTGATAGTAATAGTGCTGTATCCGTAAAACAAATACAGCTGTAGAGATGGTGGAATAGCATGCACACAGGCATTGATGTTAGTGTACTCTTGTTATGTTTTAGTCTTTTATAATCAAATGTGTGCTGTTAAATAAATGTCTGATATTTCAAACGTGGATAAAATGAAGTAGTCTGATGATACATGAAGTTCATACAGAAGAAAAGAGGATATGAAATTAATTACCAGAGAAAGCTATAAATTATGTTGATTTTAGAGAACCTGCATTCACTGACCGGTTGAAATTTTTCCTTAGGTGCTGTGTATGATACAAGCCATTTTAATGCTTTACTCAAAGTCTACCTTCAGAATGAGCATAAATTTTCTCCGACGGAATTCTTGGCCAGAATGGAGGAAGCTAATGTGCAGCCCAATCGAGTATGTTACCTTTTTATGGCATCTTCATTCTTAATAGTAGTATCCATTTATTGGATGGAAATCATTACCTTCCCCTTCTTGTTTTCTCTAGGTTACATACCAAAGGTTGATTGGTGCTTATTGCAATGAGGGTGACATTGAAGGAGCAAGGTATTCTTTTGCATTTATTTTTAAAGGGGTTTCCACAAAATCTGTTTCTCACGTTCCCTACCATTAATGTTAAAACTCACTTCAGTGTAATTGTTAAAAATTGAGCAAAGCAAAGAGAAGGTTTAAGTATATTTTAACCAAGCACTGAAGAGCAGTTTTTTAGAGACAGCTGGAACTTCCACAAGCAAAATAAAAATAAATGATAGACCAGTGTTTTCAAATCAAATTGAATTAAAGTTGCTCGGAAAATAACATCTTTTGTAATTTCTAGAACCAGTATGAAAACATAGGAGGTTATGAAGGCTTACAGCCAGTGTAAGGAAAAGGCTACTGGGAAAGACATTTGAGAATAAAGTGGGCTAAGGAGCAAAAAGTAGTATTTCTAATTTTTATTGTCATTGTTGTGGAGGCCTAGCTGGGTATCTAATGTTTTAATTTTAGAAAGGTTAAGTTGCAACAGTGTGGTGGCTGGGCATGAGAAATACGTAGAAGGAAGATAAAAATAGAAGAACCCAGTCCTCTTTCCCCAACGTTTGTCTACGTTTCAAAGTGACAAATACAATTAATCTGAAAAAAAATGAAGATGACCACATTTAATGGGTCAGTGACATGAGGATTTGGCTTTGTTTGATCCTTGCTTGTCCAGCAGAGCAGCAATAGCTCAGTAGTTTATCTTTGCAAAGGAAAAAAAAAATCTAACAATTAATTGTATTGTATTTTGCAGTAAGATTCTTGGATTTATGAAGAGTAAAGATCTCCCAATCACTGAGGCGGTATTCAGTAGCCTTGTGAAAGGTCATGCAAGATCAGGGTAATGTAATACCTGTTTCTTTTGTTTTATTCTAGTTTTACTACAATATAAAGTGATACTATATGGAAAAATTGCATGCTGCAGAACAATGTGATGGTTTTAAATAATAATATGTAGAAGACTGTCTTTTTTAGACAATTTTTGAAGTAAAACAGGGCTTGAAGTAAAACAGAGGAATTAGATTTTTCTTGTTTCTGAAATTCCTGAATTTCAAGATAAATTACTTTTGTACTGTTTAAAGAACAATTTTGATGAGCTTAGTTTTGAACTTTTTCAATTGTTAAAGCTGACAGAGTATTCTAAGTTTTATACAATAACTAAAAGATTTGCGTTTTCACCTTTTAGGATTTACTTACTTAAAATAACTTTCCCTGTGCTTGTTACAGTCTTTGTTTCCAATTCCAATTAATGAGGAAATGTGGAAGTCACAATAAACATTATTATGATTAAATCTATTAAGGTCTTTATTTTGAATTCTTTCAGAGATATCAAGAGTGCAGAAAATATCCTCTCAGTGATGAGGATGGCTGGTGTTGAACCAGGACCAGACACCTATTTATCGCTGCTGAATGTCTATGCTGAAAAGGGAGATGCTGACAGCATCAAAAAGGTATTGCAAGTTTGAGTTTAAATAAAACTTTTTTGATCTTTTGTTCAATTTAGTTTTGGAATGCTTTCTATCCATGCAGGAGTGTAATAATGCTGAGTTGTATTGCTTGTTTTCACCTAGTCCACAGCAATTAAACATTTTTTTTTTTTTGCATCAGAATAGCTGGTTAACTGAAAGCAGTCTCATACTTTATGAAATGAATTTGTGAAAAATACTTGTCTTTTGATACTTCCCTTTCACTCTGAGAAGCTGTGTTTGTCACTGAGTGATTTAATCATTCAGACTTTTTAAAAAAAGACAAATAGTGCACATAAGGTGCTTATGTATTTATTTATAAAAAGAAGCAGTAAACTGTGATTATTCTGCTCCCATGAAGCCATTCGTTGGCTCCCATTGAAACCACAGTAAAACTGAATTTTTTTTGAGACCTCATACCAGCAGCTTAGGTGTTCATGAAGTGTGGATAAATAGTGCTGCCTTACAGCAGCTGATTTTTTTTTTTTCCCAAGTATTCTTTCTTCCTCTTTTTTAAATCAAAGTATTCAGAAAGGAATGAGAAAATAAAAGTTGAGTTTAATAAATAGTATCAGATGGAGAAGACCAAATCAAGGAAGAGGATATGGGAAATAATATTGTTCTGAGACTTAGTACTTAATCAAATATTAATCAACCAGCCTTCTTCCAAACACTAAGAAAAAATTGATAAATCATTCTCCCTTTTTCAAAACAATTTATTTTGAATGTAAGCTCCCAATGGGAACACATCTGTTTTCATATATTAGATATTAAAGATATCTAATATATCCCTTTTATCTGTGTCTCTTTATTTTTCCAGTCTAAAGGTGTTTGAGTCCCACTCCATAGAGCTTTGGTATTCTCTACCATATTCCCTGTATCTAAACCCATGGTTTTAAAAGAGGGAAAAAAACCCCTAGCTTTTTGAGGTTTTTTGTGGGGTATTTTGTTAGTATTATTTTATTTTAATGTATTATGTTTCTGTCACTGGAGTTTATTAAATTTATTCTGGCTTACAGACTCTAGAAGAGGTTGAGAAGACTGAAGGGTACCTTATGGATAGGATTTTGATGCAGGTGATTTTTAGCCTTGCTAAGGCTGGATATCCTCAGCATATTGAAGATATTAAAGAACGCATAAGATTTGAAAGGGAATTAATTCCAGGTATGTCCTTTGTTATTACAGCAGTGTTTTGGTACTTAGAATGGAGAGGGAAAGCATTTTCATTCTTTTTTCGCAACAATAACTATTGTAGCCAAGACCAGGTAATTTTTGTACTTTTCTCTTGAATATTTAGGGAAAACAATATTTTTGCCATTGGTTTGTGGATTAATTTGTGCTGCTTTAGATAAAATTTTAATAAAAAAAAAACCAAACAAACAATCTACTAAGTTGTGTACACAAATTAATCTATTTATTTAACATCTAAAATTTATTAAGATTTTAAAGGAAGGCAGTATGTGTGGAGTCCTTTCTTCAAACAACACTTGGAATTCCTGTTGTGACAGCTCATTGTGAATATCATGAAAAGAGAGACTAAACACTGAATATATCACTTTATCTACAGTTAAATTCACTTTTGGATCCTAGCATGCATAATCTGATTGATAGCTGTTAATTATACTTTGTTTTTTCTTTTTGATGTGTTTCTCTGTTTTAGTATCCTGTCATGCTGCTGTGGTGATGCTTCTGTGATTTTTGGCATAGTCTTTTTAATGGAAAAAATGAATCTCATTGATAAGTAATTTTGAAAAATGTAGTCTCAAGTTTGATTGGTTAGTAATGTTTAATGCTAATGATACTTGAAAAAAATTGGTTTTCTTAGTTTTAGCTAATTTTAATGGGAAGATAGTTATATGCCCTTTTTTTAATTTTGTTGTTCTTTGTTTTTTATTTGCTAGATGCAATGAACCTGTGTTTGACTCTGATAACTCATGGCTTTGAAGACATAAGTTTCCATATTTTGAAGTCTTTTAATCATGTATCACGTGACAATGTGGACCAGGGTAGCTTTTTTTTGCAACATTGTGTAAACAGAGATCTGGTATGCAGAATAGTCATACTTTTTTCTTAATATATGAGTAACAGTAAATTTTTTAGTTTAATGTGAAGGTACAGAAGGTTGTGTGTTTTTTTGCATGATTATTAAAGAATGAAAGAAGGATTTTAATATTTTATATTGATTGGAATAGTAAATTGAAATTTAGAAAGGCATAACATTCGGCATGTGTAATACCCATTTCCTAAACACTAGAAGAATCTGAGATTCTTAACAATTTTAGAAATTGGAAAATATATTCAATTTTTTAAATTCTTTGCAGCCTGTGAACAAGCTGAAGCAGTTTTGTACTGAGTTAAAAGAAACAAAAATGCACTCTGCACCATTACCGTTTGTTTTGCGTTGTGCTTTGGAGACCAACAGATCAGGTACTGAGCTTGTTTAGTTACTTTACGTCTGCTTATTTAAAGTACTTGGTCATTGCTTAATTATCTTGTGAATGTTTTCAGCCTTGGCCATTGATGTGATGAAGATGATGAAAGAGGAAGGCTTGCCACTCAGACCTCATTATTGCTGGCCACTGCTAGTTGGGTACCAGAAAGAGAAGAATCTTAAAGGTTGGTTATCTGATGAAAGCTTCTCTAGCTCTATTGCAAACCTAGTACACAAATCCTTATTAAAACATTGCTATGAGATTCAGCAGACTCTTGAAGGTAAACAAAAGACCTTACTGCATGTTTTTGTTGCAATATTTTTCCTTCAAAGAGACTTTTTTACAAAGCCTCCTTTCTTACTTATGACACAGTTCTACAAATTTAAAATCAGCCTTTGCAGCAAAGATGTGTGAGAGTGTTTATCTTTTTAGTTCTTCACATTTTTTCTGGCTTCCGCTGGTTCTTTTTGGTTTTGTTCTGCTCATTACCTTTTACAGTTTACTCTTAAGGAACTGAAATCTGAGAGAAGAATTTACAAGTAAGGTTATGTTTTAATCGCTGTCTTGGACTGTAAATCCAGTCCTTTTTTCATGCCAACTTCATATTGTCTACCTAATAAGCCAAACTTCGTTGCAATAATAAAAACTGTTGGAGAACTTACATTGCTGAATGTGTGAGCCTGACCTGACAGCATACTGATTGAAGGACAGAAGTGCTCAATCTGTGGGATTCTTAAGTAGGCTTAAGCATTTAGCATACTTTCCCCTGTTACACATGGGGATGTCTACAGGATATGAATAAGAATTGAACAAATATTAAATTTTAGAGTACAGTATCTAGTTCTTTGGTTTGCGTTATTGGTAATTCAGAAAGAATGGTATTGTAAAAAGATGCTTTTAACAGAAGTACTTCCCCCTTGGGGAAACAAAAAACTGTCTTTTTCATCTTATCTCACAGTATAATGTGCTTTAGAATGAGATGCAGAGTTGTTAGTGTGACACTGGGTGACAAACAAAATGCACAAACAAAAAAAAAGTGCTTTTAGCAGACTCTTCATATCGCAATTTTATCTTAAATATACAGTCACATTCCAGTTTGGAAGAAATGCTGAAACAAGTATTCCCTAATTGTTTCTGGCTATAAAAATGTCTCAAGTCTTTTTCAAAAATCCTTTGTGAAAACAATATTCAGTTTTTATTAACTCCTTAGGCTCTGTTCCTGCTAGACTACTTCCCTAGTTTATATTCTCCCAGGTTTTCAAGTGCTTGAAAGTTCTATGGTATTTTTGAAGTCTGGCAACATTGTTTTAGTTGGGTCCTTTGTGACTTACTTGAAGTACAGTGTTGCCAAAAATAAGTAAATTGAAAGTGGTGTGATACTTCTCTATGTGAATGGTGCCTACTGAAAAAATGTGCATTCTGTTAATCCAAGGAAAATTTCACCTCACTAACACAATTAGAGGAGAGGTGTTGAAAGTATTTTTAGATTTAGACTTAGGTCCCCAAACTGAAGCAGTATCTGACCTTCAGGAGTTTTCATGTCTCTCTTGATTGATTTGGACTCCTACTGTAGACATCAGCTATGCATGGGATAGTAGTTCCTGCTGGAAGTCATGGGAGCAAACTGAGAAAAAACTGATGAAGGAACCCTCAGTTCTGACTTAGCAATTTCTATCTGCAAAGGCATCAAATACATAAAGTTCTATATGGCTGATAGTACTGTAGATTGGCAAACACGTTTTTGTAACCTGGTATTTAGTCTCTGATTTTGAATTGTCAAATGGGAACATTACCACTCTGTGCATACCTACGAGAGACAGTGATTTTGAAATTCTTAAAATGCATAAGAAGATATCTAAGCAATTTCTTCTGGAGTGAAGAATCAGTCAAATTACTCTTGCTGCAGTGAAACAAGTTGTCTTGTTCTCTCCCATGTGTAAGCTCAGATATTTTTTTTTAAAATTTAATAATAAAAAAATGAATAAACGTGATCCGCTTTGTAAAAATAGAACCAGTAGGCTTGAAAGAAAGTAAATAGTGGGAAAAAACCTAACCCACCCTGAAATTGTTTCATAGAAATAATAGGGCAAAAAATAATGCTGCAGTGAGAACCTAAAGGTGACAGCAGGTAGTCAATGAAAAGAGTGGTGTTTTCTAGTAGCAAAAAATAAGAGAGCTGTTTGAACTGAAGTATAGATGGACACTGTATCACATCTCCATATACCAAACAAAAGGTAATAATTCCTTTCTCTACAAAGTTGTGATGCTTGGTGTAATGTGTTTAATTTTGCATCTCAGTATAGGTAATACTGAAAGTGGAAAAAACTTTGAGGAAAAACTATTAAAAATGTGATGGAATATAGACAGTGGACTAAATAATCATTAAAGAACACAATGTAAGCAACAACCTATCTATAACTGCAGGGTACAGATGTCTGAATGAGTATGTATAAGTGTGACCTAAACAATTACATAACTAGTAGCCGTGTTTAATTATACTTTCATCTAACGTTTATTGTAACAAAAGCTGACACTGGCTATCAAAGGAAATTCCCCAGCTTCTCTATTACAGAATTAAGTTTAAAATAAAAGTAGCAGTGAAGTGGTGGCTAAGAGGAATGAAGCTAAGCAAGGCCATTTTATAATAAATATACCGTAGATAACTCAACCACTCTGAAATGGCAAACAGTTCAGTCATTTTACACAGGTAGATAATTTCGGATGGGGTATTCTTGCTTTAATGCACGTCTGTTATATAAGTTGATAATGAATTTTTCCATACTATTTGTCTAAGTAAACACTTTTAGGCTTTTAGGAATGGAAAGTGCTTGCAGGGTTTAAAAAATGAGTATGCAGTGGATCTGAAACTGTTATTGGTACTGAGATCCATCATGTATCAGATTACACAAAAAACAGGAGAGCCTAGTATAAATAAGCAGAAACGTTTGACTTATAGTTGTTACTGAATGTTTTATAGCTCCTCATCACCTTTGTATAATCACATTATTTTTAAAGACAGTTTTAAAAAGTCAGTTGTGTATTTCACTTGTATTTTCTACTAAACTGTGGTTTTATACTCAAAGCATGCTTAGTGAATGGTAATTCAGTTTTTACTTTGGGAAATAAGGGAAATAACAGTCTTAAGTCCAGAGCGGAATAAGGGTGATGATTTCACAAAGTGCTTGCGGTACTGGTTTTTAAATAGACTTTTCTGGCAAAGAACATTCTGAGTGCATGTGAAATATCCTAAGTAGTATGTTGCTTTCCTGCATGTGACCTCACCTTTTGAACTCGAGTTTTGTTTTTTGTTTCCTTAGAAAACTGCTTAAAGCACAATTTTACTGCCCTTGAACATATAGAACTCTATGTAACTGCCTTAGAAAGATCTCTGTTCTGATGGGACTATTTTAGAAAGAAGGCATGACTTACTATGAGAAACTTAGAAATGAAAGGTGGACTGAAATGCAAGTGTCAATTTTGACTTCTTGAAAGCAGCAAGTTGCTCTGCTCTACCACAAAAATATTATGACCATCTTGAAATTAATTTCTTCTATCTTGATATAGGTATAGTGATTCAAGGCTGGAATCTGTTCTGTTGGGGTGTTGGGAGTGTTGTTCCCAGCATTGACAAAAGGGAGAATGGAAGTTTGGCTGTGTTTCCTTCCCTAATTCTGTCCTTTTTCCACTCAACTCAATTATTTGATTTTTAGGTTTTCATCTCCTGCAGCCTTTATGTTCTTAAAAACCTGATTTTGATCATCAGGGAGATGACTTTACTGTGAGTTTTAGTCATACCCAGTCCTCTGGATCAGTGGTCTCCAAAGTGGGGTGTGCAAGGCCAACCCGTTGGGTCGTGAGCAGACTGCTAATAAAGAAATAATTATTTAATCCTTTTTTTGCTTTCTCTTGTTGTGTATATTTTATTATGTTCATAGTGTATCAGTACAGTAGTACATGTATATGATTTCTAAATAAATATACTTGTACTAGGGATGTGTTCTCAAAAAAGTTTGGGAGACCAGTGTTCCAGATAAACACGACTGCACTTTTGTGTCTTTGTTTTTCAGTCTGTTCTTTTGTTTGGAAAGAGAGAAGAGGTTAGGGTATTTTCCAGTATAAAGAGCAAATGCACACATAATGCTCAAATCCTACTTCATGCATGTATTTGACAATTTTACAGCATTTTGTTTGAAGTGGGAATGTTTCATTGCTTTGTATTGTGGAAGATATTTATGTGATAATAAAGTACTTCTGCTCCCAGTGAGGTAGAAAATAGATACAAAATTATAGGTTTCTGTGTTGGTTTTCATTAATCTTCTGCTCCCCCAAAAAACTGTACAGCAGCTATCTTAGAAATTAAGAAATTTGTGGCAGCATTTTTTTAAAGTTTTGTCTATGTGCAGTATCAGTATTCCTCCTCAATCTGCATCTCACTGTTGTGCTCATGTTCTGATCCTCATATGTGCCCTTTCCTACTTGGGAACTTGGCCAAGTCATATAATGTTTTTGTGACAAATGTCTACTAGGGAACGGGGATGCTTGACAAACCTGTTTTCTGCTGTGTTCTAGATAAAAGTTTGAACCCAAATCTCCTGAGTTTACCACACCTCGTTCGTGATGGTATCTAGTTCTTGGTCTACTTTTTGGGGAATCAGACACAGTTATTTTTCAGAAGGTTTCAGCATAAGAGGACTGAGTGTATTTTCTGGAAGCTGAAAACATGAAATAGAAACTAACTGTCAAAATTAGAAAGGTATCAAGAAAGACTTACTGTAATTAATTCTTTATTCACATTTTTGCAGATTCTGGGCCAAAAGAGTTTTCTTTCAGGCAAACTCGAACAGATGATGCGACTTTAATCTAGTGTGACTTGCCTGCATGTATTTTCAAGTGCTCAAAGGGAATTCACATTTGATTATTTGCACCATAGTGCACTGCATAAAATATTCATGGAAGTGTCACTTTTCCATAGGTGGCACTCCAGGGCAAAGACAGGGACTTTGGGAAACTTTACATTTTAAAAGTAATAAGTATGAAATGCAAGTTGAAAAAAACATATGCTGTTTGGTACTGGTGTCCTGCAGCAACTGACAAATCATTTTTAGACCAGCAAAAAATTATAATACCTGTATTGGTTTTGACAGGGGTTTAGAGTTTGGTAGCTACGGTTACTCTTAGAAATTTCTGCAGATCAGAAGAGTGAGCAGTTAAAAAGTGTGACATATATTCTAAAACTCTACACTCCAGTTGCCAAACTATTAAGATACAGTGTCTGTTAACTTCAAATGCATATCTGCAGTAGTAATACAGTTTAGTTGTGTGAATTGATCTGAACTCCATAGAAGTTACAATGTAGCCTTGCTGGGGCTTGGGAGACTCCAGCCCTTCTCTGAATTTCCAGTTTGATGCTCTGATAGAGTATCGAACTATTTCCTTACAGAAACATTGTTTTAAGCAAATCTGGAGACAAATGTTGAAAACTTGTCTTGCTAATAAGTTTTGAATACTGGCAACAAAGCTAAGAATGTATTATTTATTGAATAATTCATTTGTACTTTACACCAAATTTCAGATTTCTTTTTTATGCACAGTAATATGAACATTTTGATATACAGATGTAAAAGATGTTTTGCAAACATGACTGTCGTATATTAGCTGTGTTAGACAATAACTTTGTATAGTAGCAATTTTCAAATTAGCCAAGAGTTTCATGTTTTCACAGCACATAATAGGAAGTTTAATAAATCTATTTTAAGTTTAATAATCAAGAACTTTAGTAACACCTAAAACAAAACTGCAGGATTTTGCATGGCAATTTTGAGGAGAGAAAGTGAGGAGACAAGTCCTTTTTTTGAAAAGCAACATTTATTTTTAAATGCTGAGTCTTAGGTTTTCATTTTTCTGAAATGATTTTGCTCTTGTAGGTATCTTTGGGGTCCTCAAAGTGATGCACGAGTTGGATGTGGAACTGGATGCAGAAACATACACAGACTATGTTTTTAATAATTTTGCTGATAGTGAAACTGCCCTTGCCCAGCTGAAGGTGAGTTTGCATTTAGAATTCATAAAAGTGACTGTTGCTCAGCTTTAGATCCCAGTACTTTAAACATGAACTTCGTATGATGAAGCCTGCTCAGTATATTGAATTACTTTTGAAACAGTTGTAGCACTGATGGTTTATTTACCTTGTTTTCCTCCTGCTTCTTTTTTTTCCTCCTTTCAGAGCTAGCCGAAATATTTTGCTCGACTTCCTAACTTTCTATTTCCTGAAGTGGAAAAATAAATCAATGAATGATGTCCTTTATTTACTGGGGATTAGGAGTTGCTTCTGTTGATTTTTTTTTCTTTTTACATGCTGAGAATTCGTAATTTTTGTCTCAATATTTCTGGCTTTGGTAACTTGTTCTCTTGAAATGATTTAAATACAAAAGCTGGGTAATTTTTGATCAGTAGCAACTTACCTGGCTAGCCATGTTGACTTCTGGAAAGCATGTTCTATGTTTTCAACAGCTATGAATACAAGAATGCCAATGTCCTTTTGGGAAGGAAGTGTTTATAATTATAAGGTACCAAAAGGTCTTCTCTTTGCAATGACTGACTGCTTTTTCTCTAGGAAAATGGCTGCCTGTTTGAAACCATTGGACTTTCTGTAGCAGAAATAAGATATGAAGCAACACATGGAAAACTGAACAATGTTCTTTCTCTACGTAAGTATTTTTCATGTTGCATGTTACTATGTACTTGGTGGTAGTGTTGATTGGTAGTAGGCTAGGAGATGTACATGTATTAATATGAGGTTTAAAGGTTTAAAGCTTTTGAGTAAAGCTTTATTATGTGAGGTCCTCTATGATGACATATCAGACTGTGTGAAACTGAATTCTGAACAACATATCGTGGTCAGATTATTTTTAATATTGAACTTGGCCATATATATAAGGTGTAAGATACTTAATAATCCTAGCTTTGCTGTAATTGTGATGGGAATATGATCCACTTCTACTTAAGGAAACTATTTGCCTTGCACATTAAAGTCTTTGGTATAGGGCTTGCTTTTGTTTGTAGCATCAATTACGACAGGATGCTAGTCTAACAGTATGGCTTTGAAGTACTGCAGAATTAATGAAAGAACCAACTTTAAAGAACTGATTGGCACTGATTTTAACCCGATGGGGCTCTGCTGATCTATTGGCCATGGAAGTAATGTTTATAAGTTTGATGGGCTAATGAGATGAAGAAGTTGTCCCAGCATGAATTAATCACTTATTAAGAGTTTTCTCCAAAGACTGCCCTTGATCCTCAATGCTTGCAAAAGTTAGTACATGTCATTGACTGAATGTGTGGTTTGGGATGATTTGCTTGGTTAAGAAGGAATGTATATTTCTTTTCAAAATTTAAAACCAAAAGAGTTTTTGTTTGCCTAGTGTACTGAGACAACAGTTAAAACACCTACATTTGCACTAAATCTGATACAGAAAAATATTTTTTTAAAAAACAGTTCTATTTGTGCAAGGTTCAGGGAAAAGCTTTTCAGCCTTTGCTGCAGTTGTCATCAGTTGTTTGATTTAATGAGTATATAAAAATGTGGTATACATACACCATGATCTTGGGAAGCTGTTGTGTTGAAAATAAGAAAATTAGTAGTTACTCATCAGTGATTTAATTTTTATGTTGGACATTTATCATTTAGTGAAGCTTTAAGATTCACCTTACATTCTGTTATAATTTTGTTTTTGTTGCAACAAAAAACCCCATTAACCATGGAATATAAAAGTACTTAAATTACTTCAAAAATATTTTAAAGGATAACTCTTTGTTAGAAGCAATGAAGTTTCTTGTGGAAAGTGAAAGAAGGGTTTTTTTGCCTACACAAAAAAGTATTCTCAACCCTGCACACTCAATTTCGTTAACTGAAACAGTCAGCTTTTGATGTGTTATAAGGCACAAATACTTGTGTGCCTAGTATATGGTAAATGCATGTTATCAAAAGTATGATACAGGCACATATAGTAGGCTACATTCTGTCTTACTATTATTAAATTGGTTTCACATAGTGTATCATTAAGCTGTTGTCTGTGTGTCGAATTTAAATCTTGTAGTGGTATTTCTGTTCACAAAGGCTAGGGTTAATAATTCATAGAGACAGACAAAATATCTTTTGAACTGGAGCCTTAAAGGAAGGTACTCCTGTAAATAGTTTACCAAGCTGCAGTGAATGCTAGTAAATCTAATTAGCACCTGTGTAATGATAAGGCATGGTATTACACAGCTAAATTTTTTACTTTGGTTCTTTTGCAGTATTACAAAGAGGGGAAAAAAAAAAAAGATGTAGTATGGAAAATAGTTCAAAATTGTCTCATCAGTGTAGACAGGGGAGGCAAAGGTTGGTTATTAAAGCTGGTTGCAGTCTAGCTGTATTGATTCAGCTTCTCATACCTTATAATATATAGATTTCTACTACTGACAAGATTAAAACTACGAAGCATCAGCTGAGGAATCTGGGCACACAAGGCAGCGTACATGAGAGCTGCTTTTTCCTTTTATCATGCCATTCCATTCCACTTCATTGTCAGCCTCTTGATTTCCTCAGACTTGTTTGTTGCTAAGGAAACCAGGTTGCCAATTGTCAGCAGCAGCTGAGCATACTAAGATGCTTTTCTACTTGCCTTTTTATGAGGAAAAAGTTGAATATACCACTGGAGGAGGATTTGTGTTGAGGCTTTCTTGAAACCAACTTTACCTGTGATTTTCAAACTAAAATAAATGTTCCAGCATTTTAAACTTTCAATTATCTAAATGCCTGGAGTTAGACTAAGGAGTGGTTTTAGCAAGGAACTCCCAGGTTCCTACAGAGCTGATGTTTTTATTTCAGTTCTTTTCTACCATATATCATTGGAGCCTTTGCTGAAAGGGCCCATTGCATTCAGGTTTTTTTAGGTTATTTCTACTGTGATAGTGAAGTCAGAGGATAATAACTTCATATAGGACTTAAATGCATCTTCTGCTGTATTTTTTTCTTTGGTGGACTATGGTGCTGGAATTAGACACAGCAATTCTAGAGGCAGAAGGCAGCAGGATCTGAAATCATCTTGAGCCAAGAGATGATGTGAAGATGAGGACATGGGACATAACTGTGAATGACCTCTCAGGGACATGTAATTTTAAGTAGTTTTTTGTTTGCTTTATGTTCAACCAGTATTGTAAATACCAACATTTTTCAGCATTTAGAACTGTGTATCTCTACAATTTTCCCTTATGTTTAACTTAACTCAGTGGTTAACACTTTAGATGGAATTTTTTTTTCCTGTCAGGCAATTTACACCAGAAGAAACAAACATGTAAGAAAGAAAAGGGCAAATTTGTAAAGTCTATTTTAAGGGAGATACTTGGTTTGAAACAATTAGGAAACCATTTGCCTCTGGTGGATTGTTTTTTGTTAATATTTTAAGTTTTCTTGATTGAAATTGTTTGGGTTTTGTTTTGCTTTTTGGAACATGGTATTTTCTTTGGTCTTGTACTTTTTTACAGATGCATACTCCTATTACTAATATGTCTAAAAAATTAACGCATTAACTATTGATATTACAGGCAATGAAAAGGGAAAAATCTCTCTTTTATAAGGTTTGATGCCTTTTGAAATGGAGAAGATTTAGAGCTGATAGACCTGAGAGTTTCAAATACTCTGATACTTGAAATTTTGATTTACAGAAGTTTGTCAACATTTGATAAACTAACAAAATAGTTTTTCTCATTACACCCTATTTACATGACCTGCTGACTTGTTGCAGTTCAGGGATTTTTTTGCAATGACTAGAAACATTTATTTCATTTACAGTGTCTTCAGCAAGCACACCTCCCATTGATATGCGTCAATTTAGAAACAGCCTCGTCTTGGGTTTTAGAAGGTAAGGTTGCTATATGAATAACATTTGGGGTTTTTTTCCTCCATAGCAAAGTTCCCTCTCTTTTTTTGCATCAGTGAGCACAAGTCTGTTCAGTCTTCCTCATGCCGTGTTTGAAACCTTAAAGTAGGGTTCCAGCTGTAGAATTTCTGAGGAATACCTTTTTTTCCTTTCTGCTCTCCCTGGTTTCTTTGCCTCTTCTATGTATAAGCATGCCTTTGAAATATTATGTATAGTGGATTAAAAAGAACTTCAGTCTTCTTGTTTTTTTTCTCTGGTATTTAACAGTGTATAAACTTCTCACTATAGTAAATGTTTGGGGTTTTGTTTATATTCCTTTTTTTGTTTATAAACAATTAGGTTAATAGATTTCTCTGAAGATTATGACTATTAACCATTGAAGTAAATGAGTGCTTAATAAAGATGAAATACCAGTAGGAGCCAGGTATATTCTGCTACATCTGATAGCTTTCTGTGCTCTCTGGACTAATATGGATCATTTGGACTCCCAAATTACCACTTTTAACACCTAGTATTATTCTACATTACTTTGTAATTGCAGCAATATGGTGCCATTTGGTAAGGAGGGCTCCTTGCTAACTTGCAGGTTTGCCTTAAGCTTATGCAAGTGTATGTGAATTAACAAGCAATTCTGTCATTCACTATTTGCCCCAGTCAGACATTTAGGACTGGGGATGAGGGGTTTTTTTGCAGCATACCTACACCACTGGGAACTAGAGAGATCACTTAATATTTCTAAGACTAACAGTCTGAAGGCTGATTTTCTTGACAAAGTAATTTCTTAAAAAATTTTAATGGATATGGGATATAACTATGTTTAGGTTGGATATTAGTAAAACATGCCAGGTAAATATGACCAGAAATATATCCTAGTAAATCGCAAGTTCTGTCTAGCTGATTCTGCTCTACCATGGGAAAAGAAAGAGAAAAAGCAAACCAGTGTTAAAACTGGCTTTGTTGACTAGGCTCTAGCTGACCTACATGTCTGAGGGATAAGTGAAATAATGTTTTAGATCCAGTAAGGGTATTCTACTTTTCCTTTTAGTAGTCAGCCCCAGCATCATCTCTTTCAGATGTATTAATTAAAGGAACAGATTTTTGAAACATATTTTCTCTAAGTGTAGCTAAATATTCAGTTACAGAAAGGCTTGCACTGGAAAGGAAGCCATGCTGTTGTTTTCCACACACAGCCAGTGAAAGCATAAAATACCCCCACCACTGGAGAGTTGTGCAGGTGTTTAGAATGTGATTTAAAGCATCTTCTAAATGTTAACAACTTGTATTGTGGAAACTAACTGCTACAGAATTGTACTCTCCGTCAAGTGAAAGTGTTGCTCTCCTCAGCTGTGGGACAGTTACTACTGCAGTGATTTCAGTAATTACTGGACATTTGGTTTAAAAGCCCAGAATTCTGAGACAATTAAGTATGGTTTTGGTGGGTTTTTTTAGTTGGGTGGGGTTTTTTTTTGGTGCTTGTTTGTTTGTTTCAGCTTACTGTTCCCACCCTCTCCTTGCCACCTGTAAGGATTTTTTGGTTCTTTAATATTAATCTCTTATTTGCCTTCATTGCTACCTGGCTTCAGAAGGTTGGCTGGTACAAGGTTGGCTGTTCCCAAATTTCAGTCTCACTGTTTCTGAAAGCAGGCTAATTCATGTTTCTTTCTCTATTTCAAACTTAATGGTTAGAACAGCCTGAAAATGAAGCTTAAGGGTGTAATAGGATTGAAGAAAAGAATATTTGTACCTTTTATAAAGACGGTAGCAAAATATTGTGATTAAAGGCAGATCTTAAATGATCAAATGAGCAGAGTTTAGGACTAGCATACAGAAGTGCAGGGTATGGACACCAGGGATGTATAAACAATGTCTGTGGAAGACTAGTTTATGGATTTCTGTTGAAGCTGCTCTTCTCTAGCAACTGCTTTGAAGTATTCCCATTCTTTTCTGCCTGATGTACCATTAGTATTTCAGAGTCAAGTACTTTAGGAAATTGGTGCATTTGATATCTGCAGTTCATTGTCATGCTGTCAGTGGTGGAGCAAGTTCATCCAGGAAAGCTTAACTAACCTCACTGATAGCTTTTTTTCTTTTTTTTTTAATTTCCCCTCTATGTGGACTTGCATTTGGGTAATTTTCAAATACAAGTGGCAGTAGCACAAAAAGAATACATGCTTCATAGGCTTGAACCTCGTAAATAAAATTCTAAACTTGTATGAATGCTTTCAGGTTTCTATGCAGTTATTCAGACTGACATCTCAAAAAGTTGTATCTTCTAGCAATAATTTTAGTGTTCTACAAGTTACAGGAATACATCAGGTTTTTTATACTACAGTGAACTGGTTAACATTTGATCTTTCATTATAAACTGATGATGTACAGAGAAGTGCTCTCCATCTCCAAGTTATGTCCTGTTCAATGAGGGGAGAAACTGAAGTTCTGTTTTGCTTTCTGTTTTTTTAAAGTATTATATATTTATCTCTCTATAATAAACTTTATACCTTAAGTAAGCAATTTGATTACTTTCTTTTCGCATGGTATAAGTGCATTTATAGCGGCGCATAGTTATCTGTCTATACTAAAAATCTAATTTTAATGCACAGGAGTCTTTATTTTTGCTGTAGCAAATTCCTCATCTTGAGTGCTAGCTAGGTAAAGTGTGACTTGCTTGAGTGAAGCTTATTTTCTTGAAATACTAAATAGAATGAAATATAAAATAAAAAAAATACAATTAGGACATGTTAAAAGATTGAACTAAAAGTAAAACTAAAAAATATTCTTTGTAGCCTTAGTGATCTGGGTGGCTGCATTATTTAAAGTTATTTAGCAGAAAGTATGACTATTACAATACAGGAAAAAGTACAATACTTGCCCTGTAAAGGTGGTTTAAATAATATGTGGCAATTATTGTATTTTGATTTTATTTAAATAAGATTCTCAGTGTTAATGCTTTGTTTGTTTGTTTTGGTTTTTTTTAATAAAAGATATAGCAGTAAAATTGTTTTGTTGCTTTTAATTTGTTATCCTTTGCTGCCCTCTTCAGCTCAAATGATGTACAGCTTTGGAGCAAGGTAAGTGGAGAAATAATGTAAATAAAATCAAGTTCTTTAGCCACTGCATGTTTATGATACATTACTGTAAACCTGAATTCCGAGCCCTATAATTGTAGACCTCATTAATTTGACCAAGACTTTTATCAGTGGCAGATTTTATGCAGCTGTATGAAATTAAATTTTCAAATTGGACAGCTAAGTGTAATGGTGAAAAATCAAATGTAGTGTTATCATGTAATGTAGCTTACGCTACTCCGATTTCTAGATCAGTGTTGTTATAGCTTGAGGTCATATATAGTGTAGCTTCTGGAACAAAGCCTGCTATGGCTGTACATTGTTAAATTCCCCTTCCTGCCTTCCTTAAACTTTATTCCCATCCCCAAACTACTACTTATAAAATAATAAGACACAATTAGAATTTAAAAGTTTCAGTCATAATACTGGTTTCAGAATTTGGGAAGGGATGCACTGTGCTTTTTGTCTTTTTTCTTCAGTACTGTACCTGCTGACTAATAAATTAGTACATGGCTTGCAGTATATTTTAGATTTTGCAAGGAAATCTTGGACTGAAAAGGAAATTTAATTTCAAAAGTCACTGATTAGTGATTTGTATGAGACAGGTACAGCTTGTGAGGTGCTGTTGTTTTTGTGTTTTACTACTATTTTCTGTTGTGTGAAGATTATGGTGAGGGGTTGCTTTCGTACTCTGCCTCTATTCTTCTTTTTTTGCATTAAAAAATAAAAAGGGAGGGCAAGGAGAGGAAAAAGGGGGGATCTCTTAATTGTCCTATTATGAAATTAATTTTGAAGGACAGTCAGAGGACTGAAGTAATGATAGTCTGCACATGAAGTAATGTCTAGAGTTACTTGTGCTGTTTTCCACAGGAGAAGCAAGATACATTTTGTTTCCACTAAATATATGAGTAAATGTGTGTGTTGGTAATCTAAAAATAATAAATACTAGAGTCAGAAATAGATATTTAGCATTAAAATAATACCATGTTTGTGTTGTTTCTTCTGTAGTCCATCCTTTTTTAGTATTCTCTGAGATTTGAGTCAGAAGACCTGTGTTATTTTGGCTTTATTGTATTTTATTGTAGTTGTAGGTTCTTCTGTGTGTTGATTTGTCATAGGAGGATGGGCAAAAGGCCAGAAGAAAGCTGTAGTTCAACTGTTCACAGTTGGTAGTGTGAACTAGTTGTTGGTAGAGTGAGACGTGTTAGATACCAAATTGCATTCCACAGTTGATATTTTCTGGCTTTGTTAATTAATTTTCATTAACAATTGAAGCTGAGGGTCTGTCATTGCTTAAAGTACAGCACTTTGACAGTGGGCATGCATCTCCCTAAAACCTTCAGATTGCTTTTGAGAATCATGGCAGATAATACAAAATTCTTGAAATACTTAAAATATCAGTTTTTAACTAGACCAGTTTTCCTTAAGAACAGTCAAATGGATTTTTAAAGTGATGTAGTTTAGGTTAAAGAATTTGCAGATAGGATCTGGGGGGGTTTGGCTAAAGGTTTTTTTTCCTCTGTTGAATCAAAATGTGTGTATTCCTTCAGTTTGTATGACTGATGGAATGTGTGCTAAATTTGGTAAAATGCAGTTAATTTTTATGGATGCATATATTGTCATTCAAAATTGTACTCATTTACAACAGCTGCACTAGTTACATTAAATCTAGCAGAGCATGATAAATCATATTGCTCTATTTTATTTCTGTATTTGCTTATTTTAAAATAAATTTTAAAAAAGCTTTATGGGCCAGTTTCAGCCTTTCTGTAAACTAGAACATAATTTTACTGTCTCCAGGAGTGACTCTGGTTAATACTTGCTGTAAGCAATGTCTTATGATAGATAACTTTCTGTAGAGTTATACATAAACAGAATAGAGTGTCTTACTGCCACACTTCAGAAAGCATTTCTGTTTGCAGTATTCTTTAAAGAAGAACCTATTATTTACCGAAAAAAACACCTTTACTTGTATTTCTTAGGGAATTACTGTCATGTGGTAAAGAATAATACTTTAACAGAGAAATGTTTTATTATTTTGAGAATTGAATTTCAGACACTCTTTGTCCTTGCTTGCTTCTTTTGGCTGCAATGTACGATTATTCTGTCTTACCAGATAACAGAACTGTTGTACAAGGATGAACGTTATTGCCTGACGCCTCCAGGACCAACTGGTAGAGTTTCAATTTCTATGATTGTAACTTATCCACAAATCCGTTCTTCTGTGTAATGATGGGTTTGAGGGATTACAACAGTAAACACTGATTGCTTCTTTTTGAAAGTGAAATTTGAAAACATGTTGGGCAAAATCCTGATTCAAATAATCAGAGCATATTTTGCAAGATCCATGAGATATTTTTTTTAGCATTTTAAATACATCTTGCTGATAATGATTTATTTTTCTAAATGTATTGACCAAAATAGAGATTTAGAATTAACACAATATCAGTGCTTAAATACTCTAGGTCTTTCAACCTAGTTTTACCTTTACTAGCTCTTCTGATTTTGCAGACTAAAATGGTACTTAACATGCCAAATCTTCTATTTTGAAATAAGTATACTTTTTTGGTATACTATGGTTTTTAAAAAACAGGTGTTTTTTTTTCTTCTTGTCTCAGCCAGATGGGCAAGGGAGTGTGGGGAAAGCTATCTCTCGAGAAGACAATAATGTATGCTTTTCCTATTCTTGGCTACAGAACCTCATACATTTTTACCCTTGCATAATATAAGAAACTTAGCACTGTTTGCCAAAATCTGTTAATCTGGATTTTCTTATTGATTCTCGTTGGCTAATATGCAGTTTCTTTAGTATTCATTGATCTAATGGTTAAAATATTTTTTATATTAATATTGCAATATTTAGTGTAGTTTGTTAATGAAACATAATGGGTAAAATGTATAGAATAAGTATGCAAGGTGTTAGAAATCTTTTTTCTTTTGAGCAATGACAAAATATTTGTGGCAAGTATTTGGGGTAGCGGACAGGAAAGGGGGGGAAGGCCTTGGGCAGTACCACTTCTGTCACACAGTAGTGGAAAAAATAGATTGAAGTAAGATTCTGTACTGAAAAGCTGTCACTAGGTCTGAAAATAATTAATATTCCTTTCACTCACCAGTTAGATATGTGCTTCCAAACCACATAATCTCTATGCCTCAGTGATCATTGTTGCCATTTCAGAGCCTCTCATCAGGGTGACATCTCACACCAAAATGATTTCTTATAAATTAATCTTGATAACATGACAGTCTCAGTAATTTTAGTGGAATGCTTTCTCTTGTTTTTTTTCCACAGAAGCTGTTGGCTATTTTCTTTATCACTTGATTGACAGCATGAGTGACTCAGAGGTACAGGCCAAGGAGGAGCGTTTGAGACAATACTTCCATCAGCTGAAGAAGATGGTACCATTTCATTTTTTGCTACATAATGCCTGTCCTGCCTGACATGTATCTATTAGATTTGAAATTGCTGCTTTTAAGTACAACCAGACCACTTCTCAATGACATGCAAGAGCTAGAGACTTGAATTACGTCTAATATAATTTCTTTGAGACAAATTTCAGTTTGGTTGTGTTTGAAAACTCATAATTTTTTCCCCCACCTCTTGGTACAGAATGTAGTTATCCCTACAACCTACTGCAGCGGCATTTGCAGACTGCTGGACTCCTCTCAAGTTCCTGAATTAATTAAGGTCTGTGGTTCTATATAAATTACTTCTAAGGTACAGAATAGAGTATCTGTACTATCTGAATTTATTCTCCTTTACAAAATAAATAACTATGCGTTGATGATATGTAAGCCTTTTAGCCTTTCCATATTTTTTCACTGTTGAAGCTGTGTTAATTTCATATGTGAAAGTTTTTGAGGAATACCCTTAAGAAGTGCTTTTTCAAGTCTGTGTAATAGTGCTGCAGAATAGAGGGTTTTTCTAATCATTGCAATTATATAATAAAATTGAAGATTTTTAGCATTATATGCTTGCTTAGAGATTGAACTTTTTTTGGAGGGGATTAGTGATATCTTTGTCTTGCTGAATTTTAGGATGCAAGGATACTGTCTCATAAAAAATCCCTGTCTACAGACAGCATTCCAGAAGTAAGTAAATTCACAGATAGCTCTGCTTGTTCTTACTGTAATAACAGTGTTTGGATATGGGTTTTAAATGAAATGCAATCACTAGCTTTCAGATCATGGAAGTATATTATTTAAATCTCATTTGAAGTTCAGAGGTTTTTTTTCCAGTTTTGGAGTAAAGGCTATCCACATTTTCACATAGACCTGACCTTGGAGTTGGCTGAGCTTATATGCCTCAGTTTCCCAGTTGGATAAATGTTTTTTGAAAGTTCTACTTAGTGGTGGAGTGAGGCTTAATTCATGCTTGTAAATTACAGTGATCCACTTGAGTGGCAAGCACCACGTAAATCCATACTGCTTCTGCTTCTGATGGTAGAGTGTCAAGTCTTTAAATCTCTGATCTGTGCAGAGTAGAGATGTAAGAAGAAACAAGCTTGTATTCTCTACTTCCCTGAATACAGAGAACTGAGTATAAGAAAGTAGTAGTAATGTTGACCTTTGCAGATATGCTACCTAATACTTTTTTTACTGTATTCTGATGCAAATCTTCAGTTAGTATTTACTACTTAAACAGATAAAAGCACCTTAAATTATTAAAAACTTACGGTGTGAAAGAGGATTATTTTGTCTGTCTTCTGTTAAAGTGATCCTACAAGTTGTTCGGGGAAGTGTGCTTCTGGAATTGACATTCTTTCTCTTACTTCCATTTAGAGTGCAAAATCTGACGTGTCTGCTTTGGAGATGAAGCTAGAAAAGCAAAAAGCTGAAAATCAGCCTATTACAGATGTCTTGAAACAACTCATACATGCTCTTTGTGAAGAAGAGGTATCTTAAGCAATACAGAGATAATTGGAAACACAGCTATATTTTTAAAGGGACATAAATGACTGTCTTATGGGAAGATATAGTTAAGCAAAGACAAGTGCAGTGCTTGAGGTTTCATGGTTTGATGCTTATAAATCAAACATAAGTGCAAAAAGCAATTAAATCAAAAGGTTAACTAATTTCAGCAACACCTTGAATGGCATGTTTTGGGGTTGCTGAAGTTTGTTTACAATAATCTGCAAAGTGAATGATAGTAACAGCTGTGATAGGTTTATCATACATGCCAAATGTCCTTTCAAGCCATGGCTCCGGTCTCTTATATCTAGATTGTCAAGCAACTGATACATTCACTAGTCATTTGCAATTCAAATATTACTAGGTTGTTAATGCAGGGATTCAAATTCCATTTTCCTGCAGGAGGAAAGCTCTTCTGAGATAAAGGGTCTCTTGCCTTCATTCGGCAGGCGTCCAGCTGTAGTTTACATTCATTTAGTGTGTGTCTGTAATTTGTGGGGTATCACCAGACTTTTATTCTGTTTCTTGTTCAGTATGATCCCGCCTGTGAAGCTGTATATATAGGAACAGTAGCAGTTGTGCAAATGATAGCACAATATTCTCTGTTGCTAAGAATACAGTTCAGAAAGAGTGATTCTCAGCTGTCTGTCTCTTCAGTTTTGCATATGAAATAAGACTAAAAGCAAACACCATTGTAGGTTCAAACTGGTCAAATGTATGAATAGGAATGTATAAAAAAATAAGCTTTCTGTAGGATCATTAAGTAGCTTCTTATTCTTTAGAAAATAGTTTTGTTATGTGTTTGGCAGTGTATCAGGTGAAAAATGTTATGAATTTCAAATAGATATAGGCCATTTTAGAATTTGATTTGATCATGATCATGGTGTTGGTCTAAGTTAAAAAAAAAAAGAATAAAAAAATCATGCATTAAAAATGATAGAAATATAAGGGTAAAGCAATAAGATTTGTTTAGAAATCTCCTCTCAAGTTAAACTAAAAGGTGTTTCAGAAAAAATTAATTTCCGCAGAGTAACTTTCACTCTTTATATTTGCTAGAGCGTTACAGCACTGTGTTTTCAAATGTGATCTCATCCTAATAAAAGCAGTAAGGCAGTCATGTAACTGCACACTGAACATATAAGAATCATAATGTCATCTTGACTTTTCCTCTAGTTCACATCTTTGCTTTGTTCCTTTTTTAGAATATGCAAAAAGCCCTTGAAGTGAAAGCCAAATACGAACCGGACATGGTTGTTGGTGGTTATGCAGCCTTAATAAATTTGTGCTGTCGACATGATAATGTAGACGAGGCAATGAACCTGAAAGAAAAAGTGTAAGTACACCGGCACTGAAACATGTCACAGAGATTTATGCTGATACACAGACCTTGTTGAATTAAGTAGGTTGAGTATTAACCCCCTCATCCATTTTTAATTAGGTTTCCCCGCCAATGTATGTGCATTTGTAACAGTCAAGGGTGTGTTTTTTTGAAACAAAAATTTGCTTTATATAACTGAACCTAAGAAGAAGCTACCTTTTGTGGTCAATCATTATATATTTATATATTTAAAACAAATTGCTTGTAGAATCTGTTTTGTTTTTATTTGAAGCTTACATAGTGTCTAAATTGAAGTTTTGCTTGATTTAAGGTAGGGAAAGTAACTGTATTTTGTATTAGAAAGCACCTAGAAATTTTAGAATATGATGCACCTATATTGTCTTTAGAATGGCAGAGTTTGAGTGACGTTATTTTAAGACTGTCAATAAGCGTTCTGCTTTAAATGTTTCGTTTCAGAGCTTTGTATGTTGGCTGTGAAAATTTGCTCCCAGCTAAAAACATGCTATGTGTGACTTAGCCCAAAGCAAATTCCTAAAGATAATATTTCTATTTGCCTCTTCCCTTTCTTCCTTGAAAGCCTCCTTTCAGTCTGATGCTACAGTGAATATAGAACAAGTTGTGTTACTTTCAGGTTCTCTCTTTTATATGCACTCTCAAAGTATTTGCTTTGGCTTAACAGTAGGTTAGCAAGCAGGTGCTCATTACACCTTGCTAATGTTTGAAATTATGTGAAATGCTTGAGCTATGAATATCAAGAAATTTGCCATTCCGCAAATAACAGTAGTGTATTGTTTTTTGGCTGCACTACCACTCACACACAATCCCCATAGTGAGCTATGAAGTAAAATTGAGTCTTCTAGGGGAGCTGCAGCAGCACAATGTTACTGATCTGCCTCAACTGTAGCATAATATTGTGAAGAAGTGACATTTTTGGTTTTTAGAAAAAGGAACAACAGAGACGGAATTAATTGTAACATTTCCAGAAAAAAAAGAAATACGTAGCAGAAACTTCAGTAGCTTCTACCTTGTTTCTGTAGGCAAATAGTTTAATATTCTTTATTGAGAAGAATATAGTTTTAACCCAGCTATGTAGACAGTTTTCTTCCCATGCTTCTGGGAAATACCATTTTTTGCAATACCTACCGAACAATTAATCAAAGCATTTGGGTCTTTAAAAGAAAACTATTGAGTTTTAGAGGAGGGAAGGTGTATGGATATATTTTTAAATCATATTTTAATGGTGCACCTTTTAGACTCTGTAAGATTTTTTTTTTTCCTTTAATACTTACTAAAACTTTTAGTTCTAAATGCTGTTGCTTTGTTATGTAGTTTTAAAAATAAATCTTTAAGCTGAATCAATAAAATGTGAACTTCTGTTGATACAATTTTGAATGTTTTAATTTCTAGCTTCCCTAAGAATTCACCTGTTGCTCTTGACACTGGAAAGTACGTAGCATTGGTAGAAGTCTTAGGAAAGCATGGTAGACTAGAAGGTAATCAATTTGCTTTCATTGTGTGTTTCTGCTATATAATAAAGGTATCTTGCCTCAAGAATAAAAGTGTGAGTTGATATTAATGGTATATCATGTCCTGAAAAGTGCTTGAACATTTTGCATACAAATTTGCATGTGAATTCAACCAGAGATGCTTGGACAGTGCAGGCCATTAGTTTTAATGGATTGGCAAGCTTGTCATTTACATTTGCACAGCTCAGTGCTTTTTGCATTTCTGCAGCTAGTTTTTATTAGCATTGCTGTTTGGATTGAGTTTGAAGATCATGACTTATGGCACAAATTGCGTATGTGCCTAGACTAATGGCTTTGTTTTTGCTTAAGAAGGTCTGAAGGCTGAACATAGAACCTATAAACATAACCTTCTTCTAAGAGCCAAGTACTGCAAAAAATAATTTAACTTTTTATAAAGTATATATTTTTCTGTTAGTATTATCTTATGTGTTTGTTATTGAATTTTAGAGTCAATCTGTCAAACTGACTGGAAATTTTGGCTTTTAATGAGTGTTCTGCAAACTGCCTATTGTGTATTTCTGGATATTTGCATTAGGCTGTTAGCTCTTTAATTTCTGTAATTTAGTCTAATATAATTCTGTAATTTACATGATTTGGTTGAGCTTTGAAAGAACTCCAGACTGTCATCAACTTTAAAAGGAGATTCTGAATATTGAGTTCTGTGATTCTGTGGAAGACTTCACACTATAAAAGCACGGTCCTCGTCTAGATGCAAAAAGTTATAATTCTATACAAAACACTACACAATAAAATAAAAAGCGTTTTTTTTAAGTTTTCTTTTAAAAATTTGTCTTGGCCTATTATTAAGCTTACTGTTAGAAAAATAATAAACAAAGCCGATGTTTTACAAATCATAATAAATCAGATCATGACCATCTCTACGTTAAAGCAGTTTGAAAAGATTAGATTGCTTTTAATAGCATAAATGTCCCTCAAAAAATAAATTAATTCATAAACGTGGCCAAATGTAGAGTGGTCAAAACATTCAGTCTGTACAATAATTAAAAACATTATAAAAATGCACTTATTCCATATACAGAAATGTTTGCTTCTGCCTTACTAATGAAGCTTAATGAACCTAATGTTTTAACATGCAGTCTGTTAGAAAGCTTTCATTGGCTCTCCTTGGCTAATTAGTATCGACACAGCAAACAGGCCCTATCGGTATCAGACCATTAGTCTGGCTGTATATACAGTGTAAACATATCTTTATTATCTGGCCTCGTGACAAGCCATCTGCTGAAGAAACAATGGAGTGATTTAGCAGATGTTAGCATTGAACGATAAAAGCATCCATTTAGCAGAATCTTGCAGCTATAGGGCAGACTCCGCAGGGTTATGTGGTGCAGAGTGGGCATGCAGTTCCTATCTATAATTTGTAGTCAAAGTTGCACCAAAATGATAAAACCATGCTATTGTGGATTTATAATTGTAGTCTCGTTTAGAAATGCAAGTAGTAATTAACTTGAAATCGGCATTATATGCCAGAATTTACATTCCTGCTGGGTTTGAAATGCTGTTTTAATAGCAGTTTGTTTTCCCTACATGAAATTACCTAAGGGTCTTTTGTGTTGTTTCATTGTAGATGCTATTAACATTCTAACGGAGATGAAAGAGAAGGATGTTCCTATCTCAGAAAGAACAGTCGCATCTTTTTTCCGCATTCTTAATGCTGCTGCCATGCGAGGTGAAGTTGAAGCAGTGAATCGATTACATGAGACCATTGTGAAACTGGGGTTGGCAGAAACTGCTGTCCTTCATTCCCCTCTGATTACAGTTCACCTTGAAAAGTAAGCTATGTTTGGGCTTCAGATGAAACAAATTACGATACGGTATTTATTTGTGTTCCATGACCTGTGTGTGCTGCACACAGCTGCATGTTCATGTTTGAAAGTGCTTGTGCACATAAACATGCACACACATGTAATACTTAAGTGATCTAGGAATAGTGATGAATGAGTAAGTTTTCTTAAGATACGTCTTGAGTTTTAATCATTTAGATATCACTGGGCATGACAGCTGTGTTCTATGGACACACTGGATATGAAGTGGCTGTATATTGGAATATGCTTGTGAATTAGTTGGTTCTAAAGTCTGTTTGACAAGATAGCTATTCAGAGCACAATAGGTATATTTTCAACTCTTGTGCTTAAGTAGTAAGTGTTTTTCCATCACAGCAGCATTATTGTGCTGTGCCATCCAATACATCTTAGGTGAGCTGAAGGGCAGTTGTTCAACATTGAAATATTTTTCATTCACGTAATTAAAATATCTGGATGTTATTGCCAATAGACTGCTATGTTGCTGAATTTAAAAATTCAAAAATTACTGTCTGGTTTGTCTGTTGTGAGTTTTTTTCCATCTATACTTTTAATACAATTAATAGAGAAAAGGAAGTTCATGCATTCTTTTTGGCAGGAAGTATCTGTAATTCCATGTGTCATGTCCCTTTGCATAAGTTTGCATTATGACATGTAGGATATTTGAGCTAATGTACATATGAACTATATAACAGATTCTTACGAAAATTGAGCCAAGTCCCTTTTCAGTCTCTTATACTGTATGCACAGTCCTGTAATTTTTTTTTCTTAAGTCATTTGTGTAGTTGCTGGATTTTAGTATCTTGCAGCTAAAGTGGTTGATAAATTTGTTGAAGTTTGGTTCATGTATATGAAATGTTCTTGGCTTAAATATAATACCTACAAAAAAAGATAATTTTTCATAGTATTATTTAAGTCAGTCTCAGAGATGCATATTAATGTTTCTGTTACCATGTAGAGTTTTAGTTCTTTTAAGTATTCTGAGTACGCAAGGTCTGTAAAATGTTTTCTATATTCAGAATTCTTCTCAAAAAGATGTAGCTCTTGGTAGGTGCACGTGCAGTCTCCTAAAAATAGTATTTTAGTATTTAGTGGTCAACAGTGAAAAATACAGTGTACATCTTTCCAGTCAGCAACACTGCTTTTGTCACATCACAAGACAAGGCAGATGTTTATGAAAGTAATTTAACTGCAATCATATGTAACTAACGTGTCGGAAAAATATCTGATACGATTTGCAGTGTGCAGTAAAGAGCAGCTGCATTTTACATAATTGCTTTATGCACGTTGACATGCAAACTGTACATTGTGCTACTTGTTTTCTTTTCACTTCAGAAGTAGTATATGATGATGTAAATAAAGATGTGAGCATGTGTTGGATGCAAAGGGAGACAGCGGAGAGTGTTGTCTTAGTTTTGATTCCACATTCTTTTGAGTTATGTAGTTTTGGTAAAAAGTTCTAAAAAGTTTTTTTTTCATGAAGGGACTCTTTGTGAGACTTGATTTTTAAGGGAGAGAGTAATTCCACACTGTCTAATAGTATGGCTATATGTCATTGGTACTCACCTGTGTTTTGTGTTCTTAATTTATTTCAAACTTTTCTAGTTGCTTGTGAAGGAATTTGTGATTTGCTTTTGAAGATTTCAACAATTGTAGTGGTAAAATATTTTCACCAACCCGTTTTCTCTGTTCCCACTTCTGAGTATTAGTAAATTCTCATGAAGTCCTAGTACATGTTAAAAGAGACAATCTGGAGCAGAGCATGGAAAAGAAAAAAATTGTTGATGATGAAGAGTATAACTTGAGAAAATCTAACATTCTAATAGATTTGACTTTACTATTTTGAGAAATATTTAACTGCAGTAACTAGAGAGAGATCTCAAGTTATCTTGGGTTTCTTTTACCCTGAGTAAATTTAAGGAGAACCACCCGCTTGCTTTTAATTGTATGATTTTTATTTATTAGTTCAAACAGTTTCTCAAGATGGTGAAATCACATTAAAAATGGAGACAGTCCGCATGTGGAATCTTGGTCTGTCATCCGAGGTCATAGTCCAGCCTTTGAACAATATGACAAAAATGATAGTTGCAAAGCTGCAAAGGTGTGAAGAGCTTGTACTTTTTCTTAAAAAGTGTCTTACTTTTGAACTGGTTCTTCCAACTGATGATAATCTGAAAAGGTTGTGTTACCTACACCATATAAAATTTCTCAGGATTTTAAGGGGTGTAGTTTTGGCATTTTCCTTTTCTACCAACTGTATGTGGAAGCCTCTTTGAACATGAGTCATTTTACAAAACTGAAGAGGTTTGTGAAGCTAACCAACCCCTGTGCTAGCCCCTGTGCTTTGGTAATACCTATTTATATGATGAAAAATTAACAGATACAGTAGCTACTGATATTTTTTTTTTCTTCCAAGAAAGCTGCACAAGTCAACTTGCATACAACCAAAAAATGGAATACACATCTTAAAAACTTGATGTGGTTCCTGTCTTTTCATTAATGTAAGTTTGTTTCCATTCTCTGTTGTTATAAACAGTGAAAACGATCAGTTAAAATCTGTGCTTTAGATGATGAAAGGGCTATTCCTAGATTGTTTCTTTACAAATGGCCAGTGTATTTTAATGCAGTATTGTCCAGTAAAGCATTGTGTGCTAGTTTGTGATTAATCTTATATATGCCCCTTTTATTTGGTTTCTTAGTAGAAACAGCATGAATATAGGGCCATGACAGTTTTTCTTCTGTTGCTTTCACTGAGTTAAATTCGACCTTTGATTTTTGTTTCAGAGGATTTTGTAGCACATAGAAGTTAATTGACTTTTAAGTTTACTTTTTAAAATAAGCATCTTTTTTACTTTGGTGGCATTTTGAGTGGGGAGAAACATCTCCATTGGGGAGAATTTTCTCTAATTTTTAGCAGCTTTATTTCAAATATGTGTATTAAAACTCTGTATGTGTTTCAGTGAAATTAAGGATGTTTGGCTCTCTTAACTCCATCATTGTAATTAGGAATTTAGCTTCATCAATGCCAAAGGACAAAAGTGTCTCATTTGCCCTGTGGGCACAGGACAGTGATAAGATGATTTTTCGCTAAGGATCATTAGGTCGTAATTAAGTTACATTCATGGCTATTGCTTTTTGAAGGATGATTGGTAAATGACAGGCTTCATGTGCTTGGTACGGACAGTGTTCACTAGGGTCTTTTCTCCCTCTGTCAGAAAATCCTGTTGAGTCTGATAATGTAAATGTGGCATTTTATTCTGAACAAAAGAGCAGGGAAATGAGCTATCTTGTCTAATCATTCAGTTGTTTAACACCGACTTCCAGTTTAGACTCAATTGGCTGGAAAGCACTTGACATGTGAAGTTAGTGCTGTTCGGAACGCATGTTTGAGTAAATTTTAAAGTAAGTGACAGCTAAATTGTACCTAGGGAAATTACAAAGCCTTCAACACAGTTAATTTTTTGGGGAGGATTAGTTGTAATTGCAACACCAGTCTCCTTGAAGATTCCTTAGTATAGCAAATGAACAGAAAAACATTTATCTCTTTCAAGAGCCTGTTCTCTTTTAACAGAATAATTTTTGTAAAGCTGATTGTACCTTGCTGAATTGACTTCCCTCTACACTAACATCTGCTTCAGATTTGTAGAGAGGGATTTGTTTTACCAGTCTAGCCTCCACCCCCACCCTATAGAGTCTCTTTTTTCTTTCTACCTCTCTAGTGATTTCAGGTTTGAGAGCTTTTCAATCAGTAAACCCCTTAGGTAAATTGCCACTTCACTAAAGCTTTATGCATAATGTTGCAGCACTTCATTCCAATTAAAATCAATATTTGGAGTCTTATTTTTATCAGGCAGACTCTCTGGTTGGGAAAGTTGTTTATTACAAGTAAAAGGGTTAGATTTATTGCTGCATTCTTAAAGCAAGAGGGGAGTGGCTTCTTGAAATTGAAGGAGGATGTTATATGCATGCATGTTATAGTCAGTCCTGCTAGAGAGTGTTCTGCAAATGTTCAGACATCTGAGTTATTTTATGTCTTCAAATAGCTTTGTGTGAGTAAAATTGCCCACGCAAATATTGTGGAAGATTGTGCCTGTAGTATCATAGACTTCAAAGGCATCCTCAACAGAAACCAAATTAGTGAAAAAACTTATGGTATCTGAATCCTAGCATCAAGGTAGTTGAAACATAATGCCAAAGTAGAAATCTTCTGGACAACGTAAGGGCCAAACATACTGCAGTGATGACTGAGGCTCCTTCTGTAATTAAAAATAATAGTATATAATCATTGTTAAATGAACAAGTTTCAAAGAGAGGGGGAAAAATACACTTAATCTTGAAGTGGAACAGGTAGTATCCCTGAACAGATAATACTTGTGAGTGACTTAATGCTGTAGTATCTGGCCAACTCAAAATTAAGCGTGAATCATCTGTGTTCACATTTTAAATACAATTTTGTCCGGACTGATACTGGAAATGAGATTGTTCCAACATGGCTGTGTGTGTATGAACTTTACTACTTTTTTTTACTTGATCTATATTCATTCAGTAGCAATTCGGACCAGGCTTTTAATGTAGTAGTATAGTAAATATCCTTTGGGAAGATAAAAGGGTGTTCAACATGCATAAGTTTGTACAGAAAAATTGCCAAATATTTTCAGATGTACAGCTATTCGTTAGCTTAAAATCCTTATGTCTAAATAGTATTTTCTGAAAATATGGAAGATCTTTTTTGTGCTGTTCTTTTTAAGTTAGTGAGTCATAACAAGAAACACATTGAAATGTTGCTTTTACTTGCAATTTGAAGCCTACAATAAGTTCCTGATTTTCATTGGGCTTTTCTAACAGTGTTGCAAAAACTGCTAGTACTTACTTGGAATTAGTTGCAGTTTGTGATAACTAAAAAATACTACAGGTTGTTGAATAAATCATGTTAACTCAAGTTCAAGCATAAGCTTGAAGTTTTTTTCTTTGCAGAAGTAGTACAAACAATTCCTTTGTAGAGACTGGACTTCTGTGCCTTTTGTTGTTTCATAACTAGTTTTTGCCAGTTTTGTGATTTATCTGTTTTATAAACACCAATCTCTAGTAAACTGTGGGTCACTGATTAGTTGCTTGATTACAACAGAACAGATATATCTGAATTTGATAGCTTCAAAACAAATGTCTAGTAAATTAGTGTGTAAGATACTGACCTCCTTAAATGCAGATGTATTCAAGTGCCTTTGAGCAGTTAGTACCAGTAACAAGTAAAGTATTCCCATTTTTGCTATCTCAGCTCTTTGCTGATTTTTTCTTTTTTCTCTGGGAATACAGTATTAATGCCTTCAAAAGTGTACATTTAGAGACTAGAAAACTCTTAATGTTCCTGTTTGAATGATATCCCAATTATTCATTCATTTATTGATAGCTTTGACCTAAAACCAGCCACATTAATCCTTTAGGAAAAGAGCTGAGACAATACTACAGTTGTTTGAGCATCAATCTGAAAAACTAGATTTATCACTGAAAACTTTAATTTGAATGTATAAATGTTGTTGTGCCTCCTTAGCAATTGAGTAGTTTTCTGTAAAACTGTTTTTTATATGTTTAACTGAACTTGTATCTAAAGTAGGAGAAAAATACTGGTTATATAAAGCTTTATATCTGTCTGTGGTAACTACCATAGTATTTCTCTTTTATGACAGTAATCTAGCCTGCAACATCTACTTGCAGTTTTGAAATTAACCTGTAATTTAGTCTTCACCCCAAATGACAAAAATTCAAATGACTCCATGGGGTGCCAGAAGATGCACTGTAAACAGGGCTCAGTAAGGGGGGATAAGGTAGAAATCCATCATCTTACATTGATTTTCAGAATACCAGTATTACTGAACAAAAATAATTCTTGTTCTGTGTTTTACTCTTAGAATTTTTAAAATATCAGCCTAGGTTAAGGTAGTCTATAGTAATCTAGATAATTCTTTGGAAAAGCAGAAGGGTTGCTGCACAAGAAATGCAGTGTGAGGAGGAGACATCCAAATGTGGCTTGTTTTAACAGTAAAACACGTCAATTTGTTAAGGTTCAGTTGATCAATAATGAAGTTGTTTCAGGAGTGCAGAATCACTCTTTCAAGTCAGTTTTATTATGCCCTTCAGCTACTGCTGTTAAATGTTTTTTTGGGGGGTGGTTTTTTGTTTTGTTTTGTTTTGTTTTCCCATGGCTACTTCCACCACCCTTTAGTTGATAAGCTTTTAAAACCTAAAATGCAGTCTTAATCGCGGTTTTGCTACTTACTATGTTTTGTGGGTGTCATCTTGGTTTGTTTCAATGTCAGTTTAAACCTTGCCCTCCAAAGAATAACTTCACATACTGCATTACCAGTATTTCAGTAGTTGTCCTCCTTTGGTTTTGATTTGCTTATTTAGATTTGTTTTGTAATCCTTAGAAAAAGGGTCTGTGGCAGATGTTTTAGTTCTGTTAGTTGCACAGTACGGAGTGTTAATTTAAATTTGTTGCTATTTTGAGTTCCAGATCTGATAGTTTTTATGGCTTTTCAATTTTGCATTTTAAGTATGTATACTTTAGAAGTTGTTAATACTGTATAGGCAAGGAAAAGAGTCAGCAAAGGATTAAGATAACAATTCAAGTATTGTTACTGGTACTTACAGCTCAGAGGCTCCTGAATAAGTATGTTTAAGGAAGTCAGCATCTTACAAACTAATTTACTAGTGCCAGGGCTCTATGTGACATGGATGGGCCAGCATAAAATACATTTTGGTACCTTAATGTATTGTTGAGTCACATTTTTATTGCAGAAATATACATTGTATTCTGACCTTTATACAGAACAGAAAAACACTAGCTCAACAATTGTGATGAATGGAAATCAATGAATGTTTTATAGCTAGTCTGTTAAGGTGCAAAACAAGTATAAAGCCTAGCTAACTCTGAAGATTTATACTGAAATTAAAATTCTGTGCAAAAGTTTTAAAGAGCTTAAATGCTGAAAATGCCTGACCAGACGAAATTGGAGGTAGTATAATGTGCACAGTATTACTTATTAACAACAAGTATAGAAGTCTTAAATACCAACTGGGATTTCTGTGGCACTGGGGTTTTGTCAAAACAGTACATACTTAAGAATTTTACTTCAAAAATTAAGTGCATCCAGTGATGGAATTCACACCTTTGGTTAACTCGTAGTGAAGAGGGGTCATGCAATCAAAAATTATATAGCCAAGAGGCTTAAGCATAAATCTGTAGTTCTGTTTTCATTTCTGTGGTTGTCAAGCATACATAGTATTTATTGGTGAAAACTTATCTGTTATTTTAAATAACAGTAGCATATTGGGGGGAGAATAGACTATTTGATTATAGACTGCTGAATGAATTTTTGTTGAAATTTTCAAGACTAAGGTGGGTTTGGCATGCACTGCCCCTGCTTGGAAAGTGTGATTGTTTTTATTCTTGTTTTGTTTCATTCTTCAAGGGATGACATGCCTGCAGCTCTGGAAGCGTTAATGAACTGTTATAAGAAGTATGGTAAAATTCTTCAGCTTCATAACATCTACTGTAAACTGATAGAAAAAGGAGATGCTGATCTTCTGCAAAAGGGTTAGTTGCATGTAGTCAGATGCTGTCTGGTTATATGGAGTGTTTTTTGGAGGCTTGTCTTCCATTATTTTTATATCATTTCTTTCAAATCAAAGAGATTGTGTTTATATGCGTAACTTCAAAGCCCTCAAGTGATGCCTACATCCTTCAAATTGAAAATTGATATTAATTCTAAGTGTAGAAGAATTCTAGTGTTTGGATAATACAGCATCAAGCTCTCAAATATTAATGCAAATACTTGCTTTAGCTATGCATATTACTATTGAGAAACAACTTGATAGTAACACAACAGTGGAACAACATAACTGTTTTCCATATAGTTGGGCTGTTAAGAAATCCTATATCCTCACTCTATGCGAACAGAAAATGCCAATATATAGTCTGTCTGTTTTGCTGAATGCAATTAAAAATATAGTGCAGATAAAAAGAAAACCGTTTAAAATATGCTCAACTGCAAAGCTAAAACAAATTGTGTAATATGTGATAATCATTCTGTATGTTTTAAATTTTATTTCCCTTTAGCTTATTATTGGAGTTTTGTGATGCCTGGAAAATATTAGTATTAAGAATATCTGACATATATTAAAATGCTTAAATATATTTTGTAAAGTAATGAGTTTAATTCTCTCTTCAGTTTCAGATTTTATAAGCAGAGAATATGGTGACATGATGGCCCTTTATGATCTCTTCTTTGCCTTCTTGCAAACAGGGAAATACAAAGAGGCCAGGAAGGTCATTGAGGTGGGATTTTAACTATAGTACTCTAATCATGCAGCTATTAAGACTCTTAATTAGAAACATTTAAAGTTTTTAACCTTCAATTAGACTTGTTCTGATTCATGTTAATATAATTCAATCCCAATAATAAAAAAAACCCTCGACCAGCTTTATTTTGTATAATTACAGTTCAGAAGAGACAGTCTTGTTGTGTATTGAAAGTATTTCCTCACTTTTTCAAATTCGCTGTTATATATCAAAATGATATTTGCATATTAAATATCGGATTGTGGAACAATTAAATTAAACTGGCATTCCTGGGTGTAAAGTTGCTAATCCTCTTTCCGAAGGAATTCTTTGTTCTTAAAAGCACTGGAATTTAATTTGCTGCAGACCATGCTCAGATTTATTTGTAATGCTTGTCTACAAGTTAATCAGCCAAACAAGCGCTGTCTGCTACTGTTTGGCATTTAATTTAGCATTTCTTCTCTCTCTCTTTTTCAGGATAGTAAGCAGCTTATAGGAAAGTGGTAGGTGACAAACTTGGTCTATTTAGGATTAGTATATTTTATCTAGACTTGATTGAAATTGTGTTTACTGAAATTGATAAGTCAAAGGGGCAGCTGCAGAGTCTGCCGAGATTGTGATTATTTTTTTCCTGTGTTTCTAAAATGCTGCATAAGTTTTCAGATTAATGTGTGGAAGGAGGCATCTTGCAGAAAAAGTAATACTTTGTCCTCATTGTTTTTGTGTTATATACATCCACAACTCAGTAGTAACCTAATATTTTGGGGGTTTGCCTTCCAAAGACAAAGTATGTTTTTTTTCGTAATTGCCCCTAAAAGATTTGAAACACCAGTTATCCCTACTTGAATCATCTATTGGAATTCCTGCATTTAAAAAATCTTAACTAAGGAACTGGTTGTACTGGAACAATGTCCTGCTGTGGGGTGTGTGAAAATGCAAAGCACGGTGTTGAAGCATTGTTTCTGTTCTCAGAGGATTTTGTGGAGCTCAAAGTCTTATCATACAGAAGAATAGAAATATGAGTATTTGACAGAAAGATGACACTGAGGATTTGATTTCCTTTTATAGTGATTAAAGCATATAAGAGGTAAAAGGATGAAATCTGAGAATTGGAAGTAAAATTAAAGCTAAGTTAATAAAACTAGTACTTGATGTGATTTAGCAGCTACTTCTTGATACTGGCATTTAATTTCTCAAAACTTAAATTGGTGGCTACAGTTCAGCAGTTACAAGTAGGACAGTAAGCAAATGATCAAGTTGTTGGGGCTCTGAAACTTCTGTAATTTTCTAAAAAGGTGTCAAATAATCTCTGAAAATATTCAGGATTTGGTGATGGATCATCAATTATTAGTAATCACATAAGCATAAATCTGAACACTTGATATTTGGACACTGAATATGAATCTTCCTGACTTTTTTTGCTATTTAGAGTAGGTTTTCTTGCTCTTGTCTCATTTCAGAATTTTTAGGAGTATAGGAATACAATGCATGTATTTTGCCAGTGGATAAAGTGGCACAGAATCAATTACTGTACACTGTGTTATATTTTGAGTATGCTTTTATTATGTAACAATATGTCAAGTATTTTCAAATAATTTTTTTCCACAAGGGGGTAAAGAATCTTAAAATTAGTATTTTGCTGAAGAAGAAAATACCTTATAATGTTTTAAACCACAAAAAAATTACTGTTGCCTTTTTTTGTTTGTTGGGGAATTGAAGCCTTAATGAATGCAATGTGAAAGATCAAATACAAGGTGTATGTGTATCCTTTTCTCTAGTCCAGTGGTTTTTGCAACTCAATTGCTTCTCTTGTTGGGCATCTATTATCTATTTTTCTTTTTTCCTTTGTTGTGAAATAATAGTAAAGGTGATCAATCTTCTTAGGTGCTGTTCCATTTTAGACATAGATTACCTTTCAGCATGTGCTTTTATCATGTATTGCTGATTATGGTGGTTAGTTGATTTTAGTGATATAACTTGTTTTAAAATTATCTATGGATTTGGTGAGAGTATCTAAAAGGGTAGTAATGAAGCTAGAAAAGAGTGTGTTCGGAGCTAAGACCGTGGAGATTGTGGTCCTTTAAATGGGGTGTTACTCTTTGGAGATAACTGTCTCTACTTGCTCTTGCTATTTTTAGAAATCAGAGGTACAGTAGAGACTTGTGTGAAACTTAGTTACAACTGCTGCTTTGAAAAACTTGCAACTCAAAGCCCCAGGGATAAGAAAATAAGTGTTAAATCTCAATATTTGGTAAAATGCAACTGGGTGACATAGTGGGAAAGGAAGAAGGGTAAGATTTGAGTGACATGATAAAAATTGGGTCAGAGTTGTGTATATATGTTATCCAGCCACAAATGTCTTGTGCGTGTGTGTATGTATTTATAGATATATGTTTGTGTTGTGAGGTATCATCATAGCAAGAAAGCTGAAAACTCTGGGGCTTATCTGCTTGCTGGAAGGACAGCAAGACTAAGCAGGGAATGATAGTATAAAAGGCAGTAAAAGGTGAATAGGAAGGAAATGAGGCAAGTAATGCACCTGACAGATACCAGAACAAGTAAACTGAAACATGTGGTAGTTTGGTGGTGTGAGTCTCTTTTGAAGCAATGCGAAGTAGAAGAGAAGCAGTGATTGAGAAGACAGAAGAGAGAAATGCAGCTGATTTCTAAGAATTCATAGAGTTTGATGGATAAAAAACACTGTGCAGTGTTGCTAGAACTGCCCTGTTAAGCTTTTGAAGGGCTGATCTCATTTGTTCTGTGGCAGGTAGCTAGAGAAGAAAGCCTCTCTCAGACACAATACTTCCAAATAAGATAGCCTTGGTTGCTCTGTAAATTAAGTGTATTTTATTCTAGCTGTGCCTGGATGCTCCTGAGTCCTTGAAGTCAAGCCGGTAGGCGGATGCTTTTTTGCTCTCTACTGGGAGCAAGTTCTATCGTCGGGTGCTGTAGAACACCAAAGCATGATGTAGTCTTTAGTTCTTAATTGCACCTCAGCTGATAAGTTGGCTTTTGTCTTGAGTCCTTCAAAGGCGATCATTTCAAAACACAGTTGGCGCATCTCTCTACTTACCCCCTACTATAAGATCACATACTAGTTTGATTTCCTTTGGAGTGGCACAGCTTGACTTCTATGTCGTCTCTGAATTTTGCTCTGAGATCTCATACTTGCAGCTGTTTTACATGCCTGATGGTTGATTATTCTAGACTCACCCATTTTCCTCCATTTATTATTCATGCTGAATGCAATTATCAAAATACTCTGTATCTGCATGCAATTGAGCCCATGTCCATGCTTGGTTCTTTCTCATAGAGTTGGAAGACTTATATATCATTAAGTACTGTAACGGTCCTGCAGCAGAGAAGGACTGTACTATAAATCTGCTTAGTAAAAATCTTAACCATGTTTTCTTGAAGTAGAAATGAGCACTTTACACCTGTCACTAAAGTGTGCAAGATTTTAAACTGGTGTTAAATCCATTTCTGTGGTGTTCTGAAAAATGTCACCGTAATGTGTATTTCATTGGGCAGCAAAATACAATGTAAAATAACAAAAAAAAAGCACCACATTTAAAAAGAGGATAAGGTTACAGGCATTTTTATTTAGGAGCTTGTGGACTCTTCTGATAGGAACTATGATACTGTAAAAATATTTAGCTGTTTTTTGTTGTTTGACAGATCGTTCTTGAAATCTTTCTAGATCAAATCACATTTGCTATAAAATTAAAAGTGCTCCCTCAGTGCAAGAGTAGAGGCTTCCGTTTCTGCTCTCTTTGCAGCCCAGGACATGGTTGGCTTTCTGAGCTGCCAGTGCACATTGCTGGCTCATGTTAAGCTTCTCATCAACCAACACCCCCAAGTCCTCTTCCTCCAGACTGTTTTCAATCCATTCCCCACCCAGCCTGTATTTGTGCTTGGTATTGCCCTTACTCAGGTGCAGGACCCTGCACTTAGCCTTATTGAACTTTGTTAAGTTTGCACAAATCTACCTCTCAAGCTTGTCAAGGTCCCTCTGGATGGCATGCCTTCCCTCCAGCATGTCAGCCTCACCACACACTTTGGTGTCATCCGCAAACTTGCTGAGGGTGCACTCAGTGTCACTGTCCATGTCACCAACAAATATGTTAAACAGCACCAGTCTGAGTACTGACCCCTGGGGAACACCACTCATCACAGGTCTCCATCTGGACATCGAGTCATTGATCTTTGAGTCATGCTGAGTGCAACTGTCTGACCAGTTCCTTACCCAACGAGTGGACCATCCATCAAATCTGTACTGTTCCAGTTTTGATAGCAGGATGCTGTGTGGGCAAGTGTCGAAGGCTTTACACAGGTCCAGGTAGATGATGTTGGGTGGTCTTCCTTTGTCCACCAATGCCGTGACCCCATTGTAGAAGGCCAGCAAATTAGTCAGGCAGGATTTGCCCTTGGTGGAGCCACGTTGGGTGTCACCAGTCCCTCCTTTGTTTTTCCACATGCCTTAGCAGTGCCATCAGGAGGATCTACTCCATGATCTTGCCAGGCACAGAGGTGAGACTGACTGGTCTGTAGTTCCCTGGGTCTTTTTTTTTCCCTTCTTGAAAATGGGAGTTATGTTTCTCCTTCTCCAGTCAGTAGGAATTTTGCCAGACTGCCAAGACTTTTCAAATATGATGGACAGAGGCTTTGCATATTCTTTGGCCAGTTCCTTCAGGAGCTGTGGATGAATTCCATCAGGTCCCATGGACTTGTGCACCTTCAAGTCCATCAAATGGTCATGAACCTGCTCTTCTGACAGTGGGGAGACCTTCCTTTTCACAGTCCATGCCTTTGCCTTCTCTAACTTGGATGGTGTGACCAGAGCCTTTGCCAGTGAAGACTGAGGCAAGGTAGTCATTGAGTACCTCAGCCTTCTCTATGTCCTGCATGGCCAGGTCTCCAGTTGCCTTCTGAAGTGGGTTCATGTTTTCCGTCATCTTCCTCTTATCGCTAACATACATGTAGAAACACTTCTATTGTTCTTAACATCCCTGGCCAGGACCAATTCTGTCTGTGCTTTGGCTTTCCTTACCTGATCCTTGCTTCTCTGACAACTTGTCTGTACTCCCCCCAGGATACCTGGCCTTGCTTCTACTTTCTGTATACCTTGTTTTTACATTTAACTGGGTCCAGAAGCTCCTTGCACTCCATGTAGGCCTCCTGGCAGTACTGCCTATCTTCCTCTTTGTTGGGACACATAGCTCCTGGGCATGGAAGAGGTGATCCTTGAACATGGACCGACTTTCCTGGGCTCCCCTTCCCTCCAGGGCTTTGTCCCACAGTACCCTACCAAGCAGACCCTTGAAGAGACCAAAATCTGCTCTCTTGAAATTGGATATAGTGAGCTTGCTTTGCTCCTTCCTTACCACCCTAAAGATCCTGAATTCTCCAATGTCATGGTTGCTACAGCCTAGTCTCTCATTAAGTTTTACATCATCAACTAGCCCAGCTCTGTTGGTGAGAATAAGGTCCAGCAAAGCACCTTTTTTTATTAGTTTCTCTGTCATTTGGAGGTGGAAGTTGTCATCACTGCACTCCAGGAACTTCCTGGATTGCTGGTGCTTTGCTGTGTTGTCCCTTCAGCAGATATAGGGAAAGATCTCAGGACTGTCAGGAAATTTTTTTTTAGTAGAAGACCCACCTACAAAAGTTTGCTATCACAAGAGGAACCTCCCTTAAAAATGGCAATGCATGACACTTAGCTTCAGAATATTTTAACCAGATTTTAATTTCTTTCCTCATCTTCTGCTGTCATACTAAATATATTATTTATATTTAATAGTTAAATATATCTCACGTATCTCAAGACATTTATGTGAAGAATTGAGAGACAGACAAGTGGTTGTGAAATGTTTTAATGTGTTCCAAAGTGAATAAATGCAAGAAAAGGCATTTGCTGCTGAAATGCAAGACCTGACAAAATAACTGTTTTGGGTTAGTTTAGTGTACAGGAATATATCTATCAGCAAATGTCAAGTTAATTCAAGAGGTAAATAGGCTTAAGCAAAGAATGGTGACATCCACTGTCAGCAGACCTCAAAATACCAGTTGCCATTGGATTTAATCTACCATAAAAACAATGAGAATATTTCTACTTGATGTGGAGAGATTACAACCTTCTTTCACCCAGATTGCTTGTTTAAGAGTCTACATCATAAAATTAAGTCTTGATGATGTTATGCTGGAGATAAACTACTGGGGGAAGAAGCTTGCTTGATTTGTAACAGCAGGATATAGAGGGTTTTTTAAATGTATAATTTAATTATGGTTATATCTAGTGCCTGAATCTACGTACAAAGAACTGTTTTTGGTCCTGCTAAGAAGAGTGGAGGTGATTAGTATAAATTCAAGTATTTGTGAATGTTGAACACAGATTGTATTAGGTAATGGTTGGCTAGGACTGAGGAGTTTGTAGGGGGTGTAATAGCTTTTATTAGAGTAACTGTATGCAACTGAGAGGCAGAGGAAGGGATGAAGAGCCTCTAGACATACAAGCCCTATACTTACAATAAACTATTTTTTTTTTTTCATACTGCTGAGTCCTGTGTAGTCCAATAAAAGCATTACTTCTCCTTACGAAGCTGGACTGTGAGACAGCTATTAGTGAAGTTGGATTTTGTGTCCATGCGTGTGTATAATAAAAAAAGGGTGTTTACTAGTTCAGTGCACATTGTTTAGAAGTTCTTAAATACTGCTTTCTTGAAATAAGCAAATGACTGTTTCAAGTAGGTAAATTTGGTAAAGGAGATGACTGCTGAACAGACGCCTTCCAAAAAGGGAGAGGGGAGGGTCATGTGTTTGGAAAATGGGATCATGGTAAGAGCTGCTGTGCATCCTTTCTTAGCTCCAAGGACTTCATGTTAGAGGGAAGATAATACTGAGTTCTACAATGCTTTTTTCATTCATCATACAATGAAAAACCATGTTGCAATGCAAAGAGCAATTTTTTGTTCTGAGTATAGAGCATCCTTGAAGATTTTTTTAGCAGGTTTTTTATTTTTGATGCACTTTTTCTTCCAGTGTGATCATTGCTGTGAAGTTCTCTTATTGTCTAATGATTTTTTTATAATAGTGCTTTACTGCATAATTTATCTTGGAGACCTTACTGTAGTGTATTCCAACACTACATCAGTCATTGTTGTGATGAGTAGCACTAAAGTTGTGAAGTTTTTTCATATTTATATTTTGGTATTTTTTGAAAATAATCAAGTTTATTTACTTTTTTCTCAGTGTCTGTTTAACAGACAACATATATTCCTGTTTCTAGTGAAATAAAGAAAATCATTAGTATTTTACTCAACAGGTACTAATTGTGCTGGTAAAGTCAGTGAACTACATAACTTGGAGAAGATTTGAGGTAAATACATCCCCCAGGGACAAAAAAAATGCAACAGTGGAAACTTTTGCATTGAAGACTAAGCTTTGCATTTTCTTACTATGAACTACTGGTGTATTTTATGTAAAAGTTAACCTAGTGAAAGTAGTCTAGTTGCTACCTGGGATTATCATAGGGCAGGCTAAAAGGATAGCATGAGCTTGCATTTTAGTCACACCCAATAGAAGAGTTAGGGATGGTAAATATGTAGATTTGTGTCCATTTGTATCTTTAATTACATATCAGCACAAATAAAATATCAACTACACTATAATTTAGCAGGTTCTGAAGGCTAACTTTCAGTGGAGCAATGAATAACTTTCAAAACTCCGCTGCTCCCTTGGAGTGCTTACCCTCTTTATCAAACATGAAAAGCAGTCATATTGAAGGTGCAGATTTAATTGTTTTCAAGCTTTTGTGTAGTTATTTCTTGCCCAAAAATTTATCCAAATTTCCAGATTTTTCAGATGAGCTTCTTATTAAAGAAATGAGTATTCTGGGAGTTGGGGTGTGTTTAGTCCTTATTTATCTCTGAACAAAATTGCTTACAAAGACCAAAAGCAGCTACTATTTTTTTTTAGAGTAATCCCAGCTTAGTTCTGAGCAGTTCTCAAGGTTTTCTATTGTTTAGAAACAATAAAGTGAATGAGTGTATCTTTCGGTGCCATCACCTAAGAAACCATTTTCAAAATACACAAGAGCTAACTTCAAGTTGAAAAGTGACCCTGTAGAAAAAGTATTACTTCCTTTGCCTGCCATATATAGGTGTAGCTCTAGTGTTACCCTGGTAGTGCAGTGACTTAAAGAAAAGCTGAGCTAGATAAAATGAATGTGTTTTATTAGGTAGCTGATATGGTTGCAATAGGAAAGATGCTTTTTTTATGCAGATATTTTTTTTTACTTTAGTTTTTTAGCTTCATCTTTTGTAAACTTCTGGACTATTGCATAAAAATTGGCATGTTCAGAGCCAGTAATCAGAGGTATCTCCTGAAATTTCTGGGTATCCCACTATAGTACTTCACTTCCATTATGCTACAAAGATTATAATGTAACAAATACAGCAGAGTGTTATACTCGTTTTGTACATATGAACACAGATTTAAGATTATTTTTAAAAGTTAGTCTAAATGTTTTGATCAGTATTTTTTAAAAACTAATGCATTGCTATTTGAAGGTGAAGGAGTATTTAATGAGGCAAAAATAGAGCAGAAGTGTAAGAAATTTTCAACCATCTCATCTATCAACTAGACTAACATGGCTACGTAAGGTACAAAAACTTTGTATCTGCAAATACTTTTAACTTTCTGGTTAAGCAGTACACCTACTGCTTTGCAAGAGTGAGAACTTCTGCCAAGAGTTCTAACATAGGGGGAGATTCAAGCACAGCACACAGTGTTTATGTTGTAAAAAAAACTTTCAAGTAAGCTGCCATGCAGAAATATTCCAGGCTTCATTGAAGCTGCATGGAAATTGTGATGTTTTCATAGACATTTTTGTGGAATCAGGGAAAAAACTACCTTTAAATTAAGAACTTCCCATCAAATACTCTGTTTTCACTGATGCTTATGTTAGAGAGAGCTGTTAGAAATGACACACATCAGTTCTTATAGCTGTCTATTCAAGGCTGTCTGTTTGGAGAAGTAAAGCATTTTCTTGCAAGACATTGCTTTGGCATCTAAATCTCAGTAACTGGTTCTAGTACTAGAAACATAAGTCTGTTATGGCTATTGATGTAACTCATCATGAAACATTCTTCTTCCTTTAGCAGCATTAGCTGTCTCTTACTATTACTGGTTTTTTTCAGCTGCAAACAGAGAAATGAATGGATGTACCTATCCAAAAAATACCATCAGAAAGTGCAGTGTGGATGATGTTTATAAAATTTGGCTGTTTCTTTCCAGTATATTTGGATTGGTGATTATAGTAGAACTGTTTCCGTAAGTAAAGACTGAACTTTGAGAAGAAAATGTAAGCAAAAAACATTTAAGAAGGGCAGAGTTAAATCTGAATAGTTCGCATTGGTATGTTATTCACAGTGAAATTATACCGTGAAAGGCTAGAACAAGCTGTCCAGGTTTATGTCAATTATTTAACAACCAGTGCACAGTATCCTAAGCCAGCTATAGCAAAAGTTGGTACTGTTTTGGGACATTCTCAATTCTTGCTTTTCTGAAAGTCCTCTTTTTGAACAATACCATCGGGTTTCTTGTATGTAAGTTTTATGTTTATTTTCTTTAAGTATTGTGTTTAAAGAGGAAAAGGTTGCTTTAGCCAAGTAGAGAGAAGTAAATAAGCATTTTCCATATGTCATCTGTAAATTACTTAACTTTCTTAAAGTTTTTTTAAAAGTAAAATAATAATATTGGTCTGTTAGCTGTTACAGTTACTGAACAGTAATGTAAACAAAAAACTTGAATATTTCTATCATTATCTAAAAACCTGGGAAAACTTGGAATAAATTCTTCTTTGACAGGTCAGTATTTTTCCAGACAATCTGTTTTCTTTCAGCTGTAATAGATAGAAATTAGCTCAAATAAAAATGTTAGAACAGAAAACATTTTTTCTGGTGATTGGACACCTTCAATCACCTGTCTCAAGTGACAGGGTTCTAGCAAGGAGTAGAACAAATCAAATGCATTTAGTGTGTTAGGATTGTTGCATTCACATGATTTTTAAGTGCTGCTTGGCAAGAATTCTTCTAAAGATGCAGCATATTTTTTCGCTTTCTGGTTAGTTTTCCTTCCTGTGTGTGAAGGTATAGAATCGGAGAGCAAATTAGTGTAGGGTTTCGTGTTGAGCCTCAGATAATAACAAATGTAATCAAAAGTAGGGAGTGCTTTCGATAGGAAATATACCTAAGTAGGTGAGTACTGCTTAGTCTGGAGAAGAAACAGTGAAATAGTATATATGCCACTAATGAAATTATAGAATCATAGAATCATTTTGATTAGAAAAGACCTTTAACATCATCAAGTCCAACCATTAACCTATTACACTGACAAGTTCACCACTAAACCATGTCCCTAAGCACCACATCTACACATCTTTTAAATACCTCCTGGAATGGTGACTCAACCATTTCTCTGGGCAGCCTGTTCCAGTGCTTGACACCCCTTTCAGTGAAGACATTTTTCCTAATATCCAGTCTAGCCCTCCCCTGGCACAGGCCATCTCCTCTTGTTCTATCTCTTGTTACTTGGTAGAAGAGACCAACACCTCTTTACAGCTTCCCTTCAACTAGCTATAGAGAGCAGTAAGACCTCAGCCTCCTTTTCTCCAGGCTAAACAACTCTAGTTCCCTCAGCCACTCCTCTGAAGACTTGTTCTCTGTACCCTTCACCACTTTTGTTGCCGTTCTCTGGATGTGCTACAGCACCCCTCATGGCTTGGGTGGGTGTAAGCTTCACTGGGTAAGATACTGGCCAGATGCATGGACCCAAAGAGTTATGATGAATGAAGTTAAATCCAAGTGGCGACCAGTCAGAACTGGTGTTCCACCAGCTGAATGTGAGCCAGTAGTGTGCCCAGGTGGCCAAGAAGGCCAGCACCACCCTGGCTTGTATCAGAACAGGTGGCCAGCAGGAGTAGGGAAGTGACCGTTTCTCTGTACACAGCACTGGTGAGGCAGTTAGGAAGATGATAGGATAAATTGTGCATTCTGTTCCAGTACAAAGTCTAGAGGCTTCACATGAAGTTAGTAGAGACTGGGCTGGAAACAAACAAAGTGGTATCATTTTGGTTGTTTTCTGCAGAAGGTGGTTGAGGCAACCCTTTGCCACAAGATGTTACGAAGGATAAATCTTACAGGATTCCAGCCCTGAATCCACTTACTAGAAACAATGTGACCCACTGAACCCTCAATTAGTTGGGAGAGTGAAAGAGCACTAAGAGGGAAGGGTTGCTGGGTTTCCTGTCACTTTGTATTCCTCAATAGGCACTGTTAAGGAGAGGATAACAAGCTAGATGAACTTTTGGTTAGGTACAGTAAAGCTATTTTATTTATTCCAAGGGGATGTAAAAGCCAGAAAATCTCCAAGTTTAGTTTATATGCTGTATGAATTGCTTGAGACTCTGAATAGTTGTTTTCATTCTTTAAAGCAGTGAAAGTCTTAACATTTAAAAAACAAAAACAAAAGCACACAACAAAACCCGCTAAGATTTAGTAATAGATTTTTTTTTTTTTTTAGTCCATTGGAACAAGCAAACAGGCAAGACCAAAATAGCAAATGGGAATATGGAAGAGTAATTAGAGTAACAGGTTTTCACTTAATTTTTATACGCTGCATTTTTTTATTCTGTATTTTAGTCTGTTATATTGTAGAAGGTCTGCTTCCTGCTAATGCAATGTTTAAAATTCCCTAAGATGGTAAGGGATAAGCTACAAATATGGACTATCAGGCAAGCCCTGGAGATTTAGTTAATCTGACCTAGATGTTCTTTTGATGATTGAGACCTGCAGTATGTGAAAACACTTCTCAATTTCAAAATGAAACACAAAGATATATGTTGTATAACTCAGCTGTCCTTGTAGTGACAGACGCATCAATCATTTCTGAACAGGAAAGGATTTACTATAAAAAGTTTCTAGCTTTGGAGCTGTTGAGTTCATTGGCATTCGGATCAGCAGTGATATTGGAAGTTGTAAGGGAATTCAGTATTTGAATTCTACCATGTCCTAAAGAGGATTAGCTACAAATGCAGGCAACACACTTTCTTCTTTTTCATTTTCAAAAGCCTGTTGTGTAAGATGTTAATTCTTGACTTAGTTTTCAGCATATTTTATGTGAAACTGCTTAGTGGCTCTTAAAAAAACACTGAACCAGGTACCAATGAACATATATAGCTGTGGGGAAAAAAACTAATCAGAAAAAAACAAGTACCTGAAAAGAAAAAACATGTTTAATGTATACAATTTTTGAATACTTGAGAAGACACTATTTTTCTGTAACCTCTGAGACTATTTTTATAGTACAGTTAAATAAATAGATAAGAAGGTCCACATTGAAGGACTGGGGTGTTACTGTCTTCTTTTTAAAAACCTTATAATGATTGCATAAAATAGTTTGTATGGTTGACAGGATCATATGGCCTAACATTGACCGTGCAGAATGCAACTTCCTATAACTTAAGCAAATTTAAACATTTTTGATTGAAGTTTTGCAGGCTGTTTTTTTTTGTATATGCTCAATTATTTCAGAAAGATGTGATTCTAATAATTCTGCTCCTGAGGAGTATGGGAAAAGGAAATTATCCGTGTTAAAAAGACAAAGTAAAATTGACTTTTTCAGTGGTAATTGTTTCTGCTGCTTTGGAACTGAGACTCGCTATTTCTCACAGCTTTTTGTTCAAACTGCCTCTTAACATCTTTGTGAAGTGGTGTTCAAATTTTGGAAGTCGTACTTCATGTCTAAACACTAGAGGCTTCAAGAGTCAAAACACCTTTCTCTTTAAGGATGAATAGACATTTCTCAGAATCACTTTAAGCTGTATTCATTTGAATCTGAACACCTGAAATGAGAGTCCTCTCTGTAAATCATCTTTGTGCTAAAACAAGAAGAGTATAACTAAAGTAAATTTGAGTACTCTGTGGGAGGGAAGGGTAAGAGGTGAAAATGATGGATGCTTTGCACATGAGTTTTTTTGTGTCATTTTTTAGATAAGTTGGACATAAGTACTGGTATGACTGTAACATGTTTCTTCAAGAACTTTGAATTTTCCTGTTTATTTAAGAATTTGTAGAGAAACAGATACTTGGACTGTAGTCTGTTGTGCTGAGAATGGACAATACGATAGTCTGTACCAGATGGAGTTTCCAAGGATTGAAAGCTTTTTGGGAATGTGTATTCTATAGCTCTAGTCCACTTGAAACAACAAAGGAATGAATAAGCAAAGGCTCCTCAAACCTGGGATAATCAATAACAGAAAGAAGTATGGTGTATTACCTGTTATACATCAGTTCCTCTGTGTATACACACAGAAGACTAAGCCTTGGGTCTCTTTTGAGACAGAATTGCCTTACAGTTAGTGTACCTGCCATCTCCATTGGCAGTACATTACAGTTGTAAGAGTTTTTGCTCTGTAAATTCCTGGTTTTCTTACTGAGCAAGAGAAGTAAAAATCTAAAAATAGTAAATTTTTCTTTTTAGATATTAGTTGTAAGAAAATGGATAATCTTAGCAGGAGAGGGGTACCAAATGGTGGTGATGTGGCTGAGAGGCATGGTTTTCTTGCAGTTGTGTTGAATAAGAATATTTAATTGTGAAGACAGTTTAGAAACATTTGATATAATTCCTTATCATGAGTAATACAAATTATTGTTATGGGTAATGGCAATAATATTCTATTACTGTGGTGATAGCAATGATTTAACATTTCAGTTTATCTGAAGTGTATTTTAAATTGACTCTCTCACCAGCATTCAACCACAAAGGAAAATGTATTGAATAAAATGACTGCAATTTTTAAGTCTCTCATAAACGCAACCTAACTTGATTATTTATGACTTAAAGTCTCATTCAGATTTCAAAAAACAAAAGCTATAAGCATTATGTGTACATGTACTATGTTTACTTTTCTTTACCATGTTGTATGCAAAGTAATGTTTTTCTTTTTGTGGAAATATTTTACAGACTCCTGGCTTGAGAGCACACTCTGGAAGATTGCAGTGGTTTGCAAAAAAGTGTATATCAAATAATCAGGTATGTGGCTTGTAAGATGAATTCTGTGTAGCTGTCAAGAAAAATTGTTTTGAAAGATTTTATTGCTTGATTTTTATGTTTGCGAAAGGACTTTTGTGACAGGCTGATGAGGTGAACTTAATGCTCTTTGTGAATGCTGTTGTATACTTAAACAGAAACCTTATTTTAGCTGAATGCACACAGCATGTAATTGCACATTTATTGAAAAATAATTGTTTGTCTGAGGTATAACTCTTCTTCCTTCTTTCTTTTTAAAGATGGAGACATTGGAACACTTGGTAGAATTAACTCAAAATCTATTTGAATGTGATAGAGATGAGATGTACTACTACTTGCTTCAATTGTGTGGTAAGTGAGCTTGTGATCTTTTTTGTTATAATCTATTTCCTTTTGTGATTGGAGATGGGAAATAACCCTGAGCTGGAGAGGAGTTTTAACCTGATAGGCAGTTAACATGAATACCGTTTCTGAGGCATCTTGAGGGGTAGAGTGTACAAGGTTTTTTTTGCATGCAGACCTCAACACTTACTTAGAAACGGTATGCTATAAGGCTTCCAGTTGTTGCTATTGTCTTGTGTCCTAATTTGAAAGTTTACTCTATTTTGGTTTTTAATATGCTTGATTAAGAAAAACTGCTCATTTGTTATATCTTTGTAACTGATAAAAATACGGGAGTCTCCTGCAATGGGATGTAGTTTCGAAATGTGCTTTTTTTTTTTTTAAATCCACCAATTCTTTACCAGCCACAACCTAACTTTTGTATCATCTGTAGGAATGGAAAAGCTTATAAAATTTCATTTTCAATTCTATGCTGCAGACTTAGCTTAGTATATATATATATAGTGGTTTTCATTTTCCTCTTTTCTGTAGTTTTCAGTCTGTGTTGGTTTTGTTATACAGTGTATCATGCTGTGTTATATATGGCAAAAATTGTGGAAACTTTAGATATTTTAAAGTCTTGGAAAAAAACATTTTATGTAAGGTTGGACACAGAGCTCTAAATAGTAAATTGGTACATTAAAAAAAGCATCACAGGGACAGGTATGCCTTTCATTTAAGTGCATATGCATTAATCAGCCATCACAGCAATTTGGTCAATGGAATATCCTGCACTTGATCTTGAAGTAATTTTAGGCTGTTCCCCATATATAGTTTTGGATGACTAGAGCTAGCAATGTTTTAATGCCAAATAAATTCTATTAGATCCTTCTTTTTCTTTTCTTATGGTAATGGAGGAGCCCATTGCACTTAAAACAAGCAGAAGGAATGAGTACTTCCGGGAAAAAAAAAAAAAAAAGAAAATAATAATAATCACCAGAGACCCCTTTAGAACTTTGTTGCTTTTCATTTCCTGAACAGACTCAGGAAGCTTCAAAGCCAAACTGTAACTTCACCCATTGAAGAAGTGGAAAACATTTGTGGGTTTCTGTCACCATAAAAGACAAAAACCATGCACATTCCTGCTTTCAGCCATGTTAGATTGTCTATCAAAGCTGCCCCATGTACAAATACAGTAGAGAGTTGTCATTGTGCACCTAAGCCATAATTTCAGAACTATTTTAAGTGTATAAAAATATTATCAACCATTTCGTGCCAACTGTGATAAAAAATGTTGGAAACAATGTATTTGGTTTTGTAGATTCACGGAATAATTTATGCTGGAAAGAGCCTCGGGAGTTTTAGGCCAGAGCTATGAGAGCTTCCAAGTTAGGTCAGATCATGGCCTTGTGTGGTAAAGTTTTGAGTTTTCAAGGGTAGAAATCAAATAGCCTCCCTGGACAACCTGTTCCAGATTTTGATCATCCTCAGATACTCCATTGCTGCAACTTCTAACCATCACCTTTAATCTTTTGCTGTGTACTTCCAAGGAGGACTCACTCTTGCCTGTAACTGTCATTTAGGTAACTGAAGGTAGAATCTCCTAATAGCCTGTTTTTCTCCAGGTTCCCTAAAACTCATCACCTTCAACTTCCTTATTTACTCCATATCCTCTGGTCCCATGTCCATCTTGATGAATGAATTTGCTCCTGTTGCCAGCATCTCTTTTGTAGTTGTGGAGCCCAAAGCTGGACACAGTCTCCTAGATGTGGGCTTGCAAGCTTCAAAAATAAGGACAAACACATGAAAAAGTGTTAAGTTGTTCTCTGGCCTGCTCTGCTAACTGCAATAATCTGCTTTAAAATGTTATCTGCAGTCTTGAGTCCTTAAAACCAATAATTTTGTTTGATTTAAGGTAGTCACCAAGTTGACTGCCTCTCCCAGAAACTTAGGTGATGCCAGAAGCTTGTTGAAAGTGGGCTTGCATCTTGAACCAGCCCAGTTGTACATATCTGTGTTTTTGTAAACACATATATTGGAATATAGAGATTATTGCACTCTACTGTTTCAGTATTACATTATGATAGTGTTTGTAAAGCAGTATATGCTGCTTTCAAACACCAATATAGGAGTTCCAGTGTGTCATGCTGCTTCCGGGTGGCTGCTCCAGCATTTTCTTGTGTTATGACTTAGTCCAGTGGTGCCTGAGCTGCAGAACAGCTGTATTTGCTTAGCTGAACAGTGGAAGAAGAGCTGAAGAGCTGCTGTTACAGGCTGAGATACTGCTGTGTGACTAATTCTTCCATCATCCGCATTCTGACTTAGTATCCTTGCCTTGTATCTTTTCATTTCTGGGATTCTGAATTAAAACTATTGAAAGAACAGATAACAGCTAGCAGATGTTGGGCTTAGGTAGTTGCGAATAGGACCTACAACCAATGCTGTTCTGGTGACTTATGATAGGAGGCATAGGAAAGCACCTGCTGTATGTAGTTAAATAGCAATTAACGGTTTTCTTTCACGAAGTCCAACTACTAGCGTTTTTTGTACAGTGGTAGAAATATAAAATGCTAGTCTTGTTGAAAGCAGTTGAATAATGCTGTGAATTTGGTAGCAATTTATTGGTTTTCTCCTTCATAAAATTTACCTTTTACAGTCTTCAGGTACATATTTTTTTTCCCTAGCAAATAGAGAACCTGAAGGTCTAGAACATTTCTTTGACTTGATAAACTTCTGGGATGTATATGCTTGAACTCAGTAGCAACATATCCAGAAGATTTCATTTCAGGAATTTCAGTATAGAACTCAGAAGTCATACCTTAGAGTGTTAATGTTCTGTAATAATTTACAAATTTTTGTAACTGTTTTTACAATTAACAATGAAGAATATTACAATCGATGAGCTAGGAGGAATACTTCTGGAATATTTTTCAGTTGATTTCTCATTCATTTGAAAATTCATACAATCCTTTTGTGTTTTGGTTTTTTTTCTGTTTGCATCTTCTGGTGTCGTCTGTGTTGTAAAAGCAGTTTAGAACTTTTCAAGTTGATCATAAGAAACAGAAGTACATGATTAATTAATGAGTTATTTAAAAAAATACCTTTTTTAATAACTTTACGTATGCATACTCTAAATGTGCCTTTATCTGAAGAACTGAATCTTGTTTCAGAGAACAGCGGTGACTGGAGAAAGGCTGAAGCTGTTTGGACTAAAATTCAAGAAGAAAATGTTGTCCCTCGTGAGAAAACACTAGCCTTACTGGCTGATATACTTGAGAATAATGGTCAGGTTGTTCCATTTGAGGTACCTAAGGTAATTAATTGGAGCTTAACTTTACTAGCTACCAGTACTTTTGAACATATTTATTTCTGTTGAAAAATGTTAACAGGATTGCATACCTTATTTGTTCGTTTTAAAGGTTAGACATGAAGATACTAGAAGTTTAGGTGTTTCTACCGTGGAAGAAAGAAAGATGAGGATGCTTTGCAAGAAAAACAATGCAAAAGGTAAATGGAAAACCACTGTTTTATGTTGTTTCCCCCTCGCCCCCCCAGCATTAATTTTAAGTTTTCAATTAACTACAGAGCAACAGATGGTTGCTGCTGCTTTTTGTTGGTTTGCTAGTATGTTAGGAAAGGTAGCTAGCATTACCTGCCAATATTCTGCTTCAGAAGCTGACACAAGAAAGACATGCTAAAACAGTAAAAATGTTATTGAAGTACTGGCTTTTAAACGCATGTTTGAAAGCCAGTCTAGGGTGAAGTCACCAAGTTTAAAATTACTGAAGTATTGCTGGTCTGTAGTTCACTTGATACTGTTGGGTTAACATCATGTTCTAGACTTTTCAAATATGTCCATTAAACACCAGAAATAAGTTTACGTACAGGATTCATGCAACAATTCCCAGAAAGTTCCCAGGAATTCTAGGTGTTTGGTCACAATTTTGAAGACAACTGTTTCCCAGCAAAAGAGGATTCCAGTTTGGTATCATCAGCAAACTTGCTGAGGATACACTCGATCCCCTCGTCCAGGTCCTTGATGAATATGTTGAACAAGACCGGACCAAGTATTGACCCCTGGGGACATCAGTGTTTACAGGCCTCCAACTAGCCTCTGCTCCATTAATCTCAACCCTCTGAGTTTTGTCACATGGCCATTTAAGAATTCTGTATTATATCTGCCATAAAGTTACTGTTTTAAGCGAATTTTTCAGTAAATTATTCCTGCGTATTTTGTTGTTTACATGGGTATTATTTGAGAGGAAGTGATCTAGAGCTATTGGGAATTAGAGGAATTGTTTTCAATATTTTTCTTTTTTCCCTTTTTGCTGGGAAACAGTTATCTTTGTCTTAAACTATAAAAACGAAGTTGTCACTTTTATGTAACAGGATAATGTAATTTTGATGTGAATGTAATAGAGCAAAATATAACTTCTTATCAACATCAGCTTTTTGAGAAAAAAGGATTAAGTTGATCTAGTTATGTAACTAATATAATGAACTTATCAGCTCTGACATGGAGGTGTTTTGAAAATCTGTTCTCTGAAGTGCTTGATTTATGCAAAGTCATTTTTTCATTTTTATCTCGATTCTTCAGTGTGAGAACTTGACTCTAGGGGATCATGTTACACATATCCCAAACAGGTGCAATTGCTGAAACACATTTGACTGTCTTGAGAACTGAGACTTTCTTGGCAAGTTGTCATTTTCCCAGCAAATCTTTTTACTTGAAATAACTAGTATAACACAATATGATTTTGAAACCAAGAACTTTCTCTTTTGAATGCTAATGTACTTCAGTAAATTTTAGATGCCATCCGAAGAAGTAATAAGCTGATAATACCTGATCAGGCATATCTCTCAATTTGAGACTCATCTAGGTATATTTCAAACATGTTACTTGCACTGATGCAAAATAAAGAAAATAATCTGAATAAGATAATAATTCTGAGGTCTGGACTGACATGTACAACAAAACATCCTAGAGCAGGAAAAAATGCAAAAATCTGATGCAAAGATTTTTCATTCTTCACTGAATTAATAATTACAAAAAAAGATTAAAATCTATTTCCTTTTAGAAATACACTTCGTGAAGTGGGATAATTGATATTAACAAATGCTTTACATAATGTCCATGGGTGGCAAAATCCATTTCTGTATCCAACCAAAGGAAAGCAATATTCAAACACAGGGTGAAATCCTACTTCAGTCCGGAGACAGCAGATTATTTGTAGGAGTCTTCAAACATAAGGAGGTTTTGGATTTAAAAAATTGAATTGAAAACAGGTTTTCAGGAGCATTGAACAACAAACCTTCCACCAGTCAGCGAAGTGTTTGTTAATGAAATAATTAGTTACACTTGAAATAGATTAATACCAGTGGAAGAAATTTTGTTGTTGTTGAATGTGCTTGCTAGTCTACTGGTACCTCAGATTTCAGAAAAGTGAAAGTGCAATAGGCCAAGCTTTAACCTCAGAGCAGTAAGTAAACATGGTGGAGGATTTCAAGACCTTTCCTGTGTCATCCTGTTGTTGTTTTCTTGGTATTTTGGTTGACAATGCAATCACTTCTGTAATGTCAGACATCAATCATATTCTCTCTCCAACTCTCTTGTGTGTCTCTGTCTGTCTTGTATACATGAAACTCACAGACACAGAAGTGTATTTAGTATTTACCCTGATACTCTTATCCTTTATCTCTGTTCATATATATATTTAGTGTAGCTTCAAGCATCCAAAGTAGGTTATGGATGGCAATGTTAATTCTACTTGTTAACTCAATGTAAGAGTTTGTGTTGTAAAAATAAATGTTATGCATAGTCATTTTTGTGCTGAGATTTCAGGTGAGTTTTCTGTTCTTCGTTGAAGAAATTTAAGATTCAAACCAAAAAACACCCCTAACCAACAGTTTTGGTTAGGGGAGTGCAAGCTTAAAATTCCACAGAACACTGGAATAAGTGCTATTAGTGTGATACTTCTTGGAACAGTAAGGTTCAAATGAGTTTATTTCATCTGTACTTTCAAAGTATAAGAAAAAAACTTAATGCTTGGCTGTGAAATTTGTAGTGACAGTCTATGTATTTCTGAAAAGTTTTTAAAAGCAATTGGGGCTATGCTTTTGAGTTAGCAAAGAGATTATTGCTTGAGTTTCATTAAATGAAACGTGCAGTTACAGTCTAGATGTAAAAGATGATTTGTGGTTCTTAACACAGCCTTCTAATATATGTTACAGCCTGGATAGCAGTTTTAGCTGCGTGTTTATAACTGCATAATCTTGTTTCAGAAAAATAAATGACTGAAAAGTGTACTCATCATTTTTTCCCCCTTCTTGGTAACATCTTTTCATACAGTGACAGTTATTGTGAATGCATGAAATAAAACTGTTAATCAGTCAAACAAATGTGGCATAGTTTACTTGTTAAATATCTGTATATTTGTAAATTGTATGTTTTGTATAAATCTTGTCGTAGCCAAATAATTTGATCTCCCCATATTGGATTCCCCTCCTATATTATTTGTTAGATGCTGTTGTGATTGTGCACCAGAAACTGTAACTATATACCCCAGAATTAGGTGTTGCTTTAAAAATCCTGAGTCTTCCCCTCCTAACCAGCTGTGTGCTGTTTAAGCAATAACCGCATAAAGGAAAAACAGCAGTACCAAACTTTGTTCTGTGGAGGTACGTGTCAGTTGATTGTTGTGTACAAGCAGTTTTCAACAAGCTGTGACTATCAGCTTTGGGCTTGAAGTTGTAAGCAGCAGATAAATAGCTTTAAGATGGACCTTTGCAGTGAATAGCTGACTTCTTTCAATGATCAACATAATAGAATTATGACATTCCATTTTTACTTTCATTTTTAGAGGCCTACAATGTTTTCCTGAAAATGGAAGGGAAGAATGAGCTTCATTATCGTTCTTATGAAACCCTTATAAAAGCATTGTTAACAGAGAATTTTCTTGAAGAAGCCATCAAAGTGAAAACCATGTAAGTCTTTTCTGCATTTGGGGGATTCTAATTGTTTAGCAGGGGGTGTTTTAAAATATTTTCTGGATCATTTTAGATAAGTCCTTATGGGAAAATAGGTCATGACTGGTATAAGGAGTTAAAGTAAGAAATACACTAGTGTTTCATAGAGTGGTATGCCATATATTAAGAAGGCAATAAGAGTGGCAGTATGTATTGCTAATAACTCATTGCAGCTAACAGAATCAACAAATGTACTTGGCATTAGAACTGAAATACTACCCTTCTGGCAGTCTGCCTTTTCCTCTTTAGAGCAATATCCAAACAGACAATATGCCTTCACTTAGCTGCCCGTGAGCCTTCCCCTCAGTGCCCATCCCTGCTGCTGTCCTGCCCTGCCCACATTCCCTGGCAGCTGGCTGACTGCCAGATGCAAAATGGTACATTTGACTGTGATGCCAGTGGCTAGGAGATGACTGTAAACCTCAGATCCAACTCTTAGACTTCTGAAACAAATCCACCCTGCTGTCATGCATTATTAGAATCACCAGAATTGAAGTAACCTTTAGTGAGTTTTATGGTACACCACTTGCTTTAATTATTGCCTGTAATGCATGTCCTGCTCAGATTATAGACTTGAGAATAAATGTGTTACTACTTATCAATATAGAGGTAAGAAAAACAAACATTTAAGTCATATAAATCAGTTTCTTCAGCTAAAACAAGGACAGTGGTTGTCATCAAGTGTGTTCTCTCACTGAATACAGAGAATGTGGAAGTGCCTGTAGTTAACTTAGTTGATGCACTAGAGCACTATAAAAATGTAATAATTTTTAGAGTCAACTTATTTTTTGGTGTCCTGGAACAGTATAGTTTGTGTTTATTATTTTCACGTTTTCTTTAAAAGCAGTTAGATTGAAGAAATCTTTTGTTGAAAAAGCATTTGAGTACTACATTCAGAAGAACAAATATGTTCTTTCAAATAGGTCTCAGTAACTGGGCTTTATGATAAGGAACGTCTGTGCTTGATGGATATATGGCTTATATCAGGGAAAAAATAAAATTAAGCTCCTGAAACTAAAGTAATTAATAAATCTTTGTAAAGATAAGAGGGAAAAGACGTTTTAGAAGTGCAAAGAATGCTGATAAAATTTAGGTAGTTTGTTAAACATTTGCAGAAAATACTTATGTCCAAAGATGTATTGAAAGATTCTTCAGGGAAGAAGCTGGAAACTTTCTACTGAAGATTTGTGCATACACCAACTGCTTCCCTGCTCTGCATTTCAAACACTCTTTTAAGGAAGGTGCACAAAGTATTGCATATTATCAGCAATAATTTACAGGTTGGAGGACCAGAAGGAAGGTGGTGGCTTCTTCCTGATATTTTGATGATTCAGAATTCTCTCTTTAGATAAATGTTTTTGTATGCAAATCCAAAATGCAGGAGAAAAATAAACCAAAAGTTTCAAAGACTGAAAGAGGTGTGTTCTAAAGGACTAAGACATTGAACTGTGAAATATTTAGATAAAAAAAAGAAAATGGGGTTTAATGAGAGGTTCTAGTTTTGGTCATGGGTCAAAGCCAACCATCATACTAACCACTGTGCTTTTCAGAACTCTCATACTCCATCTCATAGCATAGAAGTGCAAAAGAATGACTTCCTGAGAAAAGTTTAACAGCTCACTGTTGCATCAAGACAGAAAATGCTTCATATTGGCAGTGTTCATGGTGTTCATCCGTGTATCTTTTTTTTTGTAACAAAATAATGCTTGCTTTAAGAATTTTCAGAAGTCTGTAAGTTCTGAATTATTCACTGAAATAGCTAAAGTTACTATGTGTATACACATGGTTGAGGAATAACAAATCTCTGTGATACACACACATTTCTGCATGCTCAACAATTTTTCCAGCCTCATATTACAAAGAGATTACTCTTTCAAAGCCTAAATGTGTGCAGTGGCCTGAAACTTGTGCGACTCCTAATATTTTCATAAAATACAGGAAAGCTACCTCCATTTATATAAGTAATGTCTTTTTACTGTGCTTGAAGCCAAATTTTATATTTAAATAATATCTAGACAACCTGAGTGTGAGGATTGGCATAGGCAACAAAATAAGTAATCTTTGTATTTAACAAGGTCAGATGATTTTAAAACTTCCCTACTGTTACCAGAACTGAGAAACTTCAGTGAGAAAGTGATGTGATAGAAGGAAATTGGACTCCTACTCTGCATTTGAAAAAAAATACCCCAAACAACCCAGATTACTGGTCTGCTGGTCAACCCAAGTCCAGTTGCTTTGGCATTCTAGCACTGTTTTGAGGAATATTTACTGCATTTAGTCCAAGAAGTTTTAAATAGAAATTTAGGAGTATTGGAATGATGGATTAGTTCTGTAATAGTAGCTAACATCTATTTAATCACACTAAAGATTGGAAGATTGGAGGAAGTAAATCCTTTGTTATATGTAATTTACAGTCTCATGCATGAATTGTTGACTTAAGGGCTTTGACAGATGGGACAAAGGGGGGGGGGAAAAAAGGCAGAACTGAGCAGTGGGTGCTTAGGCAGGGATTAAGAGGATTGGTTGGGAGAGTAAGAAAATCCCGAGTCCAGTGACTGCATTTGTGAGCCTGGGAGGCTGAAAGTGACTGAGAGGATAGTCATATTGTGTGCAATGTGAAGGATTTTCTTGGGATTGAGGAGAATAATTTAGCAATGACCCTGCTTACCTCCCAATCCGCTCAGCCTCTAAGTTCAAGTAGGTAGGCTGCTCAATTGTTTGCCACAAGATGATCAGTGAGGTTTATCTTGATTGCTGATATGGTAAATGGCAATGCCCCCCTTTTCTGTGTAGAGATTTTGTAATCTAGAAATGAACATTTGTAAAGTTATCCTTATATATTAAAAATGCGGCTGTATGTAATTTAGGAACGGGAACATTTTGTTGTATAAGATCAGTGTGATTGCTGGTTAGTCTCTCTTGACTAATTGTCAGAGTGTTAGAAAAGCTTTAGCAGTGTTACTCAAGTAAAGATTCTCTTTGCTAAAGAAACATGAAGTTTCTTATTACAGGAGATAAAGAATTGATAAGCAAAATACAATTTTAACATGGCTAAGGCAGCAAATGCAGTATGTTCACTTTAAAACCTGTATACATCTAGATGACAGAAATTTGAAAATTAATCAACCAAATGATATGGTGTTCGTTCATAATATGCTTTAGTTTATGTTTAAAATATACAGTGCTGAAAATAAATGTTTCATTTTTATTGCTGAAAGAATAGTTTTACGTTTTATAATTATGGTGACTATTGAAAAAAGAAGAAAAAGTATCCAGCCTAGGATACAACAGAACAATGCAGGGCATGCAGTTATTTTAGTCATCTAATATGTCAGCACTCAAGAATCTGAACCGATTGTTTAAAAAAAATCTTGTACTTTGTTTCTTTTGTTGCTCACTTCCAACTTTGTCATCTGTCAGAATGCAAAAAAAAATTATCCTTCTATAACCATTGACAGGATAACACAAAAGCTGTCTCCAGGTCGATATTTTGCAGCAATATTTTTAACATACGAACAGTAGTTTTTATAATTTCACCTTGGTGCTCAACCATTTATTATCGTATCAGAAGCATGTCAGTAATTCCTTTCTAAATGTCTGCTTCTTTTAGTGCTGAGACCCACATCAAGGGCTTCACACTGAACAGTGCTGCCAGCAGCCTCCTCATCATATCGCAAGTTAGGCGGGATTATTTGAAAGGTATGTCACAATGCTTGACCTTTACGTCACATTAATGCCTCTGCAGATTTTTCTTGTAACGCCCTTCGAATACTTGGATAAAGGAGTCCATTTAGCAAATTACCTGCTTATCAAGAGCCTTTTGTGGTAGCTGAGAGACGTAAATTACTGTACATGCATTTATAATACAGCTTGAATATGAATGTACTTGTCATTTGACCACTTAGTCCAGTTTCCATTCCATTTAACACAAGATGGGTTTTCTTAAGATGAATCACAGCTCTTCAGACATGCAAAATTTGTGCTCCAGAACGAGAGAAAGTACAGGCTTTCAAGTGCGTTAAAATTCACAGCACAAGTCATTTTGCTTTGAAAATTAACATACTTTAGAGCATCTGAAACAATTCCCAGCAGTTGTTTCTTGCATATTGTGTTGGTTGTGTGAGATACCAGATGAGTTAAATTGACTGTTAAATGTGCATGATTGTGCACTAAATGATTATAATATTGATTTAAAAACTTAATCAAATACTTTCTAATAGTTCTCGATACCAACAGTAGCAAAATACTGAGTTTGTTTTCCTTTTTAATGTAACCATGATGATAAAAAGAAAATGGTGGCTGAAGAGTATGTAAGGGTATCCAGCAAGATGGTGGGTGAAGTTTGTAGTTGTGTTATTTCAGTTCTCAGCATTGGTTGTTTTGCAGCCTCAATCTCAGCTCCACAGCGATTCATTTGACTTACTTAGTTGTTCTGTAGAACTCTTGTTAGAGAAGAAAACTCTGCAAGCACGTAGTTGCACATGCAGTGCAGTCTCTTTTGTCCTTATGCAAACGTAAGTACCGTGTTGTTAGGTATTTTCATCAGTAACTTTAAGCATTCACGCAGCAGTGTATTAAAAAAATGTATTACTCTGAATTGGGTTTTGCTTTCACACCAGAAGGCATACCAAAAAAGTAATTTTTGATTCTGCCATCAGTTCTGCTATCTGTGTATCTGCAGTAGCCCATATCCATGTAAGATCAGTTACATAAAAATACTCCAAGTGCAGCATTTAGATGCATTTTCTTACACTCTTTCCTGCAGCTGATAAACTTGTCTTCTTTCAAATTCCTTCCCCATTCAGACTCCTGTCTGACATCATTGCCAGGTGTCATTGATTAAAGTATTTGTAGTGAATGCAGTTGCTTCTCTTGCTTTTGGCAGCTTTCAAGTCCTTCAGTTGGCATTCCTGTCTGATTTTATTCTAATACATTTTCTGCCTTTATTGTCCAGCATACCATGAAGCTTTGCCGGTTCTTCCTAAATACTATACACCAAAAATCTTCCCTTCTTCAGAACATCACCGGTATTTCTGCATTCTACCAGTCTCTTGTGCCAACTAAATGATTTCTTTTTAGCTAGCTTACTATGTTCTTTGCCACATCAACCCTCTCCCTTGCTGTACTCTAGAAATCTTTACTTTGCATAATACAAAGTTTCTCAAGAGGTCTGTGGGATTACATTGGTTTGCAAAATTATTTTTGTCTTAATCTTGTGCATTGAACAAGCTCTATATTGGTGATTTAATTGAAAAGTGAGGGTTGATCCTTATTTATATTTTTATTGGAAAGATACTGGTTCTCTTTTTGTAAGTGAAGCCTTTAAAATGCAAGCTACTAAATATTTCGATCATACTGGTCATTTGCTGAGGTTCATCAATTACCCAACTAATTTTGGGGGACAGTCTTTTTGTAATATTTTTGGTGGTGAGCTCTATTTGACCTACATCCTGTAATGGCTTTCACTCACGTAAAACTTGCTTGGTTTTTCCCTTGTACAGTTTACCACCATTCTTTGCTGTGTAATGTCATGTAGTTAGAAGTTTTCATACAGGTCACAAAGTGTACTTCTAAGAGCTCTAATACCTTCTAGAAGAACTTGGCAAAACCCAAGTTACTTTGAGTCAGAGCTTGAGTTTCACAGTATGGAAGTTGCAGAGTTTATAGGAAAGCTTTTTATAAGATAACTGGTTGGTTTTCACAAGCACATGGTTACCTGCTTTTGAATACTGAAAACCAAAGGGATTAAATCATTAATACAGATTAGCAGTAATGAGTGCTTTTGCATAAGAAAAAAATGTATACCAGCAGAATTACCTAGTATGCTACTGGTACATAATTTATTGCTGTAGTGCTGCTGCACACATGCATCTTTCAAATCCTTCTCTGTCCTTGTTCCTGAGAAAACTGGTCATGCCCCATGCTAAAGGGTGCTCCACATTCACAGTTGGGAGTGAATTTGAAGTTAGTATGTGTTTTAAGTTTGCTTTTTAAATTTCGGGAATCTTGCCCCTGGTGTAATGCTCCTTTTTTCCTCAAAAAAGAAAGAGGGTGTGGGGGAGGCAGGTTGGAACGGAGGGGATGCAGAAAGAAAATGTGCTATGAAGGCAGATTAGGCATACAGGATGTTTTTTCTTCCTCTGTTGTAAAAGGTAATATTTGGTTTCTGCAGTACCTGCATATTGAATTGGAATGTTAATGCTGTGAAGTTCAAGTGGGTGTATATTATGTTAGAAGTGTTATCCCTTGGTATTATAATTATTATCTTTGATTAATTCTGCCTGTGCTGGTAAGGAGTAAGAGATTTTTACCAGCAGGGCAAGTCTTTTCTCTGTGTTTTTGCTCATGTATAACATAAATTGACAATAATTCTGGTTAGAGAAATGAGTGACTGTATCTACAGTGGGTTTAGGGAAATTTGGGGCACACAGACAGGAGATTGATTTTGTGTGATTTAACATGGGGAATTGGTATGGTTTTATGAGTTCTTGAGGTAACTGTCCAATTTTGAGTTTATTTTTGTTCTTTAAAAATTAAATGTTGGTAAGCAAAGTTTTAGTGCACATTTAGAAAGAAACCTGAATACTAGACCTTAGCAGTGTCAATAATGAATTACATTTTTAAACTGTATTCTTAAGTGTGTGACATTTTTGGGTTTTAGTAACTAAAATTGATTCTATTTTGGTGAAAAAACAAGCTGAAAAGGTAATGACTTATAAGGTCATAAGGGAGGACATTTGTGACAGCTTCTTTTCTTGAGCTGGATGCTAAAATTAACTAAATGTCGACAACCTGAATTACTGTTGAAAGTTTTCATTTGTGTGTGTGTATATATTCCTGTTATAATTCACTAAGATAATTTTGGGACCTACGTTTAGCAAGAGAATTATTTTCTGACCATGTCTTTTAAAGGGTGGGGTTAATGATACCAGCAGCATGGTTATCTTCTGAACTAAAATCTGATTCCATTTTCCCTTACTTCACTGTTCTTAGGTGCCATGGCTGTTTTAAAAGGAATACTTGACAATGGCATGTCGCCTAGTAGGGCATCAGTTATTGCACTCACTCAGGCTCTGGCAGAAAAAGGAGATATAAAGAACCTGCAAGCACTTAAAAACATGTTGGAAGACCTCACAAAATCAATGGGTGTGTCTGCCTCACTAAATGCAAATGCTATTGCATGGGCTCATACCAAGAAGTAAGTATTTCTAGGACTGGTATATGTAATTTTTCCACGCGGAGCGGTGGGAGATCACTTATATTATTCATTTCATTCTGTTTCCATTCTTACAGTGTCCTAGATGCTAAAATTACAGTTGAGCAGTGTGCTGTTGACTTCTCTTCGCGTATCATTTCCCAAACACATTTGGGATTGAAATTCATTTAGTGAAATACAGGGACGGCTATGAAGCATTTGGGAGAGCATAAGGTCTCCTCTGGTGGTGTAATTTAGCTTTGATACCTTTCTTCTAACATTATGCCTCATGTATAGTGTTCTCCCTAGTGTTAGATCAAAGGCCCTAGCAAATCTGACTGTAAAATTGAATTACTTCATCAATATAAATGTAGAAAAGCTTGGAACTCAGAACCCACAGAAACAAGAATCTGCTACCTGTTCAAGTGGTTGAAATGACAAAATATTGTGTTTACCCTCAAAATGTGAAAGCCAGACATATATCTGAGGAGTAGTTTTAATTTTTTGTTGTTAAAATTGTAGGGTTCCTGTGTCTAATTTGGCAAGAAAGCTGTAGAGCTGTGTAGTTCATAACAGATACCTCATTGCCTGAGGCATGCTAGGCCAGAGAGAATAGTCAAGTGTTCAGAGCAGCAAGAGGTCTTGACTTGAAGGATAACCACGCAGGCCAGTTCCAGTAGTGAGCTCACTATATTTTCAGCCACTAAAACCAAGACTGATCCTGTAAATACTGTGTGGTTGTCAGCACAGAGTTCTAGGAGCTGCATTGACTTTTGACTGAATTAAATGCTCCAACAGGGGAGATACTCAGGATATGTCTCATAAGCTGCATGTTTTCCTGTCTTCCAATGCCATAAAGGTGCTGGAAAGCTATCCCATTTTCTTAAGATGTAGATTGGTGACAGGAATAAAATAAATCACTGTATGCAAGCACAGGTTATTTAAGCAGCATCCATACCAAAACTCAGTTGGATGTATGAAAAGACTCGGCAGCAGCATAAATAATATACACCTTACATATTCTTAAATATCTTGCAAGCTGTACCTTGAGAACTGTGAAAAACAGGTTCTTATGGATATTTTTATACCTTTCATTTATCGATAGATTCATGTTTCTGATAGTTTTCAAAGCATTTTGCATGGCTTTCAAATGTGCTGCATTTCTGATTTACCTAAAAGTGTACTCGTTGTGCTCTGGTTTCCTTTCAAAGTAAATTCATTTTAAAGTGCACTGATAACAGATGTTGTCATTTGAACTTTATGGAATCCTAGAAGTAGAGTTTACACTTCGGTGAATACTTCCTGCATTATTTTGTTAGCATTTGCTTTACTTAGGCTGTAAGATTAAAAGTGTTTAGGCTAAGGTACTGACCAAGTGACATTTAACATTGTCTTTTGCATCCAAAAAGGCAAGCATGGGAAAAATCAGGTAAATAATTAATTGAATAGCATTAGAAAAGAAATAAAATTGTGTGCATTAATTATTCATATACCTTCTGTTAGTGTTTTGATTTTGCCTTCTCGATTTGCAGAGCACATTTTCCTAAAGCAGATAGCTGAACTCTTCTTTCTTAAGAGGCAAAAAGTGTGTCAAAATAACTTACACTTTGTACAGGTCAAAGGTCATTTTAAAAATTATACTTATGGGGTAATTTATGTATTCATGGTTTCACTTTTACAGTATCTGAATGAAGTCATAGGTACTCAACCATTCCTAGCATATACAAGCTTAAAGTAGAAAACAAAAGATTTTATATAATTGATTGTTTAGGTTTGTTAATCTTGATTTCAGAAACTAAGCCAGTTCTATCGCTTTTTCTAGCAATGACCTTGATGCTGCTGTGGAATACCTTGAGCCTCTGCTTATCTCTGGTGCACAGAATCCTGATCAACCTGTCAGAAATATTTCCTATTTGTTAAGAAGGGTGTCTGAGGAAGGATTAGAACCAGCTTTGGAAAAATGTAAGTTAATTGCAATGATATTTAAATATTCTGACTAGACAGAAGTGTTATGAAAGAGCTATTACATGTAAAACCTGCTCAGTCAGCATAAATCATGCCAGTGAATTTTACAAAAGTGGCTTTTCAATCAAGTATTTTCCTTATGTACCCATCATTTTTGCAGTTGGTGTGATGGCAGAACGACTGGCCAGTCAGTCTGGAATTTACAGACCTGTCGCAGATCTTTTCCTTCAGTATGTCAGTGCAGACAGAGTGGATGATGCCAGATCACTGTTACAGGTAATGACATAAGAAGAGATGTACAGAAATGCTTAGAGCTCTTCAACTGAGAAATTGTCAAAAAAAGGTGTTGTATAGCACAGGCTAGTGCTGGTATGTTTTTGAATTACAGCATGAGTAGCAGTAGCACAGTTAAGACTACTCCAAACTATGGGCTAGTATTCTAGTACTAATAGTAATAGTGGGTGCCAGAGTTGGACAGTTATCTTCTAACAACCTGAAGGAAATTAAGACATACATTGCTTGAAATTCCATTGAAGCAAATGCTATTCTATATTTCCTGTTACGCAGCAGTTAATTCTTGCAGACCATCTTCTTGCAACATACATGTTTATGTGCTGTAAACATAGCAGTGTCTTACAGCTGTACAATTTCCAAACCAGAAGCAGGCGCTTGCTTTTCATGGACCTTATTTCACTTTGTTGCTATAGTATTGTACATGCTGCATTCAAGGTTTACGAAGAGCTGAGTTTGCTTTCTACTCACTTGAGTGCCACGGATGCATTGTAAGTCAAATGCTGGCCTGTGGGCCGCAGTCTCAGCTCAGTTAGCAGAATTCAAGGAATGGGACAGCTGCATTTGTGCTGTTGGTACAGAGCTGAAGACAAAGCTGAGGCAGAGGTGGGATGACCTGTGTGTGATGGGATCTGCCACTGGCAACACCCACCAACAGGCTCCATCAGGGAGGCTCATCCCCACAGGTGGCGGCCCAGCAGTCATGCCATCTCTGCAGGTTGTTCTGTGTGTGTAGGCTCCCACCTCAAACTGGGGCCTCCACCATCTGCTGATAATGAATACTACTTACTTAAAAGTTCCTAAGTATTTTAATCTGTTAAAGAGAAAGCTCCTCTTCATCCATCAGCTGTTTTATCACCTTCCAAGACCATTTTTTGAGAAGACTGCATACCAACATATGTGTTTCATTACTTCTACAACAGTGTGACATGTATTATTTTAGATATTCCCTGCTCTGGAATATTATTTTTTTGCTTTGCTTAAGAGGTCATTGAATAATAAAAGGAGACTGAAGTTTTGATATCAAACTCCCTTGCTATATAGCATGAAACATCAAAATGCAAAAAACCACAAGTTATTTTACTCTTCCTGATTTTTTGATTGAAATGAATGAAATTGAATGAGTGAATGAAAATTGGTTACAATTTCTTGCTTTTGTGAAGATGGGAGTTTTTGCATTTTAAAGTAAAATCTGTGTGTTCTTAAATTTTTTCAAATAATGGAGTAATTTCCATTCATATATTCCTAAAACTTATCACAAAAGCATCCAACTCTTGATATTAAATTCATGGCTCTATAGCAAACTTGAAATATGCTATATCTGGGGAGACAATTTAAAAATATTGCATATTAAGTGAACGACATTCACAGATATGCTTGAGTTGAAATTTCTGTGTATATGGGGAAAATTTGTTTTTCATACGATGCAGGAAAAACTCAGTTTAAGCATTCTTGACTGCTGCTGTGAATCACATAATTCAACTAATAGGTAACCAGAAGATAGTAATAATCAGTGTCCATTTTTGTTATTTTCTTGAAAAGTAAACCACCACCTAAATTAATTATTTTGCTTGTAATAATCTGAAATATTAATATGCTCATGGAGGACCCTTGTTTTCAAAAATGCATCTAAGTGTGTCTTTAAAAGCTCAAGAAACAGCAGCAGTGTCTCTTATACTGTATGAAGGGAGAATGCTTTTACTGTCAAAAGTGGTTTGGTATTTCAGCGCAAAAGGGGGCTGTGGAAAACATCCTGCGACTGGACTGTCGCTTTCCTCTCAGAGCATCCTTACTTCTTATAGTGCCAGTAGGTGAGAATGGCTAGAATTAGTAACTAAAATAATATTGGTTTCTCACATGAATATTTTGCCTCTGTTTATGACCATAAAGCAATTTTTTTGTCAGAACACTACAGGTGCATTTTTGTCTGAGTTTGCCTGATGGAATGAAACTTCACAGCTTTTCACCTGGACCTTAAAAGAGTCAAACCATATTACACATATATACACAAGGGCATAAATAAAAATGTCTTGTTTGCATACATCTAAAATACCAGTTGAACGTATCAAATTCATGGTATCTGTGGTTTTGTATGCACAATATTCTCTCCTCTGCATTTTGGTATTGATAAAATACCTGGTAAAAAGCTGGTAAAAAGGACTGTGCATTGTAAGAATTTTAAAACTGATGTCTTTGAGGAACATACTCTAAAATACCGTCTTGTATATTTTATTTTGTCCTTGTTTCTAAAGTAAGATAGATTATTTTTTTTTATTTATCTGGTCTGTCTGAAACTTTTTTAAGTTCAACTTATTTCTCTCTCAAACATTGTCTATTTCAGTGAAAGCCTTTTATAAAATAGAGAGATTGAAATCAGTCCTTTGTATGCATAAATGTAGGTAATTATACTTTAAAGAGAACTTGCTTTGTACATTTTAATTTTTATAAAGAAGCGAGCAGTTATCTCCCTGACACCTTATTAAATGTATAATTAACCTTATGATCCCTAGCTCACTTGTGAATGCTTGGCAGTATAATTGGAGAGGAATAGTGTTTCTCTTTTTCATTCTTTTGCAGTCCTAAACCTCATTTTTGTGGTGTGTTGAAGTATTAGTTTAATTCCTTTCCCTTTTGTTTTAAACAAACTTTATACCTACCATTTTAAAACCAATGTTTACCAAAATGGTGCCTGAAATAAACTTGTTTGCTATGTTCAGTAGGGTGGTTGGTTGGGTTTTTGTTTGTTTTGGGGTTTTTTCCAAACTACTAGTCAATTATAGACCTTGTAAATAAGTCATGTATTAGTTTATTATTTGAAACATCTGTAACTGAACATTTTATCTGTAGGAATTCTGTTTATCACTAACCTGCTCATGACTGCTACATTATTTCTTTTCTTCAGAGGTGTGGTGCACTAGCTGGGGAGAAGAGAGCTTTCGTGACTTTTATGGCTAGATCAGCATCTAGACCTGGACAGGTATACTATTTTTTAATGTATATAATTTTATATGTAGCAAAATATATTTCATCACTCCTTGTTGAAGTGTTTTGGATCTTGAACTTCACAGTTGAGGGTTTTGTCAGGTTTGTCAGGGAGAAGGGGAATATTAATTTGCAGAGCTGCTTCCATTTATTACGGAGCACGATGGAAAGAGGGTATAATTAATATTTTTCTATTACTTCAGTAATTTCCTGCACATTTGATGCTATACTTTATATCCTACAAACATTGTTCTCCAAGTGTCTTACTGCATTATCCAGTTCAGTATTGCAACCTGAAAGTACTTATTTTATTGGTTATATTGTACAAATACAAATGCAAGTCAAAATCCTAACCTCTCTCTAATGATAAAATACCTCTATGTTTACATTAAAAGACACATTTCCTATTACTTGTTACTGTGGTTTGGAATGTGTTTATGTTCTTGGCTTTTGGCTCATTGCCTATAATTCAAAATGCTCTCAATGTGCCTGCTGTCTTGCTATCCCTCCCTCCTCATATAACTCACCCAAAGTAAAAAAAACAACCAAAACCTGAAAACCCCAGAAAAACGAACAACCAAACAAAAAAGAAAAAACCGCAACAAAACACCAAACAACACACAAAGAAACCCTCTGTCCCAAAAGAAAAACCTCCCAAACCCCAACACTGCACAACAAAAAACCCAGAACACACACATGCAAAATATTGATCTCTCTTTTGCAGCAGAGCAACATCAGGAGACAATTAATATACAAACTAGAATATTTTTCAAATGAGGAAAAATGCATATTTATGTTTTGTGGAAATTGCCAGTTCTGTTGAAGTGATGATGGTAAATACGATGATGATAAACATCTAGTGTCCTTCTAAACATCTTCTAGTTTTTGAAGAAATTAAAGAACCTGAAATTTTACAGCTTTTCAAGACAAGTTTTAGTAACACATAGTAGTTAGTATGTGATAAAGATGTTATTAATTTCTATAATCTTCATTTAATTCAAGACCTAAGAGTTTTTGAAACTGGAAGCAGGGGTTCCAAATCTAAGCACATTACTTGGTGTTCTGACTTCTTTTAAGCACTGCTTGTAGCTGCCAGTGACCTCTAGGTCAGTTAAGGCTGTTGAGTGATTTTACATTTTTTAAAACTTGGTGATATGTTGACATATTTTCATTGATACATGAATTGCTTCCTTCAAAAAAAAAAAGGAGAAATTACGTTTTAGGCTTCCTGAAAAAGAATATTAGTCCCATGTTTTATTTTGTGCCTTATTTCTTTGACTATTTAATACCCACATATGGAATTTTGGAAAGGAAGTTGTAATGTCTTCTTTCAGTTGCACAGTCCATTCCTTGTTATGAGTACGGTTCATTTCACATAAAATATCTGAAATAATTGTTCTGACTTTGGCAATTTTATTTTGTCCTTTAGGATTTGAAATTAATTCTCTTTTTGTCTGTGTATTAAATTTCATAGGCAAAGAAGATCGAGACACTTCTAGAACTGATTCCTGAGCATCTAGATACCGAACTTGCATACAGTTACCTCATGAAATGTTATGGTAATTTAATCTCTTTGGAGTAGTTTTTTATAAAGGACTCCTAAGACATTCAGAAAGATCATGGAAACCCTTAGAAAGAGGAGTAGGATCTGCATTGTATAACTTGCTTTATGGTTTGAGTCACAAAGAGATGGGGGGTTTGTCTGGGGTTTCTGTTGTTTAAGTCTGTTGGGTCTAGCTATTAGGCTGAAAAAGCAACCAACTGACCCAGCCTTGAATCCTTTAGGAAAGAGCTGTAATAGATTAAAGGATACTGCTACAATAGAAGTGCAAAGTAGGGGCTTCCTGGGATAAGAAAGAGAATCCATCCTAACCCATGGAGAGAAATACTTAGAAATTAAGGGCATTTTAATAAGTATATTTGTTCCTTTTATGTGTGTCTCTAAACCATATTAGTTCTATCAGTAATGTGCAAGGACCTTATTAGTGTAGATTCTTTATATCTGTTTTCATTTAGCCAAATTAATATTCCAGGTGCCTTCATTTGGATTTACCTAAATAGTTGATCTGAAAGTACTAGTCAGTTCCTTTTATAGTTGAAGTCAGAGAAGAACAGATCTAAAAAAACCCCAAGTTGCTTATTTAAGTATGTTTATTTGCAAGACTCACTCTTGAAAAAACAAGACATACAGCCCCTGTGGCAATACTCAGTTGGAAGCTTGTGTCTCTTAATACAGCTCCACCACTTTTATTACAGGGAGTAAATACTTTTCACATGTGTTACAAGCAAAATGATACTATGACAATAGCCCTTGTGCTTCAGTCTATTATAGGGGAGATAAATAGAAATAGTAAAACACTTTGTACCCCAATACAGGCTATATTGTTAAAGGGTTACGAACATCACTGTATTTGAATGAAGTTGTAGAAGTTCTCATGAGGTAGTATCTAACTCGTATAATTCACATTCAAAACAGCAATAACTACCAAAACCGCTGAGTCTAGTTTCATTCTAACTAGTTAACATCAAAACTAGTTTCATTCACAGCAGGGTAAGTTTTTTAACGTCTTTATAAAACAAAGAAAGTGCCCTTTTGTCACCAGCACAGCACTTGCTGCTTTACGCTGTCATTAGTCCTTTACTGCTGTTAGCTGAGTAAGAATTCCTTAAGTTAACTAAGTTAAACTTTTCAGTATTCTTTTCAACTACATCACAGTGGAAGAGTTTCATAAAGAGATTGCAGAGAGTCAATCACTTGCTCTGCTAAACTTCCTCTACCTAAAACAGTGGTTGGAGTGTATTCAATATGTCAAGCCATACTGTGTATGTGTACAGATGGTTGCTGTAGTTTCTTCAGGCAGAGACATAGCTGGCTCGTAGCAACTTCCAGAGGAGACATTCAGTACCAGCATGAAGATTTTTAGAAGCTGTTCCGAGGTTATGCTGTACAAGCATCTCAGCTGTGTGAGACGTTGGTTCAGCTCCTGTATCAGGTAGAAGAGTGCACATAAGTTACTTCATCCACTCTACGAGGGCTGGGCTCGATGAGTTGTACTAGGGTGTCTTTGTATTTTCTATTGCATCTTTCTGTTTTAAGGAAGTGGGGTGTTGTCCTGCTCTTAGGATATTCAGGGATGTTTAGTATATTCTGTCCCCACCATGCATATAGTATATACAGACCTATACGCATGAACAGTAATTTAGTTACCTCTTCCAATCATTCTTTCTCTTCCTTTTTTGATACTTTCTGCAGTGATGAGTATGTTAGTTTCATATGACTGTTAAAATGATTGTCAGCAAAATATGAACCACAACTGAAGGTTGTGCTTAGGTTGTGTTCTAGCCAGAGGGCTAGAAATCAAGTAGTTTATTTGAAAGATTTTATTTTTATTTGTATTTTTCCATTTTACAGTTAGTAAGTTATAAAGCATGATTACTCATTTTGGGCCAAATCCAAGCTTGTAGTGTCGTAATTTTCTAGAGAACAAATTATTGTCCTATGAGGTCCATTGTTATTTTTACTTAGCTAGAAAGCAGAATGAAATACAACTGTGCTGTTACTACATTGGTTACTGTTTCTAGTTAATAAAAATAAATAGACAAAATTATAATTGTTTATGTGTCTAGAAAAGATATAGTAGAGTATAGATCACAGCTGAAAGAGGTCTGATCATGTATCAGACATCCATGACTGAACAAATAAAGGGACATCTACTTAATCCCTTGTCCTGAGATATGATCCACTGCCAGGACTAGATTTCCTTCATCTGGTGAGAGATTCATAGTTCTTTGCTGTATACCTTCGAGAAAAAGGAATTTTATAAAATCCCATTAAGTGCAATCTAAATATTAGCTCTTTTTTTTTTTCCCAATACAATATATACATCTATTTTAAAGAAATAGAAAGTCAATGCAATGGCTTTTATTAAACCATCACTTCATACAGTTTCAGTAGTAGCCTCCCACATTCAAAAAAGAACTCAAGACACTTGCCAGATGTGAGTGGGAAGATTTTCTCTTGAGAAAGGGACAAAAGCCATCCATTTCTGCACAGCTAAAGCTTTTTTCTTCCCTAAGAACCAGTTTTTGTAGCCCATATGATTGTGAAGATGGTGGTTCCAAGTCTGAACGCGTTAAGAATCTGAGACAGCTCCCATACTGCAGACGTTTGCATTTTCCCAAGCAACAAAATGAATTTAACTGGACATGATGGCTTCCTTGTTGTTTGCAAGGTGCCAGGAACTTGTACTGCTTCTAGGACCCTGAGGACAACAGTGAAACTGTCAGGGGTCGTTTCAGTTTCATCCTGAAGCTTCTCAAGCAAATGTCTGAGAAGCAGAAAAGTCTATGGTTAAGCATGAGTCAATGGAGAAGGAGCAGTTTCTCCCCTCTCCCACTTTAGAGGAAGGAGAAATATACTCCACTCTCCTACAGCTGAAAGTTAATAGTGCTTTAAATACATTAAGAATGGATTAGTTAGAACCTGTTGCAGGGGATGTTGCCTTTCATGGAATATTCAGAAAAAATGTTACTGGTTACCTAAGCAGTTGAGTTTTCTAATAGTATTAGTTGGTCACAGTAAGTTTTCTCCTGCACAATAGGATGAAGTGGGTTTTTTGTGCTCAAAAAGGAGCATCTGAACTTTTTTTCTGTTGTTCCTTTAGGTTATAGTTTTGATGTAGCCAGCACCTGTAATTGTAACAACATTCTGCACTTATAGCGATTAAATTCTGTTCTAGGTTGTCACATGGCAAACTTGGGTGGCTTTTGTTCTAGCACTTGTTTTTATTTTTTAATAATTTGCCTCAGAAAGAGGCATGTCTCAGTTTCTCACATCCTAGAATGGTATATTCTCAGTGTGTGGCTCCTGCTCCTTTGTGCCACATTCTGGAAGGAACTGATTATCCAACCTCAAATGAAAATAAAAGCTAGAATGGCTGTATGTTCTGTTCTCCAATGTGAATTGTCAATAGGATATGATAAATACCCAGAATATTTGGAATGTTGTATGTTAAATTATTTAGAACATATTTTGACAAGTAGTAGGAGTGCATGACATCGTGGAAACAGGTGAAAAGAGCAACACTTAACCACTGGGGGGTTTTCTGGTCTGTATTTTTTTTCCTCAGAATTGGATGGGGATGTTGCTTCTGTGAAGGCACTGTATGAGAAAGCAAAGGCACAGAATATACACCTGCACGAGCTATCTCTGAAATCTTTAGCAGCTTTTCTGAAGAAAGTAGGAGAGCCTGTCCCATTCACTGAACCCCCTGTGAGTATTTCCTACTTAAGAAATAGATCTGCAGAATTGTGTATATTCAGTGTTAATAAAACAAATTCCATTAATAATTACATAGGGATTAAATATCTGCTGAGACTCCTCAAAGGATGTAATGGATGAAGTACTGAGTGTTGTAGGAGCTATAGTAATCTTGCATTGTATTTGACTTAAGGAAATAAAACCTCTTGGGTCTTATGATGTTTAAACTACCTGATCCTTATCTGGCACTCATCTGTAGGTGTACCTTTATCAAATGTCCTTGGGGCATTTATCTAAGCAATTGGACTTTAAAAGGCTTATAGAATGTGTAGTTCATTAGCAAGTAATGGGTTTTAGTTTTCATTAATTTCTTGTGTTGTATCTAGTGCAAGCTATTGCTTTACTAGGATGGGATTTTAGAACTGTAGAATTATTTTCTATTGCAGCTTTGCTTCTGGCTGCCTTGCCAACAGATACATGCAACTGTGCAAATACGTTTTGAGAATGACAAGTGGCATGACACTAACTCTGTCACATTGTAGTAGACTGTGAGTCCACACTAGACTAGTAGTCTACTAGTACCATTTTCACAAGGCAGTCTTTACGGACTTCCTATATTTTACCTCTAAGAAAACTTTGAATTGTTATTTTCCTAGCCACTTTTTATATTTTAAATTAAGTGTTTTTCTGTAATTCTGTTAAGACCTGGTTGTATGCTGTTTCTCCGTATTGCTTAATGATAAATGTGATTTTATTTTATAATTTTGCAAATAATTGGAAAAAAATTTGGCATGGAAAATTTCGTTTAGCCCTTTAACAGTAATGGAGCTTTTTCTGCAACTGTGACATAATTTGTAATCTGAATTTTTATTTGGACTTAGTAAATTTAAAAACCCTAGACTATTTCTTACATGTAGCTAGTGAAAATAAGAGTGTTTTTTCAAAGTCATTGAAATTATTCATTTTCTGATTTCCCTGTTCAATTTTCCTCTAATGCAACTTGGTTTTTAAAAGCACCTCAATTTTTTTGCACAATTGCAGATTGCAGTTAAAAAGTATTTTCATTTTTAAAACGAAATTGATTATATTACTGGATTTTGTAACAGCAGCTTCATTATGCATATTCTGCAAGGTTTTCCTTTTCCTTTTATTCTTGCTCTCTGGTATTTCTCTTAATTATACAGACTTCAATACAGATCTAGTTTTGCATGACAGAGAATAATAGATTTTGCTTTTTTAGGACCTGAGACTTTGTTCAGAATTAGTAACTTCAGTTGAAACAATGTTGAACTTGTTTATTCCACTCTGTTTATAGGAGACGTTGAAGTTCTATATGGAAAAATGGAAGAAAAGGAGATTGGAAGCATCATGAACAGGCAGTCTTTTATGTTTTAGTTGTTTATGAAATTGTTTAAATATTACATTCAATAAAAATTTAAAACAGCATGTTGTTTTGTGTAATTTTTAATATTAATCTCTGTTTATTCAGCACTTTCTGTAGCTGTAATTGATAGAAAAAGTCATTAATACAAGTGCTGTTAAAATTCGTAATGAAATACCAAGCTGTAACTTTCTAGGCTGTTTCTGTTTTCATCTGCTATAACCTCAACTGTATTTTAGCTTCTGTTGATTGACCAAATATATGTATATGGAGAAATTTGCTAGAGAGGTATGTAACTGTAACTTAAGCAAAAAGCAACTGTCTTATCCTCTGTTGTTGATTGCCTGGTCAGTGTACTCTGGGTTGAAAGCAGAAGGGTAAAGAACATCAGGATTCAACTGTATCTCCACAGAAAAATAAACACCTCTTCTTTTTTTTAAGAGTTCTCCTAAATGTACTTCTCTTGTGTTAAGTCTTTCATTAGGGTGTTCAATATTACAGCTAAAACCAAAATACTTTTACACTAGTTTGTGTGTTGTAGTTTTATAGTATCTTCAATCTCATAACTGTTAGCCCAGTTGATTTATGGATATGAGAACCTAGGTATCCATGAAAACATGCCTTTTAAACAAAACAGTGCCTGTTATCTGCAGGTGTAGCAGTCATTTACTTGCTGGGAGACTGGTGGGCATGCTGTATTTGCAAAATGTGGGAGCAGACCTACTCTGATGTCAAGTTTTACAGTCCAGAGTTGTGGGATGGTGAAAGTAAGACACTTGTAAATTACAAAGATGAAAGAAAACAGAAAATGTATCCATTGTCTTTGTGAATAATGATGCAAACTCATAAATGTACACCTTCATATAACAAATGGAATACCTTGCCTGTGCAGTACTTCCAAACAGGCTTTTATGAAATGAAGGCTTGTTTCTGTGCATTTAATAACTTTCTTGATTGATTTTCAGTTAGTTATCTGTATCTTAGTTGTTTTTTTTTTTCCACATAGACAGCACTTTGCTAATCAAGAATTCATGTGTGCACACAAGATTTTGACAGAATTTTGAAAGACTTGTACACTAATCTGAAAGCGTGGAAGGTGGGAAGAATTTGGGACCTATTTTTTTTAAGTATAACTTCCAATTGTACTACTAGCTAGCATATTTATAAACACACTGAAAATTGCTGCTGGACTCAAAAAATGAGGCATAACTAATAAGAGACTGAGGGGAGTGATAAATCTTGTTTTCCAAAGAAACTGAATGAATCCTAGCTGTGTCTGCTCTGTTGGTGGTATGGTTTTACAATGACCTCTGTTACTTCTCGAGCTTAGACTCGACAACACGCGGCAGCTTCGTGGCTCTAACCGTCTGGCACCCTTTGTTCCTGGGTTGTCAAGATAAGGCATTAACATGTGAAATTTCATTCATAGCCTAATGGTTGTGTGCCCTGTCTGAAAGCAAGCCTAGGCAGTACTCAGTTTATTTCATTTCACAAATGGAGATTTTTCTTTTTTTCTAAAGCTACAGCTACATTACATGTGTTTCAGTGTAATAGCAGCATAATTGAAGACAGTGTCAACCAGTTGGCAACCCTTTCTCTAGTGCCAGTGCTCTTGTTTTTAGAGGTCATCTTGTGAACCTCACAGTTTCAGAGGCACATCTGTGTTCCAGCAAGTGGAGTCACATCTGAGTGTAGCTGGAGGCTGTGGGCCTCTGCTTTTTGAGCTAAGCTGGCCCATAGGGTAAGGAAGAGAACATTACTTGAAGCAAACAGCGGGTCATCACAGAGGAAGTCAAGTGCAGATCTGTAGGCTGGAGCTACCTTTTTGACATAGAGATGGAACCCATTTTGTTTGTGGACCAGGTGTGACTGTGTCAGGTGCTGCATCTGTCATTAGTCTGTGCTGTCGTACTGGCAGGTTGTGTTTGCTTGCTGCTGGCTTGCGAGGCGGAAAAGCAGCACACAAGGCTGCAGCCCCATGTATAGCTGCATGTTACTACTGCCCATGCTTGAGGTCTGATCATGCAGGATTAGCCCTAGTTGCCATCCACACCTTTTTTTCTTCTAACTTGCTAGACTTGAACTCTTACAGAATAATGCCCTACAATTAGTTGCAATAGCTGCCCTACAATTGTTGCGATTGTGGAAATGGAAAGTAAATTTCATAGCATGTAACTGAAGAATATAAATTGTTTTCAGCTCTGAAATTGCATATTGAATGACCTCATGGAAAGTTACAAGCTGAATGAGCTGGTTACTGAGCAGACTAAAGATCAGTGAGGCACTACAGGAACATGAAACCAAACAGATCCAGGGTTTCCTAGTGGCTGGAAGAGGGGGAAGGTGCACACTGATCACTTGGGATCACGTTGTGATAACCCTGACCCATTGAGTGATGTGGTGGAGATGGGAAGGCAGAGATTATTTAAAGGATAGGCAAAGGCTGACATTGTATGATAACATTTCTGATTTTTCTGTTCCAGTAAATGCGTTGTGTACAATTAAGGAATGATTACACAGAGCATTGCAGTCTATCCTGTATTTAAAATGTGGAACAGTGAGGGATTTGTGCCACTCCAGGACACAGTCATCTCTGTCTAAAACAAGGTTATACCAAGAAGATTTTGCAGAATCAGCATTTGTGCCGACTCTTCTAGACTACGCTTGAAATGATAATATTTCTTGTGCATTCATGTGCTGAGACTCAGCCATTTGAAGCATGAAAAGCAAGAAAAATGCAGTTTAGAAGGTTAATGATTCTTGACCAAGTAAGTAGGCAGTTCCATTATTTGTTTCTTCATATTCAAAGAAAGAAACGTCTAAGATGACAAAATGCAGAATGGCAGTCTTGCAAGCTTGTCATGGTGATTCATTAGTCTAGATACCAAACGTACTCTGTCATACTGACCATAGTGCTTACTGCTTTAAAGCAGAAAAGAATTACTTGCCACCAGCTAGTGGATAACTGGGATTGTTCAAGACCCAGACCAGGTCCAGTGCCTGTGAGATAGTGGTGTGCTTTTCCAGAGGCCTCCAAGAGAAGGAGAGAGTGGCTGACATGAAATGACCTGACGTGTTACTGTAAAAAGCAAATTGCGTGAGCGTGTATGTCTTTGCATAGTACTGTGTCTTGATTAGGGTTGAGAGGACTGGAAAAAGCTTGCTGCTGAATTGAGATGACTTAATCTCATTTCTGTGTGCTGGGCCACGTTATGGACTTGCCTCTTTCCCCCCCTACCCTTAAGATACGGGCAGGGTTAGGGAGGAGGAAGGGTTAGGAGGAGGAAGCTTTTTGGGTTTGAAGCTCAACATGGGAAGAGTTTCCTTGTTAACTACCAATGTAGTAATTTTGCAACATGATAATTACATGCTGTAGTTCTATCTTTATCTTCTAAAACAGTTTGTTCAACTCATTGTCTCCTGAGACCCTTTTCTATAGCGAGAAATGTGACTCGTTAGGTTAGTAGCTGTCTTTAGGCTTTGTTAATATGCACTCACTCTTGAAAATGGAGTAACTGAATGGATTGTGTCTTTGGCAGTGGTAACTCAGAAGGTTTTTATAGATTGAATGCCTGAGTCAGCAGGATTCCAGCTGCAGTTTACAGTGTAACATGGAAGGATTGTTACCAGAGAAGGTAAAATCAGGAGGGCACATATTGACAGAGAAATAGACTGGAAGCGTGTTCACCAGGGTACTACTGTATTTACTGCTTTTCTCTGAGGTCTGATGCTTCCAGACTCTCCAGGAACGCAGCAGAGGAGGAAATAACAGAAGTGATGGATCAGGAGGTTTTGCTGTTCCATGTGAGAAATCTGTCAGCATCTAGAAGGAATGTCCAAGCTCCTGCACCAGTGTATTGTTGCTGTAAAGGTGAAAAAGTGAGCATGTAAGAAGAAGCTGAGACTGTCACTGAATTTAGCCTTTTTTTTTTTTTAGCAACATTTTCTCTGCATTTCTTTAAATTATAATTTCTGTGTAAAAAGATCTTTCTTTTCCAGAATGGCTGCAGCCTCTGGTGGTTTTCCAGTACTACTGTAAATCAATAATCAGAGGAAACCCAATATCATTGTAAATTAGTGGCTTCAACTGAGACTGTAGTATAATCCAAGGGCTTATTTTTGAGTATGAGAGTGCAGATCCTCAGCTACAGGAGCAAAGTTCTGGATTTCCCATTAGGTATGGAAATAAGAGCAGATACAGAAGTTTGAGGTTTGAGTTTTCTCTACTGTTTCCTGTAATTAAGTAAATGAGATAATAGAAACTGTCTTATGCACTGCCTGCTATGGGGGGGGTTCCACATTGATCTACTTTTAGATAAAACTATTAATTCAAGGTTTCTCTCTGATACTCGTAAAACCTCTATATTACAATTGGCTAATGCTTCACGGTTCCTCATGTGATTACCCTGATAATACTGTGATAAAGCAGTGTTAGCTATAGAATTGCTATTGTATGCAGTGGTTCTGTGCTTACTGTAGTTCTTTCACTCGGCCATAAGTGCCAGTGAACTCAAGGTTCAGAAAGCAATGGATCTCGGTGTCTCACAGTGAAAATTATGAGTCTTGACAACTAGCAGCAGATATAATTTTTGGTTTTGCAACCGGTTTCCATTTGCTGTTCTTCACATAGTCCATGAGACCAGAGCAAACCTGAAAAGTGGAGTTATGGGAGGAGTTGTAGGTAGCACGGGTGAATATCTAGGGAAAGAATAGAGGGTGGGCTTTTAGATAGAAAACTGTTTGGGCAGGAGGGAAAGCACAGGGGGGTGTTGACAGGGTGGGGTTGGCTTGGCCAACTTGCTTCAAGGTTGTTGAAGAGGGCTCTGAAAGGCTGTTTTGCTGTATGCTGGATTTTATTTATGGGAGAGGGGCTGTGAAGAGGGATTGTCAAAATACAGGGTCATTGCACAGGAACTCTGAAGGGATTGGAAGTACTGGGAAAATACCTAGGTATGAGAGTTGGTACTGTGGGTGATAGTGAGAAGACAAAGTAGAAGCTTCAGCATGATGCTTTAGACCTTTTTGGATTCAGAGAGAATGATGTGAGGGCAAGTAGCAGCCCTTGCTGGCAGTTGGGGTCAGTGAAGCACCATTGTGGATCTTGACCTTTCTCTTGAATCCCACTGTCTCCTCCTCAACCACTTCTTGAGGTTTGTTGGAGAAGAAAGCAGTGGCAGCAGCAAGGGCTGCTAAAGGCAACTTGGCTTCTAAGTCCAACTCGATGAAGGAAGATGCTGTGAAGGACTGGTCAGAGCTGCTGAGCCAAGCCTGGTCCTCTCATGCCTTTCCACCATGGAGACTCATGATGGTACCAGTGGTGAAATGACAGCTGGGTGTAACTGGAGACAAAGGAGCATCATCATGTGCCAAAAATTCTGAAGGTTGTTACGTCCAACCTCATAAATCTCACATTTCTCAAATTTGAAAGCAGTTGTAGGAATACTTGTTCTATGAACTGTAATTTAGAATGGTCCTAAAGATGAGTCTGAGTATGGGACAGTGTTTAGCACTGGGACTCTTAGGACTTCATTGCATGATCTGGTACAGGAGTTGCAGCCTGAGGTGAGGCTGCAACCAAAGCAACTGTTGGGTTGCTGAGCCCACTACCTAGCTGAACTCTGAAGGGCTTTCTGCCCAGATCAAAAATAAATTGAACAACTGCCCTTGTTACTTCCACAGGTCCCTGGGAATTCCCTCTGATTAGTTCAGCTAGAAGCTTGATCAGTTCTTGTGTGAAGGTTAGCTTAGCTGTGTAAGTCTTGATCATCTCTAGCAATTGTCCATTTTTAGGGCCCTTGAAACCCTGTGTAAATGAAATTACACCCTAAAAGTTGGAAATATGATAGAAAGTGTATGCTCATTGGAAAATCTGTTGGGCCATATATCTGTAGACTTTGCTTAAACAAAGCTTTTGCTTTCCCTCATGATTTTGTTGACTCAGCCTGTATTTCAAACTCTAATGTTCAAAGTGAGAGAGTTAGTTATACCACATCTCACCTGGTTAACTGTTCAGCATTCCAGGGAAGAGGACAAACCCTGATGAACTGTGGTAGCTGAAAATAAATAGTTATTTAAAAAAAAACAAGCCAAACAAAAGCCCAAACCAACAAAACAAACAAACAAACAAAAAACCCCAAAACAAACCACAACAAAACCCCCCCAGAAAACCCCAGAACAAGCGAAAACAAATAACCCTTTAGTTTTCCATATTGTTTAATCGTTTTAATGACAGCCATATTTTTCATCATTAACAGTACCTATAAAATACTGCGATTGTTTTTATGCTCAGGAATAATTTCTGCATTTGAGTGGCTTTCTCACTGACATCAATAACATTATAAATTTGTCTAAATTCAGCAAGTAAAAACAAGATTGAAAACTATGTTTTATACCACTAGCTGCAGGGGGCATAAAATTACGGTAATTTGTGGGTTTACTACTGTCAGTCATGTACAAGAGGGCTTTTTCCAGTAGAAATTTGTCATTTGCCTGGTGCTGCACATCCTACAAAGCTGCAAGGCATTTTTCTAGTACAAAAAGCACTGAGAAATTCCTTATGAAGTATATAAAGCTAAATAATCATTCAGTTTTATTTTGTCTTCCTTTTAGAGGGGACAAACCTGAAGCAGGTGTGTCCAAAGCATTTGACAGTGGTTGAGCCTCTGCTGTAATGAGGCAACGTGCTTTTCTAGGTAACAATACTTGGACAAAACGCTTTTGTACGTGATTGCCAGTAGGACTTGTGGGTGCTGGGTGGTGATGTGAATGGCCAGAGCCACTGCATGCAGAATTACTGCAGGAGTGGTGGGAGACTCCAGCTTCCTGACTGTTCTCGCTGGCCTGAAGTGCCCCTGTGGCTCCGTAGGGGTGGCAACTTGTGTTTGTATCGCTAGGAATTACCAGCCAAAAGGTTTGTTGGATAATTGTACTAAGGGAATACTGAAAGAGCAAAAAAAGTTGTTTGTGCTCTGCCTTTCTGAGCAGAGGGCAGCCTCTGGGGGTGGTGGCTACCACAGGTTTGACCTCTGACTTACCCACCTGGAAGTTCAAGGACTGCTTTGTGTGACCTAACGTCCTGCAGCTGGCGGCAGCTAATGAGGACAGCACATGTGCTGTTTTTCAAATTTTTCAGTTTGTGCAGCACGTTTTGGTGTTGCCTGGTTTGGAACTCCCATTTTCTTGGCTTTGTGCCTTTCTGCAGCTAGTTGAAGCACTGCTGCAAGGTGATTAGCTATTTGTAACTAAGAGAAGTAGAAGATTGGGTGGTTTCGAAGAAGCAACCATGGAGATGCTACTTGGTTCATTTAGGGCACTCTTCTGAGCATTGTGACTTGTGTCATGAGAAGAAAGATGTTTACTTGTGTCTGGGAGGAGCTGCTGGTGGAGGCTGGACTGGCATAGCAGAGGGCTACTTTTTAATTTTTCTTCTTGCTTTCTCATTAAATCATGAAGTCTTTTTTACTTTAAAAAGAGTTTTGGTGGTTTTTTTCCTGAACTCTTCCCCCAGCCCTCAGTAAATGAGAAGGAGCAAAGGTGTTGGCTTGAAGAATGATGATGTTAACTAGTATAGTTGTGTATCATGGCAAGGCTCTGTGCATTTTGATTTTGAGTTTGTGAATGTTGATAAATTTCCAGTTGGTCTGCATTTGCTGAAAATTCAGTACTGGAGTAGTAGATTACTATCTTATGGACTAATTTGCTTGTGTACAAAATATGAATAGATTTTTACATAAGTGGCATCATTTCTCTACTCTCCATATGCGTTCTGGCCAGTTCTTTTAACATTTCTGCCTCTAAACCCACTTGTTAAACATTTAAAAAAATAAGGTGAGACAGAAACAGTACTGAGATATGCCAGGAAACAGCAAAATCTGATTAGATGCCTATAAAGCAGTAAAAGATCCAAATGTGTTGTTGATGGGAGATGCTGGTTCTGGAGCTGTGATATGAAGGTCAAGGGAAGAGGGTCTGTTAAGTCAAGGTTTCTTAGCGCTGGAAACATGAGAATGATCAAGTTGTAACCATGAAAACAAAATAATCTCAACAAATTTTGCAGTTCTCAAAATAGCCATGTATGATTTCATGACAAAAATAAACATCACCAAATAGCTTTATAATTAATTATATAAATTTGCAACAGCACTTCTATAAATTATGGATCTGAATTGCTTTCTAAATATTCCCTGAAAAAACTGGAGCTATCAGTCATTATGGTTGTGTGCCTATATACATATGTATATAATCTATTCATTCAGATACCTCTACATATAAATATTAATATGAACACACGCCCATATATATATGCTTTTTAAAGCTCGTCAGTTCTTAAAAGGGTTAAGCAGTTTTAAAATTACTTCAACGCACTGCTTAAACATTGTTGCCTTAATTAATAGCTGCTAACATATGAAGGGCTTGTCTTGGCTCTCAAGAGTACAGAAAAAAGAAGCAGCGTGTCACAGAGCTCCGTGTATACTGTTTCTTGTCTACTGCCATTAAAATGAATCATTGTGGCTAGAACCTGAAAGGTTGCTTTATTTGTGGTACAAGTGGACACACCAACACCTGTAATTTCTTACCCATAGAGTCTCCTTGCGTAGTGTATTGTCTGTGGGGTTTTATTAAAGGAATTTCTTAGGATTTTTTTTAATATATAAAAAGGGATGGCTATTGATACTTGTTACTGATGAAGCATTTCTGAATGCATTTTGCAGTGAAGAAATATGGGATTAAACTTCCAACAGCTACTTATTAATTTAGCTTAGCCAGAGTCCTTTCGAAACGACAAGTTAAAAGCATTTTGGAGGGCTCCCACTACCCATGAACCAATATGCAAAGCAGTGTTTCTATAGTCCATTTTCCAGTGCTGTAAAAGTTTGTCCCTTTTGCCAAGTGGAGAGACTGCATAAACTTGGAGTGCAGGTTGGGAAGGAACTTCACACCTCTCCCTGTCTTAAATATTTTACATAAAAAAGACAATTTTTCAATTTATTCATATCTGTTTCTTTACATAGAGACAAGTCCTCTAGTACATGGAGGTGTTGTAACAACACACAGTTCTGTTGTCCACACACTGTTTTATTTTTATATTATCCTTGCAACCAAGACATCTGTTATTTTTCGTTCTGTATTTGGAGAATTTTCCTTACAAATATCATTGTTGCTTGTAGCTGATGTTCCCATTCCCAACCAATGTGGAGTGGCCAGTAAGATTTATTTCTTGCAGTATCTCTCTTACGATCTTTATTGTTTGCATTGCATTTGTTGTTGTAGTGCTACAGGCTTGTGGCAGAGTGGCTGGAAGGCAGCCCAGTGGAAAAGGACCTTGGGTTGTCGATCAACAGCCAGCTGAACATGAGCCAGCCTTCTTGGCCCAGGTGGCCAAGAAGGCCAACAACATCCTGGCCTGCATCAGGAGTAGTGCAGCTAGCAGGAGTAAGGAGGTGATCATGCCCCGGTACTAGGCACTGGTGAGGCTTCACCTCAAGTACTGTGTCCAGTTCTGGGCCCCTCAATACAAGAAGGATGTCAAGTTGCTGGAGCGTGTCCAGAGAAGAGCTACCGAGCTGGTGAAGGGTCCAGAGAACAAGTCTTCTGAGGAGCGGATGAAGGAACTGGGGTTGTTTAGTTTGGGGAAAAGAAGGCTGAAAGGAGGTTGTAGTGAGGTGGGTGTTGGCCTCTTCTCCCAAGTAAGGAGAGACAGAACATAACGAAATGGCTGCAGGTTGTGTCAGGTGAGGGCTAGATTGGTTATTAGGAGCAATTTAGTCACTGAAAGGGTTGTTAGGCACTGGAACAGGCTGCCCAGGGAAGTAGTTGAGTCACCATCCCTGGAGGTATTAAAAAAGATGTGTAGATGTGGTGCTTAGGGACATGGCTTAGTGGTGGAATTGGCAGTGCTTTGTTCATGGTTAGACCTGATGATCTTAAAGGTCTTTTCCAGCCAAAATGATTCTGTATTTGGGGACTGCTGTAAGTTTAGCTATACTGATACATGGAGTGCAGGCAGGAGGGCATGCCGACCTGCTGCTGATACAGGGGAGTCTGAGGAAAAGGAACTGCTACTCTGAAACTTGGAAAGCAAAGCTGTGCTGAGATTAAATAATGTTATTTAGCTTTAGAACTCCTGGGAAGTTCCTCCACTAACCATTTTTTTTTGCAGCAGCATCTCCTCTGTGGAAGTGTGAAACCTTTCCTGCACACAACTAACGTGAAACAGGACACGAGCATAGACGCCGAAGCACAGAGTGTGATCTTCTGTGGCAGAGAGGTGCAGAACCCCCCCAAAACTTGCACTGTTTTGCAACTCCAGGTAGTGCTAGTGGGGCAGGTGTGCCATCCACCCACTCTTCCCTGTGCTCTTCTCTGTACTCAGCCCCATGGTGTGCTATTGTTAGGCATGAATACTAATTGCTGGTGTTTCAAGGCTCCTATCTTCTTATTGCTAAAGCCTGTAACAATAATCACAGCCTATATTCCCTATCTCTAGGCATCAAGGAAACAAGATATGATCATAGGCAAAGTGCTAATGTAATTGTAGTATATGGAATATGAGCTTTTTCTGTGTAAACACAGGCCTGGCCACATCCTATGATAGCTCTTCCTACACTCCATGCGATGGCTGTTCCTGGGCTCACTGCTCAAGTCCCCATTATGTACATATCTACCCTTGTCATAACACCACCTCTGAAACACTCACACTGTTTGGTCCTGCCACATAATGTTAAGAGGGTGGAATTTAAAATGGAAAAAGGCTGTTTAAGTAATGTCAGCAGCCTGAGTAATTTCACAAAAGGAAGGAAATTCAAAGTTAAGGCTATGGAATATTCTTATCTAGATGCCTGAAGATTTCTGTGCGTGACAATGTGCCCCTAAAATTCCAAGCTGTCCCTTATGTCTTTAATTTCTCCCATTGTGTCTCTCCTTTTTTTATTAAGCATCAAAGTGAATTCACAACAGAGAGTCAGCCTAGAATTTAATCCTCTAAATACCTTGAAAATAGAGGTTTAGACTAGAAGTACCAATATATACCCTTAAAACTTCAGTGTAATATAAAAGAGATGCTAATCACAACAGATCATTACAAAGAAGAGTAAACCACTTTAAAAAAAATTAAGTGTCTTAAATGTAATAAAAAGGAATAATTAAGAATCAAACAGGAAGCTGCTGTTCTGACAATTTAATGATGCTGAATTGGACTGAAAGAATTGGCTTTGCCATTAACAGGCAGTGAAAATCTGAGAATTTCAAAATGGCACTAGGATCAGATAAGTGTTTTTTTTTTTTTAACTCAAATGTAGCAGAACCACAAAGAAATGATAGAGTTTACCTTAGAAAAACCTTGGAGTGTTCTGGATTCTTGCTGCTGCCTGGGGCTGGAGTTGTTATACTATCAAATCTGCTTAACATCTTTAGACTAGGGTCTTCCTGGTAATTTACTACCACATAGAGCCTGTGGAAAGTAATGTGGCAGTCCTCATTGCCAAATAGAATAATAAAACATGGATGTTTTTTCATTCTTATTTCTTTAAAAAAAAAAGAAAAAGGATTTATATAACAGTGTCTGGGGCATTATAGCCCATTACACTAGGAGTTTTCCACTCTGTGCAACATGGAATTGAAAGTAGCAGATGTGCTTTGGGTGTCTGTATATAAGCACAGAGATATGCTTCCAAACATTTAAAATCAAGCAAGCTACCTTTATAAAATACTCACAACAACTACTCCTAATTTGCCCATGCTTTTACCATGACTGTGTGAATTACAGCCATTTATTTACTGATACTCATTTTATGAGGATTTCTGTCTTACGGGTGAGCGTAACTAAGTGCACAATTACAGGCATTTCATAGATGGCACCATTTGATTTTTAATTACTGGAGGGAGAGGTTTGGTACTGAGATTCCTAGGAACCAAACTTGGCAAGTTGCTGTGATTTGTATTGCCACAGAGAAAGATGTGATTAATAACAATGAACTGGTATGTGTTTATAGTGCACAAATAAATCCAAGAGAGTGAGATAAATTTCTCCTTTACAAAAGATCATCTGTACAATACCCATTTTGGGCATCAACAGTGTCTAAATGGAACACAAAGGCAAAGCCCTAAAATACATCACTCAGTAGAAACAGGACAGGCTCAGTAACAGTTGTATTGTCCATCTTTGCATGATCTCCTGAAGCATCAGTAAAATTTTGTGTCTTGCTTTCCTCTACAGTGTTCTTATGAGGGCTGAATGTTATATTTTACAGAAAGCAGTGGTTTGGGTGTGCTGAACCCTCTTTTCTCAGAGCTCTCAGGATGAAGTACCTGATCCCTACATGTTCAAACGTTATGGACTAACACATCAGGTATTAAGTCCCTTTAAATCAGTGACCCCTATGTTAGAATATTTGAAGGTGTGGAGAACTCATAAGCGTCCTGTCACCTAGGAAAACCCTATGCCATAAAAAAAAGCCACAAACCAACCCCGCAAGCCGCAGCCCCAGGCTGTGGCAGGCTCCTGCCTGCCGACTCCTGGTGTTCTGCTGCCATCCCGTGGCCGCCGCTCCCGGCTCTCCCCTGCCCGCCTGCGGAGGTGACCAAAAAATAAACCCGTGGGCCGAGCCTGGTTTCTTGCACGGCACGCTGTAACCTGCTGCCTCCTCTGCGCGGTTTGCTGTTACCAGTCTTGGTTTGATTTCTGCTTGATGAACCTCAGGGATAAGTAGTATAGAAGCAGGAAGCTGCCGACGATACCAGCCAGGACGAGATAGCTCACATAGAGGGGATGGGAGTCCAGGTCCAGAGCCTGAGTGACCTGAAACCACAGCACAAAATTAGGATCAGACACAGAATGTTCATGCTGCATCTGCCAAGTGTGTTTTACATACGAACTTCCCTGGCCCCTGCCACCTTTCCTCCTTGGTTTCCAGCTGGATGTGACTTTCAGAGCCGTTTGATAGCTGGTTACAGCTACACTGTGCCTAGGGGCTGGGTGGGCTATTTCCAAGGAATACAGTTCAGCTTCTGAACAATTTCAGCAAGCACATATTTGGAGCATGTGTTTCAATGGTTGCCCCTTTTATTTATTTATTTTTATTTTTTTTTCTTCCACTAAAAAAGATAAAGGATAAGAGAAGTGACTGCTGTGGGGACATTTGGAGGGACAAATTTAAAATATGCTAAGCCTAACATGACTTAACGTGTTGGTTTAGTGCATGCCAAATTTGAGGCCTGCAACATTTACTTAAATATGATGGGCATATAAATAGCATTCTAATTAGTTATCAAATGTTTGTAACAATTCTTATTAGTGACTTACGGGTATTCGAAGTGTAATATTTTCAACAGTTATTTCGTATGTGAGGTCAGCGAACTGAATTTGCATCATGCCTTGAAAACTCCATCTGAGAAAAGAGATCTTAGAAACCCAGAATGGAACTAGAAAAAAAAAAAAAAAGAGAGAGAGAGAAAGAAAGAAATAAATATATAATCAAACACAAAACTTGAGACCTGAAAAACTGCTGTGTTGCTGCTAAATACAGCAGGTTTGTCTAATTTCTTGACAATCAGAGGCTGTAAACATCTAACAGTTTATCCTGGGGGAAAATTGCAGATACACTTCATATTGTTATGTGGAGATGGGAAATTAGAATAGAGCTCATGTCCATATTTATCCATCTCCCACTGTCAACTAAGTCTCACTGGAGCTCAGTCTTCATCTACTGAATGTAATTCTTCTTACTGAAAAATTTTCGCAACCATATAAGAATTGAGCCTTTCACTCAGTGAGCTTTGTTCACCAAACTTAATGTTACTCTGTTTTCAGATAGAGAAACAGATGTAGAATGAATGATCTGACTTCCCTGTTACCACCCAAGAAGACAATTGCAAAGGTAGGAATAAAGCTGAGTTTTCTTGCACAGGACATACTCAGCCTCACAACAAGCAGTCACTGGTTAAAACCACCCGTGTTTGACTTCAGAGGGATGGTGGGAGCTTTGTCTTACCTGTCCAGAGGTTTTTCAGGCTTATCACAAAACCACCACTCAGGTAGAATGATGTAAAAAGGACATTGCCAAAGAAGGCTGAGAGCTGTAATGTGGGCAGCAGAGCTGCCACCCAAAGCGCCATGGCACGGGCACTGTATACGGCCAGCCACACCAAGAGGAAGTTCAGCAGGAAATGTTCTGGCTCAGGAACAAGGTTTGCCAGCCAGTAGATGGGAACAGCATAAATGATAACAAAAACACAGTGCTCTGGGAGCTCCCCCAAAATCTGTTTGGGGGGGAAGAGAGAAAGAAAAATAAGTTGAATTATCATCATGAAACCTGAGGTGCACCTCCATGTAGGTATGGACTATAAATACTACTGGGAATACTCCCTGAGAATGCCATCACCCCCCTGTTAGGTGTTGTCAGTGACATGCAAAAGTAATCCACAACAGAAATCGATATCCTCACTAATTTTTTTTCTCCAGTTGTGACAATTCCTATAACTACTTGTTAAAATGAGAGGATTCTTGTTAGAGATTAGATGTCTTGTTACAGTTTTGGCAGCTTCTAAGAATTCAAGATGCTTTCCCCGAGAACTGGTGTGTTTGATAACAGTAATACTGTTACTGACTCATTACAACTGTATGTTTTGCCCAAATTTGGTTGAACCTAGAGATCAAATTTGAGACCAATTTGGCTGTTGGTCACTTCCCTACTTTGTCCCAAAGGCAGTCCAGTTAGTAACAACTTAACTCATTGTAAAACAAAAACAAGCTTAGGATTTTCTCAACTATCTAAAGGTATGTACAAAGAGTATTCTGATTATTTTTTCCAGAGAGGTTGCTACTATCCTTTAATACTAAGATTGTAACAAATTTCATTGATTTCTCTATGAATAATGTGCAATCTTTGTGACACAATGCAAAGATTATTTTTCTCCGGCGACCACTAATAAGCATTTAAAATCTTGTGCAGAAATGGAAACCTAAATTATAGATGCCATGGCAGGCAGAACTCCTCTGACAGTGGCAACATCACAAAGAAGGGATTATTCTAAATGCTTGTGGAAAAGAGAAAGTTCTAAATTTATTCCCAGAAACGGTCTCTTTATGCACTTAATACAATCATTTGACCAGTACAGGTCCAAGCAACTACTGGTGATGTCACAATAAGCATTTTGTCACTTTCATTTTGCTTTGCTTTAGCATTTAATACAAATCTTTTTGTTTTACAGATGAAGATGTGTAATCAGACTTTCAAAGATGCTTCATCAAATGAAATATGCAGGTATGTGTAACTGTCTAAACCCTCAAATTTGAGCCTGAGATGTCTCAAATTTCAGCTAAACAATCCAAGGAAAGATTCTTCTTTGGCTTTTCTGGGTTGGGATCCCAGCCATGGCTTATGGCAACAGATCTCAAGTAGTGTGAGATTTAATCTATTAATGCCAAGGAAGCAAGAACGATAGCCTCAGCTGGCAGACACAAAAGAACATCAAGTCTGGTATGAATGTGGTAGTTTAAAAAACACAAACAAGCCAAAGCCGTATTGTATGATATTAAAGCTAGCTGTTTGTATTTCCTGGCAACAAAATCAATTACCTTAGCAAAGAAGTATGGGCTAACAGAGTACATTCCATCTTCCAAGTCATGATAAAGCATAGCTCTTTCCGAATGGCCTGCAGGGTAGGAACAAACACGTTGATTTCATCCTGGGGTTGCATTAATGTTTTCATTGATTTATGAATTTTCTTATTTTGATTTTTTTAATGACATTTACAAGAAAACTGGCACTTACATTTGGCAATAACATCCAAAATCACTGTGAATGGGACTAGTGCACCTATCATGTACAACAGTGCTGTTGTGTCACGAATAGAGAGTCCAGTTTTGTCATGGCCATAGTACAAAAATCCAATTAATAATGACATGAGAAGGGCCTCAAATCCATGGACTAATAACGTTGCAAGATCTCTGAAGTCATTGGAGACTTGACGACTAGGAAAACAGCAACATTGACCATAAGGGATAGTACTTACTAATGCCTGTTATATTCAGATACATTGCTTCAAACACTCTGCTAAAATCAGTTACTGGAACCTCCTGACTTTGAGTAGGATGGGAGTTGGGCTGTCTGCTTCTGTAAAGGATTTTACCTAATCACAACTACTGAGCTTATGTAGCCACCCAGTATTTCAGAAATGAAATGCTGAAATCTTGAAGGAAGGCAATGAGGTGTGACTGATTTCGGAGACTGAGAAGCAGTTACTTCAATTACAGAATTCTCTCTGTTAAAAGACCTGCAGCGTATGCTAACAACAGCTGATACCAGTAGTGATGTTCTACAAGTGTTAAACCTGTTGATCATGTTTCTTTTGAGTATGCAAACATGAGACCCAACTATAATACCCACCAAGGCTGGCTATAATCAGTGAAGCCTCCTGACCTCAAATCTGAGGCAGAGATGTGAGGATGGCAATGTCAGAGCCAGCCTGGGATTGCTGAAGGCTGAGTTCTCTACCCCTTGACACGGACAACAGGATGGCGGTGCGCAAAACTGGAACACACATTCCTGAGCCTGGAGGCTCCTGCTGCTCCTTAATGCTGCAGGCTCCCAGCAATATGAGCTGGAGGTGTTTGTGTCTGGAAGGAGCCCTGGGGCCATACATTTGGCTGCTGTCCTGCTCAGGGGGCTGGGGTGAGCTGGTGTAGCAACACCTCTGCTCTGCTGCTTGCTCGGGCCTAGCACAAGGCGTGAACTTCGAGCACACGTGAGGTTCTCACTTTGTGCTTCTGTCTTATGCTTTAAAATGCAAATGGGCATGGACTGTTCATGCTGAAGATAAGGTTACCTTAATAATATAGTGAACTGCTTTAAGACTCCTGGTAACTGATCAGTTGAACAATGAGGCATGATGATAGCTTCTTCTGAATTCAAATGGGACCTGCCCAAAATGAAAGAGAAAAAAAACCTGACATTAGCACAGGCTGTAGCTGTTATTCCAGATCTGCTCTATGACACTCTTTCCTTTACCTTTGCTTGCTGAATGTGGTTGCAACTTTATCTCCTTCAGTAACTTTCCATAAGAAATCATCAAAATCTTTTACTTTTTCTAGGAACAAGTTGGCAAGAGTATTTGCTCTTTTTCGGCTTTCCATCTCCTTTTCTGCGTTCTGTTTATCAATACTGGTCAAATCAACTGCAAGACATTATTTGAGGTGAGTCCATATGCTACAGATGTGATAACTTTATCATGTATGTAGAATCAGAGATTTCATCAAGAACAGTCTGTATGACCTGTGTTCATGCATTAAATTGCAATGGTTAAAACTTTATCAGTCACCTTAGGTAATTAGAGAACAGATTGTTAATGTGTATTTTGTCTTGGGAGACATTTGTTACCTAGTTCAATGAATCACTGAGAGATTTCATAATTTCTTATCATACCATTAGAAACTACTGTTTCAGATTTTTCTAAATTAGTAAGTGGCTTGAGAGGCGAGCTGAGAATAAACAGTTTGAATTTCCTTCCTGGCATGTAGGCATTTACAATCTGTTATGTGACTTTGACTTAAATAATGTTTTTTCCTCCATCTGCAAAATTAGTTATAATCTTTTCTTGTATCTTACAGAGAGGCCATAAACTTTACCTAATACTGAGAAAGCCCAGGTAGAATATTATCTAAGGACAACATAGTAGCAGCAACAAGATTTGACTCAGCATCATTTGTTTTACTTAACAAAATTATTTTTTTCTTTAGACTAAACTTATACTAGTGTTTTCCAATGCTGATCTCCAGTGCAGAGTGATAATACCTGATGTTTTGCAGATGCTTTCTGAGAGAACTATTGCTGCGCATTTTGTAACTCCTTACATTGGGCTGATCATCTCTGGACTCTTCAGCAGGAGTCCATCTGAAATGAGTTGCAGCCCGCCCTACCTCTTCCTTTCTGCCATGGTGTCCTGTTTTTTTATCAAACACGCAGACAGCATTTGTGCATTTCCGTCGGGTGCTCTTTCATGCTGTGGCATCCTCTAGCATCCTGTTGCATTTCCACCTTCCTGCTGCCTATATTAGTCTCCTCTCCTCCTATGGGTACTGACTCTGTGCATATCACTAAATTATCTTCCACCCCCTCTTTCTCATCCCTCCTTGCCTCCATGTCATAGAGGCTTGTCTCTGTGGCCACAGGCTGTAGCAACAAGTTTCCCTAGGAGTGCCTGATATTCTCTGTTCCCATACTGGGGTGCTGCAAGCCCTCCTCAAGGCTGTACGTGGCTGAGAAGGACTGCTCTGAACAATGGTGCTGACAAAGGTCTTTTTGTAGGGCTTGACATGGAGGTTAACTTCTGTTTATCTCTGCACAGCTGATACCAGCTGACCCTGTCTGCCACATAGGCACAGCCGAAGAGGTTACTCCAGAACATTGCAATTGGTGTCTGTACAAGGTTTCCTAGCTAACATGAGTGCAAAGACCTGAGGGCTGGAACTGAATTGACCTCTGTGGTAAGAGTCTATTGCCATTAGATTAACACGGCCAGATTCCCTTTGTGTGTAGCAAAAACCAGAAGACGGATGGATGTGGAACCATGTAGTTACCTTTTGTTGAGTAGAGGAATAGAAGGGTTGCTGTTCTAGGTTTTTTTTTTTTCCCTTCCAATAAAGTCTGGTGGGCAGCACTTCCCTTTCCTATTTAGCATTCCAGGTATGTATTATTCCTCACCCTGGGAAGCTACCTTACCATATTTCTTGATTTAGAAGTCAGAGAACTGGCTACAGAAAGCAATTCATCAGGCCATCCATGTCTTTCTCAGTGAGGGTAAAAGTTTCAACCAGCTAAAACATGAGAGTAAGAGTGCTAAACATGTGGAAGAGTTGCTACACCTGGCAGGGTTAGAAGGAAGATTATTTAAAATTTATTTTGTCCATACCTCTTGGCTTAGTTGCATTTCCTGTACTGACAGATAAGGAACTTATTAAAAACTGAGCTTGCTACAGTATTGATTTGAGTCAGTTATAAGGCATTTCTAAGGCAGTGATGGTCAATAAAAATCAATGCTAGCTGATACTCTTTAGGAAAGCAAATGATTCCCAGTAACTTTTTTTTTTATGGTAGTGTTTGATACTAACCATAGAAATCTGCAGGATTGCTGTACCTTGGGCAGGGATAGCCTAGTTCAGTGAAATACTGGACCATGTCTCTTGCTGTTCCAGAATAGACAGTGACTCCAGAAGTCATCAGAAGAACTAAATCAAACAGTTGGAAGATATCTGACCGGGGCTGATGAAGTGAAAGAAGAACTAATCTGTTTCCTCTGGCCAGTCTGGATAATGTTATCATGAGGTTATGTGCAGTAAAACTGTCCAGTCCAGATGTGGGTTCATCAAGTATGAGTATTCCTGCCAAAGAGAATAAGTTTAGCAATGGAAAGCAGCATGTTTGAATTCCAACATGTGCTCTAAGTGAAATGGTGTTAGTGCATGAAATCTCACTGATACATTCTTTTTTTTTTTTTTTTTTTTTTAAAGTTCAAAGTATATCTCATACCAGCATTACATATTATTCAATAATGGCAATTTCTTCCCCTATCTGACTGAACATGATGACCAAGAGTAATTACTTTAAATCTTATCTTGCTTCCCTTGGAAACAAGATTTTTTAAATTATTCTTTTCACTGGGATGAATTTAGGTTCCTTATTAAGTTTACATTCCTCTTTGCAGTTTTTGCACCTTGACTGTACAAGCATCAGGTACATTAATATTAGTTAGTACAATAGTATTAATTTTATACCCTGCCTACTGAAATATTTTAATCTAAATGCCTGATATTTAAACTTCTTACATTATATGTATGTAAATACTCACACAGTATTAATTTAGATAGCTACTCCTCACAACCTATGCTTTATTTTGCACCTATTTTCACATATATATGAAAAGAGTTGCATATGTTTGGATTTTTTGTTTTCTGGTTTTGCAGTTGGTTGTTATAAACTTGAAAGGGTTTTATTATTTTGCATTGTTTGTGTTATTATAGAACTTAATGGCCTCAATCAGTACTGCAGATTTAGTCTCCTGTTTTGCTTCTCTTGAAGACAATGGAAATTTCTAGTCCACCTGTGGTATAAGTCAGCCACGTCAGTGAGTTGCACAAGACCACAAAGACTTGACTATGCAGCCAAGAAAATGACCTTGCCTATTAACATTGTGCATGTAAATGGGCTGGGTTGGAGGAAAGCAAAACAATCTTGATGTTATAATAGGCCCACAGCCTTCCAAAGTAACTTGTGGCGTGCGGTCAGATAAAAAACAAACCTCATACTGGTATGCACAAACCAGAGTGCAGCTGTGAGGGTGATTTCAGGCCACTTTCAGTAGCCTGCGTGATGGTGGTTTTAGACAGCGGTGTGTGAAGGCTCCCAGGAGTGCTCTGCCTGGCTCTGTCCCCATTTTTCCAGTGGCAAAGGTGACTGAAGGGAAAGTGGATTGGCTGCTGAAATACTAAATTTACAGAATTATTACTGTAACAATTATAGTATAATCTGATTTCATTGTAAGCAAATGGACCAGCACCCCGTCTCTGTGTCTGACTTTGCTATGGAGAGGTAGCGTCTGGCAGAGGGTGGTGCAAGATTTGTTAAGTGTCCTGAGTATGAACTCTTCAAGGTGCCCCAGGGGCAACTGTGTGTATGATCCATCTCTGAAAGCTTCTATCTGCATTCACTGCTCCCTTTCCCCTGGTGGCCCCTGCTGGGCACGAGAAAGGTGGCAGGGTTTCTGCTCACCTGGGTTCCAGAGCAGCTGCACCCCGATGCTCACTCTTCGCCTCTCGCCTCCCGAAACGCCACGGAGGTACTCGTTCCCTACCCTGGTGTTTGCACACTGGCGCAAGCGTAGCTCTGCTATGACATCTTCTACCTGGGGGGACCCGGAGGGTAACAGAGATAGAGTTTATTCGCACATTCATGCATAGATAAAGCTGAAACTATGATGAAAGTGGTTAAAATTCGACTGGATGTTTCTGTGCTATCTGATCGAGAGGCACTTGAAAACAAATCTTGATGTTAGAGATAACATTAAAAAAGGCTCAGTGATCAGCAATTTAGTTGTTCTTTCAGCCTCTCTAATGCTTTCTTTAGATTGTGATTTTTTATAATCTTTGAAACAATTGCTGGTTTCTATCTTGAAAGAAGAAAAAGGCTTATAATTCGTAATCTCAATTAAAAATGCTAGATTGGCTGTTCTGACTCTAAACACAGAGAATCTCTTGGACAGTTCCTGTCAGACACATTTTTGACAACTTTATTTTTTCTCAACAGCTTAATTACCCTTTTTTCCCTTTGTGACTCTGAAAAAAACTTGGGAAGACGCAGTTTGGCAACAAACAGTAGTGTTTCTCTGACAGTCAGGTGGGGGAGCAGTCGGTCATCCTGCCGCACGTGTGCGATGCATTTCCTAACAAGCTGGGGAGTGCTGGGTTTGTTATTGATCGTAATTTGGCCAGACTGGATTTTGCCTCCATGATCCCGGCAGGTTATCACGTCAAGCAAGGATGTCTTTCCTCCAGCTGGAAAAATCAAAATTTAAAATGAAATTAACTTCCAAGGGATCATTTTGAAAAGTGGTTTAGTCACAGACAGAGGATAGAAGTTTTGGTTCCTTAACATCTTTTCCCCAGCCCAAAAGCTTTTCCCAAAGCTTTTCCAAAGCAACGGAGACAGAAATGTCTTGAAAGAAAATACTGACTACAGGCTCATGTTCAGGAATGCTCTCTCCTCTGGAATGGAGTACGTGGCTTTAACCTTTGTCATTTCTCAGCAGCATTGGGTAGTTGGGCATTGAGAAGAGCTCTATGAACTCAAGAGGCAGGATCTCTTTTCCTCTTGTTACCACTCTTTCACTTTTCAAACACAGCTGAAAGGTGGACAGCATCGTGCAACAGCTGCAGGGCTGGCATCTAGATGCTCGGCAAGAGCTTGCTTTGTGGAGGGAATTGTGAATTCAGAATCAGCTGCTGGAACAGCTGAGCAACTACAGCACTGAATTCTTATACAGACAGTAAGAATCTTAATAATGATTGAAATAAAAATTATTATGACTTAAGTAAGACAAAGTAATTTAAATAATTAAGAAAAGCTGGCTCATACTCAGAAGTAAGAAAAGTGAAACAGTGAAAACAACACCTGGTTTGGAATTAAATAGCAAATAGTTTTTCCTTTTTGCTGTATGATAATGTAAATACACAGAGCTCTCATATTGTGAAGAGATGTCATTTATTTCTAGTCTCCCTGTTGAAAGATTAACTCCACACTTGTTTCTTAATATATACATTTTTAAAAAGGAACCCATCTATCTGTAAACCATGTATTGCTCTATTTAAGAGTGACATATTGATTGCCATTGACAATGTGAAACCCATCAGCAGTTTAATCCATTTTATGAAGGCATTTGATGAAACAGATGATAAACAGCTTTTAAAAATAGTTTGACTAGTTTGCTGAAAGGGGTTTGTGCTCAGTCTATGTTGCCTTACAAAGGTGCTGTATCTATAACTCAATATGTTATTTCATCACAAGCTTTTCTTTTTATTATCAGGAGAATCTCTAAGGTACAACTTCAAATACGTTAAGAATATGTGCAAAGAAAAAGTTCCCATGGCAATGGGGAAGAAAAACCTCTTTTGTAGAAATGAAGTCAGCCGTGAAGCTGATTCATGTCCAGCAGAGCTGGGACTGCAGGCTGCAGTTAAAACAATACCTCATGGCACCTCAGGAAACAAATAGCAAATATGTACAAGTCATAACAAAATTGGTTAAATCCCCCTCTCTCCCCTATCATCCCTTGTTTCCTCATACATTTTAAATAATGTTTTTGTGACACATTTCCAATATTTTTTTCACAACTAGATTTTGCCATTTGAAAGACTGCAGATTATTGCTCTTGGCTGTGTATGTTTTATCTGACAGTTGGTCAAATAATGAAATTTGGTTGGTCTTACCAGTGCTTCCTATAATAGCTAGCATCTGACCACTCTGAACTTTTAAATTCAGATTCTGGATTGTTAACACGTGAGAACGGGGATCTGATTTCCAGGTCCATGGCATTTTCATCTGCGCCAGGTTTTCATACCAGGGAATCTGGGATGTCATGTTAACCTACCAAAGAAAGAAACAAGTCCCTTCAATTCAAGCAATAAAATATTTAGCAACAAATATCTTCCAACTTATGTCATTACAAGCTGGGAATATGTTAAACTATATTGCTTATGTTCAGAAATACATGGAAGAAAGTTCTTTTACAGCCAAGTATGGTTTTCATACTTTTCTTCTTATTCTGTTAATCACCAAGGCTATCTCTGTCCTCCTTTACTTTGGTAATTTATTGCTATTGTAAATTTTAAATGTTTAATTTTTTTAATATAATTTGAAATTATGCAAAAGACTGTGAAATCTACTTTGAATTCCATGTTGACACAAAGGAAGATGAAAAATGTCACTGATTCCCTGAAATCCTCCTTGTTTGTCATCCTCTGTCTCCTGGATACTCATTCCTGCCAGCAAGATCTCCCACCATCCCTCGCTGGACAGAAAGTCCCTCTGCCCCAGCCCTCAGAGGAATAATTTGGCTCAGGAGTGAGAAAAAACAGCCTAGAAACAGACCCCTTTTCCTGTCTTATGCCCTGGCTTTACTAGATAGGCTTACAATGGTGGGTTTAGTCTGCTGTCAATATTGCAGCCAAGAGCATGATTCTGCTCACAAAACTGTGTATTTATGCAACAGTCATGTGAACTTTGTCTCTTCAGCTTCAACTTTGGCTTTTAAAAATGACTTGTTTATATAAGTAGGCATTACTGGACATGCTCCCTGCTGAAGAGAAGTATATATTACAACTTTACCTGGTAGTTGAGTTCTTTCACTTCAAGAACGTTTGATTTTCCACTGTATGTGAAATACAGACTGTTATCTTCTTCAGAGCTAAAAATAGTGTCCTGGGCCTTGGTCTGGAAAAGTTGTTAGGTTAATTACAATAATTATTTACAATACTGAAAGTGCTGTTAAAAATATAATTCAGAAAACGTAAAGCAAAAAAGAAAATCTATTTTATGGGATGTAAATGTATTGCTGATGAGTTACTGTAGTGCAAAAGTCTGAAAGGTTGAAATTAGTTATCTGTTAATCAGTGTGAAATGTACTTTGATCTAGCAACGTGTGTGAGGGCCAAACATGCTCTGCTGTGCTCTTCTGTTTACTTTCAGTTTAAATGGGATCACTTTCAAAATGGAGATAAATTTCATGCCACTATAAAGAGATGAGTCTCTGTTTTTGAGGAAAAAATGTACTGTTTCAGCAATGTTAGTCTTCTAGATCAAAATGTTGTATATTGGAATTCATAGGTTATGTCAGCTAAAAATTAAGGCTCACTGGAAGTATGTTATTGAATTCTATAGGGACTCATTAATTTGGAGGTTTTACAAACAAGTAAGCATGCAACTCTTAAGTGCAGTCTCTTTTTCTCCCCTTTGTTTTTTTAAATCCAGTTTGTCAGCTGGAACTTGGTGTTCTGAGGTATGAATTAAAATAAGAGTCCCTATGTGGCTAAGTTAATCTTTTGCATATAGCTGCAACTAAGATGTCTTTGCTGAGGCAGCTTTCTGGCTTTGAGTTTAATTCTTTGTGCGTGCCTGTAGTTTTTACTCCAGACAGCCATATCTCTCCCAGAGCCTTGTGGTTTTCCTACGAGTCAGACTCATTTCCTAGCCAAGGCAAATGTCCCTGTTTCCTGTGGAGCAAACCCTATCCCTGCCTATGGTATCTATGGCAGATGGTTTCCACAGTCTTTGTGTACGCCTCCTACCCTCTTAGCAAATGAGGCTAATTACTCTTTTCAGACTAGATATGTAGTACAAAGCAGCAGGACACCAAGGAGCCTGGAAAGCCACATTAAAATCCTCCAAGCTCCCCATACTGCGAAAGCACTTGGTGCTTCTACTTACGTTGAACTTAATTAAAAAAAAAAAAAATAGATGGTCTCCAGCAAATGTGGGGAGACCGGAGTCATGTCCTGGGAAACCCAGTCAAGGCCATGCTCAAGGACTTTCTGCTCCATCCATGTATTTGAAGATCCGTTCCTTAGCCCCACCACCATGGATCCGACTGCAGCATGTATGGCACTGGCCTCGTCCCCAGTGTGTGCTTGTGGGGGGCGAAGGTGCTGGAGGAGGTAAGGGCTCTCCTCCTGACAAAGCCTGGTTGGCAGGCTGGCTGCCCACCTCTCCCAGCTCCTGGGCAAACACTGCAGCTGCAGATGACCAAGCCCATTGGGTCCCTCCCCACAGGTCTCACTCACCGGCAAGCCCTCGTATGCCGCCTGGTTCCAGCCGCGACCATCCAGAGAGACGTTTTCAGTGGTTTCTTTCATATTGGCCGTGGAAGCTATCAGTCCCTGTGATGGTTTGGCTGTCAACTCTATGAAAGCTGTAGAAACCCTCCTTCTCTTGGTTTTGAGCTCAGCCCTTTCCAGGCGCCTTCACCACAGCACCATTTCTCCTGGCGCGCTGTCTCTCTGCCACTGGTGTGACCCTGAGGACAGGGAAATACTCCCCTCCTCTGGGACAGCAACAGCTCAGGCTAAAGGTACATCAGATAACGGCTTCAGCTAATCACCTATCAGTTATTCTCAGGAAAAAGAAAGAACTGGGAGCCCCTCTATTTTCCTTTAGGCACTTCCCTGGGTGGTGAGCTCCGGGGCCAGCGACCTGCTCTGACCCAGGGGCAGCGAGGGGGGCTGACCCTGTCCAGCATTGTGAAGAGGCATGGTGGCAGCATTAGGCACCTGCCCAGCAGCCTGAGGGAGGAAGCCTGCGGGGCCCCAGCACCAGAGGATGTTGGGCGGAGAGTCTCTCAGCCTGGAGAGGCGCGGCAGCCGCGGGCAGACGGGTGAGGTGAAGGCTGCAGCGCAGCCCTCCAACAGCATCAGTGTGCGGAGCATCTCCTACAGCATCAGGTAGGGCCAGGAAGGTGGCATGGTGAGCCCCTGCCAGCCAGGAGCTGCTCTGACCCCAAGGACTGAGGGGCCAGGGGCTGGGACTGGTGGGCTGTGAGTTTTGCTTCGGCGCAGTGAAGGAGGAGGGAGGTTGCCAGGCCGCCCGCCTGACAGTGCTGGGCTGCCCCCCATGGGGGTAGAGTACAGGGCCTGGGGGAAGGCAGAGCCGGTCTGTCCTCCAGACATTCACTGGTTCTTCTTCACATGGCTCTGAAGGAGGTGCTTTAGAGGAGATTTCCAAAGACTGTGCCTTTTCCCACTGCCTTCCTTACTGCTGCCAGAAGGATAAAATGAGGCCATAAGAAGATGGTCAGGTGGATTATTGGCTGGCAAACATCAACAACAAATAAAGCCATAGTTCAGGTTTCCCTTTTTGGTTGTAGTCTGAAAGCCTCCTAGCAGTCATCCTGAAAAATCTGTTCAGACTTTATTTTATCTTTCAGATAATGCTGAAGTTAAAAAGTTAAAGCCTGGGGGAGGAAGGGGAGAGAGTTTTTGTTGTTTGCTTTTTTACCCCCTGGTGTTTTAAAACCCTTGCAGGCTCTCATTCCATATGTGGGTAGATATAAACTATTTTCTTACTTTACAGAAAGTTTTTAAGTCTTTTGTATTTCATCTTCTTTGATATTTGTTTTCCAAGAGAACGTGTTGGCCCCTGGTGGAATGTTTCTTTATATAATAAAAAATGGACCCGGCAAATACTTAAGGATGTTTCATTTCACATAGAGAGTGGCCAGATGATGGGGATTTTAGGAAATTCTGGTAAGTTATTCCAGTGCTTTAAGAGAAATAAGTTTGGAGTTAATACTGGTGACTTCCACAGTGGTATGAATGTGACTGAGGTCTGTGTTTTAAATAATGAAATTATAGCTAGTCTTAAACTCTGCTTCATAAAACTGAGGTGCTTGGTTTTCAAAGTTTGATCTTGTGTCATTTAACTAACAATTATAACTTCAGTAAAACGTAAGGTTACTTCTAAACTCGAATGTTTCACTAGGAAGTTAATTTGTACACTTTCAATGCTAATTTACAAAAGTTCTAGTTTCCCATTTACTTTCCCTTAGCTAGTTGCATTTTCAGGGCCTGTTATTTTAATGTTATTGAGAAAAAAAAGTACTTTCTTCTCTTCATAGTGAGGCTATGAAGGGCTCTCCATCCAAGTAAGGCTATTGGTCTCGAATTAATAAAATTCATTTGATCATGTGATGAATTTCTTTTGTTTGAAAGGATCTGGGAAAACAACACTTCTAGATGCAATATCAGGAAGACTGGGACATAAAGACAACTTCATTGGTGAAGTGTACGTGAATGGGCGTCAGCTGAAGAGGGAACAGTTTAGAGATTGCTTCTCTTATGTGCCACAGGTTGATTTTTACGTTCATGTTTGTGCACTGTTTCCTCTCACATAAAGGAAGTAAAGTTGCTGGTGTAATGAAGTAATGTAATCTGGTTTCAGTTTTATGCATACATTTGGTGTAAAGCAGTTAACAAATTGTATGAATGAACGAAGGTTGTGTGAGCAGGGGCAAGATCTTAATTACTACTGGACTAACTGCTTCTTCCCCTTCACCTTTTTTTCCAGAGTGACACTTTGTTAAGCTTCCTCACCGTACAAGAGTCTCTGACCTACACTGCTTTATTAACTCTTAAAAAATGCTCTAATGACTTCATCAAAAAGAAGGTCTGTATTTTATCTTCTTCCACAAGAAAGGCAGACATGATGTCATGTAATGTTTTCACCAGCAGCACTTTCCGTCCATGGCTGTGGTTTACATTTATAAAGATGTGTCACCATTTGACTCAGGTTCGACAACAACACTCTCGATCCCCTCCCCCTCCCACCCAGGTAGGGAAGGAGAGAGAGGAAAAGAGAGAGACTTGGCTGGATTGAAAACTAAACTACACCATTTTAATTAAACACTGATGATACAAGAAAATATATACAATTATATACAAATATGGTCAGGTATGAGCAAAGGCCTCTCACCTCCCCGCACCCCCAGCAACTCCCACAGCACTCCTCTGAGCTGGGACAGTCCCGAGAAATCCCAGAGCTGCTGCTGGAGAAAGCACAGAGTGATGAGGGTCAGGAGAGCTCGAGCCTGAGGGTCAATGGTGATGGATGGACGGAGTCCTCCCCGGATGCCGGCCATGGATGGGAGAGAAGGGAAGAAGAAAAAGGAGGAAGTTGTCTTCTGTGATCTCTGACCTTCCTCTGAGCTTACGTAGATATATGGAATGGAATATCTCTGGCCAGTTTTGCTGTCTGTCTAACTCAGCCTCCTACGGGGGGGGTCACAGATCTCCCTGTAGTGTCTGAGCCGGCAGAGTGAAGGTGCGACCTTGAAGCCCCAGCAGTTACAAAAACATGCCACTGTCTTATAAGCTTTTTGTTGCTAGTTAAAAGAAAGCTTGCTGAAGGAAAAAAAAAAAATCAGTAAAAAGGAAAATTGGCTTCATCCTGGCTCAAACCAGGACAGATGTCATGTAATGTTTTCAGCAGCAGCACTTTCCATCCATGGCTGTGGTTTACATTTATAAAGATGTGTAATTCTTGTACTGCAAACTGGGAGAAATCCTCCTGCAGAGGAGTAGGACACAAGGTCCCTGGTGCTCCCCGCTTCTGCAAGGGGCTTCTGCTGATGCCTCAAGGGATCACCATTATGCTGGGACAAAACTCTTCCACCCAAAGTAACTGCTGTGTCAGATACTGCTGTTTGTATGGAGGTCAGCTCCCCTTCCCCAGCTGGGAAACCCAGTTCTCTGGGCTGTTTAGAGCCATGTATGCTGGCAAGTCTCCTGCACAGCAGAGGTGACTTTGACACTACTCTGGCTTCTGTGGAACATCTCTTACTAAGCAGAACAGCTTAGAAAGCACTGGTCTAATCAGCCCTCTACAAGCTACTTTCTTGAAAAAATAGGTGTGTTTCAGATCTATTAAAGGACACTGTTTGGCTACTGTTAAAAGTAAAGATGGGCTATTTTTGACAAAAGGCTCTTGCTCTTTGTCTTCTCTTTTCATCTGTCTTCCACTCAGTATTTTATACTTCCCTAGGATTAATGTGCCTTTCTGCGTTCTTATTTTGGAAGCCAGACCAGTACATTATGGTTCATACCTTAACTTCTAGTCCACCTCTGAACTCTTCATCTCTTAATGTCAACTGAAGCTAAAATTCTACTAATTTCAGAATACACCAAAACAAAACACTTAAAAATAATAATTTAAATAATATATTTAAACTAATGAAATAGAAATTAAGTCAGATACCTTCAAACTAGATTGGATGCAAGCAGCATATTGGGGAAGCCATAGCTTAAAATTATGGCTATTTCCTTTTGTTTTTTTCACTTTGCACACAGGTTGGACTGTGTTCTTTCTAAATTGTAACTGTTTTTCAGGTAGCTGCTGTTATGGCTGAGCTGAGTCTCAGCCACATTGCTGACAAAGTAATTGGAAGCCGCATTTTTGTAGGAATTTCTGGGGGTGAGAGGCGTCGTGTATCGATTGCAGCCCAGCTACTACAAGATCCCAGTAAGTACCACTGCACAGATTTTCAAAATAAAACAAAGCACTCTGCACTCTTGACCTCCATAAACCACTTTAAACTACAAAAGCATTTATATTCTGTAATTCAGCAAAAGCTAGTCTAGTGATGACAGAAAAGGATGAGCAGTAACTCAGGTCTGCTCATTCATCTACTAGGTTGATCTTGGAGAACAGGTGAATTTGAAACCTTAGGGACTGAATATAACTTTAGCCTTGTGTTTATCCCTTGTTAGTCTTCCAGGACTCGCCATTCCCATGTATGAAATGTTGGTTGTGGCACATGAATATATAGTTTTTGACCACGTTAGAGCCATACAGATGCAGGCATTGAGCCTTCTAGGGGAGTAGCTGCCATGTAGCCATGTACATGTGAGTGTCATGTACGTTCCAGAGCCAAACTGTAGCCAGCACAGGAGATTGGCTCATTTGGAAAAGGCATAAACAAAACAGAGTATATGCTTTGAACAGTAATAGCCCTCATGTTGCATTGCCCTTGATAAGAAACTAGATATTGATGAATATTGCAGTCTATATGTGGTTGTAGATGTACTGTAAAGAAAAAGAAATCCATGAATGAAAATCAAAGCAGAGTAACTAGAAGGATTAGCCATGAGAAACAGCACTGTAAATTTTATCAGTTTTGAGATAGTTTCCAAAAAGGTGCCAGAATCTTACCTAGTGAATGTATAGGATGCTTTTATTTGATTCTGGAGTCCTTGTAGTGGTGCAGATGTGCTAGGACTGCATACCAGGCAGGAAAAAGCATTTAAATAGCAAAGTGAGGTTTATCACTCATAGTGTGTGCTACTGGTGACTTCTGGAGAGTTAATTAGGTGTAGTTATTGCTCAGTAAGTTCACTAAACTCTATAGTAAACACTGTAGTAATTCTGTGTAGATAAACCTATAGAGTGAGATCTCCCCTCTTATCCTGATCAAGGCTGACCTGCCCTCTTCTGTGCTGTCTCATCTATGTAAAAATAACAGATTTGACTGTAACTTTTCCCCTTCCATGTGCAATAAAATCATTAAGAAAATGCAGTAAAAAACCCCTACCTCTCTCATCTGTGCAATTATATATGCTGTATTTTAGCATAACTTAATTTGTTCATAATGAATTATGTGCATATATAGATATAATTAAGTTTAAAGCTTCTAGGTAATTGTCAGTTATATTTACATTTTTATACATGCTGAAAATTATCATTCTTGTTCTTAGAAGCAGATGTATGCATCAAATCTATTTTTCTAATTTTCAGATTTCACCTGAGCTTCAAAAACATATTATGCTCTGCTCCTGCAGCAGTTTCTTCTGTCCTTGTTCTTAGTGATTGAAACTGAAGCACTGAAGCTAACTAAAACTGAAAGATTACATCATGGCAATATCTGTGCATACTCTACTTTACATGTGCAATTTCACACGTAAAGTCATTTCTATACTATTTTGCCAAATGAGCTTCACAGGCAGAAGCTGTAGCATTTGTCCCCCTTTACCTGCATTTTAATGCTGTTTTTTCTTGTGATTTCACAGAGGTCATGCTGCTTGATGAACCAACGACAGGGCTGGACTGCCTGACAGCAAACCAGATTGTCTCGCTGCTCTCCGAGCTTGCACACAGAGACAGGATTGTGATAATTACGATTCATCAGCCTCGCTCAGAACTCTTCAGGGTAAATGACACCTACTCACTATTTGGAGTACCTAGGTTCTTTTCAGGATGAAAGTATAAGATCCAGTACAGTTGCCTTCAAAAGCTCTCTTCCTTGCTCACTCCAAGGCTTATCTTGAACTAGCTCTGGCCAGTCATAGGGCACTATGGAACATATACTGCCCTGTGAAAATAGTACACGCACTGACCGTGTGCCTAACCTCTGGGTTATGCAGCTACCCAAATCAAAACCACTGAGAGAAGCCATGTAAACCCCCATGTGTGCAGGCACTGTAAAAACTAGCACTTTCTTTATCTTTAAATATTCATATTTCAGAACACTTGCAACTTGAGACAGATAAAGCCATGATTTGAAATGAAAGCGAAAAAAATTCTGCCTTTTTCCTGTATCAAGTGATGTGGGTACATCTTGGTCACGTGGTGGGGCAGGCTTGCCTTGCAGGGCTTGTGCTTGGGGAGAGCTTTCTCCCTTCCCATTACCGTTGTGCTCTCTGGCACATCCACCACCCACCACATGAATGCAATGTACCTCTTCCCTGGCTGACTGAATTGCATGTAAGTGGTCATGAAGCCAGAGGAGCATGACAGTGGTGGTCTGGACTGAAAGCCATCCTGGTGCCTCGGGAATACAGGTTGATCACAGTCAGTAGGAACCCTGCCCTTGAAAAACAGTGCTGTTAAAGTCCTTAAGCACTTCAGTACCATCTTCCCAAGAACCTGGGGATTTTAGACTGGGGCTATTAGGCACCAAAGGAGGTCAAGCTATAAGTGAAGGTGCATTAGAAATGAAGTCAGAATTCCACAGCTCCCATTTCTGTTTTTGGATTACTTCTGTGCTGCTGTCACTAACACATTTTGAGAACTAATAGTTTTAAGAGCTTACAAAGTTTTCATCTTGTATAACCAACGAGAGGTGCGATAGAAAGGAGAAACTTTCTTTGACAGAAGTGAACTAGGGAAATTTGAATGTTACAAAACTATTTTTCCTATCAAAACATTTTTATTATCAATACAGTAGCCATACTCAGGAATTACCGTGCTGCTTCTTGGTATCTATTGTTAATATATTAATTTGCTCCCCACAGTTATTTGACCAAATAGCCATCATGAGCTTTGGAGAAATGACTTTCTGTGGCAACCCTATGGAAATGATCACGTTTTTTAGTAGCTGTGGCTATTCATGTCCTGAGCAATCAAATCCTTTTGACTTCTTTGGTAAGATTTTCTAAGTTTTTTTGGAAAACATGTGAGTTTCCTTTAGATAAACAAGTTGTTTGTTTCCCCAAATTAAATTTTTTCCAGAGACAGAGATGTGTTTGAATTTTTCCCCAACTTTGCAAGTATTCTTATCTCAGAGAAGAGCAAGGGCTGGGCCCATATAACTTTTACTGAGACCATAAAACAGCAAAAGTTTGCACTTGGTCTGAAATACAGCAAAAAGAAGTAAACTACCAATAAAAAAGGAATCTCAGCTTCATGAAACCTGTGGTTTCCCTGGCATCTCCCTATGGCTGTCCACTGAACATTAGAAAATCAGTTTTATCCCAAAATTCTGGAAAGTCCCATGCTCTTACAAACTCTGTGATGCCAAGCAACTGAAGACAGTTGTTGCCAGGAGGGAAGGATGTGGAATAAATGTGGGATAACTGAGGCAACAGTTTCCAGATATATACTAAGTTTTAGGTTTCCAAAAGTTTGGGGAGTTGCTAATACCAGGGTGAGCTACTGGGGGAGAACATACGGCTGTTTCAGGAGACAAAGACAGCGAGCTGTTGTCAAAAACTGAAGAGTACTGGTTTACCAATTCAGGATAAAATAAGTGTCAGCCTGAGATGTCGGAAATGAAGCTTGGTTTTGCTGCAGGGCATCTGTGTACCTGATCCATACAGATACATGTTTGAAGAACATATACATGTGTTTGTGTGTGTGTGTATAGATGTACCTACATGTATTTGTGTCTGTCTGTCTGTCTGTCTATCTATCTATCTATCTATCTATCTATCTATCTATCTATCTATCTATCTATCTTCAGTCTAGTATGTAGGTTGATTTCTGACTATTCTCGCTGAGTGTTAAGCAGGGAAATGGACCAGTCCCAAAAGCTGCATTCACAAACATGGCAGTTTCAGAGAAGGCAGTGTTTTTCTATTGTCTAGATGGCATCGTAAACTCAGAGAAGAGAGGATGATTGTTGACATGAAACTGGAATGGGATGAAGCTGAAAGTATTGGTGTGACAGTGAGGATAATTTTGCCTTCAAGAGTTTGAATAGTCTTGAAAAGCACAGATGATTTGAGATTTAGACCCACTTTTTCAAAAGCTTGGTAAAGAGAGTACTGCATTCTTCAAATGTCAACATTTGAATGTGACAAGAGAAGGAAAAAATACAGTTTAGAGCAAAGAATCACCAGAATACTTAGTCTTTGGAAAATGGGTAGTTTATATTTTTTGTGTGATTTAATGATGTGAATAAAAGGATGGATTCTGATATAACTTACACCAAGAGCAGAGGAAAATAGGCCCTATGTACTGAGTATGGATTATATTATTGAAATGTCACGTGTTGTGTTTAATATAAAAGTGCAAGTAGGCATTAGCTATTTGGTCTAGTGACTAGTTAGTGCTGTTATTTTTAAAACACATCTCCTTGCCTTTGTTTTGTGTGTGACTTCCAGCAAGTCACGCTGGCCAAGTTTTAAAAAGCATGACTGCATTTTGTGTGTTCATATTTACAAAAGTGATGACTTCATTTTGGGTATGTTTGCCATTAAAAGCAATTTTGCTGAATTTCAGCTTTCAGGACACCAGCACAGTATTCATAGGCTTAATTCAGGTTTTGAGGACAAATTAAGAAGCTTGGACAACGGGCTTCTTTTCTCTTGTTCAATTTGTATTTTGAAGTTGAGCATAATACCAGAAAACTGAAATTTAAAGACAACAGAAACCTTAAGAATAAATAACTGATAAAGAAAGCAGACGTAGAAGAATAATAGAAAAATCTGTAAGCACAGCTACTCCTGAGAACAACAATCTAGTTTTTGAAACCATAGATATTAATTGTTATTGGAGTAAAAGAAAATTTTAATGCATTTTAGCAGAATTGCTGAATTTGTATGACTTGCACAAATAGCACACACAAAGTTCCCCTCTGCCAATATTAGAATTGCTGGTGTTGGGAATAGGCATAGGTGTATTTATTAGAAAGAATCATTAACTCTGTGAAGTATCTACCTTTAGTAAGTTCCACAGCAGTAAGTTACATTTTCTTCAGCTTGGGCTGAGCCTACTAGGGGTGTATGGCCTGCTGAACATGTCCTGACTGCACATTAAAACAGAAGTATGTCTGAGAAGGATGTGGGTGAAACCCAGTGCAACAATGCAGTAACAAGTGGCAATCAGGGAGTTCTGTCTGAGGATTTACCCTAAGGAAAACCTAAGAAATACATGACCAGAAGGTTGTCTCTTCATCCTCATCAATGTTCATCCACAGCTTGTGCTCTGTCTTGCTCTCAGCAGTAGTAATGCTTTCCTGGTGGCACAGCCCTGTGCTGTTCAAGAACCCTAAAGGTCTGACCAGCACACTGCTCAGTCTTTGCATTTCCAGATCAAGGACTTGAACTTCAGGGTCCTTCAGAGGCCACAAAGCACAGAGATGCATTGTGGCAGAACAGTTATTAATTCGTGTTGCTTCTAGTGGAAGGGAGATGTTAAAGAAACCTTGAATACTTTCAATGGACCTTTTCTTCTTTGCAGATTTTAAGTTAGAGACAAAGAAAGGTTCATTTCAAAGGAGGAAGAGGTATGAAGGGAAAGTGATGTGAATGTATAGTAAACTCTTTGTAAATTTACAGTGGATCTGACATCTGTGGACACCCGAAGCAAGGAACGTGAACTTGAAACCTACAGTAGGGTTCAGGTAATTGTGTCAGCCTACAAAAACTCGGAGATCTTTAGCAAAGTACTGGCAGTCATTGAAAAAACCAAGTGTATGAAAGAGCTGCCACCAATACCATTCAAAAACAAAGACTCGCCCAGTGCCTTCTACAAATTATGGATTCTTTTACGGTAAGATTTTTTTCTTTATTATTTTCTTTCTTTCTTTTGAGAAAAATATGTGGTTTTTCCCTTATGCACTAATCTCTCAGTTTTTTCCCTCCATACCTGTAAATGCACTTTCTTGTTTCTATTTTGTCTACCACTGTACTTGTCACTGTCTTTTTTTAATGTGACTTCTTTGTGGACATTGTGTATGTAAGATTTGTTCAAAGTTGAATACCCTAGCAACATATTGTCAGTCATAGATAACAAGTATATTGTTATTGTTTTGTTTCATTATCAGGAGGACAACAAGAAACTTTTCCAGAGATAAGATGGGTGTCATCATGCGTCTCCTCCAGAATCTTTTATTTGGCTTGTTTGTAGCATTTTTCCTTCTTAGACTAAGGAATGACTTGGATAAAGGAGCTGTGCAGGACCGTGTGGGGCTTATCTACCAGTGCGTGAGTGCCCCCCCCTACACAGGGATGCTCAATGCTGTTGCCCTTTGTGAGTTCCTGTCTTATGTGCAGCAGCAGGTATTGCTGCCACTATTTTGTATGTCGGAACAAGTCTTTTTTTGAAGGTAGTAATTTAAAGGATCTTAGCAGTTGTAGGCAATGTCAGAGCTAATACAGAAGCATAACATTCAAAGGTGAAGCAACAGAAAGCTTTGCAACACAGGAGAAAGATTAGCCCATCAGAGGGGTTCCCAGTTCACTGTGCTTAATGAGGGAATATGCCTTGATCCCTGCCTCTCCCTTTTGCAGCTGGCCTGTGTACAGGAGGTGTGCACGGCCCCTTCACTTGCCTGTGTGTAGCATTTACAAAGGCAAGACAAGGTTTAGGTCTGCTAACATCTGGAGTGAGATCAATACCAAAGACATGGAAAGAGTAGAAATACAAACCAGCTTTGACAGCAATTAAGGAAAATTAGGTTTAAGAGTATTACGTGATGCTTACATTTTTCTTAGAGGATGTTTCCCTTATAGCTGCCATGCTAAGACCAAGAATAGTATTTACAGCCCTAAAAACTGCTCTGCTCATGTAGGGAACATACACTGCTGTCATCACCTTGGATTCAGAGCACCTCAATAAATTATCCAGCAGTGACAGTTTTTTCATGTCTTTAATTTGTAACTGCAAAAAGAGAAGGCTGTCCTGCGTGCTGCCTAGTCAGGCCTCTTTCATGAAGTTTACCAGCTTTTGCAATCTGCAGGGAGAAAAGTTTGCATTTATAGTGGGGGGAAAAGTGATCAGAATGGTTTAGACAACATGTTTATGATATATTCTCAAAGTTGTCTCTCTACTGCAGATCATTTTTGCTAGCAACAAGTCTTGGTCTCTTTATTCAATGGTGATTTAATGTATTTCTTATATATTTAATCCAGTTTCACCTTTACGTGCCATCAGTGATCAAGAAAGTAAGGATGGCTTGTATAAGAAGTGGCAAATGCTTTTAGCTTATATAGTACATTTCCTGCCCTTCAGTGTCATCAGCGTGGCAATTTTCAGCACCTTTATATACTGGTAAGCACTTCTCTTCCAGGCAGTGTTAAAACACTTGCTGAGTAAGTCAGTCAGCAGTTTTAATGGGCCTGGGACAGCATTCTTGTGTCATACCAAAACCAGAAGTATCATTTTACACTGCATTTAGAAAATAAGAGGGGGAAAAAACAAAACAAAACATGAGGAAGACAACAGTGAGTATGTGACAGTAACAAAGCTTCATTTTCTCAGGGACATTTAAGATTTAGCTACAGCACATGAAAGTGATGAGATTTGGATCCCTCTCTTTCATACTCCAGAGAAAGGCACTGAAGTGGATCTCTGATAGTGGGAGAAAGTGTTTGAATGTAAAGGTTGCTTTCCCCCCCAGTACATTAATTTTCTCACATCACTGTGAAGTAGTAGTACCTCAGAATGGAAGGATGAAATATTTTGTCATTCATTGCCTTATCTGTTATACACATCTGCTCTTCATTTCTGTTCCATTGATTTCCCACCTTCTTCTTGCTCATTCTGAGCTTAATAGAGCCCATGGCTGTTGGCATAAGTCAATAGCAAAATAAGGACCAGTTTCTGTCCTTCAAACTTTTTCGGGGTTTTTTGTTTCCTGATTATGAAGGGGGTGGTGTGTAGTGCACTAACGTTTAGTTCAAGCAAGGCCATCTTTTTCTTTGTCCCCTTGGCAACCTGAGCTTTTATTTCTGCAAGGTGTCAGGGCTGCTTACTTCAGGCAGTGCTCCCTGAGAATTATTTTTTCACAAACAGAAATTCCTTCTCCTTCCACTAAACATTTAGAGGGAGGCACTGTGTTCACCAGAGTCCTTCCATTTCTGCCTGCTAGTGAGCTGGTTGCCAAGAAGGCAGCCATTTGGAAAGCACCTTGTCAGGCTCAATGAGGGAAGGTTTGTGAAGCTCCTGAAGATCATGAGCTGCTGTTTGTCATGCTCACTCAAACAGGAAATTAATACGGGCAAAGACTTTGCCTTTGTGCTTTATTAGCTTTAAACACAATCAACAATAAAGAGTATGGTTCCGGTTAATGGATAATATCTGCAGATATGAACCTCTGCATATCTTTGCTACCATGTGGTTGTTTGTAAGCCATTAGTGATGTGTCAGAGTGATTTCATAGTGCCCTTAGAACTCTTAGGGCAAGCAGTTTCTCTGTGAAATTTTGAAGATTGTATCTGTGCAGGACTAAACTTTCCTAGATGGACTAACTTTGGAGAGGTTTTGATAGCCTCTGGTCTGTGTTCTTACAAGCAGTTTCTCCCAGAGTCTGTGGTTGTGTAGGGTCAGGCTGACTCAGACTCTGACCTGGTCAGACAGAGAGCAGCTCTGGCCAAGAACAAATACAAGCCACTTTGGCTATCAAGCATATGTACTTTGTTTATACAGATATTCCTAGCAAAAGATACCTCTGGGAAATGTTTTAACAGTTTATATTATCCTACTGCTCTATTACTGTAATATTCTCTCTTCTGAAGTTTGGATTTTGGTTGGCTTTTTTCCCCTTCTCTTTTAGCCTTCTCTTTATATTCCTACTCCAGATTCACTAGTCTGTGTCCACACAGCCCTGTATAAAGTATTAGAGCACTTCAGAGAAAGTAATACTTTTATGCTAGGGCTTTGGAGAGCTGTTTCTTCTGCACCAGTCTATGATTAAAGGTTGTTAAATACCTGCTAGATCATTGAATTTTTAATACTTGAAAGCAATGTTCAGCCATCTATTTATAACAGAGATTATTTTGGTATTACATGCAAAAAAATGCTACAGGAAACCTATAAGAAAATTAATACTTCTATTTTAAGAAGTATTCCATACTAAAAAGATGGTGTATTAAAAAAAAAAAAGGGACATTGGGCCTGAGAGTGAGCAATGAAAAAGAAGAAAATAAAATGCTGAGTAGCTGTTTGTTAGTTAAGCAAAGCATGCAGTCTGTACCTAACATGAGACAATTTTGGTATGAGGCATTTTGGAAAAAGAGTAATATGTCACTGTGTAATAAAATTTTTCATCTGTCATATTTGCTATTAGGCTGGATTAAGTTTGCCAAGCAATTGCTGGCATCTTAACTTTTTCATCTTTGGTGCAGGTTGGCAGAGAGCAACTTTTTTCCTTAGGTGAGACAGGGAAAAGCTGGGAGGAACAGCATGCTTTATTACAGAGTGCAGGACTATGGAGGAAATTGCATTTGGATGAATTACATGGGTGGTGAATTCAATTAGCCTTCCATTTAATTGAGTATATCCATTTTTGCATTTGCATGCACACTATCAGAAGTGCAAAAGTCCATCTGTTAATTATCTGCATAAAGATGTTCTTTAAATATGTGACTTACATAAATAACTCCCACTGCCACAAACTCTAAAAAGAGAATGTTAGTTTAAGGGATTGTAAAAGCCACAGCAGTTATCCTGAAACAACATGGCTTTCTGCTACTATTACATCTTAACATGACCCTCTTTAATCTAGATGGAGAAAAATATAATATACCTGCACTTAAAATACTGAGTGGGTGTCCTTTATGTTAAAGCTCTAAACAGTATACAAAGGGTTAACATGTAAACTGTTCACTTAATGAGCTGTAATTGTAAAACCTAAATAAAAACAAAAAAGAAAAGCTATGTTCCAAGTTTAGTATCCAAACACTGATTTTTAAGTTTTATTTTTGTTACTTTTGTACAGGACTACGGGGTTGTATCCAGATGCTTCCAGATTTGGAATTTTCTTTGCTGTTGTCTTAGCATCTCATGTAATTGGTGAACTACTAACACTTGTTATACTTGGTGTGGTTCAAAACCCAAATATGGTCCAAAGTGGAGTGGTGCTTCTTAATTCAGCAGGTGTGATAGTAGGAACTGGACTAGTAAGGTAGGAAAAAAGTTTTATTTCATTGTGGTGTTAATGTTAAAATAATCTGTCTGTGGAAGAGTGTCATGAACAGTCTGTATCGCTGCAGGACAGTAATGCACAGGTAGCAATGGAAAGAAAGTGCAGCTGTTACCTTTCAGAGGCAGAACTGCCTAAACATGTTAGACCACGTGCTAAACACACAAAAAGGAATCTAAGTAACTTTACATAGCAACAAAAATGGTAAGTTTTCACTTTTAGCAAATAAAGTGAAGCTAAAACTGAGCAATTAATATCAGCTCAGCTGAATTCTTTCATGAAATACTGTCCTCATTAGAGGAGTCTGCAAGAAAAAAACCTTAAAACCTTTAATAATTGCTGGAACTTACCAGGTACTGAACACTAGGAATTATGGTTTTTAAAAAAGTTGTTCTCGGCTTCTTATTAGTGTTATTCTCCAGCTTAGTCATTAAGTTTTTCAGACACCCTTTCTATCTATGCAGACTGAACTACATAAAACTAGTAAAGTAGTTTTTCAAATGTGCAGGAAAATTCTGATCCACTTACTCTGTTACTGTGCACATAAATGTTTTTGCATTTTAACTGCATGAACTTTTAACAGTTTTCCTCTTGAATTTGTCAATACTGAATTTACTATGTTTTGAGAAACTTATAATAACAAATTATTGTCAAAAGAGTTTTCTTGATGTTAAGAAAATATTACATGGTCACCTGAGATTTTTCCAAGGAAAATAAAATGAAGCTGATGTCAGATTGTCCTCAAGAAAAGCATGAGTCTTCACAAAGCAGATGATGCTTTGTCTCTTCAAAGTAGATCTCAGCTAATACTTGCTTATCAAATGAAGCTAAATTAATAGCCAATTAATTTGCTGGCTGCCTAATTTCAGAAAGATGTATGTTTATAGTGACAAGACAGTCCTGCTACCATAGTCTAATGCTTTAATGCTAACTTTTAAAAAGCATTAGAGTGGTTTCTAACCTTCCTTTACAGTAGAGACATTGCTAATTAATATTGTGAATTGCTTTGAGGAGTAAAACTCATAGGCAATGGAAGATATAAAAAAATAGCATTTGAGGCTTGGGTTGCTGGTTTGCTGCTTATTTTGTATAACCATAAAGTCTTGCAGTATTTTAGGTGCAGAAATTGCCCAGTCTCGTTGAATAATTTTATTTCAAAATCGTCATACTGTGTTTCTCTTCTCACTATTATGTGATTCATTTTGGTAGTGCTGTTATTGTTCCAGTGCATTGGTATTCAGCTTTTTTTGGTGTTGCAGATGGAGTGAGGGGGTGGTGGGTTTCTTACTTTGGAAGCAATGCATTTTTGCAACTAAGGTTTATATTGGGTCTGGTCAGGTTCAGTTTATCACTGCAATGTGAATAGTAAACAACTTCATAGAATGATTTGTGACTGTCCATAAACAAGTCAGGGATGAATGTTATGACACTGCACCACAGTCACAGACAGCCTTCATGGCTGTCAACTCATTTAGCACTGAAATGGCCTTTATGTTTGAAAACCCCACAGGTACAGCCAAGAACTGTTTCTGTAACAGGCTTTGACCAAAGTTGACAGCTTGTTTTAATTTGGGGTCAAATTGACTCTTGGAGTGTGGCAAAAGCCAATTTAACTTCTCTGTTTCTTTAAGGACCATCGAAGAAATGCCAACACCTTTTAAAATACTCAGTTATCTTACCTTTCAAAAATACAGCAGTGAAGTTCTTATAGTAAATGAATTTTATGGCTTAAATTTCACATGTGGTAAGTGTTAAAAAAAAATAAGCCTTTAAGTCCACTGTAAATAATTTTAATGAAATGTCAATGCTTATTTTCCTTCTACATACAATAAAAGTATCCTGATATAGATAATTTATGAGTTGTTAGAAAGGCTTATTAATTAGTAAATACTGTAACACCATATAAGCAAGCTAGACAAAAGTTTGACTCCCCTTTTTCAACCATTTCTCCTTTGTTCAGTTCTTCATCATTCTCTTCTTCAACTGTTATTTTATCCTCCCCCTTTGGGGCCATTTTGGAAGGTAAACTTTCCAGCCTGTTGTGTGCATATCGGAGCAGTGTTACATAAATAAGGATCAATGGAATTGCACAATGTAAGATCAAACATCAGTGCAGGGAGGACTGACAGGTAACACCTGACCAGATGTTTCCTCTCATCCTGAGGCCTCAGTTCAAGCACGTTACTGTGGCATATACTGAGCAGCTTGTGCTTTGCTGGTTGTGAGCAAGACAACTGGCAAAACATTAGAATCAATCAAGTTGGTGGGGTTAGCAGCTCAAATCCATCAGTGGGGGTAAAACTTGCAGCTTTGGGTCTGTCCTAAGATATTTGGGGCTTTGTAGCCAGGTGTCTGCGCTCCTCTCCAAGGCTGTATATTCTTTATCCATTAATCTCTCCTGTTCTTCTTTATTACAAGACCATAGGTGGCAGCTCTTAGAAAATGAATCCTTGACTTTGGTAGTAATAATAAACAGGTGATTTTTAATGTGCCCTTCAGGGAGTCTCCCATTTCTTGAATTTTGGAAGCACTCAACAAATATGAACACTGCAAGTTTACCACATTGGGCAACTTGCTTTTTGAGGCCCCTCCAGATAATGTATCTGAAAAGCCATTAATCTTCTTTTCCTTGGCATGAACAAAACAGAAAGCTCCTAGTGACCTTTTATTCTTCCATTCAAAAAACATGGCATAGAAAAACTGCAGAAACATATGGCTTGTCTGTTCTTATTCTAAAAGGATGAGAAATACTGCTGTGGATATAGTACATTATTAAAATAGTGTTAGGGGCTAGGGATATTAAATATATCAATGTAGATACTGAAGCTTGAGTTTTAATTTGACTGATTCACTCACTAAATACATTATTTTTTTCTTTTGACAGGTGGAGTCAACAGTTCCACTGCACCTAATGCCACATGTCTTTACGGTGGCATTCAGTTCATTGAAAAAACCTTTCCTGATGCACTGAGCCGGTTCACAGTCAACTTCCTAGTACTCTATGCTTTTCTACCAGGACTTGCCATTATAGCAATTCTGAGCTTCAAAATAAGAGAGAGAATTATTGGCAGGCAATAAAATGTAGGAGTTCTAACAACGTATAATGCTACACTTCTATTATGGTTGTAGTCTTAAATTACTGGATTATAGATGGAATTTAAGTGTTTATACATGTATAAACACATTCATTTTCTCATGTTTGGTTCTGACTGGGTTTTTCTATCTTGAAAAACAATGTTCTCTTATAGTAGCTTCCTAATAGCTTCCTGCTATTGGTATTCCCACCCCACTCCAAATCAGCCATAATCCACAGTATTACATGTTTTAAAGGACTTTTTGAATTTAAGTTAGTCAGCTATTGCTGTAAACTTTTAACAATGTAGCAATGGTGCTATAATTTTTTCCCCACCATTTTGTTTTTCAGCCATTACCAATAAACAGAGTGGTACAACTGGTAGTAAATCTTGTTTCTAGAATTGTCTTTTACAGTCCCATGCTTTGTTTTTATATCATTTTGGGTCTTTGTAGAAAGGGAACAAAGCAAATACATGTAAATAAAGACAAGAATCAAGAAATCACTTTCATCTTATGCATACTATACAACCAATGAGTACAAGAACTTTAAGCAATACAAAAGTTACCTACATGTTTTTTGTCTTGTAAATGATGATAAATCAGAGATGACAGTTATGTTATTTATTCCTTCTTTTCATTACTAAGTTCTAAATCTTGTTTTGGAAGCAGCTTGTGAATTACTAGAACAAATTTCTGTTTGTTAATAAAATGTCAACGGGAATTCAAGGGAATAAATATAGAAGTTGTTTTGCCGGTTCTTGGAAGTTATGTTGTTTGCATCTTTAGAAATTATTCTCATATGCTCATGAACATCCCTAAGAGTCTGATTTATCCATTTATAATAAATATAGGTACCTCTCAAAATTCAAAGTCTAAGAGACATGGAATTTCTAAATTTTCTAACTTTTTGCATTCACTGAAAGAATTACTTATTACAGAGGGATAGCTACAGATTTCTTCGAGGAGGTATTTTGTGTCTTGAAATTCCATAATAATATAACTAGTTTAATATTATAGTTTTGAGACTATGCACTTTGTAACAAAGAATTTGAAATCCTCAAGTTAATGCAAGTTCTCCACTTAAGTGTAAGGCCAAGATTTTTTTCTAATATCTTTCTGTATAATATTCTGAGATACAAATGTTGTATCAGGAAAACACTTGGTGAACAATTATGTTAAAAATGACAAATACCTTTCAAGAGCTGTAAAGATACCACATTAGTTTGGCTTTCCCATTTTTATACACATGTAGTGGTGTTCTTCTGGGAACATTCTTACAGTCTGGTCTGCCAAGGGAGCCATTTAATGTCTGGTAACAAGTCTTGGCTCTCAAGAGACACCTCTGCCTTTACTCCAGATCTTGCCTGTTCTCAAAACGCTCAGGCCATCTCATAAATAGTGAGGGTGGCGTGGACAAAAGTTTAGGCTGGCATTTCACCAGCTTAGGCTGCATGTGAATTGATTATACTCCCCCCCCACTAACCACATATCTGTCAAATGGATTACACTGACTTCCTGATCTTTGAATATTTGGCAGAAATGTCATCTTCTGAATTCTGTGCCAAGTTATTACAGCATTATACGTTGCAGGAAATCATTCTTGGATTAAACTATGTGATACTGAAACAGAGATAAAGGAAACTTCTGAAATTTAGACCAGGTTAAACCTGGTTTTAATTCCACTTTATTCTGCCAGGTTTTTTGGGATTGTCCTATTAAAATATATCAAACAATGATGTAACTATATCATTAAGCTTTGCTTTTGAATTATATATACAAGTGACTAGGAAAAAATGCTTAGCATACTTTACTATGCAGTTTCACATATTTGGTTTGAAAACTTGCTTATATTTAAATACAAGTTTTGGGTGGAAGCAATGAAAAATAAATCAAATAACATGTTGTAACTTAAAAAATAGGTAGAACTGGCCAGTGCCAGTCTTGATATTCAAACCTGTCTCTGAATAATCTAGAATTCCTTTCTCCCCACTTTTTAAAACTCTGTGTCTGTAACATGATATGCATCAATTCTGACAATGAATAAACAGCTATTTTTATTAAATATAACAGGAATACATAATAAAAATTAATGTTGTAGTTTCATATGGTATTTTTTTAACTGTGTCAGATTAAATTGGTAGAATAATGATAAAACAATCAAGTGATTTTGTAAATGTTAAACTGAAGACATCTATAGCAATTCATCAATCAGGGTCAAAATCCATTTCCTTCCAGGATTTAGAGGCATTTCTTTTATATTGTTCAAGTTCCTAAAACAGAAACATAAATACATATTAATGTAATCTCCTCATTATTAAAAGTGGTAAGATAGATACATACATTAGCCACCTAAATGTTTAAAGCATGTACAAACATTTTTCACTGGAGAAAAAAATGTACTATGTATTTTTAAATTTTTAACAGACTTATACTGAAAGTGCTGTAACATTTGGTCTCACAAAGGGAGCAAGATTTAAATTAGTTTGGCCTAGATGCTTTCTAGGGTAGAACGAATTTTGGGTGAGGTCTTTGAAATTCAGTTTGAGAAACCAGGCTCCCTATGAACATACAGAAATGCAGAACTACCTGTGTTTTAAAAACAGAATTCAGAATTACCCAACAGAAACTACTGTTTCACACACACGAAGTCAGGGCCTTTCAAAAAGCAAAATGGATTGGCGATTCCTGATAAGAAACTAGAAGAACAAAGCCTGTTTTTTCTTTTTCTTTAAGCACAGAACTGAAATGAACTGCTGTAAGCTTATACATCGCCAGTGGTGATAACCACTCAGGACCTTAGAAACCCTTCCAGAACACAGGATTGTCCAGTAAGCAGAAATATATTTTAGAGGAATTCAATGCATGTTCAGGAAATCAAAATGCCATATCTATTCAATCAATGGTACTGGGTATTTGTGGAAGTATTATTCATCATTGCATGAGGTTTTTCAGCAAGGGTATTACTAATGACAGACAGTGATGCCATGCTTTGGTTTTTCAATTAGTAGCTTAAAATATTATTTCAGGGGCTACTGTTTAGTAGATTGAAAAGTTAGCATCTGCATGTAAAAATAAAATGCAAACCCAGTGTGGTAATTAAAAATATGCATTGTCTAGATTAGATTATTAAAAACAGAGACCTAAACTGTGAAGCTATAAATAAAGCAAATTAGGTAGGAAAGATGGGGCAGTCTACATTAAGCTATACTTGACATCAGCAGATTATTAGCACAGTAGACAAATGACCTTGTTTCAGTCAAAAGTGCTACTGGGAATTTTGAAGCCTGTAATAAAAGGTTCTAGCAACATTATCAAACAATAATTTAATCTTGTCAATTTTAGGTAGTGATGCATACTGCTGGGAATTATTTCTGAATATTTTTTCAGCAAGAATTAGTTTGGAAAGCCTTACGATTGCTTTTTATTAGTTTAAGAATAAGGAGGCTTCCAATGTATTTGCAGGAAGCTGATAACACTCATGAGTTACTGTTAGACCTAACCAGGTACTGCTTGCAATACAAAAAAAGTCATCCCGTCTTACTTAGATCAGGAAAAGAGGTGAACATAAACCAGTGATCAGTATAAATGTAGCAAAGACCCTCAAAAGTGGGCATGTGTTTTCTATGATTGCTATTATGATGTTAATAAAAACTTAACAGAGTAAGGGAGGTTTCACCATAGATACACAGAACTGACAACAATAACAAAATCCACACCTGGTGGGTTTAGCAGAAGTACTAATTACCGATGCAGAGCACAGAGGGAAGAAGAAAATACAGGGCACAGGGAAAAAGAAATCATAATCTAAAAATTGTATGGAAATAATAAATGGAATTTTCTTTCTCCCAGAAAATAACTTGAGCAGCTTTGTCAGCTGTGAAAATTTTCAGAAAGCACCACAGGTTTATAAGCAGTAAGAGGATTTTTAATTAGCGCATATTGTTCGTGTCGCTTGCAGAATCTGGTTTGACAGTTAAGTGAGTAATTCACAGGTGACTGACACAGAACACATTAGTCTAAATCTAGTAAGTTGCATTATGAAATACAACTGTAGTACTACAAAACTGTTCTGTCTCTAAGCCTCAGTATTTTCACTCCCTCATTATTAATATGAAGTAATTATGATCTTGGAACATACTGAACTGTTGGAAACTTGCCCACAGTTAGGAACAGAAATAATATTGTGGTATTTTAAGAATAATGTGTACCTGACATGCTAAGTAAGTAATTTCAGTTATAACAACTTTGACAAAGGCTACAGGAAGGGGTAAAATTAAGACAATGAAGTTTTACATATGAAGACTATGATGTCTGGAGGTCATGTCTACAGGTGTTGTCTAAATAATTAGCCTTGCAAATTTATCATCTGACTAAACTCTTCCAATAAAGAGGTAGATAATTTAGCAGAATTTATTTTGCTGTAATTTTAGCTAGCTAGAAAGCATTCAGTGTAAAGGCAATACAAAACAATACAGGAATGCAAAGTATAGAAACCACAGCATATATTAAAACTGTACAGCTATTCCCCCACATACAAAACAAAATTAGAGATATTTATTTTGGTGACATCTGGGTAAGACTAAACAATGAGAAGTTAAGTTAAAGAAAAAAGAGGAATTAAAGGGGAGGATTTTAAAAGATTTTTAAAGATTTAAAAAAATAAAAATCTTTAACTGATTCAGTGATTCAGGAGGAAAGATGCTGTCAGGGAAGTACTCTTCCTTAGTTTTAATGTAAAATAGAAACTAAACTAAATCTGCCTAAGTCAGAAGTGTAATGGAAAAATACAGCTTAAAGATCACTCCAGAGACCCTTCTGAAAAAGGGTATCTTCCTGCTCACAAAGTCCTGTACTACAAACATAAGCAGAATTCTGGAATATGCTGTAACTATACAATAAGCTAAGAGATATTCTCACAAAACTGAAAAATATCCTACAAAAGAATATATCTCAAAGTGCTCCAAAATGCTGATGCTCACATTACGCTTCCCTTGTTTTCAGGGTGCCAAGTGTAAAGGGCACAGATCAGATTTACAAAGAATTAACAACTGAAATTAAACGCTTCCCATTATTTTCCCAAGCGTGAATTAACACGCTTCCCATGTGCTCCAAGTGCTTTAAACTTTTAGTGCTGGCAACTTGTCCTAGATGTCTCATCACTGGCATAAAGTGGATTTTATTTTTTTTTAACTGTAGTGCTTCTGTACTTCTGTGTTTTTATAAATTGCTCATCTGTCAAATGGGTAAGATCACACCTAATCTCATAAAGGGACTGGGAAGAAAGACTTAACTGATGTTTGTTACCACACATTCTCAGAGAAAAAAAAATTAATACTTTTGTGTTCATTGAAGTGTCTGAATGGCAGGTTGAGAAATAAGGTACACAAAGAATAAAGATGATGAAAAGAAATACTGAACAATTGAACAGAGACATCAGCAAAACAGTATATGATCATGTAATTAAAGACAATACTGTAATGTCTACAAACAAGAAGGAAAAATTAAGATTGTAGGAAAAGCCTTAATTGTTGCATTTCCTCAGTTCTGAGGGACTGATAGGACTTTCTTTTTCATGCAGTTTCATTCTGAAAGTGCCCTCAACCTGGAACACGGTGAAAATAACTAAGTACTGAAATAAGGATTATAAGTCTTAAGCACCAAACTTCAATAGGAAATTTAATAGCAGTTCGCTAATAATGTTTTTTAAACTGGTTTAAAAAAAAAGAAATTACCTATTTGGACACGCTTTGTGTGAAAATGAGACATTTTTCTTGCCAGATGAGCCAACGTCCTAAGTAACTTTTTTTTCCAAAGTATGAAAAGATGCCACTGCTCTGTTACCCATGATAAGGTGCCTGCCATATTTCTCTGCCCAGTGACACTGGTGTGACAAAGGAGGTGCCTCACACAATATACAACCTTTTATTTTGTTGCATGAGATTGGAATTGTCCCCTGAAGTTCTGCAACATGGTCACAACAGAGAAGCATCTCTCCTTCTGTTGGCCAACACAGTCCCAAACTCAATCAGTCAGCTGCAGATCTGACACCGAGATGACTTCTATTTGTGAATGACATGGTTAAGTAGATCACTCATATTTTACAGGAAATAGGACTAAGCTTCTTGTACTTTATGGCATTAGGCTTCAGTTAAAATGGGCACCAATCCCTAAATTAATACCTTTGTGTTACAAGGACCAGTCAGTGTGAACTTTAGCATTGCATGACACTGAGTTCTTGAGTACCTGACTAGGAGGTTATCCAATTCTTTGAGTTCAAGGTTGGCTTTGTCATTTGCTTCAACCAATGAAGCTGCAGTCAAATGTCCAGATAAAAATGGTTCAAGCACCTATTTTGCATATTAACAATACAAGATGTAGCAGGACAGCTAAAATACAAAAAAAAAAAAAACCTTTGAGAAGAAATCTAAAGTACTAACCTTCCTGGCAGAGAGCATTTCAAAAGGAAAAAAAAACAGACACCCCTTCTGCTATCTCCCTGTCACAGACATTTAGAAGGATCTCCAAGGTGCTCACAGATGCAGGTGTTACATGTGCAGTTCTAATTGGCAAGATTATTTTAAAAGATCTCACTCTTACTCAAGTTACATGTCTACCTAAAATTAAATTAAGGTAGCAGAGAAATGGAGAGAAATGGATGGCAGGTTTGACATCTTGTTTATGCTTTACATGGCCTGTATGATGAGTTAACAGCAAGCCACGCATTAAAGGCCTAATAAATATGCACAATTAATGCTTTTATTGAATCTTGAAAGCCCTGCAAAGAGCACAAAATTCTAGTCATTCCCAGAGAGAATTTGCTACTTGAGAAATAGATCAAAAATGTAAATTCCAAGAAGGTCCCTGGTGCTGTTTTCTCTCTCGCTCAGACCTTAACTCCAGAGAATGAAAAAGCAGTACACAATTGCAACAGCACTGTTTGATTTAAACCTGCTCGTTCTATGTCTGTGGGGTAAGAGCTAGGAAAATAATTTTGAAAGAATATGGTTGAGAAAGAGAGATGTGCTCTCTCTTGAACAAAAGCCCAGTGAGGGAGAGAGACAGCTTCAGAGAGTTTTCCAGAGCAAAAAGGTCTAAGAATAGAGTGGTAGGTCTTGTAGTTAACTGTGAAAATATTATGGAGACAAAATAATCTGGTCTAAAAGATAACACTCTTGTGACAGAGTGCTGATGAGCTGGACTCTTAACTTCAACAGCCAAAAACACAGCAAAAAAACACTTAGCTGACAGCTGGTACATGGGAGCAAGCCAGGCACTTTCTTGTTTCTGTACTTTTTTAAAAAAAAAACGGTTTTCTAATTTTAGACTTGAGAATTTAACCTTTTACTCAGCTACAGACTACAAACCCTAGCTGCAGAGAAACCCTTCGACCAAGGTAACAAAGTTAGAATTGATGTAATTGAACTTTACATTGCCACAGTTATCATTGAGTGGTCCTGACCAAGACTGCAATATCAGTCAGGTATGCTAGTGCTTCACTCAGCTATGTTTTGTTTATGTTGCAATGTTTTGTGATTATTTTGCCTTTAAAGCTTATCTTTGAGATAAGAAAGCAAACTGGTTATCACCTAGAGTCCAAAGTGGCATATTAATTAACCGAAAGTAACCGAGAAAAATTGTAACATGCACTTAATTTTAAAATATACATTGTGATCATATGAAAGTGTCCCATAATTTCATTACCAACAGGCTGCATATTAAACATCTTCATATACTCTATGTCGTGCACAGTAGATCTAATGAGACTCTATAAAGAATGTCAGACTTATGATGCATTTAAAACGTTGCTTTAAAAATAGGATTTTTGTGCTACTTTTCCTATAACTGGGAAATCCAAAACCACCTCAAGAATCACTGCAACTACAGAGTTCTTTTCTTTTAGATGTGTACTGCTATCTTGGTGCATTTCAAACTGAATGAAATTCTTGGAGTTTAAAACATTTGAATAATGTGCAAATAATCTTGTAATAATTGAACTTCATGATAGAGAAGTTTCGGAAATAGCTGCTGATAACAAAAGTAATTTTCTCTTTAATGCTCAAATTACTTGTAGTCCAACTAAAAGAAGCTACACTGGTTTGCAATGCCCTTGAACAGATTAAGATTCTAAAAGCCTGTCTCCTTTGTTTAAAAACAGAAAATTAATGATTTCCTGTATAATTTAATCAACACATGCCAGTATCTTCTTTTGCAAGCCATAAGTATTATCCAAAATAACAAACCTAGTGCTCCATATAGTTATTTTGAGATCTACAGATATACTGCATATGAGATTACATTATAAATTCCAAAAGCAATGTGCTTTACAAATTTTAATGATTTCTAAGACTGCCCTTGATGTAACACAAATTCAGAACTGATGCCTACATTAACAGGATATTGTGCAAGTTCAAAGACTGCAGGGGATTCTTGAAATTGCTTTATTCTTTTACATTATTAATGTATTTCTTTGGATCGGGCAACCACAGGTTTACTACCTTATGCAATCTAACTAAATTCTACAAAAAAGTGATAGCAGTAATAATCTAATCCTTTGCCTTTCTTTTACAAGCGTGCAAAAATCTGCCACAGTATTTTAGGGTTAGTTGAAATTCACTACAGTGCAATTCAATAAAACTGCCTTTCATCTTAAGAGTGGGAGTCTGTAGAAGCAGTTTAGATCTAGATGGGTATGATCCATCATCTTAAAGCACTGTGCGAAAAACCTCCTTTAACCACAGTAACCCACAAAGAAGATAAATGGTGTACAAGTAGCCCACATAGAAGCTGTGAAAGTAAGAGTGGAAAGTTTCTCTAGAATTCTCTGTGTGTGAAACAAATTAATGTATGTGAAACAGAGTTTCCAGAATAAGTTCTTCCTCCAAACAGAAAAAAATACTCAGTTCTTGGATTGATTTTAACAGGCCCACACAGTATTTCTACTCAGGTAATGGGTATTGTCTATAAGGTAATGTTCTGACCTTCACATAGGCTGCCACAGAACTTTTTCATAAAATTAATCCACCATAAATGCAGGGAATGCAGAAACACTTCAAAATTAATAAGGGGGGGAAAAAAAAAAGACCCTTTCCTCAGTAAAGGCCTTTCCTAGAATTGGAATTCAAGGGTGAACCCAAATGACTCTGTGGAATGATTCTGTTCACTCTGTTAAAGATATAATGTACATAGCCTGTAAGCTCCAGTCAGAAATGTAATGATCTCAGTAGCTTTCCAATTTAAACAAAACAGTTTTCAAGGTGGAAGACAAAAATAAAAAGGGAACAGCCCCCATTGTAAACCTTGATACTAGACTTCCTTCCAGTCAATATCCAAATGAGAGAACAGGAGGCAGAAATTAAGACACTACTACCAAGAATGCTTCACAGCTTTGCTTCAATATTATTTTAGTGAAGTAATTCTGGAAGAGACCTAAAGAGAAAATCTGAATTATTCATTTCTAAAGAAACCACAGAGCATTGAGATCTAACAATGCTCTACCTGCTTAATCACAGAAGGATTTGGGTTGGAAGGGACCTTAAAGGTTGTCTAGTTCCAACTCCCCTGCATGGGCAGGGACACCTTCCACTAGACCAGGTTGCTCAGAGCTCCATCCAACCTGGCCTTGAACACTTCCAGGGATGGGGCCTCCACAACTTCTCTGGGCAACCTGTCTCACAACCCTCACAGTGAAGAATTTCCTTATCCTAATGCTGAAGGGCAAGGAGGGGGGCAAGGAAGGTTTGCAAAGAAATGAAATCGAAGGGAAAGGAAGGGCAAGGAGAAGCAGAGGACTGGAGGTACCTGGACAGTGCCACCAGGCAGCAGGAGTAGGAAAAGGGACACAAGCAGCAACATCTGACACTTCGCTCTCTCGACAAGCAACACTAATGTTGGACAGAGGTAACATGCCGAGACAAATTATTTGGAAAGTCAGCCTTGCAAATACTGCCATACAAATCCAGAGTGAGCATTTAATCCTGAAAATTATTCTGTCTGAATGCACTGAAACAATCTGAAATGTCTACCAACACACCAAACTACTGCTAAAGTTCAAGTTATTTAAAGGCAAATGGGGGGCTACACGCATATTCTGCAATTAATTCAGTAATGCTGGTGGTTCTGGAACACCTAACTGAACAACAACTGGAGAACAACTACACACCTGTTTTTTCTGAGCTCTCATGACATCAACTTCATACTCAGCATATTGCAAATCCTGTGCAGGGTCCTTGGTATCCTGCAAATCGCAGAAACTCTAAAAGAAGAAATTATAAAGTAAGTTTTACCTCCTGTTCTTTTAACAGGAAAATGCCACACTGGGTGTCTAATGGAAGTATTTTGCCTTTATAAAAAATATATTAAATCCCTGCATTTATGAAAGAATGTTAAGCTATTTGATAGAGATTAGATAAAATATACTATAGATAATCTCAGATTGGTAAAATGATGTGAAAGCAGTAATGCAGTTAGATCTTAAAAAAAAAGAAAATATTCCTAGTTTGTAGTGATTTATTATTCGCTCCTCAAAATGAAAATTTCTGGCCCATGAATTTGGGTTAAGGTTGCTCTTGCTAGAGCATTTAAAAATCATGACTGGAATTCAGTTCCAGTTACCAGAACTGTTACTTCAATATCTGAAAAATGGATCATTATCTTTTTGTCAAACACCTGAAATTTCATTTACTAACCTTGAAGGAATTATAAGGAATTACATTAATTGAAAATAAGCAAATACACTAAAATAAAAAGAACACTATCAAAGAAGATTTTTTTTAAATGTTGTCCTGCAGATTTCTCTTTACTCGTAACAAATGGAAGGTAGCAGTGAGTCATACAAATGATGGAATAAAATACAGCAAAATTATAATGATTATTAGATGAGGTGATGAAAAAAGAAATTCACAATGCATAAAAACAGCTTTAAATTGTAAAGCATATTTTGGAAGCAAAACAGAAGACTGGGAATCTACTTGGGACATTTTATTGAATTAGACTGATACCTTAGAACACTGACAAGAGCCTGCAAGATAAGAAATGAGTACAGTTCTCCAGCTGTTTCATGGGGAGCTCGGGAGTTGTGGCACAGAGGGACAGGGAAGATTTGCTTATTGCTTTTTAACAGGCCATGCAGACAATCTTCATGTAAAGTAACAGTTCTGTATAGTTTTTGAAAAGTGAAGTTTAGTCTTTATGATATTGGGGCACACTAAACTGAGAACAGCATCTTAGGAATAATTTCTCCTGGTCACAAACCACCTGAAATAATGTGTAGCCTTTGATATGTAGCAGTCAAGTGAGTAAGAAATGGTGAATTCAGACTCCTTCCTTCTCACCAAGAATGGAGACAGTTGCATGGCCCTAACTTCCTTGCCTGCCCAGGTATGCTGTAGGGCAGGAAATACAGTCTAGTAGAGCAGAAGAAAGCAGAAGCCTGTTTTAGCTCGGATCAAATAAAGAAGAATTTTTCTTTCCTAACAACAGCAATTACTTTTATTGAAAAGAAGCATTTGAGGACTTGCCCCTTGGGACCAGAAATTTCTGAAATATGTACAATATCACTACCTAGGTGCCAAAGGATTCTAATTACCTTGCAAATCCAAACACTTCCTATAGCGAAGTGACAGATTTTGACAAGGAATTCTTAACACAGTTGCCTCATGCAAAGACTCACGCCCTAAGAGAGCATGGGTCAGTAGCATGGCTATGGCCAGGAAGAGCTCTCATCTTGGAATGTCACTGTCGTTTTAGGCATTAGGGGATACATCACCTTACCAAATTCCAAAAACCCTGAGTATAGCTTGTCTCTCATTATAATAAAAAGCAATGGTACAGCTTTTGGAAAAAACAGAAGGTTACATCAATACTTCCATTATTATTAAATGTAGGAACGTGTCTGAAGACACAGAAGCTAATAATCAAAACACCACGACACACAAATCTGTATCTTTTAGAAATGTATGAATTAAAGAGGCTGGAAGAAACAGAACTGCAAAGTGACACTGAAATTCCAGTGACTGGACTTGAAGGAAAGCAGCTGTGCAGCATACATGTAAATACATACCTTGGGAGGAAATGTTTTCTCAAACACTTTTTTCCACAGTTCCAGAGGTGTGTTTGCACGCAGCTTTCCAATGTCAGGATCAGAGGCAGGTGGTGGTCCTAAGGATTACAGCACAGCACAAAGTAACACAACTATGTTGTCATAGCACATAGGTAACAACATATATTATCAAACCATTTTTTATAACAATCCATCTAATTTAATATTTTATCTTCTACAGTGAGAAAGTGAAAGAAGTTTGAATAAACACTGATCTCCTACCCTGAAATGGGGTGAGTGGCATTGCATATTATATTTTCTTTCAGATCTAAGCTTGTTAGTGCTTTACTATTTGAAGTAGTCCCAATACTTTATTAACTACCTAACAAAACTGCACAAGTAATTAACAATAAGATACATACTGAATCATAATTTTAAATTTTCTAAGCCATTATTTTCAATAAGCTGTTAAAACCGATGCTGTCGTGCTATAATTTAACTTCATTTTTTATTTGATTACATTTTTTTTCTCAAAGACAATTAAGAAAAAACACAATAAACAGGAAATGTCCTAACCTATTTGGCTCAAGGAATCCAGGCCTGCTGGTATAAACAGAGGTTTGCTGTGATCCACTGATGCAGACCTGCTAAACAGAACAAAGAAAACATATCAAGTGAGCATTTAGCAGTCAATAAAAAGCCAAGACTAGACTCTCACTGGGCTTTGCACACAAATACATTTAAATAAAAATCTGCTCAGTTCTAGTGGTGACCATAATTTCTAATCCATCAGTTTTAGGATCAAAATCAAGGACTTTTCAGTCTTAGGCAGCTGAGACACAGAAGTTAAAGTCCATAAACAAGAATATTACAGAGAACATATTTAAGAAGAAAAGTTTTGGTGATTAAAATATTTTTTACTTGTAGACTCTGGGCAAGACAGCTGATAATTGGACAATAATTATGTTACCTTTTATCATAGCCAAAGGCCAAGTGATTAATAAGAACACGAGCTTTCATCAGGAGAGCCTCAGATTTACTGGTAAACTAAACGTATCAGAAAAAAACCACAACAAAACACATTATGATTTTCCATCATTATTACATTATGTCATCTACATAGAGGATTTCAGATACAGCCTGCCTAATTTCTGACCTCAACAAATTTAGTAGGTGTGCTGAATTTACTAGAATAAAACTCTCACCCTCCCTTTCCAAAATGAGTGTTTGTCACTGAATATATAGATCAAGAAAGATTAGATGAAAAATAGCATAATTAAAGAATAAATTTTAAAATATTGTTTCACAGCTTTAGACGTATGCACATTAAGGACACAATTTTTTGCCCAGGACTAATGAGTTACTAATATTTTAAACTACATTAAAAATTATCCAGAATACCATAAACAACTAGAAATGTGATTAATAATTACACTTGTTCACACATAAAAGCAGCTTGTTAGTGGCAGAACTGGTACAAATTTATCAGAAAGCAGCTCCCAGAATATCTTCTCAAAAAGCATGCTTATTCCTATCTAAGGGCTTTTGTATCCTAACAAATTCACATCTTTGAGAAAGAAGTCAGATTTCTACTCTGGGAAATGAAGTTTATCCCGCTCATTTCAACAGAAATCAGGATTTAGTAGACAAGGAGTTTTAGGCTCCTCCTACTTCTTAATTTTTAATTATAATAATGCTTAAATACTTTTTTAAAATAATAAAAAAGAATTGATCAAGACAGTTAACAGTTAGCAAAAGATCAATTCAGGTGTCAAAGTACAAAAGCTGTACAATTTTACATGGATGCAAAAGGATGTGCTGTGATTACAATATAAAGCAAACATAAGGTGTTTGGTAATCAAAATAAGCCACTATTAGTATTAATTATTACTTAAATAAGGGTTGATGCAATTAGATCTATCTTCTGATGTAGAGAAAGCCAAAGAGGCAGCTTTTTTGGATGTGAACCTGAGCATGCATGTTTCTGCCTTTACTCGGGAGGTGATCTGCCAAGCTCAAATCAACCTATCTACCCACATAAATACTTAATTGTCCTCATGGTTGGCAGTTCCTACTCATTACTGTTAAAAAATCACTGCCTTCATTCTTCAACACTGTAAGTGTGATAATCTGGTATGCTTAAACTGCTGTGAAAATGAGCCCTTGGATGCAAATTTTTCTATCTGCTGAAGCCAGGTCACTGGACATAATTCATGCTTCTACCAGAAAGGCCAGTTCTCTAATTCTAAGATGATCACTTTTCCCCGTCCTCCTTTCTTGTAACAAAAAACTACTGCCAGACATGCAGTAAACTCAATATGGGAACTGATCTGGCTAACAGATAATTATTTTTATTTAGTTTGCTAATACTGGGAATCGTGTAGTTTGTTTGTTCACAAGGCATATTCATCCATCCCCTGTCAGTGCCTGTCACCTGTTTGACAGATTATCTTATTAAGAAAGCTACTGTAAAACCAAATAAATCCCATTTCCTCTAGTTTTACATTTCTATTTTTTTAAATGTTGTTTTGCAACATAAATGTTGCTCATTTTCTCTATCCTTAGTTAGAAAGTGAGTATACATACCACTAATGATGCTCCATAATAATGTGAAATAAATCGAAGTGTCTTGCTTATTATTTTCCTCATTTCAGAGTCAAACTCCTGAAAAAGTTGATATTGGAACATGTATGTAAGAAAGAAAAAGCAAAATATTACAGCTAGAAGTTTTCATTTTTTGTATAAACTGCAATGCACTTAGGCTACAATATACGAGGCTTTCAGCTGTCAGCATAATTACATCTTAAGACAGAATCAGTAACAGCCTACTCTGAAAAGAAATGTCACAATTTCCCTTTGTCTCTTTTTTACAGAGGAAGCCTAATTCAGGCAATATGTTAGTCCAGAAAAAGTTCCTTAATCAGGACTGTATATTCCATTTCCAATGACTTGGTTTCTTTATGTTTAAATTTTTTAGAAGTAGAACTAATGTCTACTAGAAAAATAAGGTTGTGAAAATATTTAATTTTCAGTAAATCTTTGGGTATATGCTCTCTAACTTCTAATACCTGCAAGATTTGAAAGGTGCATAGAAACACCTTTTCAACAATGTTCCTTCAGTAGAAACTCACACAGATGGCCTTCCCTGGCTAAAGTGGGTGAAAACCTGATCCCAGTGAAGCCTGCAGGCATCTGTGCATAGACCCCAATGGAAACAGGCTGTTATTCTGTGCTTATTACATGAGAGACACTGAGTTTTAAAGAGGTCATGGCTCAGCATAAAGCCTCAGTATGAAAGAAGGAACAGTACTTCATTAATAAAGAATTAAGCAACTCAAAGAGTCAGCCAAATACCCATGCAGTATGTAGTCAGAGAAACACAGGCTGCCAGCACAGCAGCTAAAAATCAAACATACTGTTCCAGTTTCTCATTATCAAGTGCTGCTTGACAATTGAGTTTGCATTTGTTTGGATTTTTAATATCCTGGGAGAGAGGCCAGCTGTACTATGACATTTCTTTCCTCTCTCCCCTAAAATATGCAGTTAACCACTTGTCTCTAAAAACTTAAGTACTAAAAAAAAGTTTCAGACTGAAATGATAGCTTACTGTTTGTGCTGCCACAACTACCAAAAAAATCTGACCAGCTGACTTAAAAGATGCCCCTCTTTCACTGCCATGAACTTACAGCCACTCTCAGAAGGGACACATTTTTCTCATTATAAAAGAAAGTCATCAACCTGATGGTTTTTTGCTCCCCATTTTGGTCTGCAGCAACTTGTATCTCAACATTTCCCAAGTACATCTCAAAAATCATCATTTTTTGAGTGCTTTGTGAAGCAGTGGCAGCCTTCCATAATGCTGTTAGATGGAAAGATTTTTTTTGTGGAAGAAGGCTGACCGGCCTTGTAGTTTTTTTTACTAATATTTGGTTTATTCAATTATTACGATTATTTTACCAAGATTTTAGTATATAGAAACTCTACCAGGAATCTTCCAGTTATTAAAAAAAAAAAAAGTATTACTTACATGAAAAACATCATATTTGCTTCCAATTATCACCAAAGGTATTGGAAAAGGGTCAACTAACTCATAATCCTATTAAACAGATAGATGGCAGTTAAGCAGTGTAAACAAACTGTCCAAGATTGTCCAAGTTAGAACAACTGAAAGGGGTAAAATTAATTCACAGAGGACAAGGTCTATTTTTTCAAAACCTGAAGTAGATGAATAAACTTTATTGCAATATCCATACCGTATTCTCCAGTTTTCTTGTTTTCTTCATAAATGGTCAGGAAATAATCCCCAAAACACTTACTGGCATAAAAGGGTTCTTACACTATAATACTTTGGCTCCAACATTAGATGGTAAGGGAAGAGAGGAAAAACTCCACATATTCACAAAACAACTGCCAGACTAGAGAAAGGCTGGAGAGCAGCCCTGAGAAGGACTTGGGGATGGTAGTAGAGGAGAAGCTTGACATGAGCCACCAGTGTGTGCTCACAGCCCAGAGGGCCAACTGCATCCCGGGCTGCATCAAAAGAAGTGTGGCCAGCAGGGCCAGGGAGATGATTCTGCCCCTCTACTCTGCTCAGGTGAGAGCCCACCTGGAGTACTGTGTACAGTCCTGGTGCCCGCAGCACAGGAAAGACATGGAGCTGTTGGAGAGGGTCCAGAGAAGGGCCACCAAGATGATCAAAGGGCTGGAGCACCTCTGCTATGAAGACAGACTGAGAGAGTTGGGGCTGTTCAGCCTGGAGAAGAGAAGGCTCTGGGGAGACCTTATAACAGCCTTCCAGTACCTGAAGGGGCTACAGGAAAGCTGGGGAGGGGCTTTTCATCAGACAGGGCAGTGATAGGACAACGGGTAATGGTTTTAAACTGAAAGAGGGCAGATTTAGGTTAGACATGAAGAAGAAATTCTTCACCATGAGGGTAGTAAGGCACTGGACTAGGTTGCCCAGGGAGGTTTGGAAGCCCCCTTCCTGGGGGGAATATAGAACTGAAAAGAAATTAGTTTTAGTTTCCTAACTAATAAAAATTTAATTCAGGGTAACATCAGAAGCAATAAAACTGGCCTACTGAATCCTATTAATCTTTTGACTATGGAATTAAATGTGCACTACGTAGGTGCATCCAGCTTTTTTAAACAAGGTTTGGAGTTGATGTATTTATGCTTTATAAGAATATTCAATAATTTTTATCTAGGCCAATAGAATGTATCTAATCCTTAAAAAAGCCCTCAAGAACCTTACCAATTCCTGTTTATCATAAAAATATGTTTAGCTGTAAAAAGGCAAATAAAAATCTGCATAAACTGTCATTTACTTTGACTATAAAAGACAGTATTTCCTCCCACAAAATTGACATAATTTTTTCTTGAACAACGATGAAAGTTTGAAGAGAACTGAGGAGTAATGTAACATTTTGTTTGCATCTTTTCTGGTTTTGATAACGAAGGCTGAATAGAAATTCTAGTTTAGAAGGTATAATTGTGTTCCCTAAATGGCAAGTATAACAAGTCTTCTTAACAATTAATGGCATTATTCTTTTTACTTATAGAAAAAAGCTTGCAGTTTTCTGAAATGCAAGCCCCTATATGTAAGCTTGACACTGTGATGATGATTTATTGCCAAGTCTGCTTGCAGGCATTTTCTTTTTGTGAATTACCTTCTTGAAAAGTAAAACCCAAAATCATAATCCAGCAGATCTCATACCCGATACTCTGAATCTAAAGAGTGCTACATATGTTGCTTTCTCAAAAAATACAAGTTACTTTAAAAATGTCGAGCTATATAAGCATTTGCTGTATTGCAGAATTTTATAGACGTTCCAGTAACTAGAGTTACGTGCCAAGTCTCTGAATTGTTGAATACTTATTTATGCATTATATACACACAACATTTGCAGAGGTTTAATGCACAATGACTTTTCATTTCTATTGCGCATAATCTAGTTTAGCTTTTCCACAGATTTAGTTAGCAATTATGTTTAAAGGACTGATGTTAACATTTCTGAAACTTTATAATTTAATTAGTTGTCAGATTATCAAAAGGCATTGAGTTTGTGATAGACATTTAAATAAATGCAAAGTATATAGTCATGTTGATGGCTGTTATAACTATATTCTTTGCTTAAATTTGTACCTTCAGCTAGTCTCTTGCTAGATGACTTTTGTACATTCTAGTTTTCATCTTCATTTTAAAAAGATGAGGGGGGGAAAAAAGCAAACTGCTACTCTAAAACTATTTCTTTTGATTAGTGTAACATGCCATAACAATCACATTAGATATCTAACAAAAAGATATAAGAAACCTTCTTTCCTTGTTTCTGCTCTTATTGAATTTTTATTAAATTGCTATAATTTTCCAGTGAACAGGTTCATCTACATCAAATGGATTTTCAGTCATGCATAAAAATCTAAAAGAGTTGTTTATGATTTTCAAAAGCATTATCTTTAACTGTATAAAGGCCTGTGACATCTGGAGAAAATATTAGAAGAACTTACTGGATGATCCTTCTGCAGATTGTTTCGCATCCTGTGTTTCATTTCAGTAGCTACTTTAGGATTTGTCTTTTCTAATTTGGTCAAAATTTTGTTCACATGGTTCCTGGTGACCTGCAGAAGTTTCTCCATAGTAGTCCAGAGTTCATTAGGTTTGGATAAATCCAATACAAGAACTACAGAAAATGACCTATCAAGAAGGTATGATTTGATCAGATTCTTAGCACATAAGACAAGTAACATTTTAATCAACAACCATACCTGTAGTACAAATGGTGACAGCAACAATTGTGAAAATACAAATGCAAAGACAGAAATAAATGTGACAACAAAGGGCTCTTTTAAGGATATGCTGAGCTCTGAAGAAACCTTTCCTCTGTCTTTTGTTCAGAACTATTACTTTGGCAACTTTCTATCAGAGGTTTTGGGGATTGTATGTATCAAACTTTCTTTCTGAAGACAGTAAATTATGCAAATATCTTAAGCCCATATAGCTCCTTCCTTTCTGTATGACTGGGCATCTCATAATTCCAGAATCCCCAGTGAAGCAATGTTAGCAAATGGTGAGGATCTTTCCTAACCATTAGTGTTCTATACTTCCATTATGCTTTTGTAATAAAAAAAATGGTTAAGGGAAATATTCTGTGCTGTAGACTGTGCTAATTAGATTGAACCTCAAATGAGCATATGAGAAAGTCTTCTGAAAGATGAACAGAAGTCAAAATACTCAAGACATAGTTAGCAATTACCAGGCTTTCAAAGGCAGAATCTCTCCTCCTAATACTCCATTAAAGTGCAACTGTAAAGAAGAACATGAAAAATGTAGCCATTTGGATGCATGCAATCATTCTTTCATATTCCATCCTGACTTGAAAAAGGAGATTCCAGAACAGAGTGGTATTAGAAAAACTAGAAAGCAAAGTCGATGTCCAATTTCACTTGAAAATGCTATGGGGAAAAAAAAATCTGCTAAAAAGTCTTTGTGAAACTAGATTCAGTTTGTGGAGCTTTAAAAAAAGGGAATTGCTTAACACAGATAAGAAAACCAGAGAAAAGTACTTAAACTTAAGTTGAAATGGTAGAATTTTTCAGTAGTATGTTAAATATTGCTTTATGGACACGAGAGGTCTTAGAGAACAATGTTGCTATCCTATCAAAGAATCTTAATGTCATCCACGTGAGAAGATTCCTTATCAGTAAAAAGGGAAGACAAGACCAATGGAGGGAGGTGGTGCTCATGTAAGTTCAATGAGGCAATAATTGAAAAATTATAGTTGATTTTTTGCCCTAAGCTCTTCTAGAAACAAAAATCCTTCCATGCCAGAAGTGTTGTGTTTCTTGTTTTACTTGTGTATTAGTCTCTCAATGGCATTATCTGAGTAGCCCCAACAGTAGCAAATCACCTGATAAAAATAATATTCTTTTTCTCTTCCCCACAAAATTTAAAGCTTGCTACCAAAGAAACAAACCAATGGATCAAAATACAAAATTTATCTTTCCATCCTTTCCTCTCTTTCCACTTACAACTCCATCTTCCCTAACCAGAACTTTAAATGTATCCCCCATCACCTTCTAATTTATTCCTCAAACTCTTCATGCACTTCTTCTTCCCATACTATTCCATCACTTTTATGGATTTTTCTCAGTACTTTATCTTAATTCTCTCTAAATTCCTATTTCCTTTTGTCTTCAAATAATTTCAGTAGTTTTAGTCCCTCTCAAAAACATCCACTCTCTTGCACGATCTTCACATCAGATGGTCACTTCAAAAAAAATCCAGAGATTTTTTTCTCAACTTTTTTTGTCTTGTTTTTCACCCTAAAATACTGCCCCTCACAGAGAAAGCTTCTATTTTTGCATACAGAAATAGGAAGCCAGATTTTATTTTTTTTGCCCCAAAGTTGCTTTTTCTGCTCTTTCAATGAGCATAAAGACACTACTACTCTTTTTTGTATTTCCTGTTCGACTTAAGGCCAACCCATTTCCTGCATGTTATTGCTTTTTTTGATCAGAGCTAGATAAGAACTTGGCTTATTAAGAGAGAACCACCCAAGAAAGTTCAGAGAATTAGTGGTATTACCATGATTTTTTGAAAAATTCATAAATGTCCTCTCTTACGTTTTGAAGGGGTTTACCACAACAAAAGGTCTAAAGATTTACTTATGTTTGAGGGAAAGCTGAAATTAACTTTGGAATTGTAATATTAATCACTTACCTTACATTGTTGCTAGTGATTGGTATTCGAATCAGTTCCAGTAATGAGGTTCCACCACCTAGTTCCCAAAAATGAGCTACATCTTTAGGCTGTAAAAGAGTTAGAAATGTCTGCTTCCATGCAACACCAAGAAAAGAGCTTCATCTGATAAACTGGCTTTTCATGCAAGTCACTCATAACATTTCAATAGTATTTTCTAAAAAAACAAACCCAACACCCTTCCCCCCATATTAAAGAAATCCCATACAACACTTAGGAAAGACTCCTGGCATGCCTGTGACTGACCTGATAAATGACTACAGTAAAATAGTCAGGAAGCAGCATGATTAATGATAAACATTAAAAAATCAGGTTATTTTCCCTTTCTTTTTGTTTATGGCAGTTCAAGACTAATGCTTTTTGAGAAGTCTGCAACTGGAAAAGTAATGAATCTTCACCTCTGAATTTAGTTTCTGGGAAAAGTTTTGAGTGATTTTTATCTTTCAGACAGAGTCAGATTTTCCACTCCCTGATTCAGTAATAGAAACAGCAATTACCTGCAGCAATAATTATTGCTGCTGTGCAGTGTTGTGCTGTAACAGGAATGGGTTTGGTATTTCTGTTAACATAATCTGCACCACAAAATTTAGAGATATGGACACATAACCCAAAAATTTAGTTATGCTTTAACACCCTCGGAGTTGATTGCTTCTGTCATAAAACTGATTTTAAAGTATCTTCATTGGTTTGTACTCATTTTGCGTTCTAAAGACAAAGTTAAAGGCATGCACCCTGTATTACAATGGGAAAATAAAAGTACTGGAACATGACAAACAAGGTAGTTTTAATAGATGAATCTTACTGCTTTGTGTTGTACTTTGCTCTCTGAACTAGTCTTGTTTCAGTGAGAGGGAAAAGCATACTACAGATTAAAATACAAAATTAAGCTAGCTAATTCAAATAAAATTATATTTTAAAACCCTTTTTATTTCACAAACAAGAAGCTAGAAACTCTTAAGATTCTTATACATTAAAATATACACACATCTATTATTTTATGTGTGTGTATATGTATCTCTCTTGTAAACTATACTTTCTGTATACTCACTGTATTGTGTCTCTTTGCCCTTCTTCCAAAAGTATATTCCAGGGCTAATGTTGGCTTTGGACTCTCTTCCCTAGGTAAGGAAAAATAACTTTATTTTGTCAAGATCTTCTAAATAAAGAAAGTTAATTCTACAGCTACTAAATTATATTTATCTATCAGTTCAGCATTAGGCTGAGAAACAGCAGTACAGAGAGGACACTTTTAAGACAACAGGTCTCAGTTGCTAAAGACAGGGGAATTAACAGCACCTGTGTGAAGAGATGGCCATTTAAGCTCTCTAATTCTGGAGAAGGACTGAAGGAGTCAAATGACAGATAGTAATGAAAGTGACCAACTGGTCACAGGAGACAACATTTGTATACATATATTATGAATTATCACACAATAAACTATTTATGTAAAATTCTAATCTGTGGTTGAAAACTTCTCTTAAAAATTTAACACATACCTCTCCAGACACCTCAGCATAATAGTGGTCTTTCCCTGGAAATTAAAAACAAAGAACAACCCTACTGTACTGTCATTAAAGCATAAAAGTTGTATTGCTAAAAGAAACTCACTCATTTAACATTCCAATAATAAAGTACCGGAAAAGCATAAACTCATATAATTGTCTGTAGCCTTATAGTGGAAGCTTCACTGCCAGCTTTCTGTCAGAATCAAGTTACACTATCATTATTATAATTACAAACTAATAGAGATGATAAACACAGTACTAGGAATAGTGTGCTTAAAATTAGACATTAGTGATCAACCTGACCAACTTTCTTGAACCGTTTAATAGCATTAAATTAATAACACATGTATGTATTGTTTGGTTTCCACTGGAACAAATTATCTCTGATGAGATGGAAGTAAAAAGAATGCTTAAAATGCATACAGAAAAATGTCTTTATGCTGTTGAAATTCAAACACTGAGTTCCATGCCACACTGAAGGGGCTAGCACTTCTACAGTCTATTCCTGTGTCCCTTCCTATCTCAAATATCAGTGAATTTCAGGTAAATCTGAAAAGTAACTGTATTTTCTCTGAAAAGGTATTTTACAAATTGCTGATAAAGAAGTTGCACGTATACCAATCCTTCTAAAATAAAAACTGTATTCTAAAAAAAATATTATTCACTTGGTCAAAAAGACCACCTCTTTATTTACTTTACAAGTAAATGCTAACAGAAAAAAATATATGAAAATCCTAATAGCCAAACTTAGGGGACAATGCATTAAAACAATGCCCAGCAGGTGGAACAATGAGTTTGCAATTACTGATAAGGCACGTTCAAACAGGCCAGGCATAATACAGACACAATTCAAAGCAGGATGTCAAGGCTTCTGTCTACAACAAAACTGGTATCGATGCCCTCTAATTGGTTTGTTACCAGTTAAACCTTTACAAGGGAAAATTTGTCATGTCAAACAATTAAAGAGTAGAACTATTTCTAGCAGTTACTTTTACAAAAATTAATTAAGCCAAATGTCAAAGAGTTAGCACATCATCAATAACAATGGTTGAAGTTTGGACTCTCCAAACCATAAACTTGAGCTTTTGAATTGTAAACATGTCTAACTGGTCCACACTCAGTGGAATGCCCACTCTCAGGCAGGATCAGAACATGACATATTTTGCCTTTAGAAGAATTAAGCAGACCTTAATATCTGAAAATGAGATACTTTCCCTGACACAAACTATGTTTGAAAAGCACAGAATCATACAGTAGTATTATCATATAGTTACCCCGTTTTTGTTTCCCATAAATAATACTGATTTTTCCAAAGCTTCCACATGCTTGCCATTGTCATCAGGGTTTTCTCTCTTCTCTACTTCAGCTACAGCAAGATCCCATAAAGTATCACTAGTTGGAAAAACAATGTAAGAGTGTCGTAACAGAAAAAAAGAATGGAGCCTAGACCATAAATCCCGAAAATATAAAAATGAATAAATGAAGGATATTGCATTATTATTGTTATTATTTCCTCACACCACATGCCCTCTGCTTGACAAAGTACTTCTAAGAAAAAACAGGTTAAGCCCAACTCCCCAGGGAACCCCAGCAGTGAGTGATTCGTGGCACACGCTGAGGAAACACCAGCTGAGTGGCGGGACGCTCTGGGCAGGTCTGAGCGCCGTTCAGAGCTGTTCTCTCGAAGCAGGCTTCCCACCGCACCCTCCGGGAGCGGGGGGCGCTCCCGGACCCCGGCAGCGCAGGAGCCGGTCACGGATCGGGGGGGGCTCAGCGTCCCGAAGAAGCTGCCGCTCAGGGCAACGAAGGCTTCTTCGCAGCCTCCCCGCCTGCGGGACGAGGCAGGCTGGGCCAGGCCTCCCCCTTTGCGGCGGGGTCCCCCCGAGGAGCAGCGGCCCCTCGCACCCAGGGCCCGGCACGTCCCCGCCCTGCCCGCGGCCCCGCCGGCTTTCAGGGCCGACACCCAAACGCTCCCCTCTACACCCCCTCCCTCCCTCCCTCCGCCTGTCCTCCGGGCCGCCCTCCCCAGCCGCCGGCTCCTCCCCACACGGCGGCGGGGACCACCCGAGCCCCCTCCCGCGGAGCGGGGCTCCCCTCACCCAGCCCGGGACATGGCTGCCCGCGGCCCGGCCTGCCCGCCCGTCGCCTGGGGAACCGCGCAGGGCGCGCTGGGAGGCGTAGTTCCGCGGGGAGGGGACAGAGGCCTCCCCCCCGGCGGGGCCCTGCGGGGCCCGCTCCCGCTTCCCCGCCCCGCAGCGGCGGCCTGGGCCCCGGCGGCGCTCGTTCCTCCGCCTCCGCCTGGGCGCCGGCAGCCGCGGCTCCCCGTAGGTAGGCGGCAGCAGTGCGGCGGGCGGGAGCCTGCCTGCCGGGGGCCCGGCGGGCCTGAGGTGAGCGGCGGCCCGTGGGGGTTCCGCCGAGGTTCCCGTCCCCTCCCCGGGAGCGTTCGGGGGCTGCTGGAGTGAGAGGGGCCGGTGCGGGGGCTCCTGGAGTCGCTGGGCCCTCGGGGGACCTCGACTGTGGCCCTCGTGAGGTGTCGAAAGACTGAACCCGTGGGAAAGCCAGGGGTGAACAAACAAGTAATGAGCGGCGGGAGTCAATTCTTAATGGGACCTCAGCCTTGGGCTTCTCATAGATGCACTGTCCCAAACATGGCTTTGTAATTGCGGAGGGAGCAAAACAAGACCTGAGCTAGTTCCTGCCACCTAATAACTGCTGTGTGAGAGCATACGTGTAGTTATTTTGTCGTTACTGGGGCATACAAATAAACTATTATAAAAAAAAGATGCCAGACAAAGGCATCTTAGAAAATATATATTTTTAGAAATAATATACATCTTAATATGTATCTTTAGAAACAATCTAAAGGCTAGATTATTTCAAACTCTGTCAGTCAAAGATCAAAGATCTTTTTAGGTTTAGACTAGAAACTAGGATTTAAAGGGCGCAGCATAACCCACCCTATGAAAGGGATATAGGATGTAGGTGAACCCAAAAAGACAAGTCAAAAGTGTCCAGCTTTGGGGAAGTAACCCAAAATCCAGGACAATTACAACTAACCACCTGCTGCTGGGTAGCTGCTTTGTGTCTTCAGAGACTAGAAACAGGAAAACCTGAGTGAAATCCTCTCTTGCCTGTCTGATCAAGATAAGGAAAGTGGCCTCATTCATAATGATTAACTCAAAATTAATTTTAACTGTTCCTTCCCCAAAGATTTACATAGCCTTCTACAGACCCTAATACTTGTTAAAAAAGAGGTTCTTCTAAGTATCACTAGTATAATTGGTTTCAGTTCCAGAAGCCTTCAGATGGTTGTTTCCCCATCTTTATTTACTTCCAGGATTTTACATGCATCTTCTGAAGTATTTGCTAGCCCCCTATAGAAACCATGGTGTTGCTAATTAAAATCCAGAAAGAAACTTAATTGTGTAGAGTTATACTGTCATGCTGATGCCTAAGTGCATCAGCACTCTAAATGCATTTCTTTCATCAGTTTCAACAGAACATTTCTGGTATCTTGGTATATGAAGCCAGTGCTGATCTGTAATCAGCAGTCAGAGGTGGTGAAAACCCCAGACAAAGCTGCTAATGCTCTGCCAAGGAAAGCAAAATTAAGGTAAGGAATTGCTCCTGGCACTAGGATTTAGGCACATATTACTGTGAAAGCAAAAATAGAATTCTAAAAAGCAAAGTATTTTTACAATGATGGAGAGGTGTCCAATCTGGAAATGAAATTAGAGTTGTCAGTATTTTAAATTTAATCTTGCTCAGTTTTATTTCCTTTTCCCAAAGAAACTATAATTTTTTTTTTCTTCTTCCTAATTCATTACTACTGAGTTAATAATCACCTTAGTTAAAATTAACTCAAACTAATGGATTGCACTAAGTTGTATGGACTATTAAAGCTCTACCTAAAGCTAAGAGTGGTGCATTCCTTTATGCAAGGATGAATTTTTTCCTTCAGGACATAACCTATAGAAACTGTGTTAGTCTGATAAGGAACTCCAACACCAAATACCTACCACCCTTCTTTTATAGAGAAATATATGCCTCTATTTTAAATTTAAATATGAACCAAACTTAAATGTAAATTAAAGAGAAGAACACTAGTTTTGTGAATTACATTAAAAAACTTAAAAGCTTTATCATTTGCCTGCTGTACTACAGGGGTAAATAGGTCTTGTGTGTCTTACAAGTGAGCAGTTTGCTTAGTAATACTGCTGCAGAAAAACTGACAAAGTGACATTCAAGTAATAGATTAATTTACATTGCATTCCAAGTAGTATTTTCAAATCAATGTGGTTGTTTACATAGAGAGTTACTAGTGATCTTTCAGTTGTTTCCAAGCTCAAATTCATTGACTATTTATACTGATTGTTGTTACTGACCGCTAGCTCAAAGCTAGGACAAAAGATGAAGTCTGTGGTAGAAGGTGAAGTCTCTTGCATGTGCTAGCATATTAATTTCATCCTGAGAATACTTTTATAAACTAGGTTCTGCAAGCCTTGAGCATGGGAGCTTCTTTGGTCCCAGAGGTCACTGCTCTTCTGATAGCTCCCATCATATTGCTGCTGAAAATCACAAGGTGGAAAAGGTCTAGTTCCTACCTGAGCTTTTGTTGTGGATTAGGTAGCACGGTGTGAATTGTTTTAGTGGACGACTCAAGGTTGAGATGTGGATCACTCATGAGGCTTGGGGCTGAGTGGGGAAAGCAGAACAGATTATCTGTCTGAACTCTGAAATTTTCAGCTTTACTGTCTTACGGTGTGTGGTATCCTCTAAGTAGCTCTGGAGCTTGATTAACATGGAGCAAGCCCCTATGATACTTGCATAGCTGTGTTTAGAAACTGAGCTGTTGAAGTGTGTTTGTGTATGTAAGAGACTTCATTTCCTGACTCTGTTACCTTGAAAAGAAGTGTCCGTTTGAGGAGGTTACTATAGTACTACAGAAACCTCACTCTTGCTAGTTATCTACCCAACAGCAGGCAGGAAGGTCATACTGTACTTCACAGTTCGTATACTGCTTTATAAAAAGTTCTGTTTGTACTGCTATGTTAATGAACTGTTTAGAAGTCTCAATCTGCCCATCAGCTGTTTGTGTTGTGTATTGTGTTGTCTCGAAATGTAACAAAGATTTTTAAAACAACATAAACAAGCTCACTAGCAACACAATCCACTTTTTTTGTCTTCTAATAGGACCTGATCTGCCACATTTATTTAAAACTGGACAATTAGGAAAGAAATACTAGTTGGTGTATTCTAGGCTGACAGTAATTTAATGATGACATGAAGATTTTTGTATTTATAAATGGAAGTTTCTATTAATCATACTTGAGAAGCTTTGAACCATGACCCAAGTATAACTGATACAGTAGCCTGTTTAAATTTGCAAACACCCCTCCTGCCCTCAAATACCTGAAAGTGAACTATTCTGCTGATTGCAAAGGGCTGTTAATTCCTACCCAATTACGCCACGCCATCTGCATCACTTCACACGGGGTGCTGCACAAAAAGATGTGACAGTTGGTGCCAAGATCTGTTGTAGCTTCCAATTTGCTTTCCCTGATGATGGCAGATCAGCTGCCCACTTCCTGCTGCTGGCCTTGTTGAAAGAGAAGGATCTAACACCACAACCACCACCAAAGGGTCAAAGTTATCCAAAAGGACCTCCTGCATTGCTAATGTGAAAGCATCTAGATACAGTATGCTTGATATTTGCTTGTAGTTTTCAAGACACGACGTTGGCCCACAGTGCCATTCATTAAATGGTGCCTGAGTCTTGCAGACCTAAGTAGCTGTGGCAGGACTTTGAGAGCTTTCCAAGGAAACGTATTTATCAAGTCAGCTTGCCAATCTGGCTTGCAGTATTTAAAAAGCATGTTATTTTCGCAACCTGTATCTCCCTCCCAGCCTGTTGTAATTCTTCAGGACAATACTCCCTACCTTTTATAGTGGGCAAAGAACTGAAAACTCCTTTTCTCTTAATATAAGTTTGTATATATCTGAAATGTTTAAAAGTCATAAAACAGAGGAGATTTTCAAGCTTCAAATATTAAAATTCATCATTGTGAAACTACTTAATTTAAGTAATTAAAAAAATCAAAACGATGAGGGGTAGCAGGAAGAGATTAATTATCCATGATCTTTAGTATAAGTGGATGTGGAAATTGTGAAATGTATATAAGTCAATTATTTATGTTTGACTACCTTCTCTATAGTTGGACCTAAATTATCTATTAGAGTATGTTGCTGATCCATTTCAGAGCCTGCAGAAGTGGTTTCATTGCACGGAAATGAATATGTGAGGGTTGGAAGAAAAACTGGGTGTAATTTCTTTATACTTGACCCTAAGCAGCACTGAAGCTTGCAGCTGAAAAAGGCAACTGGAAAGTGCTTCTAAGTCCAATTGTGTAGATGCAGCATTATGTTGTCAGTGTGCAAGAACATTATGTTTGTATTGTAATACAAAATGTATAGATACAAATGAAAAACAAGAAGTAAAACTTTTACAAAATATTTTTCTGAATTGATGTATATACATTATACACATTATACATGGATTTTAGATATCACACGTCTCCAGGTTTACTCACAACAGTTCGAGCAACGACTTTCTGTGCTGTTCTTGTTCATTGATTTGTGAGTCATTCCTGCATCTGTATTATATTATTATTGTGGATTAAAGAAGGAATTAGGTACAGGATCCCGTATGACTAAACTATACTAAATACAGTGCCTGTGCAATTTAGATTTTTCAAAAAAACTGGGGCAGAGAGGGATTATTTAGATATTTACGAGACCGAGGCTGAAGATTTGCCAAGGAAAATAGTGGTATAACAAAAGCTAGAGTGTATCATAAGTATACTCTTTAAATTTATAATAGTTACATGATGTGATTATGGGGTTTTTTTAAAAGGAAAAATAATTACACAAATCAAACAATCACTTCATTTTTTTGTCTCATGGTGCTTGTATTGCAAATAAGGAGGAGTACTGGAAGTGGAAAATACTGTTTGACTATTCTTTTAAACAAAAATCCCTTTTCACAATGAAGGCTGTACATCTTGTGTAATTTTGAAAAGCAGAGATGAAGAGTTAAGAGTTGAAGACAGTTTGGTCCCTGAGCAAATATCTGGAAAACAACTAAAGTCTCTACAATGGTTCCCAAGGCCACCTTTCCCCATCACTATCAACAGACACGTTTCTTTTTGAGCTATAGGCATATGCCACCACCAGTAAAGCATAATCCTTAAATTGGCTCATCATCATTCCAGTTCAGGCCAGGGTTTTAATTAAAGGGCTCCTCCTGTTATAAACCACTGACACAAATGTAAACCTGTCCACCCTTCTTTTGGTTATGGATGTGCTTATTCTCTATGTCTTGTACATCAGAAAATTTTTAATTAGTACAGAAACCCTGCAACAAAGAAGTGTTATCATGATACATAATCCTGTCATAACAAAGTGGGACATTTAGTTGGTCTGTTGTTGGCAAGAAGTGGCTGACTCCCTGTTTCCTTGAGTTTCTGTCCACTTTGAGGTGTCATTAATGCTGGAGCGGAGAGGTGATGAGCAGCTCCTTTCAGCTGATGAAAGTTGTTAATATAGCTGGCAATCAGTAGAGTGATCTCAAGAATCTATAACAGGAACATAAAAAACTCTTTAAAAAACACAGTGATGTGTTTTGACTGCTGAAAAAATAGCTAACTTTTTATCAAGTGACAATCACCATCAACTGGAAATGTACTCGTACTTTAGCAAACAAATTAATTATGGGAAGAGAGAAGATGCCTAATAGAGCTTTTTTTCTATTACTCCTTGCCAATAATGTAATGTTATTCCCATGAGTATGCTGGATGCTTTGTCTTCCACAGTCTTCAATGGCTCAAACAGATGGTTTCTTTCACTTTGAGAGAGATTTTGAAGTTCGAAAGATGATGCTCTGAGAAAAAACTTTCATGGTATGTTCCCTTGATTTTGCTAGAAAATATCTAGCACTCAGTGAACTAAAGATACAGGGTAGATAAAAGGAATAAAGACTTCTAGGAGTGTTTTACCATATTTTCTCTTTGCAATCTACACAAACTTGCCTGTAAGGGCACAATCTGAAGCAAACTTCAACAGATGTGTTTTACTATGTATATTTGAATGTGTTGTGTTTTGACCCAAATTTCTATGTGGAATTTAGTATCCTGTTTCAGAAATTGTCCTGACTACAAGCTAAAGACTTAAAAATCTTTGCTTTAAAAAAAGAGAAAAAAGTCCATCTTACCAAGGAAGGACATAATATAGATTTAAAAAGAATGAACAGTTGATTTACTGAACGTAAAAATTCCCTGGTATTTTTAAGAAGTGACTGATCTTTCAGATCTTGTGTTCTGCAATTCCACTGCAGAACAAAAATGTACCTTCTTAAAAATTATTTCCGGTGTTGATCAAGTAGTCTTTAAGTACTGGATACACTTCCTGTCCTTAATAGCCTCCTTTGTCCTTCTGTGAAAAAACTGGAATGTTACAGACAGGGACATGAACAATAAAGGAACACATCAGTATTGTCACTGTCAGCTCTTATATTACCAGTTGCTTCACGCTCTAAAACCATCTGGCAAAAGTCAGTAATCCCAGAAGGCTAGGAATAAAGGAGGTGTTTCATCTTGCACATCTGTTAAGGATTACCCAGTAGAAGAAGTAGGAAAGTACCAGATGGTGGGAAACTATTTCAGGTAATATACCAACCTTTGGTTTTGACATGGCAAAAAGGTATTTTTCAGTTGATTTGTCCTTTCTCTGAGTGTTGTTAACAACCAACATAAAATCATCTTGATAGCCTCCGAAAGTCATCAGACTCTTGTATGTATACGTAATTGTTAATCGCTTAAAAAAGAAAACAAAAATAACCCCAAACACAAAGCTATAAGCAGGACAATGAGAAAAGCATATTATAAGAAATACTTATTTTAAAAATATAATTAAATGTGTGTTTTTCAAAAGTTGTTAGCCTCTTATGATTCTTGAAATTAATTGTAGATTGTGGGATAGCTTAACTCAGACCTTCACCATGAGGAACTTCCATTGCAGATGATAATTCCTGTAAATTTGATCTGTTTCTATTCCAAATTAATTAGATCAAAGATACTTTAAGGAAGTTTCAACTCAAGTCAATTGAGTTAAGTGTGTGACTTAATTTACAGAAGTCTTGAATGACTTTGAGAGAAGTTAATCTTAGGAATTCCATTTGAAATCAAAGCAGTGTCTAAACAAATTAAATGGAAGAGTATGAGACATCTAAAGGAATTTATCTCTGGGACTTCTGTTTGTGCAGTGATGCAGTTTACATTCACACAAATGAAATCCTGTTCTCTTTTTCACATCTCTGATGAGACATAAATGCTCTTCAAGGCTCCTTTCCTTTCCATCCTTTGGCTCTGACTGTTCAATGTTCAACACCAGCCTAGTGGCCTTTGAGTGTACGATTAGCATTTAATTTAACATTATGACTCACAGTAATGTGCTGCAGATGTCCACATTTAAAATTAACTGGGAGTTAACAGCTGTACAATAACTTACGTGATGTCCTTTGGTTACTAAACCTCTTTTTTTCCTTATTTTGAAATAATATTTTCTCTAACTACCCCTTGGAGCATCATTTCTGATACCCTTGATCCTTCCTACGGAAAATGAGAATAGACCCTGGAAACTGAGCATTTATTAAATTGAAAGTAAGACATGCTGATACTGTGAACTGGCAGTGCTCTGCAGAAATGCCATAACTAGCTCTATGAGTAGATAGTGTTTATAGAGCTTTCTGCAGTCTGACGCAAGTTCATTTTGCTTGTTCTCTGAACAAGCTGAGCTGCTCTTTGATCTCCTCATGCTCTTTGTTTTATCCTTTCTTTAACTGCATAGAAACACAATGAAAAGGCCCATATCAGTACAATTATAAGTTGAGATTTTAATTTTCTGATACTCAATATTAGTACTTTTTAATAGCACCATGCCATTCTGTTTCTTTACAGTATATAAATTAAAGCTAGGATCTTCTCAGGCACTGCTTTTTTACACTGATTACCATGAGTTGTTTTCTGTGAAAACCTTTATTGCAAATCAAAGAAAAATCAGAGCCTAAAATGACATAATTAAAATAACACTGGGTTATATTACCTACTATTAAACAAAAATAATACAATGAAAATAACAATCTTTTAAAGTAACTGCTCTTTGCAGAGTGTATATATTATGAATGATAATGGAAAATTAAGTCTCCAGGAAAAGAAAATTAATGTTATTGTGAGAACTGTAACTATGAATCTCCTGACATCTCGATTAAAATATTAACAATTCATTAAAAGATACAAAAACTGTATCTGATAAACAAAAATAATTTATGTGCAAAGAATTCATTACTTATTTCTATTATTAGTGCTGCTATAATGATGATAACATTAAAGTGTTTTGAAAGGAATGAATTTTGCTTTAAGAGAAAGACTAGATAACTTAGCATGGAAGGCTAAAGCCTTCTTTTATGTGGTCTGATGGCGAATCTCTCCATACACTCAGTATTAAAATCTACTTTCACCAAAATTTAAAAAGCAATTTCACTTACCATAGAACTGTAATCTAGGATGCTTATGCCATCTTCATGTACAGCAAACCATATGAAGGACTTCTCAACTGAGGATGCTGCTAGAGGCTACAAAGAGAAATATTCTTTACTACTTCAAAATGAGGCAATATGTAAATAATTATGAACTCTCAGCTATTATAGAGCTCGCTCCATCCACAGATCTTACTGAGAGTTACATGGGGAAGGAACTGGTGTAAAAGAATTTAAGTAGCTGCCCAAAGCCATGTAGGCAGCCAGTGGCATGAATACAACCTCAACCTAATAGTCTTGAAGCCTCCCCTGGTGCTTAGTATAGCCTCATTAATAAAATAAAATTTTAAAAAATAGGTCTTTTAAAGTTTGTTCACTTACACGTATCTACATATGCAAAGAATAATGCTGATAAACAATTATTTATACACACACACATATGCTGTTATTACATAATAAAACAGAGGGGATGAGGTGACTGTTTTGTTTAATACAGCTGTTACTTGAATAAAGAGAATTAAGATACTGGTGGTTTAAGAGAAATTGAGAGGCCAGCACAGAAGTGAGTGTTCTAAACACCTTTAACGACACTGAGTGTTTCTGCAAGGCTCAGCTTCCACAGCCAGTTAATGATGCTTTGTCAATATTCTACTAGTTATCAGGTAAAAAAAGTCGAACAAAAAGCCCTAAAGTTATAAACTATCAAACTAAGTTATAAGAAAATTAAAAGAGACCACCTAGAGTAATATTGTAAAACAACCAATAATTTCACCAGTGAATGACTTACACAAGTTAGTAATTTCACAAGATAGTCAATCAGCACATGCATAACACACTCATTTCCAACAAAAAGGTTTTACTATTTGCAAATTACATTTCTATTTAAAAAAAACACAACACAAACAACAAACACCACTTGATCTCAGACAAGTTTCTTACTTTTGCTGCAAACAGCTTAGCACCAAAGAAAGACCATTTTCTGGCTACAGTGAGATAAATGCGCACACAGTCCACAGCACTGTGCCCCCGGAGAGCCATCCATCTTGTAGACAATCGCTGACAAAGCTGTCTGTTGAAATGATGGAATTTAGTTATTGAAAGGAATTGAAATGCTTACCCATAGCGACATTAATGAAAAAAAAACACTTAAAGTTAATAGAACAATTATCACTTATACATTATTAAATAAATCCAAAATGTCATTTAATATTTTTATGCACGTGGAAATTATGAAGTGTCTTCTGATTTCTGAAATATGATTAAATATTGATGTAGCAGTTGCAGCATAAAGGGCAAAAGTCTAGTACAGCTTTTAATGTGTCTCTACAGATGATCAATCTACCTTTATCAGTACTCAACAGCTATGCCAGTTGTCATTTCAAAAATCCATCCAGCTTAGCACGCATCTTTACCTGTGGCTAGTAATAGATGTGGAAGATGTAGCTTAACACTACTCTGTATTAGTGTATCTGGCTGCTGCCAGCAAAAAGGGTGCTTCTGATGCAGGATGCGTTCACACTGGCTGTTTTCTTTTGTGGCCCCATGGTGATCTGGTGCAAAAAAATGATCCTATGGAAAATGAATCCTCAACAAGAAATACCCTAGAATACCATTCTAGCACATTGACTTGCAGGAATGACTCAACCAAGCAGCCACAAGTTTATTAGATACAGCCCAAGAAAAAGGAGGGGGAATGTATGGTAAAGGAGGAATCTTTCACTTGCTGTTTACTGCTACTGGAAGTTCATGAAGTCAGACTGCACACTTAGAAGAAAACAAGAAACAGGGCAGGTACAGAGTGATTCTTTTGCTGCCACAGACTTCCAGCTCTGGCAATTGGTAGTTTAGGGTCTCCTTGAACAGTTCAACAGCTGTTTTGACTTATCCTCCATGAGTTACTCTACTCTAGAATCTATTATACTTTGTTATTTGAAATTAATTGCACAACACCCTAGTTGTTGCGTATATACTTTTTAATGTCCCTATATTTTGAGTATGTAATAATGTTACTTTGTTCCTATGATAACAGCTTTAAACTTTCTCAACCCTGTCATGAAGAACGGAGAAAATATTTTTATTACTTTTATTGGACTCAAAAATTGCTATTTCACTGACTTTGGATAATTTATTAACCTTTTCTGCTCTTCTTCATGTTAGGTGTTCATTGAAATCACTTATAGATTATTAGTTTTAAATTAAGTGATACCCTGCTAGCAAGTCCGCTAAATTAACATTATTGCCAGTTTGACTGGCTGCCAAGTATTGCACACTTGAATAGCAAACACACAGATCTGATCTTCATGTCCCTTCAGTAGTCCTTTAGTCTGTGCACAGACTTAATTTAGATTTGCTGAATAAGAAAAATAAGAATTTCAAAATAGCCATGTTTTGTAACACTGTGTAGAAACTTGTACAGCTTTTGCTGTAATGTGTGTTTAATGATGGTTCTCTGTTTAGGTTAGAAATATACGAAGGAAATGGGTCCTTCAATTTAGTAAGAAAATGACTTTTCAACAGCTTTAGGCAAATATGGCGTAACAGTAAGTTGTACCTAATGCCAGTTTAAAACCTCCTCATTTCACTCCTAGCTTTTTAGAGGATATGAATCACAAAATACATTTCACCTTAATTGTTCCTCTGAACAACCATGCCTGTATCTCTTAGGGTAGAATCTTTCCAAAACTTGTTTTAAAGTTTGGTTGGATTTGGACTGAGAAGTGACTTGCCCTGCTGGAGTTGAGAAAGGCCGTTCAAAATCTCCAATCTCTACCTAAGGGAAAAGACCATGAAGAAGAAAATTTTTTGTTACTCCAGAGTAATTTTCTAGCTGGGTATGATGAGATATCTTTTCCTCTGTCTTACCAAGTACTAAATGAAAAAAGTTTGTCAATTAATGTATATTCTTCAGGGACGTAAAAGTAATTCAAGTAATTTTCTTATTTTATATTTACCATGGAAAAAAGATAAATATCAGTCATAAATTGTACAAATATAATACTAACTTTGCTCTGAGATTGTTTGATCTGCAGCTGATACAAGCCAGTTTAGATTTATTAACACCATCAAACAACTTTCTCAGTAACTTCCCCTTGAGCCTTTACTTTTTAAAAAATAAAACACATCTTAACAAGACCATGTCTAGTAAAGGTGTCTTAGGCTTTCATTAAACAGCAGTTACTTTGGTATATTAACTTGCAGAAATCACGTTAGGAATAGTGAATGAAGAAACAGTACATGATTACATGATATTTAATCAAAGAGAGCCTGACAGTCTAGGCAGTAAAAAGCACATTTTCTCCATCCCAGTGCCAGCAGCATATGCTGTACAGCATTTCCACTGAAGTAGAGTTAGCCTTTCACAAAGATTCCAGCCCAGTCTGTTTCCCTCCCTACCATGTGTAAAAGGTGGAGGTCACCTGACTGTCAAGCAGTCCTGGACCAGTTTCTTTATTCATGTTTTTAATCTGTAAAACTGCTGTGTGAGTCATTAATGCACAAGGATTACCTGAGCTAAAAGAGCTGTCAATTCCATTGCTAGTTCTTTGTTTACTGGGAAAAGTCCATTGACTATTTGATCATTTGTCTGATACACTAGCAGCAACTTCTCTCTGTCTGTCTCCCCGTGGACTTGAACTGAAAAATAAAGCCTACAGAAAAGACAGAAAGTTATTAAATAAAGAAGACAGGGAAATGCATTAGCCCTGAGGATTAGCAGTATCTACTGTGAATGTGACATATTTACACCAGGGTCAAAACACATTAGTAGAGCAACACTTGTACTTGAACCAGTGAGCAAATATTTAATTTCAGACTTCTGAGTTCAGTGTTGCTTTTTTTTTTGACAGCCCTGCTCACCTCTTAAGAACTAGAAAACATTAACTATAGTTTTTTGCTGTTCTTGTTTTTTTTGTGGGTTTTTTTAATTCTTCAGTTACCCCTATTTACTACTTTTATTGAAAGTCTTTCAGATTAAGAAACTCTGCATAAATTAGAAAGAAACCTTCAGAAAAGGCAGAGATGTTATATTTGTTATACAAACCTATTTTTATAGGTAAGGCGGACAGTCCTTGTGCCCTCACATTTCCCAGGGTGTTGTTCTTTGGAGGCCTGCTCCCATTTTGAAATAATGTCACAGATCTAAAAGGAAAGCAATACAAAATTGACTTTGTTATGTATTCCACTTTTAAAACTCCTTTGAATAGAAATTGTCTGCTAAAGTAATATCTTTTACCTCCTACATATCAGAAACATATATAGCTTGAATTTCTAAACTTACTGAAAGAGAACTTTCCTTGAATTTCTTAGGAGGAGCATTTAATAATTAACATTTTTGTTGTTTGTTTGTCCTGCAAGACATACACTACCTTTGGAAATAAGCCATAACATGCTTATATGGAAAGGCCACATACTTGATTTAGCAGCAGCCAATGAATGTGTAATTACACAGAGTGAGTTGTTATAAAATTAATCAAATGCCTTTGATTTCTGCCTTCTCTTTCTGCTGCATGCAGAACAGAAATTCTCTACTTATTTAATCTTTTACCTACTACATATCAGAAACATACATGGCTTGAATTTTGAAACTTCCTGAAAGGTAACTTTACATGCATTTCTTAGTTGGAACATTTAATAATTAATGTTATTGTTGTTTATCATACATAAAACAGTGCTAGATTTCTGGTAACTGCTATAAAATTTGTATGAAGTTTGTTATAAAGTACAGCAGCAGTGGTTCATGACAAGCTGTGTAGATAGGTAGGTGGAATGGAGGTCTTGGGGGCCTTCCTGAGCTTCATGTCACCATTCCTTCACAAAAGTAGCAATGTGACCAGCTTTTGAAGCTGCATTTACCAAGAAAATAAGTACATTTTTAACACATTTGCTTTCTATATAGTAATTGTTCTACTGGGGGAAGACAACTGATCATGGTGACCCAGTTTTATTTTGACACTAAGGCCGGGTTGTACCACACTTTGTAACTGAAGGGTGGAAAAGAGCTACTTGACAAAAGCACAGAAAAATTCATTATTTACTAGTTGCTAAAAAACTTGCAAAATATCTAATATTTTATTAGAGCATAGATTATGCTGCATTTTTCCAGTCTTTACTGCAAATGATTTAATTCTAGCAATAGAAGGAACTAAAATTCAGAACAGTGGTAAGTCAAACAGGAAATTTCCTTAATTAAGCACTAATTACTTTGTATTTAGACAAGGAGGAACCCTTTCTGTTTTTTCTTCGCCAGTGTGAATGACTCAAATATACATCTTTTGGGAGCTATACAAGAAATGTTAACTGAAATGTCTAAATGCATCTTGGACTCTAATTGCTTTTTAATTTTAAAGGGCTGTGACTAGTAACAGCTTACTTTTTCTTTTTAACCCAGCTGCTACTTCTATGAGTAATATCAGTCTCCCAGACAAAGCTTTTAAATATAGTTTACTGAATGAATTTCAGCAATTGAAAAAGTTAATATTTTTAAAAAATCTTTCCTTTTACATTATGAGGAGAAAAACCTAAAGACAGTTTTCGGCCTGAAAAATGTTTTCCTCTACATTGTCTGAAGGGTGGTCTGTAAAATGAAGTTTTTTATTTTTATATGCAGAACTCTAAATTAAAGAGTTTTGTTTACCTTGATGTTTCCTTGAAGACAGTGCTCTATATCCTTGCCAGAGGGATCATCAGAAAACAGTGCAAATCCTGACTCAGCTGGTTTCCTCATTCCTGTATCCTGGTTCAGGGTGTTCAGAAATTCGTCCACTGTGGTAGAGGCATCAAATCCAACAACCTAAAAAAGCCACCAAAATTTAATTTACTATCAAACCTACTAAAAAACTCCAACCTTCTCTCCATGCAAAAAAATCTAAGATATTGAAGAATATTACATCTAGAATAACGGTGGCAAAATAAGACCCAGTCGACTCCCTGTGAAAAATTTACTGTCATTGGAAATTAAAAAATCCCATGAAGGGTTTGGAAAAGATGAGAGATCTCCACATGGGAAGTCAATTTAGTGGAGTTCTCCAATCTAAAACTGATGAACTTCCCAGCAGATTATACCTTACTGTATTTTGTTTATGAAACCAAAGTCACTATCAAAAAGCTTCCAAATGTAGTATTTTTTGTTTTCTTTTCTTTCTTTGTTACTAGTTACTTTGCACTTGCTACAGTTGACTTTCTGTTACAGAAATTGTGCAACAGAAAGCAGACTAGTAATCTGAGCTTTACACCCTTGAAAAATTAAGAAAGCAAATTTCCAACAATTTCAATATGGTGGCAAAACAAATGAGATAAATGAATAATTTTTCTAATCATGTGCAGATGATGAAAGGAGGAGTATTTACTGGCAGATACACATTGGAAGATCCAAAATATTTTACAAATGTTGCTCTGTCAGTACTTCATAGGCCAGTAATACAACTCTGGCCTACAAAGGCTGAAGCCTTTTAAGTTTTATTTTCCCAAATTTGAATTTTTGTCTGTTGTTACCAGGATTAAAGTATTTTTAGCAAGAAATGACTTTTATACAAATACTAATTGCTGATGTTCACTTCTGTCTACTTTGAGGGTGTTTCCTGTATTTGTTCTGTTGAAGATGGCCCCTTACCTCTTTTTTTGTAAAGAGCTATCTTGAAAAAGGATCCTGGACTTCTATTTTGGCATTCTCAGGGGTTGAAATTAAAAAAAATAATCTGTTTTAGATCTGCTTTAGAGATGAGTACAAGAGTTTTCAATTCCACTGTAATTGATCATTTGCTCATCCCACTGAGGTTTAATCACAATTTTCATATCCCTTAAGTATACATTTTTGAGCAATAAATATCTAATGAACAGTTACCCCTTTTATTCTTCAGACTTCAATTTTGAACCCTCCCACTGAAATACGTGTTGTTTTCTGTTTTACTGGGCAAGCATCTGTTTTACTGGGCAAGCAGTAAGCAATTAAGAAACTTAGAGGAGAAAAAAAGTGGAGTTTTTCTGTGACCTGAAATGAGAAGTTTATTCAATAGACTTTTGATTTAACATAAAAACTTGTTTTCTGTCTAGGAATACTGTGAATTGTTAAAAAATTGTCAGCCAGCTCTCAACTGTTAGAAACACAGACCAGGATGTGAAGCAGTAATGCATGGAAGCCCATGGAAGGTTTCCTACAGGCTTTGACTGATGAAGTCCCAAAAGAGTTAAGAATAAAGCTGTGTTTGTTCTGTAACAAATACAGTTATCCTTCATGACTGAGAATGGGAGTTTCAGCTGTGCTTTCAGGCCTTCACTAAGATACTTTCAAAATGTCTGATGAAAGGAAGTGGTATTTAATACCTTTCCTGGTTCTCCCGTCTAATTAATTCATCTTTTGGTCAGGTTAAATAAGAAACAGAACTGCAGAATTTCTCACTCTTACGAGGTTTTAATTTTTTTTCTTTCTTTTAAAGATTTTTTCCCAAAACCTTTGCTCTTTGTTGACCAAACCTGATTCAATTACTTTGTGTCTACCATTGCTAGCATTGGCACAGGATGAAACTTGAACCATGTTTACCTTAAACCAATTTTGATATGGTACTTCATTAGCAAGGGGTTGGGAGGTTACATTTTGTGGTCTATCTGACATTACCTGATATATGCCGTTCATGAAATGAACTGGAATGCTGAAGGGCAATGAATGGTGGTATGGGTTTCTTAGAAGAGTGGAAAGAATTTCCATTCTGGAAGGTCTAGCTTCTCGGTCTCCATTCTGCTGTGTACGCTCTACACATCGCTGACAATATATTGCGTATTTCCCAAACTCAGTCCTGTGACAAAAAAAACAACAACACATAAGGCAATTCTTGGGGGCTGACAGAAAAGATAGTAAACTGTGAGTAAATCTCTCTGGGGGTGCCAAATGGAAGGAGGGCTCAGATTTCACTCTGCAAGATTTCCAACACATTTTTCCATGTGGAATTACGAAGAGGATTGGTGCACTGAGATGAACAGAATTGTGCCAAAGATGAACATGGCTCAGAGTGTTTTGTGTAACTGCCATATTTTGTTTATATGGTTTCGCAACATACAGTCAGAGTTCCACTGCAGAGTATTTTTCAAAACAAATATAACTTACACGTACTCCATTTTCATAGCATTGGAGCACGATTCTACTCACATGTATTTTAAAATATAGGTCAAAAGATCTGAAATATTGCATGAAAGATTGAAAATAAGATACTTCAGAAAGACTTTTCAACTAGCTGGGTAATAATATTCAGGCACACCTGGAATCTGCGTTCTTCTTTAAATGAAGTTTAAGAAGCCAAAGGAATGGGTGCTGTGGCAGAAAGAGTCCAACGCAGAGAGCCAAGAGCTGCAAGCCCTGGACAAAAGGAAGACATTCACTGTTTTAAACATCTTACAAAGTAAAGCTTCCTGCTGTCGCTGCTGGCCAGCAGTACAGCTTACTGTGCCAAGTTGAGTAACAGCTGTAAATAGGAATAAAAACAAAAAAAAAGAGAAAAAGCCAAGTAAATAAGTATATCACCTAATCGGAAGGCTATAATGCTATTTACTTGTGTACAGCAAGTTTCCTTCGGGGCTGGGAGTAAGAAAGCAGATCAGTTTGTATAAAAAGCAGTTAATACACATGATAAAACCACTAAGAAATGAGGAGAAGCCTCTTCAATTTTAATTCAGCTCTCCTATTAGACATGTTATGAAGCAACCCGTAAGATATTTTCCTCCTATCAAGTAACAGCTATTGAAAAAACAATTATTCATTTTTTTAATATATTTTCATTGCTCAATATATGTCCACAGGCTTTACTTAATACAGAGTGCACAGGCACAGATACTACCTTTCATCAAATACCTGGACTTCAATGGAGGATAGCATCGGCTGTTTCTGGAAGACACTGCAGTATAGGAGACTATACCTGAATTCAGGACTTGAAAAATTAGTGTGAGGCTGCAAACATTTCACTGAACATATTAAGTCCTAAAAGTTATGCCAGTGGATTATGAAAGCAACAACTTCTCTATCTGTATCAGAGGGAAGGCCTTGCCAGTGGTATGAAAGTACCAAAGAAGGATTATTGTTAGTTTAAATTCCATCAGTTATATTTAACTTCAATGTGTGCTAATGAACATGGATGTGCTGTATCGGTTACAGAAGCTCTGCAGATGTTTTGGTGATGCACACATACTGGCCATATCCCAGATGCGGGATGTTTCTAGGTAATAGGTAAGTCTGCTGTCATGGTCTGCTTTCTATGGCAAGATAAAAACTTATCCATTACAAAAGCCTTATTATGGTAATTTTCTTTCTCAGTTTCTGATCCATCTCCTAGTTTTGTAGGTAATGCAGCCTAATAAGCACTGCTGTTCCAGTTCTGTTAATTCTACACAGACTGCAAGTATTGGCTTTACTTTCCATTTCAGTTAATTTAATTGTTACATAATTGCCTACCAGTGAATAGCTGATAGTGGACAAAATGAAGGATTTTAAGTATATCTTTATAATGTAGCATGCAGAGTGCATGCAGAACCGCAAAAAGTGTCAGGTATCAGAAACCCTGAGCATATCTGAGATTCCACAACAAGACACTACAGCTTTTCTTCATGCTCATGCTATAGAGACATCTGTCATGTGGTTTAGCCCATCAAGCTTTCTGATGCAGCATCTCACTTGGGAAAGATGCAGTAGAAGATAATTAGGTTCCATACCTGATGTTTTACTCAACACTTAACTTGAAGATAGCCCATTGTACATCCAGCCTCTAGAAGCAGCACAGGCACAGATACCCTCTATCACCAGAAACACAAACTTTGGTGGAGGAAAGCATCAGCTTTGTTTCAGGAAGACACACCAGTAATAAGATGTTAGTTTATGTTTTTATCTGATTTTCAGCAAGAAGATGCTACAGAAGAGTGGATGCCCTTCACCATTTTAAACTGTCTGTGTAGTTCTTTCACGGCTGTTGAAACAAATACCATTAAAATAAAATCTGAGTTACCTGTATTGGTCCTGCCTGGTTTTGTGGATGTCGACGTCTAGTCTGTTTAATAAGCTGGCAACAGATCTCACTTTGAAGTTCAGGGTGTGTGAGACAGATCTGCAAAGCACTTTGGGCTAAAGATACATGGTAATCAATGGCAGGAGAGTCAACCGCAGCATTGATAAACAACTGGCAAGTCTAAAGAGAAAATAATAAGCAAGTGAGTTTGCCTAAGTATGTAATACATACATACATATATGTACATAATATACAAATATCTTGGATGTTCTGTGTAGTGGAAGTGTGCTGTAACTGACATCAAAACTGGTCAGTTTACCAGTAGACTAAGGAAACTCTGCTGGCCCTGCAAAAAGGGGTGAAAAGGGGCCAGAATGGATAAAAAGCTACACAGAGAGTCTTAATGTAAAAACACCTCTTAACAAACTTCATTGTATCTAATGGAGTGAGCTCTAGCAGGAGTTGCAACAGCTGTGGTGGTAGGCAAGTTTAAGGACCTGCTGAACATAGTTGGACGTCAACATAGGACTTGAAAATGCAAAGTGTGCAGCTCTCAGTGGCAGCCAGTGGAAAATGCTTGTGCAAGTAGTGAGCGGAATATGGCAGAATATACACAGATAAGAAAACTATAATTCACAGCCCTTTGCTTTACATCTTGACTTTCACTGGTATTCTTACTGTGGTTAAGTATAACCTTTCCTATCCCCAGTACTGTCTTAGGAAAGCCAGGTGTTAAGCATGTGCTGTGCTGTATTGGAAGAAAACTTACATACCACTCATTGCATTTACTCTATGTAATAGTTGATGAATTTTCAAAGTATATAAGCAAAATAGAAGAAATGGGTGGAAGTCAAATCTATTTCCAGTCTATCTGAAAATATATGGATGCACAGGAACTGATTTTTGTCAGCAATGTAAAAACATGACTTGCTCTGTTTCTAAATAAATTCCCTACCTGACTTGTAAACTGAATTATACAAAGTTTCAATAAAAGTTGTAGAAGTAATCTCTTACTTATTTATTTTAGGAAAGTGTCCATGATTTTCATCAGGTCTGAAATGTATCTCAGAAAGTGATTTCCAAATAAATATAAATTTATTTTTATCAGATAAGTGCATTCTGTTTTAAATTTTCATGCTGCAGGACTGCAGAAAACAAAATGGATGTACTTCTTCAATTAAAGTTCTTCAAACACTTCAGACAAGCCAGAAGTTTGCCTACAAGTGGCTGTGATTGAACATAAAGTGCTTGTCTTGAATTTCTTTCTGTATCTGAACCAGTACATCAAAATTCTCCAGATAGTTGATACTTCAGGGATTTTGGTCTTTAGACTTTTCTAAGTTTTGCAGAGAAAGTTCATTTATCTAAGACCCATGCTTTCTAACTTGTAATTTATTTCACAATGTACAGAAAAAGGAACAGCATGATTTTATTTTGTCTCTGAAATAGACTTTCTAAGTCTGGCTATTTGTTAACATTCATGAGTAGTTTACCTGGGTGAGAGCTGAAGAGAGGACAAAGGTTAATGGCATTGCAGCATGCTGCCTCTCATAGGTATTGACCACCTATCTGGCCTTAATGGTCTTAATGGCACACAAAAAATTCCCAAGAAACCACAGCACAGCAGTTACAAACCCTTATGTGTCTCTTAATCATATAGCCTTTTCACTACTACTTGGGAGATACACATGTATTTTCAAAGGTGTATGAAAATACTTACAGGTGGATTTACAAAACCATTGTGAAATACTTTCAGTAATTTTACTCTGTAATATTTTCTGTGTTTTTATTACTAGAATACCTAATTGGTCTTTTAAGAATAGCTACTTCTTACAAACACAAGATTTTCTTAAAATGAGCAGTAGAATCTCTGCCTTCTATCTCCATTTGAAATAATACATCACTTGATGAAACTAGAAACTTTCGCTTTGCTTTTTCTTCAGATTTTTAAGAATGTCTTCTAGCTGATTTAAATATATCTACAACAGAACTTTGACCTACCATTCTTCCTGACAACTAACTGAAAAAACAGTATTTCAGATACAGTTCTCTGAAAACAGAAGCACTCTGTTAGGTTCTCTGGGGCTTATGAACTTCATGATAAAATTATTATCATCCATGATGGCTGTGGATTTTCCTACTAATATACACTTCATCAGTAACCTCAGTAGAAAGGCCATAACCTGCTAAACCTAAACTGCTCCCTCACACCTAAAAGTGATCTCTTTACATTAGAAGTGACTCTTTTTGGTGATACCTGTAGGGACATTCTCCTACTGTCCAGTAGTTTACCTCTGCTAAAGATAAAACTTCTCTTTTCATTTTCCTTATCTGTTGTAAGCCAACTAATAGCCATTCTTTAGCTAAGAGTTAAAAGTAGTCAGTTAATATAAAAAAGGCATCTGCTATGGTTTTACCTTAAATAATTTAATTGCTTCAGTTTGCAAGGCTTCTGATGGCAATGTTGTAAGAGGGGAAGCAATTCCTTCTTTGCTGTGACAAAGGGTAGGGTGTCTCCAAATCTGAGAAGCTGAATAGATAAAATATGTAGGTTTTGCAATTAATTCAGTTAATAAGTACATTCAGTAAATAAATATTAGAAGATAAGTACATTGAAACAAAAACAAACTTACTGGTATCGCCTTCCATATTCAGTAATTTGCAAATAAGTTGTTCAAACTCAGATCCAACACTTACACTGGTACTTCCAGCTGCAACTGTCAGATGATAAAGCCACGTGTCCTGAAGTAGAAAAACACACAGCAGCTCACTCATTCCATGCTGAAAGGAGCTGCTTCATCAGCATGTTGCTTTCAACTTGAAACACTGCCATATGCTCCAGTTGAAGCCTAAAGGAGTCTGCCTTTGTTTGAATACACCTGTATTTATGGACTCTGTGTTAAAAATACTAAACATGGCAGATTGGACAGGGCTCTCTTCAGAAGTCTTCTACCCTCAGAAATCATGGCTAATTATCAGGACATTCTTCCTTTCCACTTCAGAAAGCTAATGTGTCTTAATCACTGTCAGATCCCAGTAACATGGGGATAAGACCAGAAAGCAAAAGGTCTACCAGATTACTTGAGAACAATAGAGCAATAATTATTAAAATGGTTTTAGTCATATTTCTCATTTCTCCTTCACTTCAGCAGGGTAGTCTTCCCTACTGTTAATCTTTCCAGTGAAAATGGGTAACAGCATCCCAAAACCTCTCAGAAAGGTCTGCTACAACTCTGCTTACAAGTTAGTTTGATGTAAGCGAAGTTCTCCAATTACAGAATATGTGATATTCTGCTCCATCTCCTTATGTAGGCTAGACTGCTTATTTTCATCTGTTTTAGAAAGGATTACCAACAACAGCACTGGTTTGCAGGTAAATTCTGTTAATAAAGCAGGACCTTATCCTTGCTTATTATATCAAACTCTAAGCCAGATGGCTTGTCTGTTCCCCTCCTCCTCCTTTTGAAGAAGTATTCATACCACAGCACCATAGTCAGAACGTGTTACTGAAACTCAAGAAAAAAGTCCTTTTATTACCTTCTCATGTTTGGATCCTATAAGAAGATAAGTGGGTCCTTGATCTTTGGGGTGGATAACAACGGTGTAATGTGTTGATAATAAACTGCGACCACTAGCCTCATAATCTTCATCAGAATCACATGATCTATCAACTTCTTCAACCTTCGCCTCAAAAAGCTTGATTTGACCAAGAGGAAACTAAAAGTAAATATCAGAAGTGGTGAGAGAGCAAATACTTGCTTGGGTGCACACTCCTTTTATATTTCTGATTCTACAAATAGAAAGAAAAACACGAACTACCATCAATACTCAGTTATATTTATTCATTTTCATTCCGGCCAAGGAATGTCAGATAAGCCACCTGCTGCAGAGAGCAGAAGGAGAATATGTGCCAAAGACCGAAAGTGAGATTAAAAAAAAAATAAATCTTTTCTAGGTCTGCTTCTTTATCTAGTTAAGGCAATTAAGGTCTGTTAGGGTGAGAGAAGTAATTCTTCAAAGTTTCCTGATCTGGTTCCAAGCAAAAATTCCCTGGGCCAAGCCTAGAACTTTAATTATAATCTTGTTATTTCAGAGGGAAGTACTGTAGTATTGACATAGCTATTTTGTTCATGTATAAATTCAAAAGGTACATTATTTCTGTGGTAAACCTTCTCATTTGGTTTCATTCTCCAGTGTGATAGATCACAGTGCTTGAGTGTTAAATTGCATATGTAATTGCGATCATTTTAGCAGGAATTATTTTATAAGAAATTGCATTAAAAACGAAATTGTCACAGAAGTAATTTATAGTCATCAACAGGAAGCCACAATGAACACATATAGAGCACTCCATCTTCACAGCTGGGTGACAGGACTGACAACAACAGTTCTTACTGGCTGTTTTATACCAAGTTCTGTTCTTTCCCACAGCACCACTGCTCTTTGTAACACACCAGGATGTTTGAAAGAGTGTTGTTTAATGGTGTTGAGAAGAGGCCTTGGCTACTGTTGCTGTGGTGTTTGTGATATCTAGCAATGATATCTAGAATCAGCATTCTGCTGAATCACTAAGCAGAATGTTTCTTTCTTTCTTTCCCTTCTGTAAAAGGACAGTTGGGCACTACAGAAACTACCATCTTATTTGTGCCACATTCAAGTGTAAGCCTGAAGTAAGTTGACTTGAAATATCGCCACCAGTGAAAAGCAGACGAGGCTTCTGAAGAATGCTGTTTCAAAATGGAAAATACGATACTGGAGAGTAGCTGGCAAGTTTCACTCCATCTAAGATGGGTTTCATGAATAGGGATTTGATAAAGTTCCAATAATTTTGAGAAAAACATGACATAGTGGTGGCTCTTCATTCCAGTGCTCTGACTAGTAATAATTAAAGTTGCATGTGGTGATTTTTATTTTCTGTGGTGCTTATGAAGTATTGAACCTTTTGAACATGGTAGGATTCTGAGAATGAAGAGATGCTGTTTCACATAGAAACAGTCAAGACTGATTTATTCACAAATATTAATTAAAACACAGTTGAGTGATTTTTTAAATGTGAATTCCATTTTGAAAGGAGATCACTTAAATGGACTTGTTTACTGTATTAACCACTGCTGATATTGTGTAATTTGTTTCTGCACAGACACATTCAGCTACAGCAAACATGCTTTTAATTAGCAAAATGTTGAACATTGGAAATGAACTAGCTCTGGAGAACTTCTCATACAAATTCGGCTTACAAAAGCTAAATTCTTACTCTATTACAAGCTAGCAAATTAGTTTCAATTTTGTTTTCAAAGGGCAGCAAAACTTCTACCAAATGTGCGTGAAATATTCACAAGAATCCAGCAAAATTCTTAGATACTTTGAAAGGGCATGCTAAAATCTCCAAATCTTCAATGGTAAAAATGTGTCATTTCATGGACTCTAAATGCAGAGGTTTCTTCATAGGAGAATATGAAAATTAATTTTAATGTTTCTGTAAGATGAGCTAGAGATTAATACTCTTGTCATTTGATTCCCCAGCCCTGTATGCCACTTTTTTGAACTGTTGGTTATAATGGCTCAGTGGATTGCTACCATTTTGTAAAGTGTCAGCATTTTTTTTTGTCGAGTTAGGTAGTAAGGGCAGGAATCAAATATTCACAACCTCAGAGGTGTTAACAAGAATTCTTGTAGTCTTGTTCCTGACTCACCTCCACTAAAAAAGATGTTTCTTGACAACAAAATTGCCTTGGGAGCAAAAGGACAGGTGAAAATATGACTTTGTGTCCTTCGTTCTTTCTCTGTAGGTAAATATGACTGGAAATATTAGGACCAACAATATTCAAAGAGTGGGCAGGGAACTAAAGGTCAGGGCCAATGCTCTTCCATAGCTTCTTGTGCAGGATATGGGATGTTGGGAGGTTAACTCAAAGCTGAATGGATCCCATTTCTTCCTTTTCTTCCTCAAACAGTATTTTCTCTAGGTTTTAGAAGTAATTTTCTTATCCCTTTATTTTGCCATCCTCCTACTCCATTTCTGTCCACCTCATCAACTGTAGGCAGTGAGCTCCTCTTCTATAATCTTGATGGGGAATGGGAACAGATCCCCTCCACAGACACGCATCTGCAAAGCAGCAAACTGCATCCTGCTGTGTGGTTTTTTTGGCCTTTCTTGCAGCACTGTGGAGGTGCACGGGCATAGCAGTGAACAGGATTTGGAAGTCAATTGAGGGATAAAAAAAATATTTAATTTCTTGAAACTTGCATTCACTGCTCACTGCACATTTGCATTAGAAAGGGTCAGCCTCCAGTAATAAATGACAGCCACATATTTTACGGTGAGTCTCATGCCTGTCAGAAAGGGAAACCTGAACTGTCAGCAAATCAGTGTCCCCCTTCAGCTAGGCATACAAAGATGCACACTATATATCATATCCCACAGGAGAAGGAGACCAATGGGCATGCCCTGGATTACTCTCTGTTAGATAGGAACCTTCCAAGTTGACAGTCTATCAAGTCTAAATGTTTGGTAATCAAGATTAAATGGGCATTTACTACCCAGGCCAATTGTACCTTAGTAAAGCTGTAACTTACTGTTTAAAGTCTACTTCGGTATAGTTATCTTCCATTCACTGAGGAAACAGCTAAGGGACCTACCTTGTCTTCTTGATTTCGGAAATAATACAGAATTTTTCCAACTAGGGTACACCAAACTCTTTTGGAATATCCATGTTTCACCTAAAATTACAGAACATTAAGATAAAGCACAGCCAGAGAAATACACACTACATTTCACCATCTTTAAACTTTGGTGATGTTGGGAATAAATGCCTAGGTTAAAATTCCTTTCCACATTACTAGACAGTTTAAAATGATTAAAACTGCATAAGTCTATTAAAGACATAAGAATTAAAGCATTAGATGCTTGTCTAAAGCCTAGTAAGGCCAGTGTGAATTTTTCACTTTGCTTTGGATCAGGCCTAAATTAGCGGGAGCTAAGGAAGTGAAAGAATTAAATAAGAAAAATTCCTTTTATAAAGTATTCTTATTATCTTGAAATAATCTGTCTCAGTGAGCAATACAGAAAAAAAAAGCATTCCACTGAAATAAGGTAGGTCAATTAGATACTGAAACATAAGCTCATCTAGGATATCACTGAAGTGCAAATGAAGAACTAAACACAGAAACTAAGAAATTAGAAAGACAAAACCCACATCAAATTAAAAAAAGAAAAATATTGCCCAAAGTAGGTGAGTTGGTAGTCCTTCTGGATTATTCATATTGGAAAGTACTGGGAAAGCAAATACATATCTGTTTTGCTTGTATTTATTTTATTGTAGGGCTGTTTTCATCCAGGTATTCCTACGAAAAACGGAGTAAAGCAGATAGAGGGATGACAAGTGTTCCTACCTTTGTAAGTAATCCCTTCATGGTTGGCTTGATTTCGGGCTGTATGAAGAGTGGGCTGGCAGCCTGTATTTTAAGAACATTCTGTAGTACTTTGATCCACTCTTCTAAGATGTTGGGAGAATCTGCAGTCAGGTAGTATGTTCTTTTTTCTGTCGTCAGCTATGCAGTAACAGAAAAGTCCTGAGCTTTAAGAACATTATACATTTGACCCTGCAGTCGGGGGCGAGGTGGGTGGGGTGTGGTTTGTAACATTTACCACCCCAATGTAGTTTTACAGCTCTGGGGGGACCTATTTCCTGAAAGCAATTTTCATTAATGAAACATTCCATGTTAAGGCAGAGCAGACAGACCCCTTCTAAGGCTTTATCTGTAAAGTTCTAGGACAGCAGAGATGAAAAACTCTATTTTATCTCCTTTCAGAAAAATTCTCAAAACAATAATGGTGGGCCCCATGATTAATCTATTTTTTATCTCATATGTGATGATCTGACCTTTGTAGCAATGCAAATGAGACTACATGTAGGCCTTTCCATAGTCTCTATAACTGAGAAGGTTCTTTGGTTTCAAACAAAGGACACTGATAAATTCCAAGTCCACACTTGGATTTCAAGTGCAATAGGGACTGCAAAAAGTGGTTGGTTTTGGAGATAGAGGAAATAAATACCCACTGAAACACAGATGAGAAAAGCAGGCACCTGAATTGTTTGTTTTCCATCACCCCTTTCAATGAGGCTAGATGCATTCAACTCAATTTGACCTTGAGGTTTTCGAATGACATCACTCTGTATGGAAAGCATGGAAAAATATTTTAAATCTACCAACAAATAGCAATAAATAATTACAGAACTAATTTAAACATTAATCTTGATAAATACTTCCTAGTTAGACATTGAGTACTTTGTACACCTCTTAAGGAACTGAGTCCTGATCAGGAATGCATTTATTTTCCTTCTAGCAGCCCTAGATGCTCAGCAAAAACAATCTAATATTAAATAGCAAATAAGTTACATGTACTTACTGGAGATTTGTAGTACAGTAATTCACCTCCTTTAAGCACAAACCATCGTCGTTTCCAGGTCTTTATTTTACCACCCATTTTTAACAAATATCCAGATTTTTCCAAAGGTTCCTATTATTTGTAAGTCGGATAAAAAGTAGTTAGGTACACATTTATACCTATGCCCCTCAGAGTTATGTATAAATAGACACCCACACAGATATTTTAGTAATGACTTAAAAGCATGCTAAATAATAATTACACTATTTGATGAAACTTGTAGTCCAATGACAAAGTTTTTACAAGCATAAGTTAAGACAAATGCCATGCATGTGGGATAACTAATTAATATCCCTACCTACAGTTTCAGAACATGAAAGACAGTAAGTTATTTGCCCAGAACTACACAAGAGAATGAAGAATATGATGACTCCTTGTTTTACTTTCAAATTATTTATATTAAACAAGGAACAAAATGAATGCAACGTAAATATATAGTTTCTCCCAACTTCAGGGCCTAACCTACACCAGATATAAAGGACTGTTGATTCAGAGCTCTGCACAGAGATACTTTTTGTGTGTACACCAGTAGAACAGAGTTCACAGATTTGCTCTGTGAAGAAAGCTTAACATAAATTCTCTTAATCACCAGGCAGTCTATCCACTTGCATGTCAAGACACTAACTACTAATACAGGCCACAAAAAACCAGATCAGTACCCCGTAAGATTTGGTAGCAGTCTTTGAACATAAATATACACAAAGCACCATAGGTACACTTCTTCACAGAACTTCAGAACTCACATTTTTTCCATTATCACTAGATGAGGAAGAGGTCTTAGGAAGTTTCTGCTCTGGCTCTGAACAGTCTGTATCTACTGAATACGCATCTGGAGGAATAGCATAGTCACTTTCTGACGTCACAGAAGACAGAGACACCCCTGAGTTAAAAGAAAGGTAATTTTTTCTTAGTTTTTATTACATTAGAAACAAGTGAGATTTAAATGGATATGCAGGAAGAATATCTGAGCAGGATCTGTAGGCAAACACAATTAACAACATAAATCCATCAGGAATCAAGCATTTGTAAAATACCATAGTATCAAACTATTAGCACAGTGCTAATACACGAATCCCATTTTCTTCATAAATAGGGTTTAAGCCACTTGTGAATAAAACAACAAATCAATGTCTTCTATACATTATCACCTGTTGTTATATTACAACGCCTTTTTTAAGGAGGGAGTAAGTGCTATGCATCATACTCTCTCTAGAAAATAAATACAGGATCTTTCATTAAACTAAGCAACTTTCCCCCTCCCCTTTCTATCTTTTGCTCTAGTATCTGGATTTCTCAAGCAACTGGTTGTGTACTAAGCAGCTGCGCTCAAGACCTGCTATATGTTGACCCTGTAGGTGACTGCCTTAATTTTGCAATTAGTATGAATTTTTATACTGAGGTTTTCTAAAAATCTAAATTCCATATTTCCAGGTTTTTTTTAAGTTTATTAGCTTTGATCCTGAACAAAATGCACTCAATTCTAGTGAATTAACAGTAAAAATTCAAACTCCTCCCTTATTCATCACAGAAATAATTATTTTCAAACATGTGAGCATGTCCTTTTTAAAGGACATTTTACTTTCTGATTAATGTTCTTCACTGAAAGGTTACTCTCCAAGACTGAAATGAATTTGCCTTGTTTCCCTTGTTTAATTAATTTTCAAACTCATTTGCCAATTTTATTTAAAAAAAAACCCAACTCTTTTTGTTTATTGCTTTGGTAAGCCACCTGGGCTTTTCGAGTGGGTTTATCTCTTCTCATATAGGATCTTTAATAACAAATATGCAACGAGCTAATTATGCTCCTACTGAAATTTGTGACTGCCTAAATTTTTAAACAATGTGATCTCAACACAGAGAGTACATATGTGATTTGTGGTTAAGAAAGGTTTCCATGCTTACAACAATGCAAGGGTTATTTTCTGAGAAGCTCCAACAAAGGGCATAGTTCCATTTTATAGATATGGATATAAATTGTGGGTGAAACCAGCTATTAAATTGGCTAATTTACCTTTCCTGATGTGCAAGCATGTAACATGAGATGTGTCTGCAGACACAGCACTGATTTTTGCTCAGCAGGATGGATCTGTTGGGAAGCAGGAACTAGGGGTCCTTTTCACGCTAATGTAGCAAAACTGTAACTACATCAATGCAGACAGACTCAACACCACATGTGGCTGGCACTGGAAAATTCCTGGTGGACCAGTGACTATCTACTTGTGCAAGTGTGACTGAGTAGAGCCCCAGCTGAGATTTTAACATGTTTAACGGAAACAACTGAATAATGTTAATGTTTCCAAAGCATATAATGAAGGATCTTAACACTTGGCCTCACTAGGATCTTGGATCACAGTCTCCCTTGTTTCCTCATATAAAAATGAATGAAGGCCTTTATTGCATGAGATGGTATCAAATACTGTCTTGAGGGAACTTTTCAACTTGCTTTCTGATCACGTTAAACTGCTGCTTCGTTTTATGAACTCAAATATATGTAGGGTTTTTTCTGATGGCAATTACTTTTTTCTAGGCCATTTTTACCTACCTACAGTTAACAGTCAAGTTAACTCTGTCCTTGGCAGGACAGAATAAGGATAGAATGGAGCTTCTTGCTTTAAACGTACAGGTCACTTCTCCCCCATGACAACAGCCAGCTACTAGCTTAATACCTTCAAAAGCAAGGTGTTAACAGTCTTTTCTCCTGCTTGAATAACAGATGCAGGCTTTGATAGCTGAGGTAAAAGCCTAGATTTAGTATGTCCATGCTGCTTAAGGAAGAAATCCATTCATAAGAAGAAATCCGTTCATAAGAAGATAATGTAAACTGCACATTTCCCCAGAGTTCCCAGCAGTTACTCATTGCTACAGGTTCTGCCCACCTCGTTTCATAGCCCGAGGACTACCTGGACCACTTCTGCTTCGAGAATCAGACTCAGAAGTCCTTGAGCTGGACCGAGAACTGTCTTCTTCCTCAGACCCTGATGACTCATCTATAAATGGGCTGTTGCTTATTTGAGTTGCTTTCTGCAGAAATGAACACAACATTCTTTGATGAAGTGTATCAGTCATTTCCTTCTTACTGTAGCAGAACTCTGCTGGCTTCTTACCATTCAAAGCTGTTCTCGGTTTGTGAGTTTTGGCACACAAATATCAACATAAAACTGAATTCCCTCTGCCCTCTGTATCCTCAACCCACCCCCACACTTTAAAACAGAAACTTGAGGTAGCTCAAAGCATGAGTCTTTCCGAATCACAAAAGGCTGCCAGAAAACAAACAATGTTGTGATTAGTTACTGCTGGCTATCTGACTATAAGCTGCTTTGGCACTGACACAAAGACATTTCTACACACATACACACACACACACACTTTTAATTATGGCATTAAACATGTGGCTCTGTTTAATAATTAACAAGCCTTTGGAAAAATCAGCAAGGAACCTAAGAAGAACTGATGGGTTAGTAACATTTTACAAGCAGCAACAATTTTTTTCACAGCTATTTAACAGTGCCATTACTTCTGGGGTTCTGTAATCTCTAAACATCATCTTCTGACATATTTGGCATAGTAGCATCAAATGTGAAACAGCAAGTTCCTGGATGTGAAGCCTAATTGTATTTAAAAATTTCCTTTAAACAGTAATACAGTTACCCCTTTCAAAGTGGTGTAGACAGGAGTGGTCATGTTCTTATATATCAGAGATGTATATAATCCAGATATGGAGTATGAAGTTAGTGAAACAGCACCTAAAAAAGCAATATATTGTATAAATCACTTTCCTAATTTACCCCTCAATTAACCAAATTCTTACATAATTTTTTTGCATTGCATAACTGCTATAAAAAAGCAAACTAACTCCTGAACTGTTTTGTATGTGAGATTTATAGCTTTTTGAAATTTACAGTTGTTTTAAGGAGTATAAATAAATTTTAGTCATGACAACTAACACTTTTCAGATTGAAAGTATTATCTCTTACTTTAGTACCTGCTATAGATTCTTCAAATTGAATTGAAAAGAAAACTGGAGCGAATTAAGTACAAATCTGGGACAAAGTCAAAAGGCAAGGTAATAGACAACCTTGGAAAGATAACCAGTGATCTTCTAGGTTTTAAATAGCAAATAACTAAATACTCAGAGAAGTATCTCAGAGAAAGATGGGACATTTGGTCCTTGCTTACCAATCACTGTAAGAAGAAAATTTTTGTTCATGAGACAATAAACAGCTAAACCACTTACCTTTGTTCAGAGATTCCATGGTAAAAGCTTCAGACATCCTCAAACCAGATTTGGCTACAGCATAAATTCTGCTTTCCTATACAAGCAGAACAGATTCAATGGTAGATATTCGAAGCACAACAATTACTCATCCTCTGTTTAGCCTCCACATAGCTTCCTAGTCTTTGTGTTAGTACAAACGTAATAAAATGCTTGATAAAATGGTGTCATCAGTAGCAGCCAAAGAATGCATCCTTGTTTTAACTGCCATAAACACCACGACCATGGTCTGTTTCAACCTTCCTTCACGCAGATACCTTCTTTTTAAAAATATTATTATCAGGGGCCACAGAAGTGATGGTGAGAATTTTTTTTAATGGAAGACTGTATATTAAGAATATATAAAAGCCATTATGGAGGCAACTTTTCAACAGTTTTGTGTTAAAAGGCCACAAAAAGAAAACCTAAAATGAAAAAATATCCACTAAAATTTATACATAGAAAAGCTGATACATTACTGCATTATTCATCTCTGAATCATTAATAAATCTCTGCCTGTGGAAGTGAAGAATTAGTGAGTCTAGACACAGTTAATTTTGGCTTTTGTATAACAAATATTAATATCTATTTTAACTCCCTGATTGATGGCTTTCAAATTTTACTTGGAAAAGTTATCAGTAACTTCTGTAGTCTGTAGTTGTCTTCTGCCAACTTAATTGTCTAGATTGTATGTGGTACAATGTTTAAAGGAAAGGCATTGACACCTGCACTCTTGGGTTCTATTGGTGTTTAAAAAATGCAGTCACAAACCTCATTTGATAGACTCAAAAGGGGATATGTAACTTAGATGTGACATGAAAAAAGGTCTTATCTAAAAAACAGTGACTATGTTTTCCAACAGCAGGAATGCTGTGCTTCAAACCAAAGCTGCTTCTGAGGTTGTCCTCTTAGTTTGAATTAAGGTAACTCTCTGTCTTGTCATCAGAGAATGAGAAAGATAGAAGCAACAAAAATCATAGAAGAGAAGTGTGAAAATGAGTTATTTTCACCAGTAGGAAAAAAACATGTAATTACACTTACCCAGGAAGGAAATCGATGTAATGGAGGGGTTGGAGGTTTGTTGCTAGCACTCTTTTTTGTGGTATCACAAGGTTCCTGGGCTTCGGCATTTTCTGCTTCAGTGCAGTCATAGGTAAACACTCCATCACAGCCAATCTCCATTTTCTCTAAAATATCAGTATCTTCTCCATCCACCAGATCAATGTCTGTTTCCTGAGGTCTCCATGGACGTATCATGCTTATGGCATTTCTATTTCTACCAAACATCCTGTCAGAACTCAGCTGGGGCTGGCTTAGATGTTTCTTTGCTAAAGCTGAATTTATACTAAACACATTAGGAGTCCGTAACTTTGGAGGTGGCAAATTTGAAGGAGAATCTGATGGTGTTGTGCATTGAGAATCTGCAGAAGTTGCTAGAATTGGGTGCTTGTGTGCCAGAGCAGGGGTTAAAATTGGACTTGGAGTATTTGCTTCACTGGATGAGGATGAATAATCTAGCCTCTGAGATTGAAATTTCTTATTCAGTTCATCTGAAGAACTATCTTGGTCCTTCTTTTTACTTGTGAAGTCAGAGTTGCACTTTCCACCTGGATTGATCTGGCCTTTTCTCTGGGACTCTTGCTGCCAGGAGTACAACTTCTTGAGCTGAGTCTTCTGAACACCAAAACTCTCTTCTTCAAATAGAGAACTACTGTCATCAGATGCTGTCAAATACATTTCACTCCCCATTCTACTGTACCTTGCGTTCTCTTCAGATGTGTGGCTTGAGAGAGTCGATGTGCACCTGGATTTCAGTCCTTTATTTTCTCCTCCATCTTCATCTGAGCTCCAGTCACTCCCTGTAGTGCAGGAGTTCTTCGACATGTCGCTGTCTATATCTTTAGATGAACAGCTCATTCTCACATTTTTGTTCTGCTCCGATCCAGAGGAGCTTTGTTGCAATGACTTCTGACCTGTATTGCTCTCACGTGTAGGACCAGCAAAGGCCGTTTCCAGGATATCCTTCTCTAGAGGAGAAATACAATCAACATGAGAAAATTACTTTAGCAAACTTGACTGCTAAAGGATTTTGTCACCATGTCTGCAAATAGTAAGTAGGTAATAATTTCAAATGAGTAAGCATATTTAAGCTTTTTTAATATTGTAAGTAATAAAACTTAAGAAAATTATTATAATCTTTCGAGTGCAACTGAAATTGCAACGATGTTTGCAAAAAAAAACCCTGTAGCAGACATTACTCAAAGTTCTAGCCAAACTAAAAACACCAATAAATGTAAAGATGAGCAGAGTGAAACCATATTTTAAAGTAAACCAGGTATGTACAAAACCAATAAAAAACCCCAAACCAAAGAAAAAAAAAAAGCTTAAGAGGGCATATCAATCTAGCTGATTTATTAAACCTAAGGAAAATTAGTTTATTAAAGCTCGTCAGAAAAAATTTACATTAACAAATCAGGTATTCTGAGAATTTCTACAGTGTTTATACACAGAAATGTCTTCTGCAAGCTGTAACGGTATTCCCAGTGGTGAATGCTTAAGATACACAAGAGAGGCCTATGAATAATGCTTAGACACTGTATGAAAAATAGCTTTCCCTATGCAGTTCATTTTTACCTGGCTTTGCTACAGAGATCTATAGCTTGCAGTGTGTCAGTGAGGCCTATATGCTCCCCTTGAGTTAAAACAGATGAAAGAATTCAGGCTTTTCTACAGACACTTGGGAAAGTCAATGTTAAATAGCTGTGTGAAGTTAAAGTGGATTGGACCAGTCATAATTTAGCTCACATTGAAGTAATGAAGTCATAAAAACTGATCTGTTTCCGTCTAGGCTCTGTTTCTTTTCATTTCCCTTAATAAAAAATTCTTACATCAATTTCCTCATCTATAAAACCAGAAATAATAGTACATACCCAGCCCTATAGTGAACTTGGCATCAGATAAATACACAAAATACTAATAGGATCTGTATCAGTTTCTGATTTTCTACAGACCTCAACTCGCAACTCTGGGTACCATGATTAATTGTGGAGAAAATGCTGAAGTCCTGAATGGTAGCTACTCTTGGACTCAAAGAAAGGACCAAAGCATCAGTGTGCTTCCTGGGCTCTTCATTGCTTAAGGGAAGCTGCAAGCTGCAATGGACTTGCTTATGTTTACAACAGCATAACCACCAATTTGCTGGCACTACTAGACCTCGGGGCTCGTTGAGAAAATTGTATGAGCTGATCAGAGAGCTTTCTCCTTATTCAGACAGGAAACAATAGTGTGAAAAGATGCCTGAGACTGTCTTGTGTGTTTTCTGACTGTGATCATACTAATGAAAGATAACTGAGTTGATCTTGTCGCCTTAGGGCATAAAACTAATATGGGGACACCAGTGACAGTGTAGATAAAATACACAGAAACTGGACTTAGGTGGGACTCTACACAGGCATAACAGTGTAACAGCCTTCCCTGGGGAACTAGCAGCCTTAACCTCCTCACACTACTGTGGAGCAAACCTGGGCCACAATAAATTTTCCTTTTACAGCCAAAGCACAGTGAGCCACTTAATGTTGCCAAACAATTTATTAGTGCTGTTATGGAGACTCACTCTAATGCTCAACAGGATTTCTTCCTACTAACAGAGACTAGCATTAAACAGGGAGAGCGCTGCTATGTATTTGGAAAACAGCTGGTTTGGATACACTGACAAGGTTGTCCATTTTAGTTTTCCACTGTGTCAGAACAAAACAGCAGTATTGGTGACTAAGTACCTTGCATATTTTTGTCTCCAGTGTAGTCTGACTCTTTAGATGAAGACTTGCTTATTTCTTCAAACTTAGGAGATGGTTGAGAACTTCTTCCTCTATTTGAAAAGCATCCAAAAGTCAAGCTGCTTAGTCGCTGACACTCTCCAGGTTTTTGTGTTGAAGTAACAGATTTCTTGCCTGTAGCTTCTGAAGAATAGTAATTCAGAAATCTTGTGTTAATGGGATACACCAAGCTATGCTACTGGTCTCTTCACCCTCCAGAGTAAGGCTGGAATTTAACAGAAAGATAATAATTTAAAAAAAAAAAAAAAAGTAATAAAATTTTCCTGATACCTCTCCATATCAAAACAAACCCAGAGCTACATTTCAAGTTCTTAAAGATTGACTTTTAGTGTAGAAGAAAAAATAACAAACATTTCACAGCAATAAGATATAAAACATGCACATAATACAGAATGAAAACCTAGTGGAAATACCTGATTTTATTCTGTTGTGACAGAAATTAGTCCTATGGATTGGTCTAGGATATGTAATATGGGAAAGACTGTAGAACAACAGTATTAAAATATGTGGCAGCTTTCCCTTCAGATAAAAATACTGAGGATCTGTAAGGGTGCTATGGCAAACATTAAGCTGTAAGGTACCAGGCTTAGAAGGTATATATGAAGGACTTCAAGAGAAGGTGAAAGCATAAAATGAGTAACTGCCTCAAGAATATGAAATCCATCCTTAGGGACAGACATTCTGCCAGACACTGATATGAAACAATGCTGTACATCCCTGTTTATAAAAACTTCTGTGGCAGATCCAGGAACAAAAGGCCTCTAGCCATACCTGCAAACTGTTTACAATAGCACCTCATTATCATAATTTACAGACTCTTACCAGCCTGTAAATAGTAATAGATGCTGCAAATAGTAATAGATTCCTTAATATTTTTTAGCATATAAGTAAATGTGGGCTGGAAACCAGCTACCAAATTCTTACTGTCTCAAAAAGCCGTTGACTAGGTCTCTCAGAGGAGGATGACTCAAGGTAGACAGAATTGCTACTGATCAAAGAATAGCAAAGAAACAACAGTCCAGTTTCCTCATTAAGAGAGGTGCATCTTAATTAAAAACCATCAGATTGTGTATGTATTTTGTAAATATTTATATTTTCATATATTATGTGTACACATACAGACACACATATAGATACATTTCTACATGTCTGTGTATGCACATACATACATGACAGACATTGTGGAGAAACAAGTCCTAGGTAGCAAACTAACAAGATTTTCAGATGATAGTAAGTTGGTCAGGTCTGTGGGAACCTCCAAAGAGACTTAAGAAAGTTGGTGAACAGGCAGCATGGTGGCAAATAAAATGCAACTTTGATGAAGGCAAAATAATGCTCTTTGGAGGGGATACTCCTCTTTCCCATATTTCCCATACTGTAGCTGAATTAAGGTTATGGATCACTGTAGTCAAATGTAGTAATTAAAAAAATCTGATTGGAATTCTGATTCCCAGCTGAAAATTTGCTAGAAAAAGTAGTATTCCTTAAGAGTGCTAGGACTACCTATGTTATAAAGAAGAGAAAGCAAAGATCTGACATAAATCCAGTAAAATCTTACTACTTGCAGAACCTCTTAAATAACAGAGATATTAGTTTCCCCAACAAAAAGCAGTTGTGGTTTGTTTGCATGTCTTTTTAATAAAAACTAAAATTACTGCTTGCCAAATACCTTCGTGTACAGTCACTCTGATGTCAGTTCATACTAACTGATATCTTTGTGATTTCACAGAATGTTTCGATTATGTGGATGCACAAATTGATAGGGAGTAGAAAGAAGTATGCCATATACAGTAAAGTTTTTTAAAGGTTTGTACATTTACCTTGCAGTTTAGATTGTACTGTTTTCATCTCTTTGGTTTGCTTTTGGTTGATCAAGCGAAGGTTCTGATTTTCCACCTCTAACTAAAAGCATAGAAATGTAGTCTCATCCATCGGTGAAACCATTTAAAAAGTCATTACATCACTTAGATTTTTTCTAATAAAATTCTACCTGTCTAAGGACAAAGCTAGTTCAAGTGGTAAGCTCCTATCTGCTGCTTCTCTTAATGCTATTCTATGCATTTGTTTATTCTGAACAATGAAATTCCCTACAACTATTAGTTGTTCAACTTCTTTTAAAATAATTTCCTGAACCAAGCAAACCCTAGACTGCTTTAAAAAGTCCTAATAATTAAGAAAAAAAGAAATCCGCATTGGCATTTTTAATAGAAGCAGAGGGCTAGAACGACAAACTTTTGTGCAACTTGGCAAACCCAAGAGCAAGCAGAGGTGCCACAGTAAAGATTAAAAAGATGGGTACAAAAAAACTTTACACAGAGCAGAAAACCTCCTATAGAAAGATCAAACCAAGCAACCCATTGCTGTATCTCTTTACCAGGAGATAAAATATGTTGGGTCAAACTGCTGCTCTGAATTGGACAAAAAAGAAATTTGAATCTAATTATCCCATATCACATAGAGGGGAGTCAGCAATTACACTTCCTATGAGATGACACTGAACCACTTCTGTGAAACTAGCTTAAGATTCTCCGTATTTCAAACTAAAGAAATAATTTTAGTCATATTTGATTTTGTCCAAACTTTTTCAACATAATTTTAGCTAAACTTAATTGCATTTTTACTAAATTATTAAAAAAAAACCCCAACCCTTGCAGACTAATAGTAAATGTTACTTCTCGTTTCCTACTTAAAAAATAATACTCATTTAATTGTTTTTCAACTGGAGCAAGTGTAATTTCCAATTAACCACAACAGAGCAGGATTTTAACTTTTAGGGGCAACTTGAAATTCTACACAGACAAGGAGGAGAAAGCATGGCTGCACATCAGAACTGGCAGCCCCAGACAGGGAAAAGACATGGTTATCTCACCACAGCAGCGAAACAAGGGAGACAATTGGCCTCTTTTGGGAATAGAGCTGGTGCCCCTGAAACTACTTACGACTAAGAGTACTGTGGGCATTGGAAAACAAAAAAATTATCAAGTCCTTTTTTTCTGCCAGGCACCAGCAGACTTGGTCGGCTTTCTGGGGATTATTCACACTTTAGGCATCTGCTTGAGCAAGCTCAGTTTGCCAGCTCATCTCTCTCAATTACTAGTGATACACACACCTTCCAGAAAGCAATTCTGGGACCTTTCTCCATAAAGAGGAGCCAGATATGCTAGGTGACCAAACTAGACATCAGAATTAAAGTGACATGGATACACCCTCCATGCTGTTGCTTTTGTTTTTCCTCTTTCAAGCAAGTAACTATATAAATAAATTAACTGGGAAGCTTTTTTTAAATATTTTTTTTTTACTATGGCACAAACCCTTTAACAGCCAAGAAGCCTAAGGATATTCAGTCTCACCATTATATTTTCTGTATAAGAATTGTAGCAAGAATTATACCTCATGGAGCTTGACTGTGACCCATTCTTTTATTTTAGCTGCTTTTTCTTCTATGATTTTTGCTTCTTGCAGTCTTACTTGCTTCTGGAAAAAAATTGACATAAACATACTTTTCACTGAGTATTATAGTCTACCTGAGTAGTATCTTCAGACACAAATCCTAAGATTACTTGAAGTAGTTCAGCTTCCTGGGCAATATATGGTGATTTATTAAAAAATGGTGACTAGGCCTTACATAGAGATTGCTGTTCCTCTTTCCTCTAGGAAAAATAAAAGCTCTTCAGAAGAGACAGTGAAGAGGAAGAACATCTTTCCCTTCTTAAAAGTTAGATGTTCTTTCAAAGGAAGCCGGAGCATAATTTGCAAGTGAATAAACCTTATGGAAATTATATGTTTCTAATGGGAACCTCTTTAAACAAACAGCAGAAAATATTCTAATTTTTCTGTCCACTATTGATCTTAATTTGGGTTTTCCTTTTGTATAATTAAGAATAGAATTGATGCTCATCTTTTGTAACACCATTATTTCTAACCTGTTCTTCAAGTTGTTGCTCCAATTTTTGTATTATGTCATTTTTATCTTGTATCAGGATCTCCAAATCTTGACATCTCTTGTACAACCTGGTTTCTGATTCGCTTGTTTGAACATTAGCTGCTTTTAATTTTTCTTCCATGACCTGCACCTATTTGGAAGGTTGAATGTAAGACTAAGAAACAAAACACTCCAAGTTAAAGGTAGTAATTTAATCACAAAATGGACTGTTAGGATTGCCCCACACTTAAGATCTCAGATAACCCTGCAATGTTCTGAAGTCTATTTGAGAAGAAATTCCATAGTTCATTATGTCTCCGTATGCATCTAATACCAATAGGGCTGGGAAAACTGATAGACCTTATACAGATTATGTTAGCATTATTGAGAGGCTTCTAGGTTTGTGACACACGAACAGTTAGAAATGCCAATATGGCAAGAATGCAATTTATGAACAGGGAGCTGTTGTTAGGCTTAATACAATGTTTTATTAAGTGAATAAGTGAACAGTGTAAAAAAAAAAAACAACAACAGAAATTGGGACAGAATCTAGTTGGAGGTCTGTGACTAGTGGAGTCCCTCAAAGGTCAGTACTGGGACCGGTACTACTCAATGTTTTCATCAACGACCTGGATGAGGGAACAGAGTATGCCCTCAGCAAGTTTGCTGGTGACACTAAACTGGGAGGAGTGGCTGACACACCAGAAGGTTGTGCTGCCATTCAGCATGACCTGGAAAGGCTGGAGAGTTGGGTGGGGAGAAACCTGATGAAATTCAACAGGGGCAAGTGTAGAGTCTTGCATCTGGGGAAGAACAACTCCATGTACCAGTACAGGTTGGGGGCTGACCTGCTGGAGAGCAGTGTAGGTGAAAGGGATCTGGGGGTCCTGGTAGACAGGAGGATGACCATGAGCCAGCAATGCGCCCTTGTAGCCAAGAAGGGCAATGGCATCCTGGGGTGCATTAGAAAAGGTGTGGTTAGTAGGTCAAGGGAGGTTCTTCTCCCTCTCTATTCTGCCTTGGTGAGGCCACATCTGGAATATTGTGTCCAGTTCTGGGCCCCTCAGTTCAAGAAGGACAGGGAACTGCTTGAGGAGTCGAGCGCAGAGCCACAAAGATGATTAAGGGAGTGGAACATCTCCCTTATGAGGAAAGGCTGAGGGAGCTGGGTCTCTTTGGCTTGGAGGAGACTGAGGGGCAACCTCATCAATGTTTACAAATATGTTAAGGGGGAGTGTCAGGAGGACAGAGCCAGGCTTTTTTCAGTGACGTCCAGTGATAGACAAGGGGCAATGGGTGCAAACTGGAGCATAGGAGGTTCCACATAAACATCAGAAAAAAAATCTTTACTGTGAGAGTGACAGGGCACTGGAACAGGCTGCCCAGAGAGGTTGTGGAGTCTCCTTCGCTGGAGACATTCAAAACCTGCCTGGACACGTTCCTGTGTGATGTGCTCTGGGTGACCCTGCTCTGGCAGGGGGGCTGGACTAGATGATCTTTCGAGGTCCCTTCCAACCCCTAAGATTCTGTGGTTCTGTGAAATTGTCAGAAACATTCTAAAAAATGACTAAAAGTTCTTGGCTTGTAGTCAGGAACATTTTCTAACTCCAAATTAGTAGTAAATCAATTTTTATTCTTACAATTTTCAGTTTCTATCTAACAGTAAGAGATGACGGACTTCTAGAGAAGATGAGAGACATGTTCATAAAATGTCTGCAGTAGCTATAACTGTCATTTAGAATCAAAAGGCAATGCTGGTTAAATATTTAGCCGTGATCTATTCTTTAGATGATGTAACTTCTATAAGAACAACAAATAACACAAAATAATCCTATTTTCAGACTGTATTGGATAGCCTCCTTTTATTTTCTTACAGATTTTCTAAAATAGGTTACTGTTTCCTTTCCCTTTTATTTCCAGGTGCATCATGTATTAAAGACTCATAATGCCTCACTGAAGCAGCTCTACACGTATCTGTTTTCGATTTCTGCTGTGAGCTTTGACTTTATTGAACTGAACTGGATAGAGAGCAGAGAAAGGTGTTAAATCTCTGATATGCTGTAAAAAGAAACTGTCTTCTCCCTTTTGAGCAATACTTAAGAAAACCAACAATTTTCTGAATTTCCCTGCATTACAGTAACATGCACATAGCTAGTGGAGGTATTTTTCAATGCATATATATACCTGCTGAAAAGCTCTCTCTGCTTGACGATCAGCTTCTACAACTTGCTTCTCGAGCTGCTGCATCTGTAGATACATAAAAACATATAATAAAATGGCCATGCCGTCTCCCTGTCGCCAGAAATACCACAGTGAAACATATTTTCACAGACTGTTTTGAAAAAGGAAAAGACAGGTTGTGGGTAGGAGCACAAAAATAAATAAAGGGATAAACAGCGTGACAGACTGGGAAGATAATTAATCATTGTGACTGGATTAAAACATTGTTAAGATTCTTTTACGGAAAAAAAAAAAAACAACATAACAAAACAACTTTTCTAATTTTCTTCATAGTACAATTTCATGGCTGCTATATGACATCCTGCTTTTTTCCCCCACTACCAACAGTAGAAATTCCTTTGACATTAGCCCTGAAACTTTCCTCATGCAGGCTTATACTCTTAGAAAGGGCTAAGCTCCTTCATGTCCTTCCAAAACCGGCAAAAGTAAAGGGTACTTGGCACATTATACAATTTGGCCTCCAGTTCTTCTGAATTCAACAGATGTAGCTTTTGGGAGGAACTGTGCTGCAAGGCCTGTCCCATACTCCTCCACCCCGTGCACGAAAGGAGGCATGTGGCAGAAGAGACATGGTGGATTCAGGTGCTACAGAGAAAAAAAAGTGAAAAGCCACAGCAGAAATGGATGAAGACGGAGACCAACACATGAGGAGGGAGTACAGGTCCCTGCAGAAACCCTGATCAGTCACATTATAATGAAGTCTAATAAATTACAGGCTCAACCTTTGCCCTGGACCTCGGAAAACCCCTGCATTTTACATGATTTATTTTGAAAGCTTTTCCAACAATGTGGAACAGAAAAGGCCAAAAAGAAACTTTTTCAAAACATTTTGTTATATTTTGGTAAGAGCTCTCTAGTCTGATTTTGGTGAACAATACAATTATGATTTCTTTAAAAAGTAAACTGAGGTTTGAAAATATACTAGAAAGTGGCTAAGGAAATGAATATATTATTTCACAACTTTAGGACCTACCAGTTCTCAGCTAAGACCTCCATTCATGCGAAGGGATGAAACATCAAATACTTAACATACTCAATATTCAGCTTCAGAATTGTTCATAGAAAAGCATATGATACAAATAATGCAAATGAAAATAATTTATTCCTTCTCTACTATACTACTTGGTTGTTAAATAATCAGTTTCATTCTGTCCAGTTTGTATTTGGTTTCTGGCATCTTTCTGTTTCTTTTTCTTTTTTTTTTTTTTTTCCTCTCCCCAAATTATTTTGTCAATCACATTAACAGTTTTGTTTACTTTTAGCACCTCATTCAGGCATGGACACCAAGTCATCATTTTCTATCAATCAAAAACTGAAAGCAGAGAAAATGAGTTTTCACTAACATTTAAAAAAAAGCTGTGACTGACCTTCTAGTACTTTCTCATATGCTATAAAAACCTAAAGTCTACATCATAATACCACAAGACATTGTTGATAGAAGAGCCACAAACATTTCGTAATACTGGTGGTTACGGTCAGGTCCCCAGTGAGTTGTTTTGCAATAACAGTTCTAAGGAAATGATCATCCCAAGTCATTCATGTACAAATAGTCTGGACAGACCTTCATTCTTCCTCTTGGGTCACATGTATTTAATTTTTTTTTAACTTTGAGTTTAATTTTCAGATATTTGAATTCTAAAGTTACTTTCCATCTGTCTTTTTGGTTTTATGTTCAAATAGAAGCTTGGTTTACAAGACTCACTTTAATATATTTTGAGACATATCTTTTTTAGTCAGTTGAGGATTCAGAAATCCAGGTGATTTCTGCATATATGGTTAGCTAACATTCCACTGTAGTAAAAACACTATGCCAAGCCAAGCAGAAGTGTTAATACTCTATAATATTTTGCAAGAAAACTCCTTCCGGTATTTATAATGTGAAATTCTCTGTTGCCGAGTAGCAAGTTGTTCATCAATTTTTACAGGCAAACAATTTGTAAGTGCACATGATTGCCATAGCAGTAATTGGCAATTTATTTATGTCCCATAAGTAAAATCCTGTTCAGCTGTAAGGTCTTACCAGAACCTGGCAGATTTAATAAATGCAAATGTCATCTGAAAATGCTGCTTGCCAGGTCCACATATCTGCCGGTGCAGCTCAACTAGCTCCAATATGGCTTAAACCTGAAAACAACTAGTCTCTCTAGCAGTATCTAATGATCACTGAACCACTGTACAAGCATTAACCAGTAGTGCTGCTCTTCTAAGCAACAGTTTGAGTCCTGGATAACACAGTGCACTACAGACCTAAGTTCCTCCCCTGTTTCTCCTCTGAAACTCTATAGTTCACCTCTGGCTAGGAATATATACTGTTGCACTGGACCAGGAACATAATAATATATTTAAATAGAGTACTGGGGCAAAGAACATGATTTCAATAAAGCTGTTGCTAAGATGAATGTAAAGCTAGGAGCCAAATGAGCTGAGGGAATAATTACCAAGAAAAATAGCATTCAGAGTTTAAAAATGGAAGTATAAGGTTTATTTTTGCTTCTGTAAAAGTTAACTATTTCAAGAAGGCATGCTAAGAAGCTTTGGGTGATCTCACAATACAGATACGTCAGTCAGCTTCCTGGCAACAACTAAAAGAGAGATTTCATTTGGAAAATTTCTAAAAGTTCTTCAGTTTATTTTAGGAGGATCCTGTTAACAAAAAAATTTTTAAAAAGCATCTGTATTATTCAGTAAGAATGGAATACCACGGTTACCAAACATGAGGACTTATTTTACAGTTAAATTGGCCAGGATTTCAATAATTTGATGCTACATAACAATAACAAAATAAGTCTTGATTTTCCCTTTTATTTAGAATATATATAGGTTTGTTTTGAAGTGTTTATTGTAACAGTAACAAAACTTTAAAATTATATAATGTTTTTCCCATTTGCATAAATAACCTCCAACCAATCCACAAAATAGTTTTGCCTAAAAATGAGATTTACATCCATACTCTGACTGCTTTGCTACTCTATAGGTCTGTGAAGTTAAAAGGAAAAAAATACTGCTTTAGGATACTTTGGAGGCTTTCAAACTTGTTGGGCAAAAGATTGGAACTAGTTCCAAGGGAAGGATTTTGTTTCACAAAGGAAACTTAACCTTAAACCTTCTATTTAAGTTAGTAAGAGGTTTCGTAACAAAAATCATAGCATTACTGAGAGCGAGAGAGAGAGGAGAAGTTGAAAATATGTGACTGGGCTAATAGCTAATTGTTTAAAACAACAGTTATACTTTCAACTCCTCAAGAATAAAATTCTCTTTACCAGTGACTATGAAGAAAATTTCACACCATGGATATATAGCGTAAGATCCTCAAATTATTAAAAAAAAAAAAAAGGCAAATGATACCTAAACTTAACCTCACCAAGGAACTGGCATGTAACTGTAGCCATTTTCACATTTGGAGGCAAAGGTCAGTGCATTACAGATGCAGAAGAAAGAACTCTTACCTATGGCTGCAACTTGAATATTTATGAACAGCTCTGACTTTATACAGAAAGTGATATGAAAAACAGAAAAGTCTGTTGATTTAGACCTCTGTCCCACCAGCTTCTTTCTATATAAATCTATGCAAATCACCAGTATCACTGGAAATAAATGGTATATATCAGCTGTTAGGCTAGATGTTTCTTGAATGAACTACAGTGTGTAAAGTATCAATAAAGTTGGCTTCCCAGAACAAACAAGGAGGGCCAGCATGTCACTGATAACATTTTGCATGTTAAGTATATTTAAGCTTCATTTTCTATCATGTTCTGAATGGGGTAACTTGAAATAATGCCCCAGTTCAACAAACCTCCCATGAGGAATATTCTTGTCATGCACATAACGTAACCTGATGTAGTTGAAGATGTCTCTGCTCACTGAGGGAGTCGAACTAGATGAATTGTAGAGGTCGCTTCCAAAACAAACCATGCTGTGATTCTATGGTCTGTGACTGGTTCAGAATTTCCAGAATTCATTAAGGATACAGAGATGTCCTGGCATAATCTATATGGTTTTGGTTCTACAGTCTTAAAATATAAAGAATAAAATGTTTTAGGCCCATGAACAAAAAATACACGCATACTGACAAAAGAACAGTATCAACACTGGTACAGAAGAACGGACTGCCACTTTAACCTGCACTTTCTCCTTCTCTTTTTTGAGTGCAAAAATCCTCTTATTATTTTCAGAAAATGCATTAGTGCACGCTGCATCAATTACCTGAATTATGGAAAATAGTATCTATTGTTAAGAAACAGATTTGTTTTTAAACTTCGCAAGGAAACAACTGCTCTACATCTGACACTCATCAAATTCAGCTATTTTTGTTCAAACAATGAACAATGCCACATGTGAATAAATACTGAATGCTTTGAAGAAACATGGCAGCAATAAAAACAAAGAAGTGCACTGCCTTGGAGGTCTGGACATTGAAGCACAACACACAGTCACTGAGCCTTTTTTACAATAGAAAAGCAAATCACATAGTGATTTTTTTTTCAGAGTTCACCTGGAGGCTTCTTGACTGTATTCAGAAATGTTCAACATACATTTTTGTGTAAGTAAAGACATTTTTGTTTTATTAAAGCATGTACAAACTCAAAAGTCACTGCTCATAAATTTCAAAAGATACTCCACTTGTATTCACATTGTGTATATATACTTTCATTTATATACATATATATGCAGATAATTGTTTCTGTAATGTGAGTTGGAGAGAAATTACAGCACTAAATTGATAATTTTCCTCATATTTGAAATAATTATTTAATAATTTTAAAGGAAATATTTGATTTTAAAAATAAAAATTGTTTGAATTCTTTCCTTTTTGAGATTTGAAAATTAATGTTATTTATGGGAACAAAAACCTAATTTTTTAACCAGGTTAGTTTTCAACATAGTAACTTGACCCACTCATATTTAAAATTTACATTGTAATCAGCGCATAATGCACTGTTTCCTAATTTTAAATATTATAAACAACACAGTTGTATAACACAGACTTTTTGGAAATCTTTCTGAAATAAATACAGGAAAAAATATGACCATTAATGAATGAAAAGCATCACTTCTCTGTAAGCCTTTCCAGGCATGCTGGTAATAGGTCCGAGTTTTCAAAAAGGAAAAAGGAGTTAAGACCTAATGTTTCTGAAGCAGAAATACAGCCTATTAATTAATTGCAGAACTTCCAGTGACTTAAGGATGGTATGTTTAGAGTCTGCTTTTTTCCTTGCATTTCAATTTTTCAATTCTTTCTCATCTGAAAAAAAGGTCCAGACTATCTCTGGTTGAAAAATAGTGTTCCACATAACTGGAAAAGTACTACATCTGTCTCTTTTTAGATTTAATGAACTATCAGTCCTCATACCACACAGGACTTACCAAAAGTGAACAATTCTGGGGATATGGTTGCTTCTATAAGAGGGATAAACACATCTACAACTGTCTCTCAAAGGTGCAAGCAGATATAAACAGGTGATGAATAAACATGGAATAGAAATTACAAGACCCTAATTTCCACATTGACTAAAAAAAGATTTTGGAACTGCCTTCTAATAGAAGCTATAAATGCAGAAGTTCTCACTTTTTATGTGGCACTTGGAAAGTTTTTTAATTATTTGAAGAATATGCCTTCCAACTACATTAGAGCACTGCATGGGATCTAGATTTCCCCTTTTGGTTCTATATTCCTACGTTTAAACCAAATTTTTTCAACAAATCTCTGCATTACCCTATGAAAAGAGCCATCCCTGCTTAAAAGCAAGGCATGTCTGTCAGTGGCTTTGATGACCACCAGTTCTCATGTTTTAAAATATGCTATGCCAAATCTATACATGTATAAAGCCCTGCATAAATTTGTCAATTAAAGCAATGGTAAAACTGTTTTACAAGTATGAATTACTCTTTACAAAAAGGTCTCTCTTCTGATAGTTTAGCTAAGAGTAACACAGTAATATTCCTCCTACTTCTGTAACTAATTTATTTTAAATGTATTTTTTCTATACATCTAAACATCATTCCTTCTGTTTTGACACTGATTTCTACGTATTAAGGACAGTTCTAAATCTTTATCAACTACAACAAGCTTTAAAATAAGATCAATTAAGCCACATAAGGAAAATGCCTAAAGAGCACAGATGTAAAATAAAGACACTGGTATTTCATAGGAAAAATAAACGAGGTAATTTGTGAAGAAGGAATTAGCACGTCTTGGGTAAGATATACTTTGTTCTTTTCTGGATGATTTTTCTATCCCAAAGGCAACACAATATTGAACAAGGCTTACATTTTCTAGAATAGCTTTGCATTTTAAGTAATTAATATAAATCCATTTTGTCTCATAAATCTTGGAAGTGATACTTCAGACCTACCTATATTTATAAAATTAAATATGCCTTCAGTAAAAAATGAAATTGGATACTTTGGCAGAAAAGCTTTTCTCTAGCACTAGATGCAGTCTATAAAATATTTCTCAATGGTGTGGATTTGGAATCATACAGTGGTTTGGGTTGGATGGAACCTTAAAGATTATCTTGTTCCAACCCACCTGCCATGGGCAGGGGCTCCTTCCACTAGACCAGGTTTCTCCAAGTCTCATCCAACCTGTCCTTGAACACTTCCAGGGAGGGAGTCTCCATAACTCCTCTGGGCAACCAGTTCCAGTAAAGTAATGTCCTTCTAAAGTAAATAATGTCTTTCTAATATCTAATCTAAATATACCCTCTTTCAGCTTAAAACTGTTCTCCCTTGACCTATTGCTACATGCCCTTGCTAAAAGTCCCTCCCCAGCTTTCCTGTAGTCCCTTCAGGTACTGGAAGGCTGCTGTGAAGTCTCCCCGGAGCCTTCCCTTCTCCAGGATTAACAACCCTAACTCTCTCAGCCTGTCTTCACAGGAGAGGTGCTCCAGCCCTCTGATCATCTTTGTGGCCCTACTCTGGACTCACTCCCAACAGCTCCGTGTCCTTCTTGTGTTGGGGGGCTCCAAAACTGGACACAGTATTCCAGATGGGGTCTCACAAGAGTGGAGTAGAGGGGGAGAATCACCTCCTTTTGATGCAACTCAGGACACTGTTGGCTTTCAGGGCTGCCAGCGCACATTGCTGGCTCATATGGAGCTTCTCATCAACCAACACCCCCAAGTCCTTCTCTGCAGGACTCCTCTCAATCCATTCTCTGCCCAGCCTGTAATTGTGCTTAGGATTTCCCCGACCCAGATGCAGAACCTTGCACGTGTCCATGTGGAACTTAATGTGGTTTGCATGGGACCACCTCTCAAGCTTGTCAAGGTCCCTCTGGATAGCCTCCCTTCCCTTCAGTATGTTGACAGCACTGCACAGCTTGGTGTCATCAGCAAACTTCCTGAGGGTGCACTCAATCCTACTGTCCATGTGGCTGACAAAGATGTTAAACAGTGCTGGTCCTAATACCAGCCCCTAAGGAACACCACTCAACACTGACCTCCACTTGGACATTGAGCTGTTGACTGCCACTCTTTTAGTCATCACAATGAAGAACTGCTTTCTGAACCCAATCTTTGTTTTGTCATAGATCTCCCCAAAAGGGCTAATGCAAAAAGCTAAGTCTTAATGGGGCTCAAATGTTCCTAAGCCTACTCACAGATCATGGTGAATTGTCTTTACTATTTTACTGATTCACAGTATATGGAATTTTACTGCTTGTTATTATTTCCTACATGAAAAAAACAACAACTGAGGTGAAAGAATTAGTTATCTGGCTTAAATCCCAAAAGCTCCAGCCATATTTTCCCTTCAAATCCCACCTGAATGCCCACCTAGTTTATGACTACTGCAAAACTCAGCTTAGTGCTCACAATCTGGCAGCTCACAAGCTGCCACTTTTCAGTGCACTCCTGTTTTATCTTCTCCCATCTACCTGTTAAAAGGTAAAAGGGTACAATTCTTCTCATGAAAAAAGCAGGGTCAACTATTCTTCTGAAAATTTGCCATCTATATAACTTCTCCTCTTCATTTTATCTCTCTTGAGAGTGCTCACCACAGGGATTATTTATTTTCTCTGCCTCAGCTGTGGTCAGAAATATGGAGTGTAAAAGTAATTTGGGTCTTTAACCCCAACTTTATATATGTATGTAGGTGTCTACACAGATGCTACTCCTGCTTCTTCTGAACTGGCTAGTCTTGATGTGCAGAATCACAGTCTGGCCACTTCCAACTACAGCAATGTCTGGCACCGCTCTTCTAGTTAAGCAAAATGCACTTCTTAATTTCAAGTCTCTCTTTAACTCTTCTTTTTAGCTCTTCAGCTCATTCATATGAACTATGTTTAGCACAAAAGCCTTTCCTTGGAACAAAATGAAACCTACAAAAATTATCAGTCTCCATCTGCTCAGTTTCCAAAATGATAAGGCTCAAAATTTGTATCAGTCTCCATGACATGAGACCATTTTTACCTCCGAGTTATATTTTACTTCTTCCAAGTTCTTTTCAATATTTAAATATGATTTTAATAATAATTTTTTAGCTCAAAAGGTTTTCCTAGTGCTTGCTAGGTGTGTGAAAAGCACATATGAAAAAGCAATCTTTCCCCTTTCAGTTGAGTTCATTGTAGCAAAATTAATGATTTCTTCTGGAATTTATATAAATTAAAAATATGGAACAGAAAAATCCAGAGAAGGAGCTCTTCCAGAATTAGTAGTCTAGGACAGCTGCCAGCAAATATAGAGACTTCAAAAGTTAAATTCAGCAGTGGGATTTGGGGAGGCAGCATAGTGAAGGTCAAATGAGCAGCATGTAATGTTGGCTGAATAATTGTGTTTTTCCCAACGTCAGTCACAGGACTTTCTTAAGCGTGGTGAAATAGTAGAAGCATTCACTCTTTCTGTCTTCTTTTCCAGCTTACATCTTGTCTTGATAGTTAAGTTGCAGAGACACAATCAAATAGAAATTATGTAGATGGCCACTCTATCACAAACAGACATCATTATAACATTCAAAATCTTGAAAGAAGTGAAGATACCGTTTAGCAAGATGGAAGAATGTACCAAAGCACTTTAGCAGGCAAGGAAAAATAAGTATCACATAGTGCTTAAAATGAAAATAGTAATCTATCAACCACTTGGTTGTTAATCTGTATTAAAAGGCAGCTGCCTGTTTTGTTTTGCTTTGATGATTGTACTGCAGTTGTGGAAATTCTGCCACTTCTGTCTTGCTGAACTATGACTTCTGTTTAGAGCCAAATGAACATCTGAAATAGGAGGTTTTTTTCCCATGGCACTAACTGAGATGTGAGGAATTAAAAAGCAAAAGTACCACTGAATGCCAAACTGTAAAAAATGGAAAACTTGACTGAAACTGAATTTATTCATGAAATACAAGTGCATAGGACACCTAGGAAACACAGACAATAAAGGCATAAGCGATTCCAGAAATACATGTAAGACAACATAATGCAGTTTGAAGACATGACAACAGATATTTAAAGACTGAGGGGATGAAAATTAACTGCATAATTTGTAAATTTAAAAAGAAATCCCTCCATGAAAAATGGAGGAAAAACATCTTGTAGCTCCTACAAGTAAAATGCTAAACAAATACTAGATCAGCTAAGGATCTGCACAGGTGTCTGCCCACTATCACAACTTCCACAGCTTCCATCAACTTCCTTATCTCCGATGGGCTGGAATAGTGTGGATGCCCTCATCTCAATACCAGCAGAGGGAAGATACTCATCCTCTAGCCTCTCCACAAGGGCTGTGGAGAGTGTGTGCCATTACTCAGACTGGCCTCTACAAGAGCAGCTAATTTATTGCTTCCTGAGTTCTCTTATTTTCTTTTATTTTTCTTTTTTTTTTTTTTCCATCCTCACCCTGTGAAGTTTAGAATAGTTGTTCACTGTTATAAAAAAGCATGGCATATATTTTTAGACAAGGAATAAAAAAAGAGTCATAAGAAGAAAGGTATAGGTATTAAAAAGGGCCTAAAGATTCTAACCAGATAAACTGTTAAATTTTATCCTCCTTTAACTCTTCTTGCTTTCTCCTATTTGTATCTTCCTAATTGCATCTGAAGCTTTTTAAGTGCAACTGAAATACTGAAAAATAATTTTAATTCTCATAACTTTGGTACTACGTTATTTTGCTCCTTTTTACTTTACCCTTCATAATCCTTTGAATGCAACTGGAAATACTTGTACTTTTTTACAGTCTTCATATTGGCAATCACTGCACAAGTCAAATGTGTTATGGACTTTTCCTCTGAAAACTTTCATTTTGACATTGTAATGCCACAGATAACAAAATATGCTGCATCTGCTTCATTTGAAATGTGAAATAACATTCCATAAGTACGCTTGCAAAATGAATACAAATACAGTGGGACATGGATTTAGTTGTTGGTTTGTAAGATGAAGTCAGGAATGTGTTATGCTTTGGAATATACTGGACATAGAATCTGGACTAAAAATCACCTATAATTCAATGTTAATATTCTGTACAAAAAAAATAAATATTACTGCTTTTGTTACATACACACTCGTTTGCCAGCTGAGCATGTATACAGAGAATATCCAAATGGAAGGTTAAAAGAAAACAAATCAATACATACATGAAAACATTTCTCTCTCTTAATCATTTATATTTGTTGAAAACAAGTCAAAGCATAAAATAATGACCCTCAGCACTGAAGGAAACAAAGTTGGGAGACATTCATGTCAATGTTGAGTATTATTGGACAGCCCATAATGCAACTTTGGGAAAGTGCCATATTCAATCCTTAGGGGGTCTGATGAAAAAGAAATTCAGTGAAGGCTGCCCAAGAGGAAACTTTACACAGCTATGTAGTCCTTCCACTAAAATGATTTTTTAGTGTTAGGAAAAACATTAACTTTATACCTGATGTTGCTCACATATTTTAGGTGAAAACTGTACTTACTATGAAAAGAATGAGGGTCACCAACATTTCCTATGTCATAAAAAGCTAGACAGGAACTGAACTTGCCACAGAATACTGTAATATTTTACTCAAGGAAGGTTTTTTTTAGTAAACTCTTTGTATGCATAAGAATCAAGCTGCATTGAAATAAATGCTTCTACTTAAAACTTGGTTCCACAGCCATCCTAAATTTGGCGTACTAGGGATAGTTTCTACATCATTCCTTAAATTCCTGTAAAGACCTCTCCCACTTACAGCAGCAGCTTCTGCTTAAAACTCCAACAAGGTCTCTTTCTTTGCATGTTAGATTTATAAATATAGACTCTTTACTTGGCAAAAGGAAAACAAAATACTCAAACAAATCAACAACAGCAAATTCATTTTCTGAAAACATGGTCTATTCCTTTGCTCCTCTCCCTTCATCTCCCCAAAGTCACTACAACATTAAAGTGCTAGTAGCATTACTTCTGAAATGCACTTACAATGCAAATTTCTCAGACTCCTCAACCACTGAGGTTCAAGGATGAGTATTTGCTGGACTTACAAAACCTAGTACTTTGTTTTAGCTTTATTTTTTTTTATTAGAACACATCTATTACAAGAACATACGGAAGACTTCCATGTTGATTTTTCATTTATTTGAAGGGCACGATAAAATAAACTAACTTTGCAAAGGTATGTGATTTCCAGTATATAAATCTCTCAATTAATCTGCGGTCTGAATGTATTTAGAGAAGCACATAGGTCACAAATATTGGAAAAGGATAAGAGTGAAGCAAAACCTTATTGAAAACAGGTTTTAGACTAAGTTACAGAAAAATCTAAGGGGAAAAAAACAATGGCAGTTTCTGACAAGTCATACACACAGTGTAATGGGATGTAAACTCCTTTTCCTGCTTCACTGTCTTGAAGAGATACCTTTCAAATACAAGCAGAGGAGGAAGACAGGGCAATTACCACCACTTCACTTATCTTACCTTCCTGTCAAGACCACCTGTTTTGTTATAGTATCACTGTCTCTCTGTTTTCTACAACAATTACATAGCTTAATACCCATGAGAGTTTTATGTCTGTCATGCTATGGTACTGTGATTTCTGTTGCTATTTTGAAGTAGAATGCTGTCTGGTGCTATTATTCAATGTTTTAGCACACATTTCAGAGCACAGAGATGATTGTAAACAAAACCACAAATAAAGGCCTGTGCTAATCAAAGAAAGAGTGAGAAATATTTGTGCGCTTTGTGAATTTGTTTCATTCTATAACAGGTAATAAATCTACAAAGTACCTCCCGTATTCCCCTTTCATTATTAGTATCAGGATGCCCACCAAGTATTGGCTGATCAGGTCTTCGTTATTCATTTTGCTAATTCCCAAACATATTTTTGAGTAACAATGCCATGCAGTCTCATCTCAAACTAGCGCAAATGTATCTTTCCCTTTACTGAGAATTGTTTGTATAGTTTGGAATTTAAAAAAAAAATATGTGAGAAATAACCACTGGATTGTTACAAATAAAACCAACATACCAATAAATGTATCTAAGACTTTAGTGCCCATTTTGAAAATTGTTGGGTTTGAATTGTGCAAGATTGATAAATCTGCAGATGAATGTGGTCTGGTTTTCTTGCACTCTGACCAGTCTTTGATGTGTGTCCCAACTGAATTCCAGTTTTTGAATGAGAGATTCATATTAAAAAATCAAAGTGAAAAAGTGAGAAGGATCGCTTTTCATGAAGTCTGCTAATGCTCTGTTCTGCAGAGTAATATACCCAGTTATCCCAACTGAATAACTGTTGAACCCATGGTCTTCAATGGTAAATATTTCTCCCATTTTTACCTCCTGTAAACACTTCTATAATTTCTGAGGAAGCTAAGGCAAACTAAAACAAGAGGGAAGTAACATGACAAGTTCTTAGGATTTTTTCATCTATTTTGCAGTCATTTTTCTCACAGATGAGAGAGAATAAGTAATTTGCCTTTGAATGCTTTGTTTCAGATACAGTGCTGAAGAGTTGTGATTTTATCCCTCTTCTTTTGTTGTTTTTTTTTAATTCTTACTTTTGAAACTACACGATTATGCATGCATTTCTATTAATTTAAGAGGGCATTTCTAGCAGTTAAGAGCCTGTAAATGCAATGTGTAAGGGGAAAAAATAAAAAGAGAAAGAGAAAGCATTCAAACTTCTAAAATCAAGACAGTTTTGTGAAGTGCTGTTGGTGAGTCTTAACTGTAATAATCATCAGCTGCATAAAACACAGTAGTTATGGCTGCTGGAGAGTCCCTAGAAAAGTCATGTCCAGTGTTTAGCCACTTGACTTCCATCCCAAACAGTTGTGATCCAAATGGTGTAAAAAGACAGAAGAGACATGTGACATCTATCAGCCCCAACTGTGTATGCATCCAATAGTCTGCTATAGCAGACAGCACTCTTTGATGGATGTTCTCCTCCAAGACTGATGATAGTGAGTTACTACCTCATCTCTGGGCTTTGCTAACTGCAATGAAGGAGACAAGTAGTCTTCCCTTTTTGAAAAACTTTAAAATGAAATGGAAAAGGATGGCATTTGTTCAGCTGGTCACACTTTCAAATCCCAGTATTATGAAATACGCATGACCAAGTCTTTTGTTAATCAGGATAACAGAAGCTTTCTGAGTAGAAGGACTTATAAGAAGGTCCTTATAAAATTTAGTGACTGGTCAATGAAGTAAGAAATGGTGCATTACATAGAGATCTAAAGGACTTTGAGAAAAATAATGAAATTCAGATAGTTATCTCTGTGAAAACATACTTGATAGTTAATTCAGCTGTCAAAGGAAACTAAATGTTAAGCATTACTAGGAAAGGAATGGAGCATGTAACAGCATACATCACCCACCGTTCTTTGTAAATACAAAAATACATGTAGAGTGATTTTTATAAAATAACTTAACTAGATATTCATTGAAAATATTAATGATAACAGAGTCCCAAAGATTCTCTAAAATGTTTTGCCCCTTTTAATTTTTAAATTGCCTTGTTTGTGAAAATGTTGCCACATAAATACAATGGTGATCTTTTCAAATATACTGAGTCATAGCTGGAGATGCATTACTATAGGAAAAACAAGTAAATTATATTATTTGCTAAGGAATACTGGGAAAATAATATTTCTGGATACTCTCCCCAGTGATTTCTGTGCCTTAAACTGCCCCCTTCCTGGAGGTGTTTAGGGCCAGGCTGGATGAGGCTTTGTGCATCCTGATCCAGTGTAGAGGTGTCCTTGCTCATAGCAGGGAGGTTGGAACCTGATGATCTTTAAGGTCCCTTCCAACCCTAACCATTCTATGATTAAATCAGATCTTAAAATGCCTAGGAAAAACGTGTTAAACATTAACTTCAATGTTGTAAAAAAGATTCTCGAATACGTCTTTTTCTCTGAAGGAGAGTTGCCAGTGTGTTCGTATTTGAAAATGAACATTTCTTGCTGGCAAATCTAATGTGTGAAATTCTTTCACAGCATTAAAACATACCTGTTTTCTATACATTTTGTTTTAAAATGCTTTTTGTTTATTTCCTCTTGAAAAAACATCAGTACTTGTAATCTCAAACCATTACATGATCAGCCCGCATCATCTAATAAAATAATTTATGCAGCATTAAAATTCATACCACAGACTTACCTTTTCTGCTAACAATTCTCTGATCTTGCTTGCCTGGAGACGAAATTTCATTAACTGTGACTCCAGAGTTAAACATCTTTCCTTCCAGTTTACGGTACCTTCTGGCTCTGAAAGTTCAGCCATATTTATGCTGGAAAAAGAAAGGGAAAAAAATCCCCACATCAAATTGAGTCTGTATTTAATGTCTGACTTTTTTTTAATGTACATACCAACTTATTTTACATAAATCTCTAGAATGCCCCCAAATTTTGTATGTGTATAGCTTCATAAAACTTAGTAAAACTATATTAGTCTATGAAAGCCTTATCATAACTGGGAGATTTCTGAAATATGTGTTAATAATATTTAGGTTTATCATAATTTAATTTCTTCAATTATTTTTGGGCTACAATACGTTTGATGAGCAGAGGCACATCATGTAATCTTCAGTTACTGTATATATCCTTAATTACAGAGAAGAGGCTTGTAGAGAACTGAGCTTTGGCTGAGAAAATGCCTTTTATAGTTTAACTACCTGTGTGTTAGTACCACTTTTGGTTTTACGTAAGTTTAATGTTTAGCAGATGACTCTTTTAAAAGTGTTTCAAAAATTCTCATGCTCAATCAAATTGTCTTGAAAATAATACCCTTAATGAGATGCAAAGGGGAGTTTATGGTTCAAAATGTAAAGGCAGGTGAGCAAACAGTCCCCAGTGGGTCCCGCACATAAAAAACAATCCCTTTACATCAGCTGTTGCAGAACTCAGGACATCCTGATTCATGCATGTTTCGGGTTCAAATCTGTGCTTGAATCTACATTTAACTGCTCATGCCTCTAGAAATTAAACTCACTGCCCTTTTGGACAAACATTGTTGGAAAAATTATTCAGAATGAGAGATGGCTCATCATGGCTTGAGTCTGCGAAGCGAAGAAAATAATTTGTGTGTAAGCAGAAGGACTGGGCTCTGTTGTATCCCAACTATTTGTAGACGGCTTAACAGAGAGTAAGTGGAAGGCTGAGGGCAGCCATTCAGTTAAATAAGTCCCCTTATGAGCAAAGGCCCAGGCCTTTGCAGGTCTCTGAACACATAGGTTTAGCTTTGAAAATAAAGCTTCAATTTCCCCTAAGTATTCAATGTATCTCTGAAATAACAAACAGTCATAAAAACACCACTCAGAGGAAAGCAGCTGGAAGATCACAACAAATAAAACATAAGGTCATAAGGTTATGCTGTATGTTTGTTACCTTTGTCATGAGCAATGAGAGTCTGGCAAGGAAAGGCAAGTAGCAACCATTTTCAGTGTGAAGAAAGGGGCTGGCACAGGAAAATCATGCATAATACAGATCTATACTGCAACTCCTGACTCAGCATGGATTAATAAGCAACGTCTTTGAGAGCCCCCCTCCCCATGTGTACTCCAGTCCTTCAGAAGCCTGGGCTCATGCACTCTTCTTCCTCACATTGTTGGAGGAGGCAGCTCCACTTCCCTCTTTCCCCAAACTCTCATCAGCTAGAGGGGAAGGACCTATGGATTTATCTATTCCACTGTTCCTGACACCAGGAATAAAAAAAGGCAAAGCATTGCAAGAGGTATCAAAATCATGAGCAGGATTCAAAAAAGTCCTTAACAATACATTAATATTTTCTAGTTCTAAATTTTCAATTATTCAAATTACTCTCAAGTTCATTACAGCTAAGCAGGTGAAAAACTTCCTGTCTCAAAACTTTCCTTCCTTTCATGTACCCTAATTATTTGTTCCTTTCATTCTGTATCTTAAGTTAGAAGGAAGAGGATCACCACAATCACTTGTCTGAAGGTAAACTGCTCCACTCTTGACTCTCTTCTCTTCTTGGTACTTCAGGCTATGATTCAAACTGTTAACCTTGAGGCCACAACCATCCCTACTCAGGAATCCTCCATCAGGAATCCCAATGGACTCACTAGGATTTAAGCATGTTATTAAAATAGTTTCCCGAGCTGATCCTTCAACACCCAAATTATCAACTTGAAGGACACAAGCATTTCAGCTTTCTGGGTGATCAGTGTTTTCTACCATTTCCACCCTTCTTTTAAGCTTGGCAGAAAACTCCCTGGACTGTCAGGGAACCAGGTTGCTCACTGTTGTCCTGTCCCAAATCCTCACTCCTCTCTCCTTGTGCAGAGTTCCCACATTCAAGGAGGGAAGGTGGCACTTCCAAGCCACAGCTTCCGCTTCACAGAAGCAGCAGAAGTTTCAGATGCAGATTGATTTGGACAACCTGGATTCTGCTCTCCCAAGTAACAAGGAATGACAATTTTTTTTTCTACTATTTAGGATTTTTTTTTCACTAATTACAGCTACATAAAACAGAGATTAACTCAGCCAGCATCTGGTCAACAGTAGGATATTACAGTGCTTGTAGTAGTGAAAACACAAACAGATCAAATAGTGAAACAATTTTTGCTTTTTGGTGGCTGTAATATTACAGGGTGGAGTTAAAAATATTTGTCTTTTAAGAGACAAAACATTTGAGTAGATTAATTTCTGGCAGCGAGCAATGTGTGCAGCCAAGTAGTTTCTCAGTGTCCAACCAATTAATACTCCACTGTTTAAACATTACAGATAGAGTTTGAAAATAACTCTTTTTATTGTGGGAAGTTTGTTAGAGATTATAATAATTTACTTCACATTTTCCAACAAGCCAATGGGTTCTGGAAATACTTACAGGCACTGTTTACAATTGCAGAGTGAATAATCTTACTTTGAATCAATGACTTCCTGTTTCTTGTTTGATTCCCCAAGGGAGGACAAAAATTAGTTCATCTCTCTTGGCTTAATAGAGTACTCTGAATCAGCAAACCTACACAAAGTTCTCCCCTTCTTCCTGCTCCAGTTCCCACTGTGAAGCCCTTCGTTTTCCTCCAGTCCTCAAAAATAAATGCTTTTGAAAAGTAAACTAAAAAAGTGCCTATTAAAGCAGCAACTTCTAATTATGTAATCAAAAAAATTAATTGAGACAAGTTTGACAGGTCTGGAAAGGTTAAATTTGTCTTTTTAATTTTTTAAGTTTATAGACCTCTTTATAGGCTTCAAGAAGGGATTGATATAGTTTCCTTTTCTTTGTGGTCTGCTTGGAAATCAAAACACATTTCAGGGAGAAGGTGGGAACAATGTTCTAGCTTTTGAAGAACATAAAAAATGTACGTATTCCTTACTGCACTGTGTTTTCCTCTGTTTTTTAACAAAATGTGTTTAGCTAAACACTTCCTATTCTGTCCATATGTTCTGGATGTCTTTTCTCTGCTGGAGAAAGCTTGGTAAGTCCTTCTGTTTCAGTGCGAGTGTGTCTGCGCAGTACGTGGTGGGTTCCCTACGCCCACCTAAAATATTCACCAGCCCAGATGCATTTGGACCATACCCCTGAAATTTCAGGCCTCCACCCTTTTCACCCAAAACTCAGCATTTTCAAATATTTTTGAAGCCATAAAGGTTGGACTGGAGAAAGGAAATTATGAGACAAAGTGGACCTGTTTGGGAATCAAGGAAGTCATTCTCAGGTTTGTTGCTGGCCAGGGCCCTTGCTCATGTTGAAACACTAGTAACTTTATTTTCCACTTGACTCATTTTGCATAATTCTGTGCTCAAACTGTAGCCTCAGCTATTTAAAACTTCCCTTCAAAATATGTTCCACCAACAGTTTTTCTGCTGCTTCCTAGATATTGATGAAGCTGTTCCCGTGAGGCAACACGTCAGCCTGGGCTCTCCCACTCCAGCACCGGGCGCAGACCCCCCGGGAGCCCTCCTGACTTCAGGGGCCGGGCTGCCCCCTCCCAGCTCACGACCGAGCCACTGCGTGCCCGGCTGCCCCGCGAACGGGCAGGACCGACGGCTCATCCGCAGAGCGCTCTCAAATGCAGGTAGCAAGCAGCGTTAAAGGGCAGACCATTTCACGTCCTCTTTCTAATGACAGCAGTTTTAAAGGTCGCAGTAAAAATAACTTAATTTAGCAAGTTGTGTTTCCCTCGCTTTCCTTTTTGGGGAGATAGCAGGGACAACACGGCAAGGGCACTGCCAACAGGACAAGAGGAGCCCGGGCCTTAAGGGACCCAAAGCGACCCGAGGCTCCTCAGCCTCCTGCCGAGGGGACACCGCTCGACGCACCCCCGGGCTGCTGCAGCCAGTGACATCGCGGTGACCTAACACGACGTCACCCCGCACCGTGACCGAGTCGCCCGGGAACACCGCGTCGCCCCCCTCCCGACGCCGGGGAGGGACACCCCGCGGCGGCGCCCCCGAACCCGCCCCGCCGGGGGACAGCCCGCCGCCGCCCCGCTCGCAGAGGGAGGGAAGGGGGCAAGGAGAGGAAGGTCAAACCTGGCCAGCCGTGCCTCGCCGCGCTGCTGCTGCTGCCGCCGCCGCCCGGGCTGTGGGGGGTGCGGGGCCGCGGCTGCCCGCGCCCCGCGGCGCCCGCCCCGTCATCCCCGCGAAGCGCGGCGCGGGCGCCTGAGCGACGGCCGCCGCGGCCACTGAGGAGCGGGGGGCCGCCCCCGGCGGGGCACCCGGGCGGGGCCTGGGCGGCTCGGAGGCGGCGGGGGGAGACGTCCAGAGCCGGGGAGCCTTTCCCGTGAGGGGGGCGGGCGCCGCGGACCCGTCCGGCCCGGCGTCTCGATCGTGCCGGCGGGGTTGGGCTGCGGGGGCCTCTGCCCCGCCGCTTCTGGCTTCAGAGTGGAAGAGGGTAGGCTTAGGTTAGGTATTAGGAAGAAATTCTTCACTGTGAGGGGGGTGAGACGCTGGCATAGGTTGCCCGGGGAAATTGTGGATGTCCCACCTCTGGAATCGGCGGGATTGGAATTAGATTATTTTTTAGGACCCTTCCAAGCCAAACCGTTCTATGGTTCTTCCCCGGACGGCCGCTGGTTGCGGAGCACCGCTTCACTCGCCTGCTCTGGCCCCGACGGCGTCCCCGGGAGGGGCTGGCGGGGCAGAGGGTGGGATGGGGTGGCTGGAGGCGCCGGGCAGCCTTCCCGAAGCAGCGCACGGCCTGGTCTGTGCGGGGAAGGGCTGCGGGAGCCTGGCAGCTCTCCCGAGCAGAGCGGGTCTGAGTGTGTGCGGCACGGCTGCAGCCGCACCCCGACCTCTGCCTCCGCGTCGGGAGGGACGGCCTGCCTTTACCCCCTTCCCCACCCCAATTTTTTAAGTTCCTTTAGGAGTTTCTGATTCTCCTTCTGACCTTGTGTGTATTTCTGGAGACTATGTTAGGTCCTGAAGTTCGTCAGCTCCAACCGTGGACCTTAGAGCCGTTTACATTTTACCTTTTGGGGAAGGTCATTTGTCAAGCAGAAACCCGAAGGTTGGAACCATGCAGTCACCAGGGCAATGGTGGGGATATTATGGGATGAACAGGTCTGGCAGAGCTGGTTAATGACACACTTTGCGTTTTATTAGTAACCGGGGTGAAGCAGCAGGTGCACGTGCTGGTTAGTCATGTTGGCAGCAGACTCTTCATCCCCCCCGGCTGCAAGTACCTATGAGTACCTCTCAGGTAGCCAGCCGTCTCAGTCCCTTCTAAACCACTGCCTGAAGGATTGAGAAGTATTTGGGAAAAGCAGTTAGTATGTTGCTTGGGTGAGACATACAGGGATCTTCCTCATACACACATTACCTTGGACTGAGTCTCGAGGATTGTATTTTGTTTGGATTATGATTTAGAGAGACAAAAGTGTTTTACAGATTCTTCTGGTGCATAAACACACCACACTTCACTCTTCTCGGGTTCATTTCTAATGGTGTGCAGAGTCATTTTGTGTAAACTGCTCTTTGACAATCATCTGTGAGTCAGTGAAAGTGCTTCTTTTTTGTTGTTGTTCATTTGCAAAAAAAGGTCTTGAAAGCTCAAATATTCCCCATCTGGTTATACACACGATTTCATTTTTTCCTTTTCAGTTCACTACAGCCTCCAATTTTCCACTCTTTTGCAGTGACCTTAAAGTATCCAAACAACTTCACTGTAACTGCTTCATTTGCTGTTACTTTCCTAAGTACTTCATGTACTTTAAAAAAAAAAACAAAACTGGTAGCTAAAAAATGTGTTAAAAACACGATTGGTGATATAGCAAGAAGTAAATTATTTTCTTCCCATTACCTTCTGTCTACAGTATTCAAGCTGCATGATTCAACCAAAAAAGGATAAAAATCATCATTCGGCTCCTAACAGATGCTATACGAAGTGATTTAGCAGTGGGGTTTAATGAAAACGTTGGCCATATAATTTCCTTGAGGAGTGACACATTCTCTCTAGGTACACCGAAGATCGCAGAGAGTGTTTGAATTCGGAGCTCACTGAGCTAAGGAAGAGCGAAGGCTGCATGAATGGCACGCCGAGACCGCAAGAGGGAGAGCAAAGCCTGTTCACTAAAGGAGTGTGTCTTTCTCTTCGTTTTGTGGCTTGACATTTTCTTTGGCCTCAGTTAAAAAAAAAAAAAAAGCTCTGCAATCATGCAGCTCTTGATACTTGTATGTAAAGAGGCATGAAAAATAATTCTGGAAGAGGGAATAGGGATAGTCAGGATTTTCTCTGAACTGCCCTGAGCTGTAAAGTATGTAGAGGTGGCTAGAATCTGTGTTCAGTTACTGAAGGAAATAAAATTACCAGTAGAACAACTGGGACACATAGAACAAAACACAACTTTGTTTTGTAATTAGAATGCAAGAGGGAAAGCCATAAATCTTCCAGGCAAAGACCTAGAAAACTGTTGTACGTGTAAGCACAGTCTCAGGGGGAGAGTTGTTTCTCTGCTGCTGACACTGGTGGAAGTTACATACAAGCAGTAATAAATCGGAGTTGGAGTCTTACAAAGTATGTGCAGAAAATGCAAAAACCCTGATACACTGTAGAAACAAACTGCAAGACCAGGTATTTGCACCTTGGGATGATCATCTGTTAGTTGGCTCACTACAGAAGCAAACCAGAGTCAAAACACCATTAAATAATTGCCTCTCTAATATGGCCTGTAAATATTAGCCTCTAGATGTGCACTGAAGATGTGCATGTTGTGTGTTTTTTACTGCCTAGAGCTGACTTTAATGCAAGAAAGTAAGTTCTAGTTTCTAGTTGTCTTATTAAACAATAACCTTATTAGTTTTAAAGAATTAAGAATACTGTATTGCAAAACATTTACTTTAGAGCATGGCAGCTAATAATAATAATAATAAATGCCACTAGTTCCATTTCAGAGATTATCAAGTGTTTTTTAAACCTGCAACTAGAATGTACATTTTTGGGGTTTATGAGATTTGCATGAGTACATAGAATGTGATTCTGACATGCTAGGTCAGAACCTCAGACCCATCATGACAAACCGAGCTTGTTCTGGTTCTTTCTCACATAAATGTACATTGCAACCAGTTAAGTTTAGGTATTTTAGCCTGGTATATGTGTCTACAATTGGAAAATATATTCCAGAAAACATCTTGTGATCCAAAAATCTTGGATTATACATTGTCTTTTGTAAATTAATTTCTGTGTGGATTTTTTGAAAGGGTGATACATATTTGAGAGTTGCAATTGAGGAAAAGTTGGCATGATACTGTTGATTTTATTTGCAATTGCAAAACTGTGATATGAATAAATATATCATCTTCAGGTGCTGTTCATATTAATTTAAAAGCGTCTTGATCTTTCTTGGCAAAATCAAACCAAAACAAACCAAACAGCTTTGAAGGTTTTATTTAAGTGGCGAAGGGGAAGGCAGAAAGATCATTCCTGTTCAATTAATGTTATCACCATGACATGTTAAAAGTGTTGCCCTTTCAAGGCTATAGCTTTCAGGGATAGAAAATGGCATCTTATCTAAAGAGCCTCTAGTATTTGTGCTTCGGTGCCTTTGAGTGGAAGAATGTACAATTATTTCAGTTATTAGCAAAGGCTTTTTCTACATAAGAAAAATACGGCTTATGGGAGGGTCTGTGGCTTCCCCTTAAAAGCACAAACCTCTTTTAATTGTTTGGCGCCACACAGTGGTAAAATTCTAGATTGCGCTAAATTTCTGAGAGTTTTCAGATTATAAACTCATTATTTCCCTCTGAAATAAACTTAAAATATAAAATATGCTACTTACTGGTTATAGACATACAGACCCTTAGATCAATACTAAAATTTACATCTCAAACATAAAAATTTCCAACAGTGTGGTTTTATAGTGTTTCCTTTGAGAAGGATTTTCACTGGTGGATGTTGATTTGTCAATAATGTGAAGTCTGTGATCATAAATACAGCCCTTCAAAAAAACTAGTGATGAATTGCAGAATCTTGCTGAGACATCCCAGTAAAAATGGCTGTTCCCAGTCAGAGCAGGGGTCCATCTAGCCTGTTATCCAGTCACTAGACTGTCATCCTCAGCCAGTGTCCAAGGAGGTTACGTGTCGTTTCCCCAGAAAACTGTCCCAGTCAGCAGTTGTTTTGTGGTTAAGAGATTTTGAGAGACTGAAAATTTTTGTTTTGTAACTTTTGCTGTTTGTTTGGCGGTTGTTTTGTTTGTTTGGTTTGGTTGTTTGTTTGGTTGTTTTTTTCTTCCATGATGTAGTCCAGCTGCTTTTGAACAAATGTCATTTTCTAGATCCAAAATGTCCTAGGATGATGAGCTCCATGGTATAAATAATGTTTTTTGCTCTGGATGCACCATCTGCTTGTTCCATTTGATACCTCTTAATTTTTGTAGAGACAGTGAAAAATTATCATTTACATTTCTGGTTATTCAATTTCAGTAGTTTGTCTTTGAGAGTGGAGTTACTTACACTCTTTAATGGCTTCACAGATAAGGCACTCTCTACCTTTGGCCATCCTTCTTACCCTTCCTACCTCACACCTTTGGCCATGTTCTTTTTTGTGGAGGGATGAATACTGCACACAGCGTTCAAGGCACAGGTGTATTTATACAGCAACACTGTGATGTTTTCTAGTTTGTTTGTTATTTTCTCCCTAGCAGTTTCTAACACTGAAGGTGCTTTTTGTCTGTGCAAGATCTCTGCCTTTAGATACCTAGCAGAGCAAGCAGAGCCATGACACCCATAATTCAAGAGTCTGTTATTCCTTAGCACCAGAACAGAAATTATGAAAACAGCATGGCTTAGCTGCTTTCCAAGGTAGTTAATTATAGACTTATCAAGTTTGGAAATGACCTTCAAGATCATCAAGTCCAACCATCTGCCCTACAACCCCTAACTCCTAAACCATCTCCTGAAACACCACATCTACCCGTTTTTTGAACACCTGCAGGGATGGTGCTGCCACCACCTCCCTGGGCAGCCTGTTCCAGTGCCTGACAACCCTTTCAGTGAATAATTTTTTCCTAATAACCAATCTAGCCCTCCCCTGGCACAACTTGCAGCCATTTCCTTATGTTCTATCTCTTCTTACTTGGGAGAAGTAAGGCCAACACACACCTCACCACAACCTCCTTTCAGGTAGTTGTAGAGAGCAATGAGGTCTCCCCTCAGCCTCCTCTTCTCCAGGCTGAACAGTCCCAGCTCCCTCAGCCTCTCCCCATACGACCTGTTCTCCAGACCCCTAATCAGCCTAGTTGCCCTTCTCTGCACCCTCTCCAGCACCTCCATGTCCTTCCTATATAATGCCTGGTGAGATGCTAAGAGGTGATACGTGAGCTAGTTTTTAAAATAAGTTATTCTGGATGCTGGAAACTTGGTGTTTGTGGAGAACAGAGCAATTTAAGTTTGTGGGTCTGTTGTAATACTGTTTCATTTCTTGAGATGACTTTTTGCTTCTAACTGCACTACTAAGTGTGTATTCAAAAGTTACCCTACACCTCCATAGCACTGATGTTCCTCTAACTGGAGAAACTCGGGTAAAGCACTTTTGGAAACAAGAAAGTTCCTGGAAAGTTATCCCAAGTGTTTCAGAATATGAGCTGGAATACATAGGGCTGAAAAGGATTCTCTGAAATTGGGGAACCTGTAGGAAGATGACAGTGAATGTAGAATGTGCAGGTATTGAGTTGAGCATAAGGAACTGGGTAGGTAGCTTAGCTTGTTGAAGAATTTCCTTACACTGAAGGAGGGTGTGTTCTCTGGTTTAACTGGAAGATTAAATCACATATGAGCAATCAATCTCTCTTCGAGCTGGAGATAGTTCAGCATTTTTAAGTGGGTCACTGAGGTGCATGGTGCCCAATTAATGGTGTCAGTTCCCTAGGAATGGCTGAACACAAAACAGAGGGAAAATCAACCAACCAACCGAGAAAAACCTCAAGTTATTTTCCATGTTTTTTGATATGATTAAACCTTTTCTCAGTTCCTTTGGCTGTTACCGTGTTGGAAGTCAGAAGGTGTCAAAAGTGTTAAAGGGGGATCCAAGAGTTTGTTCAAAGTCCTGAACAAGACTCCTGGACTTCAGCTGCCTTTCCACCCCTCCCAGCCTCTTTTGCTAGGTACAGCTCATGGGCTGGGGGAAAACCAAACGTTTCCACCTGGTAGCTGACTGCTTGCAAGTTAGGTACTTGGTTACTTAATTATACAAGACTCGGAAGATTTGTGAAATGCACGTAAGTGTTGAAAACTTTAAAAAAACCAAACCAAAACCCAAACCAGCTCTGGCTAAAAATGAAGAGTTTATAAACAACAACAACAACAACAACAACAAAAGTGACTTTTAGTTTGTTTGGTTTTGTTCATTATTTTACAGTTGAGGAAAGATGCTGGTTTACCTTTTGGTTAAGACAAGGCTATTCATTCCGGAGACACCCACCCGGCTGCCCTCGGCGGCCGCCGAGGAGGGTGCGCTGGGGCCGGGCAGGCCCCGAACGGCGCCGGCTGCCGAGGGGCACCCGCTGAACCCCTCCCGCAGCACCAGGCCCGGGGCTGCCGGCCTGCAGCGGCGCCGGGGGCCGCTACGTGGGGCGGGCGGGCCGGGGAGGGCCCGAGGGGCGGGCCCCGCGGCCTGGTGGGCGGGCGGCGGCTCCGGCCCCCTCGGGGCGGGGCGGCGGGGACCGGGACGGGAAGCGGCGCTGGTGGGTGAGTCTCCCTGCCCCCGGGTGAGGGGCTGGCTGGGTGCTCCCGGCGTTCCCCTTCGCCTCCGCTACAGCCCGCTGCCGAGCCGCGGCCTCCGTGGCGGTTCCTCCGCCGCCGCCAGGCCCCGCCGCGCACCGAGGCCCCGCCGTGAGGCCGCCGGGACGGGCCCCGGAGGCCCCGGGGGCTGCGCCTGAGGAGGCGGTGGGTGAGGTTTGTCCCGGCCCCCGGGAGCTGCTGAGGGGCTGTGCGGGCCGGTTGGGCAGTCACGGAGAGGACGACGCGCTGGCGCGGCAGCGGGGCCCGGCGGCATCTTCCTCTCGGCCTGTCGAGTGCCCCAGGCCGCCCGGAGGTTGTTGGGGCCGTCGAGTTTGTCCCAGCGCCGGGGCGGGCGGCGGTGGGCACAGTGGGCTGTAGCGCCGGGGCGTCCCTCGGGGCGCCGGGAAACAGCAGGGGTGGTGCGGGGCTGCCTGAGCGCTGGCGCGGGTTGTCCAGGGAGTCCATGGCGTCTCATCCGTGGAAACGTGCAAAAGCCAGCTGGGCACGGTCGTGGGTACCTGGCTGCAGGTGGCCCTGCCTGAGGAGGGGGTTGAAGCAGGTGGCGTCCAGAGGTCCCGTCCAACCTCCAGTGACGTGTGCTAGTAAGCTTGTAAGGCAACGGGGCTGTCCTGCCCAAACCAGGACAGACAGTTCGTCAGTCATCCAGCAAATCCTGAAATCCTGTCTTCTCTGCCTTCCGTTGTGTGCTGTGAAGCCTGGGTGAATCCTGGAATTCTGGACGGAATGCTAGAAATTGCTGAACTTGATCATCTTAAAAAAATTTTGCACAGATAAGTCAATAAACATTATTTCAGGACAGTGAGAAGACCAGTTACTGTAGGAAGTGTTTGTAACGACGCTTTTAAAACAATATGACCTGTTGTTTTTTGGGTTTTTTGGGTTGGTGTTTTTTTTAAGCAGGTATCTTAATCAGCTGAAATGGTTTTGAAGAAGAAGAAGGAAATTCAGGTGGATGCATTCTTTCTTGATCGTCAGCAGCTTGAAAAACTTCAGAGTAAGTGGTGTGTTGAGTGTTTTTTTTTCTGAAGGAATGTGTGTTTTCTCTTTCTGCTGGTAGTAGAATGTGGTTGAGTAGCTACTGAAATTGATCTGTTTGTTTTCTTGTTACATTTCTGCTGTTTTTCTTTTTTGGGTTTAGGTGTGTTTGCTCTTCTGTGGTTTGTTTTTATTTTGTAATGACAACGACTTCTTACTTTGGCAGCTAAAAGAATCCTTTAGAGCACCCTGCCTTTGGTTCAAAACCTCTTTGCTTCATTTTATCATTGGTGTGAAGGCGCTAGGAGGTTCTACTTGTGATCCCACTTACAGGCCTGAAATTCAGTGCTACTGGAAGTACTAGCCTTAATACATAGGATAACACTGAATTTCAAACATCACAGAATGGTTGGGGTTGGAAGGGATCTCTGGAGATCATCTTGAATGTATTTTCCCAGTTTTTGTATTTTCTATAGTTAATTTAACTTAAAGGTACTGTTCAAATGCTCTTTTTTTTTTTTTAATGACACAAGCTTCCAGTGATCTTTAAAAAAATCAAAACCAACAAAACTAACAAAGACTAATATAAGATTTGCCTGCTGAAGTTCTCATGAGGTGCTCTGTGCTGTCTAGTCAGCACTGGTGAGGCCACACCTGGAATGCTGCATCCAGGTCTAGGCTCTCCAGTGCAAGAAAGATGTGGACTCTGGAGAAAGTTCATCAAAGGGCCATTACGATGATGAAGGGCCTGGAGCATCCCTCCTATGAGGAAAGGCTGAAAGAGCTGAGACTCTTCAGCCTGGTGAAGAGAAGGCTCAGGGGGATCTTATACATGTGTAAAAAAATCTGAATGGAGCATGTAAAGAAGACAGACTCATGCTTTTTTCTGTGTTGAACAGTGATGGGACTGGAGAATATGGGCACAAACTCTGACACACAAGAGGTTCCCTCTGAACATCTGGAAGCACTTTTTTTTTAATGTGGGGTGACTGAGCAGTGACACTGGTTTCTCAGGGAAGCTAAGGACTCTCCATCCTTGGAAGCTTTCAAAAGTTGTCTGGCCATGGTCCTGGGAAGCCTGCCCCAGGTGACCCTAATTGAGTGGTGGGGTTGGACCAGATGACCTCCAGAGGCCCCTTCAAACCCCAGCCATGCTGTGATTTCATGAATCTAGTCTTCATGCTAAAGATGAGGCCTACAATTACATCACAGTGAAACTTGTAGTTTTTTTCATTTGTTAGAAAAAAATTCGGTGCTAAGTTGTAAGGTGACTTAAGGGTTTGTGGCAGCAGTAGATTTACTGGAACAGCACAAATCCTAAGAATTAAGTTGTGATTTCTGAGTGTAAATTCTGTGTTGTTTATTCTGCTTACTGTAATTTCTTTCTAAAAAGAGATTCTTCTTCCAAATGTAGCATTTTCAAAGGATGAGGAACAAAACCTGGCATCTCTGCTTCTGCACTGTGCGCAGCTGAGCAATGGCATCCAGCAGATCCAGTGTATTAAACAAGTAAGACTTCAGTGTGAGTTTGGGTTTTGGTAACCCACAGTGTGTCATGGGGATGCACCAGGTAGCGGTGTTGTTCTGGGACTTAAATAGCAAGGGCTACAGTTCCTGAAAATGCTGAAAGGCAAGTGATACCAAGTTTACTATTTTCTGTGTATTTATTTTCAGTATCAGAGGTGTTCTTGGAATGTTAATTCAGTACCTGAAACTCGACAGGCTATGGTAAAGTGAGGATAGTTTTGCACAATGTACTTGGATGAAGGGGAAATCTGCCTCTAAATGATGAAGCCATATCCAGAGTTTTTGTTGATCATGTATTCTGTTGATTATAGATTATACCATTGGTGAAGAAGATGGATCAGAACTCTGCCTGTGATCCCATGGTTAAAGCTTGTTTGGATATTTTGGGAGAGACGTATTTTTCACTGGATGTGAAGAATCCCTTGAAAAAAGTATTAGCAAGGTAGAATACTGAACAATAAGCCTTTATTATTATGCTTTTTTTTTTTTTTTAAATGCTCTCCTTACCTGGAAGTCAGTAATTTGTCATGCAGTACAAATTGCTGAAAAATTGTGATACTAATATGTGAGTATGTACTGTTTTTCTTTCTTGTTTAAAGATCTTAATTATAAATAATACAATAGACCACTGCATAAATAACTTCAAAATGAAGTATTATTTTGATCTGTTTAATTACTGGAAAGAGTGTGTGTAATTAGCACTTTGAATTTTAAAAGCCAATATTAAAATAGAAATTTAAAATACTTCTGTTTAAATAAAATATCAGCATTGACAATGTAAAGAGAAAGCTGTTTGGAGGAATCATAACTAAACTGTGGTTTTTTATGCCTTTTTTATTGCAATTAATTTTTTTCTATTGCAAAATTACTGTTACGTTTCTTCAGTGAATTTATTACAGCCTTAACATTTTTTATTTCCATTGCTTAGCAGTCTTCTTTTCTATGTCTGAAAACATTTGTTGTCCCACTGAGAGAAGCAGGGCTTCCATCCTGTATTTGATTGCATGCCAGAGCTCTACACCCCTTTGAGAGGTTTTCTAGCTTCTCCAAAATTTGAGCAGGTCTGTTTATTTTAAAACAGAATATGTTTTCAGGCAGGAAGCAACATCTGCTGTTTTTTGGACTTTTAGCTGTCATTGACTTCAGTTAAGTGGATATTGATAACACCTCAGTGTGAGCTAATAGATTGTCCTGTTTCTTTACTGTTGCAGTTCACTAAACAGTCTTCCTGAAGAGTTTATGACATTAGCTGTACAAAGCTTTGTGTGCTGCCTTAGGGAAGAACTGAAAATCAGAGATGTATATTTGTACAGAAAAGTGCTGGACAACCTTGCTTCTTGCATGGAGGACTTCAGCTTAGGTATGATGACATTGAATATGTTGTCTTGTGTTTTCACTTGCTCAGCATTGGTTTGCATGTTGGTGTGGCATGTAATTGTAATGTTTGCATCTTAATCTGTGTAAAATGGATACTGTCGGCTTATATTCACTAGGTAAATGTATTTTCTTTCCTCTAGGTAGAGCAAGTATTAAGAACCTGTTTGAAGAAGGTAAAGTTATATATATATATATATATGTTATATTTCACTGTTAGCTTATCAGGGGGAGGGTTGTGTGTGAAGAAGTAACATGAGGTAGGCATAAAGATCTAGCAGATCTGATTTCGTCTTGTTTTATTTTTAATAACTAGTATCCTCACATGGTACTTTTTTTGTCAGAGATTTTCCCTGGATTTGTACCTTTAATTTCCAGGGGTCAGTCTTTCTTTGTTGAGCAGCTGTTCAGATACAAATCTGAAAAGGTACCAGTGAGCAATTGGCTGGGAAAGTTGATGCTACTTTATGTGAAGTATTCTTTGTCCTGTGCCTCATGATGGAGTTTGATGTGGTAACACTGCACTGTTAATAGCCAGTCTTGACTATAGCAAGCACAAGGCTGCTGTGGCAAGAATTTTGTTTGGCAGTAATTTTGCAGAAGCCTTACCTTCTGGTAATGTGGGATAACTTGACATATTGTGCCTTCAGCATGCAGATAATGTTCACAGCTTCCCATGGACCTTTTATCGCTGCTCTATTTTTAGCTCTTGGTGATGTCAGCTTTTCATTGAGGATCCATAACTCTCAGCACTTCACAGGATTAGGCCATGGGGGGTTGGAAACTCTCACTTTGTACCATGTTGTCACAAACCAGCTTGAGATTCTGCTTTTGCATTGTGTCTTTGGATCTGCAGTGTAATTTGAGTAATTTGCTTAGTGAGTGGAAAAGATCACCACTGTTTGCATAACTGTTCATTGTGTCTGGGTATGATGTGTATGTGTGATTGCTTTGCTGGAATTTTTCTGTTCTTTTTCTCTCTTAAATTAATTCATGCCATAATTATTTCCACTAGTTCTTCAGTTTCTGCAGAAGTCGCTATTTGACATACAGGAAGAAAACAGGCAAGTGAATTCAATATAAACTGTATTTTATCTGTTTTTATTTCACTCTTGCAAGATATTCTGGTATAGTTTGGACTATCACAGTAGTCGTACATTGATGAAAGATAGGGATGTCATTTTAAGACGATACATATTCTAAATAAAAACTGCTGATGAGTTTATTTTGTGGCAATATGATGATACAAGAGAGAAACAGAGGAAAATGAAAGGCCATAATGTTTAAGACAGTGGTACTGTTAGAGCTACTATTTTTAAGGGAGGTCTTTGAGTTGTGGTTTTGCTATTTGAATTGTGACTGAACATGGCAATTAATAATAAAATTCAGAAAGAGTAATACCCTTCCATTTTCCATGAGTGTTTAATTTAGTATTGGTACTCTGTTTAGTCATTGTTTAATATTTTGACATTTTCCAGCATTGCATAAAGTGAAGCCTCCTTACTGTGGTCTCTCATCATGTACCCAGAGAAGAAAGGTGCTTAAAGGAATGTTTTGTACTTTAAAAGTTTAGATGTTGTCTCTTTTCATGTTAGAAGAAAGCTGAATCATAGAAATACACCTTATGCACGGAAGAACTGCTTTGAAAATGAGAAAGGGGCAGCACTGTGTTCTGTTGATCTTTTAAAAAAGTTTCTGGAAAAGCTGAGCTTTGCTCAGGCAGAATCAAATGAGTGAAAGTTTGTCACAGGAACCTGCAAAACTGTAGTAGAATTTGTTAACTTAATTTTAAAACACTAGCCATGAGTCTTCTATTTGTTTTCCTGTAGTTATGTATCTGGTCAACTCAGAAAATACATTACTTTTCACCATTAACTCTGTCTGAAGTTGGCAGAACGTAATTTTCTGGGGATGGTGAAGAATAGTTTTAATTTCCTTCTTATGTGCATGTCTGGGTTGTGTTGTTTTTTTTCACAGAAAGAATAATGGAAATCATATTGTTCAGACTCAGTTGATGCACGATTTACTGATAGCCATTAAGATTTCAATGATGCTTGTACAGAAATTACAAGAAAATATCCAGGGGAGTCTTTGGAAGCATTGTGAGTCTTTTGTTTGGCAAAGTATGTGTAGTTTACTGAAAAGCTCCGCAAACTTCCTAGTGGATGGTAAGTTTAGGAACATTCAAACCCAAATATTTTTGCTAAGTCAGTTTTGTTGTCTTTGTCATAAACACAACCTGAACATATGAAAACTTAGTGTAGCTTGATTGGAAACTGAACTTCTGAGATTAACAGGAGTGGGAGCAGTAGTAGGTCCTTTGGCCAGCTATGATTTGTAGATGATAATTTTGGAGTGTATGATTTAGCTTGTCCTACTATAAGAAAACAAGTTTAATGCTATTACTAATAATTCAGAAACTAAGAGAATTACATTTGAGACTCACTGAAAGTCTATTCCTACCAAAAATTGATGTCAGAACTATTTATTGGTCCATTATAGCTAGTTGAGTTTACTTCTTACACAGGTATTTTTTGTACAGTAGAATTTAATATAAATGACAGTAGGCTCTGCCAAAGTCCTCCTTGTTTTACTGGGCAGTTCTGTATTTTCTATCTGTTAAAAGGTATTAATATTTTCCTATTACACTAGAGTATAAATTCATTAGTACTTTCTGTGCAGGTGGACACTACAAATTTGGGCTTGTACAACTGCAAGTAGTCTAGGAAAATTCAATACCATCTTCATGATTTTGATATGTAGTTCTAGCACACAACATTTGCTGCAGTCTAATGTAAAATACTTTTCTCTGCTGTCTAGCAACTCTCCTGCAAACTGTTCAGACTACCTCAGGACTGGCTGTTATTCTGTTTACTAAAGCTATGTATGAGCCTGTTGAAGAATTACCTTCCATGGTAAGTGTATTTCTTTGTTAAAAACTGGGAAATGCCCGTGTTGTTAATTAGTTGTACCAGTGGTGTTCAGAGGCTTGGCTGATACGGCTAGCAGGACTTCCCAACCTCTGTATCAGTCTTTTGTTGGAGTTTAAATCCTTTATTCTCTCCTTGCTGTATGAAATAACACAACTAGGGTTTTGAGTTTGAGAAAAACAATATAAAAGAAATTTCTTGTATCTCTTCAGTTCTTTTAAGTTTCTTATTATGCACAAAACAGCTTTTCTTCTGTGCTGAGATACTGTAATGGGTGTTATCATCTGTTATTCCAGATCAGTGACTTGCTTCTTGGGTCAGTGAAACAGGCAGCCATGCCAGTGTGGTTTGTGAGTAACTGTGGGACTCTGTGTACAGAAGAACTCCCTGACTCGGTCCGTCTCTTTCTTTGCCATGGAGCACTGGCTATGCTGGAATGGAAGGATGGCAGCATGGGTGAAAAAGGAGAGAAACTATTACTAGATATCGCATCAGTCTTGTTGTCTTTGAGTTCAGAGTAAGCCTGGCTTTTGATTTGTATTTCATGTTTGGGAGGAGGGTGCTGATCTTTTTGCTTGTATTTTTGCACAGCTTATGTGGTCCTGGTGAAGCATCTCTGTGATGTTTTCAGTGTAATGATGCTTGTTTCTGCCACAGACCTTGTAATCTTTTAAAAATAATCAGAATTACTCTTGAGTTTGAAAAATACACTGTCTTAATATTGCATAAATAGTTCTAAGTTGCAATTTTTTCTTGCATGCTATTGTTTTTCCTACATGAGTGGGATTAGTTTACCAACTACCTAAAGGTAAGGTGTGGCAGAATCAGCTGTTAGGTGGATTAACTTGAGTTTCAGGACATCGCCTCCTATGCATTTAAAAATGCACAAGAAAACAAAGTGTGCCAATGAGTGGAATAGTTGATGCAGGATGAGTTTAAATATTTTTTCTCGTTGCAAGCATTTACTGCTTGCATCTAATGGTCTACCAGTGCTACTGGATAGGAGTTTAAAGCACATATGCAGTTCAACCTTCCTTCTTGCTTTGGCAGTCAATGGCATGATTTTGTTTTTACACATATGGTACTCAGTTTTACTTGTGCTTGTATTCTCGAGAATTGTGCAGTGACAATGCTGCTGAAATATTAGCATGTGGATACAAATTTTCATTTTTGTTTTTAAAATAGCAAGTGTAATGGCTCGTCAGGGTTCTTTTCCCCATATTTAGGGGTTTTAGCAGTGATGAGTTAACAGCATGTCAGGTAACTAAGCATACTCTTTTGCACCATCCAGTTAATCTCCTCCTTTTTGTGTTAGTTTATTCTCTTGAATTAACGTTTAGTGTCTCCTTACCTGTTTTGTTTTAGTGTGAGGTGAGGTAAATTAATGTGATGAGTAATTATTTTGAAATAAAATATTTCAAAAAAACTGACAAATGCAGATCAACTTCTCTGTTTCTTCTCTTTGAAAGGTTAAAAGAATCCAGTATGGCCACATCTTTGTCTAGAATCCTTGTTATTTGGACTACTTCAGCACTGGCTACCCTTGTTTCAGGCTCCCCAGATCTAAAAATCAAACTTAATGGGAACTCAGATGTAATTGGGAAGCTGCTGGAATACATTTATACACACTGGGAACACCCCCTGGACGCCGTTAGACACCAAACCAAATTGATATTCAGGAATCTTCTACAGATACACCGAAGCACCATTACTGGATCCAATGAAAAATCAGATCCCTTCTTTGCAAGGTTGATAAAGCGTTTACTAAGCTTGGAATGGCACGTGAAAGGGAAATATGCTTCTCTTGCCTGTCTTGTGGAGTGTGTGGGCACTGAAAGTATACTACAGTTGGATAGAACAATTCCAGTACAAATCTTGGACGTGATGAATGATCAGTCTCTTGCACCCTATGCTAGTGATCTTCTGGAAACCATGTTTACAAATCACAAAGCCCATTTTGCTTTGAGTTTTCAAGAAAGCACCTGGATTGACCAGTGGCATGACATCTGGGTTTCTCCTCTTCTACTAATACTGTGTGAAGGGAACCATGACCAAACTACTTATATAATAGATTACTATTTACCAAAATTGCTCAAATGTAGCCCTGACAGTCTAAACTACATGATTAGAATTCTTCAGGTTTCTGCAGATGCTAATCTAGGTAAGAGAATACATGTAGTATTTGTAATTATTAATATCTTGGGTTTTTTTTAAATCTCAGAAATGTGATTTCTGATCTATTATTATTGTTAGAATTAATTTGGGAGAAAAATTCTGTATGATTACTGTTGCTGTTAGTATTTCAAGGTGGAATTCATGATAATCATATGTGTGTTTGCATGCCATGAGCAAAATAATTAGTATTTTAACTGTAAGTACCATACAGTTCTCTTTACATGCTTTGTTACATATCAGTATGTTTTTCTACTCTACACAGGCATGTCCAGTAGCAGGGCTTTACAGATTTGTTTCTTGTTTCAAATATGTGGATATGAGATTTATGATTCTCATGTAGTTTTTGACACAATTTATTTTTGAGTCCTTACAAGGTCCTTTTTTCACAGGACATGTTCAAGATGAAGCTTTTTGGGGCACCCAGCAGTTTAGAACTAGTTTCATCCATGACAGGCACTGACTTTTGAGGTTTTTGGGGTAAAAAATTAAAAGAGGGAAAACAGTCATGTGTTGGAAGCATCAGGAGTTTCTGACAAGCATCACAATTAATACATTGTTTGTATTAATCAAACTGTAATTAGTGCTGATTTAATTTTCTTTAGGCTCTGGCAGCACTAGAGGAGCTCTTGGAGCATTGATGGCATGTCTGAGAACAGCCAGGGCTCACGGACACCTGGAGCTTGCAAGTATCATGGGCAATGGTCTTGTCTCCACTGAATGTATAAAACAGGGTCTAGTTCATCAACACAATCAGGTAAACAGACAACTTGTTTTGTGTGTCTTTTAAATTAGAATAATTGCTGTGTCAGCATTATTTTAAAGCAAAATTATCATCACAGGTCACTGTAACTCTTTTGTAATTAACATCTTAATTTCTTTCAGGTTTGCATTGATGCTTTAGGTTTACTTTGTGAAACCCATCGTAGCACGGAAATTGTTTCTATGGAAGAAATGCAACTAATTCAGTTTTTTATAATGTACAACTTGAACAGCCAGTCTCCTTCAGTAAGGCAACAGATAGTTTCTTTACTGAGAAAGGTAATTTCATAAACAAAGTCTAACGTGCCTTGCCTGTTACGTTAGTTACATAGCGTTTAAAAAAAATTCTAGAGTTACTCATCTGAAAGAGTAGAAACTGTAACACCCGGACTGTGTTATATGTATAACCCAACTGAATGGCGGTAACTCATTGCAGGCAGGAATGGCTTAAACAAAAAATTAAATGATAGGCACAGTGACGTGATCATGAACGGCAGTGAGTGTTACTTAACCTGTCAGTGGATACATACTTTACCAATTGTAAAGCAGTGTGCTGTAGAGTAAGCAGTGAACTTTGTGTTGCCTTTGTTCTGGACTAAGAGCGTGCTTAGGTAGACTTACTGGACCTCAGGCAAATCCACAGTCACTCGATCAGCCTCAGCAACCTGACTTGGAAGAAAAGGTAGAGGAATATTAAGGGAGCAGTGTGACATGTGACTGTGCTGCTGTAGTCTGGAGGGATCGAGTGTGTCAACATTGTGGAAGTCACCAAGGTCACAGTTACATGTAGATCATGGTAGAGGGATATGGATAAAATGAGGAAACCATGTATGTTTTGGAAGATGTTATGGTCAAAAGAAAGCAGTGCGGAGAGAGAATACAGTACATCTGAGACAGAGGGGAAAATTGGGGAATAGGTTTGGTGGATATAGTCTACAGTGTTGCCTCATGCAGGCTGCAGAATATAAGATGGAAAAATTGTGTTAGAGAGACTGTAATAAGAAAGAAATAACATTAGTGGGTAATAAAAGAGCTAGGGGAAGTACTCCTGAGGTGTCAAATTCTGTAAGAGACACTGAAGCTGTTAGAATTAGATGCATCAGTTGAGGTTTTTAAATAGAGGAATGTAGGTTCCACAGAAAATGGGGAGGTGAAAGGAGAAGACTAGGCATGAGTTTAAGGAGGAAGATAGAAGAAGGTGTTGAAGGGAGTGGAAAAAGCTTGGTCGCAGAGATGAGGGGCAAAAAAACTGGGTTTTGGAGTGGAGAGAGAAGGATCTGTTCTGTTTTATACTGTATGCAAGCTTTTTGAAAATTAGAAGCAATATGATTTGGAAAATAAGCTGAAAAATCTCCTTTTCCTTATTTAACTGCCAATGATTCTTGCCTTACCTGTGTTTTCCTTTTGTTTTAAAAGTTATTTTGTAGGATACAAGAAAGTTCCCAGGTGCTTTATAAATTGGAGCAAAATAAAACCAAGCAAGAGGTACTTGAAAACTCAACTGAAAGGCATCCTTTGGGGATTTTGCAGCAATATAAAGTAAGTTAGACTGCTAGAGATACACTGGAGATATATAATAGGTGGGGATAGCATTTTTGAAAGATACTTCATTGTTCTTGAGAACATCTCTGGGTAAGTTGGGCTGTATCTGTGTTAGGAAATAGGGCAGTGCAGAAGGAAGAAATCTGTAAAGCAAAGCAATGATGAAGACCTTGTCCACTCTCTATGCACTTAAGCAGGTTAATTTTGACTTAAATGTACTGTTGTCTCATGAACTGAGTTCATAAATATTTGGAGCATATCTTTAAGGTTAATTTTGTGCAAAGCAGTAAAGGTTACTTTCTGAGGGATTGTTCCATGATGTGAACTGAAACAGCAGTAAGTGGGGAGTGCCTAAAGGTGTACCCTCATTCCATGCTAAATTTTTCAGGTAAATGTCCTGTTAGATGCTGGTGATTTAGTAGCAAGCTTTAAATGGTGTGTGTTGCTTGGATTTGAATCATAGAATGCTTTGGGTTGGAAGGGGCCTTAGACATCATCTACTTCCAACCCCTCTGCATGGGCAGGGACACTTCCCACTAGGTCAAGTTGCTCAAAGCCCCATCCATCCTGGCCTTGATCATTCCAGGCAGCTTCTCTGGGCAACCTGTTCTAGTGTCTCATCACACTCATAACAAATAATTTCTTCATGATGTCTAACCTAAGCCTACCCTCTTCCAATTTAAAGCCATTCCCCCTCATCCTGTTGCCACATGCCCTTGTAAAAAGCCCCTCCCCAGCTTTCCTGTTACTGGAAGGCTGCTATAAGGTCACCCTGGAGCTTTCTCTTCTCCAGGCTGAACGTCAACTCTTTCGGCCTGTCCTCATAGGAGAGGCTCTCCAGCCCTCTGAACATAAAGATCTGTTGAGCTTCAGCCTTCTTCTTGCTGTTCAGAATGATCAGTGAGAAACTGAATGACAGAGCTTCAGCATGAAGACTTACATATGAACACCTTTTATATTTGTTGTTTTTTTTCCTGTGTGAAGGCTCACATAATCAGTTTCTTTGTGTTAACTCTTTCTTGTCATGTGTTCTTGTTAACTAATTTTCAAGGTTTTGATACAATAGGCCATCTTTTTGTGGGAGTGGGGAAGGGAAACTTGTTTAAAAAAAGAGGAACAAACAATTGACCAGCCTTTAGAGTACTCTAGGCAACAGGAAATTTGTCAGTACTACAAAGGTAGGTCTCCCATTCTTCCAAAACTTACTGTAAGGTCATAACTTTTTGGAGTAACTTGAAGGAGACTGTTGGGAATTCAGCTACATATGCACTTGTTTGTAGGGCAGCAAGTAAACTGTTTTAATTTTTTTCTTGTGATTTTCAGGATTTCCTGTCATCTGTATGTGATAGACTTTTTGAGGCACTGTTTCCTGGTTCATCACACCCAACCAGATTTTCTGCACTAACTATTTTAGGATCAGTAGCAGAAATATTTTCTTTTCCAAAAGGTGAGAACCCTAATTTACAGACTGTAGGAATGGGATGTATCCTTTATGCCCTCTAATTAATTTGGTAGTTTTAAATTTCTATGGCATTTCCTGTGTTGCTTTTGTTTTACCTGAAGGGAGCAAAGTAAGTTTTATTGGAGAATGGAATATGGAAGTAAATGCCAGTATTTATGGTCTGTTGATTATCTTCCACAAACTGGGATTTTCTTGCACGACTTATTTTTAGCAAGACTTTTCAAAGATTTTTTGTTACTATGAAGAAAACTTATGGACAAGGTTCAATATATTTGATAACTTTGCCCCCTTTTCCTCTTCCAACATCTTGATAATATGTAATTTAAAGCATTGAGACCATAAAAACTCTTGATTGGAAATGGTTGCACATCTTCATTATATTGTTATACTAAATCAGGGACAATTTAGTTAGTTTATGATGTTGTGCTGCTGCTGTTTTCTTCAGGAGAACTTTCTTCACAATGTTATGACAACCCCAATTCAAAAAGTGTTAGCTAGAATCTTGGAGTATTGATAGTCTTGCTGAATCTTGTCTCTGGATCATAGGGTCAACATGAAAATATTTTGTCAGTCTTGACTTGTAACTTCTGTTTTTGAAAGAAATGAGACTTAAGATAAAAGCTGATTCTGAGAAGTAAGAAAAAATGCCTTCTTGGTAGATCTTTTCTCAACTCCTGTTAAATCATGAACATGTTAATTTTATTATGATGAGTTTGTGTTATATTGTGCTACATTATTAATAGAAAAATGTATTGAGAGTTGTTTAGGTTTAGGATTTTGGAAGTCGGACATTACTTCTAGAAAGGAAGTTTAGCTGCTGTTGTGTTCTGTGCTGGAATATGTTGCACTTGTTTACATCTAAAAATTTCTGGCTTCTTTACAACATTAGGTCAGTTGCCAGAAGTCATAACTCCTTTAAATCTAAATTCAAAGCAAAAAAATTGTAATGGTATCCATTTTAGAAGATTATTCTGATGACAACAAGAATGCCAAAAACTAAACCCCAAAAGATACTGAAGTTGTAAACCTTTTTTTGAGAAGAATTATTTTCTAATATTACATGCTTCCCAGAAAAAGACTTCTGAAGCAAAGCTAAAAATTTTCAATACTGAATTTAATGTGACTAAATAGGATTCTGGTTTTGGTAGTGAGTTACTTTCTGTACTACTGAGGGTAATTTTTTTTATATTGTAGCTTTTTTCAGCAGTGATTGTGGCATTTAAGATCTATTAAGAGAAGTTAATAATATTAAAATAATGCTTCAGCTAAAATTTTATTTTAATGCTTGTTTTAGTATAGCTAAGCAAAATGTGAATACAGTGCTTATTCTGGAAAGAATTACAGAAAACTATGTAAAGCATTTATTCCTTTGAACAGGCCAAGCACAAGTTTTTCAGTTGGATCAGGTGATGGATTCTACTCGTATCCAAACTTTGATCCAGTGTCTTGCCAGTACTTTTGAGGAAGTAAAAGTCCTGGCATTTGGGCTTTTGATGAAACTATGCAATGTTGCATTTAATTTACAGGTATGTAATTAAAAATAGCTTAAGGGGAGTAATTTTGTGAAAGATGGATGTTGTCCATTATGCCAGGTACTTGGGTTAGGTACAAAGCATAGTTCCTGAAAATTAAAAGTTAGTCCAAGTTGCTGGCAGTAGTTTTTATCCCTTGCATCTTCTATGTATTTTTACACAACTTCTGTCCCTACCTCAGGAGGCCTTTTTCACTAGTGGATAAAGGAGTTTGGGAAGTTCATTGGTTATGACTGTGAACTATCAGAGAAGCAGTTAATGCAAGCTCCTTGCTTAGCTGTGACTTTGCCTAGTAAATGATTGAGGCATTTTGAGACTTGTTACTCCTGTGATTGAAGAAATGCAGCTCTGTGTTTCTTTTCCTTTCTGAATGGTCTGAGATTTAATTATCTGATTGTCTTCTTTGTTTTCTCCCAAATTTTAGCCTTAGACTCAATACTGATTTTTCTGTTTGTTACCTCGTTAAAAAATACTTTAAAATTTATGAGTACGACGACTTGCTGATAAACTATGCTTCTTTGTGATGTCCATTAACAGATAAAACACAGTATTTTGAAAAAAACCCAACAACCCAAATAACATCTTCCTGTGAAGTGCAGTGTTTTTAAATACTTGTTTATAAATTACTGTCCCCATCCTCAATGTGTATGTAACTGTATCTTTGCTGATAGATGCTCATGCATGTTTTATGTGTAAGGTGGTCAGTGTACAAAATAAGTGTTTATTAAAAAATATGTGCCAGCAAACTTACTGAAAAAAGTTCTTAGATTTCAGGATGCTAGGAAGCTTAATTAAATCAATACGGAAGTTTGATAAAATAAGCAATATTGTTTTTTTCAGGATTCCGCAGATCTAGCTCTCCTATTCCAAGCAGCAATGGATCTCAGCACAAGTACCAAACCATATGATTGTGTCACAGCTTCATATTTGTTGAACTTCTTAATACATCATAAAGGACTACAGCATATTTGTTTAGAAAAATGGGTTGAGCATAGCCCTCAGATAGATGAAGACACATCAGTAAGTACAGTGGAGAAGAACACTTTAGCAGGTAAGCTTTTCGGGAAATGAAATCCCAAGTTTTTATATTTATTTGGAACCTTACTGCTTTTCCTTAAGACTTTTGGTAGGAGGCATAACGGAGTCAAGAAATGCTTAATTTCTAACAGGATTTTAAGTGCCTTCTGTTTTGCTGTTAAGAAGCTAGATGCCTTAGTAAGATCTTAATCTAGTGCTGTTCATGTTGAGGCTATCGAATGTTCTTAGAAGATGGCTTTTGTTATTGCTATCAAAGTGACATTGAAATCCTGGTAGCAAGCCTGATGAATCTGTGCACATGAAATAGAGGAAGGGAACCTTTGCTTTCTCTAAGAGCTTGCTCACCCATGGTGAAAGCTGCTGTAGTTGGTCTGTGTCATGTTTCAGTACTTGATATTTGCAGTGCAGCCCCTTGGAGCTCTCTTCAGTTGTAGCCATTTTTCTGCGTGCTTTGCAGTCGTGCATGTACATTTCTGCAATAATTAGGCTTTGTTCACATGTGGAATATTTTTCTTTAGTTTAGTGCCTCTGGGTGAAAGCTGAGAGGTTCTAGATCTGGCAGAATTGGCACATTGATTAAACAGATTTCCTCCACCTTTTGTAATTTCCAAAAAAGCTAAAACTTTAGAATTAATTATTTTTAATAAAGCGTTGGATCTAGTTTGTAGTAAACTCACTATTGTATACTTTTCTTTTTGTGCCGTTATTGGCTACTCTGCAGGTGCCTATTAATACTTTTTTCATATGCAGTGGAAAGTGGTTGCTCTAAGTGAAGCAAATGCACGGGTAATCCCATGTCTCATTGTTAGAGGATATCCCCTGTTATCAGTTATCTGTAGTTTGTTCCTTGGGTCTGCAACTCGTTCTGATTCTGACACTGAATTGCTTTAGTGGCTAATGTAAGATGCAAATATTTAACTGTAAACTTCTCATCCTTAGTTTTCTGCTGAACTGTTTGTTGTATTAACCTGACTCTAAGGGTGAAGCCTGAGTTTTTTCAGTATGTGATAGGTAACTTCTGACTTCATCATGAGCTGTGGGATTGTCCCTGAGCACAGGATCTGGGCTGTGCTTTTCAGAGCAGCTGTTTGGTTGTGGTAGACAGACTAAACTGACTGTAACAAATATTGCTGGAGTTTAGGTTACTGAAAATCAACAGTAACTTTTATTTCAATGACAAAAGAGTCAAAAGTAGAAGCAAGGAAATTTCTGTGCATTTTCCATTTAATTGTTGTGTAAACAGGCTTTATTTCTATTTCTTTAAAGCAGATTTTTTTCTTAGAAAATATAATATGTGTATGCATTTAGAGTGCAAATCTGTACTTTTTAAAATTGCAGTTATCAAGCTTTTGTTGGTGAATGTTGAAGAAGAAATACTTCAAGCTAGGAAGTCTCTTCTTCAAGCGGCAGCATCATTCCCAATGTATGGGAGAGTGCGTTGTATAACTGGGGCTTTGCAGCAATTACCTTTTAAGTAAGTAAAACATACTGCTAAATAGTAAATTGAATTCTCTGTTTAAGCGTAGTAGAAGAACATAAGCTCAGAAGAACATAAAAGCATGCAGTGTGTTATTTGTAATGAAATCCAGTATGTGTGGCTTTTAGAACTCTTACTGCCTGCTGCACTGTTTAGCTAGATGTTGGATACTTTGTGTTAAACTCAGAACTTTTCAAACTGCACCTCTTTTATAGTTTTCATAAATTCTGTTGTGGAAGTGTTAGTAATTTTAGTTCTTCCTTTTAAATACAAAATAATTCTTAATCCCTGTTGTGTTTGGGCTTTTTGTGGGTTTTTTGTGTGTGGTTTTTTTGTGTTTTGTTTTTATTTTACTTTTTTTTTTTTTTTTAATTAAAGTAACTTGACACTGGTAGCTGAATGGAAGGAAATGGTGACCAGGCTCATTCTGATGTCGTACAAGCTCTCTGCTGTAGTATCACCAGTAGTGCAGAGCTCATCACCAGAGGGCCTTATTCCAATGGATAGTGATTCAGGTAAATAAAGAAACAAACAACCCTCCCCCCCAAATTATGTTAGTCTGAAACTCCTGAAGTTGTCTTACCGTGATTCAAAACTAGAGTTATCACCCCTCACTTTCAATTTCTCATTTTATGTCATAATCTTAAACTACTCTTTCGACTTTTGATAGGTAGTTCTGATAGTTGTCTGACTTCAGCACTAAAAACCTCACATTTGCTGATTGTGTTACATCTGTTTCAGAAAGGTGACTGTGAAGTCCAGTTTTCTTTCTTCCTTAATCCTCATAATCACCTTAGTTTTATTTGGGTTTTAGTGCTAATAAATTTCTTTTGTATTTATATACACAAAATTAATTACACTTACATAAAGAACTGAAAGTAAAACCAAAACTGTTTTAAATATTTCTCTTGTTAAATGTGTAGAAAGTACAGGTCGTCTGAAGATGATTCTGAGTGAAATACAACCACAAGACACAAATGATTATTTTATTCAAGCAAAAATTTTGAAAGAACACTGCAAAGTAGAGTCTGAGAAGCTGGATGACCAGAGGCCAATGGAAAGTATTTGCTCAGAAATAAGAGGTGAATCCAATGTTGAATTAGTAATTAAATCAAGATACTCTTTATAGAGCAGACACTTTAACTGGGTGATCAAAATTGGAAGTTATATATAACTTGCTCTGTATAGTGTTTCAGTTCTTCGATAAATCTGTAAGAGGCCAGTTATTTGCAGGAATGATTTTAAAGACTAATTCACTGCATTTCTGGAAGATTGTGGTTAATCTCTCTTAGAGCACAAATAGAAAATGAGTTGTTTTGACATTGGGCTAGACTCTATTACCTTAACTGCTCTGGCCAGATAATTTTTAGCACCTTTTCTGTAAAGCAATGCTTTAATGTGTTTCTTGTTGGAAGGCGTTAGTGTGATTTCCCTCTCGAGTGGAGAGGGGAATAGGTAAGAGGAGTGGGGAATATGTTCATGCAATAAAATGTGTTGCATGAAATATGTAAGCAGGAGCTTCTGTTTCAAAGATTGCAGAGGTAAAATGTTAAGGTACTATTTGTCTGCTTTAATAAATAGCAACTAGAAATTGAGCCTCATGGAGATAAAGAAATTGTAAATTTTGGTGTATTTAGTGTATGGGAGCATAAATTTATAGAAAAACTATGCATTTTTAAATTTAACAGTTTATGCAAGATTTTGAAGTCTTAAATATTTTTAAATAACTTCCTTTCCTCCCATATTTTTCCTATGTTTAAAATACTTTTGGGCCATATGTTTTGTTTCATGAAGTCTGTAAAAATGCTTTGAAGTGACACAGTGGCCACCAGATGGGGATGTTGTATTAAAAACTGTATGCATTTTGCCAGGCCTCTTCCAATGGGAGCACCTTGGTTAAAAACCAAGGAACATACAGTGAGTGATGGATTGATGATTGGCATGGAGTTTGTTGCAGTATGGCTCCAAAGCTCTAGGTGTTTGTGTAGTTCAGTGTGCAGGTGAATACTAAGTGTGACCAAGAAACTCCTGCAGTTTAAAATGCTAGTTTCCTGCTGAAATGGTATACTGCTGCCTTTTCCAGGCAGAATAAAGTGTAGTGAGTGTTGAGGAGTAGAAACAATTAGGATCATCAGAACTGAATTGTCTTTTGGGTTAACAAACTTAGAATTTTTTTCATAGTTGATTCTGTTTTGTAATTAGGTAAGGCTAAATTAAGTTTAAATTGGAAGTCTGTGTCTGAGAACCTGCAGTCACACTATGACATTTGTTGTTTTTTATTTTTAAGGTAAAGAAAGGCAAACATGTGATGTCACAGCCCAGATGGTTCTTGTATGTTGCTGGAGAAGCATGAAGGAAGTATCTCTGCTCTTAGGGACACTGTGTAAACTTTTGCCTTCACAGGCTGCATCTGAACCTTCAGATGGGCTAATTACTGTAGAACAGGTAGGGAAGTACTTTTTATTATAAAATCTTCACTTCCTGGCGGGGAGGAAAAGCAGTTTGCTGAAAACCTTTTTCCTTAAATCTACATTGAGTATGGGAAAACTGTTTTTATTGCCATGTTCTTATGGTTTTCTTGTTTTATTACACTTGGTTAACAGTCTGCTTTTTGATAAAGAGACAAGGCATCACCATAGTAGTAACAGATAAGTGAAGAAATTATTATACATGGCTAAGAAACACAGGAAGTAACTATTTTAATTGTATTGGGTTATTTAGAAGATGTATCCTGCATTAAGTGTTACCAATACCAATTTTGCTTAAAGCTCTTCATCAATTGAACTTCTTAATAATTCTGAAAGTTAAACATGCTGACTAGTCATCTTGTCTTATGTATGATATTGAACTATGAATAATTTGTAAGTAATATGACTCTCTCTTTCCTGCAGTTTTTTGATTTAAGAGATCAGAAATGTTAATATGCCATCTGGGCCTCCAATAGAATGTTGAGTACCATATTTACAATAAATTAGATTACCACAGGCATTTATTTGGGAAATATTTTGTGTTTATTACATTTCTGGGTTTAATTGATGACCTTTTCATTTCCATATGGTTTCAACAAAACCAGTCTCTACATGGAAGATGTATGCAAGATATACTACTTGTTAATATCTTTTTCTTAGGAAAAAGCATGGGCATTTTCTCTGCACTTTTTATAACTGGCATTACCCTATTGTACCTAAAAAAAGAAGAAAAAAAAAAGATTTAATCATAATTAACTAGAAATGTCAATACCAGAACTGCTGTGGCTTCAGACTTATAATAAATGCTTTTCAGAGTTGAAAAGGATTTTGGTATGTTACGCATGTAGAGCTTTCCTTTGAAGTTGTTCATCTTTTTCTTTATTCTGTAAGAATTAAAAAAGATTTAAGAATACAGAAGGGTTTTCACTTGAGAGAAACCTTGATCATATTTTCCTGAGTCAGAGCTAAGTAGTCATTGAGAAAAATTTGGTAGCACGACTTTGTTATGCTGTTGAGGAGCCTTCTTCATCTTGTACCTTGCTTCATATCTAGGTCAGTAACTGTTAAATAGTACCTTTTATGGGATCAGTGTTATTGTCACACTTTATTCACACAAAAGATGATAATGACTGTTGAATTTGCACATAGTCTTTTGATTATTTTCCCCTTTTTTTAATTGGGCATGCAAATGAAAAGAGAGTGTCTTTCAGTGCTGGTCCACATTAAGAAGTGGCACAGCAGAACTGTGTTTCTTCATAGGAAATGATGATAGCCGGCTGCTTATGACATGAATTCCTGGTTCCTCTTTGTAGGAGTTACTGTTGTCTATTGTGGTGTGTAGTACCTATGTAGAAGAAATGGGCAGAGGGGCAGCTCTTATTTGATGTTCTTTGTTTGTTTATTTGTTTTGTTACTAGAAGTTTGGATGATATCAAATTTATGCTTTCCTTGTTTTTTGAGTAAAAGATTGGGTTAGCATGGCATTTGAATGCCGTGGTGCTCACTGACACATTCTAACATCTTCAGCTCCTTGGTGCAGAGACTTCTAAGGAAGTCTCAAAATTCTGTTCTTGAATTGGCAGTCTTCAAAGTCTGAGCCATTTTGTGATGGGTGCTTTGCCTTTTAAAGTAGACATAGGAAGTGCCTAGTGTATCTGTAGAAATCTCTCTGTTCAAATAGATATCCTGCCTTTCATTCTCCACCTGACCCAGAAAGTCCAGAGTTAGCAGACTCAAGGCTTTGCCTGGTAAGACCATCAATGCAAACAGTATCATGTCCTAGTAACGACCATGTAGTCAACAAAATGATACCTAACAAAGGCAGCTAGTATGGTCCCATAAATTGTTGATTGTTGCGTTAGTAAGACTTAACCTGTATTCTGTTGTTCTCTGTTGTTCCATTTGAGAGAAAGGATAGATGTTTAGAAATCATGGAAGCACCTGAGAAGGTTCTGGTAGAAAATGGAGCCCACAGTGCAAAAAAGGAGTTTGAATCATTAGCTCATCTGAAGTGCATCTATAACAATGCACCCAGTATGAGCAACAAACGGGGAGCTTGAAGCCATGATGCACCAGGAACACTATGACATAGTGGCTATCACAGAAATGTGGTGGGATGCATCACATGACTGGAGTGCCACAATCAATGGCTACAAGCTCTTCAGGAGGGATACAAAGGGAAGGAGAGGGGGTGGAGGGGCCCTGTATGTTAGAGAATGCTATGAGAGCTTGGAAATCAAGTATAGTCACCGTGAGGTTGAGAGTGTTTGGATTAGGTTAAGGGCCAGTAAAGCTGATATTGCTGTGGGAGTCTGCTGTAGACCTCCTGACGAAAGCAGTGAGGTGGATGAAGCTTTCTATAAGCAGTTGGGAGAAATCTCCCAGTCACTTGCTGTTGTTCTTGTGGGGGACTTGAATCTCACAGACATCTGCTGGGAATACAGCACAGCAGAGAGGGAACATTCCAAGAGGTTCCAGGAATGTGTGGAAGATAACTTCCTCACACAGCTGATAAGTGAGCCGACCAGGGAAGGTGCCCTCCTGGACCTGCTTCTGGTGAACCAGGAAGATCTTGTGGAGGAAGTAAAAGTTGGAGGCCATCTAGAGCACAGTGATCATGAGATGATTGAGTTTTTGATCCTTGGAGAAACAAGGAGAGGGGTTAGTAAAACTGCCACCTTAGACTTCTGGAGGGCAAACTTTGACCTGTATTGACAAAGTCCCTTGGGAGGCTGCCTTGAAGGATAAAGGAGTCCAGGAAGGCTGGACATACTCCAAGAAAGAAGTCTTAAAGGCACAGGAGCAGGCTGTCCCCATGTGCTGAAAAAACAGTAAACAGGGTAGGAGACCAGCCTGGCTAAATAGCAAACTTTGGTGGACCTTAAGAACAAAAGGAGAGTCTATGACCTTTGGAATAGGGGACAAGTCACTCATGAAGTCTATAAAGATGAAGTGAACCTATGCAGGGTGAAAATTAGGAGAGCCAAAGCACAGCTAGAGCTCAAACTAGCTACAGCTGTTAGGGATAATAAAAAATGTTTCTGTAAGTGCATTAACACCAAAAGGAAGATTAGGGAAAACCTCCATCCTTTATTGGATCCAGAGGGAATCTTAGTAACAAAGGATGAGGAAAAGGCTAAGGTGCTCAACACCTACTTTGCCTCAGTCTTCAGCAGTGGAACTAGCTGTTCCATGGATACACAGCCACATGAGCTAGGAGGCAGGGAGAAGGTGCAGAATGAGGTCATCACAATTAAAGAGGAAGTGGTCAGAGACCTACTACACCACTTAGACACACAGAAGTCTATGGGACCAGATGGGTTACATCCTAGGGTGCTGAAAGAGTTGGCAGACATGATCGCCAGGCCACTTTCCATTATTTACCTGAAGTCCTGGCTAACTGGGAAGGTCCCAATGGACTGGAGGGTAGCAAATGTAGCACCTATCTATAAGAAAGGCAGAAAGGAGGATCCAGGAAACTATAGACCTGTCAGTCTGACCTCAGTACCAGGGGAGGTCATGGAGCAGATCATCTTGAGTGTTATTAGAAGATGTATAGAGGATAACCAGGGGATCAGGCCCAGTCAGCATGGGTTTATGAAAGGCAGGTCCTGCCTGACAAACCTGATCTCCTTTTATAACCTGATGACCCAACTACTGGATGAGGGAAAGGCTGTGGATATTGTCTATCTCGATCTCCAGAAAGCATTTGACACAGATCCCATAGAACTCTCATAAAGAAACTGGCTGCTCATGGCCTGGATGATCACACGATCTGTTGGATCAAGCACTGGCTGGACAGTTGGGCCCAGAGGGTGCTGGTCGATGGAGTCAAATCCAGCTGGAGGCTGGTCACAAGTGGTGTTCGTCAGGACTCAGTGTTGGGACTGTTTCTGTTTAACATCTTTATTGATGATCTTGATAAGGACATAGAGTGTATCATCAGTAAGTTTGTAGATGTCACCAACCTAGGCAGGAGTGTTGATCTGCGTGAGGATAGGAAGGCTCTACAGAGACACTTGAATAGATAGGATCATTGGGCTGATGTTAATGGTCTGGGCTTGAACAAGGCCAAGTGCTGGGTCTTGCACTTGGGCCACAACAGCCGCATGCAATGCTACAGGCTTGGGGAAGTGTGGCTGCAAAGTGTCTGGCAGAAAAGGACCTGGGGGTTCCAATTGACAAGTGGCTGAATATGAGCCAGCAGTGTGCCCAGGTGGCCAAGAAAGCCAATGGCATTCTGGCTTGTATTAGAAATAGTGTGGCCAGCAGAAGTAGAGAGGTGATTGTTCCTCTACTCTGCACTGGTGAGGCCACACCTGGAATGTTATGTCTAGTTTTGGGCACCTCAATTCAAAAGAGATAGTGCTGGAGAGAGTACAGAGGAGGGCAACGAAGCTGGTGAAGGGCCTAGAGAATAAATCTTATTAAGAACTCTTGAAGGAGCTTGGAATGCTTAGTTTGGGGAAGAGAAGGCTGAGGGGAGACCTCATCAGTCTCTACAACTACCTGAAAGGTCATTGTAGAGAGGCTGGTGCTGGTCTCTTTTTACAGGTAATTAGCAACAGAACAAGAGGGAATGGCTTCAAGATGGAACAAGAGAGGTTTAGACTGGACATTAGGAAAAAAGTTTACACAGAAAGAGGGGTTAGACACTGGAATAGGCTGCCTAGGGAGGTGGTTGAGTCACTATCCCTGGATGTGTTTAAGGGTCGTTTGGATGTGGTGTTGGTGGATCTGGTTTAGGGGAGAACTTTGTAGAGTAGGGATGATGGTTTGACTCGGTGATCCCAAGGGTCTTTTCCGACCTGAATAGTTCTATGATTCTATGACCAAGATGATCAATGTATTTAAGAGATTTGCTCCCCATTCTATATTGGAATATTTTAACTTGAACCAGGGTGTGCAAGCACAGTTGGCAGGGTCATCTTTGCCAACAGTTGCTGTGGGTCTTCACAGTGTTGTAGAGAATGTGAATTCTTTGGCTTGTGCTCTATCCTGGCATAAGAAGTACTGGTTTTATGACAAGGGGAGGCTGGACACTCATGGATGACATGCTATTAGATAAGAATCCATTTTTACACACTTGCCTCAGGACCAGTTCTATGTCATCTGCAAGAGCTGAGTTACAGCAGTGTTTTTTCTTGAAGCTCTGGCCTCTGAGTGGAAGTGATACATCAGAGTTCAATTTGAAGCAAGCTTCTAGTCAATGTGTGGGTTGGAAAAAGCTCAGGAATATAAATAGTAAAGTTGAAAGTTAGGGACTGAAAATAATCCGTATGAATTATTCTAAAAACATAAGGGTGGTTGTGGAACAGGGCAGTAGTGTGATTTGCTTGTATATGGTTTTCTTGGTTTGGTCTTTGTTTACACACCTGGAGAGTTGGTCTGTCTTTGGGTTGTTTCTTCTGAAAAAAAAGGCACTTACTCCTGGTTTTGGGCTAGAAAGCTGAAACCCTGTAGGTACATAAGCTAGTTTAAAATCCACCCAGAGAAAAAAAAAACTGGTTTATCTCAAATATGTCTAATTATTGTTTGTTTCACATGAGGTGGGTTTGAGCTGCAGGAAGTAATAAACAGACTTAGTCTCCAATTATTATTTTTTTTCTAATGATTGCAGTCTTGATGCTTCATTACATTAACTGATGTCTTAATTACTTGTCAGAGTTTTAAAGTAAGTTATTTCATAAATAACAGAACAAGCAGAATTTTATAAGAAACTTGAAACAAGTTTATGCTTGGTTTTTAAATAAAAGGTTTGAAGAGCTTTTTGCTGAAGAACTTTTTGAAAATAATTCTGAAGAAAATTATGCATAATAGAATGAAATACTTGTGTGTTTTAAAAAAAAAGATCTTGCAAGTTTGACTTAGACCTTGAAAGTTGATGAGCATTAGAAAAAGAATAAAAAGTAATTTCTTTTTCTAGAATGAGATTTTTTAGAACTGTCAGCTTTCAAACAGCTTGAAAAATGTGGTATCATCATGGAGCTCTAGAAAGTAACTTGGTGAAAGTTTTGTTACAGCATTTAGCTTTTGCAGACTTTTAAATGTAGCTCTCGTTATTCCATACATGCAACATCTTTTTTATTTTAAAATTGGTTTTAGTAGTCAAAGGCTATTATGCAGCATCCTAGAATCTTAGAGGTAGATAAGTTAATGTTTTTTCCCGTTAGCACAATTTTTGAAGTTTGAATTTTTTTGTCGTCTTTGGATATTTTTCATAGATGTTTGTTTTTGCTGGAATTATTTAGTAAATATTTTCTTAGGGATTTTAGGTAATAGTCAAGGCAAATAGAAAAGATTCTTAGTTTGTTTCCTCTGAAAATCAGGGTTGTCCCATTCTTAAAATCTGAGTGTGTTCCTCTTGGACCAGCTACTTTTATATAATCTTTTTGGCCTTCGTTCAACCTGAAAAATTAGTATATTTATTATTCTTAAAGTAAGTGCTTTCTTAAGCTAGGACTTTTGTTTGTTTTTTGCCTTTTCCAGTGGCGTTTTCAACCAGGTGAGTGCTGCTTTCAGTTGCAGAGATTCAATTGCCTGTTTAAATGGTCTATATATAATTTAAAATAGCCTCTTTTTCTTTTTTCCCTTAGGTTAAAAATATTGGAGACTACTTTAAACATCATCTGTTGCAGTCAAGGCACAGGGGTGCATTTGAATTGGCGTATGCTGGCTTTGTGCAACTCACAGAAATGCTTTCCAGGTAGAAATTAGGCAACTTATTGTGCTTTTAATATCATAATATTACCAAAGTGTGTAATCCGTTCTGAAACTTTCTGTGCAAGCAGATACTTGATTTCATGTGGATTTCATTTGAGTCTGTTGTGGGCATGATTATGACATTAGTTACATGACTTCTGTGACTTTGGACTACATTATTACTTAGAGCTGGTGCTTAGCGTTTTTCTCCATTTCTGGTGTGAGAGTGGTCTCAGAAGCTCTTGGGAAACGTAGAGTGTAGAATTCTCTCCCTGTGCCCCCTCCCTTCCCTGACCCTTTATGAAAATGAATGCCAGACTTTTTGTTTTCAGCCAGGATGTTTTCCTGGAAACTTTTATTGTCATTGAGTCGTGCATTCTGACATTTGGAAGACTACCGGGCAGTGCATCGTGAGATTGGCTATGCAAGTTTGTTGGGTTTTTTTATCTTTCCCCTTGTAACTTTATACTTTCCTAGAAGACCAGAATGAGCAGAATTGTCCACAGGTCTGGGCAATAGTATTGGAATTTCCATTACATGCTTAGTTATCTATTTTGAGTGTTGGCGGTTTTTTTGTTGCTTTTTTTGGTGATATGTACTGATTATATCATACCCAGTTTTTCATAAGACAAATCAAATTGTCTTCTGACTTTGTGGGTTTTGGTGTTTTTCTTTAATGTAGTTTCTGGAACGACCAGTCAAATTTTGAATTTGAAGTGCATGTATTTTCACATAAACGTCAGGCTAAAACCAGTGTTCCCCTTTTGTCCCAAGTGTGCCAGTTCAAGGCACTGATTCATTTCTTGTTTATTTTAGGGGGTTTGTAGGAAGAAGAGGGGGTAGGTTATTTGTTTTTTTTTAAAGTAAAAATAAATTCAGTGATGGAAAAAGTTTTGGGTTTTTTTAGTAGGCATCAGCTGCCTGATCTCTGGTTCACTGTGTGTTCCCTCAGTTTTCCCAATGGAACTAAGGGGTTGGTCTCTGGCACGGGATTTCAGCTGGATAGCTGCGTCTAGATACCAGCACTGCTACAGAAATGGGTGCTTGACACTTTATGGCCTTCATTCTATATACTAGTGAGCTGTCAAGCTGCAAGCCATGGTTCAGTCAGTCATGCAGCTGTAGAAGGTACATTATTTTCTTTTACATGTTAGCAGTCTGAGCCATTTTAAATTGGTCTGAGTAGTTTGTTGAGGGCTCGCACAACCTTACTTCACTCTTTTTTACTCTAAAAGGAAAAAAAGAAACGGATCCATTATACTGTTCTTGCTTATTTTTTTGCCTGTTTATATACATTATATGCATTTGTGTAAATGTTCTGTTTTTTTCCTGTATCATGAAAACTTTTCAGAAAGTTTTAAGGTGATGTCTCAGATAATTGCCTGGTTGGCAGCCTTTGTGCTGGCTTTTTAACTTCCCTGATGGGCTAGATATTTTTCATTTTCCGTGTTGTGAGTAAGGAGAGAGCAGCTCCTACAGTGAGTGAGAAATAACGTCAAGATGAGAGACTGGAAATATACTGTCATGGACAACAGTTAAGATGGTCCCACTTACTTGAGCAGCTTTCTAGAGAAGTGGTTTTATTGCCAGGTCAATTTGTGAATCTAATTTGAATGGGCTACAGAGCAGACAATTTATACTTACGATCATTCCAAGTCAAGACCAAACCATTGCCCTGTTGTCTGTTGCATCCTCTGGCTGCTGTTTATAGATACTTTAGCAAACTATGCACTGTTTCATTTGGTCTCCTGAATCAGATGCTGCACTTGCAGTAGTGTTATTTTAATAAAAAAAATAAAAAAAAAATAAAAGAAAAGCAACCTCCCCTTCAACAACAAAAACCTTCTTGTCAGGTGTCTACAAAAGGAGCACTGAAATTTCAACTTACGACTTTTTGTATCTAAACTTAATCTTGTATGTGAAACTTGTTTTTTTCCAAAGGCAGAAAGAAGCTCAGGTAAAGGTAGGGCAACGTTGGTCTTCTGATACATACAGTGACAAATAAAACCTTGTGCCAAAGGCTAGTACTTTCATGTCAGGAAGGATTATTTGAATGTTCATTGTTATGTTAATATAGTATTCAGAATAAAGTAAGCTGTTAGCAGTATAGAATGCATAGAAACAATTGCTAAATATTGAACATTGTTATCTCTAGGTATGTCTGGATATGAACATATGCATGTGTTGATGTAAAACAAATTCCATCATTAAGTTTTACAATCTATTTTAGTTTTAAAGGATCTATTCTTGCTATCAGATCAAAGCAAGGCCGGCCACGAGAGCAATACTGTTTAAAAAAAAAAAAAATAAAATCAGGACTTATGAGGAAAGGCTGAGGGAGCTGGGTCTCTTTAGTTTGGAGAAAAGGAGACTGAGGGGTGACCTCATCAATGTTTACAAATACGTAAAGGGTGAGTGTCAGGAAAATGGAGTTAAGCTTTTTTCAGTGATGACCAGTGATAGGACAAGGAGTAATGGATGCAAATTGGAGCATAGGAGGTTTAAGGTGAATATCAGAAATTTTTTTTTTACTGTGAGAGTGACAGAGCACTGGAACAGACTGCCCAGAGAGGTTGTGGAGTCTCCTTCACTGGAGACATTCAAAACCCTCCTGGACGCCTTCCTGTGTGATGTGCTCTAGGTGACCCTGCTCTGGCAGGGGGATTGGACTAGATGATCTTTTGAGGTCCCTTCCAACCCCTAGGATTCTATGATTCTATGATTCTACTGCCACCAGCCTTTTTTAGGGGAGAAAGGAGGTGATACAACTATAAACAGGTACAGCACCACTAGTCTGATATTAGTCAATATGTAGGACTATCTAGAACAAACTTTGTAGGAAGGCAATCTAAAAAGCAAGAAATACTGAAAACCATATAAAATGTGCTCTCAGTTTATAGTGAACTCTCTAAATGGCAGACTAGATGTTAGTCTTCTATTTTCAGTTTTTAAATGGCTTTTGAAAGCTGAGGCAAATAGGGTAGAGCTAATCTACCCAAACTTGAGAGAATTTCTTTTTATGTTTGCTCCTTCTCCCTTTTTCTGCCCTTGTATTTAATGGACCATGATGCACTTCTTAAGAGCAGCTTTATAAAATGTTGTAAAATAAAAAGCCAAGCTCAAGAGAGATGTGCTTCTCTGGCAGTTACTAAAACATTAAGCAGTATGCATGTATTAACCCCCCCCCCAAAAAAAAAAAAAAAAAAAAGGCACTTACATTTAAGTAGTTTTCTGAATTAGCAGTTCTCCAAACCATTTTTTAAAATTAAGCATACTGCTCTAGTATTTTGTCAGGTTAAGGTATTTCAAGTAGGGCAAGTATTCCTTTGGGAAAAGCCAGTTCACAAGAACCAGAGAGAAGCTCAATGGAAATACATTTGTTTCAATGACAGAAGATATTGCCAGGGAAGGTGTCTCAAGGTGATATTTGTATTTAAAGTGAAAGAGAAAGGAGACTGATTGCAGAATAGCCAGTGATTCTTTGGTTTGGTACTCCTGGGATATAATGAGTATCTTGGGTCTCTTCTCCAGAATGGGTTAAGAGTCTGACTGGGCAATTGCAGAAACCATGCAGATATGCTGGTGTCTTTCCATTGACCCTACTACAGCTGAGGGGCTCCATTCTGCAACTAAACCCAAACTGGCCTACCTCTCTCTATAGCTGCCAGGCTTATGGGCAGTGTTGAAGCATCTGTACCAGAAATGATGTTAATTTACTGCTGTATTCACAAACACCAGAGGAGAAGACCTTTGCCTGGGGCCCTTTATAGTAATGCACAGCTTAAACATGGTACCTTGTTGAAGAGAACTGAGCTCAAGACCTACAGAAGCATCCTTGACACTTTTGTTAATTATTTTTCTGAGACCCAGTGAAAAATCTGTCACAAAAACTATGCCAGATTCCATTCCCATGCTTTTATGAAGGATTCCAGTTGAACGTGGTCCTTCACTTTTACAGTAAAATATTTTCTTAAAACTGTGGCTATTTAGCATCTGAACTCGCTTTTAGCTATACAGCTCTTAAATACTGGTCTTTATAAGAGCCAAGGGCAGACTTCTTTCTAGACAGGGCGATGGTTTTCAGACCTGTCTGAGTTAGTGGTGAAAGAAAACTCTTTCCTCCACAGAGATTACTTCTGAACCTGATGAAATTTGATCACTGTCTTGACATTTGGATGTACATTGCTGAATCTGCTCTACGTATGCAAGTTACCATTCTTCCTTTTCCCTGATCATATTCTTTCTTGGGGATGGGGGTATGTAATGCTTCCTTTGTTGTGCCTTCTGAATATTGTCTGCAGCTGCGTGCTCAGAAAACCATACAGTTACAAAACAAACAATGTTTGTATCAACTACATTAGCAATTAACAAAAAATCAATTTTCATGTTGTAGACCCTGAGAAATTACAAATGCTTTTTTTGGTCCCATAATGTGGTGGTTAGTGAAAGTATCTGGAAGCCTCTGGGCATCTGTTTTAAACTTGAATCTCTTATAGGGACTAGAGGTAAAGTCTTATGAGGAGAGGCTGAGGGAGCTGGGGTTGTTTAGCCTGGAGGAGACTCAGGGGGAACCTTTATCTTTTTCTACAACTACCTGAAGGGAGGTTGTAGTCAGGTGGGGGATGGGCTTTTTTTCCCAGGCGACTAGCAACAAGACAAGAGGGGATGATCTGATGCTGCCCAGGGGAGGTTTAGGTTGGATATTAGGAAGCACTTTGTCACAGAAATGGTGATCAGACATTGGAATGGACTTGCCAGGGAAGTGATGGAGTCACCATCCCTGAAGGTGTTTAAAGTAAGACTGGATGTGGGTGGCACTTAGTACCACGGTCTAGCCGATGTGATGTTGTTAGGTCATAGGCTGGACTTGATGATCTCAGAGGTCTTTTCCAGCCTTAATGATTCTGTGATTCTGTAACCCTTATAAGTAACCAAACAATGTCTCTGTTCCAAATGGTCTTTTGCCTGTTTTTCTTTAATGAAGCTTTTCTGAGAGATCAAGTAGAACATAAAGATTTCTGGAAATCATAAAGTCATGGTGGTGCTTAGCTTTGGCTAAAGTGCTTTGGGAAGAGTTATGTCATACAGTGCAATATATTTAGGAATTACGTATTTTGAACATTTTAAGTGATAAAATTGGAGCTTAAATTAAACTTGGTGAGCACAATTTTGTGCATATGCAACAAGTTAGTATCGTATTGTATATAGTTTTCTGGAACACTATAATGCTAAGTAAAAGCCCTGCTTTGATTTTACAAATGTTTAATCCAGCATCAGTAGAAATTATTCATCTGTATCTGCTCAGTGTCTGATATTCTGTAGTATTTCTGTTGGGGAACTGGGAGCAGACCCTCCTAATACTTTGCAGTAAACTCTGCATCAGATTCATTTTGTTGCTCTGAAGTGACTGCAACTCTTTGCCTTCCCAGACCTCTACAGTCTGCTAGGAAGGCTTCTTGAAAAATGTAAAAATCATTGCTGGACTTTCTAATGAAATGTGGTAGAATTGGCACTAACTTTTCAGCAAAAGTGTTATCACAGATGTGAAGGGAAGACTCTTAAAATTGAGAGAAAGGAGCAGGGAAGGAGGGGTGAAACTGTTCTTATGTATCATGATGCTTGTAGGGTTGGGAAGTACAATATATAATGAGGTACAAGATACAATGTTAAGATACCACTCACTTTGAAGACGTTAATTTTTACCTCTTCATATTTCAGCCACTGTTTTCCTTCTTGTTGAGAGATAAGGGTAATGATATTGTCTCGCTAAAACTTTGAGGTCACCCAAGCTTTTGTCTGCTCTGCTTTACTGCTAGAGAAACCTCAAAGCAGCAACTTTCTCAATGCACCTATGTAATGTGGGAAATTTTTCTTCCTTTAGAGTAGATGTTATTGAAAAGGAGGATGCAAGTGGAAGGAATTTTTAGTTTCAGAGAAGTTGTTCTTAAAAGTAGGCATTTTCAGGGGTGACTTATACCTTGAATACAGATGTGTCTCTGAGGCAAGATTCTTGTCTCCTTATTCGTCTGAGAAGTGCCAGGAGCACTATGAAGACTAACTTATAAAGAATAAGAATCACATTACTTATGTGAAAAAGAAAAATGCTACAGGTCTTCTGAGAGGGGGAAAATGGTGAAAGACAATCCCATTTTCCCCAGACAGGGACTGATTACAGTGACTGGAAACATAATTCTGGATATACTCATGTAGAAAATGCTTCAGCTAATGTGAAGTTTATGCTACAAACCACTGGCATCCAGGAAGGCCGTATTCAAGATCCACCCTTTGTTCTTAACATACCATTAATTTTGGATAGAAGAAAATACAGCCATATGAGCTAGAGAGAGGAGTTTAGCTTTAACTTTGGATTGCCAGGCTTCTTGTACTCACGGATAGTAACCACAGAAAGGTTTTTGGGCACGTATGAAATTGTTATAATCGGCAGACGAACAGACAGAAATTCATGGAAAAACACTTATTGTACTGCATTTCAAGTAATTCATGTATCTAGTTACTGTGCTAAATTTTAATTGTCAACACTATTTGTTTGATCTGGTAAAAAATAATTACTGTTTCATTTGGGAAAATTATATTTGAGCTTGAGACTGCCATTTGCACATTGTGAAGCTCCTTTTTCTTAAAATTTAGGACCACCTGCTTCTTAAGACAATATTCTTCTTGCCAGGCCATGAGGAGATGGAGCTGCCAAATTTAAGGGAGTAGTCATCTCCATTACAAAGTCAATAGTCTCTAATGTTTCTAACTTTAAAGCAGTAACTCTTTCACCTTTAAAAAAAAAATAAAAAAATAAAAATGTGCCTTGGTGGGTGACTGAACAAGGTAGAATTACTTGTGGCAAGATCAAAGCAATATAGTTTTGAGGCAGTCTGAAATTTATTGGATTTCAGTGTGTTTCTTCTCTTTCTACTGAAAAGAGAAAACACCCTCAGTTTACTTAAGAATGAAATACTCAGGATGCTACGTAGCAACTTTTAAATATTCCTTAATGCTTTAGTTTGTGTTCTACACCACAGAAAATGTGAATATGCCTTATGAGATGTTTGTTTTAATACTAAGATAACATACTGAAGAAAGATAAGCATTGTTCTTTGCATGACTAAACTAAGATATTTAAATTCTGCTTAGCTAGGGAAGTAAGACCAGCTGCAGACGTGGTCAGAAGCAGTAGCTTTTGCAGTATGTGTGGATGAAGATAACTGTGAAGAAAGAGTCTAGCTGCAGAGACCCACAGAGAAACAGAGGAGTTCCATGAGAAGTTTTGCTGTGGTCTCAATGCTACAATTTCATCCTCCTTTGGTGCCTAAAAGTGAACAAAGGAACACAACCTGGACACAAGCTAATTATCAGCAACAGAAAGAGAAAAGTCAAAGAAAAGAGAACTTGCTGTTACTTTCCAGATTAATTTGATTGCTGCTGTCACAGGCTTGGGGCAGGAAGTGCCTTTCTTTTATGCTGTGTTGTGAGGTGATGTGCCCCTTGCGAAGCAATGTTTCTCTTGTGTTCTGGACTGATAGTTTTTATGCTAGTTGCTATTTTGAAGAGGTACTGCCTTTAAAAAATTGGGGAAAAGGTCTAGCAGCAGTGTAGCAAACCTGTGGTGGAAATCCTAAGGGAATTACTGAAGAGTAAGAAGTTTGCTGTGTTTTCTGCTGACCTGTATGGCACTTCCTGTGACCTTGGTTTTCTACATTACTAATTTTGTGTTTATTTTGTAAAAGAAGGAAAGGAGGGTTTCACTACAGCTTAAAGCCCCACTTGTTGAGTATCAGGTTTTTAGCCTATCTAAATTCTTCCTTTAATAAGAGGAGACTAAAGAAGGAGAGAGTAGATAGAGACTTTCCATTAGATATTGTTTTTTCAAATCAGTATCTGCTGTCTTTTAGCTTTTCTTTTAATTTCTTTATTTCAGTCACATAGGTAGAAAACTTGATTGTAGTCTTATAAGTCTCACTACTGAGTCATGAATTTAATTATAGTTTATATATTTAGGTAAGGCAAGCCCTGCATGGTTGAGATAGTTGCAGTTGTATTGCCCATGGTGATTAATTCTTTCTTCTGCTCTGAATCACGTGTAAAACTAGTGTGACAGGTTTTAATGACAATGTCCCGTTAATAGAATTTCTTGTAACAATGAAAGATCCTTTTGGAACATTGTCGTAAGATTAATTAGCTGGTCTTGCACACTGAATAAAGTATGTTTCATTGAACTCATCAGCACCAGCAACTGACTTGAGATCTTGTCCTTGGAAGTCCTTTGCTTTCAGACAATGCTGAGTTTTATAGCTGCAGAGGAGGAGTATTTGATGATAGGAGAACATTTACGTACTTAGCCAAAATTTTGACTGACATAGTGTTTGTAAAAGAGCAATATGTCTTGGTTTTCATTCCTTCCACTGCTCTGAGGTTTACAGGTGTTTTTACGTAAGCCACTCACAGTAAGTTCATATTCAGTTTTGTTTTGTATTGTCATAATTGTATGTTAGTTAATGTACGGGTTGTACATCAGCTACTGTGTGACAACAAAGACACAAATAATTAGTGAAGTATCTCCTCCTACACAGTGACTGATGTACATACGTCTTTGTTTTCTTCTCCAGAACAGGATAATAGTTCTTTGCAGAAGAGAACAATTGTAGTGCTGAAGCACAGAACCTTGTTTTCTGTTCAATTAAGTATCTTTTCCTAGTGGCACTGAAAAAGTAGAGTTAATATAATTTATACTAACATTGAAAAAATGTAGATTTCCTTTTTTAAATTGTCTTGTTAAAAAATCTGCATATATGCTTAGAGGTGTTTACATAAAGTAGGAAATATTTCTTAAGGTCACTAAATGCTTTCTTTAACTTTGTCCTAGTTCGTTACATATTTATTTCATGTTTCTTATGTCTTTTTTTCATGTAGGTGTAACAGTGAGAGTTTACGCAAGATGCCAGAGCAGTGGCTGAGCTGTGTGTTAGAAGAAATAAAATCTTGTGATCCTTCGTCTACACTATGTGCAACCAGACGTAGTGCAGGAATTCCATTCTACATACAGGTACCAAGTAACTTTATTATCTCTGCCTTTTTTTTTTAACATCCTTTCTGGTGAATATACTGAAGTATTTATTTTTCTTACTTCAACCCTTTTGGTCAAGCAGTTTTTTGTTTTGTTTTGGTTTTTAATACAGGCTTTGATTGCCTTTGTGCAACCAAGAAGCCACATGTAATTAAATCATGTTTGGTGGTGTTTAGTACAGCAGTTCTGTTGACTCTTGAGAATTTTAGCTTGAGGTAGATTTGAACAGCATTTCAGAAGACTGAGCTTAGGCCCTGTGTGGCCACTGTAATAATCCTGAGAAGTCTGTAAATTAATTCACAGATTAAGTAAGGTTCTATTAACCATGTAAATCTGTGCTTTCTCCATGGGTAGTGGGAAGGTGGTAAAATATGGACTGACCATTGTAGAGTTGCAAACGTGGCCTAGAAAATATTACAAAGAACTTGGGAAGTCCATTTAACAGTGATAAAGCAGGATCAAGCAATAGAGTAACACTTAATTTGTGTTGACTGACCGACTCGAGTGCAATGAAAGAGTAGGTTACTGAAGACACAGATCCATGAGTATGGGGCTGTACTCCCACAGTCTATGCACTCCTCATGTTACCATCGGCCCAGCCTCTGGCTTCTGCCAAGTTCAGAACTGATGGCTGATGGGCTGGCTGGCAGTGTTTTTTCTCTACTTGAAGTACCATTTCCTGCTGAGTGCCTCACCATAGTATGCAGCAGTTCATCTGCATCCTAACCAAGGAAAATGTAAGCCCTTTCGTGAAGGAAATGGGATCCCTAGCTACACAGGATATTGAGAAGACTGAGGTTCTCAATTACTTCTTTGCGTCAGTCTTCTCTGGCAAGCACTCCAGCCTCGTTGCAAAGGCCTCAGCAGATGAAAGCAGGGACTGGGAGAGCAAAGCACCCCCCACTGCAGAAGAACAGATTCATGACCATCTGAAGAACCTGAAGGCGCACAAGTCTATGGGGCCTGATGGCATCTATCCTTGGGTCCTGAGGGAGCTGGCAAATGCAGTTGCTAAGCCTCTGACCATGGTATTTGAGAGGTCGTGGCAGTCTGGTGAGGTTCCCGCAGATTGGAAAAAAGGAAACATAGACCTTATTTTTAAAAAGGGGAAAAAGGAAGACCCAGGAAACTACAGGCCAGTCAGTTTCACCTCTGTGCCTGGCAGGATCATGGAGCAGATCCTCCTTGAAAAATCTGGATAGGTATATGGAAAATAAGGATGTGATTGGTGACAGCCAACGTGGGTTCACTAAGGGCAAATCATGCCTAACCAATCTGGTGGCCTTCTACAACAAGGGTACAGAGATGGTGCATAGTGGCAGAGCAACTGATGTTATTTGCCTGGATTTGTGCAAGGTGTTTGACACTGTCCCACACAACATCCTGGTCTCCAAACTGACAAGACATGGATTTGACATGTGGACCACTTGGTGAATAAGTAACTGGCTGGATGGCCACACGCAGAGGGTTTTGGTCAGAGGTTCAGTATCCAAGTGGAGGCAGATGAATGAGTGGTGTTCCTCAGGGGTCAGTATTGGCACTAATGTTGTTTAATATCTTTCTTGGAAAGATGGACAGTGGGATTGAGTGTATCCTCACCAAGTCTGCTGATGATACCAAGCTGTGTGGTGTGGTTGACACCCTAGAGGGAAGGGATGCCATCCAGAGGGACCTTGACAGGCCCCTCATGACGTGCCAACCTCATGAAGTTCAACAAGGCCAAGTGCAATGTCCTGCACCTGGATTGGCACAACCCCAGGCACAAATACAGGCTGGGGGGAGAATGGCTAGAGGGCAGTCCTGAGGAGAAGGACTTGGGGGTTGTAGTAGATGAGAAGCTCGACATGAGCCACCAATGTGCACTTGCAGCCCTGAGGGCCAAACACATCCTGGGCTGCATCTAAAGAAGTGTGGCCAGCAGGGCCAGGGAGGGGATTCTACTCTTCTCTTTTAAGACCCCCCTGGAATACTGCATACAGCTCTGAAGCCCTCAGCACAGGAAAGATATAGACCAGTTAGAGAGGGTCTAGAAAAGGGCTGGAGCGCCTCTGCTATGAAGACAGGCTGAGGGAGTTGGGGCTGTTCAGCCTGGAGAAGAAAAGGCTCTGGGGAGACCTTATAATGGCCTTCTAGTACCTGAATGGGCTACAGGAAATGTGGGGGAGGGGCTTTTCACCAGAGATGGTAGTGATAGGACAAGGGGCAATGGTTTTAAACTGAAAGAGGGGAGATTTTGGTTAGATTTTAAGAAAAAATTCTTTACCATGAGCGTAGTAAGGTGCTGGAATAGGTTGCCCAGGGAGGTTGTAGAAGGCCCCTCTCTGGAGGTGTTTAAGGCCAGGTTAGATGAGGCTTCTGCAGCCTGGTCTAGTGTGAAGTCTCCCTGCTCATGGCAGGCAGTTTGGAACCTGATGATCTTTAAGGTCCCTTCTAACCCAAACCATTCTGTGGTTCTATGATCCTTGTGGGGTCAGTCACTGCAGAGTTGGTCCTGCGGATTGCACTTAACCTATTTCTATTCCTTTGCTCCTTAAAATTACCTTGATAACTTTCCCTTAAATTAACCTCCATCATTTTAGTTTTCTAAGGCGGGAGTCCAAGATTAGCTACATGATTTGTAACTTTCTCCACTCGATAAAGTATAGTCTCAAGCACGTTCCAAGAATCTGAGGGACTGCTGGGAGCAAGCTCTCCCTGCCAGAATAATTCATCTTGCTTGTTTTCCACTCTGAGTTTGCCCTGAGAAAGTTGAGGCAGCCTGCTTCTGTCTGACCTCTTATGTCCGTCACAGCCTGCTTCTGGCTTCACTAGGTGCTTGTGTGCTAGGCAGCAGAGATTAGAAGTGGGGCATTGGCTTTAGAGATGTTTTTCCTTTTCAATCTCAATAGGTAAAGATCTTTACCTTTTATATCTCTTAAGTTGTCTGCAAAACAAATTCGGTGATTTCATGTCTTCTGTTTTTTCCATTAACACCACAGAGTCTGAATCCAGTGGGCATTAGTGAGCATGAATCCTGAGAATGTGAAAAAGCAAGCATGTTTGAATCAATTTTTCATGTAAGAAGGCACACTATCTAATGTAAGGACTAGATGGACCTAACAGTTTCCATTGCAGAAAACATGTAGTCTACAGTTGGCCTGGGTTACTGAGTCTGTATGGCAAAGCTTGCCTTGTGCCATTGCTGTTCGGATGAACAGATCAGATGCTTCTGTTTTGACAGCTCTGGAAGAGTCTGGAGCTAGTCTAGTCAATTAATGAGAAGGCTTGAGATGAACATTGGTATTAGTCTGAAATAATTTATTTTCAAGTTGTAATTTGAATATTTACAAATTGGTAAATAGAGGTGTTAGTGTTCTTTGACAGTAGTTCTTCTGAATGTGCCTGTAGCACTCAGTAAAATGAATTACACCTTAAATAGCATGTTGCATGTAGATAATAAAAATGCAAGTCATAATGCATGTCCTAACAGTACTATAATAACGATTTTTTATTAATGCATAAAACTGAAATGCAGTGTGGTCTCTTTGCCATCTGTTTCCTGTGACATCCTTATTTTACTAAAATGCATCTGTTTTAGTGATAATGTGTAGTTTTTGCGGTTATGAACATTTTTAATGACCTATTTAAAGTAGAAATATGATTACCTAATAGTAAATTAGTGGCTGAGGAAATGGTGGGAAAATACTAGTTAAAGCTTTAACATTTTTAGTGTATGAAATTGTAGTCTTCAGTTCATTCTCCTCCAGTTTATACTACATGAATACCTGGTTTTCTGCTTCCATCTCTCTTTCTCCCGTCATAAAAGGTACTGATAAACTGACAATGACTACTTTTGGGTTTCTGCCTAACTTCTATACTTCATTTGGCTTGCACTTGATCCATTTGGTCATTCCTATGTGATTCAAAGTACTATTAAATATGTTTTTTGAACTGATGCTGGACAGATTCTTGGCCCCAGAACGCAAATTGATAACATTTTTTCCCTAGGAATAAGTGATTGATGATTATATGTTTGTACTAATTTCAACAAATTTAGCAAGAGCTACTAGACAGAGAGAGAGAGAGAGAGAGAGAGAGAGAGGCTGTTTTAACTGATACTTAAAGGGATTTGGGGGTGGTAGTAGATGAGAAGCTCTACATGAGCCCACCAGTGTGTGCTCACAGCCCATAGGGCCAACCACATCCCGGGCTGCATCAAAAGAAGTGTGGCCAGCAGGGCCAGAGAGGGGATTCTGCCCCTCTGCTCTAGTCAGACCACACCTGGAATACTGCCTCCTGGCTAAGCCACTCTCAATCATTTATCACTAGACCTGGCTGACTGGAGAGGTCCCAGATGACTGGAGGTTGGCCAATGTGACGCCCACCCACAAGAAGGGCTGGAAGGAGGATCTGGTGAACTACAAGCCTGTCAGCCTGACCTTGGTGCCTGGCAAGGTTAGGGAACAGATCATCCTGAGTGCCATCAAGCAGCATGTAGAAGACAACCAGAGCATCAGGTCCAGCCAACATGGGTTTAGGAAAGGAAGGTCCTGCCTGACTGATCTCATCTCCTGTGACTGGATGACTCGCCTAGTGGATGAGGGGAAGGCTGTGGATGTGGTCTATCTCGACTTCAGCAAGGCCTTTGACACAGTCTTCCACAGCATCCTCCAGGAGAAGCTAGCAATCCACAGCTTGGACAGGTGCACCCTTCACTGGGTTAAAAACTGGCTGGATGAATGGGCCCAGAGAGTGATGGTGAACAGAGCTACATCCAGCTGGTGTCTGGTGACCAGCGGTGTCCCCCAGGGATCAGTACTGGACCCAGTCCTGTTCAGCATCTTTATTGATGACCTGGATGTAGGGATTGAGTCCACCCTCAGTAAGTTTGCAGATGACACCAAGCTGGAGGGGAGTGTCGATCTGCTGGAGGGTAGGAAGAAGCTTCAGGAGGACCTGGACAGGCTGGATCAATGGAATTGAATGAAATTCAACAAGACCAAGTGCAGGGTCCTGCACTTTGGCCACAGTAACCCCAGGCAGCGCTACAGGCTGGGGGAAGAGTGGCTGGAGAGCAGCCCAGCAGAGAGGGACCTGGGAGTACTGGTTGACAACCGGTTGCATATGAGCCAGCAGTGTGCCCAGGTGGCCTGGAAGGCCAATGGCATCCTGGCTTGTATCAGGAATAGTGTGGCCAGCAGGAGTAAGGATGTAATTCTCCCCCTGTACTCAGCACTGATGAGGCCTCATCTTGAGTACTGTGTGCAGTTCTGAGCCCCTCACTTCAAGAAGGATATTGAGGTGCTGGAGCAGGTGCATTGGAGAGCAACAAGGCTGGTGAAGGGACTAGAGGGAAAGTCTTATAGGGACAGGGCTGAGGGAGCTTGGGTTGTTTAGCCTGGAGAAGAGGAGGCTCAGGGGGGACCTTATCACTCTCTTCAACTACCTGAAGGGAGGTAGTAGTCAGGTGGGGCTGGGCTCTTTTTCCAGGCAACTAGCAACAAGACAAGAGGGGATGGCCTGAAGCTGCTCCAGGGGAGGTATAGCTTGGATATTAGGAAGTACTTCCTTATGGAGAGGGTGATTAGACATTGGAATGGACTTCCCAGGGAAATGGTGGAGGCACCATCCCTGGATGTGTTCAAGGAAAGGCTGGATGTGGCACTTAGTACCATGGTCTAGCCGATGTGGTGGTGTTAGGTCATAGGCTGGGCTTGATGATCTTAAAGGTCTTTTTCAGAGCCTTGGTGATTCTGTGATTCTGTACAGTTCTGGTGCCCTCAGCACAAGAAAGATATAGACCTGTTGCAGAGGGTCCAGAGAAGGGCTGCCAAGATGATCAAAGGCCTGGAGCACCTCTGCTATGAAGACAGGCTGAGAGAGTTGGGACTGTTCAGCCTGCAGAAGAGAAGGCTCTGGGGAGACCTTATAATGGCCTTCCAGTACCTGAATGGGCTACAGGAAAGCTGGGGAGGGGCTTGTCATCAGAGAAGACAGTGATAGGAGAAGGGGTAATGGTTTTAAACTGAGAGGGGGGAGGTTTAGGTTAGATATTAGGAAGAAATTCTTCACTATAAGAGTGGTGAGGAGCTGGAATAGGTTGCTCAGGGAGGCTGTTGATGCCCCATCTCTGGAGGTTTTTAAGGCCAGGTTGAACGAGGTTTTGTGCAACCTGGTCTAGTGGTAGCATTCCCTGCTCATGGCAAGTGGGCTGGAACTAGATGATCTGTAAGCTCCCTTCCAACCTTAATGATTTTATGATTAATTTTAGAGGACTAAATCAGAGTTTTTCATCTCAGCTGGATGTCCTACCCACTGAACTACTATTTGGAGATGGATGCATCTATGTTCTCATTTTTTAAAAGTGCTGCTTTTTTTAATCCTATTTTGTAAACCAGGATTTATTCTCAGGCCAGCCTGTGTCAAATATGTATGTTATTAAATTTTAAAAATGTCCATACTAGGAAATGTAAGTATGTATAATAGTGCACATACTTTCACTGAAATAAATAGTATTATTTTTCTGGTGTGTGATAAACCATCTGTTATATATACCAGCAGATTTTGTTAGGCAGATGGATATTGCATAAGCAAAGCTTTGTTACTGAAACATTGAATGCTAAGAGGCTTTGACCAAGACTAAAAGTTAAAACTGATGTTTACTTTTTGCAAATTTTTCTTTAGCCAGGCTGTATTAGGGTAAATACAGAGACATGGAGCAGAAAGTAGTAAAGAAAAATGGCTAGAAACATCTGATTGATTTCTTTTCTTTTTTCCTTTTTTCTTTTTTTTTAATTTTTTTTTATTTTCTGTAGGCTTTGTTAGCTTCAGAACCAAAGAAAAGCAAAACAGATTTACTGAAAATGGCAATGAAAGAATTGATATCTTTGGCTGCACCTCTGAATGAGTCATTGAGTGTAATTCCACAGGTAAAATTATTCCACAGCCTCTCATCAGAAGGCAAATGTCAAAAAAGGGTTTGCATTGCTTTAAACAGCTAAGGAAATCTGTGTGTGTTTTTAATAATAATTTGTTTTTATTATCTCTAGCTAGATTTTAAAACATGTTTGCAATTGCAGAGGTTATGCAGTCACTGGAATTTGCAAGTGCGTAAGATACTAAAAATGGATCGGGCAAATTTTCTTAGGTTGTTTTCCTGGTACAGCAAATACAGTCACATTAATTTTGAAATGGCATGATCCATTTATTGCCTGTAGTATATTTCTAAACAAATAGGTTTCCTTGTTACAAGGAAATTAACAAGCAAGCATTTGTTTACTTTTAGAGTAAATAAATGAGTTGCATAAATCATATTTTATGCAGTTAAATACTGCATGAAAAGTGGTTTTATTGATACTGTGTAGCTTCTAAAACTTAAATATATACATTTGGAATGCGTAAAAGTTTTGTTTTGAAGTCAAGATCTCTATCTTTAAAATGTTATCAATTACTTAATCTTTCTCTTTGTAAGATCAAGTCAATTTGCTGACAGTGCATGGCAGTATCTCCTATTGGCTCAGCCAGATCATCTGCTGGTATAAATTTATGTAGCCTTGTCAAAATCTGAGAAGCTGCGCATATTGCCACCTTCCCCTACAGAGAGCAGAGGAGTATCAGAAAATACTCCATATGGTGAAGCAAGCCTGGCTGTCAGTTTTAGCTTAATATTGTCCTCCTGTGAGTTGTAGTTTATTTTTTCTCACAATATCTACAGCATGTCAAGAACGTTGGAAAAGATGATTCTAAACTTTGAAAGTTATTTTTACAGCCCTGATAAGCTAAGGAAAAAAGAATGTTGGCCTTTGCTTGCAATGCCTGGACTGTATTTGTTAGAGGAATATTTTTAAACTAATTGTTCTTAACAGTGTTCAATGCTGCACCATTTGAATATATTTTTAATAGCAGTATTCCTGTATTTAATATGGAAATACAGTGCTGTAAATGTGCATATGGATTATTTTTGTTTCATGTGTTCACTGCTGTAATTATTAACATTCATTAAATTTAAGGTATTTTCCAATTAATACATATTTTTTAATATTTTCTGACCCCACAGGTTCATGCTTTAAATATCCTTCGGGCGCTGTTTAGGGATACACGTTTAGGTGAAAACATCATGCCTTATGTTGCAGATGGAATACAAGCAGCAATTCTAGGTTTCGTGTCACCTGTCTGGGCAGTAAGTTCATTTTTAATTTTGCCTCTCTAATTTAACTGCATATTGAGTGGTTCTGTTCAGTGGTGCTTTGGTCATGTTTATAAATGGCAGTACCAATGATGTCTGGAATGGTACATGATGTAATATTTTAAGTATATTAACAAATGATGTAGACCTAAAGAAAGTAATAGTTTTGGTCACTTTCGTTTTGTTTCACTTTTCTGTAATGTGAAGCACTGATATTGGCAAAAAGTAGGGACAGAGATTAATTACCTTACTGATAAAAATATATCAGGCTGTTAAATTTTGAGTCAGTGCACCTGGCAACTGAGGAGTGCATTTACACTAATTCTCACTGTTACTTTGGTTTTCATAAAATATAGTATTCTGTATGGCATCTTAAGGTAGTACGTTTCATGATCTGCCATGCATAAAGGTGAATGTTTTGAATCACTGGAAATCTGGATTTATCCCTTATATTAAAGATGAACATCTCAAAAAAATCTGAACTATCTATTGGTGCCACATGATAAGAGGAAAGATGCTCTGAATTACTTGTTTCTATGTGCTGACCTCTGAGCAGTAGGTATGCTCTGTCCTTCATTCAGCTAGTATTCTTTTCCACTCTACTTTAGTCACGGCATTTAAAAACATACTAGTACATTTCAAAGTGTTTTTAAAATATAATGTTCTTTTTTCCCTTAGGTAAGAAATTCATCTACACTTCTTTTTAGTGCTCTGATAACAAGAATTTTTGGGGTTAAAAGAGGAAAAGATGAAAATTCAAAAAAAAATAGGTAAGCTTCACTTGATACCAATTTTAAGTTTGCAAAACATGACCTTAGCCACCGACAATTTGAAAATGTTCCTTGCTTTATGGATATATTTGAATCATGATGTTACAAAAACATGCAGCTTTGCTTAAACCAGGCTGCTAAGAAATAAGTGGGAGGGCCAAAATTATCTGCTGTTAAGCACTGAGAGTTAATCTGTACTTGTGTGCAACTTCACAGAAAGGGAATGTTGCTGAGAGCTTTTGGTATCAGCAGCTCTTCCAAATGCCCAGTCTCTCTTGTGGTCACTAGCCCTATTGCTCTTGATAACAAAGAGAGGGGGGTGACATAGAGGAGCTATGTGTGTTCCCTTACCTGTAGAGCAGGCCTAGAGGTCATCTCACCCCTACAAATTTGACATTTTTCCCTGTATTCTTCCTACTCTAGAACACCCTGTCCCTCTTTCATGTCTCTCTCCTCCAAGCTTCAAAAATTGCAGCTTACAAAGCTTCTCCTCTTCCAAGGGTTTGTGCCCTGGAACTGTTTAGTCCTACTCCAGATCCTCTGCTATTTCACTTTCTTATGTAAAACTGATTCTCCTTAAACTCTTAAAACTCCACAGTCCTGAACATTCCTGTTTCTCTGTGCCCTCCAGTTATTGCACAAGCACCCCTGTGTTTTCTTTGGCCTTCAGCCCCTTCCATTAGCTTCTGAAGCAAATGAAGCATGCCCATGCCCTGTGCTATGTAGCTAAGGTTCCTGCTCTAGTAGGGATGTGAAAATAGCTCTGGATGCAGTATAAACTCATTAAAAAAATACTCCTGGGTGAGTCTGTGGGGCCACAGAGTGGTCAGATTATGGATATTTTGGTAACCATTTCAGAAATTCCTAATGGATTTTCAAACCCGGTCAGGGTATGCAATTTCTGAAAGAAGGCAATTGTTAAAATTTACCTTCAAAAATTCCACACTTTTTTAACTCCTTATACAGTGGTTCCTTAGTGTTGATACTAGTATTTCAACTTACAGATGATAGGTGCCATTTTAGCTCTTTGAAATAATTCATTTCAGGTGTCACTTGAAAAATTAGTTGCTCTGCATATATGAAAGAGGAAGATATACAGGTGGGAGATTGGAGAGAGATTTTCCTCAGCAAATCACTCTTCTCCCCGAAAGAATCTGAATTGTCATCTCCCCTACTGCATGAAATTATCTCTGCTTTCTCATAAACCCAAATAACTTCTTTCTCAAACTTGGAATTCATTCTCATAACCCCTGAAACCCAAACAGAGAAAGTAAAAGTGTTTCTAATTTCTTGTCTTCTCACTTTGTTTTTCTAACAGCAGTTAACCTTGTTCTTTGTTGTTTTGATTGGGTTTTTTCATAATTTCTGTATTAAAGACTTATTGAAAGAGAACAGAAAAACTTCACAGTAACTTCTGCAGTGGGAGGGCAAATTGATTTCTCAAATACACAGTGTGATGAGATATGCAGTCTGAGATTTGTGCTTGTGAAGTTGCAGAAAGTAATGCATTTGAGAATCTTTTTGGGATGGGAGATACCAGAATGAAGGAATGTAAACTATTATATAGTTGAATTGAATTAATTAAAAACAATGTTGATTTTTCTGTAACTGGCACTGTTACCTTGCTTCTCTGAAGCTTTTTGTTTACAGTAATTTCTTTGTAACCGTTTTGACCAAAAGATGTTAAAGGTGGGCTTTCAGTTAGCAATTTTGCTTTAAACACTTCACGTGGTCAGTTACAGTGTTTCCCATGTGGAGTCCTCAATACCGTGAAACAGGGAAAGGAGAAAGGTTTCTAAAGACAGGTCAGTGAGAGACAGGAGGAATGAAAACAGGGACAGAGATTTGATTTCAAGTTTCTGATTCTTATCTCTACAGAAGATATTGATTTAGAAGGAGAATGTTGTAGGGGTTGTTTGACTGTTTCGTTTGTAAAGCTCCTTACTCTGAACCCTGCCGATGGCTTCAGGTACCTTGTGCTTGGGAAGAGGTCTGTTTCAGTGGTTTGGCACCACGAGGTGTCACCGTTGCTGCATAGCTCCCTTCTGCCACATACCTGGAGTGCAACTGGGCTTGGGCACTTCTCTTCAGGAGCTCTCAACTTGGTTTGCTTAGTGTTTACTTTAAGAATTCTGTTCCAGCAAATTTTCCCCCCTCATATCTAAATCTGGTACTTCACTTCAAAAGCACTAGCATTTTAGCAGCTTGCATCTCTAGGAGCTTGTGTGAAAGTTACCTGGGTTTGAGCTGCTTATTCTGTTGCCTGCAGGGTGTTTTGTTTGCTTTAAGGGGCACTCTGTGGACAGGGACCAACTCTCTGATGCCACCATATGGGAACTTGCATAGGTTTCCAGTTTGCCTGATTTTTATATTAGGGATTTAAACCTGTCTCTCTTCTGTCTGTGGGGAGTTATTTATTGATGGGCTATTCTGAACATTTGTCTTTTAAAAGGATGGACTTTCTATTTGGTTTCTCAAGAAGAGTGCCAGTGAAACTAATACAGTTGGGGTGGTGGAGACTTGGTGTAGACTGTCAGAAGAAAGCTTTGTTGGAACAGTACTGGCAAATTAACTCTGCTACTGTGTTACTTTAACATACTTTGTGTTACATTTCCCTTTTTTTCAATTATGCCATATAATAATCCACATATAGGATCCTTTATACACAAGTTATAGGCCTATCGTGTGTTTTGCTGCTTTTAGTCTGCTGATTCTTTCATTCCTTATTTATGTTAACATTGTACATTATAATTGTCGTGCAGCCCATGGTGTTTATGTAGTGACAGCATATTGGTAGTCCATTTTTTGATGGCCTTAATCAATTGTGAAGCATTGGATTGAATGACAGATGAACTGTAACCTATGCCTGATCAGTAACCTGATTTAGTTTGTTTTTTTCTAGGTATATGTAAAAAAATGCTGTGTTTGGGGTTTTGTTTTGATTTCTCTCTTTTCTTTCTTTTTTTTTTTCTTTTTTTTTTTTTTTTCCCTCCCCAAACATTCCTTTGTCATTTTGGGTATTTTTGGTAGAACAACTGTGTGAAAGGGCCCCATCACTCTGTGACAAAGAAAGTGAGAAGGTGCCTAACTCCACTGCCATGCATTTTAGGTTACATGTTGCAGTGGCCATCCCTGCTGGAGGGGGGAGGCAAGAAAGCATGTTGAGCTGGGCTTTGTGAGCACTGAAAGGGCATTACGAAGGGCTGCCAGAAAGGTCTGTTTTGATCTCAGGGCAAGGAAATACTAGATTATGCTAGAGAAGGTCTGTTCTGTGGAAACTTGATCTGCAGATTGAAGAGACATGAGTTGAAGAAATTACTTATCGTGGCTCCCACTTCTCACTTGTGCTGTTGTTGATGGGGCTGTGCTGTGGGTCATCTGCAAGGTGACAGCTATATTGGTACAACTGGGGAGTGGAAAACTGGGGCAGCGAAGGAGAGGAATGTTCTACATCATGCTGTACAGGAGATGCAATCATATCCAGATTTCATTAAATACTGATGTGTCTTTTTAACTTCAGCAAGGGCAAGGAAATATTGTATTGCAAAATTAATACTTGAAAAATAACAACTAATGTGTAGCTTCTGCAAGTAGAAGAGAGAGAAGTTGTGGGAAGACTGTTTACAGTGGGCCATACAACTCTCCAGGTTGAGCTTTCTCTTTCTAGTGAAAATAAAGTTAGAAACAGAAAATTTATCATGGTTCTGTCTTAGGATGACTGTATCAAAATTTCTAATGCTGCTGTGCATATATATGTGTGTGTGTGTATTTAGCTAAATGAAATCATCCTGTTAACACTTACCTGTAAGAGAGTTTAGTTTTTGTGTACTTGATTTGGGAATATACTTTTCTGAAATGCTACGATAATTTCAAATCTGCAAGACTTGGAATGAATTCTAGCCATATAAATACAAAGCACAGTAGTGAGTAAATGTTGGAAAGGAGTTTTTCCAATTGGGCTGTTTGTATGTGGTTATAGTGCTGCAAGTGCTGGGCTGCCCCAGAATCTGCTCTGCACTCAGGCAGAGGCTCTGGAGAGAGGGCTGTTGTGGCCCCAGCATGTCCTCCCACTCGCTGCTCTGGAAGCACTGCTTGGAGGGCATGTCAGACACCTGACTACTACACTTGGTTTTATGCAAATTGATTGAAGTAGGACTTTGAACAGCAGTGAGTTCTGTAGGCTGATGAGTTTTGCCTCTCGTGTTTTTAGATAAAATAGCCATTTCCAGTTTTCTTGTGCAGTCAGTTCCATGTGGTCTTCAAGCTGCTGGGGTGCAGTGTATGTTTTCTATTCTGTTTTTGTCATGGGTGTTTTTTTTCCTGGTAGTATTGCTATGGTTTGCAAATTGTAGAATCATAGAAAGGTTCTAAAAAAATAATCTGAAGTAAATACTTCCTGTAGTTGAATGTAGGCTCCACTATTCATCACATAAAAGTATGATGTCTTTCAATGAAGACATTCTGAAAATAAAATAGAATACGTGTTGTGATAGTTAATGCAGATCTGTATGTGAAAGTCATAATGACTTATACATAAATTAACTGAAATTTTTATTGAGATGTAAATAAATTTCTCATGATAGATGAATTCTCTTCTGCCCAAATGAGTTAAGGTAGTAATAGTGATACTTTCACCTTTTTTTTTTTTTTTTTACTAGTATATTGCCTATACTATATATTGTCTACATACACTATATTTGTATATATAATGCTGGAGTAGAGAAGTTGTTTGTATTCTAGTGCTATACACAGACATATCAGAGACCTTTTTGGTCTGTAGTTCAGTACTAATTATAGTTGCTATTGCTTATTAGACGTGATTCTTCTCATAAAATACCTGGAATTTCTGGGTTTTTATCTCTTTTTAAAGGATGAGCATGATCAGAAATTGCCTTTGAGGCAATTTGCTGTTTGAATTTGGAGAAGCTTTAGTCTTTATAGTCATAAAAGAGGATCTTACTGGCTTATCTGAAAACAAAATGTTGAGTTGGAATATTAATGTTGCAAAGTTCTCAAAAAGAATAGTCAATGGCCTCAGGTAGAGGCTGGGGTTAAAAGAAAGGAAGGGGTAGGGAGAATTCCCTTAGCTCTTCACCTTGCTGGAGCAGGTTCCAGGAAGGAAAAGCTTCAGCTCTTTCATTAAAAAACAGTTTTTTAAGCAAGACTGAAGTGGTACAGTGCAATTTGGTGATTTTTACATGAAGTAACTGGTGTACATATTTGCATTTTGGGAGAGGGGAGGCTCCTATGTATTTAGGCTCTAGTGAAGGGAAAATGCATATGCAGAAAAACACTCAGCTATCAACCTGATGCATGTGGAGTAAATATTCATTCTGTTATGTAATTCAGAATGAATACTCCTATGTTCTCAGTGTTGGTTTAGATACGTTGGAAAATAAAGGAACAGCTTTAATTGCTATCTGCATAGTGCCTCTAAGTATTATCATTGATACCTGTCAGTAAATGTGGATGTTTATTGATAACTGCAAGCACTTGGAAAGGAGAAACTCACCTTTCTAATTATAATAAGATGAAAACTATGTAGATACGAACAGGTTATGAAGATGCAGTGTTGGCTGTCAGGCAGTCAACATGCACACCTGCCGTCTGCTTTCTTGGTTGCATCTTGAGTGTTCAGCACTTCTCAGTAAGTGGTTGCTTGCACACCTGAAGGTAACTGAATAAAACTATATTAACTTTGAAAAACGCTAATACTGTTTTTTTCCTCTTAAATTGACATGTACTTTTTCTTTAACATTAAGGTTTTGTACAAATACTAAGGTTTTTAAGACCATGAAGAATTGCGTTTTGCACTGTGAAGTGTTAGAGAAAAACACTGGAAGTTGAATATTCTAGTGCAAACCTCTCTTCTCATATTATTATCCCTAAATTTATGAATCTGGTATTATCTTCCTTTTCACTAACCCACTCTAGAGTTGTACCTTGAAGTACGTAAAATACATTTTAAGTATATAATTCCTGTTGAATGTTCCACACCCGGCACGCTAACGCTTCCAATATTTCTAACTCAATAACTGAAAAATCTGTCTTACAGCAACTGTATTACACATTTGCAATACATCAAACTGGGCTCTGATAGGACATCTGAGATGGATCTGTGTTGCCTGTAGAGAAGTGACCAGAACTAGTTTGGGAGAAGCTAAAAGAAGGTTTGGTAGCACTACTGTAGTCAAGCTGTAATGGCACATCAGTGTTGCAAAACCAGTTACGCCTTAGGACACCCAGAGGTCTGACTCAGATTGACTCTAGCTCAGTGTTGACTTGGAGGCGCACCACTGGCAGAAGTCCTGTATGCCACCTGAGTTGCAGCTACGCAGGAGAGGACACTGACTGCAGTGATGGGCCCTCCAAGAAGGGCAGTGGTGAAGCAGCAGAGTGCTGAGCCTCTTACGCTGACTCCAGCAGGGAAGCACACATATGGCTTGATTCACAAAACTGGCCTCTGTGCTCTGTACCTCTTGGACCACATGCAGTGCAGGGAAGGGTTGGGATTGCTTTATCTTGGATCTCGTTAGTGATTTCTTAGACGATTTTCTGTGGCAACTTTGGTCTGTTGCAGCTTTTCAGTTGAAATACTGGGTCAGTGACACTGAGGTTTCATGAGACGACTGAGCCACTTAAATGCCTCTGGTCTTTTTTCTTGAACTTATTCTGTGCCACATTTTGCAGTCTGTTACCTCCATACCAGGCCCGTTCCCTCCATACCAAGCCTTAGTAATTCCAGTGAATGCTTGCAAAGTAGTTATTAAGGATTTGGTGCGGTACATTGTCTTGTGAGGGAGTTGTTTTTGTTAGAAAGAAATCCCTCCCTCTTCTGTCTGCCCAAAATAGGCCACATTAATTTTGCTCAACTTTTTTGTTTTTAATGCTCTGACTCTTTTTTTAATTGACTTTGACAGATTTAGAAGAGTTACTCTCAGAACTGTCTCAAAAAAACAAGCAAAAGTTCAGGCTGACTCAGATAACTGTTATGGCTTTTACTGATTAATAGTTCAATAACAAGATGCTTGTTTAAACATAATTTTGAACAGACTTCCTATTTCTAAGTGCCTTTATAAGTGGAGTAATGATGGAAAGGTGATATTAACTTGTAAATAAAAGGTAAAATTTATGAAAGTTTGTGCAGATACAGGCACAAATTGAAAATAAATCCCAAGGTAATGTTTCCCTCTGTGTTACTGCTACAATTATTCTATTAGTTTTACAGGTCTAATCTAAAACTATCTGAAATCCCCTGTAGCAGACAATAAGGTCTGTTCTCCATAAGGCTGAGGATGCTTTATGTCTATACGATCTCAGCTGATTTTAGGAACACAATGTGTGTGTCTATCTGAAATGCCCAAAATCTACAGAATAATTTTTACTCTAAGATTTTATTTTGTATATACAGAGTCAGACAAATGTTAACCCATATAAATCCCAGTCAAAATTCAGGACCTAAACACACACATAAAGCACTGGTATGTAAGTGTGTGTCTGTGCTCTCCTGAAAAGGGAGGATCTTCATTACATGCTGTCTTAAGTCAGAGGCAGAAAATAGCAAGATGAACATGGTTAAGTGACCCAAATGGAAGTTTACTCAAAGTGAAATACCCTAAAAATTTTATCTGCTGGACTGAGGTAGCTTCAGCCCATTCATTTGTTTTAAATAAATTAGGGGGATAATGTTTCTTTCTCCTGAGTGAGTAAAATCCATTCAATGAAACAAAAATTTCTGTAAACCTAACCACATGAGTAGATAATTTAGTTTCTGCTGTAGTGATGAAAGTTTTCATTAATATTAATTGATATAATTATAATTATTCTGTTTCATGCCTAATGTAAACATCCCTTATTAATTAACTTCACCATACTAAGTAAAAAGCACTTCCTTTTCAGAGAATATTCCTGGACAGAGAGTAACTCTGTGGGTTGTTTGGAGGTAAAATTCATAGTGCTAGAATTGTGACAAGAGATGAAGGAGAATAGTTACTTAGGCAGTGGTTGAACAGAGTTCTTGGAAGACTTTCTAGAGATACATATGTTATTTTATTGTCTTGATTGTCTTATGTCTTTTATGTACATATATGTATGTACACACACACAAATGCAAATTCATGCATATACACAGTCCAACTTCCTGAAAAAAGTTTGTTAAAACAACACATATATAAGATATATCTTATTTTAAAGTATGTTTTATATATCATTTTATATACTTGCTTATATACAAACATGTTTGTGTATGTATGTCAAAGTTGAACATTGATTAATGTGTTGCTGTTGGTATCAGGTTGTATTTGTGAGTTTGGGTTTAAGTAATGTTCCCCTATTTTTATTCTGAGCCCATTGCATGTTTCTCTCTCTTGCTAGTGTAGCAACAGAAGTGCTCTTGGAAAAGGACTTCACAAGTTATTTTAGTGAACTGTGTGTTGCATAAGTATTCCTCTCAGTCACACTTTTCCTGAATTATTTGTTCTACACAGGTGCTCTTTCCATACCTGATTACACAAAGGGTATAATAAATAGCAAAACAAGAGGTATAAAGAAACTTGTACTTAAAAGAGATCAAAGCAAACCAGACCATGCAGTCCTTTGGAAATCTTGGCTAGCTCTCTTGTAAATAAAAGTGCTTCTAAAGCAGAAGGTATTTTAACTACTGTATTTATACAGGCCTTGATTGACAGTTCAGTTATTAACCTCATAAAAACACAGCAACGTAAACTAGTAAGAATGTTTATTCTAGCACTTCTATCTGAAGGATAATGAAAATCAAGATATAGTGGCATGTTCTTAGTTCCTTTTAAGTATTTATTTTAGGGCTGTGTAGCATGAAAGAATGTTTTTTCAAGTCAGTGAACTTAAACCATTTTGCTTACTGTTCTAGGATTTAAGTATTTTCTAATTCCTAAAAAACCAAATGTTAGATTTATTGAAGGTGCAAACTCACCACATCTTTATTGGAGGTGCAAATCTCACATTTTATGATTCTTCTTTCCGCTTCTACTGTTTATCATTTTACATGGAGTAAAAATGAAATCTGAATTGTCTTTTGTAACTAGCTTGGTGTGCTTAAACGGAAGTTGTCCATTTTTGTCACCGAAGAGTTATCCTCCATCATGTTAGGTTTAGAAAAACAAGCATGCAATAATCTTTTATATTCTTGCTCTTAGGCTTATTAGTTGATATATTGCACTAGGTTTTTTACAGTTGTTGTTTCCAGGCTTCGTTTTGGCTTTTCAAGCCTCCCCTCAAAATGACATGGCCATGTTGCCTTCTATAGGAGTGCTAAAATTCTCTTACGCATGTTAAATATTTGTTTGAAAGCATCTTGTTGTGATTCCTGAGACAGCATGTGATTTCAGGAGTTTAACTCTTAGGTATGTTCTATAAAATAAAATGATCTGAATTGATCTCTTGAAATTTATGTATAATTTTTATTCCTAAAGGAATATGCCTGTTACTGTCATCTCTGTCTCTTAGTAAGAATGGTAATCATTCTCTGGTTGTCTTCCAGAGCAACTGCTAATCAAGAGCTTTCATAAATAGATACAGTGTCTGCACTAAACAAAATTTTAAGTGGTTATTTTTATTTCACATCAAGTTAGTATTTTAAATACTAGCATACATTGTGGCAAAAATACTACTTTCTGCTGAACTGAAGACTAATTAACTAAATTACTGAAAACCAGGTAAATCTCAGGAATTTTGTTGGTTTTAGCAGGAGCTGTCGTTTACTGTAATTGCAGTAGCTAGTGATGGCAAATAAATAGAGGGAAAAAAAACAACAAACAAAAACCCCAGATCTGTTGAGAAGATGAGGTTAAAACCAGAGTGCTGGAGTGGGAAGTAGGCAAGTGGAATCACAGAAGCAGTAAAGGGATCTCTTGATCCTGTTTTCGTGATTCCCAGAGTATGACTGTCAGCAGTGGCTTTGGATGGGTTAAAACATCCAAGGATGGAGATTTCACAACCACTCTGAGTAACATGTTCCAATGCTTCATTCCCCTTCTAAGTGCAACATTTTTTTCCTGTTACCCAATTTAAAACTCCAAAGCTATCATTTGTAAACATTGGTCCTTTACATACCATCTGCAGCTACTGCAAGAAGTGTAGGTCTCTAATCTTTGATTCCTTCAAGTGATTGTAGGCTGCTATTAGATCTTCCCTGGACCTCCTGTTTGTCAAACAGAACAAACCTGACTCCTTCAGCTTCTTCTTATAGAGGCCCTGTCCATCTGAGCAGCTGTTTGCTCTACCCTCTCCTGTTTCTTCTAATCTCTTCTGAACCTGGCAACCTGAAACTGAGTGAGGCTGTAGATGGAATCCTCCACTGTTCAAAATAGAGGAGGGTAATAACTTCCCTTCGTCTGCTGCTGCCTTCATCTTGATTAACATTTTGTGTTTCTATGGGCCCAAGCCTCAAGTTTCTTAATGTCTGTCTAGACTGAACTTCTACTGTGTGGTGTTTCATCCACTCTTCTAATTCAGTGTTACCAGCCTTCAGCCAAACACTGAACCTGGTGGTCCAGCCCGAATGCGTTGTTTATCCAAGCTGTACTCTCTCAGCTTCCAAATGAGAAAGCTGAGTGAAGCTGAACCTGTTTGACATCTACAGCATTTCTAGTCCATTTTAGTCTTCTACCTAAAAAAAAAAATGTAGCTTACCTTCTTTCCCTAGCAGCCTTCCAATACCTAAAGGAGGCTTACATGAAAGATGGGGAGAAACTTTTCACCAGGGAGTAAAGATATAGGACAAGGGATAATGGTTTTAAACTGAAAGAGGGTAGATTTTGGTTAGATATTAGGAAGAAATTCTTCACTATGAGGGTAGTAAGGCACTGGAATAGGTTGCCCCAGGGGGTTGTGGAAGTCCCCTCCCTGGAAGTGTTCAAGGCCGGGTTGGATGAGGTTTTGTGTGGCCTGGTCTAGTGTGAGGTGTCCCTGCTCATAGCAGGGAGGTTGGAACCTGATGAGCTCTAAGATCCCTTCCACCTTTAACCATGCCATGGTTCTATAATTGTTACAAATATGTTAGTTTTATCTAGATGAATCCCCATCAGGCTCTTGGATTCTGTGTACATTTGTGGACAAGTTTTTTTAGGCTGGTTTTTCTGCCAGTCACTACTTTATGGGCATGAAATTCTGAAACCTGGCAAGTCTGGAGCCTTTAGGTAGTGTGTTCACTCTGTTCCTGACCTCCAGTTATGGTGCTTGCCCTGGAATTTGCAGATTACCTCCTTGAACTGACTATAAAGGGTTCATTTTAGGATAAATTTAAGATTCTGCTCCTCTTTTCTCAAGTCAAGTGAAACCTGCAATTCTTTAGAGTTTTTTGTCTTTTATGAAGGTGTGAGCCACCTCTTCACTCTCTCAAAAATGCACTGCAGACTTCAATTTCTTTAAAAAGGAGTGAAATACAAGCAAGTTTTTAAGGGTAATCACAGAGTGCCTGGAGCTTCTGAAAGGAAATTGTACAGATTTTCCATACTCATCCAGTGTGCATTTTGGAATCTGCTTGCATACAGTCTGATGACATCAAGGGCAAGATTTGGAAATGACTAGTTGCTAATCTTTATATAATTCTTATCAGCAACAGGCCAGCACCAGTTCATCTGTGTGTGTTTAAGAAAGGGTTGGGATTTCTATGTATATCAGCATGTCAAGAAATCACAGGAGCAAATGATAGTAAGGGTGCTGCTAGTACATTGACTCTGTTATTTTCATAAACAAGCTTTCTGTGCTGTTCCTTTTATAAACCAATCAAGTCACATCCTAAAAACAATTTGCTTTTTCCCACTCTTTATGCAGAAATACTCCCTGAATCCCTACCTTCCCAAGTAAAACTTCTCAAGAATCTTGCTGCTTTGATCATTAGAAACTTAACTTGCAGTGTATATTTATTCATGGCCATTTAATATTCATTTGTTCTGATGCCAGCACTGTCCTTTTAAGTAATTTATTTCCCTCCTGATGCTTCCCTTGAGGCATTTGTGAATGACAGTCATATATCTCATCTGTGTTAATTTTGCTAGACAGAAGTTGAGATTTTTAAATCTTCTCTTAGCAAATTTGCTTTCTATTGCCTTGGTCATGTGAGCAGGTTTTTTTTAAGCATCCTCTTAGGTGAAAGTTAGCTGTGATTTATTTCTGCCTACATCTTGGCTGATTGTTGGACAGTGGCATTAGTACTTCCTTGTACTTGACTGTATCAGGGTTAATGTGATACAGAATTACATTTGTCCTTTGTCTTTGTCCTCTTGATGAGGGATCCAAGGTACCAACTAATATACTTTGATCCTTTCCAGATTATGAGCTGCTAAGTTGTAGCACATCTTGAAATTAGTCCTCATATATATGCAGTCTTTTTATCTGCTGTTAAATTCATGTCCTTCTTATATTCTGGTCCTAAAGGTATCCAGTTTTGTTTCATAGTGTTTTAATCTTACCTCTCTACAGACAATGCCTCATAAAGATTGTTTCATTTGTGGGTTTTCATTGGCACGCTCCTAACTCTTATTGTGGTCTTCGATTAAACTAATAATAACGTTGGTCCCAGCAATAGATTAGGGCTACCGATAACTAACTTAAAACATGTTCTTTTTAGGTCTTTGTAATATCCTGTTCCTTCTACTTTAGCCAATTTATCTAATAGCAGAGTTTAATCTGTGTAAACCAAAACTGTAGTTTCATCATGGACCTTGTGTAGATGTGTCCTCAGACCACACTGCAGGTTTTTGTCTGCTTACTGCTTTCTGTGTCTCACAGAAAGCCTGTAGGTTTTTTGAGCTGTGAAGGAAACATGTGAGAACTGAATCGCTACTCTCAGCTGGAGCTGCCCTGCTTTTTACTTTGAAGCAAAATTGGAGTAAAATATTTGCAGATCTGAAACATTTCCTTGTTCAGACAACATTCAGGAGACTTGTGTGACTGCTTTATTTCCTTTGTCTAGAAATATTTTTACCGCTCTTGGGTAAGGGATGGGTTAGGTTGGCTAGTTTCTAACAGTTTTGTGCATTGCACTTCACTCCATTTAATCTTATTCCCTTATCTGTAACTGTTCTCTTTTGTAAGTTTATTTTTTCTCTAAATTTCTGTGTATTCTTGAGGCCAAAGAAAAAGTCTGTACCTTTTTAAGTAATCCTCCCTACCAGCACTTTTGAATAATTTGAAATGTTACATATTTGCTTCTCTAGTTGTATAATGTTGTGCTATCTTGCTGTGTTCTAAAATCCAAGATAAGGAATTACCCTTTGAGTTGAATGTGGTAAATTCTTTTGAGTTTTGCTCCACCTTTAGTTAGGATAATTTCTGTTTTCTGAAACTTCATTACTGTCATGAAATGCAGCTGATATGTTTAATTCTTAAAACATAGCTGAATTAGCTTTGGTCTTTACCATAACCTCAGTATGAAACATGTAATACATTTTTTTTCTTGGTCTTTTAAGAAAACATTTTCCATCTATTTTCAGTTCATGCTTCTGAAGTATATCTTTAATAGGTAAACAAACTTAACCTATTTTGAGACAGGATGTAACTACTTAACAAGTGGTAAGGGTCAGGGTAAGAACATGAATGTCAAAATGGGCAATTAAAACCTACTCTAGTTAAGTTAGTCTAGTTAAGCTGCACAGTGGTGAGGGTTTTTTCATAGTTTAATGAAGACAAAAAGAAACAAATGTGTAAAATGTGGATTTGAATGACAGTTTTGCCACAGTCTTGTTTTTTAAATTATTGCAGCAGCAATTGTCCTTGCAGTTCAAGGAATACATTTGATTCTGTTTCTACATTACTGTTCTTTAACTTAAGGGATCTGATGTATTACAGTTAATGATTCCAGTGTAAGGATTGGTACAGCAAGAATAGGCTTCACAGGAGACCATTAGAAGAGGACATGTCATTTCATGAAAACTACATTCTTTGTCTTGATCTTTCTAAATATCTCATTGTGTCTGTCTATATTGGTTCTTTCACATTACAGTCCTATTTTTCCTTTAAAATAATAACATTCTGGTTTATCCTGTTATAGATCTAACCATGCATTCGTCAGCTGATCTGAAATGTTAGCAGTATTTATGTTAAAAAAGAGTGCCAGAGATCCTTGCCACCCTCAGAAGATTTTTTTTTTTGTCTCTAAATCTCACCTGTGCTCAAATATGAACATGTTTACTGCAAATGTTCCTCAGCATGTCAGTTCCTAAAGGCAGCATACAAGGTTATAAAGATTTCAGTTCTGAAAAATAGATGTAAGAACAGAAGCAGGCGATCTTTGACACATGTTGCAGTAAAATGATACATATGCCCCAGTGTCACAGCAGAATTTTAGTCTTCTAGAGTATTCTCTTAAATGTACAGCACAGCTTAAAAAAGAGCACTGCAATATCTATGGCTTTATTCTTACATACCTTTTAAAAATGCAGTTAAATAATGTGCACTCATTGTGCTTGAAGGTGGAATATGTATTTAGAAATACACTAGTTACACAAACATGGTTATTAACATTTGCATTATTAAGTTGCTGCTCAGAAAAACATAATGTAGAATTAGCAGAGGTGTCACAGTTTTCAGCAGCATTTATAAATTTGGTTTTAGAAGACTGAAACTGAACATCTTCACAAGCAAAGCAGATTAAAACTTCTAAGTACATGATATTTAGTTTACGTTAGGCCACCCAAGGTTCTGAAAAGTGTTAAAGCCAAAGAACCTAAGTGCTAAGTGAATGGAAGAAGTACTGACCATCAAGAATATGATAAGGACTTCTGTGTTAGGGTATTTCAGAGAAAAGAAAATTTGTTTTGCATTTTTCCTAAAGAAGCATTATCGACACTGTAAACTATATTCTGGTTCTTATTTAAAACAGTATTTTCCTTAGAGTTTTATAGATTTATAGTCTGCTTTCAGTTATGTCTTTTTTAAAAAAAAAAATTCTTGCTACTACAGCTAGTTGTTGATTTTTGATTCCCTGTTGTCTACCAAATCCTTACTGTTAGGAATTAAATTCTGTCACACTGAAGGCATGTGATGCTACAGATAACTTCTTGTTGATGCCCATGCCAACATCATGAAGTTCAACAAGCCCAAGTGCAAGGTCCTGCGCATGGTCTGGGGCAACCAAAAGCACAAGTACAGGTTGGATGGAGAATGGACTGATAACAGCATTGAGGAGAAGGACCTGGGGATGTTGGTAGATGAAAAGCTCAACATGAGCCACCAGTGTGTGCTTGCGGCCTGGAGGGCCAACCACATCCTGGGCTGCATCAAAAGAAGCATGGCCAGCAGGGCCTGGGATGTGATCCTGCCCCTTTACTCTGCACTCGTGAGACCTCAGCTGGAGTTCTGGAGCCTTCAACACAGGAATAACATAGAGCTCTTGGAGCAAGTCCAAAGGAGGGCCACAGCACCTCTCCTATAAAGACAGGCTGAGAGAGTTGGGGCTGTTCAGCCTGGAGAAGAGAATGCTCTGAGGAGTCCCTATAGTAGCCTTCCAGTATCTGAAAAGGCCTACAGGAAAGCTGAGGAGGGACTTTTTACCAGGGATAGTAGGTAAAAAGTGATAGGTGTTAGGGTATAGGTTTTGTGATAGGACAAGGGTTTTAAACTGGTTTTAAAATGGAAGAGGGAAGATTTAGGTTAGACTTTTGGAAAAAATTCTTTACTGTGAGGGTGATGAGACACTGGAACAGGTTGCCCAGGGAGGTTGTGGGTGCCCCCTCCCTGAAGGTGTTCAAGACCAGGTTGGACAGGGCTTTGTGGAACCTGGTCTAGTGGAAGGTGTCCCGGCCCTTGCTGGGGGGTTGGAAATAGATGATCTTCTAGGTCCCTTCCAACTCAAACCATTCTAAGATTCTATTATTTATATGAACTTAATATTCTCTGAAATACATTTCATGCTGTCATTGCGACCTTATTTCCTTGTCTGGAGCAAAAGTGGGAATGAGTTTGATAGACTCAAGGGCATGTAGAGAATAGTTAGGAATGGCAGGTGTAGCTTGATTCCTTATGGCATGGCACAGAAGATACCTCTGTGTGACTGGTTTTGGTTAGTGGAACATCTCTTCAGGTGGGAAACCTGAGTGAAAACAGGAAAGGAACTCATGTATATCTCCCTTTCTATATAAATACTCTTTGTTAATCTTTGTTCTGAAGAGTGCTAAATGTGTCTCTAGCCATCGATATGGAACCTGGTAATCTGGCTTTTCTGCAGAATTGCTTCTGTATGACAAAACATTAACATTATTGAACTGTCAGTGACCAATTGAAAGATATTATCTATATTTTTAATTTAAATAAATAATTTAGTCTGTCCTATGAGAAGGCTAGCAGTGACTTCTTGGATGGTTTTAGTCAGTGCTTAGCTGATACATTCCTTTATCAGTATGACAAGGATTTATGTTATTTTAAAGATATGAATAGCTTATTCATTAGGAAACCTAACTCACATTTGTGTGTGTATGCACATGCATGAGTCAGTTTATATCACTTAACATGCATAAGTCAAATCTTGAAGTTTTGGTATTCATTTTTCAAAGCAGTATATGTTTTGCTGAAATTAATAAAAAATATCTTAGTGTCATGAACACTTTTAAAAAGCAGAACTGTTTCATTTCTTTGTTCCAGTCTCAGTTACTGTAGGCAAACACTTGTGGGTGTCTAATAACATTTATTTGTTTCCAGGAGCAACAAGTGTGGTCAGTAATCAAAATGAAACAACTGAACAATTCTGTGCTTTACTCTATCTAGCTGTTTTGCTTTCTGTTCATTCTGTAGTTGCACATCTCTCTGCCTTTACACCCCCAGGTAGTGGCACACTTAAATTGCTGCTCTGTGTTTTTGAGAGTGCCTTTTCATTCTGCAGCACTTCTGTGAATGTGTAATCTTCCTTGTTTCTTCTCTGAACTGGAGGCCCTATAAAATCATCCCTCAACAACCAGTCTGCTCAGACAGTTGTCTTTTTTTTTTCCTGTGCCTTTGGAAATCTTTTCTGCAGATACTGCTGATTAATGGTTTTGATTAGACTGCCTTCTCCCCTCCTGTAACCTGTGGAGCAGTAAACCAGGTGGGAGTTTATGTAAGTTACCCACTTCAGTAGTTATCACTTTTTTTCCCTGTCAAAAAGATTAATGAAACCACACTAATTACAAAGAATTTTAAGGCTTTGTAAGAATATTTGGTCCCATTATTTAATAGAGTCAAACTTGGTCACTGATTTTTAATACATTAAAAATGTGCCTCATGAAGAATATCTCTGTGAGATGTTATTTGCACATGGTGCTCTCTTTAAGCCTCTGACTGGTGGCCATATGTTCCATAGGAAACAATCCCAACTCTTCTTTTGGTTGATGCATTCAGTGGCACAAGGTATCATAGCACTTTTTGATTGATTTAAAAAGATTTTTCATGGAGTTCTTAATGTTTTATATAGGAAACTCACTAAGGTGAGCTATTTGACTTGACACATTTACTTACGTATGAAGATCTTGTGTTTTTTTCTGTCTCTGACTTCTACATCATCAGCTTGCTTCATGATGTATGTGTGGAAAATTTAAGTTTTGAAGAAGCCATTGAGTGTACTGGAAGATTGAAGTTTTGGAAACTGAGTAGAGTGTGTTAGAAGCATTTAGTGTCAGACAGACACTTTGAGGTTATGTGATAAGAAACTAAGTGTGTATTTTCTGCTTAAATAGCCCATGATTATCAGTGTTGATGGTTTGATGCCATCCTCATTAGTGCTTCAGTTTATATTCATTCACAGTTCAAATGCTTCCATCTACATTTTTTTAACTGCAATATTTTTTGCAGTTATAGCAGCTATTGCAGAATCCTGGTCTGTGCTTTTAGTTACAGCAGTTCATGGCACTGTTCTTACATCTCAACAGACAGCTTCCAATACCTCTTTGTTTGAACATTTGTTTCCATCTAGTGATCTGGTTTTGCTGTGTTTATTCTGCGGCCTGTGGCTGAGGCATGTTATGTTAGCTGAGTGCTAGAAGGAGCTGTGCTGATGTTTGCCATGTGTTGACTTACTCTTGCGTGATTTTTTTTTGTATGCTTATTTTTACACACGTTCAATCTTACCATCTCATCATATTACTTTTCTAGACCTGAATCTCTCTGCTAGCTGGAATCTTTGCATTGGAGTCAGGCTAATATGTACTTAAGTATTTTGGTTGATTATGTGGCAAGCAAGCTTTGCACTTGGCTTTCTTCTTCTAAATTGTTGGCCTATTGTTTATTTTAAAGGAAGTCTGTTTTATCTACATAGCATGTATATCTAATTAGAACCTCCCCACTCTAGCATTTAAGTGGTTCTTACTTAGACAATTCTAAATGGTTTCCTATAAACCATGAAGCCACCATCATTTATCTGATCAGAAGGCTATAAAACAAACAAATACAGATTTCTACTTGCCTTTGTTTTGTTTTTGTTTTAGCTTGAATTGATTTGCTTATTGTGGTTTAAACTATGCTGCCCTGTTAGTTCTGACTAGTGAAGAATTTAATAGGTATCAATGCTTTGCTGTCTTTTGAATGTGTTTGCTACACCTATACAAGCAAAAATGTGGCCTAGAAATGCCCCCACTGCCCAGTGCTGGAGGCAGTACTGGGTAAAGAAGGCCAATGGAAGGTCAGATGCTTCTGCAGCTGTGCATTACAGATCTGTGAGTTACTATTCTGAGATGCATTTTGGCAACAGTAAAATATGAACATCTCTTTGGACACGTAAATATATTTTACTAGCTGTTTAGTTCACAAGCAATACTAAAGCAAGTGTAGTCCTCTCTTGTTCAACAAGAATACTTTTAAAGTGGTGCCAGAACTTGAGCTGCTGTACCTTTCCTTTTTAGTGTGATTAAGGATCAGTTTGTCCCGAAAAAGCCTGACTAGTTTAGCTGACAAAGTCTTAGTGTGCACACAATATAGTTACTTCACTTGTGTAAACTGTGCTGGAGCATCATTTTTAGTGAAAACATTTTGCCTTGTGTCAAAGGAGTTCATCATGTGTGCATGGTTCTTTGGGCTCTCTGACTTCACTGCAGCATCAGAAATCTAGTAAGTAAACTGGTATTTTGATTGCAACTAATTACTGCAGAATGCTAATTGCAACTCTTCATTCCCTTCTGCAGAATGACAGGAAGGGAGTTTTTCTCTCGGTTTCCAAGTCTTTATCCTTTCCTTCTCAAGCAGCTGGAGGTTGTAACCAATACTCTGAACAGGTAAGACAATATCAGAATGATTTGAAATATAAATTACAATGAAACAATTAAACTGAGTTGTGTCCCATATACCCTAATGCTGTTTGTCACTGCTTCTTGACACAAAGTAGTTCTTCTAGTGTCTTTTGCTAAGACTTTTTCCTGTAATTTAACACACATTGCAGGAAGTCTCTGGTCAATGAACTGCTGTTGAGTAGTTGGTTGTCGCTGTGTTCCTTGGAGCAGATGTTAAGAAACATATATTTTTCAGGGAAAGACAGAAACTGGGTGTTTGACTATGTCTCGTGTTTAACGATGAGACTCCCTGACGTGTGTTAAGTGGTGCAGAGTCACAGGCCTCATGTAATCCTAAATGAACACTTACCAGCCTGTGACACACTGACTCTGGGGAACGTCCTTGATCTCTTTCTAAGGACTCCACAAATGGTAGTTGAGAACTCCAGTTTGCTCATTGCAGATAGTTTGGGATGACGCTGATGCTGTTACTCCCAGGTTCATGAACTTTAAAAGTAAACCAGAGCTGGTTTTGTTTTTTCTTAAAATTCTATGGTATAAACTATGGAAGTTCAGCAGCTGATTTATGGGTGAGGTTCAGCTGTCTGTTTAATGGGCCTGAGGTGGATACTTTGGAGCAGGAGTTTCACCAGTTGTTGCATGTTTTACAGGCTCTGCTCTGAGAAAAGGGGGTGTGTATATTCCACACAGCAGTCTGCTTTACCTAATATTTTGAAAGGTGACGTGGGAAAATATTGGGAAGTCTATAAACCTAAAAATATTGAAAGTTGCTGCCTGAAATACTGGTCTTGAATGCTTTTTAAATGCAGATTAAGGTTTGTATCTTACCATTAATCGTTAACTAAGTCAAGAATTGTTGATTTTGACTTGGGTTTATGATTGTTTTTACAGTATGAAAAGTAACCACTTGGTGGCAATGACAAGAACTATTCTTTAATAAATCCTGCTGTTTACTAAGTACACATTTCCTTCCAAACTGAAAAATACCTTTTTTTCTTTTTTCCCCAACCATTTTTTGTGACTCCACTTTCTCAATTTCTGGATTCTTAGAGAAACATTATCTATGCTGGTTTTTAATCTTATCTAAAAAAAAAAAGGAAGCTCACCATTATTAGGAATAAAGGAGTCTTGGGATAATGTAGGAAAGTGAAGGTAGCACAGCCTTAACTGCCTTCATACAGAGGTGCCCAGTGGTGCTGTAGGAGAACTGGATGCCATGTTTAGTCCCAGCAGGGTTTCCACCTTCTTGCAGTGATCAACCTAGCACACCTTCTTTAACCAGAAAGGCAGAAGGGTATATTGTGTGTGAAATAGTCTCAAGATTAGGATGAAGGAGGGTGCTGTTTTCACCAAATGCTTTTTATCACTTTATTTAGTGAAGCTGAAGAGTTGAAAATCCATCCAAGCTTGTTCCTTTTGCTTTTAATCTTGGGAAGGCTGTATCCATCTCCAATGGATGGTGCTTACTCAGCACTCAGCATGGCACCATTTGTCCCATTTATTATAAGGTAAGGTGATTTTTGTGGTGATTTTTTTCTGTGGTGGGAGTTGTTTCTTGGATCTTTGGATTATTTTATGAGATGCCTTTTTGAGCTTCTTTTCAGCTTTAATTCTTAAAGGAAAAATTGATACTCATTGGTTGAACTTCCCTATATTATTAATGCTTGTTTTGGGGGATTAGAATGAATTTCATCTCATGCAAGCCATTGTATAACTTGTTTGTAAATCTTCATTTGCAAATACTGTACATGTGATTGCTGCTACAGAGATGGTAAATTAAAAGTTATGAGCTTGACTGATTTTTAGCAATGCAAGATTTGCTGTACAAACTTCTCATGGGTTTTTTTTAGTCCTGCAGAATGATTGTTCATAAAACATCCATGTAATGGCTAATATGTAGATTTGTTGATGTGTGTATATGTATGTCTCCATATCCATCCATATATAAAAATACATGCTTATATAGCTAGATAAAGATATGGTTATATCCCATACCTAATATATTTCTAAGATGACTTCTCAAGTTTTTATACAGTGTAACTTTTATTTATATAGTGGTTATATCAAGATATTCAGTAGATATTTTTAATGTTCTCTGTGCCACTGGTGTCGGATGGGGAGCCTGATAAGGGAACAGGGTTGTAGTGGGTGAGAAGAATCAGTGCACAATCAGTATTTGAGGGGAAGCCTTGCTGTCCATTGTTAACACATCAGAGCAGTAGGGTGAGAAAGTTCCATGCTTAATCTGTCTCCTTAAGCAGTAAAACAAGATGAAATTGTTGTTATCCTAAGATCTTCTCATTTTTATTTTAAACAAGTGTTTATGTGAAAACGTAATAATAGTTCTGCCTGCTTATTCCTTTACAGCAGTTGTGATGGATCTCTTGCTTCTTTAGATGTTTTATTGACTTCTCAAGAATAAATAATAACCTATCGTTTCTTCTTAAAGTAAAAAACTGGTAGTAAGAGTTTTTAAATGTCGTATATTTGACTATTAAAAAGGTCTGGGTTTTTGTTGTAATTGAATGTTAAATGCTTTTTGGGGAAACATTTAAAACTGTATTTGTTGGTTACATCGTTGATTAGCTCTGTTTTTATGTCTCTGTTAATGCACCAGAAAATGCATACTTATTTATTACTTTTATTTTTTTAATATAAGGTTTCAGTGTAGTTTCTGATGTCAGTAGATGAACTTTTTATAAGCTTTTGGTTACAGATTTTGAGTCTTGTCTCTTTTTTAAGACTGCTGCTTTTTGCAAGGCGCATAAGCCAGAAAAATAACTCTTCACACTTAGTTAGCTTATTCTCTTAAGGTTATTTAAATCCATTCTAAAGATGTGGGGAGAAAAGCCCAATAAAATATTTGAAAGAAGAACCTGGAACATTTAAGAGATCTTTATTGGACCTACCTTCCTTTAACTGTGCTTCCACAGAGGAGGGGTGTTACAGCTAAAGATGGTATTGTCTGCATTTCCTTTCCATTGAATTTGGCAGTAAGTGCTGTGGATGCTGGTATAAGCCTAGAATAAAATTCTTATCAATTCTAGATAGAAGTTTGTATCTACAGACAGGCATTTTCTGATGGGTTACTTACCAAAGCGTTGACTTTTTTTTATGGTTGCCAGGGTACAATACCAAGAATTCTGCAGAAGGAAATCTGTGTTTTTGATATGGCTCAGTGTGCTGTTACTGGCTGTATTTCTGTGTACAGCTCTTATGCCCTTGTTGTGTGAATACCATGATTGTTTTCAGTTCACTCTGACTGCATCAGTTGGAATACGTAGGGCTGATTTACCTGGGTAAGGTAAATATGTTGCTATTTTCTCTTTTGTTTCTCTTCCTATTTTCCATTCTACAAAAATGAAGATGAACTAAAATAAAATTCTTTCCTGTTCATTTTGTTCTTCTTTAGAAAGTGATGATGAAGATTGTGAAGTAACCACTTAGAGAGCATCAAAGAGAAGGCCTGGTGCCAGGATGTAGTATTGTATTATATAACATCTATGAATACATATAATTACATAGTAGCCCAATGCAACTGTAACATTAATTGTCATATTTTTACTGTGAGATTTTAAAAATACCTGTTGCTGTACCACTGTCAAGGAAGATACTACTTATGCAGTAGGGAGGGTGAATATAACCCGTAACTGATCTTCAGACTCTTTCCAGGGCTCAACCCATAACAACGTGGCGTTCATTTGTTGCTGTGAGAGGATGAACAGAAGATTTACTGTGTTTGCAAGAAAATTATCAGTTCTCTGAACAAAACCAGGTTTAGCAGGAAGAATTCTAATTAGACTTTTGAAGAGTTTCATTTAAGCCTGAATGGAATTTTCCATCTAGTGGGAGTAGAGCTGTGGTTGCTCTGACCGTGCTGAGATGAATTGCACAATATGAGTAGGATTAAATGCTACAAGGACAAATCTCAATCTCTGTGCACATACTTGTTACTCCCTGTTGAACCAGGGCACTTGATTACCTATCTGCAGTTCTATTAAAAGGTGGGGTTTTTTCTCCCTTTCTTCTTGCAGATGTTTTATTTGGAAGGGAACACTTTGATTCTTATTACCTCACTTTTTTTTTTTTTTTTGCAGAGCTAGATAGGTCTGCTTTAAATGGTTACTTTCTAAGATGAAGGAATGTACAGAATGTTTTTGATTAACAAGGGAGGTAATTGGGAGGTAGTGTTTTAAGTATGAAACAAAAGCATTACCTCCCTTTTGCCTCCCCATTTCAAAGACCTGTGATCTAAATTTGAGTTATGTCCTCTTGTACCATGGCATTGACAGTGTTTGATTAGTGTTAACTGTTCTGGGCTGAATGCTCTGAAGGAGTAAAACAGGTATTGACTTGGATACTTCTCACTAATTGAAGTCTAGCCCTATTTTTAGCAGTGTGACTTTCTAATCTTTTAAGAATTTTTTTTTAAGAACAGCTTTAAAATGTCAAACAATGAGAGGTTTTTTAAAACTCTCTCTGTGTGTGTGTGCCTTGTCTTCCACTAAAACACCACTAGTTTTCGTTCATAGTGAAATTTCTCCTTTAAAACTTTGTCAAATAGATTTCAAAATAGTGTTGCTTCTAGGTATATTATGTTGCAAATCATTGAGGAAACTCGCTGTCTGAGAACATTTTAAACAGGAATGTGAGCATCTTTCCCTGAAATTAATGCAATTATGAAATAGACACTGTTCTCTTATACAGAATTTTGTAACTTGCATCTTTCTGTAAAATGGAGGAGTGACATTCCAAAATCCCCAGATGCTTTTATTCAGCAGGGGACCAGGGTAGGTGGCAGTGAAAGTACTGGTCCTTTGAGCTGTTCTCTCCCACCTTTTACCCCCCTCCATCCACCACTGCAAACTGATATGGTGCAGTTCTGGGTTTTTTGCACTCGAGTCAGCTGGTCATTCATATACAAAAATAATTACAGTGACTCTGTTAATGACACTAAGGTGCAAGGAGAACAAAGTAGTGTGTGAGGAACTGTAGGATGAAGCGTTGTTGGCTGCCCTGTTACTGTAAGTCATTCCTAAAAGAGCACTTGGTGAAGGAGAGGGGAAGTCTCTATCAACTGTGAGCAAACTGGCAGTTCAAATGCTATTGTAATAGCTGTGATAGGAAAGCTCAAATAAATCTGTTATTTAAGTGATCTGGGTGCATCTGCTAGAGGGTATGTGGATTTACATTGATCTCCTTATCCCCTGTCTTGGAAAGGCAGGGGACATAACTGAAGATGTCCCATGACTTTTATAGCGGTACACTTTTTCCTGGAAGTTATTACTTTCACAGGTTGCTTCTTGGAAGAGGGTCTGTGAAATCTCTTAATAGGCTGCTGGCAAAGTCAGCTTGGTAAATTTCTTAAAAATCACTGGGCTGAATGTGCAAGCAGTCAGGAGTGACCCCATGATTCTCTTCCCACAGCAGTGCTGCAGAGCTTGTGATGCCCACCTGTGGTGCAAGAGCCCTTCTTTCACAAGCACCAACGCTACATCTCTGCAGGTTCCTGGGAATCCCATGCTGGCACAGTGCTATGGGGCCTGCCGTCCTGCCGTGCCAGTTGCCTGTGGGGCCAGGATGATGTTCCTTCCCTAACTTTGTTTTCTTGGGCTTTTTGAAGGGGTCAGACCAGACTCTTTAAAGATCTCTTGCCCTGTGGACTCTTCATGGATTCATTAAGTGACTCTCACCTTCTTAACTTTCGTAGCATAAAGTTAACATTTGTGAATCTGTCCCTCTGCAATAAGTGATGCAGACTCGTAGCCCCAGTTTCTTTCAAACTTGGGGAGAAAAGCAAAAAACAATCCACCTGAGTCTTTAGTCCACACAAGTAATGTGGTACTCTTTTTATTCAGTGAGTAAATACATAATCTTTATTTCACTTCTAGCTGAATCTTAACAGATGCCAACCCAGACTAATAGGCAGGTTACAAAAGTTTTTCCTTAAAATTTAAAAGGAAAATACATGTTCTGTTATGAAAGATCAGACCCATTCAGTGAGGTATGAGAGAATCATTGTATAACTTATATATTCCATAAATTGTTCTGTACAAAATGCTATTCAGAGATTAAGTATTGTCAGATACCAACAAGCTTTGAAAGTATTTTAAAAATTCTGTTACTTAAAGTAGAAATAGAAGCTTGAATTTTAAAATTTTATAATTAAATTTATTTTGCAGTTTTATTTGGTAAAGTGAATCTGTCTTTAAACATATTTTCAGTAAATATAAAAAACCACTTTAGTTGCACTCTCTTGGCTGTAGTACAAAAGACCAATTGGTTTCAGTAGTTTTCCTGTTAGTAAAATGTTTAAGATCTTTCCCATGAAATGAAGCAACTTTATGATATTTTATAATACTGTAATCCCAAATATGCTTTTCAATTGCCAGATATACTTAATATATTTACATTACTGTGCTGTGTGTTGCCGTTGACTGATTTATTCTGGTTCTTTGATGCCTTCCTAGTAAGATACAAAATGTCATTCTGGTGCAGCTTTGTTGGTTTTTTTCTCTCCTAATTCTTTTTCACTTATGTTCACTAAGTCCTTACATATTCCTTTCAGTCTTCACTGCTCAGTTTACTTCAGTGCAGCTCAGGAGGAAATATTGTTGCCATAGTTCACATAATTTGCTTTTGAACAACAGATCCAATTATGTAAAGGTGCATACATAAAATTACAATATTGCTGTTGTAACCTGTGTGATCTAATCTTGCAAATAATTGAATTATATGTTTTAGGCAGTTTGAAAATGTGTATTAAATAAGTGAGATTGATCCAGGTTTATTTTAGCTTCTTAGGAATTGGAGCATGTGACCATGAATTCTGGGGCTCTCGAGCAGGCCCAGTTGTGTCTTACTATTTTATAAATCTGTGAGAGCCTGTTTCTTAAAGAAACATTTTAAGAAAAAAGACCCAAGCACAGTAGTATTAATATTCTAGAAGGCTGTATGAATCTAAATTCACTGATTAATAATGTTACTTGCTTGTGGGTTACTCTTTGAAAATAGTTATTGTTGACCTATGCCTGTTAATTCTATTGCTCTGTATTGTGTTTAATTATGTTAAATTATATCTGGTCTGTCAGATGTCTGGTTCTGTTCTGTGACAAAGCTTGTGTAGGCTTCATGAGCATTGGCATGGCAACAGTAGGACAAATATTAAAATTAATTCTGCATTTTCTTCTGTCATTTCTGCAAGACTGGGAATCTTACCAGGAGCCTGATATGCAGAGAGCTTTTGTGGGAATATCTTTTCATATTAGATAAAAAGAACTAAGTGTGTTTGTTTTAGCATTGTTGTATTAAAATAGCTGCTCTTGGTTGCAGTTCTTTATACAAACATCTCCCTGGGCTTCCATGTCACATGCATGTCTTTTTAGTCTTTGGTCTCTGTTTTTTTCCTTTTTCTTTTCTCTTTCTTCTCAACCTAATGCTGGTCAGTAGAACTGATTAGTATTATAATTGTCTGGAATAATTTATTATTTGGAATCCCTGTGATAGAAGGAGCAGATGTTGAATGCCCTGTCCTTGCTGGTGGAGCGTATGGAGCTAACCTGTAAAGACAGAAACCTTTTTGATTACAGGCAAGGTTCCCAATACATGTGTGCTGGCATATGCCTTTGGGAAAAGGAGCAATGTACACCCTTAAAACATTCACTGTTTTTTTATTTTTTTACTGTATTTCTTAGAGTTAAATGGCTTGCTTGACACCCAAGATGGAAGGTTTGCATGGCTCTGGGATAAGAAGGCGTGGAATGCATTTCCCTTCTGAGCATAATTCCTGTCTCAAGAGTTGAGGCTGTCTTGGAATTCTTCCATTTCTACGTCAAGCCTATTCTCTGTGCAATCCTGATTGCATAATGATCGGTACTGATCTGTGAAAGTATTTATGAATCACCATAAGCATTTATTTAATAAGAAAGTTTTCAGACTTTTTTTTAGCATTTTTAAATAAGAAAGGGTAAACAGTTTGTATTTTTTTTCCAGTTTGATTAAGTTTTATTAAATTGCAGTGCTAGAGAAGATTGCAAACTGCTTGATTGGCAGTAGACTGTTCAAGACCTTTTGGTCAACAAAAAAATCATTGTACATCTTGTCTGTTCTTTGCCATATTCCTCAGTGTTTCCTCTTAAAATATATGCAAATGTTCTTCTTGCGTTCATGCGGTGCTGATGGAAAATATTACAACCCCTAGGTGTTGTTGATTCTTTACTCCATTTTTTACTGTGTTCATTAATCTGTTTGCTTCTTGTTGGCAGATTACTGTCTGAAGCAATTTAGGAAATACAAACTGTAGGGAGCTGTCAGATTCATGGGAAACAAAAGGTGATGTCTAGCTGAGAGGTGGTTGTGTGAACTGAGAGTAACTATCTTTCCTCCAGTACCGTAGACCCCTGAAGAGGGCCGATGGCTGGAATCCTAGGTTAAAATTTGATGTGTTCTTCTTATCTGAAACATGATCCAGTAAAAAATATGATAGGGTGCTCAATCAACAACATATGATTGGTGAAGTAATTGTATTATTCATTAACGTACTTAAAATTAGCCAGTCAGTAAGTAATTTGCTGGTCAAGGCAGTAACAAATAGTAATATTTAGCTAGGTCAGCAAAAGTATTTGCAGGAAGGAACATGAAAATGGAGAAAAATAATGCATTAACTATGCAGAGGATGGTAGGTACGTCAAGGAAAAACAAGTAGAAGGATACTTTTTAAAGCAAATATTATTTTAAAATATCAGTCTGAGTTTGAGAAAAGTCAACATGGGGAAGGCTTTTTTGGCAATGGCCTAGCTATTTTTGGTGGTATGGCTAAAAGGAGGGTGTCTTAGAGAGCCCAGATCCTTGGGTTGTTGTCATGGGTCTGATAATAAGTTTTTAAAACTGGTCTTGTTCCAATCTTTTTTTACAGTCAGCTGAAGCTTTCAGAATAATCTCAGGGTGCTCAGACTTGATTTATGCGTTCAACTTCCCTTTCATTAAGTTCAAAATAATGATACAGATGCTAAGACAGAGAAAGTAGTTTGCATTCTTTGTGCTTTTTCTTAACTGTTTTGGTAGTAAGTGATGGTGTGAAACATCATAATTTTATAATATAACAAAGTTGAAATATAGTTGTGAATGAAATTTTTTTTCTTTTATGTGACCTTGACTTAAGAGTAGTTGTTTTTTCTCTGGAATGCTATGAACCAAAAACTGATGAAAGGAGGCTCTAACCACATGTAACTTCAAGAAAAAAAAATAAACCTGGAGGTTAGCTATCTGGAGATACCTGAGATTTCTTGATGGAAATGCAGTCAAAGAGATGCCATTTAAACTGTGTGGTTTGCATGTTTTATAGCAAATTTCCATTTGAAAAGAACGTATTTCTGTTGGTCTGAAGTTTACACACAGTATTAGTAACAATTATTATAGGCTTACACATCAGAGATCTTAGTTTGTTCACTGGCTGAACCACAAGTCAAGTTTCTTGTTGATTCAGCTTAGTATCAGTTGGCCACTTTTTTACAATAACCTAGGTCTTGGTGACAAGAAGAGAGAAATGTCTATAATTTCTTCCTAGAAACCCCTTGGAAACATGGAGGAAAAACTCCTAACGTAGCTTGTGGACAGGTTTCACAAATAAAAGTCTGTGTACTTTGCCTGCATAGTTCCTGCAGTATTTACAGCTGCACTGATTCAATAAGTGTTTGTGTGGAAAACACTGCCCTTAAAAAAATTATGGTTTTATCTTAATTGCCTGAGTTGGAAGAATAAAATACTTAACACAGTGTATAAAGAGACTAGAAGTTTAGGCAACCATTAACTTCACTTTAAAGCAAATAGATAAGAATTTAGAGGGTTAGTACTGCATAAATAACCTGAAATTCAACTTGGTCTCTTTCTGTCCACAATTTCTGGACTCCATTTGTGTGTTCATTGTAGATCTAAAACCTCTGGCAAATTGCTGATACTTCTGTGAGGTTTTCCACTTGTCAGATAAATATTGAGATGCTATATCAAAACTCAGATTATTCTGGGGGTTTTTTTGGTTCTTAATTTCAGGTTGAAGAGCAAAAATTGTCTTCAGGCCAGTTACAATTCAGGTTGTATTGGATACTTTAATTGCTAAGGAACACAGAAATGTAATAAAATGGGAAACAGTTGTGTTTCCTTAGAAGAAAAACATAAAACAAGCAAATCAAGAAATGACCAAAAGAAACTTAAGGTATATGTCTGGCCAATTGTTGTTCATATTCTTTACTCTTCATATTAGTGAATGGGTACTGTCCTGCTGATTTGTCCCCAGTATGGGAATCCAAGACATGTTAATTGTTTGGAAGACTGAGTTTGTTTTTTTAATGCTACATTTGGACCTCTCTGCTTGGAAACCTGTAATACTGCATTTGAAAGTTGCTAAATTGAATCTTTCAGGAGATAACTTGAAGGGAAAAAAGGAACTCATTTATAATAATCATTAATTGTTTCTGGAAAAGTTGTGGGCTATTTTTTGTTATTGGTTTTTTGTTTGTTTGTTTCACTGTTTTGGTTTGGTTTGTGTTTTTTTACTTATTTAATACAGACGCTAGAATGCTCTTGAATCTGAATAACCAAACTCTTTCTAATAGAAACTGGATCTGTTGCTAAATACTTTTCTATCTGATCCCCATCCATGTTTCCCCCTAACACAATTCCATTGATTTAATTGCTTTAGAATTCATGGCAACACTTGAACTATATAACTCCGTGGTGGAGTAAAGGGAAAACCTCTTCTGCATACAACTTAGAGTCTCTATAGAATTGGATAGGAGCCTTATTAATTTTTTTTCTTTCCATTGAATTTGTTGGGACCTTGTAGCATAACACAAGGATACCATCTATTTTATTACCTATTTTATTATCTGTTTTATTTATTATACCATTAATTTTATTTACTAGTTTCTTTTTCATCAGTTTAATCTTTCAAAAATCCTTGAGGCTGTTTGAAGTATCAGGCAGTTAGGTTGCTTGAATTGCAAGTTTGCCTCTCCAGCCTCCTGCTGCCCTCTTCTTCCAACCTCTTTTTGTGATGGTGGTAGGATATTTGGTTTGACTTACAAGGTCAGAGGCCTCTTCTGCAGAATGTGCCCTTCCTTGTTGTTCAGCTCATTCTCCTGTTGTTTCAGTTATGTTTTCATGGCTGCTGTTTCCGATTCATGAAGGTAATGGATGTGAATGTATTTCAGCTGAAAGCAAAATGGTCATGCTGCAAACTGTCTGTAAGACAGCACGAACTGTATTGTTAATAAGCAATGACAAAGGTTGGACTTGATGATCTTAAAGGTCTTTTCCAACCTAAATTATTATATGATTCAATGATAATTAGTAATGCATAGATTGCTGTGACAACATTCAGTAAACCTGGAAATAGCTATATTTCTCCTTGTTAATCCTTCTAACAACTGTAGGCATTACTTCATATAATAAACATCTTTTCAGCTACAGGTACTATTTTTCAAATTAATTCTACTCATTTGTTTCTGTGACCTTCACTAAAAGGTAATCCTTATTTGGGTAATATAAGGTCTGTGGAGGGGGAGTAATAACAAAGAGAAAAGTAAGAATATAGGAAACACCTGCAGGTGTTTGGGTTATTTTCCAAAAAGTTCCAGTTCTTTTTATTTACAGCTAGTGTTCTGTTGTTTGTAGCCAGAGTAATAAGTTAGGTACTTTGATGTGTGCGAAGGAGTGTGGAATCTTTGTGCCTTATGAGAGTTGGTCATAAATTACGTCAGTTAGGAGGATTGTTCAGGTTCTAAGTGTTAATGCTGGAATGAAACAGTAGAAATGCATTGAATCTACAGTTACACACAGTGAAACCTTCTCAGATTTATTGACTTTTTGTTCTTGATCATGGACTGTTTGAAGTAAACATGTTTACATCCAATATCTCGTGCACCTAGGTAAACAGTGCTGAGTTCAGCATGGACTACTACTTCAGCAGTTGTTAATAGCCCTCAGGATTGAACAGAAGTGTATCACATGAGGATTTTGCACATTTTATTGCTTGTTGCGACCTTGAGATATAATAAGAATAGGTTGACATACTGTATGTTTTTACATATGACAACATTTTAGATATTTCTTTGATTTTGATGCCTATTTATACATGATCTGCATGTAAAGAATGTGTCACCTACTGAAAACACTTGCCACTCCCTCCCAGTATTTTTCAAATCAAAGAAAATTAAACAGTTTTTTAAAAATACAGGTTTGCACACACAAAAGTGCTGCCCTAATGGTTTCACAACTCCATTGCTCATACTTGGCCTGCAGAGAAGATGAGAAAAGGCAGCCTGTGCCAGATTTTAGTCATGTAGTTGGCAGGTGAAGCTTAGAGTCTGGGTGATGAAATGGACGAAGTTGGAAGTCCGGTTCCTTTCTGCCAGTATCCTGGCAAGGCAACTGCCACCACTTAAGTGAAACTGATCTCAGGGATGGCAGCGTGTTAAAAAGACTGAGTTACAGTAATTTCTGTAATTATGTAATGACTTTTCTTTGTACAGCTGGTGAGATTGCTTCCCAAACTTGTTGCTAAATTGTAGAGAAAATAAATACTTAAGAGTACTGCTGGTGGGCTCAGTTTAAGGTGCGTGTTACATCTTAGAGGCCTATAACAATAAACACAAAAATTGCTACATTGGGTTAGATTGTTGTTGTGTTACTTAGTTGTTCTGTTAACATTCACTCTTCTTCTCACTTTTTGAGAATGGATCCTTTTTAGTTTTATTTATGGGTAAGAGATAAGTGGGATCCAGTAAAACTCAAAACTGCCTGTTTTTAATCTAGGGTGCTGTTACGTTATGGAAAAAGTAGTCTCTATTTTGACATTCTTCTGGCAAACTTCTTGCATGATTCAGGAATGAAGCCAAGTGCCTTCAAAACACAAGAGATGTACATATAAGTGCTTTCAGGGTATGCAGAAGTTCAGGGATAAGTTGCTAATGGTGGACTTGACATGATATTGTGTGTGTGTATGTGAAAGGAGGAGTGTTTTAGAAATGTTATCAGTACTGTTCCTTGCTGGAGGGGAACAGCTTTTCTTTGGGTATTAGGAGATTGAAATTTCTATTATTTTAATACTTTTTTAAAAAAGGAGAACAGTAGAAGTGTTAATCCTTCTCAGATCTGGGAAGCTATTTGCCAATGTGAAATACCTTCCTTGTGTTCCCATGTGTGGTCCCATAAAGTAGATACTTCACTGTTCTTAAACTTTGTGAAGCTTCTGTTCCTCAGTAATGACCTTGTAGTAGTGTTCTTCTGAGGGTTTCCACTAAGATGTCAGTTCCTGTGACTAAGCTGCATCGTGTGTACCAGTATGTAGTGCGAGATGTTTGCATTAGTGTAGAGCAGGTGCGTGGCACAGTGGCAGCTTGGTGGCTAGGTTTTCCTTTGGGCAAACAGAAGCAGTGTGCTGGCTTTTCCCTCAGACACAGAAAGTTAACAGAACTGGGTCCCCCTTCGTCCTGGGTGAGTTCTCCATGGGCACCCTGTGTGTTTGCTGGAAGGGAGTGGAGGACGTGATTGCCTTCTGATTCAGGATCCTCCAAGTGCCAAACAGAAACTGATTTCAGGGGTCTTGGGCTTCTGTGTGGGGCCTGAGGAGAGATGAAGATTAGCCTTGTCTATAGTTTTGTGCATTGCACTTTTCCTTACATACAGTCAGTATAAATGCTGAGGTGGCAATCTCTGTTGTGGACCCAGACTTCAGACAGCTGAGACAATTTTGCTCGTACTACAAAACTATTTTCTTCTCTCTAAATATAGAGCAGTCACTTCTATTTCTGTAATAAATTTGATAAAATAACAGCATAGAACAAAATTTGAAATATTAGATACCATATCTCTGTATATGTATGTGCATGTTTTATAAGCTTTTAATGTCAAGTTTTTACAAGATGACAAAATTAAAGTCAGGTTATCTAAAAATTGTTCTAAACTCCATTTGTTATTGCTAGGAAAAAAACCACAGAATTCCATTCAAATTCATAGTACCATGTTTGAGGAGAACCCCCCTCTGAAGCCTGTAGTGTTGGAAAGTACCCTTGCACAAGTTAGAGGAAATCTTGGCATTCTACCCATTTTCCACTCTTCCTTCTGAAGACATGTCAGATTCCTTGGGATTTGTAAAAGGTCATGAGCAAAATAAAGAACATTCTTGAGTATACAGTTATAGCTAGTTAAAAACTAGACATGCATTACAGTATCAGTATTTGGAAAGAACATTTACTTGTGAGAATCTCTTGGTTAAGAAAACAGGGTTTAGCAGAAACAAAGGAACGGTTGCAGATAAATCACTTCTCAGGTTTAAGTTTACTGTGCAGTGGGATTAAAATGTTTTTGTTTTAAGAAAAGGACATTTTTTATTTAGTGCTAAGCTGGCTTTTCTCTTGTACTTTGTCAATACAGAATTAAAGCTTTTCTGTATGGAAAAGCCTCCAGTTGTGACTGCTTTGCTTTTGTATCCTGTTGTGAAGGACAGCCAGCCTTTGAAAAGGAAATGCAAAAGATGATCTTTCTAAAACTCATCGCCTATGAGGGAAGACACAGGAAGGTGAAGGACAGAACATGCTGCCATGTTCAGAATGTGCAAGGATGAAAATTCCCGCAAAAGCCTGTCGTTCAGGGGTAGCAGAGCTCTGTGCTTCCTCTAAGCAAGGGGTTTTGGGCATACCATGGCCTAGCGTGACTAAAATGTCAGAACTGTTATGCTGTTTCAGTTAAGTCTATTTACTGTCTAGTGTTTAAACACCTATTAATTCAATCACTGGTTCAGGATAGAAACAGTTTTCTGTATTTCTTTGGTGTGAACTAAAGTAAGCAACTACTTTGAGTATTGATTTACATTTTTTAGTTACTTGAAACCTTAGAATACCTTTTAATTTAATTTCATTTTTAAAAATACATAGGCGTGACCCTGGAGGGTTTGTTTGGGAGAGCTCAGAAGTGACTTGCACATATTGTCAGGGGATGATGTCAACTACATGTGATTTTGTGAGCTGAAAATACATAAGAAGCAATTCAGAAAAAGGATGAGAGGGTAGGAGGGAAGGCCATTTCTCTGGGTCACCACAGTCAGCTATGGAAGTATCAGAACCTATAACTTCCCCCATAGTGCATTTTACACCACTTAAGTTATTTGGCTATTCATTTCTAAATCCTCTGGTATCTTTTTCACAGAATCACAGAATATTAGGGGTTGGAAGGGACTTCCAAAGACCATCGAGTCCTGTTGTTTTGCAGTTGTCTGAGACTGTGGGTGGTTGAATTGTACCTCCCTTACAAAAAATGACACATGCAAGGATTACTGGCTATGAAAGACTTAATTTAACCTACTTCTACTTGATAAAAGATATTGTTTCACTTAAACTCAGTATACGTGCTGCTGAAGTACTATACAGCTGCATAATGTGTTAACATAGCTGGTTAGTTAGATGTATGTATATTCATATATCTACAGCCAGTTAACAGCTTAATAACATGAAAAGATAAAAGGTTCTTTTTTGCCTGTGTTTTCTATGCGGTCTTCAGTCTTATCAGGTAATTTTCAATAAATAAAATATTTATTTTCAAGATACTAATTATAAATTATAGGAAATTATTTTCTGATGTGCCTTTTACTTTCTGCCTTTAAATGTTTTCTAAAAACCAGTGGGAGATATGGCCTAAAATTTCAGTAGACACCATGTTGTGTTCTTATGGAAGCATCTCATTAAGAACATGGAGTTTAACAGTTGTAAGCTCAACTCAATACATTTGGTTGCTGTATAGCAAGTAACATAAAAATCAAGAAAGATGGAACAGGACTGCATATGTACCTGCATCATGGCATAATTGCATATTTTCTTTTTCTTTTTTAATTTTACTTTGTGTAAACATGGGAACTTCTGAAGGAAAAAAAAACCCTCCAGCATGGCTCTAGCATGACTTATGTTTCTGGGCAATACTTTCTCACTACTGAGAAGGAATGCTGTACATTTGATTTGTGAGAAATGTTTTTGTTTTCACTGCATTATTCTTTGAGTTTTTTTAGTCACAGCAGAGGATTGCAGCTGAATGACACACACACACACACACAAAAGAAAATAATTAAAAATAAAATCTCTGTTTCTGCTTTTTCTAGGTGTGGGCACTCTCCTGTGTACCGTTCACGTGAGATGTCAGGCCGGGCCCTTGTTCCATTTGTTATGGTAAATGAAGTCCCACAGATAGTGCTGTCCTTGATGGAGGGGCTTCCAGACTCCACCAGTCCTTGCATACGACAGAATAATATTCATGGAACACTTCTACAAGTAAGTATTTTGGGGTTGGGGATTTTGTTTTGGGGGGGTTTTTTTTGGTCTGTTTGCTTCTTTGGTTTACTTTTACTGTGGGGTTCTTGGTTGGATTTTTTTGTCATACTTCACAGCCAGGTAACATGCAGTGAGTTGGTGCTGAACATTCACACACTGTCAAAACATGTATGAAGAGTACTTTAGAGTTGATTCTATCAGATTATAAATGTGAAGTGCACATTCCATCTGTCATTAGAAGGCAGTAAACTGTAAATATCAACATTTACATTTTACGTAAATTTTCATCTCTGGAGAGTAAGGTGCTTTGAGAGTAAATATCTACATATCTACAAAGGGTGTAAAACATAGATAAACATATCTACACAGAGATCTATGTGACTTGCCCAAAATCACAGAGCAAAGCTGAACTCTAAGCACCAATAGTATTCTATCTTTCCAAGCTTGCTACCTACCTACATATTTATGTATTACTTCATTTGCTTTTCCTGCTACACCAGCAGCTTCCTGTCAGTTTGCTGTTCAAGTTGTGATAAGTTTTATACTGTATTCTTCTGAAAACATCGTGGAGAGCAGCTTGCTGTTGGTTTGGAATCAGAAGTTTCTTCATTCCCCATATGTCAGTCTTTTGGTTTATGGCAGTCGGTTCACTGTGTTTGATTTTTAAGCTATCGTGGTAATAAGTTACCCATTTTTATTGCCTGTTTTTCCCAAGCAACCCTCCAACAAAGCCATATTGTACATGATCAGCTCAGTTAGTCTGCCTTAGTTGGCAAGCTCCCACTGTAACTGTGTGGTGGGATGTCTGTGGTTTCGGTTTGTTTTTCAAGTGTATCTTTTCTAGCATATTATTTTCCTTTAAAATCATGACCTAACAGAAGACTTTGGACAGGGAAATGAGTGAAGTCTCTATAGAGCTGTTACTGTCAACTTTACCTGTAAAAGGTTTCATTCAGTTGAATCTGGATTTGCATGAGGATTGGTTACTGTGAACGTCATCAAAAGGTGTAGGATGATCATGTACAGTCTTTTTGAACTGAAAATCAGTCCATGCACCTGTATGTATGCAAGTGCTTATACCTGTGACCTGCTGCATTGGTGAGGGAAGGAGGACATTGCCATCATCGAATTACCTGTGCAAACCCGCTGGGTCACATCACTTCTAAGCTCTTTAGGTGTTACGAAGAGAGGGTTATTCCAACAGAGAAAATTAAGGGCTTTCTAAGTCCAGGATTATGAGAACCCTGTTTGTGAGGGTATGGACTAGCTGTAATGTATAAAGCCACTACCTTCTTTTTAGTGACCTGAAAAAAAAAAATAATGAAGGATTGGTTCTGAAAGAGCCCAAAGGATGAGCTGGGTTTTAATCCAGTTTTGTTAACACGGTCATATACATAGGTGTAGGGAGTTTTCTTTTCCATACCTGTGAGACAGGAGATATTCTCAGGGCTTTAATGTGATTTTTTTTTTTTTTTTTTTTTGGTCAGTTTTGGGCAGCTACTAGGAACTACTCCTGCAATTGGTACTGCACCAGGGAGAGTCAGGTACTGTCAGAGTAAGGCATTCTTTAAAAAAAATGTCACTTGTACCGCAACAGTGCAGTAGAGTTTGGTCTCACACTTGTCTTGAGGTTTGCTTTTATGACTTGCAAATCAAGGTTGTACAAAGTACTTAGTCAAATGTAGTGTATGACTGAAATGCTGAACTATCTGTTGCTAGTTAAAAATAACAAAACATTCTAGAAGTACTGTAGGGCAGGTAATAAGGATGTGCAAAAAGGGAGGCAGTGGTGTTTAATGTTTTACCTCTAAAACACTAATGCCAGGCAGTTCAACACCTAGTTAGCATGCGCCTCCTGTACAAAGAGCAAAGGACACTGCCTTTCGGGGTTGTTGGATGCATGGTTTCAGTTTCCTTTTTATCAATGTAAGGGACTTGAAAAGCTGCTGCTAAGGCTCATTGAACTGCAGAAAATTACGTTAAGGGACTGTATTAAAGCACAGTTTCACTGAAGTCTTACTTACTGGCACTGTTCAAAACTGTTTGCACTGCATTTTCATGACACAGTAGAGAATTTATCTTTCTCTTTGATATAAAACCAAAACAAAAATCCCTAGTAAAAAGAGTGAGTCTGTATAAAACTCAGTAAAATTTAGATTTTTCCAGCAATACAAGGCAAATATCTTATGAAAACAGAATTCAGTAATTTAATTTTGTTTGTTCAGTCACATTAGTCAAAAGCTAAGTTCATTGCCTGATCCTGTGTTTCAGTGTTCATATGCTGTCAAGTCTTGAACAGGAAAGTTGGAATTATTGAGACTTACAGCTTGTGTGGCAGTGCCAAATATAATGAATCTTGAAGGTATATTTCAGTTATGCTTCAGAGTTATGTAATTGCTTCATCTGTTGCAAGCCGAATGTTAATTTATAGAAAGATAATTCAAAAAGAAGTCAGCATGTAGTGCTTGTCCAAACATGACTTAGTCTGGATTTTAAAATGCTGAGACTGACAAGGACTGTTTTTTGACAGTGGATGCAAATGTGTTGTGCTTTAACTTCAGACCTTCGCATTATGCGAAAACGTGTCTTTTCCTCCCCGGTGGGGAGTTTATGTAGCAACATGAGTGTGCATGAAGATAAAATCATCGTATAGTGTTTTACAAAAGAGTTATTTTCAAGAATTATCTTGGAGGAATACTGACGTTCTAAAACTCTTCTGGAATTTATTATATCCTTCAAGCAGTAGTTCTGCATCATAAGAAAATGTATTGACTTGAGTAAGACAAAGTCTTTTCTGTGCTTAGTGCTGCCTTTATGAGGGCAGTTTCTACTTTGCTCCATAATCCAAACTGGCATGGGGGATGAGGAGGAGGAGGGAATCAAGTTTATAATCCACAAGAAAATGCAGAAATCGTCTGCCGTTCTTCTAGAATGATGAAATTTTTCTGGCTTCTTTTGGTTTAAGATCTAGGATTTTTGAGCTGATCAACTGAAAGGAAGAGCTTTATATAGAGAATTCTGTAAGTGTATCCAAATTTATAACCAGGGAAGCCTTTATGGTTGTGAAACATTTTGACTTTTGGCAGTTGCCAAGGAACTTCAAGTATTTGGGAAGATTGTGAGGTGTCCTTATCAGAGAATTAAATGATTTTTTTGACCTTCTGCCTCTTTAGGGTTGGAATTCCTGCAATATGTGTTCCATTAGTTCAGAATAATGGAGAAATTCAGAATTATGCTGTAATTAAGTCAGAAATGTTTATGCAATAATCTGTATTTACGATTAGTAATTTCAGTGTAGTGGTTTGACTCATAGTGGTATTTGTAAGCCCTTCAGATAGAAACATGGTCTGCTTCCTTTTTTAATGTATGTGTTTTTGTAGAATTGTCTAGTCTCACAGAAAAACTTGGTCCCTTAAAACTATAGTAAGTAAGCCACCTATGGAAAAGAGTGTGTTTTGAACCCTGATGTTTATGAAAGCTTCCTATCTTCAGTTTGTCTAATTCTATTTATTTTGCAATAAGGCTGAATGTCTTGAGCAAAACACTTGCCCATAGACAAGAGTTAATCCAAGACCTCCAAACATCAGTAAAGCTCAAGGCTGACTTAAATTTAGAACTCAGAGAGAGAGATCACATGGAAATGAGCCCTAAAGTAGTAAGTGAGTTAAAAAGACCTGGTAGTTCTTCAAAGAAATGTAACTACAGATGCAGGAAGCAACTAAACACAGAATGGATTGAAAGTGTAATAGCACACCAGCTTGGAAAATTAAGAGTTCTTTACTGAACACAAAGTAGGAAGAAACATACTGAAGCAAGAGAGTGCAGAGAGAAAACTGGAAAGGCCAGGGCAAAAATTGGCTGTAGCGTTCAAGAAATTTCTACAGAAATACTTAGTTTTGGAGAATTAAAGCTATTGATAGCTGATGTCTGAAAGGTATGCTCTTCTCCATTGGTTCATTAACAAAGTCAGATACGAGCTTAAATATTGGAAATAACTTTTAACATTTAGGATGCCTTAATGTTCAGCAGTTACAAAAATGTTAGATGGATCTGTCATCAGGTGTATAAGATTTTGCCTAGAAAATGAACAGATGATCACTTGAGATTCCTGTCAGGTTAAGATTCCTGCCACAATTTCTTGAGATTCTCCCTTTTCTTTTTTAAGGTTTCTTTGATCCTGCCAGTGATTGGGGCATCTTCATGAAGCTATGCAGACTTTTGATATCCAGCAGTCTGCACTTGGTTAATTCTTGTTTGCATAGATTTGTGGGTATAATGTTCATAGCTTTTATTGTTGTAGATGGTCTTCTGTAAACCATCAAAATTTTGACATAAATTACTCAAATTAGTTTCTAAGATTGTTATTGCAAATAAAGAGTTAAGTACTATGAATACAAATTTTACTTGGTTTGGAAATACCTGAACAGAACTTTGAACAATATTTATACATTATTTAGATAGCATGTTCTATATGCATACATTTTATACTGAATAGAGTCCAAGAAAGTAAGCTTCTGGGCACACTAGGGAAAGACAATTTTGGCCTGTGTTATTCTTAACCATGGGCCTTACTAGTAAAGAATGACATGAAGCTGACATACGCTTCCTCAGCCTTACCTCAGCCAGATTCTCTCCAGGTAGGCTTTGGCTTCAGTGATTGTGTCCCTGCATGCTTTGACAGTGTCTCTGTTTTCCTCCCAGGTTACCTGTCCCTTCTCCCACCTTCTCCTTGTTTTTTATGTTTGAATTTTGCCATGAGCTCCTTGTTCATCCATACAGGCCTCCTGATATCTTTGTCTGACTTATAGCTTATTGAGCTGGACTTCTCTTGACCTTGGAGGAAGTGATCCTTGAATATCAATCAGCTTTCTTTGACCCCACTCCCTCCATGGGACTCTACCAAGAAGATCCAGCAACTGGCCAAAATCTTCTCTCAGGAAGTCCAGAGTTCTGATCTTCCTTTTTGCCCTGCTCCCTCAGGATCCTGAGCTCCACTCTTTCATGGTGACTGCAGCCAAAGGTCCCTTTTGACCTTCACATGCTCAATAAGTCTTCTTGTTTGTGAGTATGAAGTCCAGCAGAGCACCTCTTCTTGCTGTCTTCTCTATTGCTTTTGTCAGGAACTTGTTATCAATGCTCTCTAGAAACCCCTTGGATTGCTAAAGCTGTGCTGTGTTGGTTCCCCAGCAGATACTAGGGTGGCTGAGGTCCCCCATGAGGACCAGGGCCAGAGCTGTCAAATGCAAGGCTAATTCTGGCTGTCTATTGAGGCCCTCATCCACTTGTTCTTCCTGCTCTGGTGGCCAATAGCAGACACCACTGCAGTGCCACCCACACTTGCTCTGCTCTTTAGTCCTTAGTTGTAAGCTCCCAGCTGGCTCATCATCCATGCCCAGGCAGAGCTCTATGCATTCCAGCTATTCTCTCACCTAGAGGGCAACTCTTGTCTTCCCATCTTGCACACCTATCCTTCCTAAAGGGCCTGTGTCCCTCCACTGCAGCACTCCAAACATGTCAGCTATTCTGTCTTGTCTTCGTGCTCCAAACAAGATCACAGCCGTACATCTCCATCCACACAGACCTCTTGATTCCTTTAATTTTTTAACCTCCTCCTTTGGGTGATTTAAAGTAGATAGAAGTTACAGGGACCCCAACCATGATTCCCCCAAAAACAAGGCTGCACCTTTAGTTCATCCGGTTGTAGGTTATTTATAATTATTAAAAAAACCTCCCAAATGCATGAACTCTCAGATTGGTTTGCCAAGGAAAACAGATGTTAGACTTCAGCTTTGTTTTTATCTTGTGAGAATCAGTTAACATGATGAATGCAGGATTTCAAAGTCTGTGCAGTGTGCTTAGACCTAGAATCTAGTTGTTAGTACGGTAGAAAAGCACAGAATGACTGGAGCTTTCAGTCACAGGGCTGCACTCATTACTTTCCAGAAATCTCTCTCACATTTGTGCAGTGGAAAAATCTGTACTATAACAAGAGTGTACATACCCTTACATACTCTGCGTATTGAGAACAATTCATTGGACAGCTGCAATAAATCATGGAGCAGATGTAATTGCTATTAAGGTTTATTTCTTTTTCAAATGAAAGAATCTGCACATCAAATGGGTCATTATCTTGTATATTATCAGTTTGATCTTCCTCATGTTCGCTTTGGCAAGCTGACAATTACACATTTTTAGAACCCGGAATCAGATAAATGAAGGTTATTAAAAGAGGCATTGTGTTTTCATTTAACTTCTCTGCCTTTCTTTGGACACTTCGGAAATGCTGAAAGCACTAACCTTACTTCCTAAAGGTCTTGTGTGGATTTACAGCTATACACTGACAGTGTCTAGCTCGAGACTGGTATACAGAACAGTAAAAAATGTTTCCCATGCATATTCCATTCACAATACAATCTTTTCTTTTTGGAGAGCATTTGGCATCTTTTAGGCACAGATTAAGAGAAAGGAGGATTCAATGACTTCTCCCTCATTGTTTGTTGGCTGTATATGAAGAGAGGGAACTACAGGACTTGTTTAAAATGTGCTTGCTGCCTTCAGTTGCTGCCTCCATCAGGAGACGGATTGTACTGCCCAAAATACAGCTTTTTGTAGGAGTTCCCAGTAGGTTGTGCAGCTGCACATGTCATTGAGGAACAATTTCTGGCTGGAAGCTGCTTCGTTCGTGAAGATGATTTACATTTTTGGAGGTACTTTGTACAAGCAAACAACTGCAAAGAATAAAATTAAAAACTTCTGCTAGCCTGTTGTGTCCTGGCAGGTGGATCCTTCCTGTTGTGACTGGTTTAGGCCACTGCTGTAACTCACAGACGTCCTGCCTGGTCTGTTGTGATGTCTGCAAAGATCAAGGCCAGGTTGGAGGGTGCTCTGGGCAACCTCATCTAGTGGCAGGTGTGCCTGCTGATGCCAGGGGATTGGATCTGGATAATCTTTAAGGTCCCTTCCAACCCAAACCATTCTCTGATTCTGTAGAGGTTTGTCTCCATTCTCCTGTCTCCTCATCTGAGGTCTGGCTGGTAGCTTTTCTTCTCGCTGCAGTCTTCCCACTTACTGCCTTGTCACTCTTGCTGATTTATCCTGAAATTTGTTCTGTGAGTGTATGCCAGTGTTTTGCATTGCAAGAGAAAAGCACCACCTCCAAGGGAGGCACATGACCTGTTCTTAAAGAAATAGAAAATTTAACTAGTGATAGATGAAACAGAGAATTTGTGATGCTTTGATGCAGGTTTAAAACTTCACAACCATAAAAATGGAAATCCACTCATTTAATGTTTTTTCCAGTGTCATCTATCAGTAGTCAGATACTCTTCACAAATTATAACTCTTAATATTAAAATTTTCTCTAAACTTTGAATTTTTCCAGGAAAGTCTGTAGTTTCAATCACCTAAATTGGTATTATCACAGTAGAATAGTTCAAACATGTAGGTTTGGGTTTTGGGGTATTTTTTGTGTGTTTTTTTTTGTTCCTGTTTTGGGGGGGGTTTGTTTGTTTTAATGTTAACTAATTCCAACAATTCTGTTTGACATATGATGTGAATGTGAAGTTTTGTGCACAGAATATTGGTTTGAGTTTTTGAACCTTTCTGAGTTTTGTTTTTGAAACCAGTAGCACTGTTGCATTTCTTGCAAATCTAAGAAGCAGACTGAGTTGCATCAGTTTAGTTGCACGTGACAAAAATTAGAATTAATAGGAAATAGTAAGCCTTGTAACATTTTACATTAACACTGACTTTAAAGGTTACATTTCCAACTTCTGTGGGACCAGAAATTAGCAGGTTACTATTTTTCAGGGAATAGCAGCACCCTATAGAATTCAACTAATCTTTCTGAAAATCAATGAAAGAATTGATTTAAATTGATTGAATTAAAAAATAATATAGTTTAAAAAACCTGCATGGTTGTATAGCATATTTTTCTGCTGTCTGTACAGGACTTTTAGGAAAGTGATCTACTGTTTGATTTTCTTTGAGGAGTTCATTGAATATTGCAAGATTTGTGCAATGGTAGAGCTTTAAATTATATGTATTAACTCTTTGGATATGCTTAAATGTATCAATGCTTTATATATGTTTTAAATATTAATGGGGAGATGGAAAAAGTTATTTAAAGATAGAAGAATTTATTTAAAGGATGATTAGATACTTCATTAAGGCAGGAGTAAACTCAGGACAAGAACATAACCTGAGAATAGCCATTTTGGGTCATGCAGACATCTGTCAGAGTCAGTGCTCTGCTTCCAGCAAGGACCAATAGTTCAAGCCTAGGAAAAAGAGTAAGACCAAGCAGCTGGAGAAACATCTACATGTCCTGTCTTAGAGTACTCTGAGCCAGAGATGTAGGGACATGACTTTCTTGAACATAAAAATTAAGTACATAGTTGTGCTGATGAAAAGAAGCCATTTATAATGAAAACATAGTATTTTAGGTAGTTAAATTATCCAGAAGAGCTGTATTAAGACAGATTGTTGTTGATAAAAGTAGAGCCTGCGTAATGAATGTGGACGCCTTTTTCCTTTCTTTGAGAGGAGGAGGATTTAACTTAAGTTGCTACAAAGGAAGATCAAGCTTCAGGTATTTGAGATGACTATCTCTCTCTTGTTTTATGAGTTAAATACTTGAACACTTGCTCAGAGGAATAAAGACAGTTTAAATAAATAGGAGCATTTGAAAATAAAGCAGAGAATGATGCATGAAGAAGAGCTAGGAAGCAATCACGGGACCTTCTTTATTACAGGACTGAATAGGTAGTAAAAACCCACAGTCTCCAATGGCTAGGTGTGAGAATATGACAACAAGCTACAAATTAGGCAAATATATTTTGAAGGTAATTCTTGGGTGTTGGTCCTTGTGCCTAAGTGAAAGAGATACACTACTTGTTGGCTTGACCCAAAAATCCTTAATGTGAATTACCAGCAGAGGTGTCAGTGAACAAATTCTTTTTCCTGTTTAGTTTTGAATACAAAGGATCTCTAGGGTCTGAGGGAATGAGTGGGGAAGAAGCATATTGTTTATGTGGCTTTATTCAGTAGTGCAGAGACACTGACTATGGTGAGTTATATTTTATTTTGCTTGGCAGTAAAGTTTGAAGTGTAGCAGTTCAATGTTGGCTTATAAAAACTCAATATAATAAACATGTTTCATTATCTACAGATCAAAGAAATAAGCATGCTGTAATTAAAAGTTTTCTAATGAAACTTTCTTCCAGCTGTTTCTTTTCTAAGCTCAGTTTTTGGTGTTCAAGATAAGCTTTACTTTTAAGACTAGTATGAAGAGAAAAGAAATATTGATGTCAAGTTGAAGACACATGTAGCTGGCAATAACAGAATGGTTGTCTCATTTCTTTATGTTGTAAAGTCGTATTAACTGTTACATATGGGTTCACTGATACAAAGAGGCAATAAGCATTGGGGAGAGCAAGATTTATAATTATGGATGCAACAGAAATGCCATGAAGTTCCAAGAATGGAAGCAGGCAGTCTCTGAAAGAAAATCATTGATGAGATTTTGCCAGAGGTTTTCTTCCAGCTGCTTTTTTTCAAGCACTCATGTGGTTCTGCTAATTGACTGGGCAGATCTACTAGCTGGACATTGCTTTGAAGTTGCTTTAACTGTAATTAGTAATGCTCTCAAATACTGTGTGTCTGACTTCCTAGACATGGCACTCATTTTCAAAAGGGCATAAATTTAGACAGCTCTTACAACTCTTTTCATTGAGTTTCTGCATCATGCCCAAGTTCCTTCCTACAGCAACTAAGGGCAGGGAGCAATGCTGTTGTTGTAAACCTTGTGTTCACATCTTTGAAGTTTAAAAAGAAGTGTGGTTTTAGTACAGAATAAGCAGTATTGATCAGTTAGTGAAAACTAGGCTGCTGCTGGTTTTAATTGTGAGGTAATGAAAATAAGGACTACTGTGGATTGTGCTGGGAACAGTGTGACAGTTGTCCCCAGTGTTAAGTGGAATGGATGACCTGATGCATGCACTGCCTCCTTCTCTCCCACACCCTAGGTTTTGATGCTTATTACTGTGGGTGTGGCAAACAGTTGCTATGTGAACATTTTGGCCTCCCTGATCCCATGCACCTGCTACCACTCTTAATGAATAAAAGCTCCTGCAACCCGTGTTGCTAGCAGAGATTGCTAGGTGGCTGTTTGTGGAGGCATTTGAGGTACCCTGCCTGGTATTCAGTTACAGGCATAAAGCATCACTAGTGTTCAGCTATATTCTCTAGAAATGTCTTGAATAAATGTGCAGTGATTGAAAACACTATATACAAATGTGGTTATAAAGAACAACTTTTGTTAGGTTTTTAGGATTAAACTCAGGAAAGATAAATCCTCCTATAGGTACAGTTTGCACAACAGATAAATATTTTCTTTTTAGATGATGGAGATACTAGAAACAAATACTGTTGGCACAGCGTTCTACATTTACTACTTCAGTCTTCCTGGAGAGAGTTAAACTGTTTAGACACTGGCTGGTTAAGTTGATTTAGACCTCCCAGAACAGCAATTGAACTCCTGTGAAGTCTAAATTTTTTAGGAGTTCAATTCTATGCATATTTCTTGCACCTGTTTTGTATTACAAATCTTTAAGTATCCCTCGTGATTAGTCAGGAAAACAAGCCTATCACTCTGTCACAAGCAGAGGATGTTTTTACAGTTGGAAAGGGAAAAGTTGAAACTTGTAAAGTGTGCTGAAGATATAATACTTTTCTAGGTGGTGCAGTGGATTAATTTAATACTCCATGGAGTTCGTTTCCTCTCCAAAAACATTTTTTCAGTCCCACCCACATAGGGGTTTTTTTCCTCTTCCTTTTGATGTAGAAACTGTCTTTTAAACTTTCAGAGCCAAAAAAAAATATAATCCTGGATACACTTCCTGGATACACTTTTAAAAGTTTTCTCAGCCTGTTGACAAAGCTGGAAAAAGTGGCATTTAAAGGAATGCTGGATGGGAGATGTGAATGAAGAGGGACGAGTGGTTTTAAGTGGATAACTACTCAGTAAAGACAGCCTTACTGAAGGCCAGGATGTGAGAATCTCAAATAGTGGAACAAAAAAATTGAAAGGACAAGAGGAGAAAAAACAAGGAAATCTAAGAAAAGAAACAAAGTAAACACAAAATAAGACATTTTTCTAAGGCATGAAAATAAATTTCAGAGAGTTCACGAGTCAAATTAGAATTTTTTAATTAATATAGCATACTTTTTCCTTCTTCAACCAAGTTTAAAGTATATTATTTGCTTTTTAATTTTTTTCTATTTATATGTCACAGGCATTTCTTGCGGTAGTTTTTTTTACCACTGTTTCATCTTGGTTTTATTAGCTTAATTATTTTAGAATATCTGCATTTCTGAAGTAGTTATTGTTATGCTAAAATTTTCTAGGAACAGCTTTCACATGGCTGTCTGACTTAGTATCTTTTTAAACTCAGGCTCTAAATTACCCCAAGTCTGAACTGATGGCCCACTCTGGAAATTTGTTCTGCTGATGCTGTTTATACATGGGCCAGAAGAGCATGGGAAATGGATATCCAGCCTGAGGAAGCATTTGGCTGACATAAAGCAACTACATGGGACAGAAAGTTTATGAAGGGGTAGAACTGACAAGAACAAGCCGAGTTATATCTAGTGGTAGTGTCTTACTATACAGGTCTGCCAATATACTTTGCTTTTAGGTCAGGGGCTATGTGGGAGCAAAGCTCTATTGAAAGAAAATTTGTTTTCCACTGTCTAGTGCAACAAGCTCCTAGCTCTGGGGCATTGTTGCTGAAGTCCTCAACAAAAACGTGGATTTGGAGTTGAATCATGAAAAATATGGCTTCCAATGGAGCTGCAGGGAGCTCTTAAACTTTGAAGTATCCTGTAGAGCCTTTGTCAGGTCGTGGAAACAGCCTAGGTTTGATCTAACTGCAGAAGAGGGCAGGGGGGATGCTTCTAAATTAATTGCCTGTCAAGGTCTCTCCTTTTCTCTGCTCTTTCCCTCATAAAAGATACCAGTTGTCTCTGCATCATCAGAGTATCCTTGATATTTGGGCATGTGGAAACCTCCTACACAGCTTCAAGCAAGCAAAGAATGAATGAGGCTTCTCAAGGCATGATAAGCAGCAGGTGCTTCTTTTCTGGCCTCCCTCATTCCTTCTTAGGCTTGCACTCTTGTTATCTCTCCTGTTTCCCTGACACTCTCATGATCAACTCTCCCACCAGCTCTTGTTTCAGGTGTTTACTCCTCTGAATTTCTGTTCTGGACTCTTAAAGAGTAGCTGCTGTCCTGGTATGTTGTTGCTTGTTGCAGTAGGGTTATTACCAAGGTGTTGGAAGTGCATGTCAGATATACCTCTATGTTGACTGTTATTCAAAAGTGTACATTTCTCATTCAGTGCATCCTCGCGTCTGAGGTGAATGTCTTGGTCTGGTTTTGGCAGGACACCTCTCCAGATTGTAGTGGTTCATTCTGGCCTGTTTTGATTGTAGAAAATAAGCAATGGTTATATTTTTTTCCCCTCAAATACAGATAGGTATTTCCATAGGTGCAGAAAGATCTTTGTTTCAGAAGTGGCTGTTGGGAAAGCTTTTAACCTTGGAAATCACGTGTCCTTTTTTGGTGCAAATGCACCAACAATAAGATTAAAACTTCTCTTTTACTACAAGAAACCACTTAGGAATTCAGTACTTCAATATTTATGACTTAATTAAGAGGTTTCTTAGCACCTCTTCTTCCTTTCCAGAGTCCAAATGCCTGGGTTTGTTTTGCTTTATAAGTTGCTGTTCTTCAAGGAAGAGAATAATTTAAGGTTGGGAACACCACCTTAAAGCTGCTCTTGCCCCCTACAAAATACTTTTATATCAAATAAAGTGCCTATTACATACTTGTCTCACATTTGTAAATTGCAAGAAATCTTTCATTTAGTCTTCTCTGGTTTTCTGACTGTCTTGTTTCATTGGTGAGACAGACACCACTGACAGAACAGGAAACTGCAGAGACCAAGAATCACTTTTTTTCTTCAAAGGAAATATAAAGGGAGCTATTCTTGAGTGTGTGTTTGAGTTGTTTCTTTTTATTGCAATTTTTTTACCTATTGAATCATGTGCTGTAAGTAATACCAGATAGAGCCTTTGCTCTTTGAGAGTCACCTTTGAACCCAAATCAGCTAAAGACAAATAAGAAATTTAAAACTGTATTGTCAGTATCTTATGTGAAACACCCTGCACACTACATACTTTTTTAGGTTATTATGTTAATACAAAAGTAATTACTAGCATCATGGCAATGCATGTGTACCATGGTGATGCCAGTGTTGTCCCATCTAGTGAATGCTATACCCACTTCCAAAGAAGCCTAAAGAAGATGTACCAACACACTTCACATATGCATCTTGCTGTCAAATATTTGTTGTTAATAATTATTATTTCCTGATGCAATGTCTAATAAAAAACATATGCTGTATGCGTGTATCCTGTACGTTGCAGCACAAAATCTCAGACCATAGATAGTCCTGAAGCTTTTCAAAAGGATGGGACTTTGTGTAATTGCCTTTGGGTACTGCTCTCCCGTAGGAGACTTGTTGAGCAGGTGGTAACACCACTGCAGTTGTAATAGTGTTGTATTAAAAGTGACCTTAAAAAGAACTAATCGCATCAAGTGCTTCAAGCAATAGAAATGCTTGGTTTTTTTCATTTGTTTGCTGCTTTGAGTCAATCATTTGTACTTCTGAATTATCATATTGTAAGAAATTATTTTGAAATTAACCGAACTACAGTAGATTGTGTAGATTATTAGGAACTGATGAGGCAATACTCTTATGACTGTAATTATTTCTGTTGGATTATTGCACTCCATCAGATGTTTGAAAATTATATTACAACATCAGGCATCTTCTGTTGTCATAAATGAAAGAAAGAGGTTACAAAAGTCAAAACAAGCATTCTATGTTTAACTAGTTTTAAAATACATACGAGACGGTGTCTTGGCACTCAATGATCCCTGTGGAGGAAAAAGCTTATCTTTGTTACATCGTACTGCCTTTAGCAGTAAAAACATAGTAATGTTTTCACTAAAAAAATATAAACTGTTGGTATCAGAGGTAGATATATGGTATTAGAGAAGGAAATAGAACTGCAAAGTAATGTAACCCATAGAGATTTGTTCCATGTTCTTCATGTTTAATCTTTCTGAAAAGCCATATTGCACTTTTAGATATGTACAAAGTTATTTATAACTTGTAGATCTTTCAGACAGCTACGTTGAATATACAGCTTTGTCATTTTAATCTAATCTGACATAAGAATTAATAGCTCTAATGACATTTGGTGCCGGTTTCTGTACTGTATAATGTGGGACTTTGTGAACAGTTGAAGAAGTTAATTTCATGTGAACTTTTAATTTGTGAGCTTCCATGATCACATGGTCCAAATAAATTATCTCATCCTTAACATTTCTTAAATTGAGTTGTGGATGTTGTTAAATTGATCATGTCCAGCTCTCAGATTATTACTGCAGTAACTTCTTGGGTCTTTTACTCTCTGAGAGCACAATAGCCTTTGATATTAGCTGACAGATTTCCTCAGAGAGATATTTATAACACTGCAGCATTTGACACTTTTTTCCATCAACTGTTTGACTAGTTCAGTTTTGCTCATGGTTTTCCATCAGCTTTTTCCTTTCAGAGGAATTTGTATTTTATCTGTGTGTTATCCTTTATTTTAATTTTATTTATAAAGATTGCATAGGACAACAGGAAGAAAGATTTAGAAGTTGGGAGTCAGTCGTACATGCTTTTTGATTCAGTCAGTACATGAATGGGACTTATAATGGCTTTATCTATGGGGGTGATCCCTGGGGTTTTACAGAAACAACTTCACTGAGTACAATTACAGTACCATGATTAGCCACAAAAATCCTCAAATCAATTGCAGTGTTGCAATTACACAAGCATAAAACACTTCAGAGGTGTCCCTGGATTGATGGACGATGCCATTCAATTTCAGTGTCGTGTCATGAGCAGGAGGCGTTTATTGTCACATACTCATAACTGAATTCATAGAGAAGCTTGTTTTGGGTCTTTTTAGTTTGTGTCATTTTCCTGGGAAAAAGGGAAAAAAATGGTGGTGGGGGGGGTGTTGGGTGGCAGTTACAGTATTTGTCCAATTTGTACAGTAACCAAAACAGAGAACTAGATTATAAACTTGAGTAAATTTTTCTTTACTTTCATGGTCTGTAATACAAAACATTCATACTCAGTATTGCTGCTGCATTGTACATAGTGCTATCTGTTAGAGGATCTCTTAACAGATTTTTGTCATGAAAAATGTAATGTCTGTTTCTTACTAGGAGAGCACTCATCTTCCGTAACATTAAGTGACTAAATAAATTGGTGGACTCCCCTTTTGCAGCTGGTTGATAATTTTTAATGTAAGGCAGACAAGACTGATAAAGTGCTCAGAAAAGCCTTAATAGTGTTTGGAGAGGGATCAAAAAGGAACTTTGTTTGAAACAGAGTTCTCTCTTTTTTTTTTTTCCAAATGCACTTAACTCACGGAATTGTGTAGAATATGTGAGCTCCTAAGCTACCTCCATAGATTCCTCTTGCTAACTTGTTTTATTGCCTTTTTTACCAAATTTAAATACTTTTAAGGCTTGTATGTATTTGAAGTAATCATACTTTGTTATATGTGCTTTACTGTAGTTTTAGTTCTACAGTAAATTTTACTGCTTCCCCCAAAAAAAAAAAATAATGCTGTGTTATGTGATAATCCTTCAATATAAACCATCAATGCCCAGCAGAATCTGTTGATGACCAAGATCATGGATATCTCCAGGTCAGGGTTTAGGACAAGACATGGCACAGACACTTTCAGTGCTCTAAATATTGCAACACTGTAATAATGTGACAAGGAGCCATTCTATGTGGCACTTTTTTGCGTCTTTATTTATGGTTTATCAGCTTTCCTTGAAATCAAGTTTAATTTGTCTAAAGGTAGCAAACAGAAAGTGTTTAATCTGTTAACTAAAGAAACTATTGGTTTTAGAGGATGCTCTTGCAATTGCAGCTACTGGTAAAATACAAAAGGGATGGGATACTGCCTGTCGAGTGGTGGGTGGAGATGAACACAAGCAGGACCGAACTGGTGCTGACTGCAGAGGAGAAAGATGCTGAAGAACCCACTGAGATACTGTGACCACCTTGCATTTGATGTTTATTTGGTTCTCCTGATGCAGAATGGTTTTCAGCTGCCTTGAGCAAATCTGGCATGTAGTGAAATGGATGCATTGCCTGGTTGTTGTTATCATTGACAGTATTGAAGCTTTGATGCCAGAGGATTTCTGTAGGCTTGAACTCTGCAAGCAGCTTATGCACAGCAGTCCATATCCAGCTGATCTTCACTAGCCTTCTGCTGGGAGTAGCAGCTGCCACAGATCAGCTCTTGGTCCTCCCTGAGCTGTCAGTAAAACGTAGTAAGAATTGCTCAATTGATATAGCAGGCCTCTGCTAACCTAACTCATGTGACTAAAGGGAGTGGAGAGTTTGCTTTCATTAGAAGTGTGGCTAGGAGAGTTGAAGTTGTCAAGCTTCAGCAGGACATAGCGTAGAGCAAGGGGTAGACATGGCAACATCTACCATCGGCACTGCTGTGGTCAGAAGGAAACCTCTCTGCTGTTCAGTAGCCAAAGACTGGAGGGTCAAGCTACAGCAGGTTTTAAAAACTTCTTAGAACTATTTTTAGAGACTAAGAGACAGCTGTACTCCTTTGGGACAGTAAAGTCAAAGGGAAGCATATGCAAATGTTGAAGAAGGTGGTCTTAAGTAAGGAAATGTGTTGGAAGAACTAGCTTTTCAAAGAAACCTTTCTGCCATAAATGCTGTTTTTGTTGACATTCCCTTTTGCAAAAACACATCTGAGCAATTGCATGTGAGTGGTAGAGGGAAGGGGAAAAATAATAATAAAGAACAGATTTTCCTGGACAGCTTCTAATGCCTCTGAAGAGAAGAGCCCCAGCAAATATAATCATTTTTTCTTTGGAACTTGTCTGTTATGGATGAATTTGCAAAGGCAGAGTTTATCTGTTGTGATGCTGCTGATTGTAAAACAGTGCATGAGCTTATTAGAGTTCAGGAAATGTTTGATAGCTTTGAGTTTGGCACTTTCTGTGATAGCATAGGATGCTTGTTTGTCTGGGGGGAAAAAACTTCACAAGGTGATGAAGCTTTGTGGCTAATTAAAATCAGAATATTTGAACTGTTTTGGGGAGGTGTAATCAGCTGGTTAATGAGATTAAACTTTGGGAACAAAATAGAAATGTATTGCAGGTAGAATTCCAAGTGTTCACAGCGGACATCCAAAATTCATTAACCTTGTTCTTTGATTATGCAGTTAGTCCTTTCCTTGCCCGAAAGTTTACCTTGGCTAGGGCACTTGCAGTTAAATGGCACTGTGAAAATTACTGGAAAACATTAACTTGTTATTGTAAGCTGACATCATGCTGAGCCTGATGGGAAGTAGAAATTTATAAATAGCTTGTCCATATGTGTAAGACAAAAATCTGCTGAGTTTCAGCAGTAGCATGATTCATGTATTTGCTGTGGTTTAAGTTTCATCATAAGTTCTCTGTTTCTATGGACTTCATAGTTTCAAGAAGTATGTGATAGCAGTAGAAAACTTCAGGATAATCAGTGGTCCAAAACTGATAACTGAGGAAATACTGTGTATACTTGCTGTGCATTTATATTCATGCAGTCTACAGCTTACTGGCATGTATGTATTCTTCCCACTGTTTTCTCTGGAGAGCAAAGTACTTTGAAGGGCTTAGGTATACTTAAACCAGAATTTAGTAATTTTTTTTCTCCCTGCAGAAATTCTTACGCACATGCTTACAATCTGTGAACTGGAACTTAATCTGATTTAAGTCTGTTTCTGGGATTCATCCCCTTTAGATTTTAGTTAAATCACTTCATCTCTCTGTTACCTTGTCTGCAAGATTTCATTCTATTATAATCCTTTTGGAATATGTGGCACAGGGAGAGACTATAAAAAGGGAGAAGCAATATGCCATTATATAAGTAAAAGCTTTATTTCTTCATAATTCATGAAGAAGAAGCAAAAGGCTGATAGGTATTTCAGGAAGCCAGTCATTTTCTCTCAAGTGATCTTCCTTGTTGGATGTGGCTGTATCCACATCCTCCTGTGCTGAATACTACTGCCTTGTACTACAGTGAGACTAAAAATATAGGAAGGCTGTTTGGCTGAGGGTTGTCTTTTCCCTGTCATGGTACATCTCAGTGGGATCTTCTTACATAAATTGCTTTCTAGATGTTACTGTAATGAAAAAAGAGTTTGCATTACAAGCACCTTCCTTACTGCTGTTGTCCTATATACTGCATTTGTAAAGCTGAACTGCCCATTTTGATGCTTACACTTGGAATTCAATTGTCTAGACAGAAAATCACTTTTTTGCATGTGTCAGTGGCATGTTCCTTTTTTCTAAGGATAATTTTGGCAAGGAAAATACTCATGAGTTCTACCTGCCTTCCACTCTGTTACCCTATGATGGAGGGGCACAGCATTTGAGTTCAGGGTCTAGGCACCAACATGGATGGTGTGTATGTATCTGTATAGCTGTTGTCCCTGGTGTCCCTGTTGTTACCAGCAACTAACTATGTGAGGGTTTTTTTTTAAGGAAGGGACATTTTCCCTATTATTTGCACTCCAAGAGAAATGCAGGAGTGTCTGTGTGGAAGAACAAGCAGTCTTACACTAAGTTCAGCAAGCTTTATAATGTTGGCTTAGAGTTCAGACAAAAGAGTGCAACTGGCAGTATTAAGTTCCTTAGTGTAAATGGAGCCATTAAAAGTGACAATATGCTTGTAAATGTGCAACAATGGAAGGGGAAGTTAATCCTCATACACAGGCACTTACAACAACAGGTTATGACTGATTTGATGTATGAATGGGGAAAAGCTTTTGGAAGACTTAACATGACCCTGCAATCACCACTTTTTTCATGGGTATATTCAGACATTTAATGGGGCAAATTATTCCCCAGGCTTAAGAAATACTGAATTTTTTTATTCTGTTAGAGAGAGACCTGTATATGTATTTTGTCTTCTATAAGTTTAAAATCATTAGCTGAGAGAAGGAGATTGCTTTCTGAAGCTGCAAGTTTTGCTTAATTTTATGTTATAATGTGAGTTTAGGAAATAACTATATTGATTTGATGCTTTTTACTTCTAATTATTTTCTCAGCTTGTGTGCTAATGCAGACATTCCTGAGACAGAAGATCACCTCTGCTGAAACCACCAAAGCTGTGGGGTCAAATAGCAATGTACTTATAAGTACTTTTATAAACATGTTTGTACTGACTGTTTCTTACACATCGCCTTCTTAGTGTCAGTGGGGTAGCTGTATCCTTTAATATTCTTCCTAATTGTAAATATCTGTTAGTAAACAAGGGTGTGTACCTTGGTCTTTTATGTGCATTTTGTCTCCTTCATGTAGATGTGTGCAGGATAACTGTGTTATGGGGACGTAAGCTGGGATAGAATAATTTCAAAGTGTTTCACCACCACCACCCCACCCAAAAAAAAAAAAAAAGGAAAAAAAAGGAAAAAAGATGGTTGAAGGAGGGTGAAAACTTGCCATCCTTTGAGGAAGATGGTTTAAGACAGTTATGGGTGGGCTTCTGTGATGTCAAGATGTAGACTTGGAAGAGGAGACTTCATTGTATGCTTCCTAAAGTTTGTGCCAATCAGAAATACAGGCTGAGCACAGTTTTTAACTGCTTCCACCATATATTCTGGTCAGTTCTTTTCTCTAGACTTTCGGTTACATGCTGCTGGGAAGATAATAGGAGTGTCTGCAGAGAGTGGAAATGCCACCAGCTCCACAGTATCTTCTTTCATCTCTGGTCAAGCCAGCTGGTTAGGAGGATGTGTGAGACCCTCACTCATCAGTCAGTTTTGCCTTTTCTTAGCGCCATCTATTTGAGGTTTTGTTTGCTCATCAGCCAGGTCTTTTAGTTGAGCTTCTCTGCCCAGCACATGTAACTTCAGTTCTAAGATGAATAACAGCTTTTAAAGTATCTTAAATCCTAATGGTAAAAAAGTCCTAATAATTATAAAGGCAGACCTGGTATCAGGTTTCTGTGCAAATAGGCGAAAAATGTACTATTAAGAGAAAATATAGCTAGAACTTTCAAAGAAGTAGCACTAATGAATATGATGTCAGCTGGCAGTAAACTTCTCATTGTTTTGTTTTCTCATAATACAGAATGAGCTGCATACACAAGTTTTAAGCTGAAATTCAATTTCACCCTGACTAAAATAGGAAGAAAAACCTAATAAACCTGGTATTACAAGAACTTTGATCTGTAAAATTTCACATTTGTTGGTTTGTTTTAGACAAAAGCAGTTTATCTTCAGTTTTAAGAATGTTTTTAGTAGTGTATGGTTTATGCTATATATCTGTGTCTGAGAAGAAAGCTACTTATCTGTTTCTGCATTTAGTACCTTTCATTAGTTATGGCACATTCATAATTTTCAGATTATTAAGCAGCTGTGTTATTCTTGCTCAGTTACATGGAGTTAACAAGTATTGTATTTTTAGTCATAGCTTTAGATGCTTTCATACCTTATTTTACAACTTTTAAATTCAATCAAAACATGCCCGTATTTTAATTAAAACAACTTGATTCTTTTATAAGCCTGGCTTTATGAATTTTGATGGATATATTTGGAAGGATTTAAAAGCCCATCTTATGAATAATAAATCAAAATTGTGTAATTAGATGATGAAATGTTCTGACAAAACAAAGATGAAATTAAGGAAAAATAGAACTGTCAACCAGCTGTTGCTTTAAAAGAAAAAGAATGTATACAGTTTTCAGAAAAATATTTGCAGAGGGAAGTATTTCAACTTCAGCCTGAGTTTAATCCATGCAAATATTCATATATGACAATCATATAATTCATATTTGACAGAAATAATAATGTGATCTGTTAGTTGTGAAATGACCATCATGAAATTAAAGACTTCAAAGAAGGGAGGTGGTAGGAACAAAGGATGATGCCTGTAATAATACGGAATGTTTAAGTGATGCAGGGCTATGGTAATCATGTAATAAATTATGGCTTTTCTAACGTATTTATTTGGGGATGGCAAGCAAACTGATAAGTATTTGAAATTCCTCTTCAATATATTGTGTTTTAAATGTGGGGATAAATCTGAATATTTACTCTGCCCCCCTCAACACCTTCTATCAGCTTTTCTCATAACTAAATACCTGGAATGAAGGAAAGCCTTATTGTAGTAGCATTAATCTTTTCACAGAGTTGCTAAACCTCAGTGTGGTTTAGCAGAGAGGATGAATCATGTGCCAGGAGAATGCAGGGCACAGGGGTGGCACCAGCACTGTGGTTTTGTACTAATTTAAAACTATTATCCTGCAACTTGTTTAGCTACTTTTGTTTGCAAAAGTGGCATGAACTGTGGGGATTCTATTCATGCCATACTTGCTGGTGACAAAGTATTAAATTTGTTTTCCACAAGTATAAATTTTTTCAGACCAGAATGATGCCAGAAGGTAACTAGAGAGTTATAAACTCTCACATCTATTTTTGTATAGATACCTTCTTGCAAAACTGGGGGGATATAGTTGAGGTTTTTAGTCCCATTATAATTATCACACTGGCACTTTTCATCTTTAAGAAAAAAGAGATTTTAGGGCTTGTTTTTCCCTAGAGATAATTATTTTAACTTTGAACATTTTATCTTCCTAATAAAAATGCCTTCACCTGTCAGAGCAGCTTGCCAGTTTTTATCTACATGGTCATAGTAAAAAAATGAAAAATTGAGCCTCACTTTGAAAATACGTAGGTAACTTGGCAGTTGTATTTATCATGTAAGAAGAATAACGTTTTATCTCCCTTTAAATGAGAGAAGAAAAGAAAAGTTCGAGGTTTTCTCACTAGCCTGTTCATACTCGAATAAAAGCTTTAGATGGAACAGTTCTGCAAAGCCATATTTAGCTTAGTTCAGTCACCTCCTTACTGCTGCCATTTTGAAACACCCTCTTTTGCCTTTCCTTGTTGCTTCAACCTCTATAGGTTGATGAGTGGCTTATTTTTCTGGGCTTAGTAATTTTACAGTGTTTTCTTTCAGCTGCTGAATCATCTGTATTCCTCAATTTTTTATTTTTTTAGAGGGTTGAATGGTCTATGCTAAGAACTTACAGTTTAGGGTGATGTCAATTTGCCTTTTTTTTTCTTCAAGAAGCAGTAAATTGAACACTGGAAGCATTGTTTTAGTCTTGCACTTAGGAATGTGAATATTTGTATTGTATGCTTAATTTCCTCCAAACATAGCTGAGTGCATGCATGCAGAAGTTTTATTACTGCAGGTCAGCTTAGGGAGAGAAAAGTTTAACTTTGATACTTCACTGAGAAGTGTCAAATTATATAACCTTCACTGGTTTGGTTTTGTTGGTTTTGTTTTTGTTTTTTTTAAAATCAGATTTTAAAAAAAATAAATGCAGCAACATACTGAAAACTCTTTTCTTTTAAAAATGAACACATGGACAGGCACATCATGTATCCACTTAATCATTATTTGAAGTTAAAAGTTCATTATAAATTTCAGAAACCTTAGTTCCTCCTATAAAACAAATGCTAATTTAAGTTAGTTAGAAAGTGTGTCACAATAGATCAACTTTTTGGCTATTACAAGATTGTGTTGTATTTGCAGTGTCTCTATATATGCAGGAGAACTCTTGGCATCAAAAACGATTTAAATGCACTTGTTAGTTTTTGTATTTTATACAAGTTTTCATCAACAGTCGCAGTGTTTCATTATTCTAATAGTGTATTTCACAGCTTGAATACAGCAATTTGGGCTGATACGAATGTTGCTAAAGATAATTATCAGTTTCATATCATATCAAAGTTGATGTGTGGGAGAAAAATGTCTTTTCTCATGGTTTACATTTTTTACTTAGCTGTTGTCTAATCATTTAAGTATTTATTTTTTTTTCAACAAAGTAATGTGTTTTTTGTGGGGTTTTTTTATTACTTGATCATCCAAAATGAACAAATAGCAAATGTCATGTCTTAAGGTCTGTTTGGGTACAAGGAAAACGCTCAACTTTCTCATGTCATGACTGGGAGACACAGAAGGTTCTCAGAGTTGTATCTGAGGGCTTGCTGTTTGGTGGGGGATGGATGTGAACAGGAGAGAAGGATGTGTGTGCTGATATGCCAGCAGGGAACCAAGCTGCTGTTTCCTTTTTTGGCTCTTCCTTTCCCCACCCACCTCCTCTTTTTCCCTTTCTCTTGAGGCTTCAACAGCTGAAGAACAAGGATGAAGCAAAATAAGGGAGGGGAGGTACTAGAAGTTGGGAATGGCTGGAGACTCTTCCCCATTATGTATCCAAGTATCTGGACTTCCTATGGCTTGCACTGTTTTAGCAACTCTTGCCCGGGTTGATAGGCAAGTCTCTACAGTCTTACTGGTGTATTAGACTGACTCCCCAACAGCCTACTCGGGGAAAGAAAAGGTTTGTGAGCATCCAACAACTAGCCATCCTTAATGCAGGGTTCCACAGGACTGTGTACAATAGCCTGGGTGTTGTACCTTCAGTCCCTTTGAGAAGACTCTCAGCATGTCAGAGATGTTTCAGGCTGCTTTCTTGGTGTTTAGTTCATGTAAAATTTAAAGATAATAGCTGTCATCCTGTAAGTCTTCCTCTGCAGATTGTGCATGTCTCTTGTAAAACTATCTTTAAAAAATAAGAAATTATTTGTATGTTGCTTTAGTGTGGTAGAAAAACCCAATCCCACATATAAGAGGAACACTGAGACCTCATTGCAGTTATGCATAAGTGAGGGATGTACCAGAATATTTAAAACAGAGTAGTACTTTGGCTCGAGGAGACCCATGTGCTGGAAAGCCTGTCTATTTTATTACCTTTATCAAACATGATGGAAGTGAAGAACCACTGGGGTTAACTTTAACAGATTGTTTGTTTGTTTGCCTCCAGTTTTAGTATACAGAAAATAAGGCTTTGAATCAAAACATGTGAACATTAACTAAAATTTTAAATTTAGTTTAGACTTTATAAAATGTTATGCTGAAAAAAGCAGCTCCTTTGTGGGAAAGGCTTTGAAGATCTCTTAAATTTGGTGAGGGGTTCTGAAGGAATGACAGAGGGCTTGCACCAAAATAATGAGTAAATTGGGATTTTGCATGTCAAAAGTTGGAACAGCATAAACCATTCTAGTTGAACATTGTCTTTGATGAATGCCAACATTTTTCCTCAGTGAATAAAATTCTTACATGAGTTGCACCTTCTAATTCTACTGCTTAAATATGGCTCATGTCTCAAATTTTTACCATCTGAATATTACAAGGATACAGCTCATATAGAGACTGAACTGCAGAGGATTTTTGTGTTTTCAGTAGTGAATTTTCTACCTGGACTAACTGACATCCACAAATTTGACTGATTGAGTGCGCACAGTTTTCCCACTCCCAAGACCTTTTGGTTGAACTATCAAACTACTTGGATTTCCTGTGTCTTTAGGAGGGAGGCACTTTGAGAGTTGTTTTCAAAGCTGAAGAGATTAAAGTAATTTATACTTCTAGGAAAAAATATGATAGCCCCTTCACAATTGTGAAACTTATTTTATATTGTTGCTTAGAGGTAAATCCCTTCTCATTCCTGGAAATGAACAAAAGCACAGAAAAATAAAATGAGAAAGGTTAAGGCACCAAATGGCTTTCAATTAGAAGAGGATATAAAAGGCAATATTAAGCGCTTCAGAGAAATAGAAGAGAAAACAATGTGCACTGTTTTCCTTTTTCATGCCTTTTTTTTCTGCAGTGTCCATTACTTGACAGAGATTAAGGGCAAGCCACAAAAAATACAGAGAAATCAGTAGTAATGGAAACTTTGGCATCGGTTTTAATGAAGAAGGTTAATTTGAGTAGATACTTCATAAAGCATTTTAATAAGCAGAGAGTTGCATGAGCAGAGAGAAGAGGATTCAAGGTAGAGCTCTCTGATGACACTCCCAGATGTTTGCAAGTTTGCACTTTTGCACAGTGCTTTGTAGAAAAAGATGAAGATTTAAAAAAAAAAAAAAACTTGGAAAGACCATCTTAGAAAAAAATGGTCTGCTGCCAACAAAATGATATTCAGTACAGAGGGCTTCAGAAGATTTAAGAAAAAAAAGTAAAAATGACAGCTCTCTTTCTATGACATCTCTTGCCTACAGAGCACCTGCTAACAAGGCAAGATGGGCGTTTATTTCATTGTTCTGTCAGAGGGGCCCCAGTGGGATCTCTGTATTTAATAAGTACCTCACTAGGAAAAAATCTGGACTGACTGAATGGTGTCCAGAGAATAGTTGTTTACTGTGAGAGCCAGGGTGGCAGTGAAGAGCAACACCTTGCCTCAAGAGCTTGAATTTTGAGGGTAAACACTAGAAGAGGTTGCATACAAATATTTGGAATCTGCTTTGTTGGCTGTTTTCAGAATTAGATGACAGTCAGATATTTGTTTCATTGGAAAATGTTTAGACCTTGCCTCAGTGTTTGTATGGATTAGATAGTCTCTTGACATCTCTTCTGTTTCCGTGCTTATTTGAAACCACTGCAGCTGTTTTTCCACTTGAATAATTTCACAAAAAATAACCCAGATGAAATTGTGTCAAGTTAATGCTATGCAGCAGTGCTTGTGTTTCCAAAACAAGCAAACAAACAAAAAAAGAATAACCCCGGGCAGAAGTGACAGCTGGAATGCAGGAAACCAAGATCTGAGATGTAAAAATCTGGATATGAAGGTTTTTCTTTTCCCAAAGTGAATTGAAGGCCTCAGCTTGATCCGTTAGTCATAAAATTGTCGCTTTGTAACTATGAAGCGCTAATACTGTCACACATTACAAGTGTGTCCATATAAAATGCTCATACATGTATTGTCAGAAATGGTCTGGTAACACCTCTGAAGCTTCCTAAAGTTCTGCACATCGCCAGTTTCTGTAAGTACTGGGGGATGTACTTTTTCAGTTTGCATAGAAACCCTGTCATGTCCATCCATGTCTAGAAACAGAATTTCAAATTTGGAGACTGTAAGACAAATGAAAGAAAGAGGGAGAGGTAGCACTCCTAGTCCAGCTTCCACATCACATGTGTACAGAACTCCTTAACCCAGGCAAGATCTTTCCCGTTAGGCTTCAGTACTGCAACATGTGTCTCCGTGTTTTCTCATGGAGAAATTAACTCACATAGGTGTTTCCTGTTTGCTTGCATATGGATGGGAAAGGTAAAAACTAAGTAGGTTGATGTAGCCATTGTCACTTGTGTCAGGAGTGGGTGTCACGTGTCCTCTCATATGTGTGGAGAGGATGGGTACCATGAGTGCTGAGCTTGGACAGTCCCTCTCCACTCTGCAATTGGTACTAGTTTTCATATGTTCTCCAATATTTCCTTTTCATGTTTAGGATCTAGGTGGCTATGCATCTTTTTTAACTCAATTTTTTCTTAACAGTTTTCTATATATTCAGCACTCCATGGAAAACCAGTTTTTAAATAGCAAACGAAAGTCTGTAAGAGCAGCAATTGTTTGCTTTGTTAACTATCTGACCAGAAAACTACGTACAGATTTTTGCTATCTTGAATTCTTTCCTTCATGGTAGCTAGAACGTGTCTACCATGCTTTTATATGAAACAGCCCAAGTGCAGGAGCTCGGTATTCTCTGTCCTTGGAAGGGAAGGGTGTGAGCAACTCCCTTCTCTGTGAAACCCAGCTGCCCACTGTGTTGGACTGGACCCCTGAAAGAAGGATCTTGGGGGCAGGGTACTTTTCTGTCAGCACTTCAGAGTGGTTATAGATGATAATGCTAGTGCCGTTAAAAAGCTCTTTGCTCGGTGTGTGGGTTGTGAGGTGTCACTGTGCTGCACAGACAGTTATGCTGGCACTGGGGAGCAAGATGGCACCGCTAAAAGGTTGAAAGTTGAGGGATGCTTAAGTTGTTAAGGGCCAGTAGAAGTGATATTCATCTGGCTGGCTTCTGCTCACTTCATGGAGGTTAACATTGTCCAGCACTTTCTGTGCTTTGTTTTTCGCTTATGTGAAAAGTCAATTTTAAAGAATAGGCAGTTTAAGGTTTCCATTTGTTGTTATGCCAAACGAATACATATTTTTCCTTGAGCAACAGTTGCTCATTTTGCAGGTGGCTGTTTTCATCTTACTTACTTGGAGGAAAAGTAGTGACTAGAAACTCTAGTTTCAACCTTTTTCTTTTTTCTTTTTTCTTTTTTTCTTTTTTTTTTTTTTCATTTAGGTTTTTCACTTGCTGCAGTCATACTTCGAATCAAACCAGCTTGTTAGCTCAGACTTTCAGCAGGATCTGAATGACATCATTACCTGTATAGGAATCAAATTGTGGTTGGCTAAAAGGTAAGATAAAACACAAGATACAGATGTTTATACACCTAGGTTACTAACTTAAGGCTTGTCTAATTGTTTGGGTTTTTGTTTTAACTATTTATAATTTTGTTAAGATGGACAGATTTATTTCTCTAGAAACATGTAAAACTCAAATGGCTTATTTTCTTGTTGGTTTTTAATCAGGATGTTGTGGTTGTTCTTCTCCAAAATGGATGAAAAAATATGGGTGTGCTTTACCTGTGTGCATTACAGTTTTTCAGTCTTCTCTTAGTTCATTCTCAGCTAAATTTTATAGTCCAGTCTGTTACAAAAAATAAGTGTGAATGAAAATGCCTACAGAAGGAGGCTTTTTGAGAAAAGGATGAATGTTGTTTCTGGGCTGAGAAAAATGTCACATATTCGAGGTTTTTGTGTTACTATTTTCTCTGACTTTGACCTTTACAAAAAAAAAAACCTGTCATAGCAATTGCTGAAAGCATCAGAAGTATTTAGCTGCCCACAATCTAAAATTGTAACATTTTCCTTAGGTTTCTGTAAAAGAATCTTCAGATGACTTACATACTGCAATCAAGAAACACTTTTTTTTTTTTTAAATCTATTTGACCTCATCAATTGTTTTTGAAAATTTCCACAAAAACTGTTAAGGAATTAGTTGTGGATAGAGAGCACAAGTCCTTCCACAGATAAATAACTGGGTAAAATATTCCAGAGTACAGTTTACATAGTGGATGGAGGTCACTAACGCGGTCTAATGTGGATCCTCAATAAAGCCTTGTTGCTTTGTGATCATCAGAAGCAAAATCATAAGTGATTTAGAGAAGGGGGGGGGAGGCTAGTGGGTTTCAGCGTTAACTAAATTGGAGAAACAAAGATACAGTTGATCTTTGAGAATTACAGAAGTGTCTCCTGAGGGAGTGCATGATGATATAGCAGGTAAAACTTGGTGTAAATAATTGTGAAATGATGCACGTGAACAAAGCAGTCTGGACTTTACCTGGGGAAAGATTGGTCAGTGAGCAGACTTTTTGTTAGAAAAATACCCCTCTACTTCTTGGTAGAGTCCAAGAGATGAGGAAGCAAATACAATTTTTTAAATGGAGAATAAAACAGAAAACACAGTTATAATTGTGTATTAATCCATGTTATGTAGTTGAGTATTGTGTAAATCCCAAATAAGACAATAGAATTGAGGAGCAATAAAAAGACTTAAAAATAAGTTTTAATTAGTCTCTAGATGAGAAATTACTAAATAGGCTGTCATTTTTTTAGCCTGGAAGGACAAGTGAGGGATGTCATGGAAAAAAATATTATGAGTCATATGGAAAGGAGCAATAATTAGCAGCCCTTCCAATGCAAGGTGGCAGATTTAAAAGAAAAAAAAAAATGGCATTTTTAATGCAATTTTAGTTTAGCTAATGAATTCCATGATGCAAGGTACTGTTTACTTGAAACCTACCTGAATTCATAACACGATTGAAGAGAGTTATAAAAGAAAAGCCCAGTAAAGTTACTAAGTATGTAGATATCACAGTTGACTCAAAAAATTTTTCAGCAGCCTTCAAGGTTGAGATTTTTATTTATTTATTTATTTACTTTTTTGCAAGTATCCCTAGTCATACACTTCTCTTTCATGTGCATCTGCTGTCTGCCCCAGTTGGAGACATCATGGTGAATTTGGTGGACCTTTTGACTTATAAGCATTAAGACTTTAAATGAGAATGGTAATTTACTTAATTATATTAAATCCATTGATACGATTGAAAAGAAAAACACCCAAACATTAGAGACCAAATTCTACAGGAAGATACTAGTGCTATATAGTTCAAACCTCTTTCTCCTTCAGCAAATGTGTGGGCCACGCTCTGTTCACTACAGATTTAAAATAAATTCTGTTTTTTCAAAGTATTTTTTCAGAACTGGCCCTTTCTAATCATGAGTCATTATTGTGCAGACTATTTTCTTTTTGTAATATCTCCATAAGGGATGTGTTTTCAGGCTCTAAGCAATCCCAGTACATGGTAGAGGTATTTGCCTAAAGAGATGTGTTTTCTCTTTTGTTTGCCTGTGAAAAGCCACAGCTGTATGTGCTAATATTAACCCTCTCTCAGTAGCACATTTCCATTTTGTCAGTTTGTTCCACCTGCTTTTCACATTCATGAATTCTCGATTATGCAGTGAATGCCATAGGTAACGCTTTTTTTCATTCTCCATTGATAGTAAAATGTTGTATTATGAGCATAGAGGTTTGCAACACTAAGTTAAGACATGGATTTTTCTACAGGCAGGAGCCATTTTTGTAAATTTCCAGTGTACGTCTGTACCTACACTTTGAGCTAAGGTGTGTTCTCTTTTCTCTTTTTTTCTTGGTTTCTTTCTTTTTTTTAAGTCTAAATAAAGCAAGTAAAATATCCATTAAGTGTTTGGCAACCAAATTTAGGTCCAAATATATTTTGAACCTAACACTACAATAAACAATAAAGCTGAAAAAATTTGCTTGCTTCTTACACCTCTGTTTGAGATAAATGTGATCCGTGTGATGTGATTTAAAAACAAAACAAAAACCCCAACAAACGACCCAAACAAACAAACATATTGAAATACGTGGTATTTTCTGGTAGTTTCAGTCTCCAGCATTCAGTGAGCAGCTTTACTGTTTCTATTTGTGGAGCTGAACAACTGTTTTGTGATGAACGGTGGGTTTAGGGGTTTTTGTTGGGGCTTTTTTTCTTGTTTTAAAGGAGTTTTGGAAGGTTACTTGGCAACTGGGTTGTGAAACTCACTAAGTCTGTGCAGTTTTCTGGATGTTGGGAAAGCGTATCAGGAAACCAGCACTTCCTGCATGCTCTGTTGTTAAGACCTCTTGATATGCATCTGCTACTGGTCGCTGTCAGAGAGGGTGGGGGCTGGGAGGGCCCTTGGTCCACAGGCAGTCATACCTTCTTACAATTCAGACAAGGAGAGTGAGTAGCACAGAAAAATTAATCAATCCTCATCTGTTTCTTCTCCCGTTTTCGTAAGAAAATGACTTAGCGTGTCACCAGTACTGTAGTGCAGTGAGAGTATTAGAGGCACTTACCATTCTTATGGGTAAAAAAAAAAAAAAGTTAAAATAACAGGAAAATGTTTTGTGAATTTGGGGAAATGAGGAGGTATTTCCAAACAGCAGTCTTCATTCGCATTTCTGTACTAGTTCTGTGAAGTTCTTGCTGGTGTTCTTTCAACCATGTACTTTCTTTGTACCTCCTTTGTATGGAACAAATGTCTCTGAGAAACTTGAATTACAACATCTTGGATTGCATAAGTAGCTCTTAAAAATGAGGCTCAGTTGTCATGCATATATGTCTGGAGCAAAGATTATTGTTCTTCAGCTGTATGCTGAACTGGATGGGGTTTTTTTTGTTTACTTGGGTGGGGATTTTTTACCTTTTCAGGGCCAGAATGTAATTTCCTTTTATCAGTTTAGAATAAGAAACTATTGCAAGTTCCCTATAATATACTAATCTCTTCTTCCTCTTCCACTCTCCCACCTGATTTTGCTTTAGAGTGTAAAATAATGTCTCAGATTCCCCAAACTGATTTTCATATAACATTCACTTTTTCTCTGTTCTGAAGGCAGACTTCTCATGTTAATGGGACATGCTTTTTCTCCTTTCTAACATGTATTCGAATATCAGAGAAAATCTCTCTCCCACCTTCCTTGAGGTTTGGGATTTTTTTACATCTTCAAAATACTACTTCTGAATACTCAAAAAGTTAGTATTTCCATGGTTGGTGTTTTGGTGAAGTAGAACTGCCTTCCATCCTTTTCTCCAGGTGGTGTTCAAAACTTTTCACTTTACTTGCAGATTTATACTTAATTTGGTGGGTTTTTTTTGTTTTAGAATACATTTGTTTGTTAAAGTGGCTTAGTAATGTTATTGCTTTCCCCACACCCCACTGGTGTTAGTTTATTGTATTCTTTGCCATTAAGGGAGATGTTTGAGAAGAGAAAAAATTAAAAAATACATTAAATCTGTTTTGTTGGAGAGCTGAGGTGATGGAATGAAGTGATGGAAATAGTCTGGTGAAAGCTTTTAAAAAAAAATAATATATCAAGCAAGCCTTTGAGTTCAAAGCTCTTTCATATGAATTAAAAAAAAAAAAGAAGTAATTTTTAGCTCAACTGCATACCAAGGAGCTACAAGACTAACTCTAGATGCCTTCTGCTTCACAAATACAGAAAGCTGAAAGGGCAGCCTTTGGAGCTGGTAATTTGTTGTACAGAAGTCCCGGAAATATCTGTCTTGTTTCATTTGTAGCCTTTGGCATGGCAAAATATTGGTATTGGAAAATTTGTGAAATCATGTCATTGCACAGCTCTGCTGTAGGATGCTGTCTTCCAGTGCTTTTGGATTATTTATTTTTTTTTTCTGCCTTCCTTCTTACTGAGACCACAGGAGGGGGAAAAGACTTTGAGGTTCTGCCAGAAGTCAAATAACATACTCTGCTAACCTCTAGCCATGTGCCATTTCTTAGCGGACAGCTTGTCTGTACTGGGAAAGTTCACTTCTAAGAAGGCTGCTTTCTTGAAATGAACTTGTGTAGAACAGCCTTGTATCAAACCAACTGGCTTTACATTTTGCAAACAGTCACCAGTTTGCCTGGAAGTGACTGCCTGCCAGGTGTACGCTCAGCTCTATCACCCAAACAGCTCGTTCTCTGCAGTGCTGCTGTGTAGTTTCTCCTTTATGGATGGGACTGTTAAAAATACAAATAGATCCTGATGTAGGAGCACAAGATTCAAGCTCAGACAACAAATACATGCAAAAGTTATTCCAGGGTTGAACTCAAAACCAGATTCACTGTCTGCTGAGATACTTGCTGCTCAGTTTTCTCCAGGCTGACTCTAGGGGGATTCAGCTGTAGCTGCTTTGCATGAGGGAAATCTCACTGGTGGTTCAGAACACTACAGAGTACATTAACTTGCCAAGTTTGATGGTCCTGACACTTCCTCAAGCATGTAGTGTTCCCTTCTTCACCTACACTTTTGGTTGTGTTAAGTGAGTGACAACAGGCAAGCAGTCTTGGGTTCTTCCTAGAAGGAACTTAATCTGAGATGCAGTTAGGCCACCTGTGTGGAAAGCAGGAATGTAGTTAGAGTTTAACCTAAATATGCCTAACTCTTCTCACTGCCCATTAGGAGAGACTGCAGTCATTTCTAGTGAGCAGGCTAGTAAAAACAGAACAGTGGCACTGGCAGGCCTATCTAGATACGTTGTGCGATGCCCATGGCTCTCTGAAACTTTGCAGCCAGCCTCTGTTTTTGGAAGAGGAACATTATTTGGGAGCTGAAAAGAAGGCAGCCTTGTACTTTCAAACCAGCAAGAGGGCAACAGTTGAGGAGAACGTAAAATCATCCTCCTTGGCAGAGTGGTCTCCCTCCTCAGATAGTTCCCTTGCTGCTGCTTCTTCCACTGCATCAAGACAAACTTCGTCCTTCCAAGGCTGTGTTTGCCATTGGCATCTTCCTGTTTTCTAGCTTTTCCACTTTTCCATATCTGTCTTTAAAACCTAGACATTGAGAATAGCAGTTAATTAACTTTGTTCGTTAGTGATCTGTATGCAGTATAAAGCTCAGTTTAAAAATTGCAGAATAGTTTTAATGACTGAGCCTGGCTCTATGGAAGTCTATTTACTAGGTTTCTGATTGAAAAGTTAACTTTCTGTCAGCAGGGCTGGAGCAATAATTCATGTGTGTGCACTTAGACAAAACATCAAGGGGAATTTTTGTTGTCCTGTTCCAGCTGAAAGCAAAGCATACCAGTATGAATGGTTACTGCACATCAGGTGCACCAAGGTAATTTATTAACCTGCACTTTCTGGCCCATGAGCCCAATTTAGCCTGGTTCGTCTTTGTTTTTGAGAGCAGTCATAACAGTTACGTCATTGTTCATAAATGTATTCTTGGAGGCATTCGTTTAAATCTTAAGTGCTTTTAGCAGGCTAATTCAGGTTTCTGTGCTGCTCCAAGTCCACTCTTTCACCAGTTTTGGTAACATTATCCTTAACACAGCTACAAATTGTTTATTTAGGCTGTTGGTGATTGCTTGTTTTGTAACACTTGCTTTAGGTATCAGTAGAGCTGTTTAAACTTCAGCCTGAATTGAAAGATGTACTTTGCATAATATAAAACATTATTTGACTGTGGTTCACAGGTACACTCCTAACTTAAATATGAACATACAGGGAGTAGTAAGAATTCAGTAAGATTGTTTAAGGTATGGTTCCTTCAACCAGTGAAATATTCAGGCATGAACGATGTGCAGTTACAGGTTTGGACATAAATCCTCATTCATATCTGAAAATGCTTTCCTATAAATAAACAAAAGAGTTTAAGTAGTTTGCCTCTTTATAGGCAAACCCCCTGATGTTATTGTGTAAAATTCATTAAATTTGCACATGGGATTAGTTTGACCTGTATGTATTTTAGGATGCTGCTAAGCAATCACATGTGGTTCTCATTAAGAGAACAAAAAAGAGAACAGACAGTATTACTGTATCAATCCGGTATGCTAAAAACAACACAAACAAAACACAACCTTTCAGTATCATTCACCAAGGACAGCCAGAGCACAAATTAGTTTTTCTTAATAGCTGAAACTCAGGATGTTCTTGGTGTATCACAATGAAAAGTAATTAGTATAGCTTCTTTCTGAAGCAATAAATTACCTGCCTTTACCAGGGAAAGTAACAGCAACATAATAGTCCAACTATGGTGGTGGTAGAAAAACTTAAATCACCAGAATGGCAACTTTCCCTTTGGAAAAGATGTCTGCTATAGTGTGTTATGAGCTGGTCATATAGAAGGGGCAAGTTAAGGGGGCTGTGTACATGGTGATTACTCCAAGAAGATGTCAACAGCACCAAGTAGGCAAGCAGATGCACTGTTACTAGATGTTTGTATTTCTGTGCGGGTGTTCCTGTGCTTCCAGGAACTCAACAAGGATTACTTGGTAGTGTAGGCTTCATTATTATTTTTTTTTAAAAGCTTTCCATTATATGTAGGTCTGTTGGCTGTGATGTTCACTGATGTGCTGGTTTTGTATTACATAATTAAAAATGCTATGGACAAAGTTTAAAAATTAAATCCATTATTAATGTCTTCTCAAGAAGACAAGAGGAAGGCTGTGCGTGTTGATTCAGTGCTACAGATGTGGGTTTTGAGAAAAAATATATTAAAATATGAAGGTTGCTTTCTAAACAAATTACCCCAAAAAACCTCAGTCTTAAGAATACTGCAGAATTTGAAACCTAATAACCAAAACAACGGAGATTTAATCTTTTAGTAGCTGCTCATTGTATGTGTAGGTGTCATTTCCTTAAGCTTTGTCATGTCCATGAGTGACAAATTATCATTTTCCAGATCTCTCTGCAGTTAAAATGTGGTCAGTACAAGGCCAGCTTGGCCTGGTTCATCAGAAACCCTCCAAAGATAAACCCCCCTATGGATAATCTCCAAAGGATTAGGTAGAGTTGGTTGTATCAAGACTCAAACATCACAGAAGGCGCACTTCTTGGTGCGTTTAGGAGGTATTTTAGCTGATACAATTGCTGTCAGAATTGTGTATCAGAAGAATCTGGCCACCAGAAGAAAGAAGACTCTGCAGAGATTTGCCTTTCTTCAGGAAGGACTAAACTTGGAAGTTCACAGGGAGGGAAAGATGCACTGTAAACCCAAAATTTAATTGCCAGTATGCCAGCCTGAATTGTTGAGATTATGGAAGGCAAAGGCACACTGGAAAACTCAGAGTAGGAAGTTGCATAGACCCCATCCCCAAGTACCAGCATTCTAATTCTTGCCTACATTTATGCTAGAGCTGAAGGTGAAATTCTAGCCTCAGTTGCAGTACTGTCTTGTGTATTAGCTAGAATATGATGTTTAGGAAACCAATTTGATTTATCTCTTGGAAAGAAAAACTGGATGTAATACTGAGTTAGAAAGTAGAAGAACTTAGTGTTTAAATTCAACACCAGCAGGGTGATTTATATTCTGCCAGATAAAATATACAATTTAATAGGTGTTGCTGAGGGATTATTTGAACAACAACATGTTATTTAAAGAACAGAGTGGTGGTTAGTTTACTACAGGTTTTCTTTGTCTTTTAATACAAGGCTCTTCCTAAAATACTATTGATAAGTTTGATCCTGTGAAAAGATCTTCGAGGAAATTTAGGCCTTTTTCAGCCTTTCCAAAGGCTTCAGAAACATACAGCATTACACTGACTTCTTTATTTAATACTAGAGAAGGAGTAGACTGCCTATTGAATTAATTAATCACTTTGGAAAATGAAATTAAAGTAGTCAGGCAAGTCTTAAGGACATTTCTCGTTCACAAGGCAACTATGAATTGAAAGAGTTGAAAGGATTTGAAAGAGTTGCCCTAGTAATCTTGCCAGCACTGGCTTCTTTGCCCTGATGCTTAGGAGTGTGTCATGCAGTTTTTGAACAAAATAGAGGGGTTTGTAGGCAGCTGTGTAAGTTATCTAATTTTAACGTCAGCTTGATTTATGAGCCAAATCTTGTTAACAGTTTTTAAAGACTGGAGCTGAGAGTAGCCAATTTGAATGTGTAGATTTGAAGCAGCTAACAGTCATTTAAACACTCGACTCTGAAAACAAGTTGGCTGACGTTCTGTGTAGTTATGTATTGTTTTACTCTAACCAAAACTGTGATGTATGTGTTACATATTATTAAGAGGAAATTCTGTTTTGTTAGTTATGTAATAAAGTTATATTCCAATTTGACAAATAAGATTGGTTTGTATTCATAAAGCAGCAGTGGCTGAAAGATTTGAAATCTTTCAGGCTCTGCTAAGAACTTGGAGACCTCAAAACAAAGAGCTTTTCTGAGACCTTTACAGAAGTTTATTTTTTATATATCTCTAAGATAGCTAACTACACTAAGATACCTATAGCTAAACTAATCCATGAGAGAGAAGTTTCAGCGTTGATTGGCAGGTGGCATTTGAAATTTGTAAGTGCTCATCAAGAGTTTGAGCAAATATGCTTTGATTTTTATATTGTTAAATGTTTAGTAAGTATTTTAAGTTGCTGTATATTTGTAGTGCTTGTTCTGCTAGTAGTTTTGCAACATCTGTTTCCTAATGAGGTAAAACATGAGGAAAATAAACCACCTCTTTGGAAAACATTTAATTTATATTGACTAGAATGACTAAAAGTTATAAACATTAACAAAACCAGCTTTGATTTCAAAATTAGTGACTTGTATTTGTCTTATTAATAAATTTAATTTGTTACATAAGTGTTACTATTGTTGCTGCTCATTTCCAAGTGAGGGAATGCTCCTTTGTAAGAAGAGGAGTGGCCAAGAGGGAAATAGTTACCATATTTTAAAGTCATCTGATTTGATGTTGCTGAAAATTAGGGGCTTGATTATAGAATGAGAATCTGCAGAAGTTTTGCATTAAAAAATCTGTGATACTTGCGTTACATAAAGGTGTGTTGGCATCCTTGTTTCTATATAGAAATGTAAATAACTATAAATGGTGTCCTGTAATGAGTAGAAATTATGTTTAAGAGCCTCTGCAAACCTTAGTGGTTAGAGGAGCAAGGTTTCATATTTAGTTTGCTTAAATCTTTCCCAGAGTTCTGACAGAATTGAGTGAGCTTTCCATGTTCTTTGCTTCTTGTTGTTTCCCTTGGAAGAGAAGGTAATTTGATCCATAATTCATTAATGCTAATCCTCTTTAAAATAAACAGTCATACAAGAGAAAATGAATTTTAGAAGTCAAGCCATGTGTTCCTGACAGCGTAGGAACCGTGTGTGCGAGCAGGGTACACAGGAGGTCTGTGACCACATGTTGCTGAGTTCTTCAAGAAATGCCAGTTTGGTTTGCATCAGATCTGCCATCCAAAATAAACAAACCAATGACTACCTTAAGTTCAGCATGGTTTAACTATAAAAGGTGAATCAAACTTTTAAAAAATAATATTTGCAGAGCTCCAAGCTGTGAGAGTCTAGGATGGATTCCATGTTAAGCAGACCTAAGGTGCAATCAGCGGTGCTTGAAGGCAATAAAGGCAGGACAGAAATTAAAGCAGTCCCAGTGCTACTGTAGGTGGCCGAAGACAGCTAGAGTGAGACGCAGCATTGCCCGTGGAACTTCTGAACCTGCCCATTCTGATTTACATCTACAGAGAGAGAATATCTCCTGAAGTGTATGCTTCCTGATTCACCTACCAGGCAGTTCCTTGTTGAAAACAAATAGCTATTGTTACTCTGGTCACATATTATTCTGTAAGTGCTTAACCTGGGCCTCTTCAAACGCATTTGAACAGGAGCCTTGTGAATTCAAAAGGACTACTTAGTTCCATTAACTTTCTTCTCTCAAAAGAAATCCCTAGACTCTTAACCACTAACAAAAGGTTTTCTCCTGCCAATGACTTCAACACTTTTCTAATTTTATATCCACATACCACAATTCAAAATGGAATTGCAAAGAAGTCTGTCTGCTCTATCCCCAATTACTTGTTCTGCAATAGTGATAAGAAATTGGCTAGGTTTGGACTTCTGTTTTCAGGATCAAATCCAGAAATCTGCTACAATGTGTCAAAATTAAGGGTATGGAAACTGGCATGTATTTTCAGATTTGTCAACTGTTCAGCCATACCTACCTAAAATAATAGTTTTTAAAAGCACTTTTTCCCCCCATACTGAAGATACTGTCTGATTGGAGCTTTGAGGAATTAAAAAAAATATCTGTAGTCCCTTTAAAACCTTTAGTCCCTTTAACTTTTTTGATGTGTTCTTTCAGTCACCTTGTCTCTTCTGTGGTATTTTGTGATGATCTAGTAGGGACACAGCAGCTTCTCCTGTCCTTGTTTTGTCCTCCTTCCTTAAATTAGAAGAACATTTCTACTGGGTCTTGTTTTTTCTAAGCAGTAATCCTTTCTTTCCCTGCTTGTGCTTTTAAAAGTTGCAGGTGTCATCTTCCCCTCCACCTGGCAGGTCTAATCTGTGATAATGGCTCCCTTTTACATGGTACTTGGGGCGTCCAGCCTTTTACCTCTCTTCAGTCAGATATGCTTAAATATTCTGCAGTATTGTTTTTTGGTGAACTTCTGAAAATCATCTTTCAATGCATCTGGGCGTGGTATGTAGGGAGGCCATTGGGTCTTCTGTACAAGTACTTTGACTTCACAGATCTGCTGTTCCACCAACCTACTTGCTAATGTAGACCAGGTGTTACTTTAGTGAGGTATGGATCTCTGCACTGAAATCACTAGCCTGCTATTAGGATGTATATGTAGTAGTGTGAATACTGTCTTGCTATCCATTGTATGTTTCTGTGTCAACATACCCTTAGATAGGAGAGTCCTAACCATCTTTAGCTCTGCCCTCTGGGAGTCACGTATGGTTTATCATCTGAAGCAAGGATGTAATGTATTTGTTTCTATTAATATCCAGTTTGGAAGAGAAATGAACTGATTTTTGTGTTTTGGACCAAAAAAAAGGAACGCTGTTCCGGATGCTTGGAGCTCCCACCCTTACTACTGCTGTGACTTTCTTGTTTGGAGACATATTTCCTCAAAGCTTGCTTATGAGAACACCCCTTTAGTTGAGTATGTGTTAAAAAAGGAACGTCTTGTACTTTTCCCACTCTCATTGTTGAAGTTTTGCAAGAACAGGTCATCTTAAGTACTGCGTAGTGCATCATTGGAAATATTCATTGTGTGATTTTTGGCTGTCAGGTCTGTTAGGCAAATCAAAGTCTGATTGTCTTAAAGACTGAGGTTTCTGCTACAGTCTGAACAACACTGAAATGTCTTGGTTTTGGAAAATTGAATTTCCTGTTGTGTCCGTCTGGCACATACAACTGAGAATTCCCTAGCATCACCGGAGCAATGGAGCCAGCCAAGAACAAACGTTTGGCATTTTTTGTCCTAGAAAAGCCTCATTTCAAAATCAAAACATGCATATGAGCATACTCAAAATGAAGTTGTAAGTGCTTAAAAGCTGGACTAGAACACAAAACCATATCAGTATTGCTCTTGTCACTTCTTCAGCAATGATTGTCAACCATGTTTTTCCCAAGGCACACAGTCTGTATGTTGGAAATTTTCTTTCCAGTGAACTGACTGAAGTGAGTTCTGGTTTTCAAGGGAGCTGAAGTGCAGAAAGCCCATTATGTTTCTCATCTTAATTGAAATTTGTCATGACTGCTTTAGTCCATTTTATGAGTACTTGTGAGTTTCTTTCTCTTGGTTTCTTGTTCTTCTAAGTCTTTGACTGATCTGTCATCCTCTTGTGGGCTGAACTTCTAACCTTCTATTTCTTGGTACTGTTTTCATCCAGATTTGTAGATAACAACTTGGGTAACAACTGGATGCCGCAGATACAGAAGAGGTTCACTTAGGGTGGATAAAACTGAAGTCTTCCTAATAGAGCTTTTAAAAAAATAGGCTATATTAGAATGGCTTTGGTGCCTTATGGTTCTTATTGATGTGCATCTTCTCTGCAGGCAGGTTTTTAACTCTTGCGCTCTAAGGTGAGTGGTAAGAGGAGAACAAGGAGAAGTTCTGGGGATTCATGTCTGCTTCGCAGAAAAAAAGTGTCTAAAAAGTCTCTGTTTATGCAAAAGGAGCAAAAACCTTTTGAAAAAAGAGATCCTGGTAGCATGTAGTCTGCTATGTATTATAGGAATGCCTAATATTGTAGGCCATAAAATAAAGCATAAGTAATTTAGACTTACTACAGAGTTTATAACTGAAGGTGAGAACCAAGGGTTCTTGTAAAAGTTGTCTTTTTTAACAGGATCATAGCTTAACTCTCCAGAAGCAAATGGAGCTGCCAAACTGCTACACAAGAACCTCAGACCTTTCATTTTAAAGTCACGATCACTTATCTTACTTGAAAAAGTGTTTTCTTGAATTTTAAAGATGTTACAGAGTTGAGAATGTTGGTTGGAACATATTTAATTAAAACTTTTTTTAAAGAGTTTCAAACATCAAGATAAGCATACAAAGGAAGTGCCAGATAAAATAAAAAAGAAATACCAAACAGAATTAGTCATACTTTAAGCTTGTGCTGCTTGATTCTAAAAGTTTTTGGTTTAGTGCAAGTCTCATTGGACTCATCAGGATAAGTTCTGTGTTTTGAACTCGATTTCCTGTTTGTTCACATATTGTTATATTTTAAGAAAAGTTTTCCTGGCTGAAACATACAGTGAGAACAGTATAAAGAAGAATGAAGATTTTAACCCAATTTTTACTTCTCTAATTGTTGAGAAAATGTCTAGTACTTGTGACCTGAAGAGGCAGACCAAAGCGTAGCTTATTAGCAATTTGCGTTATACACAAAAAATCTCCAATATTCTTGTTTCGAAAAAAAAAACACGCTAATTTTAAAAACATGCATGCCTCTGTGATCTTAATCAGCATAGTGAGAGAACTATGGCCATTAAAAAGATGCGATAGGTACCTCTGGTACCTATTTTCTCTTTAAAGAACTGTAACAGTAAGACCTGAAGACTTATTTTTGTTAATTACATACATTATTGATAAGGAAAACAAAGACATGCTAATTGCTAGGGCAAGCTGATCCATCCAATCATAAAGAAATGTATAAACTGTGATTTGGTAGAATGGATAGAGAAAGGATGTTCTGCTAGGGAGACTGTCGTTCAGAATGGACCAGGAGGTGAAGCTTAGATAACGTGGTCTAATTTTTTTGCATCTGCCGTCTAACTTGATCAGTAGTTAATCTTAATTAATTAAGGAAAATAGACACACCAAGCTGGTGTGTTTCACTGTTCTTTCTGAGCATGGATGTTGCAAGGATTTAATCTTCAGTAATTTGATTTTTCTAGGCAAAATCCTTGTTTGGTGACCAGAGCTGCCTATCTTGATGTCCTTGTGATGTTGAGTACACACCTGGGGAAGTTTCAGAAGCAAGGCAAGTAAAATGTACTGTTCTGTTAGTTGGATGGAATATGTGTGGGGAAACTTATGAGTTCTGTTAAATCTGGACAAACAATAACACATTACTTGTACTTACGGTTTCTGGAGCCTTTAGGTACTTGATATAAAAGGGACATTTATTCTACCTTCTGTAGAGCTAGAGCTAGTCCTGGAGATTCTTGATGAGAAGAATGAGGTACAGCTCCATGTCAAAGCTTGAAGCAATGACCTTGCAATATTCCTAATCCTAGAACTGGGTAACAATATAAAAGATCCCCTCCAGCATTCAAAATGTCTTTCTGATCTGAGGTTGTAAATACAACATCCAAGCAGCGGAATATTGCTACTTAAGCCTTTCCCAAATGCCACAGAGATGATCCCTCATGAGACACCTGAAAGTGTTGCAGGGAAACGGTGATGTTTACAAGTTCTATAAGAAACAACTCTGAGATAGTCTTTAAATTTCTTTTTTTTTTTTTTTTTCATATTGATTCTTTACTAGTGTCAACTTTTTGAAGTGAGAAAGAACAGTGGGTTTAATGATACAGAGTGGTGGTTGCAACAATACAAACCATACTGAAAACAATAAGGAAATCAAAGGAAGGGATACCCTTTCAAGTGTGACCATATTTAGGCAACTTCTGCTCAGCTGTAACTAGCTTCCTTGTGGGCCTGTTTTATTCATTTCTTATTAACAAGTGAGTAGTACATTATCTTGTCAGTCCAGGAAGACCATTAAAGAATAGTTCTTTCATTTCATTAACATGCTTGAAGACTAATTTTAACACTGCATTTAAGTCATTGGAACTGTTCTTTATTTCAGAGAGTCGTGCCCTGGGGGCTGTTCTTAATTTTAAACCCAATTCCTTTTGCTTAGACCTTTGATGGAAGTAGTTCCATAATTGCTATTTGTGCGTTTTCTTGAACTGCACAGTTCAAATAGTGATAATAATAGGGAAATGAGTTGGTGATGAACACGTCTGAAATTAGCTTCTTCAGATAGCTTGATGCAGAATCTAGCCCTTATAACAGAAGCATAAAAATAAAGAAAATACAGGACAGGTGGGTTCCACTCTACCAGAGGAAGATGATTAGGGTTCTCAGTGACTCTTGGACATGGGTCTGATCTTTCATGTCCTCTGAAGAGTCATTCCTCTCATGGCTCCCAGATACCAAGATATACTGTTCAATAAAGGAAACTTTCAGATGATGCTGCACCTTATATTTCATTCTGTAGGTACTCATCACTTTCTGTGACTAGGAAAGGGCTGCAGCTTTATAGACAGGAAGTCACACCCCCTGTATAAAGGTTAGCGTGTCCCTAGGGACAAGTGTTTTTCAGAGGTATTTCATGTTTCTTTTGGGTAAGCTATATCTACCATCAGTAATTCTTAGGTTTATATATATACATACACACATGCATACACATACATACACACATATACTTATTTTTGTTATTCATGCAAGATAAACTTTATTAAATCCTGATATGCCATTTGCCTTAGTGATTATCCTTTGCAATACATTAAAAGTCTTGCTGTTTATCACATCTACAAAATAAACAAAAACAATTCCCAAAGCCCCTTCAACCATAGTTGGGCTCATCACTCTTCTTTTTCATTTGAGTATTCCTCTTTTAAACATAGATCATCTTCTTAAAATCATGATCCTCTGTGTTCCTCTCCCTCGTAGCAAGAATCATTCCAGTCTTTCTGTATTCTATTCATACAGTGTTTTTTCCCTCTGCTGCTGATTATTCTCATTGCTCACCCTTCAACTCTATTTTTATACTTTCTTTTATGAAGGAACAGCAAGTATTCCAGGTGAGTGCTCCTCATCTGCCTACTTAGTGGGCATTACATTTCCTTTGTCAGTCTCTTTCCTGTTTCAGTTGTCTTAAGGTTTTTTGTCTGTTTTGGTTTCTAGACAATTGCTGCACATTTGCAAGGTCTCTTGTGGACCTTTCCACACCAGAAAACTTCCCCCCTGCCCCCCCCCCCCCTTTTTTTTTTTTAATGCCTCTGATTTATGAGTAGCCCTTTAAACCTGAGGGACTACACCATGGTGCAGCTGGATTACTGACTGTAGCGGATTAATTTATTTTCAAAGCTCATGTGGATGGTTCCAAACCTGGCTGCTGTAAGGTACAATTTCTGTAAAGGAAAGCAACTATTTTTGCAGACTGTCTCTGCTCTGGGATAGTAAGTTAGTATTGTCTTGCTTAGAAGTTTCATTCCTATATAGGTTTAAAATGATATATTGCAGGCAATACCTACAGAGAGTAGAAACTTAGACTGGAAGTATAGTTTTGAAAACTTGAAGATGCATTAGGGACAATTTTATATCTTACAGGCAGAAGCCCTTCTGAAATGATGGAGTAATATGTTTATATTAAATAGAACCTGAGCGTCCCATGACGCAGTAAGAGAAAGACTAAACTCAGCAGTTAAAAATTAATGGTTTTAGTCTCGCATTTAAATGTTCTGTAAGGAATAATTATTAACTGAAGCTTGATACTTTTTACGTGATTAAATATCTTACTCATATATATGTATCTCTGGTTATAAGCCAATTTTTCTCTGTTCTAATCTTGATTTGTAAAGTTGTTTCAATGAATAAAGGGTGAAGGACAAATCCAAATAAAATGGTTTCTTGATGTGTTTATCTAAGAGGCCCCAGGAAGTGCTGTATATGAGTTCCAGGCCATGGGCTGAAACTGATTTTCATCAACAGAAATGGGAATGCAATGTAATGAGCCTGCAACTGCTTAAAATCAGACCACTTCTAATTGATTATGCCTGTCTCAAAGGGCTACAATTACAGAGAGATTTTCAGAGTACAACCCTGCCTAGGCCTTTCCTACATTACGATTATTTTCTGTAAGTGATTTGTTGTCTTCAATTAATAAAATCTGTCTTTGAAAATGCAGGACAGCCCTTAGGGAATTTACTTCACAAATTCAAAACAATTTAAAATGTCGGATAAGGAAGGCAGGGAGTAATGGATACCAAAAGCATCTTGTCCAGCTAAAAATTTATTGCTGGCCAAATGAAGATTATTTATCTTAAAACAAACAAAAAACAAACCCCGTAGTTATTCTGATTTGCTGGTTTGGATGGAAGTGTTGCCTGATTCATGTCACTGGGAAAAGAGTTTCCTTTCCTTGAGTTGATAGGCAAAATCTAGAGAATTTTCTCCAGCTCCTGATGTGCTTGGGAGTCTTCTGATGTGCAGAGACAATACATAATGCCAAAACTTTGTAAACTTACAACAGATTTTCAGTTATAAACTGTGGCTGGAACTCAGAAAAAAAAAAAAAAAAAAAAAGAAGCAAAACAGTTAATATATATAAGTGAAAATACTATTTTTGCCTTTATTGAGAGCAGCCAAGTTCTTACCAGATCTAGGATTATTTGATGAACTAAAATCTATTTTCAGTATTAATAATAATACCCAGTAAATTTGGTCTTGCAGACCTCTTTGATATATTGTCTTCACGGTAACTGTTTTTATAGACTTGGAATAACAGATGTCCAGGGCCTTTTCAGTTTAATGGGCAGAACAATACAGTCCTCTTCCAGAGAATTTTCTGGCACATGTACCCTGCTAAAAAGCAGTTTATTTAATCCTTCAGAAGTAAACCAGCCCTAGGGTGAGTGATGTAGGAATAGGGGAAAGTTCCCAAACTTCACAATTCAAACATAACTGGAGGAAGCAAATAACACTTGTAGGCATCTTTGGAGGGGAAAAATGGCTCCAAGTCCAGGTGAATACATGTCCAGCCTTAGCTGTGTTCATAGTTATTTGCAAATGCACAAGTATTGATCAGCAGGATTTAGAAGAGGTTTATCAAACTGTAGTGCTACAGATCCATGTGTGTGTCTGAGATTACACACTTTTCTCTGCACTCAGAGATGGGTTTTACAAGAGGCAGAATAACAGGCTACAGCCAGGCTGTGCTGTGATACACTATTTCAGTGGATGGGATTCCTCTGTTGAATATGTGGACTTTTGACAGGACCCGTCATAGATGTTCCCGTTTTCAGATCTCCTGGAAACTGGTGTCTGAAGCTAAATAATAAGCTGAGACTATTACTGTGATCCTGTGGTGCTGGTGACACAGGAGCCAGGGAAGTGTATTGCAGTGAAGGCTCAGATTTGGAGTGCTGTGTCTCTCTGTAACAGATGAAGAATGCCACAAGACAAAGTGACCACCTTTTCATTCTTGCTTATGTCTCAGAACAATTTTCTGATAGTATTTTCTCAATTCATGAAGAGAAAAATGAATGCGACTCACTAAAATATACTTGAGTAATAAAAGTGTAATTTACCGGGGTTGCATTTAAAATAAAGTGGCACTTGCTAAGTGTTGTGTTGAGTCTGTAAAGCCCATAAATGTAAGTGGAATAGAACACAGAACCCTGCATCATCAGGGAAAAGTTTAAAGAAACATTTGCTAAAGATAATCCTTCCTTAGTTGCTCTTTTATCCTGTATATGTGCTGTCAGTAACCTGGCTGCTTTGGCCTATTATTGACTATAGGGTCTTCAAAATTCAAGTTTGATGAGAGAAAACATTTAAACAGGATGTCAAATAGGATGAATCTAAGATTTAGGAGAAGCTGCCACTTAAAGTCTAGCCATGCATTTTTTCCTTTCTACAATTGTGGTGGAGGAGTTTATAAAAGTTTTTGGGATTAACCAAACTCCACTGTTGTTATCAGTGGTAAAAGTTACTCAGTGTTTACATAAATAATCCTGTTCATTGATAGATTGTTTTGATATTAGAACAGAGCAGCCGGTGTTCTGCTCTCACTAATATATTATTTCCTCAAGTTTTGCAAAAACAGGCTTCCATTGTCTTACTGTCTTCCAAACATCTAACCCTTTTGTAGATGTAGCTTAGTTAAGAGTCTTAAATTCTGTTATGAACAACAGAAGCAATCGCAAAGAATACTGTGCGTTGCACATTTATGTTTGAGATCAGAAACGTGGGCAATTATGTACAACTGTCTGCTGGTTTTGTCCTTTTTTATGCTCTCAAATATGACAGAATACTGTGTTTTTAAATAATGTGTTGCATATACCATCCTCTTAGTTATTAAGAGAATTTTTAATTAGAACTTGTAAAATGTATTGGTTGAAATAATATGCATTATCAAACTTCTAGATGCTTTGCAATTAAAGCACAATTATTTTTTTTAACTAGGACTCTCTTGAATTTTTTGCCTGAATTGTATGATTTGTAGGACATTTAAATAACATTTGAAGACTATGCCCACTTTTTTCTATATTGGACTTATTAGTCTTTTTTTTTTTAAATTATTTTTAAAAGAAGCTAAGTGGTAAATAAAAAGTTTTCCTGCAGGCTAACTTAAAAACTGATATTGATTAAATGGTAAAAATTTGACAGTAATAACTAGATTGGTTATTTTAGCCATAATTAAACTTTTACTGAGATCCCTAAGAAGTCTGGCCAGTTATTTGAACAAAAACACTGACAGCTTGTAAATGCATGTTTTGGTTATTTAGTTTAATTGGTTTAAACTTAAGAAATTATATATGAACAAATGGAAAGCAATTTTTGTTTGTTATGTCAGAAATTACAAACTTTGCTAAAGTGGCCCAAAGATAGTGCAAAAGTGAGTGTGGGACAGAAAGACAAAGCAAATGGACTGAGGCTGACAGGAATAAATGTCAGGAGAAAAGAGGTGGGGGTGAGATGGAGGTGTGCAATGGTGGTAGGTGGTCAAAAAAATGTCAGAGGCATGACTCGTGGCACGGATGTGGGATGAAGAAAGTAGAAGTGTTCTCAGAAAGATTGTGGGGACATAGTGAAAGGAGGAGGGTTGTGGAGGGTAGAGCATGATATTGAACAGGGAATGTGAAAAGGTGTTCTAGGAAATCGGAGACTCTGGGGGAGTGAAGTTGAGGATGTTTGTTAATGTTAAGATTCTATCCCCATGTGAAGACAGAGACTGCTCGTCTGTCTGAAGTCTTGTTTCAGGTTCTCTTTAGATTCCAGCATGTACCACTGACTGACTAGCACAGTCTCCGTGGGCTTTGAGGACTTTCTATGAATGCAAAAAAAGCCGAAAACCTGGTACTGTGCCAGAGAGAAGCTCTAAGAAAAACAGCAGTCTCAGTGTCCAAACCAAATGCTTTTTTTACCTCTTTTCCTTTGAAAACTTTCACAGAATCACAGAATCACAGAATCCTAGGGGTTGGAAGGGATCTTGAAAGATCTGGCAGGGTCACCCAGAGCACATCACACAGGAACGTGTCCAGGTGGGTTTTGAATGTCTCCAGTGAAGGGAACTCCACAACCTCTCTGGGCAGCCTGTCCCAGTGCTCTGTCACTCTCACAGTAAAGAAGTTTTTTCTGATGTTTACGTGGAACCTCCTATGTTCCAGTTTGCACCCGTTGCCCCTTGTCCTATCACTGGTCATCAGTGAAAAAAGCCTGGCTCCATCGTCCTGACACTCACCCATTACATATTTGTAAACATTGATGAGGTCACCCCTCAGTCTCCTCCAAGCTCAAGAGACCCAGCTCCCTCAGCCTTTCCTCATAAGGGAGATGTTCTACTCTCTTCATCATCTTTGTGGCTCTTTCCCCTATACTACACAAAATGCAATGGGATGCTTGCATGGATTCTGCTAATTGCTTGTGTTTGCAGTTTAGAACTGTACTGTGAGAACTGATGCTTAGTCTCAGATGTGAAAGATGTTGCAGATGTCTTTAAAATAAAACATCCTCCTTAGAATATGCTCTTTTCCTGATCGTGAACAGTTATCTTAGTTCCACATTATTATTAAAATATACTTATCTGTGTTATCTTTGGGTTTTTGCTCTTTACCAGTCACTTAGTCTAATCCACTTTTAATAAAAAGGGAAAATATGAAAGAAAATACTTTTCTTAGTATTTGTCTAGGAAAATCTCTTCTTGGCACTGATTACCTTTCAGCCTTCTCTTTATTCATATGATCTCTTCAGGTACCTTTGGATAGATGGTAGTTCGTGAATGCAAAGGATTTTAACCATTTTTAAGTCCATAAATAATTGCAACTTCTAGCACTTCTTTGCGATTGATGATGAATGTCCAGATTTTTGACATTTGGACCCCCTTCCCATAACACAGTACTGCAAACACAGCAGCATTTAATTGCTTCTTGTAATTTTTGTCTGACTTTGCAGAGTGTCGGTAAATTTTCTGATGTCTGTAATAATTTCCCCCCTTTTTGCCTGCTTTTTTCTTGTTTTCTGAAGCCTGTAGTAGGAAGATGGAAGATGACATGAATGCTTGAGGTGCTCTCTCTATTTATCTTGAAGTATGTAAATACTAACATGTATCACAATCACAGATGCAGAAAAAAAAGTCCCTCGTACGGTATACCTGTGCTACCATAGAGAGGTGTCCAATTTTCAGTAGCTTAGACAGCCACTGTAAAATTACCTGATCCAACAGAAATTCAAAATCGTCCTGTTCATCAGCTTGCAAGGCAATAAATCAACTTAAGCTTTTAAATAGAGAAGGAATTGAAATTACTTCTGTCACTATTGAACATATGGTAGAATCTTAGAAATGAAAGATCAGCTGAACTGTCCATCAGCTGACAGTTTCTTAATCCCTGCACAAGGAAGGTTTTAGGTCCTTACTGTATGTATCTGCTTATTCTGGGAGCAGTGCCTGCTTCCTACAGCTAGAAGAGCAGAAGAAAGTGGACAAGTAATCCTTGAAGTTTCACAGCCAGTCAGGCAGGCCACAAGTTTTGAAGCAGGCTAAACTTCGAGGAGGCTTCTATCTGGAGATTCACGAGGTCAAATAATTCCATTCTGCTCCTCTTCCTCTTTATTTTCAGAAAAACCATTTAAATTCATATAACTGACTGCAAACATCAGCTGATCACAAACGGGATTTTAAAAAAGCATACTCAAACCTAGATGTTATGACAGATATTGTATGGATATCTCCATGTATCCCATAAAGGGACTGAGGAGGACTGTGGGATGTTCATGCACTGTGTTGACGAGAACCAAGTTGTGCAAGATGTGTCCCTTCCTAGAAGACAGCCAGAGTTGCTCTTTTCCCACAAATGAACCAGTTCTTAAGGGTGGGGGTGGGGTTGGGGAGTGGTGAAATTAATCCTTGGATCTTTTGCATTTGTCAGCATCTTAGGCATGACTGTTCTTTGCTAAAATCCTTGTTTGGTCAGGCAAAATGTACTTCTTCCTTCTTGCAGCAACTGTACGGTGATTGTTGTTTGTAAATAAAAATATGTCTTTCCTGTATCTTAACAACAGAGACAGACATTTACTTTGGGAAACTGTGTTTTTTTGGTTTAGTAAAATATTTTTATGTAAGCCAAAGGAAAGAGTTTACTTAAAGTTAAGCAGAAGAAAAAACATTTACATGAAAGTCAGGAAAGATTTCTTAGTGATGAAGTTGAAAGCAGGAATATTTTCACTGCTTTGTAATACAACAGGGGCTTTCTTTCTGTACATATTTGTGTGAAAAAAAGAGTGTTGGAGAGCATGCAGAGCACTAGATGAATGCAGGATTTGCTCGATGGCGTGCTGAGGCTAAGCAAATATGCAGACAGTCTTATTTTTCTGACAGCCTTACTGCTGAGACATTCTGTAAAATAGATGAGCCACAGTGTCCAGTCTTCCACAATTACATTGGAAAAACAGAAGTAATCCAGAAGGTTTCCAAACCAGAAAAAGTATCAGATATGTAGCAAAGAAAAAAAAAAGAGCTCTGGCAGAAGGCTTGTGTATCACAGTCTGCAAACTAGTAGTTCTAGGAATAAGTAGCACCGCCATGTTTTTTGTATGAAAATAATTTTCCCCTTCAAAGATTAAGACAACAAGTGAAGTTATTCTGGCCTTGCAAAATTTAAGTGAACCAGACTGAAGCTCAGTGTGTGGCCAGCTCCTGGTTGCAGGCTCTAGCAAAGTTGGCAATGTTGGCACCAAGAAATGAAAGACACTGTCCCCCTCTTCCCCTAAAGTTAATCTCTGTCTCTTTTTGTCCCCTTAATGCTGCTCTCTCTTGCTTTGCCCTAGAGCTTTGACCCTTCCATTGTGTTGGTTTTCATATTGCTGTTTGCATGTATGTTAGCTATACCTCAATGTAAAGCTACCTTGATAGGAAATAAAGAGCACTTCTCTTGCAATATGCTTAAAAATATATACTTGGCTTGAACAACAGAGCCAGTGAGCTCATGGATTGCTTGAATGTAGCTGAGGAGAGAAGCATGTGGGAAGCTGAGAGGGTGCAAGGTCCAAGCTGAAGCTGTTTCTTGACTTGAACTGAGGTGCTTAAATTTGAACCTTCTTCTTTAAACTGCCTGGTATTAATTCTATTGTTAAGCTGGCGTCTGTGGAGCCAGGCTCTGTAATAATTGGGACAAAGGCCTAATTCACCTTCAAGGCAACCAGACAATTCAGAAATTCCAGCAGTTGAATACTTGTGTGACATAAGCATTAATGCTAGTTTATGCTATGATACCAGTATGTAATGCCAGTCTGTTTGGAGGAGGTTTTGAAAATGTAGTGAATAAAAGACACAAGTTTGCACGTTATGAGATGGAAGCCACCTGTGTACTCTAGAGGATGATGCTGTGACATGGGTTTGCAGTGATATGGCAGTTTCTTTGACTACATCAAGCTCGTTCAGAAAAGAAACTGTGGTGAAAAGATGAATGACAGAACTAATGGTTAGGTAATATGTCTGAAAATCTTTTTCAAATACCAGATTTCTTTGAAGCTTGTCCAGAATTACTCAGGAAATGCTTCTGCTTTATACTCTAAACAGTGTACAACCATGTCAAGTTTCTATGTAAATGGCCAATAAGATGACTTTGAAAGAATTTGAATATGAAAGGGCAGGATATGTAACTGTAAATAGAAGGATTAGGGCAATCTCTTCATGGGCAAAAAAATGAATCCATATTTGTGTTGCAGTTTCATGTCAAATCCATCAATTCAATGGTAATGCTTGTTCAGGCTTTTAATAGTACTCAGTGCATGCTTATTATAAATAGCAAAGTTGTATTGCGGTGAATTGTCTTCTTGGAGATACTGAAGAAATTAAGTAAGTTTGCTTTAATCTTTGTATTTACCTTTAATCCATTTTGATATTTAAAAAAACTTCAAACTCATAACATCCCTCAGCACCAGTTTGCAGCGTCATTCTTTGAGTTTTTCTTAATGATTTTTCGTTATTTCAGGCTTGTATTTGAACTCTGTGGGATGTAGCGTATTAATTTCTTTCAGTACTAGCTATAGAAAAATCTCAACTGGGCAAAAATCTTGGATTTGATATTATGAAATTATTTATTCCTGATGGTGATGGACAAAAAGGTTGAACTCAAAGCATGTCAGGATTTCAGTCTGTGTGTGGGAGAGAGGACTATTGTTTGGAGTTTCTCTCTTCCATTTTATATCCATCCACATTGCCAGCTTTGCTAGTCCCTGCATTGAAGATACCAGGGACCTCTTAATTGGCTCCAGGAGGTGGCCATGCACTACAGAAGGTTCTCGAGCTGGGCTGTGCCATGTGGGCAAGTTGCACCACTGTAAGTGGCTGAAATGCCACAGTTCTGTGCTGATAAGTGAGAGAGATTACACTGCAGCTCCTTTTTTCTTAGCTGTGTTACCTGTTCAAAGTCAGTAGGCACAGGAAAAGCATATTGGATTTTTTAATCAGTAAATTATTTGATTGATACACACAGGACTATTTAATGGACACAAGTCTATTTGTGTAGCAGGAACATCTTAATAGTAATCGTATCTGACTAGAGCTATGCAAAATGTGGGATTTTCAGTATTACCGGAATGGCCCTGTCCTTGTTTCTTCTGCTTTCAATTGCAGCTGGCTTGCTGACAGGCAGCACTTTCTCCAGTCTGATCTCTGATTTTTAGAGCTATTCTGTCAAGTATAATATGATTACATAATTGTGTTTGGTGCTTTTTGAATTTCCCAAGCTACCTACATTTTTTCAAATATATTTAACATATATTTGTGTTAATCACTTTCTACAATGGTAGTGCAAAGCATATACAATTTGCAAGTCTGTGTTAGTGGCTCTAAGGAAATACTTATCAGACTATAATTGGCAAAGATGACAGGCAATCTTAAAGTATGGTAGCATTTTTAAGTTGTTTGAAGCTTTCATCCCATGAGTTGAGGAATTTAGTTTTCAGAAAAGTTAGTATCTTTATTTCCTTCTGTTGAAGTATGAATACAAGTAATACATAGGAAAGCTGTTTTATAATTCAGGATCAGTTTGAAATTAAGGAGGACTATTTTTTCATTTCAAACCTGAATTTACCTTGAGATACCTTTTGCATACCTGATGGTTTTCAACCTGATGGTTTTCAACTTCAGAATCACTTCATGGTCTGGAGCAGGTGGCAACATTATCTGTTTGTCACCTAACTTGATGTTATTTTCGTTTCAGGAATGCAATTCTTTGGATTTTGGGAAGAGATGAACAGAGTCATTTCAGATTCTGAATTGAAGTCCAGTATTCCCTACTCATCTGCAGTACCAGGACTGATACAGTATCTTCAAAGCATCACCAAACTTGTGATATCAGTGCTGTCAGTGACTGCAGCTCCTGACATCCAGAGCAGCAGTTCTCGTGTTGAGAAGAAAAGAGCCATGCCATCACTGTCAATAGTTCATCTCCTTCACTGTGAGTTTCATGAAGTACGTCTGCTTGCATTGGAAGCAGTACTGCTCTGGTTGAAGCAAATAAATTGCAAGCAGATTTCAGAAGAAGGAGGAGGTGTAGTAACTTTAATCATGGATTTGGAAGGCACTTTCCTTACAATGGCTCTGAAGGAAAACAATCTCCAGTGCTTTTGCAAGGTAGGAAGGTGCTATTTTATTTACTTTAGATATGTTTTCAGTAAATTACATTCTTAATTTTAAAAAAATGTATTTCAAATGTGCATTATGTTTTTTAAGTACTACACAAGTGGTTTGTTGTTTTGGGTTTTTTTACATTGCATAGGTGATGTGCTATAATTCTGCAACAGATGTTCTTATGTAAAAGCGGGAACTTCCTCTTGCCATTTTTAGCATTGTCAGGAGGGAACCTTTGTGTGGAGTGGGGTTTAAGTTAGTATTTTATTGATCTCAAATGTGCACATCCATGTTGAGATTTTTTGTAAATTCTTTGTTTGTGAATGTGTGTGCAGGTGCTGGAGGTTCTTTACAATATGAATTTCAGAAATGTGCTTCCAAAGACTGAACACTCTATAAAAATGAATCCAAATGAGCTCTTAACTTGGAGTTTAAACATTGTAGATATCTCCAAAAGGTATGGTCTGTCATGCATGTTAAAGTACTTATATTTTTAAAAGTTTAAATGTTGAAGTGTTGATTTATTGGTTTTAGGGTTTGTTTTTTTTAACTATTATTTATTAGTTTATTTAAAAATCCATGTTTCAGAAAAATGAGCGTGTCTTCTTTGAATAAAGAGAGCTTTTGATTAGAATTTTTCAGAGAAGTTAGACACAGATCTGAATTATTAAAAAGGCCCACAAGTCATACTGGCAAGCACCCTGTAAATGTCCCATAATACACTTTCTGAAATAGGAAGTTACTCCAGCTGCCAGATGATTCAGTCAGTCAGTGAGTACATCTCTTCCTGAATGGCAGTTGGGAAACAGCATAGAAATGTGTAGAACTGGTGATCCAAACATACCCTCATTCACTGCATCTGCCATCCTCCCTATCCTGGTTTATCAGCAGACAGTCTATAGAAAGAGTGACAGATCTGATTTCACTTGTTGGATTGGCAGGAATAGTTAACCCTAATCCTTAGGGTTATCACTACTTAATTGGACTGTAGAATCAGCAGAAGGCGCTGAAAATTTGGAGCCAGTTCGTAGTGCCTACTGAATTAGAAGAATGTGTCCATCTCTTCACAACAGAGTGGACAAACAGGGTGAAAGTGTCCAGACTCTAGTGGCAAGACCAAGACCATCCTGCTTCTAATAGTCTTTTTTTTTTTAAGACTTATAAACATTGCATCTCAGTGTTACCAGTGCTCATGGCAGGGGGGTTGGAACTTGATGATCTTTATGGACCCTTCCAACCTTATGATTCTATGATATTTAAGGTATCAAGTGTAGAAACAGCATTTTATGGCTGTGCATATTTGCTGCTGATCTGCACTAAATTTTTTAAGTTTAAATGATGTTGTGGAGTGTTTCTTTCTGGAATGAAATAAGATATTTGGGGTAAAATAACACTGTTATTGGGAATTGTTATTGTTATTTCCCCACTGTTAGAGGGAAATAGTGAAATAACAGACCTTACTGCTTAGGTGTTGCCATTCCTTATGGTGAGACCAGCCCTTCGAGAGCCACGGTGCCAGCTGGGCAGCATGGGAGCTCAGGAGCTGGCAGCTGGCATATTCCACACTAGGAACATTTCTGGCAGCTATAGGAGAGATATCACTGGAGCTTAACACCAGCTTGAAGAAATGCTTTTGTTTATAATTTAAAATAACATCTGGCTTGTTTGACTTGGCTTCCATATTGAAATGCATTTTTCTATGGGAAGTATGCAGATAGAAAATAAACACAAGAGGGGTGAAAGTAAGAACATACTTCATTTGCATATCAACTGAAAACTTAACTAACGTCAAGGTCTGTAATGTAAAAATTCTGAGTGCTCAGCTTGCAGAACACCCACTGGTGATAATCAGGAATGAATAAGAACTTTTTTTTCTCCAGCTGAAATGATGGCAGAAATATCACCTTTTTTAATGTGTTCTTTACCTTGTTTTCTCAGCACTGAAGTTCAAAGCATAGCTCTCAAATTTGCCTCCAAGTTGGTTATCCATCTTTTGCAGAACCATCAGCAGGTAAGGGAAACGAAGTGTTGTAATTCTGGAGGTTTTGGTGAGAGAAGTAATGTGGCTTCTCTCAGACAGAAGCCCCAAGTGTGTGTTTTCTTGGGTTATTGCACTATTTTTGGCATTATGTCTTACTCTCTGAATGCAATGCCATGTATTGAAATGAAATGGCCATGCATATCATCTTTAATATATCCCTCTCAAAGTAATTTCAAGTTAAATGTGTAAGCAAATTTCTCTGGTGGACTAATTTCAACTTCTGAGAGTATCCAAAATAGTCACTATAATGTGGAAAGAAAAATGCCTATGGTGATGAACACAGGTACTGAATCCAGTCCATTTACTAAAGTGCAACTTTGTTGTGGTTTGTAATTGCTGGGGAGCCAGAGGGAGAGCAGATCTGATGGGGAGGCAAGAAGCTAAAGCGATGCTTGGGTGCAGTTCCTTTCCTCTCTTGTGCGCAGGATGACCTTGCCAAGTCTCAGCCTGAAATCAGTCTGAGCACACCAGCTTGTTGTCTGCATGGAGTTTCTCATTGAATTTCCTCTTAAACGTTGTTTTAAAATACTAAAGTAAATATAATAACCGTTGTAAAAGTCAAGACTCTGTGTTCTCTGTTCCTGTTTATAAACTGTTTAATTTAGTTTTATACTAGCACAAATTACGGGCTCAGATTTCTTTTGATTTTAAATCAGCAGTGTGTGATGTCACATATGTGTGTGTAGAGCAGTGCTGAGGCAGCTTTTAGTGATAGATAATTGGATTTTTTTGTTTTCAAAGGTAAAAAAAATACCTAATGGAGATTTCGAAATAGACAAGTTTGTCATGATCTGTTTTGAAAGGAAGATTTTCTTTATGTAGCTGTTATTTTTTATGGAATGCAGCAGAATTGATTCATATTGTATGTTAATAATCTTGTCTCGTTATATTAAAAAAAGGAGCCTACAGATTTACACACAGTAACTGGGAACATGAATTGTGATTCTGTCTTTTTGTTTAAAAAAGGCAGAATGCAAGATTCTCAAGTTATAAACATTAAAATAACCATATAAATGTGGTTACACAAACAGATGTGGAACATATTATTGCTCTGAAGTTTTGTATTAATGTACAAAGAGGAATTAATGATGTAGCCATCTTAACTGGATTAATGGTAAAACACATTTCTCTACCAAGCATTTAATTAATGGGAGATATAAGACCTCTGTACAGAGAGTGCTTTCTGATTTTTAAAAGATTAAGTACATCAGTTTTCCATTTGACTTCTTTCTTTGGGCTCAGATTCAGTATTTGCTTCTGTAGAGGGGATTGTTTCTTTTCCATAAAGTAAAAGTCAAGTTCTGTTTTCCTAGATAGTCCATGTGTCTGTTCAAAATTTGAGCAGTTGTAACATCTTGGGAGATTACTTTTTAACCTGTTACAGAATCTGTAGGACATGCTCTGGCTCTGGCTCTTTGTGCAGTGCTAGTTCATGGCCACACAGAATGAGGCAGAGTATGACCAAGGTTCCATCTATCCCTCAACGAGTCCTCTTGCAGTTCTCTGCCCTTTAACTCAACTCATGTTTCCATTGACTCTCTTTTTTGAAGTATTTGGTTGTTCTGTTTTTTACTTCCTTTAATTCAAAAAGTAGGAAAGTAAGGAGAAAAAATTAGTTACGTGTACCTCAAGTGTCTCTAGGTTGAGCTGGTGCTTCTTTTCTATCCTCCTGTGCATGAGGTCCTAATCTGTTTGGGTTCCCAACCCTGCCTCCCCACTGGAGCTTCCTTCTAATTGCCATAGTGCACACTTGCTTGTGGCTCTGCCTGGATGCCACCTCCTGCAGTTTGCATGTTCTGTTATTAAACCTCTGCCTGAGGTTCCTGCACCTTGACTGACCCGCCAGCTTCCCAAGTGTGGCATGTGCAGGGGGTCTGAGCTCTTTCATGGTCACTTACGGAAGTCAGGACATTCTCTTTCACAGTTATGCCTCAGCTGTCCCAGTGGAGGTCGGAATTTACAAGTCTTGGAAGCCCTGTATGAGTTAAGGATAAAATGTACATTAGTTCTTTCCACAAAAAAACCTGGTAGCCATCACTACTCATTGGAAAGAGTCAAAGCTTTTCCCATTCTTACATAGTTGTAGGTTTCCTAGCATATGTCTGAGGACTAAATATTTTCTGAAAGATGGCAAGTGGGTTTTATTTGAACCAGGAAATTTCTCTTTCCCATTATTTTTTCTAGTTCTTTATGTTTTAGGACAGCAAGCTTGGCAGTGTATCAATCAAGAAAGAGATTCTTTCGGTGTTTTGAATGCACATGCTATCAGAACCCGAAGTACCTCAGCAGTTTTATTTACAAAAATTCCATCCCCAGTATCTGCAGAGAAGACAGATGGAGCTGCATTCACCCCTTTGTAATCACCAAGCATTGTAGCATTACCAAAGCCTAAGACTGATGCTACAGTTCATATGCTCTTAGTTGTTTTTCCAGATACGTGTACGTGTCTACATGCAGGATATTTCTGAGAATTGCGTTTCTTTGTTATAGTCCAGTACATTTATCTTTGGCTTGCATATTTAGAAGAACTGAGGACACAAAGGTATGCTTGACTTCTGTGTTCATTTGTGAGTCTGAAGTGAAGGGACAGAGCAAGAGAATTGACTATGAATACTGCTCTGACTAACAGAAAATCTCCCATGTTAACTATCTGTGACACAGTAACCCAACTTTTGAATAGACACATGGAGTTCACCACCTTGAAAGAAAGCCCACATTTACTGATGAGTAGTATCCCTTCAGCAGTGCGTTGTTTAATGTGAAGGTAAGTGGCAACAATGGGTTGTTCAGCATGTTTCTCACATGTTCTGTGCCTTCAGATTTCAGAAGTAGTCCTGAAAAAATGGGTTCAGCTGATAGTTTATTTTTGTGGGGATGAGGAACAGACAGAGATGCTGTTGGCAGCTGCTGAAGTTCTTAAAAGTGTAACATCATTTCTTCTGATCAATGACAAGCTGATTCTTGGTGAGTAGTTTGAACATTAATATTCTGGATCTTTTTAGATTAACCCATTAAATACATGACTTAAAACGTATCGTATACGTATATGTACATGCAGTCAAAACACGTAAGTACATCCAATAGTAAGTGCATCCAACAGTTAGTTTTTTCAAGTTTTTAATAGGATTTAATTACTGAACAGACTTATTTAAATTGTGGTACAAAAAGTGCATGTGCAGAGCCTCTTGAGATAACTCTGCAGAAGGAAAGTTACTTCAACAACATGAGATGCTGTTATGTTTCCAGGCCACTGTACATTGCTGAACAGATTTACTGGCTTGCAATTTCTGTCTGCCTTGAATCTTTCTGAAATACTCTGCTGGTGATATGGACATACTTCTAGTTCAACACTATGAGTGTAACAAAGCTGTGCTGGCTGGATGTTGAAATTAAAGGCTTCAGTCTAGAAATGAGGGACACATTCTACTATGAGAATGATTGGTAATGTGATCACACTATACCTCCCAGATACAATGATATTTTATTAAAGTTAACATTAGATTGTCTCTTTAGAAAACAAATGAACAAAAAAATCCATACACAGCTTTATTCAACAATACATAACTGACTGAGAGGCAAAGCTAAGTAAAACTCTCTGATCTGATGTTCAGAAGACATTGTTTTTTTCTTTTAGCTTTTTTTTCCCCCTGTATTCTGTGAACACAGAATAAGGGGATTTTGTGACTAAAGGGTCAGGAAATATGCAAAACAGGTAGTGATAGATGATAAAGAAATTATTTTGCATCCTGAAGAGGGCAAGCAGCTTTAAATACTTTTAATTTCTGTGATAATGTATTCCAATGTAGTTATTTATTTGATTTTACTTTGAGCAACTTAAGTCCCTGTATATGGACTGCATACAAATTTGTGTTAGACAAAAAGAATATTATATTTCTTAAACTGAAGATAGTGGTGGTTTTAAAAAGTCAGCTATTTATTTTGAGATACATCGTTTAAGAGGTACTGATAACATTTAACAGAGCTAAATTTGTTATATGAGGTAAACATTGTGCTCTTAAATGTTCATAGTATCAACTCTGGAAATCTTGACCTCTGCTGTCTAGTTAAAGCTCTTAGTGGGACAGGCATTACCATTTTATATAAAATGAAGACAGTGGAACTCTTGGAGTGAAAAACTCCCAAAAGCTGTGTTTCTCATCTTTTTGGATCTTGTCCGTTGCTGATGGAGAACAAGATCTCTTTGATCTTGTCAGAACAGTTGCTGGCTTCCAAGCTTTCCGATCAGGCAGATGTGAATGTCTGAAATAAAAAATAGCAGCAGTTTGTGTTCTGCATAAAATTTCAACAAGACAAAGAAAAACAAAAAAAAATCCTCAAATAGCCCCAAGACAGCCCAGAAAAGAAAGCCATAAAGGCTTAGTGGGCAAGCCATCTCACTAGCTCTTTGCTCAGAAAATTGGGCCAACAGAGGAAAGATACAGGGCTGACACTCTGTACTATGTAGAATTGTCAATCTGGTGTTCTTCACAACTGTGAAACTCTTTAAGTACTGCAGTGAGAAGTTTAGCAAATTAAGGTCACGATCTGGTGTTAGTTGTAGTGAAAGAAACCATTCCCTAAGAGTTAAAGGGGTCATGTACATTTAAACTGTTTTGACTTTTGTGCCTTGTTCTGCATCAGTTTTCTTGACCACATACACTTAAAAATAGAAGCTAAAATTGTGGTTGTATGAAACTGAGTTGTAGTCATTCCTATAAGCTTCTATTAAGTACATTCATAAGAGGAGGAGGGTGACTGCCAGTCAGTACATTCTGGATGACCCCCATCATCTCTCTGTTATGTTGCTTGAGGGTTCAGAGAAAGTCTTTCTGGAAAATCCATTTGCAGAATTCCACCTGTACTAGAGATAGAGTAGAAACTTGCCTAGGTGGGAAAGCTGACCACTGTATCTAGAAGGAAATAATTCTGTGCTAGCTGTGCCAGTATAACATTATTGTGTCATGCTAGAAAAAAAGCAACTTCTCTTTGGAATATTTATACTCCATGCTATTTCCACATAAGTAAGTTACATGAAATACAGGAATGATGCTTCTGCCTGTGTAGTAGAGCCTCCAGCAATTAATTTTGGCCAAGCAGTGAAATACAATTAATTGTCTGGCTAGCCAAATCTCTGATAGAGCTGTTGATAACATGCTTGAAGAAAACCAGCGCAGCAATGAAGCACCAACTCTGTAGTTCTCTGTGATCACCAGACAGTAGTAGCTGAGAGCTGGCTGCCTCAAGACCCTCCAGTGTGGAGGGTGTGCAGCCAGAGCTGAAAGTCAGCTGAAAAGTACCCCAGCAAACCTATGAGTACAGTCTTGTGTCTTCCTCTAGTCATCCTTAGTGTGACAACACTAAGTGGCACAAGGGTTTGCAAGTGGAGGATGGCTTGTGAGATGTGAATTGCTGCTGGGGTGGTATGTTGAGTCTTATCTATTTGGGTTTTACTGGATTAACACCTCCCTCTTGGCAGTTTTCTCTGATTAGTCTTAACTGTGTGCAGGTAATTATCCCATGGATTAAACCTGGCTTGCTCTCTGTTGGTAGTGGGTAAAAGGGTAGCAGGGAATGTTGGTGAGTGGTGGGGTGAAGTGTGTGTAGGAGAAGTAGATCCCTGGGAGGTTGGATCATTTGCCATTTCCTGCAGGGAATGGCATTTTTGGCCAGCACTACTGGCATTATCTGAACAAAACTTGGTTTGACAGCCCCAGCTCCAGGCAGATTGCAACAGCACTGTACTGGTCAGTATCCAGCAGCAAAACTTTTGCCTGTTGCCAAACAGGAATTCTGCACTTCTAGAAATCATAGAAAATTCAGAGCACCCATGACTTAAAGTTGTACCTGAATTAAGAGAGATCCCCTCTCTTATCTGCTGCCCACTGTTTAAACGAAGCTGAGTCAACCACCTAGATAAAGTTCACACATGCTGAAAACATTTTGATCGTATTACTGGTTGTCTTCCCAGTGGCTTGCCAGTGCATTTTTCCTGCCCGTGTTTCAATGTTTCACTGCATTTGTTCTGTATAGGTGTGGAATCAGAGCTCTGTAAAGTCTTTGAATGCATGTTAGAAATAGAATTCTAATTTTTCTCCATCAACAAATACAGGACTGTCCGATACTCTTGCTATGTGGAAATGTGTGGTTCTCCTGCTGCAGAATGAAGATGTGGTAGTAAGGGATGCTGCTGCTGAGGTTATACAAGTGGCACAGTCTGAAAAAAAGAGCAGTAAAGGAACAGGTATGTTAACTTTTAAATATTACTGGATTCTTGTGATCTCTTCTCATCACAAACTTCTTGCTAACTGTAAACTGATCCATGCATCTCTTACATACACATACCATGAAAGATTACAGCAAGTTATGACATTTGACACCCACCATGCTTTATTATTTTGCTTTTACTCTTCTTGGTATAATTTGCATGTGTTTACATGGATATGTAAAAAAGAGAACAGCAGTATTCAGCTTTGTGGTTCTTACTGTGATGAGTCAACTGTCACATGATTTCATATTTTGAAAGTTCTTTAATACCAGCTTTGGTATAATATAATGCAGTGCAAGACTCTCTTTGAATCCCAGGTCATTATAATAGCCTGATCACAGAGAGATAGGAATCTGGGAAACAGTATTCAATTCATTGATTCGTTATTAGACCTTGAAATCCATTTAGATCCAGATCAACAAAGATAATTCTCAGCATACACACAATATGCTTTCAGGGCTGTGGGCCTTTTTTGTCTGCATGCCCTAGTTTACTCAACCCTATTAATTTTAAAATAGCCACAAAATTTGAGTAGGCTTAACTAATTAATGTGTTTCACTTTGAGAGCCTTTGCTGACACATTCTTCCATGTGTTGTGAATAAATCAGAATTTGCTACCCAAGCTCATCTCTCTCTGGTGGTCCCCACTGGTCTGTGCTACTCAGTAACACCTGTACTGACTTCTCTACAGTCAGTTCAAATTAGTTGGCCATCTCCATATGAACTTCTGCTAGACTGAAGATAAAGCAGCACTGTGGTGTGAAAAAAAAAAAGTAAAGACAGTAAAACATATAGGTTTGCCACCACTGTAGGTAGAAGTAGCCAGGAATGTGCTTATGAGGCAGGTGTGGGTTTGAGCTGGCAGTATTCAGGTACAGTGCTATGGGTAGGACAAGGCAAAAGGAGGGATGTGTTATGGAAAGCTTTCATGTTCCTGTTAAATCCCACAGCTCTGGTTCTAGCACTCTTGTCACAGCTCTGGCAATTTATCTAGTCCCAGCTACAGCTCTCTTGAGTATCAGGAGGCTCTGCCTGTGTGCCTCTGGACCTCTGTGTTGGCCTTTGGGTGGCATCCTCAGATGTCTCAAGATGCTGTTTCTTTGGAAATACTACAAGACTGGATTTTCTCTTACGGCTTCTTGTATCTTCTGCCTTCTTCCTCATATTCGTGTATTCGTGTTCCAAGGGATATTGCTCTGTAACTGGATAAGGGATCTGTCCTATTAATTAATACTATGGTTACATCAGCACTTGCTTTTACAACTTACCACTTTGTAAAGCAGAAGTGGCCATAATGGAGGAAATAACACCATAATTGTTTTTTATTTGCTGTGTTCCTAATAAGGATAGGGACCCTGGCCCTAAATTTATGCTAACCTCTTAGTTATACTTAGTTGTGTCTTCCTATTCTTTTCACTTAAACTACTTTTGATCAAATCAGTGACTTTCATCTGTGACTGGCAAAGAACTCCTGCTTTTGAAAGACAGAATACGATCTGTTTCCACCTCCATGATACTTTATTGTTTTTCCTTCCTATGATCTCTTTATCCCCCACTAAACTCCTTTCACTTTTTGTGGTTTGCTTTCTAGCTTTTGAGAGAGCAGGGCAAGGAGTGTTGCCCCTGTGCCTTTTGTTTACAACCAGATTAAGCTATTACTTCCGTTTACCCCTGTCTTTTTGTGTGCACATGAGAGCATGGCTCTGGGCTTTAGACATTTCATGGATCACCAGTGCTCTCTGTCCCAGCAATTTTTAAATTACATTCAAATATCTACTGATGTTTTCTCAATTTTCATACCATGAAAGTCTGCTTTTTCATCACAGCAATGATTCTTAAAATGTCTAAGCTGATGCACTGAAATTCACTAGAAGCCATGAAACGGCTCTCTTTAAACCTTTTATTTGGTAACAAATTGCTGGATATCTCACACTGACTGACTTTTAATTTCCATTATATGAAGACAAGTATTCTGGTCCAGCAGTTTTACCATGAGATCAGAAAAGAAGATGGCTCAAGAGATAATTTTATTGCATTTTGTAGTTGTTTCAGTTTTACTTTATTGCCCTTACCACTAAGTAACTTGAGAGAGTAAAGAGACTATTATAATTTCAGCCTAATTTGTGCATCAAAATGTTTATGTCCTAGTAGCCATTATACTTCCAGAAATACTGCACTATAGGAGTAGGTTAAAGTGTGTTTGATGTTTTCCTGCCATTAATTCATTGTACAGCGGGGGAATGCTGCTCACAAAATCAAGCATTGGACTTGCCAGAAATTTTGGCACTAGCATCTTTATATCCACTCTTCACAAAATTCTCTCTCTGTACACACAGCATGTAAGGTAGTAGCTGTAGCTGCCTGCAGAAGAACTGTATTGTCAGCTTAGGGAATAATGAACACCTTAAGTGTTTTATTTATATGTGAGATCCAAAGGAATTCCTGATTATAGCCTGACTGACAACTGCCCCTGCCCTACATGCATGAGACAAGCTGGCATCTGGTTTTCCTGTGAAAGAATAGAGTATGAGAGAGTGTATTGTTTTGTGTGACAGCGAGAGTGAGACTGAATTTATATTCTACTTCAGCAGAGTAAGACTCATGAAGTTGGACTGTTGTTAATAACAAAAACGTTATTAGCATAGATTGTTCATACAGTTGTTATAGAACATTTTTCCTATATATACATGTTGTTGAATAATAGTATAGATGTGTAGCACCATGACAGTGTCAAATAATAGGTATTTTCCAGGTCATTTATAGATGGTAAAACTGGAGGCAGATGATCCCATCTATTAATATGGTTTCACGTCCAGTAACAGCCCCTATCTTGCCTTAATTCTTTGAAATGTTACATGAGCTTCTGGAAGAGAGTATGAACTTGGTTTCTTGTTACTCCCTCATGGCTTTTAGTGAGGGAAAAAAAACGTTTCCTCAAGTAAATCATCCATGCAGCTTTGGATCCACTCAAATTATGAGAGCAGTAACCTTGCAGAATCTGAAAAGCAGGGTAACAAATGCAATACAAGAACCCTGTGAAAACTGCAGCCCCCAATTTCTTTTGAAATGAGAAAGGCTTGGAAGACCAAACACTGATACACAGCCCCTATCCTTGCTTTACTTTATCCTCGCATTCAGATCTCCAAGAGAAGCCCTGCAAAACCTACTATTTTTTATAGAAGGCAAGGACTTCCACTGTTGCCAGTAAAATTAATTTTAAAAAATTATTTCATTTATATATAAAAGCTTTATTTAATTTTGAAATACGTGTAAAAGCTCATGGGCAGGAGGGGAAGGTACTGATACTGGCTGACAGCAGTCATTTTCTGAGCACAGGAGGCAAACAGAATCCTGTTTCACTAGGAAGGAGAAAACCTTTTGTTTTCCCTGCTAAAAATACCAGCTTAGCAGGTAGTTAAGGTTTTCCTCATAACTTGAACAATATAAACTCCATCTGTAACACAAGGTATTGTATGTATGCTTTGTTGTTGTTTCCTCAAGCATTGAGGTGTAAACTTCTGAGGGATTGTTTTATTCCTGTTAGTATGAGGGAGGGTACAGGAAGTATTGTATTCAATGTAAATGTAGAATAGCTGCTTTGAAATCTAATTAAATTAGTGACCCATGGCTGTGTAAAGTCTAGACCTATTCACAGAAGCCTTTCTTATCCAAGAGAGTTACTCCTTACAAGAAAGATCATTTAAGTCAGGGAAGCAGGAGTTTGTTTCTGTACTGATGATCACTTCACTGAATATCCTAAAAAATTCAGGTAACTCAGTGCTAGAACAGAAATTGTATTCACTGGTATCATTTTCCTCTATGGCTTTTTTTTATCTAGAGAAGCATTATTTTAAGTAAAGTTATGAGCTTGTCAGTATTAGAGAAGTTCCAACAAACAATTTTTTACTGTTTTAGTTAAGCCAGTACAATTCTGTAAAATTGTAGCCAAAAATACCTTTAATCAGCTTAACCTTCACATTGGTAAATTAACAAATTAACCCTGAATGTATTGAAAAGCATTTGCAGCGTTGTTAGCACAAATTTAGCTGATTTTTAAAACAGAGCTGAATCAAGCTTAGATGAGGAATTAGATTTGCAAAATTGAGGAAATATTTTGAAAGAGCCTGGACAATTTAGCAGCCTGACTATTCTTCTTGAATGTAAGTTAGGCCTTCAGGAATCTTCTGCTGCATTTCTTGTGAAATAGCAGTGTTGTATAGAAATGAGTCAGCTCTACTCATGGACTGGAAGCTGGGTGGCTGCAGCAGAGTGCTGTTTGGCACAAGCTGGGGCAGTGGCCCTCTGTGAGCACCACCATCACTGGGTGCACTGCAAGCATCTTTGAAAATCAGTCCAATGTTGTCATCATTATTTCTTTTACTTCTTCAGTAATTCCCAGACTAGAGTTGGGGCTGTAAATTATGTAGTCGGTTTTTAACATCTTGCTGATTTAATCTACTGGCCAAAAATTAAGGTATGTTAATCCTGTTCCTTTTGTTACCAGTTCACAAACTTAAGAAATAAACAATAGTGATACTCCTGTACCAGGGAATTCAGAGCTCTCTTTTTTTCACATGGTAGTTGTTTCCTTTCTGATAGATTCTACTTGTTCTCTTCAGAAGAAAGAAAAAAAGAAAAAAATAAAAAAGAAGTGAAAATTACAAAAGTCCTATTTTTTGATCCACCAGCTGATTTATAGAAGCTGACTCCCCCTTCTGAAGGACATCTTGGGAAGGGGGTGGCACTGTTCTACAGAGCAGCAGATTGGGTTGAGGTTCTTGCAGAAGTCTTTTTCACTGCTTAAAATTGACCTGTGTTTTAGTGGCCTATAGTATCTCAGCCCTATCTTACTGTATTGGACTAAATGCATGTAAGAGCCTTTCAGCAACTTTTATTTTGCTTATTGACTAGAGAGCATTAATGTGAGTAAACAAAGAAGTTAAAATGTGCTGCTGGGGTGGAGGAAGAAAAAAAAAAGTTTTAATTAGATTAAAGAGCTAAAACATTTTCAAGGTGATTTTTAATTCCTTTCTAGACTTCATAATTTGACTAAGTAGAACTTTTCTTTGCGAGCCATGCTGTCTGCTTGGCATGAAGAAAAGCAAAGCTGCTTGTTTCTTATGCCTCTATTTTGTTATCTCCTCATGAATATAGAAGGTAAATTCAAAATAAACTTCATTAATCTAGAGTAGGTATCTCTATCAAGAAGGTGTGAGCATGGAGGTTTATCTATGTGGGGTTTTTTTTTTGGGGGGACATGGTGTAAATAAGCTTTAGCAGAGGTAGGAAAGATCAGAGTAACTATATTAACATTTGAAGCAGATGAGAGAAGAATTCCTACTCAGATTTATGTTTCTGGTTCCTATCCTCTAAAAATCTTCCTGGGTGAACCTAAAGCTATGCAGAAGTTTTCATACATGTGCCCTAAGAAGATCTACTAAATCACTTGAGTGAGAGATAAGAGATAATGCAGTCTGTGTGATGTTAATGCAGCACAATAGTCTGGCATTCATCATCAGCACCACAGGTGCTATCAGGAAATCATGGGTGAATGGCATGATCCCAAAACTTGTACCCCCAAGTGTCCTTTACAACCAATTCATGGAGTATTTCATAACAAGTGACTCAGATTTAATCTGCTCCAGTTGCTAGAGAAACAGCTAAGAGTAAATGCTAGACAAACCTAAAATGCTAAACTTACCATTGTCATTTGTGGTGTTCAGCTGCATGACAAGAGCACATACAAGCAGATCCCACATATTGCATCAGGAACAGTAAAGAAAGATATGTTATTCTAATTGTTGCCTCAACTGCTTGCTGGCATTTGACAGTGTGTTTTCAAACTGTTTGTTAAACTAAATGTAAACTTTGGCCATATCAAAAGGAGCTTTTCTTCCACATGTTTTTGAGTATATGTGTGAAATAGGTTTCCTAAAGCTTTATTTCATCAGCATGTCAAGTTAACCCTCCTCTCCCCAGACCTGTTTACTTACAAAGTGCTAAGTCTGTGCTGTGGGATTGGAGATGGAAGATAACAGGGGGTTAGAACCTGTGCACCATTGCTGTGTGGAGTATACAAGTTCTAAGTTCCTCTGTCACTCTCCTGGTGAAGCATTTAAAAAGAGATGCTAACAAGCTGTTCAGAACTCTCCTCTTCATATGACTAATGTGTTCATCCTCTTGCCAAACTTGGGGATAGATTCACCACTTCTTGCTCTACTTCTGCGCTGGTGTAGCCTTCTGTGAGGCAAAAGGGAGGACTGTGGTGAATAAAAAAAGTGTCAAGTTACTCTGATCCTGAACCAAGTTTAATGTGTAGGGTTCAACTTTTTTCATGTACTGGATGACTTACCCTGATGTTTAGGTTAGGCTAATAGACCTCTGAGGCCCCAGACAGCTCCTTTAGTTGTGGCTCTTAAAACCAGTTCTGGCAGCTGCCTGGTTTGGGGGAGTAAGTGATAATTACCTGAACATAAACTAAGGAACTGCCTGCATACAAACTGGTTTGAGGATGCATTAACTGGAGGCTGTGGAAGGATCATGGGTGATAGAGTTCTTTTTCTTAAGTCAGACTTGTGCTTTTTTTTCTCTATTCTGGGATTTTAATTTCTTTTCTATTTAGAGATTTGATGAGGGATTGCAAAAAGCTTAAAGTCAGAACTTGTCTGTAGAAAGGTGTGTGCTGAAACTGCTGTTTTGAGCTCCTCCACTAGCCAGCCTGTAAATGGAGGTTGGCTGGTAGAGCTGTGGAGGGTTTCAGCTGCATACAGAACATTAAACATCTTCATTCTAGATACATGACATCAACTGCTGTGGTGCGAAAAGTTAAGGGTTTCCCACAATTGGATCCATCTCAGGGCCTTGTGTTGCTCTGGGTAGGAAAAAACAGCAATTGGAAAAACCATTTTAAAAGTACTTACTGCCATCCATGATTTTCAAATTGCCTTATGTGTCTTTTAGTCAGAAAAAATCTCCCGGTCAGATCTTGTGATAGTCCACTGTGCTTGGGAATGGTCCAGGAGTTCTCACAGCATTGTCTGGGTTACTAATGAATAACTGCTAATCATGTTAGCCAAAATATGTTTATGTTCCTTGTACTGGGGACAAGTGGAAGGAAGGTTAATGAATTTTTTTTTTCTGGGATCAGCTCCAGGATTTCTTCTGCTTTGATAGTCTTCTTGATAACTGCATTCTGGTAACTAGATGTGCAGCTCACTGAACAGAACTGGGTTTCTAAGCCTGATATGAAAGAGGAGTCTTTTGAGCTGAATGTTAGAATTTAAATGGGAGATGGCATTTATCCAAGTGGTGCTTAAGCAGTGGAAAGCAGAAAAAGCACATAGGCAAGACCCATCCAGGCAGAAGAAGAAGAGAGTATGATAAAGATGTGATACAATCAAAAGCAGAAAAAAAAATTTAAAAATCCCATTAAAGCAGAGCTGCTCCTGTTGCAGTACAAGATTATTTTCTACAAATGAAATTGATTTTCAAAAGATTATGCATGGAGTCTGTGTAACAGCCTATGGTAAAAGCAGTATGTGCAGCCTGAGTGGAGAGGTGTACAGCAGTGGCAGCAGTTTGTGGTATTAAATTCAAACACGGTGTAGGACTTTGTATTCAGAGACACTGTAAGGTGATGACATGTCTTTGGTTATATTAGATAAGGCATGTTGAGGACAGGAGGAAAGGTCAAGCCAGCTGTGTGTGTCTTCTGGGAATCTTCTGAAGCAGGTCGTAGTGAGGGAGGCAGCGGGGGTGCTGCTGAGAATTGCTAGAACACTCTGCACAGTGAAGTGCACTAGATGTCCCTGGAAAGTACTGTAAACTGTGAAAGGTAACATCACTGATAAAGTACTTACACTATCTGTAATTGTAGGATCATAAGTAGAATGGGATTCAGAGGGAAAAAGTACAATATTCTCCTTAAGGGACCATACCTCTGGCTGCATCTTTTTTTCCCTTCTGTGCTTTTAATGGTGAATACTTCCTTATGCACGTGCACAGAGTAGGATTTATGCAGGGAGACAGATGTGTAATGATGACCATTTAAATCCTGGCAAACTAAGCAGATGATAAATACTTGTATTAGTCGGTGACTACCTGATGACTATGGTGACCTTACATTTAAGAAGTTTGCTCCAGAAAGCAAAATGACACGTGGTAGAGATTATGAAATACTTACTGTGGCTAGAAGCTATAATTTGGGGTTTTTTGCAACTGCTGTAATAGTTCTAAGGAGGTAACAATTACAGGTCAGTTCCAAGGATTTTTAGAATTGAGGTCTAGGAGTGTAAATTGATTCATCTGGTCTCTCTGCTAGGATAAATTTGGGGCTGTTTCAGGAGCAGATCTGATCTGTAGTCTAGTCATGCTGCATTGTTATGCTAATAAGTATATTTTGAGTCTTTGTGATAGTATTTATTTTGTATCTGTCATTGTAGTTTTATATAAAAACATACCCCATCATTATAAAAAACTTTTGGAAGATCTGATTGGAAAGTAATTGAGGTCTTTTAGGTTGCGTTTCTAAGATGATTGTTTCCTGGTTTAATGGTGACTCTTGAATAATGTTCAGCTGTTTTCCTCAGGTACAGAGAAAAAGTTGGCTGAAAAAGATAGAAAATGAGCTGAAATATTTTTGTTCAGAAAACTCTTTGGTAGTTACCTTTGGGCTCAGGAACCCATCACTGAATATATGGACTGCCTTTTGTTTTCTTTCTGATGCCAATTCTTTTTAGTCACAAAGCTGGAGCAGAGGAAGGCTCTTTGCTATCCACACCTGACGTCCTAAACCTGGAGTCTTTGTGTCTGACTAAAATACTAATGAAGAACCATTTACTTGAAGCCATGGAACTTCCTAGGCTTATGAAATCAGGTTTTCTGGTAGATCCAGTGAAATGGTTGTCCCTGTTCTCAACAAGGGTGTGCCCATTTGACACAAGCAAAATAGCACTGCTGTTGATGGTCATCTGCTATTAAAACATTGCACTTTATTTCTGAGAGATATCTGTGGTATTTTGGTTAAAATAGTAATAGTCATAATGATAATAATAAAATCTATATATGTTTCTTCTGTTGGTTTGCTTTTTACTCCTGGATTAATTCTAGAAAAAGTAAGTAGCAGTGTTAATTACCTTGATTGAAAAAAAAGTTTTGCAAGGCAGGCCAGTAAACTGCAAAATCAGCCTCTCCAGGAGTAAACAACAACTGAAGGACTGATCATGTTCTTCTGAACAGAGCTATTTTGTGCTTTCTCTGAACGACAAGATGTCCAACTTTTTAAATCATATCTAGACCTCTGAAATATTATTTTAACAGATTTATTTAGAGACAGAGGTTCCACAAGATATGAAGATGCAGGACCTGGCCTGTGATCTGTATGACATTTTGCTCCTGTATTGAGCTCAAGCTTCAAATGTATTATTTGAATAAATGGAGTCCAATTTTATTGGTTTGAAAAACTGAAATGAAACTTGCAATAATACTGTTGTAGCTTTTTTTCTTCATGTGCAAAATGAAGGCACAAATTGCACTATTTGCTGACCAGTTGCTGCTCTCTAATTTTATTAATACTGCTTCTTCTGTTTCACTGTTCCTGTGAAAGGGTAAAGCTGTCCCAAGAGATTGGTTTTTGAAAGACCAATGGCTACAGATGTGAGTAATTTTATATCAGGTGGTTATTTAAAAAATACATATTTTTAAGCTAGGTTGTGTTGCAAAAGTCAGCCAAACAGCAATAGAAAATAAATCCTGTTACTTGAAAAATGGTTTAATGAGTAGGAATTGGGAAAAGGGAACATGGGATAGGAGGAATGGAAGGGAGTTGCATACAATTTAAAATAAAATAATTTCCTTTTATAGGGAGCTCACTTTCTCAGAGCACCTGACCAGGTGCTAGACACACTTGAAAATCAGGATATAGAAGCTGGTTAACTTTTCAATCATTGGTTACTTGGCACAGGTGAAGGCTGGAACAAACAGGGTGCTGCTCAAACTGAGAACGTGCACAAAAAGGCTGTAGTTACCCATAGCCTGCAACCGCCCTGCTCCTCCTCAGATTGCTAAAGTAGTCCAAATAAATATTGCCCAGTATCTCTGATGTTCTTGGTATCCTGAATATCAACTTCACATACAGTGCTGTTGAAAACAATATTCTAGCTGAAAGATTTGGAAGAGTCCTGGATAAACACACCCATACACAAGTGGCATTTTTTATAAAGACTGAGAGGGGATACCTGCTGAAATCACGAGCTGGGCTGAAGAGCTTGCTTGATTTTACAAGTTTTCAGTTAATTATTTCCATACCCATGTTAGCTCTTGGCCCTAAATGTGCCAAAATTTAAAAGTCTATGTTAGTAGTGTAGACATCTAGTTTGTAAACTGTTTGTGTTTAAAATATGAAATGGTAATTTAAATATCTGTATTATATATTACAATAATAAAAAAATTATGCTAAGAAGTGCATGTATAATGCTTTGTGACACGATAAATGTATCTTTTGAAAATGTTTTGCTTACAGAAAACTAATCAACAGCTGTGGAAAGTGAAGGTTTCAATATTCCAGCAGCAGAGATTGAACAGATATCAATGGTGCAAATTTCCCCTTCTTGTGCCCTTTACATTACAAGATATCACCTCTGCAAGAATGATACTGAAAACCTGTGCAGAGCCCTGTGCAAAATATTTGTCCCATGCACAGCCCATGCCCCATTTCAAGGTGTCAATGAGGAGACGATACATTTATGGAAGCAGATTTTTGCACACAGAATTTCATTTCTGGATGTGTGTGGGTGGGAGTGAGGTAGGGAATATAAATACTTTGCAAACTAACCTAAACCACCAGCTTGTTTTCACGTAAGTCAGCACTCAGCATTTTTAATGACCAAGACAGTGCCTGCCTGTGCCAGAGTCAAGGCAGCACCCTAGAATGTTTTGTTATATTCCCGATTCCCTGTACCAGAGCTTTCCTAGTGATCTGTTGCTTTAATTCCTGGTGCTGTTGATGGGAGCTGGGAAGCAGTTGAGGGACACGACGGGCTCTTACTTCAAATTCTGAGATGTGTAAAACTCCACATAGTTTTTTTGTTTGTTTTTTTCTGTAATCTGTTCCAAATGAGCTCTTGCAAGGGAAACTCAGAACTGGCTTGGTCAAACAAATTGATTTTGCATGCACAAGAAAGTAGTTAAACATCCTTGGGAAGCCTAGAAGTTTAAATTTTAATAACTTGACTCTTCATGAAGGGTTTTGCATTTGTTAGATTTAGAGCAAGACTGTTGAAATCACCTTCAGGAACAGAATTATTTATGGCAGTTGCTTACAGTACCAGTGTAATGCCACTTTCACATGTTTTTAATTTTATTCCTTCACATGGTCTGTGCTGTGTTAATGATCACCTTGTCATGCTAGCAGTGGAAAACCACTTTATAAATAATTCCCACTGGTAAGATGAAAGTGTTAGCAGAAATACTTTAGTGAAGGTCTTGATTAACTCATACACTTGGCTTGATCACAATGGGTTAGGCTTACAGTATCTTGTTACCAGGGCTAATAAAACCCATTCATTTTTTCATGTACTATGTTCATTACCCTTTTACTTTCCCTCATGTGCAGACACACACAAGCTGATTTTGTGTTTGTGTTGAAGACCAGTTACACTTCATAGACTTCTCCTTACTGTACTTTTAAGTTCATACTCAAACAAAACCAACCTTCCCTAAGTTCCAGAGTCTGTATCTTGCATATCGTAATACTAGAACTTCAGGACTCTAGATTGTTACACCGAGGTGCTCAACTTAACCTACTGTTGCTATAAACAGCAGAAGATAGGGGGGTTTTACTTCTTTTTTTAAAAAAAACATTTTTTCATACTTACTAAAAGCTTTAGCGTGATGCACAGGCATGAAGAAACACAACTAAGAATTACCTTTGCAGAATAATTTCCTCTTTGATTCAAATTCCCCAAATGTAAATAATTTCAGTAAATCACCATATTACAATATGGTATCCTAGCATCCCATATTCCATCACCATGGCCTCTCAGAAATATCAGGAAGATGTGTCGTGTTCTCTGCAGCCCAATAGCATTAGGATCAAATAAACTGTGTTAATGAACAAGTCAAGAGTCTTTCAGAAAAGATGTTCCCAGTATTGATTTCCTTCTCTTAAAGCAACTCTATTGCATATATTAGTTTAATTAGGCAAGATCATACCAAGATGGAGAATAGCCTCTCAGGTTAAATATACCAGAGCACAGAGGACTTTTTGGAGCCAGTGACTTCACACTACCCTACTACAAGGTCAGCAAAGACCTCGGAGTGCAAATACTGTGGGGAGTAAGGAGAGAGCCTAAGGATAAAGGGATCTCAGGGTGAAAGAGTACTTATAGATACAAACTGAATTCTGTCCTCTGCCGGTCTATAGAACACATCCATGGTTCCATTTCAAAGCCATAGAAGTAGTAGAGGCATTACAGGCAGCCCTTGTTCATTAGCTGCCTTCTCTTGCAACATGTTTTAATTTTTTGAATGGTCCCCTCTGTGACACTGTGGCAGGCTGCCACAGAGTAGAGGTAAATTTTCCAAATTCAAGGATTTTACACGAATCTCACTGTTAGTGGTGAGGGCTCAACTAGTCTCATCCATGGCAAGGTGGGGTAGAATATGGCCTTTCCTAAAGCAAACTCATTTGAAACACGCAGTTGGAAAAATAAGATATTAAAGACAGAATAAGTATTTATATTAAAGACATATGTCTATGTTAAAGACATATGCCAGTGTGTAGTGTATCTGCAAATGTTATTACTTATTTAAAATAAAGGGAAAAGAAAAGGAAAAATACTTCCTTGAGCAGTGAACTGAAGGGAGCTTGTTTTAGGGTTTTTTAATGGACTTGTTTGGGAGATAAGTAGATTTTCTCATGTATGATGAGTGAAGTTTCAACCTTTCACTAAGCAGGACAGCACCATGGTCTCTTTTCTTTACCCAGCTGGCTAGCTTCATTGAAACAAGACTTAATATTTTGGATTCCCGTATCATTTTTGTCCGACTGGAAATTGTACAGCTGGTTCAGAAGTTGTGGTGGGAAACACGTACACAGAAGCATGCCTGCTGGTTTCCTTATTTTGTTAAAAAATGGGACAAAAATCCCTTTGATGTTGTTTATTCTTGTAGATTGCCAGTCTAATTGAATAAAATACACCAGAGCTGTTATTCTTTTTTGTGCACTGAGTGCTCCCTTCATCTCTACCTCCCCTCCCACTTCATCCTCCCTGTTTCTTGCACCTTTCAACAGGCCTTGAATTGATTTATGTAAACTTACTGCATGCTGCTTTTCTGTCTCCATCTTCTCTCTATAATTTGTTTTGCAAATGAAATTAATTGTGAGAACTGTATATTTTTATAAGAGAGTTTGATGGTCCATTGCTAGGCTTGCCTAACACTTCTCAGGATAAAATCCTGGTTTTCAGCTACTTGTGTTAATCCTTCCTAGTCAGTACTGAGATTTTTCCGTACTGTGGTTTTTATTGCTTTAATTATTTGTTTTTGTTACAATACTCATGGTTCTACATGGGAAATTAGGGGAAAATGCTATCTTTATACAGGCTATGAGAAAAAATAAAGGCCTTTTATTTTAATGCTGTTACACATCTATGCTTTGGAGCAAGATGTTTTTGGTAAAATATGTACAATTTTGGCTGAGAAACAGGACTATAAAAAGCTGTACTTTATCCAAATATTCAGTAGAGGCTGAAAGGAGCCCCAAACCTAAAACATTAAAAGATTTTTGTGTTTGCAAAGCAGCTTAAATTTCCCTGCTCCTGAAATATGCTAACCTGTGTTCCCAGCAGGGCTAGTGAGGATGCTCTATGCTGGGAGCACCTGCCTCTGAAGGACTCAGCAGCTGTAGCTGTGGGTAGCTCTGGGCCAGGCTGCATTTAGGCACTTGAAATGAAAACTCTTAAGCTTTCAATGATACATGTGAGGTTTTTTTACCAAGTTCTTTTTATAATGCAATAGACAGGGCAGATTGCTCTGATGGTGAAGCAGGGGCATATGCTATAGGAAATTATCATCTCCAACAGTACTACTACCTCAGTTGCAAAATTGAAAGCGTTAAAGTGAATTAAGAGCAGGATCACAAAAAGAGGCATGCTAAAGCCATTTAGCATTGCTCTTGTTACTTACATTCTATCCCTGCCTCTCCCAGAGAGCTGTTTTGTGCAGGTAAGCAAGTCACTCCAACGAGAGTTTGGAAAGGAGGTCAGTAGTTTGCTGAGTGCTTAGTTAGATACCTTGGAGGCATGATTTGCAGATGTTCAGATCACATACAGCTGAAGCCAGGGGGAAATGCTTTTTGAATATTAAAGTGTTATGGGGTGCTGACTCCTCAGTGAAACGGATTATAATGTCTCAAATCAAGCATATAAAATCAGTCAAGATTTTTTAATCTTCATGACTGTCTACTCGGCCTGCAGAATAGCTAGTGCCATTTCTTCTTTCCACGGACATCATGATAAATACAAGTGATTTGTGACACACTCTGTAGCAAGATGATTGTCTGAGAGTCACAGGTTACTTAGCCATTCTGTCCTCCTTGCCTATTTGGAATATTTTGGAATAAGAAGGGTTCAAAGCTATGTATTAAATGTGGAGAGAACAGAAAAAGAAGTTTCTTCCCAGTGACTGGGAAATCTCTGGTTGTGTGTAGTTCATGTCTGCGTTAATATATGAGACACAAATGTTTTTATTTTTGTGGGATCTTAAACAAGGAGCTCTCCTATTCAGCACATCAGTGTATGGGGGAGAGCACTCACAACACTGTCTTAGCTCCTTCTCAGTTGAAGAAACACAAATTAATACCTCAGAGGACTTTGAAGGCAACTGAAAAGACAAATGTAAAATCTGTATTAGACAAGTATATTGATATCAATGTTAGACTTTCTATCAAAGAACTCTGATTACTGATTGAATAATATTTACCAAAGACTGTGTATATGTTCACATTATATGCAAGACTAAGCAACTTCTACTCCTCCCATAAATTTACTTGGAAGAAGGCCTCAAAGTAATTAATACAAACCATATTACGATTTAGTGATCTACTTGAGTGTGCCAAGGCCTCCAAAATGGTGATGTGTCTGATGAAGTTGCAGGGGGGTGACTGGACCCTGCTAGAGGATGCCTTGATGATAGCTAGAAGCTTACTGTCTTGACCCAGCTGTTACGCATTTAGACAACTGTTGTATGGAAATGCCAGAGCCTCAGGTATTTCAGTAAGAGACGCAGCTGTGCCAGAGGACTTCCAAAGAGGTGTGGACCTGCCCCTGTAAAGGGAAATGCTGATGGTCAGTAGGGGTGCAAAATCCATATGTCCCCTAGGAGACAAGAGTTGTGTGAAAGAAAAAGGAGGTGAGTTTCTTGCTTTAATGTGAAAAGTGAACATCATCTTGAAAAGAAATGTTGAGTCCCAGTACTAGAAGTGCCTCAGCCACACTAAGGTGATTAGGATCAGCAAGCCTTTATGTGTACCAAAATTTTTGGAAGTAGAGCAAGGAATATGTATGCATTATCTCATTTCAGAGTTTCTGAAACTCACTCACTTTCACATCAAAGAAAGTAACTGGTGCATCATCTTCCCATTGCGGAGAGCAAATGGTTCTCTCATGGACTGAAGATGCTCTTGAAACTTTTTTTCTGAGATAGGTGTTTTTCAATTCAGGATTGAGACTTGCAGCTGTACTTAATTTCTCTTAGACACCTACGGGAGAACTGCCCCTAAGTGATCTGTAATCCCTGAATTGTTGAATAGGAAGGCCCTGGCAGCAGTCTATAGGTGACAGCTCAGGAGTCAGGCTGGCATTTTTCATTGGAATGTCAGAAAACTAAAACCCAAACATACTAAAGTGTATGGAAAACAGCTAGCAACAGGCATTGGAAGGCATTTGAATCTTGACAGGAAAATAAAAAAAGCAGGAACATCATCTTGGTCATTTGTTACAAATGCGCTTCCGGTGTGAATGTTTTGTAGTCCTGGTAGTTTCTAACATTACAGTGTGTTTGCAAACTTCATGGCATTGTGTATCACTGTACCTATGTGTCAGCAAAAAGATAAAATAACTTGAGCCATTCTCTACACACAAGTTTCATCTCTTGGACAGCAGGTGAGTAAGACAGACAGTCTGGCCTATACTGGAAGCTTTTGACGTAAGGGGATTTTAATTACATCAAGTGTTCATATAGTGAACAGTTTCTGTGGGTTTTGCTCTATAAGTATATGCTCTTACATGCTGTGGAAATAGGCTTAGAAAATTGACCAGTAAAGAAGCTGAGAATATATATAATCAATCTTTTTGACATAAATTACTACACAAAATATTTATGGCACTTTCCATAAGAACAATTTAATAGTCACTTCATTTCAAATGTCACCCTTTTTAGTAGGTATTATGAAACTAAGATAAAAATTAAATACAAACTTTAAAACAGTCTCTCCCCATACTATTTCATTTTAAGGAATCAGAACAGGCATGAAGACTGTGTTGCAGAAGTTCCCAAGTTGCTTTTTTGCTATTCTGCTCAAAAATTCCTGCATTCACTATGTTGCACATCCACCTGCATCAGGTGTTTTGTACTAAGTTAGCAAGTGTCTTCTCTACTCAGGTGTGCTCAACAGCCACAGTTTGCAGGAATCTGCACCTCTGCATTGTCCCACCCTTTCAAGCAGAACTGCTGGAAGAAGGATGATACCTACCAATGTAAACTACTGTTCAGGAGAAAATGCAGAAAAAGAACAAAGTATATTGTAACCTCAGTGGCCTTGACTAGTTGAAGTTTTTATGTTTACTAGAAAATTTTCCAAGAATCTAAAATTACTCTAAATTCCATTAATTCAATAGTGAAGAGTCTGCTTAGCAGTTGCCACCAGCTGGGACAAGCATGCATTTAGAGCAAGGGTTATAGTACCAAAAAATGAAGTACGGTTTTGTATCAGTATTAATGTAGAAATACATAGAATTTTCATGCCTGCATCTGCATCTTGCAAAAAATTCCACTAAAGTGCACTTCGTAATTCAGATCAATTGGTTTAATTAAAGAAAAGGGAGAGAGAACTACTGCATTGAAATTCATAATTGTTTTAGCAAGATTTATTGGCATGTGTGGTACTTGTTAAAATCAGTGGCTTTTGCAGTGAGAACTTTATTTCTTTTTAAAGCATTAAATTATATAAGAATGTGTAATTACTGTGACTTTTTACTTTGTATTCCCAAATTTATTTCAGCACCTAAAAGTTGTTCTCAGCTCACTTATACAATGTTAGATCATCACATGGATGATCTAACTGTTTGCTTTGTAGAATACAATGCCACTAATTAAAGTTGAGAGTGAATGGACTGAATTAGAATCAGCTCATCCATTAAAGACTGGCTACTGATTACTTACTGAGAGTACTTCATTTAGCTCTATTAATTACACCGTGGCACCATTATGTAAAGGTTATGAGTTGTTATACTCTTGAAAATTAAGAAAAAATGCATGAAAAATAATTGTATGTGCTCAGCGCTGGCGTCTGGAAGTGGTAAATGTTAAATGGAGTGTTCATGTGAATAATCTATTAAGTTATTTTTTTCTTATCAGCATTTTAATTGCAAGTGAGTGAACAGGACAGCAACTTACAGATCTTAATAGGTTCCTCACGCAAACTGTGATGGTTGTGGCTGTGACTCCGTAGCAATGAAGGAAAGCCTGCCTTTCTAGCACTGCTTTAACAACAGCTTTAACGTGTTTGAGTGTGCTGCTGAAATTATATTGGTTTTCAAGTACTGTGGGGAGAAGAATTTTGTGTCTAGTCTTCTACATTGATTTACCCACCCTTTCTTTATTCCTTTATCCCTTAAATAACCAACACTTAACCACTGTTCTCCAGATATTAGCCAAAAATTTCAGCTATGCTACAGAGGTAAATTTGTCTACATCATTCACGGCAGGTAATCTTCATGAATGCTAAACAAGAAGTTCCTGAGTTGGAACATGCCAATAACAAGTCTTCAGTCATTTATTTGGTTCTAGTGAGACTAATTTTGAAACTGTGAGTCTTTAGCTTTTTTTTTTTTCTCCAATAAGTAACCTAAGTTGAGTTTAAAAACATACATTCTCTTTGGCAGTGTTTTAAACAATTAGCTGAATATTTTTTCCTTTTCAAAAAGAAAGGCATTAGTTTTTGTGGGTTTATGCATGAGGTATTATTTTTTTGCCGTTTAAATGAGAACATGGCTTTGGGGGAGGAGATCTGCAAAAGCAGTAATGCAAGTGGTAAAGTCCAAATGCTCATTTCCCCTGACAGATCTGTGAGCTGTGGTTGTTTTGTAATAAAACCCTTCACGTACAGGAGGCACGGCTTGTATGGGAAAAGCTTATGTATGCATATTTATATATATTTAGAAAGGAAAACAAAGAAAAACTAGTTACTGAGGTGAAAAATATTGTTCACATTCCAAAAAAAGGGCTTGAAAAGGTGATGAATGTGTGTGTGGTTTTTTGTTCAAGAAGGAACTTTTATTTTCTGCTTAGTTCTGAGCTCTTAGTTTCCATCATCATCAGCCATGTTACTGACTTAGATCTGTTTATAATCAAAGTCAAAGCTGAGAGCAGAGTCACTGCCACTCTACTCGGAGACTGCAAGTATTAAGAAATTAGTTTTGATTAGTTTGTTTTGTAATAGTGTTCTGTTTTGACATTGTGCTGCATGATGTCAGGAAGGGCCTCTTTTTAAAGTCATCTTGAAAAAGCATGGCTATAAAACAGACTCAGGCAGGGAAATGGAAAACAGATGAGGTAGTTGTACGTCATCTAGGGAATTATATTTCTCGAGAGGATAGAAATGATCTAATCACCTTTGATTTTATGAAACACTATAAAAAGGAATGCTTATATATTAGATTTTACATAAATGGTCATTTGAAAAAGTGGAAAGTTTGATGTTTGTAACTTAAATTGACAGTGCAATGAACAAGCATCCTTTCAAGAGCCATCTGCCAACTATCTGGATGCAACAGTTTCCATTTCTGCATTTTTTGTTTTGTTTTACTTCTTAGTTGCCCCAAAGTATAATAGCACTGTAACATTATTTGTGGAGATTGAGTGGGTATGAACACCTCTTTACTTTCTGTCTACTGCTACTGCTTTTCTTGTGTCCTGTTGTTTTTCTGGTGTGTTGCCTTGCTGCAGAGTTGTACAGTTCCTGGCTAGCTCAAAGTAGAACATACAAGCAGGTTATTTCAGCATAAGAAATTGAGTTTCTAACCTCACTATATTTAAAGTATTATATAACTCTTGGATTTGGTCAGTGCATACATAAACACGGTATTTTAAGTAAAAAATACATGTGCAGCAATGCCTTGCTCAGTTCTCTTATATTTGTATGTCAAGAATAGGGGCATACTTGATTATTACTTAACAGCAGAAAGAACAAAAAACCTTCAATGCAACAAAAAGTCATGGGTGATTCAGTAGGTGAAATTTTCCATTTGCAAATCTAATATTACAGCTGTTAGTGACTGTGATGCTGGATCTGCTGTCATTTGGATAGGACCCTGATCTCTTGCTTGATGTTCATCATCTCGTTAAGGTAATGTATCAGAAAACCTGAGATAAATCTCCAGTTTTGTCAAGCCATCATTCAGTGAGCTTTGTTGATTGAAGTGTCCATGCTTGTCTCTGAAGCAAGAGTACTACTTTATTTCACCAGGATGTTGTGAGGTGCTGTATTGATAATAATGTAGTCACATTTATACCTGGGTAGGCAGCACTTTGTGCTCAAAGGTAAAAAATATTCTACCAATTCAGAGCATACCTGGTCTACCTAAAATACTTTCTGTTATTTCAGTTGAAGAACTTACCCTATATGTTTTCCATGAAATCATCCTTGGTGTTGGTACACTGTTCTTTGTGAGGCTTTCTCCCAGGACTGTTACACTAAGCTTCCTTGCAGTTTTACTTCACTTTGTTTTTTCTGAACACAGTATACATTTAATAGAATGGCATTACTCTTTGTTCTAAAATTAACGTTAGTTAACAATTTCCAGTCTAAAACCAATTAACAAAATGCTTTGTTAGGCAAGGAATATTTTCAGCTTTTTTATTTTGACTACATTTCATCATGGTTGTCCTTAAAATCTGTGTATATGCTCTTAATACATCCTTTCAGTTCCCCGTAGTATCACTGAGGCTTTAACAGAGAACAATTGTGTAGTTGGAGGACACGTAATAGGCTACTAGAAGAAATATTTACATCTGGCATGATCAAAGCTTTTGGAGTATATGAATGTGTGTGTGGGAGGTCTAATTTTTATGTGGGTGGATTCACAAAGACTAACACAACTGCAGTACTTAACCCCTTTCCCTTTATGAAAATTCACTTCCTCAAAATGAAAAAAACATGTAGTACCTGATTCTTATCTTTTGTTTTTCATTTCAAGGAGTAGCATTAATTCTTCTGCTTGTAAGTACTTGTTTAAGGCATAGAGAATTTCTTTGTATTTCAGCCGCTGTATTACTTACTTAGCAAGATGCTTATCTTGCTCATGATGTTTTTGCATGTTGGAACACATACCTGTTTTAGAATTTTTAAAAAATTATAATTTTAACACCATTTTGATAGCCTGTAGAACTGTTGTGTTAGGAGTACTGCTGTATTTTCAGTGTTTGGTAATAGTTATGCCTTCAGGTTGGATTTCTGCTGATTTAGTCCCTGTGGCAGTAATCAGCTATAAGCAACTTCTGGAAATCTGTAATTTGAAAAAATTTTATTTAGTTACTTAAAATAGATACTTACATTATGAAAGGCTATAAATGCTCAGTCATTTGAATCATCTCTGTTAGTGTTTTGTTTACATGACTCCGACAGGGAAGTTTTTGCATTATAGCTGACCTGAGCTAGCAGCTTGCTGAACGGGGAGGTCTTGCTCTCCCTCTGGCCTCTTTCCTTGCCCCTGCTGCCCTGTGATCTTCCCTTCCCTGGCTTCCAGCTCTACCAATTCTGGCTGCAGGGTAACCAGTCCAGCCTGCCAGCTGAGCAGAAGAACCCACATGCTGAGTTGTGTGCCAGATTCCTATGCTGCTGTTCCGAGTATTAATTTTACCAGGTGATCACCAGAGTACCTGAGCTGGCTGGAGGAAAGCATCAGGAGCCCATGGCCTGAGGGGCTGTGAGGAGAGGAGAGCCACATGTCCTTTTTGCCCCTGGTGAACTTCCAGCTTGCTCAGACCATTTTCTGAAGTCATAGCATGAGTCATGAACACAGCACCATGTATAATGTGTGGCTTCTTGAAAATCCACCCTGTTTCACAGGCAAAATATGATGTGAGGACCAGTTCTTGTAAACAGTTTATATGTCAGTGAAGACACGTACATTTATTTTTAGAAGACATGCACCTTTTGTAGGTATCTTAAAAGATTTTGTACATGCTTACAGAATCCATTGCTGTTCCTATTAGAGCTGGAGGTCATCAAAGCAATAGAACATTTTCCCCTCTGAAAGCATTTTTTAGCTATTTAATAATGTATTTTTGCTTGCTGTTATTTATCTGTATTACTTCAGCACGCCAAGCTTAGGGAGCTGATGCACTTTTTTTTTTTTTTTTTTTTTATTCTTGGTCCATCTCTTTGTTGTCCTTGTGGCAACAGTAGTTCCCAAAACTGATCTGGAAGTGTTCTAGCATCAAATTTGTGTGAGCTGGTATCAAAGTCAGTTAAAATCAGTGTGCTCTGTAAGTAACAGCAGCTGAGGAAGCGATTCAGAAACAATGGAGCCATTCCTTGATGCTCTGCAGTTAGAGGGGTTGGGATGGGTTGGGATGGGGTGGGCAAGTAGAAGCAGCAATTCTTCATCTGGCAGAGTTTGATCTGCTGTTGAATTTGTGTCCACACCTCAAGTACCAGGAGGTTTCTGTTCTAGCTTCCCTACCACAGAATCCAAGCTAGGCAGACTCTTACCCAAATGTTTGAAGCCTAAGATTCAGAATTATCACAGTGATGTTGCTTTTTCTCTGGTCTCAGTCTCTGTTGCTTGCATTTGGTTGATCACTTAAATGGTGTCTGCAGTTCATAGAAGGGTGGTCAGCACCTTTTGGGTCAGTACTGTGTTGAGGGTCTTCACATTTTTCCTGTGTATTAGAGCTCCTTTATATATTTAATTTTTTTCTGTATTTTTTTCTCTTCTCTTCTTTGGGAAAAAAAAAATCTTTTAAATCTTACTATTTCCTTTGTTGCAACACAAGGATTCCCTACAAGACTGACGTGCTATGTGACCACAAAACCACCTTTTCTTCTGTGTCATGCAATTGAAAAACTGCTAGCAAGCAAGTTCCGTCTAAGTAGTACCTCAGCATTACTTGTTTTGCTACCTCTTGGTAGTTTCAGCATGTTCATATAATAACAGAATTTAGAGGCCCAAATATATGTTTGGTGGTATTTCTCAGTAGTCCAGTATTCTCATCCACAAAAGGAGCATCACTATATTTATACTTAAGGAGTCTAAATATTAAGAGAGGGGGGAAAAAAGGCCCCAGAAAATTGAGGGTATTTTAAATATCTGCAGTTGTATCTATAATCAGTCCTCTGAAGCAGCAGCTACCTTCAGGAAGATAGCAGTGGGGAATAACAGATTTCGTTTTAAGCTCCAAGCATCACTTAATTTGCTAAATATTCAAATACAAATAAAGTGATACTAGCAAGAGACATTCTATAAACCTTGACAATTCTAGTAATAATCTGTAAAACTCTGAACGATCATCAGAATTCAAAAGAACTTGGTTTAAAATGTTGTGGTTTGTAAGCATTTGTAGCAGGAATGTTTGTCTTAGGCTCAGAACCCCACACTCCATTTTGATTTCTATTCTTCCAGCTCTGAGGATTGCCAGTATTTCTGAAGAGTAAAGGTCCCCGTGGCACTTGAATAAAACTGTTTTCTACCTGAGCCTAAGCAAATCAAAACAGAGATGACAGACATTGTACCCATATTTTAGAGTATCAGACTGGTACAAAGTAGGGCACAGCAACAGAGAAAGTAAATTAAAAAAAAAAAAAAAAAAGGTGTTGGAAAGAAATGTCAGCAAAAACAATACCTAAAAAACCCAATACCTAAAATAAATGGTGTGGGAATGTTCCACTGCACCCCTGTAAACTCTCTCTCATGGACAAAGCTGAGGGATGTCCTGATAGAGTGGTAAGTCTTGACATGAAGAAAACAGATTTGAACATTCCATTTTACTGTCTAGCAGAGCCAAACTGCATATGTAACATTATTAGTGTCACCAAGAGATTGACTGCCTGCCTTCCTGTTGCTTGCTCAAGGAGATTTCCATTTACCCTCAGCTAACTCCAAGATAAAGAAGGGACCATCTGTTCTTTCTCCTTCACTCCCTTCCTTATTACCGGCCTTTGTTCTCATGGTCTCAAATGCTAATTCATCCTCCCCAATGTCCTCGGTATGTTGCCTGCTCTGTCACATACCATGTGCCCATCGTTTTGTTGGTCTTTTTTGCCCTTTGTTATTTCCTGCACTTCCGCATTTGTTGGCATGTGCATTTCCCTAGTCCTGGTGTTTTACTGTACATTTCTCTGTGGTGTCAACGTACTCCACAAAAATCTGTGGTTGGCAGGAAGGCTTGTGAGGTGTTAGAGAGTTGAGGTTGATGCTGCAGCTCTAAACACAGGTCTTGGCTGCACTGCTGTGTGTCTTTCTTGTCAGTAATCATTCTCCTTCATGATACGTGTTTAAAGACAGTCACAAAAATAAGGTCTGCCTTGCATGTCTGTATTGATTTTTCTGAATAATTCTGACTGGGTTGTGTTGTCTGCTCGCAAAAGACAGCCTTCAAGAGGGATGTGTCCTTACAGTAACACTGCTGAGAAAACAGACCATTCAGTGAACAGTTGGTCTTTTGCTGGTGACTGTGGATGAGGATGAATTTTGCCAAAATCCATTTTACAGTAATAGGGATTTAACAGAAGCTTGTTCATTAGCTCTCCTCCCCTGGTCCTCTTCCTGTATGCCCATTAAAAAAATAATAAAAAAAAATAAATAAAATTGTGTGTTACCAGTGGTGAAACCCATACCTGTCAGTGCAGGTGTTGGAGCTCTTGTGCAAACAGGGCTTCTGGCACTTCTATGTGCTGCCTTATTGAGGGCAGCCCCAGGAGCCACATAGTTAAAACAGCATCTGCCCAAATGGGGGCAGTGGGAAAGAAACATGGTGTGGGTGATGGCTTTGTGTACAGTACTGGCATGATTTGTCCATTTCTTTGCTCCCCAGGAAAAATACTGTAGCAGCCGATAGCTCTGTGATGGTGCTGTAAACAGTGTCTGCCTTTCCTTCCTTTAACACCTTCTCTAAGCCTGTCCTCTGTGCGTGGTCTCTCTTACATGTGTGTGCATGTGTGTACATATACACACATATATGTGTATCTTGTATAAAGAGATTGCACACCAAATCATGATTGGTTCTATATCCCAGCCCTTTAAAAACATGCAATGTGCTATATAGGTTTTGAGTTCCTGTGAATCATCAAATAAGATTTAAGGCATAGCTGCAGTTTTGCAAAAATAGTCATCATGTAAGTGTCAGGACTGTCTCTGGAGAGATTTCTAACAGACATATTTGTATATTTAAACCCAAATTAATGAATGTCACTACATGGGCAGAAAAAAAAAAAAAATTAAGCATCAGTATTTTCAGTTGCTTCATGTATTATTTTGGAACTGAGCAAAAGCCCCGAGTGGCACAAAAGTAAACATTCATCTAACTTACTTGCAGTATAATTCATCATTCTTCATGTGTTTGTATAAATTCAGCATCTGTTCTCAAGAAACCATTTTTGTGCTGTTTTTATTTGAAAATACTTGTGGTCTTGCTATATGTTACACATATTTTCTCTCAACAGAGTTTGCACTTAGGATCGTGAACGCTCCAATGGCCTTGGATTTAGCATTTGGCATAATGTGTGAGCTGCTGCAGCAGTGGGGGCAGATCCGTGCTGGTGTACTGGTCCTGCTGGAGTGGCTGCTGGGGGACAGTGATCTGAGAAGAGACTCAGAGACTTCAGCCCTGGTAATTTTAACAACCAGTTGCTATGACGTGTTGGGATCACTATGTTTCTGCAGTTTTGTGGTAGGAATAGGATGAAGCGTCTCATCTGATGATTGATGATCACTACTCTGGTATTAATTGATTTCCAATTAAAATAAACTGAACAGATGGACAGTATTTAGAATTAATAAATTAATAGAATTTGATGGCTGTTTCCTGGTAATATCAACATCAAATCAAAAAGACCAACAAGCAAACATTGAGTTACTTAACAAATATTTTTGACTGAAAAACTTTGAGGCTGTAACTAATTGTATTCAGTATCATTGCAGATGATGGCTTGCCTTGAATTTAAACTGCTGCTGTGGGTGCCAGGCACATCTGGTATTCAAGCAGTGTTCTTCCAACTGCTGGCTTTCCCAGATATGTCATTTAAATATTTGGTTACTTTGTGGCACCTTCCACATGACTGGTTCTGTATAGTGCGTATATTTCCTGTGTGCATATACACACACACACACATATATATATACATATATATATATATACACAAAACAGCCTCACTCCTATCAGTTTTTGTCTTCAGAAGCATTATATATATAAAGAAAAACTTTGCCACACAGGTTCTGTAGAATATAATGCTGTAGAATACACTGTGCTCTCTTTCTCTTGACAAGACTCTAAAAGTCAAAATAGTGCTGGAAGGTAAACCAGAAGGAGCAGGACTGGCTACAGCTTTGAAAAGTTTGTTGGCAATTAATATAAGTCATGAAATATATCTTGAATCTTAAGTCTGTGCCTTTCTGATGTTTCACTGACTGATACAATTTTTCTTTTTCATTTAATCCACTCAAAAAGCCCCATGATATAGCAAATTACCATACTAGTTACAGAGGTTTATGTAAAATATAAGAGTTTCACAGGGAAAGGCAAGCACATGTTAAGGATTAGGACTACTATTTACTTCCATTTTCCCAGGAATTGCACCATAACTGCCTGATTTTTGAAGGTAAAGTTTCTTTGGCAAAGTAGGAAACTTTATATTGTGTTTTCTCAAAGCTTTGAAAAATTATGCAGATTAATTTTACTTTTTTTTGGTTTTGTTGTTGGTTTTTTACCTGAAGAAGCTGTTATTCTGTAACAGCCTGTCATATCTCTGTAGTACCTTCTTTCGTATCTTTTAGAATTGTCTCATTATTTTCAAGACCATGAGTGATTGTCTAATAACTGTTGCTTTTCTTTTCATTAAGGAAGAAGATGATTACCTGTTTGATAAAGGGGAAGTCAATTTTTGGGCAGAGAAGTTGACTCATGTCAGACAGCTTAGTAAGCACCTTTTACTGCTTATCTCAGTGACTCATCTAACTTTACCAGATCACAGAGAACTTAATCGACTATCAAGAATAGCACTGGACCAAGCCCAGCTTGTGAAAGACCTTCTTAGAGCACTACCTCCGACTCCAGAATTTTCCAAAACAGCAGAATTCACAAGATTGGCTATTCAGAATGAGAGAATATCTGTCTGCCTTAAAATTTTAAATCTGCTGAAGCCTGATGATACTTGCAAAGATGAAAATTCAGAAAAGTAAATGAGTGAAAGTTCATCCTTAAGGAGCTGTGCGTGTTACTGGATGGGCAGGGAGACTGAATTCTAATGATACTCAAGGAATAAGGGATTGCTATAGGGACTCAGGTAAACCTGCAACAAAAACTATTCAGTATTCACCCTAAACACAAGTATTTTAGATATGAGTCAATTGATTTTTATTTTTTTTGGTCAGAGATGCTGTGGGACACTGTTCCTTTTAAACGCATTTGCTAATTTAATTTATCTGAGTGTGTTTTATTATAGCTACTGTAGGAAATAGAGCAGCTAAACCTAGTATTGGCCATTAATCCAGGTGCAGGCCACCTGTAGTTCTGTTGCATTTTATCCCCCATTTTTACCTTTTGTATTTTAATACCAAGAAAAAGTTGGTTTTTTGGTCATCTTCTTTCAAAATGTAGAATGGTAATTATTAAATTAATTTTTTTTCCTTTATTATTTTAATTGTTTCTAAAAGAAAAGAAACAAACCTTGGCTTCTTTGTCCATGACAATTTTTAGAGTACCTTTTAAATGTCACTGCATTTTGCTCTGGTGGAAGGTAAGGAATTATCAGCTTGGCAGTAACCTCGTTTTGCACATGGAAACAGGATTGGTTACACTTCTGCATGCCTCTTTTTTTCCTGTAAATCAAATAGCTACTTTTACAAAATCACTCTCAGACGAAGGCTGCTGTGTTCAGAACAAAGCAGCTGTTTCATTCTGAACAAAACAGTTTCATCTTTACTCCAGTCTTGGAAAGTTGTGTCCTACTCAGCAGTTAGGCCCCCAGAGGTGGACCAGAAATGATGTTGCTCTGCAGGGCTCAACTTAGGGAGATGCTGTCACCAACACACAAGTGTGGGGGACAGAAATGTTCGTTGTGCTTTACAGATGTATATTTCTGGGAACAGAAATAGGGCTTCAATATGCAAACGAGACATCAAAAATAAATACTTTCAACGGGAATGCTAGGATCCCTTGGCCAGGGGCTGTGGCCTCACGCTGGGTGGCAGGAGAGCCGGGCACTGCCAAAAGCAGAGACCTGCCTGGGTATGCCGTGTTATTTCGGTCTCCTTGGAAGAGCGACGTGTCCAATAAACGACTGCTTGCTTTCAGTCTCTTCAAGTAATTGTACATTAGCACAGTTCGGTCGTAAATCTCGATGACGATGATAGAGGTAATTAGCTGTTCTCCCACGGCCAGTGCGGCGGGAGGGGCTCTGCCCGCTGCGGGCGCGACCAGCAGGTGGCGCTGCGGCACCGCCGAACGCGCCCGCGGGGCCGGGGGAGCCTCAGTGCCCGGGTCTGGGGGAACCTCAGTGCCCGGGTCTGGGGGAACCTCAGTGCCGGGGGCTGCGGGAACCTCAGTGCCGGGGCCTCCCTGGGGGCTGGCTTAGCTTGCCGGGGTCCGGGGGAAACCTCAGTGCCGGGGTCTGTCGGAACCCCTCGCCAGGGGCTAGCTGAACTTTGCCACGGCAGCTGGGTGCTGCGGTGCCTGGTAGGTGATTTCTTCCCATTCCTTGAGTGTAAACAACAAGCTGCATCAAGATAAGCTTCCGGACTAGGTTTAGTGAACGTCTGAAAACTGAACAAGGTGAAGTTTCTACTAACAAAGATGTAGAAACAAGACTTTAAACACATTTGGTAAGTTTCCGGGATTCACCCAATATACAGATAAGTACTTTACAATGGAACTCGAGACTTCAACAGGCAAAAGGGGAATGTTGGAATCTGAGAAGAAAAGATGTTTGACAGAATGCATGCTACCCGACTTAACAAGCCACACTGTGAGTTAGGCTAACAAGTCATCTGTTTGCATCTGTATTGAGCTCCTGAGGAAAGAGCAGCCTAGATTATGTCTGGAAGCCACTCTTAAAAATAGTAAAGCCCTGACCAATTAATTAACAGCTGCCAGTTCTGCCCCACCTTTCCAATATTTTGAACTACTGTAGCAACTAGCTTTTATAGTAGAAAACAATCAGAACTTTGTGTAGTATCAGAGCTACAGTGTGGTTGTGTGACCTTGCTTGTGCCAGTGGTCAGCATAAGACTTATCTAGTAACATGGGCAGTTTTTAAAATTGGGTGGAATTTAAAATGGATAAGCATATATATTCAGTATCACCAAATGGATAAATGCAGACAGGTAACAGCGTAGTAGTAGATCCAGTGGATCATAAAACTTTAGTAACTTTGTGAAGCCTTGAGGACTTGGTTAATAGGTAAACCAAATAGCTGGAAAACTCTGTCTTCCTTATCATGGTTTTAAAACGCAGCTGAAACCTCTGTCATCCCGCCTTCGTTTATAGAGAGCAAATTAAAAAAAAATACATCACTGCACATACATTTCACCACACACTGCTGGTGACTGGAGTTACTATTTAACTAACTCAAGCAAGAACCTTTAAACCCTTAGCAGCAATTCCAGAAGAGGGTTAGCAAAATCTTATATTGGAGTACTTATCTGCTGTGTGTTTGATCAAGCCTATTTATCAAAGTATTCTTCCAAATGACGATGACACATTGCTCCTTGCATGATTATCATCATCAGCTGTTTACTCAGTTCACTAGAGGGCAGGATCTGCTCTGAAGGTGGTGTTTTCACCACAGAGATGGTTGGAAGAGTTTGATCTTGAGCCAGTTTGCAAGAGAAACCCGAGTGGGCCGGGGAGGGAGGAGGTTTTGGGGAAGATGCGCGGTAATGGGAAACGATGCACCTTGCTGCGCGGGAGCTGTAACCCCTCGGTGGGGCCAGAGGGGGGACAGGTAGGGGGGGAAGCCCCGTGAAGGCAGAGCCGGTTCGCAGCGGAGCGGGCACTAGGGGGTGGCAGATCCCCGCGTAGCCGGGCGGCAGGAGGGTCGGGCGGGAAGGCGAGACGGCGGCTTCGCTTCCAAAAGCACCCAGCTAGTGGGGGGGGTTTGCTTCAGGGAAGTGCCGGGATACGGGAAGAAAAGAGGTGTGGGCGTTTTATCCTCCAGCTCCTCGTTCTGCCCGGGCGTTTTATTTTCTTCGCTCTCTTTCACGCTCAGCCCTGACGTGCCAGGCCGGGGGCTGGCCCCTGCGTGGGTGACTGCTCACAGCTAGTGCGCGGGGGCGTACGGCCGCCCTCCCGCTGCCCCCGCGGGTCCGGGCGGCCGGGGATGCGCCCTCCGGGTGCCCCCTCCCCTCCTGCAGCCCTGGGGAAGAGGAGGGGAGGAACCACATGGGAGCGCCAGCAGCATGGCGGCGGAGATGGGGGGCGGGGATTCTGGAAAACCAACGCGAAATGCTCTAATAACCTCCCCCCGCCCCCCACCACCCTTCCCCCCCCCACCACCCTTCCCCCCCCACCACCCTTCCCCCCCCACCACCCTTCCCCCCCCAGTCCAGTTGCTTTCCTTTGCAAATGTGTTTTCAAAGCGTAGGGTTCCTGCTGACGTGGTCAGATTTGCACCCTTGGATTTCCAAGGGTCTGACATCCCGGCTCGGAAAGCTAAAGAGGATCAAACGCCTCTTGCTGGCTTTAGCAGCAATAAATTTTTACATGTCCCTCCGTTCTCCCCGTTTGTTCCGGGGCTGAGCAAACGCGGGAACGGACGGAGGGTGCCGAGCCGCTGCCTCCCGCCGCCGTTCCCACGTCGTGTTTGCGCAGCCTTATCAGTGCCGGGGGGCGGGGGTGTTTTGCACGGCGGCTCCGGCCCGCCCTGGGCGGCCCGAGGAAGGAGCCCCGCCGGCAGGGACCCGCAGCTACCCCCGTCCTCGCCCAAGGGGCGAGGGCAAAGCGGGCAGCCCCGCGGGGGGGGCTCCCGGGGCGGCAAGGGAACCGCGGCGGGGCTCGGCGAGAGGCTTGCGCAGCCGGGCGGGTCACAAGATCTTGGCGGCTGCCGGGCCGCGGCGGGGGGTGCGGGGTATCGGGGGGTGCGGGGTGTCGAGGGGAGCGTGGGAGGGGTGCGGAGAGGGAGGGGGTGTATCAGCCCGGCCGGTGCACTTAGCACCGCCTCGTCTGCCCGCCAAGCTCTCTCAAACTCGGAAAAAAAGCAAAAGATTAAAAAATCAAAACTAAAATAAAAACAAAACCCAGAAGAGGGGAGAAGCGGCGGGGCGCGCAGCCCGTGCCCAGCCGCCGTCCCGCAGCCCGCACCGGCGCAGCGCTGGCCCGACCTTTGTTTCAAAACCAATTACGTGGCAAAAGTTTCTTTTCTGTGGGGCGGGAGGAAGGTGTCCCCGCCGCGCCTCTGCCGCGGCACCGCGCTCCCGCCTCCACTCGGCGGCACCCGCCGTCCGCCCGGGAAGGCTGCGCGGCGGCTGCGCCGGGAACTCCCGACCCCTGTTCGGGTCCTGGGGCCGCGGCGCCCGCGGGGGCGCCGGGAGCTCGGAGAGGGGTGGGGAGAACGGCGCTTCGCAGGGGCCTCAGCCGGTTCCGCGCCGGGAGCGGCCCTTGCCCCGCCAGCAGCGCACCCGAGTCGGGGAGCAGAGCTGAGGTCCAGTGCCCCGCAGCTCTTCTAACCGCTCTGCAAAACTTGGGGCGGCCCGGCCGGTCGAGGCGGGCCGGGGCGGGCCCGTCGGGGCGGGCGGAGCGGGGCACCGCCCCCGCGGGCCGCGGCGGCGGCGTTTATATGGGGGCGGCGCGGGGCGTCGCGGAGTTCCCGCAGTTCGCCCGCTGCTGTGCAGCCGCCGTCGCCGCCTCGGCCCGGCACCCGCCGTCCCGCCCGCCCCGCCGGGAAGGAGACGGCACCATTTCGGATCTCAAGCAGACGGCCCTCTCCTAATCTAGTCGTGGCTTTTCCAAATCCTCCGAGGAGAGCGGGATCTTTCGGTCCTTCCTGTATTTCCGACCATTACAGGATCTAGAAATGTCGACGACACTTTTATCTGCCTTCTACGACATTGACTTCTTGTGCAAGGTAGGGAAGGAGCGTGGTTTCCCAGGCGCGACCCGGGTTGCTAGTGCTGACCTGGTGCCGGGTTGTGCAGGACAGAGCCCCCGGGCTGCTCGGGCTGGGGATCGATCGGAGCCCGGCGGGGCGGGAGGCCGACCCCCGCCCGGGACACGGGGCGTGCGGCTGCTGCTGCGGGCGGGTCGCTGTCTGACAGGTGGCCTGGGTTAAGGCAGCGCGGGTCCTGCTGCGAGGCGGCTGATGCAAGGCTGCGAGCCTCGGAGGGGCGTGCTGCAGCCTCCCCACGGCGGCTGTCAGGGTGGGTTTTTTAGTGAAGTTGCAGAGGTGCCGAGCTGCTTCGCTGGCGCCCGGTCGCCAATGTTGCGCTGGCGAGAGGAACTTTTTTTAAAGTTGCGCGTACAGCAAAGCCTGTAAGGAGGGTTTCTGCCCCGCTTGCCCTGGCACGCCAGCCTTTGCTGCAGGCCCGCTTTCGCGGCCCGCCGGGCGGCCCGACCTCCCGCAGCCCCCTGCGGTGCCTTGGCGGGGGACGCCTGGCCCCCGCGGGAGCGGGGCGGTGGGCTGGCGGTCACCCTGCAACACCCTCTCTCTCTCCCGCTCCCTGTCTCCCCCGCCCCTTCCCTCCCCTCCCCCCGCCCCCGGCAGACGGAGAAGTCCCTGACCAACCTCAGCAGCATGCTGGACAAGAAGGCCGTGGGGACCCCGGTGACCCCCCCAAGCTCCAGCTTCGCGCCGGGCTTCCTGCGGCGGCACTCGACCAGCAACCTGCCGGCGCTGGCCGGCAGTTCCAAGTTCCCCAGCCCCACCGGTTCCAGCTCTTCCTCCACCTCCTCTTCCTCCTCCTCCTCCTCCTCGTTCGGCAGCCTGAAGGAGACGGGCTCTGGTGGAGGCGGCGGCGGCAGCAGCAGCCCCACAGCCCTGCTCAACAAGGAGAACAAGTTCCGGGACCGCTCCTTCAGCGAGAACGGCGAGCGCAGCCAGCACCTCATGCAGCAGCTCCAGCAGCAGCAGGCGGCGGCGGCCGGCAAGGGGGGCGGCTCCGGTGGGGGCGGCGGGGCCCCCATCAACTCGACGCGCTACAAGACGGAGCTGTGCCGCCCCTTCGAGGAGAGCGGCGCCTGCAAGTACGGCGAGAAGTGCCAGTTCGCTCACGGCTTCCACGAGCTGCGCAGCCTCACTCGCCACCCCAAGTACAAGACCGAGCTCTGCCGCACCTTCCACACCATCGGCTTCTGTCCCTACGGCCCGCGCTGCCACTTCATCCACAACGCCGACGAGCGCCGCCCGGCGCCCGGCGGCGGCACGGCCGCCCCCCCCGCCTCCGCCGCCGCCGCGGGGCACCACCACCCGCACCACCCGCCCCCGCACCCCGCCGGCAGCACCGGCGACCTCCGCGCCTTCGCCCCCCGCGAGCACCCGCTGGGCGGCGGCGGCTTCGGGCATCCCCGCGCCGGCGAGAGGCCCAAGCTGCACCACAGCCTGAGCTTCTCCGGCTTCTCCGCCCACCAGCACCACCACCAGCACCACCACTCGCACCCCCACAGCGCCGCCCCGCCGCCTCCGCCGCCGCCCGGCGGCCGCCTGGACGCCGCCCTGCTGGAGAGCCCCGGTGGGTCGCGCACGCCGCCGCCGCCCGCCTCCGCCTCCTACTGCGAGGAGCTGCTCTCGCCGCCCTGCGCCAGCAACACCTTCCCTTTCACGGGGCAGGAGCTGGGCAGCCTCATCGCCCCCCTCGCCCTCCACGCCCAGAACTTCGCCGCTGCCGCCGCCGCCGCCTACTACCGCTGCCAGCAGCAGCCGCCGCCCCCCGGCGGGGGCTGCCCGCCGCCCCCCGCCTCGCCGCCCTTCAGCTTCCAGCCCCTCCGCCGACTCTCCGAGTCGCCCGTCTTCGACGCGCCGCCCAGCCCCCCGGACTCCCTCTCCGACCGGGAGAGCTACCTGAGCGGCTCGCTCAGCTCCGGCTCCCTCAGCGGCTCCGAGTCGCCCAGCCTGGACTCGGGCCGCCGCCTGCCCATCTTCAGCCGCCTCTCCATCTCCGACGACTAGGGGGGACGGGCGCCCGGCCCCCCGCGGCTGCCGAGCAAGTAAGTTCACAGCGAAGAAAGCGAATCCTCTCTTCTGTCTTTTTTTTTTTTTTTTTTATATATCTATCTATATATACACCGAGAGCTGAACAAAACAAACAACAAAAAAAAAGCATTTTGCAAAAGGGCAAATGACACGAACTGAACAAACCTATTTTTATAGAGAGACCTTGGAAGAAGGGGATTTTTGTTTCGGGGTTGTTTGTTTGTTTGTTTGTTTTCGTTGTTCTTTGGAGACAAGTTATGATACGCACCAGCAGCAGCCATTCCATCTGTGTTCCAAAACAAAACAAAAAAGCGTTAGAAAAGACGCCACCAGAAAGCAACAAACAATCCGGGGAGCCTGAGTCGTGCCTGTCCAGCTCCTCCAAACCTTCAGACACACACGACAAAAGTCACAGACTAGTTTGTCTTTCAATCCAGTTCGAATAAAAACACAGACCGTACTAAACGTATAAGCTTTTAAAAGAGAGGAAAAAAAAAAAAGAAAAATCCAACATCCTGCCAAGAATATGCCTTGATAACAACCTTCTTTTTTTATATATCTATATATTATTATTATAACAAATGCTAAAACCTTCATTCCAAAGTTTAATATTGGTTCCATTGCCACCACTTAGTGGATGTTTGGCTTAGAACAATTTTTTTTTTTTCGTTGTTGCTTTATTTGGAAGCACTCAACTGAGTTTAGTTTGTAATTGTTGGAGAATAACTGCTGATTTTTTAAATTTTTTTAGCTGTTTTGAGTTGATTGCATGAATGAGTCACTGCACACAACTCAATATGAAACTATTTAACTTATTTATTATCTTGTGAAAAGTATACATTGGTAATTTGTTCATACTGTATTTATCGGGTATGATGAAAAGCAATAGATATATATTCTTTTATTATGTTTAAATTATGATTGCCATTATTAATCGGCGAAATGTGGAGTGTGTTCTTTTCACAGTAATATATGCCTTTTTGTAACTTCACTTGGTTATTTTATTGTAAATGAGTAAAATTCTTAATTTAAGAGATTGTATGTAATATTTATTTCATTAATTTCTTTCCTTGTTTACGTAAATCTGAAAGATTGCATGGTTTCTTTATAGAAATCGATCTCGATGCTGTGGAAGTAGTTTGAGGAATTTCTGAGTTTTAGAATGTAAATGGTTGTAGCCCGTCCGAGTTGCAAAAGAAAAAGAACAAAAAAAGAAACCAACAACAACAACAAAAAGAGACTGACTTAGCAATCAGACTTCAAAGTGGCGAACCTAATTCAGACTAGTTTAAAGTAACCAAAAAGTATTTTTGTTGCCTAACTCCACCAATCACACTGTGATATAGTCTCAAGTATGTAGCAATAATTGGGGGTCCCAGTATTATGTCTCACAGTGCCTTCTTGAGGGTCCATGCTTGCCTTAAATATCTCTCAACCAAATAAGTATTTTTCTTAATGCTTGAGATAATTTGAATGTAGGGATGGGTTTTTAACTACAGCAAAATTTTGCCACTCTTTATTTTATAAGAATGGAGGCCATCTTTGGATCTGAAACTTTATACAGTACATGAACATATCTTGTTAATTTCTGATTAAATTCCAAAACGTGTAATGTTTATTTTTCCTTATGTAGAAAGTCGGGAGTTTTCCAAAACTTTCCTGGACGGTGGATGAATGAGCAGTAGCTTAGTTTTGTTTGTACATAGGTACAGATTGAGCACTATGTACTCTTTTGGACTACTTTAACAGAAGTATGTTTTGAATGTAACTAAAGGATAAGTCAACTTGAGTTGTAATATATTTTTCGGGAGTCAGTTCACTACAAATTGTGTGAGACTGTAAACTTTGTACTGTAAATGTTTTGTAGTTCTCCCAATAAAATTTTTTTGGAAAAAAAAAAAGAGAACACTTCACACTGTTGAAGCCCTGTCTGCCAGGCAGCGAGTATTTCTTGCTGAACACCACCACCACCACCACCCCCCCAGTCCCAAATATGTCTAGCTACAGATTAACCAGTTTGCACTGCAGCTCCTGTCCACTCCTGCAGCAATCACTGGTTGCGAGCCAAAGCTAATACATGCTTCCAGAAGGTTCGGGACTTTTAGTGGTGTGCTGTTTGCTGCTGCTTTTTAAAACTTATTTTTGTTTCAGAAGGGGGGAAAGGATCAAATCTTTGCTGCTTGCAGCTTAACAGGTGGAGTGGAAAAACCTAGTAATGGCATTTATCAATTGCATTGCTTATGGGGATGTGTGAGCATGCCATTAGCCTTCCTGCCTTTTTTTGGGGTAAGGAGGAAATGGCAGTTTGGGTAATAAAAAGGCATAATTAAGGTTTACCCTTTGTCCCAAAAGCTTTCTTCCTCTTCACTTGCAGGAATGTGGACTTCTGCCTCAATGCTTTCATCACCCAGCCCAGGGCATATCGGTGTTAATCAGGCTAGCATTAAATGTGTTAATCAGTTTTCAGGGCTTGGGTTTTAAACAAATTGCCTTTCTGAGTGTATATAACAAAATACTTGGCAACCTGGGGACTCTGTATTCATTAATAGTGGAGGAATTTTAGCTAATAACTCCACAACTTGGTCCCTTATTCCAATCAGTCCCTTAAACTTTTAAGTAATTATCTTTACTGGCTTATTTTTTGTTCTTTTGTCATACTAATAATAAATGTTGTGAACATTATGGCATCTGTGTGCTGCCTGGACTGCTGCAGTACTTTCTATAAATACAAGACAGAATGTAATACCAGTGCCATATGTTTGTGTAACAAACCTTGGACTGACTCTCAGTTTAAAATTAAAACAAACGTAAGCAATGTATGACAACACAGTCCAGCAATCAGCCTTTTTTTTTTTTATGGATTGGTCTGATGTGTTTGTTCAGAATCGCTCGCTTTGACTCTCAAACCAATTTCTGAAGAAATTTCTTTTTTGAGCTGCCTGCACAGTAGCACCAAGCATGGCCGGGTCCTTCCATGGGCATCCCTGGGACAGGTACCAGGGCTGCAAGGAGGAGGCATTTGCCAGGATTTTGCAGGAATGGAGTAGCTGTTGGTTTTGCTGGCGTCTTAAGCTGATGTCTTAGCCCACCTTAGGGATTTTGAAACTAATTGTCAAATGGTGTTAGTTAGGAGTGCAGGTCTCTTTTTTAGCTTCAGATTTTCTTTCTTCCCTAGGTGTTTTTTGCTTCCCTTCATTGCCCACCTCTTCCTGTAAGCCTGCCTTTTTCCTGCCATGGTAGATAAGGGCCTTACTTATTGGTGTATTTCCCTTATCTAGGACAGCTGTACTGCATCAGCACAGCACTTTCATCTTCCCTGCGGTTTTCTGTTGCTCGAACAGAATCTGGGTGAGGGTGCTGGGGTTGGCTGCCGTGTCTCCTGGCTGGAAGAAGAGCTCTGGAAGCTTGTCAGCAGCTGCCCCGCATGAAGCACAACTGCATTTTGTGTGTCAAAAAGGCTGTCAGGACGGGATGGGTGACAGCCCGCGAGTGTCTCCCTGAGGGCTGGTGGTGTGCCAGTCTGGGAAGAGCAGGGCCTGAGCCACCCACGGTCCTGGTCCTGCTCCAAGTCAGTGATGCTCCGAGGCCACCCGCCCCGCACCCTGCCTGGTTTGTATCTGCAAAAAGTGTACTGCAAAACAATCTGTGGCAGCGTTATGTGCTGCTGGTCAGAAAACCAGGAGTCCTTGAACTGGGAAGATAAGTGTCTGTTTCTTGTGCTGCACAATCAAGTGTTAACCTTTAAACTGGTGACTTATGTTGTTGATTTAAGGAAATGTTCTCTTGGTTTCATTTCAAAACTCAGCAAAGCGTGTAAAGCTGGTCAGACCATTCAGAAATTTCCTGATACCTTGCAATAAATCGATAAATGCATACAAATAAACGGATTTTCGTCAAGAGCTTTGGGTAGAGAAGGAACTCAGGGTCTCTCCTATTGCCCATTAGAGGTGTGATACTTCTCTGGATTTGGAAAATGGGGATTTTACTAATTATTGCTTAGGACTGAGTATTGCATGCTTATTGCAGAAAAGACTTAATTTTGTTGAAATAGGTGTAATGATACAGATCTTGAAATAGGAATTAACGTGGCTTGGTAGGATCATTAGGGGGTTTTCAAATGTATTGAATCAGCAGTTTTGATGTTTATGCCCTAGTTCTCTGAGGATCTTGGAGGGCTTATTTGTTTGGGTTTTCTCAGTTTGTCTTTTTCAGGTAAAGTGAGTGCGCTGTAACTGGTGCTTTTGCCTTCCCTGGGCTTTGAGGTTTGCTGCCTGACCCAAGGTAATACAAATTAAACCTGCTGCAGCACACAGCTGAACTGGTTGTGCACCACCGAAAGTAGTCCCAGCAGTGTGCCACGAAGCACAGGAATGTTTCTCTTTGCTTAGCCCACCACAGTTGAAACCTGAGCGAATCTCTATACCCCCAGGTACACCCCCAGTTCAAGTGTAGAGGCTGGAACTGCAGCATGCTCTGGGTCGGTCGTGGAATAGGGCTCATGGCCACCAGAGGCTCCTCTCTCTGCTCTGCTGCTGAATGCAGGCTGCAGCAAACCAGTACCTCAGTGGGTAAAAACATAGGCAGGGGGTGAACCCTTTTCCAGAACGTCATTTAAATGTCCAATGTGACTCTTAGTTTTTTTTAAAAAAAAAAAGTATTGTCTTCCCTCTGCTTGCTTCTCCCATCACATTCCAATTAGGTGTGCAGCTCAGATTTTTATTTTTTTTTAAAGGGTGCATCTGAGAAAATAATTTTCAAAGAAGGCCCAACATTTCATTTTTGTTTATGATCAAGTTGTACTTTTTTAAAAATTATTTTTATTTTGCTAGTTTAGCAGTAAAGCTAAGGGACTTGTACTGTATGTTTTTAATGTGTGGTATGTCTTTTCTTGCTGACCTTGAGCATGAATCTTACTTGACAGAGCTGCAGGTGGGGATGCCCTGTCATTCATAAGGTGGCACATTTCAGGTTTTGCCTGCTGAGCCAACAGATCTTGGCAGCACATAAGCTCTGGAAATTGAAACTTCACTTTTTGACCCTTCAGCTTAAACTCGGTTCCTCAGTAGTTTAAAGCAAAGGTATCAGGCTTCCTGCTTTATTGCATCTGAAGTGTAGTTACATCATCCCTTCTGCCAAGCCTGCAGCTGGTTGGTACCTGCCCAGAGAGGGGCAGGAATATCCTGAATGACCACAGCCAGATCTGCAAGGGCTCATTTGCTGAAGAGCTAAGTGGAAGGTTGGGATGAAAATGATACACTAGAGGTGATGTGTAGCAGTCTGCCTCCAGCAGAAGAGAGCAGCTTCTCTGCTCTGCTCCTCCCTGGCCCTTTCTTACCCCATCCCTGAACCAGTTTGGGTCCTTGATCCATCTGCCAGAGCACCCCAGCACCCTGCTCGCCACTTGCACCCCATGTCTGGGGATGGGTTTGTGGTCCACTGCCACTAAAAGGTCCTCTTGCCTGCAGACAGCTCTGACACTCTCCACCTCTGTTTGGGGGTTGATACATTTTATTAGCCAGGGAGCAAGGAAAAATCGGTGTTTTCTGACGGAGTAGAGTTGAAGTGGGTTAGTAAAGAGTCTGGTGAGTTTCTGTATTGGTGATGATAAATTACTCACATAGACCTTGAGTATTTCATTTGCCGTTTGTCGTGATGCCGACATTTAAGGGAAGGCTCGGATCAGGGCAGGGCTTAATCAATGAGAATGTATCCCTGAGTAGTTCTTTTTTTCTGGTTTACTGGAAATCAAATAATGGTTGTGTGGCAAAGCTCTGCATTATCTGAGAAGTTCTGAACGTGAAAGGAAATGCTTGTTATCAACTGGCATAGATTTAACAGGTTGCGTAATTTTTGCAGCCTGAAGAACTGCACTGAAGAGCATTGATTTGTAGGTCTAATTCCTCCAATAATACTAAGAATTTAATGTTGGAGAGAGGATGGTAGAGGTAAAGGGAGATTCCTCCCTTGAGGACTAAAGGGTCTTGTCTCTAAAAAGACTTTTTTGTCTCAAAGCTTAACCAAACAGGTACAGTAATTTCATCTCTCCTTTCAAAGAGATATAATGGATCTGTTAATGGAGACATTTTGGGGTGAAACCCCCAAATTTGCATTCCTGAGGAAAGCAGGCAAAATTACCCTGACAAATCTGTCTGTTGCTGAAGAGGGATAGATGACATCTGCTGAGTAATTTCTATTCTGTACACCATCTGAGAAGGAAATACAGGGTAATTTAACCCCCCTTTTTTCTACCATGGTTAATAACATAAACAGGGAGCTGGGTATGCTGAAATCTAAATACGAGGGTCCTATATCAATGGATTATTACCTTATCTTTTCTGAATGACGTTCACTTGAATACCTGGAATCGTAATGGCTACTCAAGATAAGAAATGGAGGGAAATTCAATAACAGTAAGAGGCCTGGTAATTTAGGAGATCTTGATTAGCCTTCAGCTGCGCCTAAATGCTGGAAAAGGATTCCCTGGACTGTATGCAGAGGGAGATGAATTGCATTGTGGAAACCATTCCCTCCTTGCAGAGGAGCACTAGCAACTGGCTTTTTGTGATTATTAAGGCTTTCTTGTATCTACATATATATGTGTGGACCTTCTGACTCTTCCACGAATGACCATTTTTCACCCTAATTTTTATTTGCTTAAAAATTCCAGCTTTGCTGGCTGTGGATAGCTGGTAGCTCTGGCCTCTGTAGTGGTCTCAGAGCTCTTGCTGGCTTGGGGGGGCACAGAGTGAGTGGTGCACGTGCCTCTCTGAATCTCCTAAACACCATCAAATCTGAATTTGGACTTCCTCTTCTTGGTAGAGGCCCTCATCCAGCTAACGACAGTGCGTGGTGCTTTGCTGGTGAGGGTGGGTGAGCGAGCAAGGGGAAAGAAAAAGAGTTTGGTGGTGACCCATCCAGCTGCCTGCCCTGGCAGGGCCCATGAGCTGGCCTGAGACCTTGCTGCTGCCCAGCAGCCCAGTGGGAATGGTGGACGTGCGTCAGAGGGAAGGCCCAGATATCTGCTTCTGGGGCAGCAGAGCCCCGGGTCAGTCTGTGCCCGTCGTGTGCCTGCAGCGGGGTGAGGGCAGGTTGTTCCTTGTGCTGGGTGCCGCCTGGCTCTGCTGCAGCAGCCTGAGCTGGCAGGGTGCGAGACGGGCTGCTGCCCTGCAGTTCAGGGGGCTGAACAGCACGCTGTAAATCTTAGGAGACGAGTTCAGTGTTAATAAATACTTTTTTTAAAGGTCAGATTAGATGAGGAATGCAGCGATTTGCCAATCCAAATGAATGCTAACTCTAAAAAGACAGGAGTTTGTTTTCTGCCGAGATGAGTGCTCTGATCTGGACTCATCCCGTGGCCTTGTGGCTGTGGAACAAAAGCACGAGCGAGGGCAGGAGTATGTGAGTAACGTGAGACTCTGGACCTCCACTTTCAGCATCAGTGCAACTTTATAGGGACTTGAAATGCTAGTGAAACTGCAGCCTGGGTTATGATCCGTGGGGGTGTTTTTCTGCATACGTGGTTGAAATCCCAGGATGTATCAAGAGATGTCCAGGGGACAGGAGGAAGCAAAGCCTCGTGCAGCAAACTCTATTGAGCTTTCTGGAGCTGAACCTGAATATTTTTTCTCAGTTTGGCTGTTTTGTGTTTGGGGAAGTGTGGCTGGGGAGACTGAGGAAGTGATGTTGAGGAAGGGGAAGCCTGGAAGCCCGGAAAAGATGTCCCCTTGGAAGGGGTGCACACCTCTGAGCTAATATCAGCATGAACACCAGGTCATGACCTCTCCTGTCTACTCAAAGTATTTCCTGTGGTAACCTGCATCTTAAAATGAAATTCAAGATGGAGTTTAGAATTCATAGCACAAAAGTGAATACTAAACAATTTCCTTCAGGAGCATTGCAAAGCAAGTAATACGCATCTCATTTTATGGGGTCTATCTCCATCTGCAAATATAAGGCAAGCCAAAATGAAAGGCTGTCATTTAATGTCTGTCACATTTGCAAAAAAACGTGTTTTGATGACTGTAAACAAAGCATGGGGCTGGTTAATATTTCCAATAATACAACTCTTCTACTGTCACAAATGATCAGTCATAAGAAGCTGAAGGGATGACACACCTGAAATCTCCAGATCTGCTGAAGAGGGTGAGAGCAGCTCATTAGAAACTTTCTCTCCATTTTCCCATCCAACAGTGGATGTGGGCACACAATCATGGACAAACGTGGATTGGGTTGGTATGACTTAAAGAAGTATGTCCCAAAAGTTCAGCACCTGGGGAGCTGGTAGAACTTGGAGGAAATAATCCTAACTCTTAAAATGTTTACAGAAATTCAGCTTGACTGGTGAGCACTATGTCCTGTGGCAAGACTAATGGCAAGAGATTTAGAAATGGATTCCTTCGAACCACTGGTAAATATGAGCTTTCAAAGACGTTACATGAATATCACAAACAGTGGTGTATATATCATGTATAGGCAATGATATATACATTAGGCAATACTAAACTGATCTGGGGAGCAGCCCCTTGTAGTTTAATGTAGAATAGGTGCTATTAGCTTGGTAGGAACAAATAAAATGTGATGATGAATTAAAAAAAAGTTGATTCACTGTTAATAACTGTAAAGATGGTAAATTTAGATGAGATGTACAGATTTATTTCTTAAAATGCATGTTACCAAAACCTTCCAGAACATAGAAACTTCCATGTATGTTTTATGTCCTGAAAAACAGTGTTGGGGGTGTGTCACTGAATCAAGAAGCCCTGGTTCTTGCAGAGGCACATCCTGTTGTCAGATGGACTGCAGCCTTTGCCGAAGAGCAGGCAGTGGAACGAGTCTGTGCTCCCAGCTTGCTTTCACCATTCAAAACTGGGAAGAATTTGACTCAGAGTATAGCTAGGATTGAATCTGGAGGAGACCCTTTTGGGACAGTAAGGCCAGGAGGGGCAGGATCCTGCTCAGGCCTTTACTGCAGAGGTGCAAGTGTTACTTTAGCATACCAGAGATATATTTGCTGCTGGTTTTACTCATTTTGATTGTTTTATTCAAAAATACTATTTAGCCTTACAAAGACTGCTCCTGGCATTATTGAATTGGAGACCTTAATCCAGTACTCAGTATTTGATTATAAATTGCCTCAGCTGTTTACCAGGGGCTCTGGGAGCTCAGCTGGCCGTAGTTTTTACCATAATGTATAGCAGGAGTCCCCAGTGAGTGTCTTGAAGCCTGGAAGAGCTGGTAACCTACCAGGTGAAGGTAGTTGTCTTGCTTATCTCTGCCCTAAAACAAGAGACTATTGGTTCTAGGTGGGATGCTCCCCTTGGGTCAAGCTGTTTCCTAGGCTAAGATTTGGTATCTAAGCAAGGGCATGTGTATTGAGAAAACAAAGGAAAGCCTCTATGAGGCGAAGTTCTTGATCTTCTGATAGGAGCCATGAAGGGAGAAGGATTTGGTTGGGTTTCTTTGCTTCTTTTTGTTAAACAGCATTTTATAATGTGGAGTGTTTTCAGCTTTCAACTCTGAAAACTGACTGGAAAGAGCAATTGGTCAAGCGGTGTGGAATTAATAGAGATCAAGCAGGTAGTGTTGTACAGATGGTGAAGGCAAATGCTAAGTGTCTCAGGAAGGCTTCCTTGAAATTACAGGAAATGTACTTTCTGTAACTCCAGAACTAGTAGTAGAAAAAGAGAGGGGGGTGGAGATTAGCCAGTTAGGACTACAATAACATAGAAAAAAGCAAAACTTAATATTTCATGGTTGTGCCGTCCTTTGCTTGCATAATGCTATCATCTTGTAAGTTAGAAACCACAGTGTGTAAATAGCTTTGTTGCCTTGGCTGCATGGAGAAAAGCAAAAGAAGTTGTAAATACTATTGTATGCAACTTCCCCTTCCCCTTGTACTGCATCCAACATAAAAGAAATAATTCACTAAAGCATTTGATATCCCACAGCCTCTTGGTATAGTTAGCTTTTTGGTCCATCATTTTATTATTTTGGACACTTCCCAGAGACTAAAATGTTCCAACAGAACCTAGTCTCATGGAATTTGTTCAGCATTCTCTGAATGAGCCCAGTTACATCCAGGTGGAAATGCTTGTACTTCTAAATGACTTGCTGAGACACAGCAGTCCTGATGAGCTTTGGGTGAAAGGAAGGTCAGGTTCCCAGTAGGTAGTAGAGCCTATGACTACTGCTTCCCATGGCTTTCCACCACTCCTCAGTGGTTTTCTTCCAACTCAGTGCACAGCCTGCAAGTAGCCTTGGGTCCCACGCCCTAAAGGTGTCCCATGCTGGCTGGTTTCCTCCATTCATGTGTGCCCGTGTGCTCTGTTCCTGCATATTGTTTTTGTCTTGCCAACTCTGACACAGGCAATAACTGTATCTTCATGTGGGTGTTCAGCAACTTCAGTGGTCTTTTCTAATCCATCATAAAATACACTGAACTGTGGCCTTCATGTTTCCAAATACATGGTCTCCAAAGGACCTTGTAAATCCCTCTGCATTACAGCACATTTTTAGCTGGCTAATGACTGTAGTATAGCCATAGAGTAGATGCCTTGTGTCTCTGTTATGTATATTGTGCTTTAGTTAGAAATGATCTTCTGGTGTCTGAAAGGGCCAAGGCAGGAGCATGTGTTTTTCCCTTTACTTGACTGAAGCTATGCACAAGTGCACCAACACTTATTTGCTGTATTTCTTTGCATGTGTTCACTGAACTTTCTCACAACAGACTTTGGTTTGTTTGCTAAAAAGTGGAGTGCAGTTGCTGCAGTTTGTAGGGTTATGTGCCTGGGCTCTCATTTAAATTTTATCAACTTCCTCAATTTGTTATTCTGAGTGTTAACCTTGCATTTTGTCTATATATTCCCTCATGGAAAACATGTAGCCTGGCATTAGTCACAGGAACACCAGATTTCTGTAGAGGGCAAGCAGCAACCCCATTCCAAGTTGTGCAAAGCTGTTTATTGATCTTGTGATTGTAGAAATGAAAGAGCTGTCTATGTTTTAGCTGGGCTGGTGTGTGGTATGTGTGGCAGTATACATTTACACATGCATATGTGTTTTATGCATTTATAGCTGATATATTTAAATATAGGTGTTTATCTAATGTGTATTTGTAATAGATAGGTATTTAATAATAGCAACTTAGGGATCATGCCATCCATTTGGCTTCAATGTGGGCAAACACCTTGGTCTGTCATGAGGTGCAAGATACTGGTAGAGGGTAGAATTTCTTGTGTAAGGATAGATTGAGAGGCTGCTGGTGACACTGTATACGAATACTTACACAAATCAGTGACTTGTCATTACCTGAGCCATCATGTTTGATAGAAAAAGCAATGATTTCACTCATGCTGTGTGATGATCTTTTATCAGGCTGTGTATGTTGCTGATGGGTAACGTGACATTTATGACAGGTTGGTGAATGTGACAGTTGTGGCTGCACCCTCTTTAAAGTCATTATCAATACAACAAGTGTTGTTCAACATCTGACCATTATATTCTATTACATAACTTTACATTCTGGCAGCAGAATTCCAAGCAGATGCTGATGCACTGTTAGAGGGGACCTTGTATTATTAAAGGGTACCTTGTATTATTTGTGAAGAAGTTGGAAAGAGGTTCTGAAGTTACAAGGGAAACTTTCCATGACTGAAAAGTGTTACAGTGTGCACTTGCCTTGTATCTCCTGGATCTTCATATATAGTTGGATGTATATTAATAATCTCGGAGCTGCCAGGCATCTGCTTCGTCTCCACACCATTATATCTATTTGTCCAGAGTGGCAGCTTTGTCATTCTTGAGCTTATTTATTGCTAGGCTAGTTCAACTTAGGCATACTGTGCTCCAGATTTTCTGATCTCCTTATTACTTGACCTGGGGTGTTAGGCTTTGCTTGGTATTGCACAGCTCTTCAGGAATCAGTTTTCTGTCTTGCTGTTCTGGCTTGTGTGGGCATGCTTCCAGGGCTTCAGTCCTGATTTTCTTCTTTCCCCTTTCAGTGTGGGAAACTGAGAACTACTTTGGATCAATAGGAAGGCTTTCTCGGGAAGAAGGCTGCTTCATATGTCTGTGTTAGGCGATAGAGTTTTTGCAGCAAGGGTTTTTTCTCTTAGACACCAGGGAGGCCGTGTTCCTATTTTCTCACTGACCTCTATTGAAATAAATGGAAATGCTTGGGTGTAGGCTTAAGTGTAGGTGTATTTGTATTTGGACAAGCTGTGATGGTTAATGTGGTTAATATTCAATCACTCTTGTGTCATTATTGAGATGAGGTGACCACGTAGTGCCCCCTTATATGGCAGTTCCTAGATGGATGTGATGAATCCAGTGTCTGCTGGTGGAGTTACAATATTCCCCTGTTGGTCTGAAGTGCTATACTGAAAACAAGGTTAATTTAAGAAGACATTATGCTATTTCCCCTTTTTCCCTCCCTTCCATCAACCCATAATGACTCATTCGTGGCACCTGAGGATGGTTAGCATCTTTTATGTACATAACACTTGGTGGTTGTAATTGGTGTGTGGTTTGTCAATGATTATTTACTTGGGTATGGAAGGACTTACAGATATTATTATTGATGCCAGTTCTAATAAGAGGTTATTCAGCTGGCAAGGAGTTTTTGAGAGTAGTCCTTTAAGAGGATATATAGTTTTAGGAACCAACAAGAGACCATCATGCCTGCCTCTTCCTTGCAGCTATTGGGAGCCTGCTGTAAGAGGGAGCCCAGTTCTCTGATTCAATCACATCTGCAACCAGTGTGCCAGCATCTTCATTTGGGCTGGATGACTTGTCCTCTGGGCTCTTGAAGATGTAAATTGGGCTTTAGCATAGAGGAGGTGCATCTCTGCATTAGAAGTGCACCAGAAGTTGACTTTGGTCTGTACTTCTGAGGGATGTTGCCTGAGACACTGGCCGTGTTAGAAGTAGACATTGTCTTTAATAGCAGTGGATGTCATTAAAAATGAGAGTGGAAAAAACCAGCAGCTCATGTTTTTGTTTGCTGCCTCAATAATTCTAATGCCAGTTCTGGTGAGAATCTCTGCTTTCTCAGAATTTGTAGTGTCTAGTGGAGGGGACAGTGGTCTTAAAACCTGGGTGCCCTGAGTCTAGGCTGCTGAATTTTTAATCTTGTTGTGATCTTGCACAGACTTGCCCTTCCTTGTTTTTATTTCCCTTCAGTGCAGATGGCCCAAGGCATACCTGCTTCGCAAAGCATTTTGAAAACTACAGAGAAAAGGATACCTCTAGCATGGTAAATCACTCTTGCATATTTGACATATTTGCTTGTACAGTTCTTAAAGGTGTGCACCTCCAGCACGTTTCCAGGCAGGAGTAGCCAAATGCTGTTACTCGGGACTGTACCACAGCTCTGAGAGAGAGAGAGAGAAAAGGTGTGTGGCATAGTTTTGGGAGGGGAAGCCTTCTTTAAAGCTGCAGTGGCTGCACTCAAATGGCAAGGAGGTAGAAAATCCTGCTAAACACTTGTTTTTTTAATTATTTGTTTCACCCATCATTTTTAAACTAATCTACATTGATGTGTTCCTTAGGGACATGGTTTAGTGGTGGACTTGACAGTGCTGGGTTAACAGTTGGACTTGATGATAATCTTAAAGGTCTTTTCCAACCAGAACAATTCTATATACACTCACTAGTGCAGAAAGTAAGCCCAGTCTACAAAGCCTTGGTAAGAGGCTTTCAAACCTCTGGGGACTCTAAGGCAGGGATCAAACTGTCTCTTGCACATTTGGGATGCAAAACCCTTTTGATTGCGTCTGAAACGAAAGTGACTTGTTGAGTCGTTGACTTTTATTACCACTCTGTTTAGTGACTGTAGATCTTTGCTTCCCATTGACCTTGTGTTCCAGACACTAAGCCTTCGTAATGTTGACGATCTATTAATCTTAATATTTATCCTCAAAATACATAAAAAGGAATTATGACCTTGGCATAAGAAATGAAAATAAATAGGTAATGGAAGCTATTATTTATTTTTTCAACATTTGCATTCTGTGTAAGACTTCACAAAGTGTTTTTCTAACATTAATTCATTTCTTCTAACACTCTGATACCCCACTGATTTGTTCTTAAAATACTCCTTTCCGCACAGCAAGCTTAGTGCTTCACAGACCACCCAGAACAATTGTACTTAAACTGCAAGCCACATACAGTGATTGGGCCTTTTTAAAGTTTTAAATAATATTGTGTTTTCCTTGACTTTTTAAAAATTAAAGCTTATGTTTTATATGTGAGATTTTAGAGGATTAAGAAAGGGAGTGGCTGTTCTTCTCCTATTTGCTAAACCCACCGGGGGGTATTTAGCCTGATCTCATTTGAGCTCATGTTTGTCTGACAGAGCTTACTCTAATGTCAGAGGTATAAACTGTACCTATGCAAATAATAGATGTATTTGCTCATGCTAAGGGATTGATTAGTATGTGTCCATCAGTGGCTGTCAGTACACATTCTCTGTCTAGCTAGGCTTTTCCCATCTGTGGGTTGTTTCTGCAGCAGAATTCTGCTCTTTCTTTAAATTCACTAAGAGTCCCTCCAGCTTTGGTTTCAAGAGTGTAAATTCAGTTTTAAAGTATGCCATACTGGAATAAGTTGCCATGCTTGCAGCTCAAGGAAGTAGAGGCGAGGTACAATAGGCAGTGAAATGGCAGTCAGACCAAACCAAACCTGGGGTAAGAACCCACCATGCTGGTGCCCTCCTGCTCAGCAGCCACGTGTCCCTGGCACAGCTCTTCTACCTGCACTTGGCCAGAGATACAGGAGCTCTTGGGATGCTCAGGGAACATTCACTAGGAGAAACAACACACTTGCCCATGTCATTTTGGCAACAGCTACTCAGTGCAGTGGTGGCATGTTCACCATCCCCTGGTAAAGAATTAAAAGGCAAACCCAATGAACTAGAACAGCCCTCAGGGAGTTATATGATGTGATGCACAGCCCTGCCCCCGAGGGGATGCAGCAGCGAGTATGTGTGGGGAGAAGGCTGCTTAAACTGACACTGAAAAAACTATCTGCAAAACTGCACGTTGGCTCCTCACACAGCACTTTTGCTGTCTTTTAGCTAGGGTTACGTAATTGTGCAGAACTTCCTAATTTGTCACTAGAGAGGAATTTCCATCTCAGAATATTTAGTAGATGTGTAAATACAAGAGATCTACATTCTTGAGGATGTTTTGCTGACAAAGTACACCTACGTGGATTTTCTTTTAAATTGCACTCTCAATGGAGAATTCTTCTGGCCTTTTGGGGATGCATTCTGTATTATACTTTGAGATGGATAGAATGCTAAAGTATATTTCAAATTTTCTGCCATTTCTTGCTCTCTTGACAATAGTTTAGTCGTTTAGTGAACTCAGAAGAAGCAATAATTAGACTTGCCTCCTATAAGCCAATCTACAGTAAATATTGCTTCGCAGCCAACACATGACAAAACAAAAATAGTGTTTTCAAAGGAGAAAATTGTACTGCAAAGGATCCTCTAATGACTTGGGGCAATGGCTTTACCCTGGAAGAGGGCAGACTTAGGTTAAACATTAGGAATAAATTCTTCAATAGGAGGGTGGTGAGACAGTGGCACAGGTTGCCTGGAGAAGTTGTGGATGCCCTCTACTTTGAAGTGTTGAAGACCAGGTTGGATGGGGCTTTGAGCAACCTATTCTAGGGGGAGGTGTCCATCCTTCTGCAGGGGTTTTGGAACTAACTGATACTTTAAGATGATCTTTAAGGTCCCTTCCAGCTCAAACCATTCTATAATTTTATGTCTTGGGTCTCAAGACCTGAAGAGTGTTGTCTGCTACAACAGAGCCCCCCTTACCTGTAAGGTGGTGTTAAAAGCAGCTTCACAAGTTATTGTGGGAACTTGTGTTCTGTAGGATTTCTTAAGTTTATCTTGCCAAATATATGACACACCAGTGAAAAACTACTAACAGTGGGCACAAAAAGAATAATCTTAGCAGTTGCCTGTCAAACCGTCTTGGATCTCCACAGAGGCAGCTGGGAGATTGCAGCAGATGAAGAAGACACTGAGCATGTTCTCAGTGAAGGAGTTTTGGAGGTGCTGAACAGGAGACAAGGACCAAGTCGAAAGTGCATCTGGGTTGCAAAGAGGGAAGGGAAAGTCTGTTCTTGGTTGTTAGATAAAAGACACTCAAACACTGAAAAGGGGGAGGTGCTGGTCTTGTTTTCCACTCTGTTTTAGTGGTTATGTTGGTGATGTGTGCACAGATCAGTTATAAAAGTGACTGCTGGAGCATGTGTTGGGAAGCTTGAGGTCTGCTCGTGTTGGCAGCACTGGAGCTCAAGTTATCCTCTAGTCCCATCTGTCCTAGGGAGCCTTTTGCTACAAAAAGGCTAAATCAGAGGCATCACTGAGTCAGTGGTGATGATGCAAGCAGCTGGCTCAGGTAACTTGTGCCCTGTCACACAACATGGAGCACGACACTCTCCATAGACTGCTTAGGAGGCCTCAGAGTTTCCTGCTGCCTTTCCAGGCAACTGCATCTTCTGTGGTGCAGGTTATGAGCCACCACAGAGCTAAGTCAAATACTGGGCCCCCCAGTTGGGCCTAATCCTTCTATACAGGCCACAGATATTTCCAATATCAGTGTGCCTTGGGCTACTGTGCTCCTTCTAGGCAGCTTCTTGAGCCTGGTTCCCGGAATGGCTTTTGTAAATTACACTGGAAAAACAGCATGAAGCCTTCAAAGCCAGCTGGGGAAGAAACTTTCTCAGCAGAGCTCAGATACCAGTAAAGCAGGTTGCAGCTTGGTTGTCATTTGCACTGAGTGTCTCTCACTGTGGGGAAAATTAGAAGAAACTATTATTTTGAATTCTCTCATTAAGTGATGATTGATAAGAGCTGTTCATCACAGGGAAACTAACCCAGGAGTCAACAGGTGCATCTTCTGCATTCTGCAGCCAGTCATGGTAAAAAATGAGAGAAAACACAACAGGTTATTCTGATGTGACATGCAGTACCTGGGAACAACAACTGACAAGTCCCAATTTGTGTCCAGCTGCTTAAAAACTACCACCCAGTTCAGTATTATCCTTCTGCCCTCGGGGGAGCTTGTCCTGTGAGAAGAGTTATTGATGGCCGATTTCAGCATTCCTCAGGGCTGTGCTCATGGTGAAATACCTGCCCCAAGTCCTGATGTCAAAGTAAATGATCTCTGCATCATGAATAAGAAATACTTTTATTTAATGTATTCCCTTTGTCTATCATCTCAATTCTTATATAAATCACTCCTTTTTTTAAGCTTTCTGCATGGAAATATCACAAGTTTGAGCTACAAGTCTTAGCAGAGGTGATGCTACAGTGTTTTCAAGTTCCATTACACGACGGACTGCATTATGTGTTTTTGTGCTCTTAGTAGTTACCAATTTAAATCTGATTAATAATCCATGTTTCATACAACCTTCCTGATTAAACTACAGTTTCCTCGCACTCCCAAGAGCTTTTCAAAAGGGATCTTACTCATTCTCAGGTTTCTTCTGGATTGTGGGGGGCTGATAACAGAGGTCATGGTAGGGGTTGTATGGCCGGTGGGTGTGTTCAGGCTGGCATAAGTGATGTGCCCTGATGTGCTGCCAGCTCGCTGCAGACCTCTGTCTTGAGATCCCAGAGTGGACAGGCATGAGGCTGGGGTGAACTGTCCTGGCATCTGTCTTTGCATTTCAGTGGACTTGCTGCCTAAGACCACATTGCTTGGCACGTGCTATACAGCCAAAACTTAGATATCACATGTGGAATAATGCAGCTTCATAAATGGAGACATTTCATGCCATTTATCTATCCTAGGGTAAGCACAGCTCAACCTAGTAGAGCTGGTTTACAGCTGCTGCTCCAGAGAGGCTGGGTCTCCTGCAGCTCTCATGGCATACCTAGCAATCCTTAGCAAATGTCCCAGCATTGGGGCAGCCCAGATGAATGTGAATGCCTGTGTTTGGGCGTTTTTTGTAGATAATGTGTGGTACGTACAGCAGCCTGGTAGAAGACAGGCTAAGAGCCCCTGATGATGACTATATAAATATGTATTTTAAAAAGGAGGTATCAACAGGCTTCTCTGCTTCTTGGCACATCTGTGCTCATTAACACTGTATTAGCTTCCTTTCTGCTCTGCCTCTCCCTTTCCTTTTATCTCTGACATATCAATCTAGAAACAAGGGTTGGTGGACATGTCCTTCTTCCAGAAAGGCATTTCTTTTCTCAAAAATAGGTGCATCGGTTAGTTCAGTTCTCACTCTCTTCCCAGGAGAAGAGATGTACCTTTTCTATTCCCCCTCTGTGCACGTTGTTTACATGAATGAGTATCAGTGAATTGTGACTGGAAGTATTAACCTCTGTAACCCAGAAAAGAAAACAGTATTGCCAGCTACGTGCTTAGAGTTGCATCATTATTAATCACCTGTAACTATTACCATCTGAAAAGCCATTCTTCTGTAGTTGTTTATGGCTGATTTGTGTTAGTGTATAAACACAAATAAGAGATAATCCCGTCTACCTAAATAAACAAGCTACACAAAGCCTGCAAGAAAGCAAAACTGTGAAATACTTCAGCATATACAAACTCTTAATCTTTCTGGTTTTCACCTCCATTTCTGTAAAATGGAGTAATGGGTTATCTTCTGAATTCAATTTAGATTGTGACCCCACCAAAACAAAGATTAGCTTCTAATTGTTTGGGGTGGGTTTTTTTTTGTTCTTTTGTGCTTCTACAGTGTTGATCATCAGATGCCCTGATTTCCATCAGGAGTTGGGAGTACCACTGCACAAAAAGTGTGTTGGGAGGAGTGAATATTTCGAGTGCAAGGAAAATTATGAGAGACAGAATGGCATAGATTCATGTGATACTAATTGCCACCTCTCATTGCCTCATTTGCTCTACATACGCAGATATGTCCCTCTGCCTTCAACTGTGCTTATGCAAAAAGCATGAAATGGAAGTTAGAAATGCCATTCCTACTACAGCAAAATTCAAGGCTTTTGTAATGAAGTAGGAGTTCCTGAGCTTGATTATTAAGTTATAGGATAACTAAGAAAAGAAGAACCTTTTTGGACTTTTCTGCTGTTGTGGTTGTTTGTTTTTGAAGTATATTAAAAGCACTGATCTATAGACCAAATCGTTGTGCCTGGTACATTCTGTATTTTAATAGAGGCCTTTTTACAGGACTAGGTGACTCTAAGATTTTTTTTTTTTCAAATAACAAAAACAACTGGGTGCATGAATCTCCACTGGAATTTTTCTCAAAATAAAGCTAATCCTATTCCCTTCCCCACTGCAGTTGATTCTGCATTGAGATATGTAGTGCATTTTAGGTGTTCAGCTGATGTCTATGCACAAGTGGAATTTGTAATGAAAACTTTGGTAAGCATCTTTCACAAATGTTTGAAAAATAAGGGACTTGTAAGTAATAAAAATGTGTGGTAGCCTTGGCAAGATGGTATTCAAACAGTATGTACTATTTTGTGAAGTGTGAATTTGATGTGTCATCAGTCAGTGAGGAAGAATGCACTGATCATAGACATGGGTGCTTGCAGAAGGGAAGACTGGGTTAAAGATGCAGCTTAGGGCACAAGATGGGGAAGCAGCTATAGCCCTAGGTCCCCCTGTGCTCCCTGTAGCACTTCTCGGGGCATCTCTGCCTGCAGGACAGGGCTACTGGGAGCACGGAGGAATCTATTCCTTTTCTTCAGCCAGTCTCAGCTGTGACTTCTTTGCTTTGGATGTTTAGTGCCTCATGCATGTAAATATCAGAAAGAACTTCTTTACTGTGAGAGTGACAGAGCACTGAACAGGCTGCCCAGAGAGGTTGTGGAGTCTCCTTCACTGGAGACACTCAAAACCCACCCGAACATGTTCCTGTGTGATGTGCTCTAGGTGATCTTGCTCTGGCAGAGGGGTTGGACTAGATGATCTTTCGAGGTCCCTTCCAACCCCTAGGATTCTATCCTCTGTCTCCTTGGCACACAGAGTCTAGCAGAGAAGGACAAATAGTTGAACAATGTAATATTCCCTCATGTAAAGCTCCCTGATGGGAGATTTGCCACTGCAAGATTGGATCCCACTAATGGAAAAGACTTACTAGGGGGAAGGACTAGATCAATGCACTAATGTTCCCTATGCTATATTTAAGTGCATGTATTTTGCGGAATTTTAAAAACTAAACTTCTACACCACATGTTTCTGAAGGCCCTATGAATAATTGGAGCTATTCATTTACTGCAGTGGTGTAAAGTGCCTGTTGTTCAGAACAGGGCAGTGGCTTTCCTGTCTCATCTTCAGCAATGGTGATGAGAGAATAATTGTGGTGGCAGCAGGCGAAGGTACTTATTTTTGCAGGGATGACTGGCTAGGCTGTGGGGGTAAACTGAGCTTTGCTTATTCCTTCCCCACCTGGGTTCCTGGGCTGACTTGAGTTTTAATTTCTTTTGCTGGTTTAAATTTGTAATAAAGATGTGGATTAATTTCACATGCCTGGTGATCGTTAAAGGGCAGCTGCTCTTTGCCGTTTCCCTTTAGCAGATAAATGTGTCTTTGTTATTTTTGCATTTGTTTTCCCCTGTTGGTTTTGTATCTATCGGTTTTTCTAATTAAAACAACAACAGATGAATGAATGCTATTTCTGAAAAGCAAAAGCCCACTGCCCCCAGTACAGACAGTCAGTGTCATTTTGGTGACAGGATGCTTTGCTTTTAAGAAAATCTGGCATTTGAGCTTTTCCTTGTCTTTTGAGAGGAGCCAAATGCATAATTCACTTGGTCTCTGTGTGCTACTTTTGAATTCTGCTGTGGCTCCATTTGCAAGAGAATGGTGGGAAGAATGTACAGTGCCTACTTCTTTCTTGAGCTTGTGACACAAAGAAGGGGTGTTGGTTTGATTAACTATAGGCTACTGAAGAGACAGATGAAAAGTAGCAAAAATGTAAATGAACTCACCCAGCTACTGTTATTGTTTGCCATCGTGTATAATGGCCCATGACACTGAAAACACAATTTCTTGAAAACTGGTATTGTGTGAGCTTTCATCAGAGTGTTCTGAAGGCACACTTAGGATTTTGGAGGTGCATCTTCCGGAAGAGAGAAATCCTTGAGAATACAATGAATGTGATGGCTGTTTTTGAGATGATACCGGTGGCAGCACTTTGGGTGTTAAATGGTGTGGCACACCTGCAGTGGATGCCTGTGCATGCAATTTTGCAGGAGCAGGTTTTGAAACCTGAGCTGTTGGGCGTGATCTTACCATGGATTAGTGTTAAAAGCCTTGTTTTTCTTGCCTGAGACTCTTTCCCTTACAGCTGTAAGGCTCTTCCTAGTATAAACAGCTATCCCTGAATGCTATCTGTTGTCTGACTTAAAGAAGGTTTGAGCTGCTTTTCTCCAATTCCTGGCCTGATAGAGGTTGGAGGATGGTGGAGGTTTATGGCAGAACTACCAGGATAAGGTGAAAACATCTCTTCTTGCTCAGGCATGTTAACATGGCTGTTGGAGCGAGTATCACCAGGATCCAAACTCTTGGGAAGGTGTTTTGTAAAGAGGGAGAAATGGGTGAGGTATCCACAGTCTGAAGAGTCTAGGATTCCTCAGGAGGGAAGACTAGAAAAATACATTTCTTTGTGTCCTGCCAAGGGTGAAGTGATACAGAGATTGCCGAGTTGGGACCTGTGTGAAGTATGCAAAAAAAAAAAAAAAAAAGCCCAGGGCAGGTGAGAAATACATAAAATATCTGGATTTCTGGGTTTAATTTGCAGTGAATTTTTCTTTAAAAAAGAGCTACAGAGCTTTTTTTCCCCTCTCCCTAACTATGTTAATTCTCTAATATTACTAGGGATGGTATACTCACACTTTTCTCTCTCATACATTTTCCGAGTTCTTTGCAAATATTAAATTGTTTGGGGTTTTTTTTTCCCCTACTGATCCAACATCAAAAAAAATCAGTTTACTTCTCTTAGCATAGATTTGACCATAAATACTTCCTTGTAGTATAGTGATGGCACGCAATATTGTGTGATACTAAAAATTACCTTAGGTACAAGAAATAGTTGACTGTAGTGGGTAAATGTAAAACAGTGCAGAAAACTGAAGATGTATTGGTAAGGATATGAAAATCCCAAAAAAGCTCTCTTTGACAGGTGATACACACTGAGGCAGTATCATTAACAAAGTCTTTGTTTCTGGAAGCAGCTTTTGACTGGAAAGGTAACATCTGTGTGCATTGTAAAAACCTGGTGTGGGTAGAGGGACACCTTCTGCCCAGATATCTTGGTGGGATCTCTCATGTACACAAGGCTTTTGTAAGAGATAAGCAATGCAAAACCTTGCCTTGGCACACAGGCATATCTCAGCCTCAGCTAATTCACGACCTACCCAATTTGATTTTGTCTGCTCAAGCTGTGGCACCACTTGTGCCATGAAGACTATTAAATTTGAGAGTGTCTAAGCACAAACACCAGACAAGTGGTGAAACTCGGGATTTGCACTAGTGTGCAGGAGATGAGACACTAGAACTGGTTGCTCAGGGAAGTTGTGGATGCCCACAACCCTGGGAGCATTCAAGGCCAGGTTGGATGGGGCTTGGAGCAACCTGTTCTGGCAGGAGGTGTCTCTGCTCGTGCAGGGGGGTTGGAACTAGATGATCTTTAAGGTCCTTTCAACGCAAACCATTCTGTGATGAAAATGGGCAGCCATCGGTTGCTGAGAGGTGTGCAGCTGGTGTGACTTGAGCTGTGGCATTACTTTGCTGATGGAATGAGATACGAGTAGGGAAACTGCACCGTGTAAAGCTGGAGGAGTCCTGGCAGGGCCAGGGTCTGTAGCACCTCTGCAAAGCCCACAGAGCTAAACATCCCCCTTACGGCATTGGTTTGCTCTGTTTTGTGTCTGCTTCAGCACCTGAGCTGCACCCACTGCCAGCAATAGTCCCAGCCTCTCCCTGCCCCGAACACATCCCCAGTGTGTGCTGGCACAGATACACCTGGAAACCAGCTTGGGAAACTGATCCAAATGAAACCAGCTCAGCAAATACAGCCCAAATACTTAGCTTTTGCTGAGATTAGCTTCCCAATTCTGTTTTGCTGTGTGGCCTCTTGGTTGTTTGTCCTGGTCTCAACGAGGGGTGAGCAGTCGGACAGGGTCAGACCATGCATTCAGGATCAATATGGCCTTATACTGCCTTTGAGGTACTCACAAAACTAGACTTCAGATTTGCTAAAATGTGGTTTCCTGTTTTTTAGTGAAGTGTTCACTTTCTTCTTTGGTATTCAGGGAAGAGTGCTAGTGATCTTAGATTAGCCAGCAACATTCATCGCAGCACTAAGCCACAGGTTTATTAAACATCAATAGTTGCCCAAAATCAGTTAAAAAGTCAACAAGCTAAACCACACAGAATTACATTAAAATAAATTGTTTTACATTTAAAAATGTGGTTTATTTATTGTTGGCAGACCGAGCAGCAAGATAAGGTGGTGTGGAGCACTGCCTTGGTGAAACAGTAATTTTAGTGTCTAGAGGACTTTGACTATATGCATCAATATACAAAGCCCTGGTATATTAGTGGTGGAACTCTTCCAGTTGTCACTCATCACTTGCCCTCTTATTTCACGTTTTTTGGTTTTTTTTTGGGGGGGGGGGCGGGGGCAGGGAAAAGCAACAACAACCCCCCCCCAAAAAAAAAAAAATCCAAAAACCCAAAAAAACCTGGGCAGTGAACCTAGAATGTGTTAGATCAATGCAGACACCATGAAAAATAACCAGGACATGCCTTTGTGGCTTTTTGTGTAGCCATGGCTTTTGCTGAAACTAACAGATGCAAAAGCGAACTGCCAGATACCCAGTGCCTGTGCCAATGCTGACAAACCTGCCAGATGCCTGGCAGCTGGTCTTGCCCCAACTCCAGTGGCTCTCTTGTGCACAGATTGCCTTTTGAACAACAAAAAATGTTTCCCTGAGCTATCTCATGAGAGCATCTTTCCATAAATACAGTAAATATATATATTTTTAAACATCAATAATCTACTGAGTTCATGCTAGGAGGAAGGAGGTTGCTGTAGCCTTGATAATCTTTATTCAGTACAAGTCAAGCTTTTCAGGGTGTAGCTGAGTTGCAAAAATTGGATGGTCTGCAGTTCAGACTGTAAATGGTCATTCTGTCCCCTACAGCAAAAGTTGTTATAGGTAAGCCAACTGGGCAGGTTTGAGAGAAAAAGCTATTTGGATTTTTATAAACAAAGCTTTTGCTGTTCCAGGCTATGATGTTGAAAGGAAATAAATGTTTTTCAACCAAATGTGGTTTTATCTGACCAGAATAAACAGTTGTGACAGATTATTGATGCTAAGTTTATTAACAGTGTTCTCTAGCTTTGACATTCTGGGAAAAATTACCTGAGATAGCCAGAAAAAGTTAAAATCACCTACATTTTTTTGCATTTACTTCCTATTTAAGCTTCAGTTAGATGTATGACAATTTAAACAGATGACCTTGAATATACTGTGCAATAATTTATATTATTATTATTATTATTTTGTACAAATACAGTTGAGGCTAGGATAAAATATTCCCTGAGAGGACTATATGACATGATCCGACAAGGAACAGGATCTCTAAATCAACCATTAACTTGATGCTGACATCTTAACAACTCAATGTGGCAATTTTTGTTAATAATTTTCAGGAAATAAGATTTCTTTCTGTTCAGATTGCAGGGCAGGTGGATTGACTTACAGATTGTAGTGTGTGAGCTTCAGTTCTGTTTTGGTTTTTTTAAGTCCAGAATTCATTTTGTCCATCGTTACGTTAATGAGACTCTGTTCTCCAAATGATGCTCCAAGATTTCCCTGAAGGTTGGAAATCACCACAGTTTGCATCTGCAATTCTTTTATGGGGCGTTTGGCAGTTGGGGAGCGGTGGGGGTAAGGATGCATGTTTTTTGCTGTGTATTATGCCACAAACCCTCCTGAATCCATCACTTCCTTCTGTGGGCTTACCATCAGCATGCTCCCAAGATGAGATCAGACAGCTTTATTTCCAGTCTGAAGTATTTTATCACCTTACATCTTTCTTCCTTATAAATTTTTCCAAATGTGAACACCAATGCTATGACTGAATTCTTGTGGCCAAACCCACAAGACTAGTTTGGTGTTCCTACAAATGTACAAAGGGCTCATCATAAAGGTCATAAACCTACAGACTTGTGTAGGTTGGGTGCAGATCATGAGTAGGTGCATCAGTTTTAGCACAGCAGCAATGCTGTAAGGTAATTTGCAGGGAGAAAATAGAAAATAAACACACCTTCCCATTTGCAGCTTCAAGTGTGAATTGTGTTCTGCTTAATCTGCTACAGACCTCTTTCTTTTTTCCTCACTTACTTTCAACTTTGCACTTAGCCAGACTAAATTATGCCAATGCTCCTAGTGCTTTTGAAGCACGTTTACTTGCTTTACGAGGTATGGAGAGGAATGCTTTGAAAAATCAGTTGTTATTATTATATGAGCCTCTTTTAGGTAAAGGTAACTGTAATACTCTAGTTTCTCTGTGTTTGAAATATTCTATCAAAACCACCATTTGCTCTTTAACCCAAGTTAGCAAACATGCTGAAAATGAAAGAGCTCATTCAGGGCCTTGGCCCTGCCAAGCTGTGGCCATGTGTTTCCCAGGACCTTGTTTACAAATGAGTTCCACCTTCCCAGACTTGTAAGTGATTCAAGAATATGAAATTTTCAGAAAGGATAAAAAGAATCACTTATTTGCTTGCCCTATGAAGAACTGTTTAGCAAGATCACTGTGAGGTGTTTTGCATGCTGAATGAAGACTGAAAAGGAGCTTATTTACCCCTAAAGTGAAGTATGTTGCAAAACTGGAAAATACATAACTGCCTTGGAGTCAAAGGCCTTGGCAAATCCACTCACTTGCTTAAGAAAAGGTACAAAGCAGGATTTGGTCTTGAGTGGCCCAGTTCCTCATGCCTATCCCAATGTATACAGTAATTATCTTAGCATAAAAGACTTTTTTTTTTTTAACTTCATCTTCTGAACTGCCAATCCTGTTCCTTTTTTGAATACCTTTAAGCGAAACATGGGGAAGAAGTCAGAGAAGACGTAAGTGAAGCTAGTATTTGAGTGATATGAAATTATCTGTTGTTTGTTCTGTTGCATATTAGGGTGTACAGAGGTGTACAGTGTGTACCTTGATATATGGTTGTACTCATTGATACTATGACAAGGCTGAGAAGAAGATTACTAGGCTACATACTGCTGGCGTGTGACACTAATAGTTGGACTCTGTGTTTCCTCTCGAGTATTTCCACTATTGTTTTTATTTTAGCTTTAGAACTGTGTTAATGTGCTCCTTTATATTGCTGAAGTCACAGTAGGAGCCTGGAGGTAGGAGTTACCCCCATCTGATGGGATAAACCCCTCCAGTTGTCTCCATTACTGCCCAGTCTGCTTCCCTGCCTTCCCTCTGTCACCATCCTGCTCTCAGGTAGACCACTGGGTCAGGCTGAGCAGCAGGTACAGATCCTGCCACAATCTTTCAGCAGGAGCAGAAGTCATCTGGCAACCACCTGAAGAAGCTGTTATCCTGCCTCTGTACAGATGTAGCAGGAGGGATCGGTGATCAAGTCTCTCAGTGTTTATCTACCTCCTGGTAACAGGAACAGTTTTCACAATTGCTTTCTTACGCAGTCTGCCTACCACTGCAGCAAGGACTGGAAATCTCTTCAGGCAAAGTGTGGAACAATGACCATGAAAGGCAAAGGGCACTTAACACTAGCGACCTCTGTCCTTGGGGCAGGTAAAGGAGTGTTTTTGCTGGCTCACTTCATAAGAGGGTTCCTCTGAATTTTTGGAAAATAAGTGACAAAGCAGATCTTTCAGTTTGTGCATAGAAATCAGGCATGAGGTTGGGAATGTTCAGGCAAGCAGCTGGGATAAGGAGAGGCCTGTTCTTTCCAAGCCAAGAAAGAGCCAGGGACAAGTGTGGGAAGTGGTAGCACTCACCTAGATGTGCCCTCTGTGTGAATTTATGTACAGAAATTCGTGTATCTGAAGGAAGAGGAGAAAATCTGTTGTCTAAGAAATAGTCTGCTTGAAACTTCCATTTACATGGACTTCACCCCAGAGGATGGTTTCCAAGCCAAAGTGACTTATGGACCAGGTTTTTTGGGAAGACCTTGATCTTCAGTGGATATTGCCTTGCAGAGAGGACTGTGTGAGGGATACAGGTGTTGTGGTCTTTTATATGGCTGCAATGCCTGGGCAAGTGACAGCATGGGAATGAATGCAGGTGGAACCAGCCCAAACAAAGGCTGTTGCTCAATTTTCTTTTACAAGTGTTGGCTCACTGCTGTCAGCCTGAACACAAACCTACAGCGGGCTTGGATGCTGCAGGTGTTGTAGCACATTGGTCTGCAAGGGAACAGAAAGCCACTTTGATCTGTGGGGCAGTGAGGGGAGAGAGGATGCTGGGCATGAATAGATGTGGGGGGATGGGGAGCCCACTATGGTGACCCTGTCTCCCCAGGGAGTGTGGCTCTTGCTGAAGTTGTCTGTCTTCATGGACATAATGCAGTAGGTTGCACTCCAACAGGGACACGTCCCCTGGAGGAAGCTATTTAACAGCAAATTGGCCTGGTAATTTTTAGTGATGACCTTGTGTTAATTACAAGTTGCTATATTAGTAAATCCCTTCTGAAGGCCAGCTGTTGTGTTGGCATTAACTCCCAGACTCAAAATCAACTGCTTGTTTACTAAGTCCCAGGATAATTAAAACTCTTTCTTTTTTCCCCCCCTTTTATTGTTTTTATTCAGCACAGCCGGGTGATGAGCCCTCTTTTGCTCTCCCTTGTCACTGAGCAGAGTCTTCCTGTCTAGCTGCTTGAATAGACCATGTCTCATAGACTTCTTGTGAAGCCCTGGGTGCTTGCCTGCCTTACTGTGAGATGTTGGCAGCCCTATCCTGGACCAGTGCTCTGCTGAGAGGCATTGAGCACAAAGAGAAAACTGGCAGCCCCTTTACTGAGGGTCTTGTTTTCAGTGAGGTGTTGGTGGTCACCTAGAAACTCTTTGGAAGTGGAAAATATTGTTTTAGAATGGCAATAGTCATGCTGGGAATAGGTCATCATGGAAACAGGTCTTCCATAACTGGAGAGACAGGGACTGGAGACAGGGAAAGGAAGATTTAGGCTTGGTTTGGATGGTGTCTGGTGGTCGCAGCACCATCCAAGATGTGCCCAGGATCACAAAACAGCCGAGAAAAATAGCAAAAAGGCTACTCGGGTTAGGTTGTCCCTGCAGCAGCTGCTGTCTGCTGTACCTATTTGGGATAGCATGTCCCATTTGCTCTGACAGTGGTGTGGTACAGAGCTGTTCCATACAAGTCTCCTGCTCTGGGACCCAGTGTGGTGGTAGTGCCGTGTCCCCAACAGATGACACAGTTTCAGAACTGGGTAAACTTTTGGTACCAAGTCCTTCTTAAGATTGTAGGGTGCATGGGGCTGGGGAAGCGAGTAAGGCAGGGGTTGTGTGGGGGGCTGGGGTGCTGCTGTTCCCTCTTGGTGTTGCAGCTCAGCTTTGATGTCTTCTAACATCTCTGTATGCAGGTACTGCTGGGAAGGACTGACTTCTGGTTAGGGAGGCTCATGTACCTGTTTCATTAGTGCTTGGACCAGAGTGTGGGTGTAGCTCTCAGAAGTACTAGTTTACATAGGTATTTGCATAGGAGGATACAGGGAATGGAGCACAGAATACTGCTGAGGACTGAATGAGGCTCATCAGTGGCTCCCCTGGGCATCATGCCTGGCACTGGCCAGAGCAACTGCCCTGGCACCACAAGGATGTCCACTCAGATGGGGCCGCAGTGGTCCTTCAGTCCTTAGAGCAAACTTCTGGGCCTAGGGAGGAAAAAGTGACTGGGACCAGTCCTTCTGGATGTACTAGTCGTGGATAACGACTGATCGACCTGATTCATTTATTTGAAATTACTGGATCTGTGGATGAGGGGAGAATAGTCATTAATATCAACTTTAGCAAGGCTTACAATCCTGTCTTGCAGTGTTCTTGGATCTAAGCTAGGGTAGACATCTAGGTGGGTTAGTTGATCAGGTTCAGAGAGCAGTGGTTAATGGGTTGTACTCTGTCAAGATGCCAGTGGCAAGAGCAACACTCTGAAGGTCTGCCCTGGGCCCTGTCCTGTTTAACATCTTTATTAGTGACCTGGAGCAGATGACAAACTACACTCTTATCAGGTTTGTGGATGACACTAGGCTGGGAGGACCAGATAGTGCACTTGAGGACAGGCCTGCCATCCAGAGGGACATGGAAGGCTGGAAGGATGGGCATACAGAACCTTATGAAGTTCATCAAGGACAAATGCAGAGTCCTGTGCTAGTGGAAAGGAAGACCCCATGGCAAGGATATGGGCTGGGGAATGGAAGGGCTGGAGGGAACAGCTCTGTGGGAAGGGCCCTGGGAGTGCAAGAGGGTATGTGAGTCAGCAGTGCAGCCTGATAGCAAAAGAGGCCAACAGCATCTTGTGCTGTATCAGCAGACTGAGGTAAGTGATTGTCATCTATTCAGCACTCCCTAGCTCACATCTAAGAACTACATCCTGGCTTGGGCTCCCTGGTACAAGAAATGAGTGATTTCATCACAGGCCACCACCACTACTTGCCAGGTGAGGACAGGCTGAGGAATTTGGGCTTGCTCAGTCTGGAGAAGAGGTGGCTTTATGGAGGAACTAATGGCAGTCCTCCAGTGCCTGGGGAGAGGTTATGGAAGGAATAGAGCCAGGCTATGCACAGCACTGCACAGCGGGAGGGTGAGCGAAAATAGACAGAAATTGGAAATAGAGGTTCAAACTGGGCATAAGGAGAAACTTTTTCCCCCATGAAGGCAGAGAGTGGAGCAGGTGTCCAGGGTGGCTGTGCAGTTTCTGGCCTTGGAGGCTATAAAGACTAGACTAGATAAAACTCTGAACAACTTGGTCTGACCTTACAGCTAAACTTGATTTGAGCAGAGACCTTGGACAAAATACTTTCTAGGGGTCCCTTCCAACTTGAATTGTCCAATGAGAAATGTTTAGAAAGCTAAACCAGTAGAAAAATCTACATTCTCTGGAAAACAAACATGGTTTGCATGCAAATACATTTCATTTAGGAGTGAAGAATGGAACTAAGTCAGGCAAAGTATACCAAATACTACATTTATAGATTGTCCTCCACTGTAAACCTCAAAGTACATAGGAAAATGAAAGAAAAGACATCCTGTGCCCCTTTCATAGATAAGGCATTTGGAATTGTATGTGCCTAAAACTTGTCTGTTTCATCCATCAGAAAGCAATTGGTATTGAAGATACAATGTAGCAGGTAGAATAGATCTTTATCTGGATACTGATTTTTAATTTTTTTTTTTTCCCCCAAGGGTTCCTTATCTGTCTCCTCCTGAAGACTAGAAGGGAATCTTATACGTCCCTCCTATCATGAGTGTCTCATCACCAGTGAAAGCTGCAAAGCAACCATACTTTTGTACATTTCTTCTACCCCATGTTTTCTGACCACGTGTCTGTCCATGGTTGCACGCTGTAGCTTCACCTTGTCCCCAGCCCAGCTCCCTGGCTGCTGTGAGGCTGCGGTGCGTATGCAGGCACCATGTGGGTGACAGTGGCAAGTCCTACTTTTGTGTTCCACCCACAGGAGAGGCTTCCATGCAAGTGTGGTACAGCTGGAAAGCTCTGAGCATACACCCCTGCCTTCTCTCAATGGTGGGTTGATTATTTTCAGACAAATAATAGAAAAGGGCGTTTGTTTGTTTAACTCGCCTGAGAATGGGCACCTTGATGTTGCAGGATGTGTTGTGTATGTAACAGTAAGTGCACTTGCATTTCATCTGTGCCAGTCCCAAAGCCCTGTGTATGAGTACGTAGGTGGCATGTCACTGTGTGCTCTCTTGGTAAACCTCCATTCCTGTCTTGACTGTGAGTGATATTGGTGTGCATAGTCCCCAGGTTGGATGGGGCTTTGAGCATCTAGAGGCGGGGAGGGCATCTCTGCCCATGCAGGGGGGTTGGAACTAGGTGATCTTCAAGGTCCCTTCCAACCCAAACCATTCTCTGATTCTATTTTGTCTGTTAATGAACTTGAAAGCTGGAGCTTTGTGTTTGAACAAAAATGTGATGCTTTTAGCAATTGAGTAACTTCTGGGCAGATAGTATTTTAGCAGTACAAGAGGAGAGTTTTTCAGGCAGTGTTGCAGTGGGAGCAGAGGTATCCCCAGAGTCAGGAGCCTAAAATGTGCATCTTCTGCTGCCCTTTATGTTAGCCTCATGTTTGTGTAGCTTATATCTGGTGTAAAGCAGCAGATGCAAGTTCTTTTCTAGATGGGGGAAAAAAACCCCAAACAACAACCCACAAAACTTTTACTATTAGGATCCCCAAAGAGGAGGGGGTTTTGAGTAAATGATGTAATAAATTATTCTCTAACTTAAGGAAAAAACTTCTCCCAATCAGATTATATCCATGCACTTAGATATGTTAATATAAAAACATCTATTAAATATATAGTAAAAAATATAATTTAAATTTTAAAAAAACCTCACCCCAGTCATAAAGGTGGGTAACTTGTTCAAAATTAATTAGGTTCCCTGACTTCCCAGGAACTCTACAGGAAACTTGCAGCCCTCTGCTTCCCCATTGGCTCCTGCCTACCAGCTCATAGTGAGAAGTCCTGATAACAAAAGCGAACACTGGGCTCAGCTGAGGGAGAGGGAGTGAGTACTGACTTGAGGTCTGACCTGTCCTTGAATCCAGTGCTTCCAACTGGGACAAAATCACAGGTTTACTCGTTTTAAATGAAGGTGCTGAGAAATTAATCCTGAGAGCATTTTCAAAGGGCTTGTTTTTCTGTTCATTATCATCTTGTGATCTTTTTTTTTTTTTCTAATCAGCAAGATTGTACTGAGGATTAAGAAATGCCAGGGAGCTATATTAATGGAGCTGTGTCCATAGCCTCTCTAAATACACAATATACGTGCACGTCAGTGGCACATTGTCTTTTGTAGGGAGCAGGATGGCTACATTTCATAGTTACTTCTAGCTGGTTACTTTTGTAGCAAACTGCTCTCCTTGTCACTAGAGGCCATTGCAAAAATTTACGCTTTTGTGCAGAGCAGCTAAAATAATTCATGTCACCACTACAGTATATCACCTTGTTACAGTGCCTATCTGCAGGGCCAGAGCAAGGTTTTTCCACTGCCCCAGGCAGGTACAAAATTGCTGCTTAGATAAGAAGGGGCACTGTTGGTATTGCTGCTGGCAGTCTGAGCTGCTCTTCTGACATGGCTTGCTGCCCTCTAGTAGAGGTGGCAAGAAGGAGGCATATGGCCAAATTTTAGCTGCTTCCAGCAGTTTGAATAAAGATGCTAATTTGTGACCTGTGAGGGTGGAAGGTGAGTGTGCTCCCCTTTCTTCTATGTCTGCTATCAGCTACGTTGGGTGGCAGGTGGTGTAGGTAGCTGGAGGCGGTGAATCCTACCAGAGCAGGTGAAGTTGGCTCTGAATTGGAGCGGTGGAAGCAAGGTCTTAATCTTTGCTTCGCTTCCACAAGTGGGGTAATAATTTCAAGTGGAGGGTAAAGTGAATAGGTGGGCATTGTAGCACCTTAAATTGGGTGACTCACATGCCTGCACTTTCCCTCAGCTGAGAGAACCACCACTGCAACAAGGGTTTTGCTACCGTAGATCTGTGCCATTTGTTTACTAGAATCAGCCATGCTGAGACAACACCCAGCAAGGCTGTTGCTACATCTCAGCCTTACATCCACCACTAGATTAGACATGCCTGTGACAAGGGGCTATGGTAGTCTGCTTGGAATAGAGATCAACATGGTGAAAGCAAAGAGAAAGATGAATTGTACCTGTTGGGTAGATCCAACATATGGACTATGAGGGAGGTAAGGCACTGGAACAGGTTGCCTAGAGAAGCTGTGGATGCCCCCTCCCTGGAAGTGTTCAAGCTCAGGCTGGATGGGGCTTTGAGCAATCTGGTCTAGTGGGAGGTCACCCTGCCCATGTGGGAGAGTTGAAACTAGATGATCTTCAAGGTCCATTCCAACCCAAACCATTCTATGATTCCATGATTCTATGACTGAAGTGATGTGTCAGCATTTCATAAGCCTCAATGGTGTAAAAATGCGTTTCTGTCAGTGTTAGTTGCCACTGGGGATGTTTGGCAGTTTTGCAAAGCACATCAGAATGTCAAATTGTTCACCCAAGAAATCAGAATATGCTTTTAATGACCATGCAGGGTAGTCCTGTTTGGTTTCTGTGAATTTAATTCTTCTGTTTGGGTGCTCAAACTACCAGAGAAAAGGCAAAGACAGTTTTCATTTCTTCAGAGCTGGTGGGTGTCTAACACCATTTGAAGAAGAAGGCTACGGTAATTATGATAGGCTGGGAAAGAGATGCTAATCACACTTGCAGAAAGAACTAAGCTGTTACATTGAAGTTTTCTCTTAAACAGAAACATTGACCAGAGGCAGACACCTGGTATGGAGCATTTCTTCTCAAACAATGAGAATTTAGCAAGCTGTTAATTGGTAGAGTTTTACGATGCCAAGTCTTGGGTGACCTTAATTATAGGCCCTGCTTTCTGTAATGTGTGTGAAGTGTTTGCATGACCGGGTGACGTGTAGATACATATTCATCTCCCTTTTAATTTTAATAGTAGTCTGTTCTTCCAAAAGCATTCACCCTTGAGGCCACCTGAAGGCAGAATGATTTCACTTGGGACTCTGCATAGGTAGGTAGCAAAACACTAAAGTTTTAGCACTAATAATAGTTTGCTCGCATTCGGTAGGGAACCTTCCTTGGATGTAATCCACATACCAGTGCAACAGCATACTGGGACCATAAAATCCCCACAATCATGTGGATTTCCACAGTGTAGGCATTGCACCAGTGCTGTCACTAGCAGCCCCGTTCTGCTCCCTGTCAGACTTGTCCTAACTGGTATCCTTGTGCCACGTACTGTTGTGAGTCTTGGGGCTGCTCCACGTTGCTGAGTGAGCCCAGGTCAGAAGTTACACTGTTTTAATTCTAACCTCTGGTGTCTCCCACAAACTGGGTGACCTTCTTCCTGAACTGTACCTGTGCTACTTCTTGGCCACTGGTGAGATAACTGGAGATTTATGCCTGCATATAAAAGAATGTAACTGCATTGCCATTATGAGAACACTCTTCAATTTTATTCAGGAGTGATTTGTCCAATTTGCATAGAAATTTAAGTTTGCTGGGAGGAAAAAGTCTCATAGAAAGCAGTAAAATCAGAGCCATAAGTGTATTGCAATAATATATAAATTAAGATTTAGGAAATTATAAAACATAGGGAAAAGATCTCTACAGTGTGGTGGCTTGTGATTCACAAGTATTTGGTGCTGCGCTATCACCAGGTTGAGAATTAGGTTTATAGTAGTTGGTAGTGCTGATATAATCCATTCAGTATTCAAGAAGCTGTATTATAAAACTTGGTAGTTTGACATGGAAGTGTCTTTGACCTGTTCATACCTTTGGAATTTTCTAGTGGTTGTTTTGTGTTTATGTTTTTGTTTTTTGGTTGTGTTGTGTTTTTTTTCTGCAAGTCTTAAATGAATATATTGATTTTTCATGTATTTAAAATGAAAGCTGAGATTCTCAAACAGAAATACAGCAGCCAGGAATTGAATAATTGAAAAGTACCACCACCCTCAGGCCCCTTCTAAACAAACAAAAGTAAGCTGGCCTGTGTATCAGGTAGGATACTGGTGTACTCAGCTTTGGAGAAGGCCACTGAAAACCAGAAAATTTGACAGGTAACACTGATCTCAATGGAAGGCAGATGCAGTTAATTTTTACTTTTTTAGCTGACCTAACAATTTAATTCAAACTTTCTGCCAAATATATTAAAGCAGCACTGTTTAGACTTCCCTTCATTGTAGATTTTAATATCTGCTGAATCCTTACAGGACAGTGTGTTGTTTCAAAGCTGGTATTGTTTCACTGTTAGACAAAGTTACATCCAATTGAAACCATGAGTGACTGAACCTTGCTTAAAATTGTTAGCTGAGCAGTAAATGTTTTTGTTCCTTTGCTTTAGTGGACTTCCATTTTTTTGACACTCAATGCAGGAACAAAGGACTGTGCATATAGCACACCAAGTTTCTTAGTCTCCCTGTCTCCAAGTAGAAGTTCATGGGTGTTATGATAAGGAAAGATTGCAGTGATTCTGTCCAAGTTTTTCTGTTGCATGAACTTTAAAAATTATGTTAATCAAGTATAGTAAAAATAACAGATGCCTGTTTCACTGGAGATCTGGAGAAATGTAGTGTCGTTCTTAAATTTACACTGCTCAAGGCAATGTCAAGAGGTTGTAGAAGCTTATCAAGAGTGGTGAACATCATTACTGGAAAAGCAAACTCTACCTAAAGCCCTACCCCCAGTCACCCGTTCTTAGGAGCCCGACTCACGTTTGCTTCTGGATTTAGGTGAAGCTGTTGGCTCCTCCCTGTGGGCTGTGTCTCTGTCAGCGAGATCGCTGTGCTTATAGTGAGCTGACTGGCTGAGATGGGCTGCCAGTACTCAACAATTTGCATCCGTGCATGTTCGTGTCTACTGCATTTGGCAGTAGTTTGTGAGATCAGTTTTCCTTTTCCCAAAACTGTTGGAGGAAAATGGGAAGGAGAAGGTAAACTAAAATACACTGGTTCCCTAAAATAAAGGGAATGAGGATATGATTGGTAAACTTTTACCCTGATAATTACCTCTGATTCTTGTAATCAGCTCTGAGATGGAGGAGATCTGGATTAGAGGTAGTAGGTCTCTTTTTGGCATAATATTTTATTCATCTTCATTAAAGAATTGTGGTCTTGAAGAAGAGGGTCTAAACCTCAGTTCTCACCACTGCATAATATCAGTTACAGATGAAATGTAGTCATGACATCTTTAAGGAGTTTTCTAATATTATTTCCCACAGTCAAGGTGACAACAGGGGAAACTGAGCAGATGTTGTCAAGGAAAGTGGCATCAAAACAATTTTGACAGCTTCGTTTGTAATGAGGATCACATTGATACTGACAAAAGTGAAGTTGGAACATTAGCATAGTTCCTTGAAGACTTCAGGAAATCATTGAAACTAAATGGCGTGACAAAGTATAAGTGACAATTAGGCTTTGCATCAAAAGTGCTTGCTCTTTGGTAGGTCAAATGACTGCCACGCTTCCTAATGCCATGTAAAATGCAACAGTGGTATATCTGTAACGCAGAGACCTTTGGCCAGTTCACTGTTGACGTCTGAATTGTTTTTTCCTCCTGCTTCTCAGTCTGAATTTAGAATGTGGGACCCATGATATACAAAAGTCTTTATTTTAGAGATAATTGCCCTCTTGACGCTCATCAAAGGTTTAGTGTCCAATGGTGAATGCCTGAACAGCCTTTTTTTTTTGGCAAGTTTAAAAAAAAAAAAACAAACAACAACAAAAACAAAAAACCAAAACAGAAAACCTCCTTGTGTCTTGGAACTTTATATCTTTCATTAGTTGTTTTAAAACTCAGATTATGTGCTCAGTTGTAATCAATGAGTCTTCTTGACTTGAAATCTGATCATATTCTAGATACTTAAAAAAACTCCACAACTGAAAAGCTGTGTGTGATCCAGCATTTCAAATGTTTTTACTTTTTTGGTAAATTTTTGGATGTTATTATGACCACATTTTAAAAAAAAATAAAGTTTAAACATGTGAATATTGCTTGTCTGCTGTTGTGTGATGTCCTTGGATAATAACAAAAGAAGCAGCAATAGCATTGTGTGAAATAGATTAATATCCTAGATTTGTACAAAATTAAAACCAAATGAGGTTTTCTTGCACCATGATTTTTTGAGATCTGGAACTTGTCAACAGGACAACTTCTCTCATAGGTCTAATGTAGCTAAATATTTTTACTGCCACTGCTGTAGATGGACAGTTTATAGGCAGCTTCAGCATTTTATCACAGATGCTTTTCTAATGTTTAACATGGTATTTGCAGATTTAAAATACAGGTTCATTTTCTTAGCTGACAGTTGCTGTCCAGGTAAAGCGAGTTATTTGGGAGTTGCCTTGGACTGAAGATAATACCTGCATCTAGATTTCACTGTTGCAAATGTTGACTTATCTTGAGGAACCTTTTGCTGAAGTCAATTTGGTGTGATCTCTCTACTAGTTTTCAAGTGCATAGCACACTACGAGGTTGGAGGATGAGGAATAGCTTCACTGTGCCTCACTCTTTGTTGCTATTTGTTTAAATTTTACTTTGCTGCTATCTGTTCACTGAGGAAAAATGATAACCGTAGGTTGCATCTCCTGCTGCATGCTTACATCACCTAACTTACGGCCTGAAAAAAGAATGAAAAAGAACAAAGCACAGCTACAGAGATGGAGGGTCATTACTGGAGGAAAGCCAGTTGAAACCTGGTCCCCCATCCTTCCTGGTCATGCATGTAGGCAGCCTGGCAGGTTGGCCATGGCCTGCCAGGAAAGAGCATCCCGTGGGAAAAGTCCACTCTCATGCCCCTCTGCAGCAGCCAGCCACTTCCCATCCTTCTCCCTGCTGAGTCACGCTGTCTCTATGTTGGGAATGAAAGCACAGATGCTCCATGGGCCCAGTGTGACTCAACCTGTGCAGAGTAGAGGCCAGAAAAGTGCTGCTGCTGCTAATGGCTGTGACATCATTCATGTGTCAGAGCTGGGCTTGAACTCCTGATGTAGAAGGCCTCTGGGGACCTACAAGAGTGGCCACAGTGTGTGGTGCTGGCAAATTGGATTCAGGGGCTGTCAAATTTGCCACTCTTTCTTGCTGTCTGGTGTTTTTCTTTAAAGTATTTTCTGGAAACATGGAAAAGGCACCTTTTGTTGGGTTTGGAGAAGAAGGTAGAAATGTGAGTCCTAAACATCTATGAGACAAACAGAAGAAAATAACTACCTTATTTTTTAAATTTTAAATCTTAAGATTTTACTTTTTAAAGTCCTTCTCAAAACAATGACTTTTGAATGGTCCTTCTGAAATTACTCTTCCTCTGGAAGTCCAGCTTCAGATGGTATAGTGACTAATTGCACAGTGTCAGATGGTGTAGCTACTCAGAAGCCCAGAAAATCGGATATTTTTCATCCTGTATCTTTACTCCTCTTGCACACGTGCATACACACACAATCCAGTCCCTGATAATGCTTGGGTTTTGCTGAAGTTTTGAGTGCTGCTTTGTTTTTTGGAACTGCTGTTTAATGGCTTGCCTGTATCTTAACTGAGAGATGTTTGCTTGCTCATCTTTAGGTCAGAAACCCAGGTAGTATTTTGGTTTCAGGATGAACCCATTCTTGCTCCGGTAGTCAAAGCTGGAATATTTTTTGACTGAAATAATTTATAAGGACTGCTGTTTCATTGATAATCTAATTGAATTCTTGTTTACATAGGGGTGGGCTTTGTGCTGTGTTCTTTCTCTATCCACTTCTGTACTGAAGTGAAATGGTATGTGTGCTCTGCTAAAGAACAAAAGGTAGCTAAGTGGCTCACTCAGGACTATCCTCCCTGACAAAACACAAGGATTTTGTACAAATATGCCACCCTTTTTCCTTCCATGAGTAGCCAAATTCAGCTGTGCCAAAGAAAGGACCTTTTTTTTTTTTTTTTTTAAATGCAACCCACACACAGTGGAAGTTGCAGTCATATTTTCCACTAACCACAGAGCTGTGAGTGATGGCACGTGTGTGTTAAATAAAACTGGGAGCAGAAGTGATGTTAATGCTCTCTGAGATGTACTTTTTTTTTTTCCTTTCTGCATCTTTCCCCCTGTTTTTTTCTTCCTCCTCCTTCCTCATCTGTTGAATAATATATGGATTTTTTGCTTGTGTTTTTTTTGGTTTGTGTTTTGTTGTTTTGTTTGTTTGTTTTGTTTTAATTTTTTTTTTTATTTTTCTTGCTGCAAACTCCAGTGAGAAACTGCTTAAAAGGGCAGTTGTAACACCTCAGGCCAAAGTATGGATGGATTTCTTTAAAACCCTTAAAATTACAAGGTGGTGCAATGTACCAACTTGTATAATCATTAATAGGTTTTTTTTCCCTTTCTTTTCTGGAGGATATAAGCGCAACATGATACTCTGGTAGGATACATGAGCAATGTGCCTGTTTTTTCTAGTGGCATGTTGAACTGCAATTATCAGATTCTTCAGTGAGATCACAAAATGATTTTGAAGAAAAAAAAAATTCAGTTTTAGTTTAATAAACCACAGAGAGGCTCATTCTAGAATGACAAGTGAAACCTGTTATTCCTCTGCTGCTTTTTCTACTGCTGCTTTCAGTGATTAAAATAGTTCAGCTTCTGCTAATAATGGCCTGTTTGGGAACATTCAGATCCAAGATTTTATATATTTTCATGGGGAATAGCACAATTTTTATTTTTTTTTTCTTTAAGGAAATAATTCTAAGTAAATTTTTGTACTTACTAAGGTTTGAATTCAGCCTAAAAGTAAATAAATTCAGCCAGACTGCTTAGTGTCTGGGCATGTCTTCCTCTTGAAGTCCGGCTCCTGTTGCACCAGTACAGTATCTCTGCCCTGCAGCCCCCCTAGGGTGGCTCCAAAAGATGGATCACAGTCACTTTTTGAGGAGGCTTAATAATCAGTACTCCTTAATTCCCAGAGGTATTATGCAGTTATGTGACAGGCCACCATGTCAGCTGGTCTCTTTGCATACTATTGGCAACCGGGAGGTATCTCCAGTTAAATTCCAGAGACTGAAGGGTTAAACCTGTGCTATTCAGACCTCAAGGTTAAGCCTGAACTCTGAAGGTTGGGATTGCTCAGGTTACCTCCTACTTGCTGTGGGTGAAGAGCACAGGGGCAGACTGCCTCAGTGGATGATCTGGCAGTGTAATTCATTAGCTGGAAGCACCTGGTTTGTGTCTCTGCCCCTGGCCACTTCTGACAATACCACTTAAATTCATAGTTCCATTTTCAAAATAACCTCAGGATAGGAGCCATCACCATTGGAGCTGATCTGACTTGGGACTGACGTGGCTCTTCCCCAGTCACTCCTTCCCACCCTGCTCTTGTCCCAGGAAACCGTGTGGAGCTGATTTATCACACTAAGCCAGCTGAAAGCTGTCCCCTGTGTTTATTTTGAGAATTACCTTTCTGCTAGCAAGGCTGTTTGATGCAACACTATGTATGGTCAGGAGCATGCCTGCTGTGGAAGGAGTGGGAGCATGTAGGGTGTAAGTCAATTTGAGATGTGGTTGCACAGTGGTTTAATCCAGTCTAAATCATGTCAGACAGTCAACGTAAATAAACCTTTACTGTAACGGAGACAAAGAGACATTTGCCTTGCTGAAGTTGCTGCAAGCAAGAGACAGCTGAGGGAGTGCAGAACAGGATCATTCATGAGCAGGTCTCTGCTGCAACACCTGAAAAATACTCCGAGGAGCTGTCAAAACTGAAAGTCATGTGCTGTGAGAACTAACAGATCTCTCTTGGATAGTGCTGAAATATTTTTTTGACAGCAGATACAGTGAGAGCATACTGGAAAAGAAAATGCTGAATAAGCCAGGATAACAAAGTTTTGACTTGATGACCATGGTGCAAATGTTTTGTTCTCCCTCTCCCAGAAGCTTGCCCCCAGAAACAGCTGAAATACAGGGCACAGGTCCTTACTCTCAAAGCCTAAGGTTGGCATATAAAGCTACCATAATTAGGATTATATTTAACATCAGCCTATTGGAGTAACTTTTGTTTAAAACTTCTCTGTTTTTCCATAGTGGTAAAAAATCCAGAATTATGTAGCCTCTAAAGACAAAACAAAACAAAAAACCAGCACAACAAAAACTTTCTTTAGAAAAGAAAAAAAAAAATCTTAACTTTCTTAGGCTTTGGTATCTACTACTAATTTAAGTGTTATGGGTTTTTTTTCCCTTAAGTTTTGAAGGTCTGCTGTAGGTAATAAGACTAGGATTAGACCTTTTCCAGTAGCTATGTTGTATATTTACTTAAATCCTAGTTCTTCAAGAGAGGAGACTTATTCTCCCCAACTCTATACCTCCTGTGCAGGTTTTCAGTTTTCTTCAGAAAAACACAAACTCCTCTGAAAAGATGTGTATTTATTAATCAGACAAGTAGGAGGAACTAATTTCAGAATTACATCTTTGTTGCTTTCAGGGAAAGCAAGTGACATTCAGCCCAAAGGAGCTGCCAGGAAGGCACGTGTTTTTGCAGACTTCTAATAATCCTTATACTTTCTTTGACAAAGTCAACACCATCTACTGTGTGCACAGTAAAAGCTTTGGAGACAACACTTTGCAGGGAATGTGGCATAAGCTTGGCAGGAGCTTGTGTGCAGGAACTTCTCAGAGCTGGCAGTTATACACCACATTTTGATAAGAGCAGAACAGTGTGGCTGTAAAATATAAAACCGAGACCAAAGCGCTGCCATATCAGTCCAGCTCAAACCCCAGCACTTTATGACTGTTAACAGTACTTTGCCCTGCTCAGTGTGCACTTTAAATGTTAGTTAGAGCTGACAGTAGGCTTGCAGGTTACTGTTATGTCCCTGCAGTGTAAATGCTATTTATAATAAGTTATGACCATAATTTATTTACTAGAGGGAGGAGGAGGGGAGCAGACAAAGAGGCAGTCACTTCATGTGCTAAAGTCAGTGACCAAATTGGAATAAAATCCAGGTGCCCCTGAATCTAGTTCTTCCACTTCCAGTTTTTCCACTAAGCTGTATTTTGTGTGACTGATGTTATATTTTTGTAACTGCACCTCCTCGAGTGGCAGAGATGGAAGCCACATGGATATTTCATTCAGCAGAAGGAAAAGTGACTTACTCCTCTGTCCCCCTTCCCAGGAAAATAGTAGTAAGTTTGACACTACAGTTAGATGGGAGTGCAACTTGATAAATAAATGAACAATAATTCTGCATTTTTCTTCTGTGAGCCTCAAACACTCACTTTTTTTTTTTTTCTTGTAACAGTGAATAAGAAACTTTGAAAACTATACAAACAGAGGTCAATAGTTATTTTGCCTCACTTTACATTTTGATATAGCTGGAGATCATCTTGGAGCCCTGTTCTTTTCAAGAGATAGTGTATACATTTCAACAGCCTCAAGACCTGCAGGATGCATAGATTGTGCTCTGTCTTATCCTACCCAGGGCAAACTGCAACAAACTACTCCCTGGGACAGTGCAAAGTTATAGCTGTAACACATGTGCAAACAGTGGGGTCACACTCCAGTATTCAAAACATATATAAGCTTTGGGTGTGCTGGTGACTTCATGAGCCTCACTCTTAAGTCAGCCAAAATAAGCTAGAAAGAAAAATAAATACATGCAAGCCAAATGATTTTGAGCTATGAATGAAGGTGATTTGCAGCATTAAAAATGGTGTATCTTTGTTCCTACGTGAAACCTACTTAGTGTGAGACAGATTGGTTTAGTGACCACAATAAGCATTAATGTATTTCCTGTAGAACAGCATGTTGCATGCAATAAATATTTTTGCTATAATAAAACAGGTTAGTTAACAAATGCTTTCTGCCAGTCTATGGGCAATACTTGTGCTGACAGGCAGATTGAAGACTTAGCCATCACCTAGACGAGGTGGAGCTTAAGCTCTCTTTCTTGCAAAATAATTTTTTATAGGCTTGGTAACCTTTGTGTAGCTAAGCATGTGCAGAGGGAAAAAAGAAAACATTTTCTGGTAATGCTGTCAATAAGAGCTCGTTGTCCGGCTGCCTGTTGCACCTGGCTTTGTGTGATAGCCTCTAGTCCTAGCTTGCCTTAACAGGATAAAGTAAAAACTGTGTGTATATGAATGAGAAGCAACAGTCTCGCTGCACACTGAATCCAAATAAAGAAAAATACCTATGAGGTCAGATTCTGCACAAGCTGTCATATATAAATGCTGTCCTCAGGGCCTGATTCTGATCTCATTCCTCTGTAACTTCAGACAAACTCCAATAAAGCTGGTAGTGCCTACTGTGAACTGCCATGAGGTCAGGCTTATTTACCATTATATTAATTATAAACAAATGTTGTAATGCTTCTGCAGCTTTTAGAAAGTGGCCTTCTCATATTTTAGTGGTGGCATTGTTGTAGCTGGGGTGGTTTAAGAAGCAAGGGCTAATCTACACAAAAAAGAAATTCCATTTCACCATTTGCAATTTAATGGACTACAAGGAGGCAGGGAAAACACTCTACATAAATACAGATGTCTCCACTTCTGAGGCTTTTCTGTGTTCCTACTACTTAAATGGGATCAAGAATCATATTGTTCTGTGGGTTCGCTCTTCGTTTACAATAACCTCTTTGAAAGTCAATGTCAAAATGGGTTTCCTGGGTTGGTTATTGAATTCTGCAGGCTGAGCCTCCACTGTGAGCACTGGGAACCTTTGGCTTTTTCCTTAAAAATAGCCCAGGTTTTGAGATTTGAAAAGCAGCTGTATTTTGCCACCACACAGACTGTGGAAAGGGCTTGTTTCTCTCCTTCTCTAAATTTCAAGTATAATGTTTGTACCAGAACAAAAAAGTCTCAGTAAAACCCTTCTCCACCCAAGCAGTAGAATTTTACTCTCCCTTTGTGTGGCCATAAATGACCAAAGCATGGGGATGAGCAAATCTAGCTCAATGGTTTTACGGATGCCTGAGCTGGTGGCAGTGAAATATCATACAGCAAATGTAAATTGTCAAGGATGACAGTTTAACCTTGTGAACATATACACAGAGACCCTCTTGTTCTTCCTCAAGCTCTGCCATGTAAGTCAGCTGTGGCCAGACGCTGTAAAATATCACAGACCTCATGCTGGCTTTTGCTGACTGTCCATGCTAAAACCTCTACTTTCCCTCCAAGTGTGTTTAAACAGATCAACTCTTTTGCCAAACTCTCCTGCTGTGCCACCCAGAGCATCTACCAAAGGAAATGGAGCAAACAGGCCCAGTTTTAGTGTTGCCAAATGTGATTATGTTCTTGATCCATTGTAGACGGGGATGGCAGGCATTTCCATGTACACAGTGTCATATGCAGCTTCCTATGCTTACTGTACATAAGATAGCTTAATGACAGACTTCTAGCCTCTGCTCCAAATGTTGTGGTTTTCTATTTTTTGTTTCATTTCAGTCAGACCCCTGAAGTAATTAGCATACCCTGTGGGTTTTTTTGTGTGGTTTCTATCTGAATACCCATGAAGGAGTTAATTAGCTTGTTTGCAGTATCTCATTAACTCATTTTCAGCTCAGAATTTAATTGCTTCTTTATTACTGATGAGTAAAATAGCTTTAGGCTCCCAATCAAAATGGACTTTGATGGATGTATAAAAGCTGGGCTTTCAGCTTGTTGAATGGGTGGTAGAATTGCCATTCTGCATCCCAGTGTATGCCAGTCTCCTTCACGGCAGTACTTCTTGGGGACAAACTCTTCCCAGTGGCAGACTTGGTCTTGGAGTTGGAGCCACTGACTTCATCTGCTGGGAGGGAAATCAAAGGGAAATTAGTACCTGTAAAGGTCTGTGGGCAGGTGACACTCAAAAAACTAGATGGGACCACTGGAAAAAAAGCTTGTCACTGAGGCAGCTGAGACATCTAGAGAACAGTAGTTCCCTCTATTATGAGATGGTGACTTTACTGAAGTCAGGTTCCCAGATTTCTGCCTAGGGCATCCTGTGTTGTACTGGAAGGCAAAAGCTGTTTCCAGGTGTTTGGGGCATATCAAGCATTTGTTCTTGAAATAACTTATCTTCCTCCTGGTGTATGTGAATGTCTAAATGCATATAAATTTACTTTTCTGGGCTTTGATTTCTACTAGGACAGTAGTACTTCCTTTCTAATGTATTTTGAGATTGCTGGATGTCAAACATTATAGAAGAACCAGAAATATGGATGTTATAAAGAGAAATAGGCATATTAATTGGAAATAAGAAAGTTGCAAATCTGTCTCTTGCTTTTTTTTTTCTTTCTTTTTTTTTTTTTTCCCCCTTCCCCCTCTGTGTGATTCAACATGAAGAATACATGATTTATATTCCCAGTGGTGACTGGCTTGGATCCAATGACCTTTGCAAAATATCTATTGCTAGCATGGAAAATGTAGTAAAACAATGTAAGCGTGCTTACTGCAGGCATGTATATTTCTTAACACAATAGGGTCCTGAGACTAGCTGAAGTCTCTGGATTCTTCTGCAAGAAATGATCCCACATGGGAGCTATTGGGATGCTCCCTCTGCTGGCTCCCGATCTGCCTCCAAATTTTCCTTAGAAGACCTCACTTGGGCATTGATCCAAAAACGAGGCATGGCAATGTGAAGGGTCAGTACAGCCCAAAGCAGGGAGACTATGTCTCTGCTTTGAATCATCATGAAACAAAATCATAAAGAAAAAGGCATCTACCTTCAGATAAGATGATCACAGATAGCAGGGGGAAGAGCAAAGTCAAGACTTCTATAAAGTCTTCTTTATAGACTAAAGACTTCTATAACTTCAATTGTAATCTATCTAAAAGCTATTTGAAATGCTTTGAGTACATTTATGTGAGAAATAAATGCTATGAATGGTTTCTATTATAGAAAAAGACCTAAAACTTTGTAAGCTGAATCACAGAATGTTTTTAATACTGTGACAGCTTATTTGCTTCACTCATAAAATCTGAACTCTTTCTGACATTTCCTTAATTATGGGTTTGGGAAGAATTTCTGTTTCCTGGAATAGTGAAGGGGGAAAATCCTGTTTACTTTGGAAATAATTTTTTAAATTTTTTTTGCTTTTCTCAAATCAGAAGGTCACAAAATGTGACACAAAAATTACGAAACAAGATGATGGAATACAAATTTAAGCCAAATTAAAAAAAAAAAGTAAAGAAAAAAAAAAAAGAAATGCTGACAAGCTTGTGGCATTACAGTCTGCTAACAATTTACTCTGGAATTCTCTATGAAAATTTCAATTATTATGCAATATGTGAAATCTAGCTATGACTATTCTTTTTCCAAATGGCCAGAAAGGGAGTGAAGTAGCTCCCTTAGATGATATTATGGCATCTCTGTCCCTGCTTTAGCTGAATGCTTAAACACATGCTTAATAAATGTGCTTAGAGAGCCTGCTGATCTAAGCTTTGCTTTGTTACCAACTTTAGTGCTAGCTCAGGCTGACTGGAGGTACTGGAGTTCATTACTGGTGTAATAGTACAGAGGAACAATTGCTTTTCATTCTCAGAAGTAACATGTCTTGCTGTCTCAGATGGTGTCCCTTTAGACTGAGAAGGGGAGAAGGTGCCTTGGGATGAAGGCAGGGTATGGTTGTGATCTGGGGTGGGGAGCCCAAATAGTAAAGCTAAGCTTTCAATTTTATGAAGTGGGAACTGAAACAACAAGATGTGAGTAGGACACAGGGAAGGAGTCAAAGGGCAGCTCACATGGGTGCAGGCAGGCAAAGGGTGCACCAGAGACCATGTATGGCTCGGGGTAAGCCTGGCTCCTGCCTGTTACTTCTTGCTTTCTCTGGGTTTTCATGGTGATGAAGCTGCCCTGAACTTGCAAACAGTTATTCTGGGTGTTGCTGAAAGGAAGTACTGCTCACAGGAACCTCAGTTCCTGGCAAGAGCTGCTCTGCCCTAATTCTGGCAACTCTTTTGGCCTGTCATCATCACCCCAGTGCCTAGACAAAGACTCTTACTGAAATATCTTTCTGGATGATGGTCGTATTTGTGGTTCCTTGGGTCCTGTTTCCCTGTAGGCACTGGCTTATACAAGAAAAGCTCATTAAAATATCTTTCTACCAGGAAGGTTTCTTCTAACTTGACCTACAGAGGAATGAGGCACTGGTGCTCAGGCCTATGTGTGCCAGGCTGGTTTGTGGCTGTGGCTGTGGACAAAGGCAACTAAGTAGAGTTTTAGAAGTGTTTTTTGAGAGTCTTGTACAATAAAGATACCTGTGAAGCTGCCAACCAAAATTTAACCCAACTGTCCCTGCCAGCACTGGCTCCATTCTTTCCCAACCAAGGTTCATGTTTATTGAAGCAATAAAGATAATTATTTTTTAAAAGACCCAAAAAAAGCAAGCAAAAAAAAGGTTGTCACACTTTTTGTTTAACTAGTATTGATGCTTCTGTGGATTGTGTTTATTGATGACTTGGTGAAGTATCTTTGAGGTCCGGTTATATTCACAGAGGATGTATGTGTAAACTCCACTGTGTTAAGGGAAAGTGACTTTTCTCACAGTTCCTGCCTGCTTTCTAGCAGAAACATCACTTCCATCTCAGTGTTCCTGGGCTAGTGCCTCCCTGGTTGTATCTGATGTGTCCTTGCTGCCTTCTTTCTGTGCTTGTGTGGTATTTTTTGCTGCTTATCTCTTGCACACAGCTCCAAGTAATAGCTTTCAAACCCTCCAGAAACCCCTGAGACATCACAGCACAGCTCTGCTCCTGCTCCAGCCCTGCACGTGGCCTGTGTTTTTGGCGGTGACTTCTCTTGTTTTGGTTATATATCTTATGAAGTAGCTTCACACTTTTTTTACACTGTCCCTGAGTAGGAGGTGGTTATTGCCCCCATCAGCTTATAAGGCCATAGCCAGCGACCACTTCACCAAAGTGGCTTAAGTCCAACAGAAAGAGAGGGCCAGACTATGGTGAAACTAAGCAACGTAATTCATAGTGTGTTGGACATAAGTTATCATCACTACAGCCTCATTTTAAAGCTTTTATGCATGCTAGACTTGAGTATCATGGTTACTTAAATTTGCACATGGACATAATTTCCATGTGACCTACCTTCATAATTACCTAAGATGTTTGCAGTGTCTTCCCATTTAGATGAGTTTGGTACGAGATCTGAGCACTCCCAAGAGACCAGTGGCTGATTGAGACTCAGGCAGACCTGGCATAATTGCACTGCAGTCAATGGCAATCTGACCCTGGACTTCAATAAGCACAGGGCTCGTCCCTTCAAAGAAAAAAAGAGCAGTAAAGAGGCAGAATGATGGTGCAGTAAAACACATCTGAAGGAAGATGTTTGTCATGGCAAAAATGTCAAGTGATATTTTTAGTTTGCAAACTTTCCCTTTTGTTCCTTTTCAATGTTTTGATTGTTAGGAAAGTTTTGACTGCATTGTGAGATAACTTTCTCACTTTTAATTGTTTTTGAAAAATCATTTACCTTGTTAATCTGAATGGATCTGAAGACATGGGGATGTATTCTTCTTTTTTTGTATGAATGGCTATAGATTAGTACAGGAGCTACCCACTTACAGCAGATGAAAATCTGTCCCTTTGTGTCTTTTAAGGGAAAATTTCTGCAACTGTATTTCAAAAAGTCACATTTTTTTTGTAATGTGGGAGCCCCAGGCTGAAATAATACTGTTAAACCAGTATAAAAGTTTCTTAATTGCTGCTCTGATAGAAGGCATTTGGTTTATATACTGAATTAGAGAGTGCAGTTTTCATTGCAGTGTGGTGAAGTTATTCAGGATGGTATTTTCCTGTAGCAGCACAAGAGGGCTTATATCCCAAACAGCTTCAGGAAAACTTAAGGACAGTTTCCCCTCTGTCTTACTATTTTATGACTTCCATGTTACTACCATACAGTCTAAAATCTGCTAATAGATGCATGTAGCATTAGCATCAGATGTGGTAGGTGTGAGAACCATCACAGTTCTCACATCATGGAGTTGTGAACTCCTCTGAATCTGCTTCTCACCTTGGTACTATCGTAGAGGAGGAGAGTGACCGTTTGCAAAGTCGAGCTCTCTGTGTCCTGGCCAAATCCTTTAGAGTTGGGCCAATTTCCTTCCCAAATGTTTGATCATGGTGGTGTCACTGATGTTCCAAAGACAGCCTGGCAAACGGCTTCTTTTTACTGGCAGGAAGGACCAATCTGTGGAAATTTAACTCTGAGTTCACTTATTCCTGGTAAAATGACAGTCAGATTTCAATGACCAAAAAGATTCAGACCTTTAATCTTGGTCAGTCATCCCTCATTTTCCCTTCTGAAGTCCAGAACGGTTATTTAGAAAGCAAAGAACTTCAGTGAAATGGGAAATATTTTCTAACCAGATAAAGACAATCCAGAAAGTGCTTCTGGGCTCTGAAGTATTGGGCTACAGTTAAATGAGAGTTGGGATTTTTTTTTTCCTGATAATTAATATATTCTTTCTCATTTTACATATTTGATTAAATAATCATGGAGAATATTAAATACATGATATTTCATAGTTTCATACTGGAGCCTCTTTTGTCTCCCAGTAAGTTTGATTCTGACTAAATGTTTCCGACTATTTGAAACTGAAGATTAATTGTTGTACTCAACTTTACCCGTGCATGCAAATGTTTCTGGGAAGCTGACCGTAAACTAGGCCATAAGCAACCAGTGTCCCATAGATTATGTCCCAAGGCCAGCTGCTAAGATATTGCAATATGTTATATTTTGTTGCAAGATAACACAGTGCCTTTCCTGGATGTGCAAAAGACAACTAGGGAGAAGTTTTTGGTGGGGCAGCTCTGGGGAGACTGGGCCAGAGCTAAAAGAAACTCTGGGTGGGAGCTAAAATTATAATTATGAAAACTTCTGCTGACCTGATACCTAAACACTTCGGCTTCTCAGGCACAGGGAGCTCTCTTCTGCATGTGCGTTCTGCCCAGATGTTCCTTGGTGTTGGTGGGGTGAAACAGCTGGGTGCCTGGTGTACCTGTGGACCCCTGGCCCCTGTGGTGGGTGCCCCTGCCTGCAACATGCTGCAGCTCTGCATGCAGTGCTTTGGTAGCTGCTGTTTCTAAAACACAGCTGGAGGGGGAAGGGGCAATGCTTGATGTCTGCAGCACTTGCCCCAGTTCTTGTCTAATCTGATATCTAAAGGGAAAGATTGTGGTTCCTGCTTCTGATCCAGAGGATGCTTGTGCAGGGTTGTGTGGAAAGGGGTGGAAATCCTCCTCCCCTCTTCTCCTTAGTCACGGGGGCAGACAGCATGGAGCAGTCTTTGCTCTCTTTCCCTGGTGCAATGAATGTTGTCTTGTGCAAGGTACAGTGGCTTAACAAGGAAGAAAAGGCACGGAAATATCTTCTATCCCTTCAAACAAGCTTCAGCCTGGGCACTGGGGCATGTCCCTGAGGGCAGGAGACAGGACAGAAATCTCTGAACTTGCCTTTTCTATTTCTGCTTGGTGCTTCAACCACCTTGTTATTTTATGGATCTGGGAAGGTATCACTGGCTATGGACTAGCAAAACAGTTGAAGTCCAGGGCAATTTTTGAAGGAAAGGGAGTAGGCAGGTAACTTCAGGGTGTGTTTCCTTGACACTCAAAATGAAATGGCACATTGAAAAAGCCCACCTGCCCTCACTTGTTATGGAGAGAGCCAGAGCTGCCTGTGTGTGGTAGCTACAAATTGGGGTGTGGGATCGTGTTTGTGCAGTATTCACAGAGGCACGGAGCTTAACAGTGGTCCTGAAGCCCACTCTGTGGCAATGTACCTGGTTTTTAATAGTTAAAAAAAAATTTAGGCATCCTTTTCCCTCACTGGTGGGTGTGTTACTGGCAGCTTTTTAATTTCACCTAGTGTCAAGGCTGTCTTTTTTTTTTCCTCACAGAAAGCAGGAGAAGCTCTACCCTGGAAAGGTGCTGGTGGTGGCATTTCTGACTCAGGGCTTCTTGCAGATGTTTGTTCTGCTCCTCCCATGTGAGGAGTTATGTTGCTTCTTGAGTTGTGAGTGTTGCTCAGTGCTCCTACACTGCCGCTTGGTCCCGTGCGACGGGTACACCACATAACCATAACCTCTTCCTCTGGCAAACAGTTGTAAAAATAGTGCAAACAGCAAACTGTGGTCTTTTTTTTTTTTTTTTTTTCCTTGACGACTTTCTCCCAATACCTCCAAGTTGTTACAGAAATGTTAAATCATAATGTGTATCTGCAGCCTGGAATCTCTCTGTTGACATGCTGGGTTTAGCAGGCTTGACATGCGTCCCTTGGTAAGGCTGTGGAAAAGAGTACACTGAGAAATGTCATGGATAAATGGAAGAAGTTGCTGTCCCAGCTGTTTCTTGCTGCTTTTCCACAGTAGATTGCAGGGTGGTAAAGCTGGAGGTGAAATAGCATGAGTGTGTGCATCTCAACTGCTTCTGGGCAAAGAGCTGCGGCTCAGGCAGCTTGTGTCAGCAGCTTGTGCTGAAGGGTTTCTCAGCAGTCATACACCTGTGTCAATCCAGCAGCTTCTCACCACTGAAAGGGATGTCCCCCTCTTCCCCTCCCACCCTGCAGTTGCTGTCCTCCATTTCTTGCAGAGGGAGCGGCACCTGTCTGATCTGTTGGTTCATTTCATTTGATGAGCAGAAAAAATATTGGGGGGAGGGAGGGGCTGAGTTTGTTGTTTGAGTTTGGTGTTTGGTTTTGTTGTTGAGTGTGCTTTTAGATGTGTTTTGTTTTGGTTTTTTCTGTTGGTTTTTTGAGGTTTTTTTGTGTGTTTTTTTTCCCCCCTCTCGGTTCAGTGAGCTGAGCTGGCTCTGGGAGGCCAGTAAGACTGGGAGCCTCTGCAAAGAGGCAGTAGGAGTGGCAAGAAGGGAGGATTGCCCCTTTAGTCAACAGTAGCTGTTAGACCAAGCTCAGCTGCATTGGCAACCACAGCCTAATTAAACAGCAAACTCTGTGGCATGCTCAGCATTTTACCCTTCTCTGAATGCCACAGAGTGTAGACCAAGCTGCAGATCTGCAATGCCAGGAAGAAATCTACTTCTGTGAACAAAAGAAAACTTGCTAATTATATCTTATTTTTATGGGGTAACTTTTATAGTTTCTTCACTGTATGTTTTTCTATGTTTTCCTTTTTTCTTAGCCACAGAGAAGAAAAAGAAAAGAAAAACTTAAAGAAAAAATCCTGACAGACAAAAATGTTATGCCTAGTGGCTAATGCAGCTAAGTTAATTGGGTATTTTTGTGTTTGGTTAAGAAAATAAGACTTCCAAAGATGGAAAAAAAAAAAAAAAAAAAAGTTTAGAGACATCAATACTTCAGATGGCTGTTTTTGCTAGTAAACAAAAAAAATTGTGCAGGTAATTTTGAGCTACTTCAAATCCCACAGGTCAGAGAGGTGGAAATCCATTCCTTGAATTTGAAGGAGTTTGTGGAAATAATTTCCTCTGTCCTACAAGGAGAATTAGGAGCTCTGCTCACAGAGATTCCTGGTGGTTTCACTGAAGATGTGGGGGCTGGACCTGCCTTTGCATACGCAAAGGGCAATAAAAGACACAGCCAAATGGTCAGAGAGGTCCCCATAAACATATCAAAGTTTAATACTCAGTTTATGTAGTGAGCCTCCAGTGTCTGTAGGAGATGGGTTTAAGCTGGACTGCCAGACTTGGAAGCAACGCAGGCACTAACACATACTTGGATTCCCAGCCCTGCTGTGAGGGCAGTAACAAATAGGGGAAAGGAATGGGGACCAGAAAATGGACAACACTTTTAAACTACTGGTTTGTGAGTGTTTGGTGTGTGAGTGTATGTCAACACCTATAGAAAAGGGAAGACGTGCAGCATTCGGTTTGTTTCATTTTTTTGCAACCCTGTCATTTAACAAAGAAAGCACCAGGGCCTCAAACAAGCAACAGCTTCTGCCATTGATGCCTATAATAGGACTGTGCGGGTAATAAATTATGGCAATGAGCTTGTTAGCAGAGTCCAGGCCTTAAACACTTGCTTAGTTACCGTAGCTATAGCTCCAGATCATCCAAGTGCTCGAGGCGACCCAGTGCCTGTGACAGGAGAGCTCCTCTAACCCAGGCTCTGCCAGGGGAAGGGACAGAATTTCTCTCTCTCTGCCATACAGGGCTGTTAGTAAAAAGGCTTAGCAACGCTCCCCACAGCACTGCTGACAGCATTTTTTCTTAGCTTTTTTTTTTTTTTCCTTTTAATGTATTAATTTGACGTACTGTTAAGATGTGCTCTGACTAGTTGCATATAGAAAGAACCTCTGCCTGAGCCTATTCTGCAGGCAGAAAACAGCTTATCTTCAGTCTTCCATGAAGGACTTAGACGAAAAGGAAGATGGGATCTTGTTTCACTCAATACTAATCACAGTAATGTAATATGTATTTGCTTTTCTCAATTATAGGCTTCAAATGGGAGGCTGTAGGGAAAACATTTTTTTCCCTTCTCTCTGACAATCTTATCATTTTAATGCTGCCTGCTGTTTATACATGAAGGAAGGGAAAAGAGGGAATGCATGAAGCACTGTTACCCAGGCTTAGAGCAACAAAAGCTCAGTGGCAGGTCCACAGTTGCAGGCTGCTGCATGCAGGTAAGGAGGAGGAAGCCCCAGCACACAGCCACATCTGCTAGCCTAACGTGACTAAGGGCCTCCTTTGCTGGTGACATTTCAGCATGGCTTTTCTTGGTGGCTGGGTCTGATGGCCTCATCTGGCTGGCTTCAAAATGTCAGTCTGATCTGGTGCATCAGCCAGCTCCCTCAACACTCTCGGGTGGATGCCATCTGGGCCCATCAATTTGTACAGGTCAGACTCCTGTAGGAGTTGACACACCAACTCTTCCTTCACTGATGGCGGGCCAGTGTCTGCATCAACCTGGACTTCTGTTCCTATGGCCTGGGACCCAAAAACATTGGTAGAGAGAGGTGAAGAAGGTGTTGAGGACCTCTGTATTTTCAGCATTGTTGGTGGCTAGTTCACCTCTCCTGTTTACTAGTGGGCCAATATTATTCCTCTCTTGCTATTTGTGGTTAACGTATCAGAAGAACCCTTTTCTTGAAGTTTTTGACATTTCTGGCCAATGTCAGCTGAAGCCGAGCATTTGCTTTCCTAACTGCATCTCTGCATACCCTGGCAATGCCCTTGTAATTTCCAGTTGGTAATGTTTCACTTTTCCACCTCTGTTACATTTCCCTTTTGGTTCTGAGCAGACCCAGAAGCTCACAGTTAAGCCAAGGGGGTCTCTTGCTCAGCCTACTTCCTTTGCCTTTGGAGGGGATGAACTGGTTTTGTTTATCTAGGAGAGTGTTCTTGAAAAACTCCCAGCACTCACGAGATCCTTTACCCTCCATGGAAGCTTCCCATGGGAACCCTTCCAACTAAGCCCGGAGCAAACTGAAGTTTGGTCTTCTAAAATCTTTGTCCTGGAATTAACCTTCATTGTGCTCAGCAGTATCCCAAACTCCACAACACTGTGGTCACTGCAGCCAAGTCTGGCACAAACCAAGATATTACAGAGCAGTTTATCTTGTTTAGTGAGTAAGAAGTCCAGCTGTGCCCCAGTGCTGGTTGGCACATCCAACATTTGTGTGAGGAAGCAGTCTTCTACACATTCCAGGAACTTGATTGATGTCAGGTGAGCTGCAGTGTTGTTCTTCCAGCAAATGTCTGGGTAGGTAAAGTCTCCCATAAGGACCAGGTTCCTTTGACCCAAAGTTTGCTGAGCGACCTGAGTATTGCTTCGTTTGTCATGTTGTCATGGTTTGGGGGCTAGTAACAGATGCCTACTGTAAGGTCACCCTTGGAGACAACCTCTCTCATTTTGACCCAGAGGCATTCAATAGGACTACCACAATTACCACAGCTGACTTCTGCAGGGATTAGGGGAGAACGCAGGGTGTCTGTGACATGAGAAGTGTCAGGGAATGGGATGGGTGGTCCAGGGTTGTCCCTGGGGGAGACCAGAGTGACTGAGAGGTGGAGGGACCTTGAGAGGTTATGGGGTGGTACGGGAAGTCCAGAAAGGCAGCAGCAGGCCATACAGCTACGCTTCTGCTGAGGTATTAAGTGTGTTGTTTCCAAATAGGTAAACCAAATCACTGAACTTGGCTCTGTTTGGAGAGACATATCTGACCAGCTGTGTACTTAGCTACTGTCCTTTTCTCATGTAGGATCTAGTCCAAGCTTCAGTAAAGTCAGCAGAACCTTGTTGACTTAATGGATTGTGTCTTTTAGGGCCAAGATATTTTTTCCACAAATATCTTAGAATTTGGGCAGTGGGCAGGAGGGCAACTGGCCAGCCCTGCTTCCTTTCCTTGCAATTAATTTTGGTCAGGGAAAATTTTGTTCTTTTCAGAAATGGTCTTTATTTAAAACCAGAACATTTTTTTTTTCAAAAGAATGCTTATGATTTTAGAAAACTTTTAATGATTGAATTGAAAAAAACAATACAAATACATTTTCGTGGTTTTACGTTTCTGATTTTTTTATTTTTTCATGTCTTCCTCTTAAGAAGCTAAAAAGGGAAGGAATGAAAGGAATAATTATAAAGTTCTTTTTCAAGAAGAGGCTTTTGAAAGTAAAAAAAAAAAAAAGTCAGTTTATACAGATTATCACCAACTTCTTGCCTCAGACCTTGCACATACTTTGCTTAGGTAGAGTTGATAGGAATTTTAGGCAGTCGTCCAACAGGAGAAAGAATCATGGAATGGTTTGCGTTTGAAGGGACCTTTAAAGGTCACCTAGTCCAACCCTCCTGCAATGAGCAGAGACATCCTGAACTAGATCAGTTTGTTCACAGCCCTGTCCAAGCTGACCTTGAATGTTTCCAGGGATGGGGCATCTACCACCTCTCTGGGCAACCTGTACCAGTGTTTTTTTGATGCAGCCCAGGACACAGTTGGCTTTCTGGGCTACAAGTGCACATTCTCAGCACATGTCCATCTTTTCATCCACCAGTACCCCCACGTCCTTCTCTGCAGGGCTGCTCTTAGTCCCTTAATCCTCCAGCCAGTATTGATACTGGAGGTTGCCCTGAGCCATGTGTAGAACCTTGCACTTGGCCTTGTTGAACCTTATGAGGTTCTTATTGGCCCACTTCTTATGCTTGTCTGGGTCACTCTGGATTGCATCCCATCCCTCAGGTGTGTCAACCACACCATGAAAAGGGAGCTGTATGTTGTCCAGTTCTCCAGTTAATTTGAAACCTGAGGAAAAAAAGTTCTCTATTTGTTCGCATCCATCTCTCAAATTCAGCAGGTCGCTGTCAATAGGACAGCTCAGAACTGGAAGATTACTGAACTGGAAATACGATTCGGAGTTAAGATGCAGTGTTTCAGTGAGGGGGGCCGATGTGTCAGTGAATACATACAAAGATGCTAAAGAAGGCTACAGGTAGATATCAAGGTCTTATTCACTCCCAAAATCACTAGCCTGTCTTATGTATTCAAGCTTCCGGTTTTCTGTTTAAACCAATATTTATACAGAATGAAAATATTCACACTATAATATTTTTAATATATAAACTGCTCTATCCTCCTAATTATTCAGTCAGTTTGGACATGTTCACTGACAGAGACGGTATGAAGAAACAGTGGCTTGAGTGTCTTTTAGTGTGAAGGGTGTTTTTATCTGTTAGCAACTGTTAGTAGGCAGCAAGCACTTCTTAATAAATATTTTCTTATCCTGATTTTGTTTTATTTTTTCCTGTTTCCTTATTTCTACAGCTTGCCCATCAGCTTCATGCCAATCTTGGTTAGTCTCATCTGAAGCATCAGAGGCAGTGAAAACTGTCCACTTTCTGGGTGGGTTTTCTTCTACTGCATGGCTTTGTTTACAGAATTTTTATTTCTATAAAGAGCCCTTCATTGCAGAGAATCCCTGGCACCATCAGTGGGTTTATTGAGAAGCACCAAACTGGTTTTTAACGTGTTGCGAAAATGCAGCCACCTCTGAGGAGGAAGGTGTTATTTTTGCTGTTTGAGACAAGGTGCAAGACAAAAATATCTGCCTGAACTCAGAGTGTGGAGCATAGGGAGGTGGATTTCTAGGATGTTGTTAGGTTTCTGGAGTTAAAAGAGGATGTAGAAAGGCTCTGTGTGTTTAGGTGCTAGCTTGGGTCTTATTTGAGAGATGGCATCTCCTCGACTCCTTTTCTCATGTTATAAAATTTGGTATAGGTTTGAGAAACAGTACACAGTCTGTTGGGTCAGAAAGTAATGCTCCCCTTGGTGACTCCCCCTAAAATGCTAACCAGATTGAAAAATATTGATCCTGTGGTGTGGTGTTTCAGAATGTTTGAGCATGCAACTGGGAGCCCATACCCAGCAAAGCACAATGACATTTCAGCGCAAAGAAGGCTCTGCTGGTGCTGAGGTAATGAAGGACCCCACAGCTGTGTTCCTCCAAGGTTTCTCATAGTAATTTTCCATGAAGCTATGGAAAAATATTTATCCTTCCTTCTATAAACATGTCTGTAGGAGATTTAAGGGAAGGCGAGCGAGCAGACACACACAGAAAAAAATTCCCTTACATAGCCATAATTAACAAAATGTCTATGTTTTAATATTCCAGGAGGTTACAAAAACCCCTGTGTTTTCTTTGTCACCCACCTCACTTTTATGTATAATTAAATACAACCTATGCAGTAGAGGTCTAAGGTTTGCCCCACCTCTGTGGCAATCTAGGTACTGGGAGAACCATCCTCTGGGATGGTATAGGTTAAATAAACTACTTTCATGTCCTTCAGTAAGTTTGGGGTGCAGAACATGAAAATAAATGCTTACAAGGCTGACCTACCTCTCTCTCTGTTCCCTCCTTGCTCACGTATACCTGGATCTCTTGTCTCTGCTTTCAGGAAATGCACTTCTATGTAATCGCTAATATCTCATTGCAGCAAGGCCCTGTTAATAGTGAAGCTGGTGCTTTTATCTGCAATTATGTCTCATCTTGCCAACATGCACAGTAAGGTAAAAAGGGAGAGCCAAGCACATGCATACTCTCAAATGGAAAGTTGTGTTTATGTGGTTGTGGTAATGGTCGGACAGTAACCAGCTTTGCATTCCTGGGCATACACAAGAGATGTGTCTGAATTTTCTGAGTCTGCCAGTTTGCTCAACATTATGTTCAACAAAAGCTCTTTGATTGGGTCACAGAGTGCAAGGTAAGAAAGGAGTTCTTTGGCCAGGTGTTGTGTTTCTTGCTGATTTACAGATATAGGACCGAAAGGGGTGGGCATGGATGCAGGTGACTTTTCTGTAGGATGTAGAATCTGAACAACTTTCCTGAGCCTAAGTAGACTGCGATTACTGGACCAAATCTTTCTTCAAGCCCCATCCAGTAGGAAATGATGATGTTTCTCTACAACAAACAGCTCTTCCTAGAAATCTAAAAATACCCCCACAAATCCAAACCTGTCATGTAGAGCGAGTCAAACCTATTATAGCAGTTTTATGAAGAACCATGTCACTTTGAAATTTGTTCCTGTTCTGCAGCTGAAATGAAAATTACCATTTTCAAGAACTCCTCATTCACCATCATTTTCCAAGAGTTTTAACTTCTGATTTTTTGTTTGTTAGATGTTCAAAATAGCGTCGAGGTGTTTCAGTGCCAAACGTGATATTTTGACTTAGACTAAGATTGGTATATCAATCAATAGATGACATTAAAGTCATAACAGTATTTCTAGAAAAAAAACAACCGACAAACAAAACCAAAACCCAAAATTCTGGAGTAATTAATCTGTTCTGTGCTCATATTGTAGGCAATATTCCTAGAATCACAGAATCATAGACTCATCAAGCTTGGAAAAGATCTTCAAGATCACCAAGTCCAACTGTGTGCCCTACAACCCCTAACCACTAAACCATATCCTGAAACGCCACATCTACCCGTTTTTTCTAACATCTCCAGGGATGGTGCCTCTACCACCTTCCTGGACAGCCTGCTCCAATGCCTCACCACTCTTTCAGTGAAGACATTTTTCCTGATACCCAACCTGAACCTCCCCTGGCGCAACTTGACTCCATTTCCTCTTGTCCTATTGCTGATCACCAGGGAGAAGAGGCCAAGACCCACCTCACCACAACCTCCTTTCAGGTAGTTGTAGAGAGCAATGAGGGCTTCCCTCAGCCTCCTCTTCTTCCAGCTGAACAGCCCCAGCACCCTCAGCCTCTCCCCATACGACCTGTTCTCCAGACCCCTAATCAGCCTAGTTGCCCTTCTCTGCACCCTCTCCAGCACCTCATTGTCCTTCCTGTAAGAAGCATGAAAGGCCACATAATGGCATTTTAAATCACATTTCTTAACTTTCCTCAATTACATTTTAAATACTTTTTCCTGTGGGGCTTTTCCTAGCATTAATTGAATTTTAAGAAGAAATTGTGGTTTTATCAAAACAGACTTTTTGGAAAGCTATTCTGACCACATATAATATTAATCAGCTGGGTTTTCCCCCTTTCTTTCTTTTGGAAAATGTTGACTGTTGATAGTCTAGTTTTTGGTTGTTGGTTTTTTGACGGAAACATCAAATTTAGATAGTGAAAACTTGTAACTGTTAAAGAGTCTTTGGCGTGGTGAAGACAACTAGGAGTGCTAGCCTTGATACTGTGATGAGTTTCTGTTTGGAACATTTAGCACCTGTATCATAAAGAGAAATATCGTGGTCCATAACTGCATCCTGCTGAGAACTGCTGTGTTAACCAGGCCAAAGGGACTTGGCAGGTTCTATAAGAGGAAGATTAAACCTTAAACAATTATAAAGACATCAGCCTTGGTAAGGAAGCTCAGGTGATGGAATGCTGTTCCAGTCCAAGCTTTATTATCCTCCTACTGATACTTTTTTTCAGTTTAGAACTTGGTGCTTTCTTTTGGTCTGAACATTATTTTTATTTCAGCTTCCAGACACTCTTTTTCTGCCAAATCACAGATCTATATGACCTCTGACTATTCACATTCCCTGCTGGTAACTGGAAATTGTAAAACATGTTTAACTTTCAATTTGATGTGCTATGTTGATCCTCTTACATCTGTCAATGTCAAGCCTTTCCAGATCTCCAGACACGCACTTGGCCAGTACTGGTCTTATTAGATTTGGAAACACAAGGGAGCACTCCCCCCCTCCCCGCCCCTTTTTTTTGTTTGTTTGTTTTGTTTTGTTAAACAATATTCCTAAATGTAAGTCTGCTTTAGCACCATGCTATTCAGATGGAATATGCTATGGAATATTCAGATGGAAACAGCTATGGAAGCTGTTAAAGAACAGGCCAAAAGACTAATCAGTCTTTGTTACTACATACCATGTTTTGTCACTTTCAGATGTTACCTGCAGTTATTTTATACATACTTCTTCAGATTGTTAATTTGGGTGTCAGAGCCTGTTGAGCACAACATGGGCTGCTACAGTGTGTCACTAGAAACCCATCCTTTAGAAACCACCATGCCACTGGTGCATATTGCCCAGTGTGATCCTTAGGTGGGTTATGAAGAGATGCTGGTTTTAGTGGGACTCTGCAAAGCTCAGGGAGCTACCATCATGCAGCAGCTTGTGAAATCATGGATCAGAATTTCTGAAAGAGAGACATCACATTGCCACTTTCTTATTTTACTTACTGTGCCTAAAATCTTGCAGTGCAATTATTATAGGGGCCATTACTATATTCTGCCTACCACTGAAATTCCATTTTCTGCCTAAGTGGCAGTACTTTTGAAGAAAGTTGTCTCCAGGGGTTGTCACTCTCTCTCTCTTGTGCCTGATACTTCTGACTTAACAGCACCCAGCAGAGCTGCATTTAACTTTAGCTTGCTCAGGGCAGACTACTGTTGGCTCCAAGTTACAACAAGTAATGAAGCTGAGAATCTTATTGCCACAAGGAATCAACACACCTCAAGGTCTTAGCAGGATCCTAGAAAGAAACAGAAGCTCATTTGCATGCAAACAGATGAATGAGAACATCCATAATTGTGTGAAGAAGGTACTGGCCTGTCATACCTCAGACCTGCTGCCTTTTCTAGATTGCAGTTGCTCCTCTTTCATCCCTTCCTTTCTTTACTTTTACCCTTCTCCCTCCTCTGGCACGTGATAGTGCTTGTCTACCTACATTTTCATTTGTACAGCAGCCATGGTATGGTATCAAACAATATTCTAGCTGCTTCTCATTGCAATATAAAAAAAAAAGCACTATGCCACTTCTGTAACTAGTATCTAGAAATTGATTTAGAGGAAGGAGTTTTCACTAAAATCGTCCAACTGGGTGTTGAAGGTGAATCATTTAGGTAGGACAGTTGTAGCCATTGCTCTCTTCGTATGGCGTTTATGCCCATGTAACTGGGGGATGTGTTGAGCCCTATGTCTCACTGTCTACTTCTTTTAGTAGCCTTTCACTTTTATGTTGACTAAGCCTTATTTAAATATTGGTCCTGTCAAGCTGGGAAGAAACAGAAAGGAGAACTGCAAGAATGAGACAAAAATATGATGTAACGATGCTAAAATAAACATGGTACAGGAAAGGCAAGAAAGTCGAGCTCAGTGAAAGCTGTCAAACGAGCTGGAAATCTTCGTATGGAAGACTTTTCCAATGGAAAACGCTGATTCATCCAGCCCTTTGCAAAAAGGTGTTAATTTCAAATAAACCTTATTTAGAAGGAGTGATTGAAAACCATTTCCATAACATTACAGTCAACCTTTGAAGGTCTGAAATTACTCCAGTTTTGTCTTTGATATTATTCACTCTGTTTTGAAATTTTGATTGGCTGGGAATTTCATTTTCTGTTTAGCTTTTGCTCTTTTTCAGAATGGATTTGTTAATAAGCACTGTTTGATTTATTTTTTTAAAATAGGAATGCTGGCCTTTCTCACAAAGGCAAAAAAATAGGTAGGTTACACAAATCAGTTATAAGGAAAAAGGGTAGATGAGCAAGAGTAACCTGAAGGAAAAAGTCTACAAAGAAAGTTGAGAAGATTTTGTACAATGGTACCTACAGCAGTACATGATGCTGAACCAAGCATTTCAGTGGCAGGATCTCCAGGGAGCCCAGCACTGGATGTACGTAACCAGACCATCAGAGTGTTTCAGTCAGAGCTCATCCCCATGTGGTGGCCAATGAAGTATGCCACTAGGTTTCAGCAGGAAAAACCTGTGCTTTTCTTTTCTCATTCTGTTCTTGATCTCGGTTTGCCTTTTGAAAACCAGCAGAGGATGGTCCCACCTGGCCACAGCCCTTTCCCATGGCATAGGATGGCAAACACGCTTTCCTGCTTGGTGTCTGAACCCTTCAAAGCTTGAAATGAGCTAGCAGAGTCAATCTGCCCGTGTTACTGGCGTCTGTACTTTTTAACCTCATGGTCCTGTGGGGTTCAATTTTGTGATTTTTGGCCACTCAGGGGTGTCTATCCCAGAGCACTGCTAGAAAACACTGTACTTACTTACAGCCAGGATAAAGTGGGTAGGAAGACTGGCCTTAAAGACCAGGAAAGGAAAGCAAGGCGAAAAGCAGCATGTTTTTGTAGGCTGGCTTCTAGCCAGATGAGTAACAGCCACCTTTTGTTTGACATGCAGGTAGAAGCTACCATGGAGGGCTTGGGTGGGGGCGGGGGGCAGGGGTAACACTGTGTGGGGTTAGAAACAGTAAATGCCAGCCAGGCATAGCTATTGAAGCCTGTTTAAATGGCCCTAAAGGAAGAGGGAAAAAAAAAAAAAAGAGAAGCTTTTTGAATTAAGTACTCACTGCGTGAGGCTTGAAGCTTGCCAGTGTAACTATCTCTTGAGTCTTTGTTCAAAAAAAAGTAGGACTTTGAACTATTATTTTATTATTATTATTATTATTTTAACAGAAGCATTATTGCATCAATAAGAGAACAGACGCTGTCATCAATTTTTCTGCTTAATGGAAACAATTTTGGCTAACTGCCTGGGGTCAGCAAAGACTGAGAACTCGTACACTGCTGAATCACTTCTACAGCACGTGCAGTGTTCTGCCCACAGAGGTCTAGGTGTCCAGGTGACCCAATTCAAGAGACATTCGGGTCTTGGCTCCTTAGTCAAAAGAACATAGGTACGATGTTTTGCAGCTGTGGTATTTGTATCTTCCAAGTCAGGAAGCTGTAGAGGCAGTAGCCCTTTGTAACCACTCTCCTGGAAGAAGCAGCCCACACCGGAGGGGTGAGATGGAGAAATGGGGACAGCTTAGCTTGGGGCAAGGACTGTGACGCTGCACCTCACCAGTGGTGGTTCGCTGTCACATGTTGGGCTGTGAACTGTAGCAGATCAGCTGTTGTTTCATAAGCCGCAGAGCTGTCCCGGCAGGGAGGGTGAAAATCGCCAGTATAGGTGTGGGAGGGAAACCTGGGGAACTACTGCAGAAGTTGCAGGGTAAGCCCTTTCCCTGCATGAATCAGAGCCCTGGCTACGAGACGCGGGTTTAGCAGCTACCTGGAGACATAAACACATGCCTTTATTGCTGTAATGAGGAATAGCGTGGAGACTGTGGGCCACAGGCAGGGAAATGACCTGTGTCTGTGTGAGCAGCTGCTGCTGACCTGTCCGCAAATTAGCATGAGAAATAAACACGAAAAATGCACATAGGCCCATCGCGCATTGAGATCTTTGTCTGGAAGGAAAACAAAGCATGTGTTTTAGAAATAAAAGCAAAAAAAGAAAGTCTGGTAGCACAGCCCGCTGAGCCAAGCATTCCTGCTCCTCACAAGGACAATGGTTTGAGACGATGCCTGTTGTATAGGAAGATACACTAGTAGGGTGATTATATCTGATTTGCTGTCACTTAGCATATGAAAAGCTTGCTAAAAGAGTGGGTGGGTAGTAAGAATGAGTTGTGATATTAGAAGAACCTGCTGAGCCACCTTTGCAACTATAACACTGCTACAAGAGAGAGAAAAACTTAAATGCGACCGACCTACTCTGCAGCTTTGGTGGTAGAACAGAAGTTCCCGGAGTTCCTGAAACAATCTTTTGTATAAGGCAGATTTGATCTCAGTCAGGGCTTAACCACCTGCATATTCTCCTGCAGGTCGTGTTTAGATCATGAAAACGGAATGTTTAAGACCTGTCAGCTAGCAGGCTTAATTAACACTGCTTTTAAAAGTTCAGTCTGTCTAAATTAATGTTTAAAACAATGAGTGTATACATATAGGTTTTTTTTTTTTTTTTAATATTGAAGATGATTAGTCCTTTTTGATAACAGGTATAATATATATTTAAAATGTTGCTAGTTATGAAATGCAGACAAGCAAAAATAAAGCTATTTTCCCGTTGCAGCTGTGGCCTGAAGCTGTATAAAGATTGTTGATTTTTTAAATAGTGCTAGAAGTATTTACTTGTCTCCTGTCAGCCCTTTTCAAATCTGCTTTGGTTTTGCGATGCAGATGGGATGTGCCTGGCTTAGCCAGCTTGCTAATAACCTGGTGATAGGTGCAAGCGTGGGCACCTTCCAGAGAGCCAAGATCAGGGGCAAGGAGGTGGCACGCAGAAGTAATCAGGCCAGCGCAGCATCGCTTGCCTGATGCGTTCAGGTTCGTGCTCATTCTGCCCCGAGTCCTCTTTCACAAGCACACACATTTTAATGACGAGTTAAACGGGCTTGCTTGTTTAGTTGCGCGAGGCTTTTGGCTTTCCGAGTGAATCATCCTCGTGGTGCATCCACGGGTGCTGGTGGCGGCTGTTGTGCGCGGGGAGCTCCTGGCAGGGCGCCGGGCATGCGCCAGCGGGGAGCAGCGGCCGCAGCTGTGGGACCCAGCACACTGGGGTTGTTTGTAGCTGGTGGACAACTTGCTCTGTGCCATTCTACAAAATCCCTGCTCCAGTACAGCCAGGGTCCCATCCTGTCCTACGTTTTTCAACTGGATGGGCTATGCTGGCTGCGGGCTCATGTCGCTACTTAAATTTCTCTAATGAGTCTTGCTTTCCCCCCTCCCAAAAAAAAAGGTGAACGTTTTTGTACCTGGTGAAATCCAGTACAGTTACAGGATGAAGGGAAGCAATAAAGCCAGTTATCTGTTTAGTTCTGAGAAATCCCAAGCTCAGATAGCAGTAAACAGCACTAATTTATTGTTTTGGCAGGTATCTAGGATAGTTTTACCTGTTATCTGTATAATCCAGGGCGGGGAGATTACATGTACACACACGGCTGAGAGGGCTGGGGAGGCAAAAAAAAAAGCCCATCTGACTTAAATATTTACACAGTTTTGGTTGAGCAGAAGAACATTTGAGTTCAGCTCACCCAAGCACAAAGGATGTGTTTCTTCATTTCCACAGGGCGAGGGGCTCCTTCAGCTGAACTTTGCTTCTCTCCCACCTGCAATTTCTGCTAAAATAGTTCCTGCTGGTGCTGTTTTAAGGCCAACTCTGTGTCATTAACCTTGTCATCAGGTTTGACTGCCTCTGGACTGACCTTGTCAACTGCATAGGAACAAGTCAGAAGTCGTGAAGAACAGACATTTTCTCTATGTACCTGTCCTGCTTCCAGAGGTGGGCCTTAGTGGGAGCCCTTCAGCATGCACATTCCAACCCCATATTCTTAATTTATGGTTCTATGTTTAGGATAGTGCTTGGCTTTTGCAAGTATTAGACTTTTAGGGAAGGGGATGTAACTGTCTCTAAGGATTTTGAGAAAATGTTTTTGGTTGACCGTTGTTTTAAATTCTGGTATTTGTAAACCCATTTTATCTGCATGTGTGATTAACAGCATAAGTCACCGTTGGTGTATGTATTTGTGTTTCTTTGCCAGCTAAAGAACAACATGAAATTTACCCAGAGTTTTCCCTGTAACCCCTTTGTCTCCATCCCTCCCCCACCCTCCTTTTCCCTTGCATTTAGAGGTGCTGGCGAGGAATCCGGCATAAACTTGGCTGCTCTTTCCTTCGTATTTGCTTCTCCTTCAAATGGGATGTCTGTTGTGGTCATGATTAGAACTTGGAAGCTGCCTGATCTTAGCAATGGGTTACAGGGTTCTGTGCCTCTTCTCCTGTTACCTCAGCATCTGCAGCCCTGGCAGTGTTAAGGTGTGTTCAGGCATGTCAGTCCACCAAAGCCTGAGGTTAAACAAATGTGGCTGGCTTTTGGTTTAATCTAAAGGCAAATATAAGCACAGAGTTGTTAGTTCCTACTCCCCTCCCCCTACCACCCCTCCTTTTTTTTCTTTTTTTCTTTTTACATTCTAAAGAAAAAAAACCCTGATTTCAAGTTACACCAGGACTGTTTTGGCCCTGACATAACTTTTGAATGGTTGGTAGAAATGGGCCCTTCTGTCACAGGAACTACAATGGACAGCAGGTCATAGGCAGGCAACAGTTTAACGAGCTTCACTTGTTCCCTGGAAATAGAAGTTCCCTGTCCCTACTAGAAGTATGTTTTGGCAACAAAATATTATTTCTCCAGGATCCCTGAGCTGCCTCAGCCTTGCAGGATGAAGTTGCACAATATGTTGGCCTCAGCAGTCGACCTGGGAGAAAATCCTTCCCAGCCCTCCTTTCCTGCTCTGGCTCCAGTGCCAGGCTTTGCCGCTCCCTCAGCTGTGCCGGTCAGCAGCCTGCATGGTGGTGGTGAGTGAGCTGCACAGAGACACCCTGAATTAAATTGTCCCCTTTCGCTTGGGTCTGCAGGAGAAGGAGAACAACGAAGGAGCTGCGAAGTAGAAGGGGAGCTGGCCTACCACAATGGATGCAGGGGTGAGCGCTTGCAAATCCAGCCGCTCTGCTGGTGGAATAAGAGGCTGCCCCTTCTTGCCAGCATGAAGGGTAAAGGGTTCCTGGTCTGGCTGGAGGTCTGCAAATGTCTGGGTAGGCAGCCATGATCTCTGCTCTCTGTCCTTCATCCTTTCTGGTGTTAGTTGCATAGTGTTAGGTGACATTTTGTGTAAAGTCGATGAAAGCAGAATACACAGATACTGTAGTGAAGTGCTGAAGGCCGTACCCGTGGTGCCATCCTGCATGGGCCGACCCCAGCTTTATCTCCATTTACCTGCAATGAACCTAAATCCAGTATGGAGCTGAGCAAAAAAGAACAAGCATTGGATCTTGGAGGCAGAAGTATGAAGAATCTGGCTAAGAACAGCAAATTAACTGCAGCAAAAATGTGTTTGGCAGATATAACCTTTCTGTTTACAAATACTATGCAAGCATTCTTTTATTTTTTTATTATTTTTTTAACCAGCTTTTCATCTTGCTTAGTGAATGGTTAGAGGGATCATAGCCGAGTCTGGAGTGTACTTGTACATGATTTGAATATTTGTTATTTGCTTTAGCTCCATTGGTTGCTTGCAGTGTGCTGTGTTTTTTTGGTGTTTTCTTTTTTAGGGTTTTTGTGTGTGTTTTTTTTTCTTTTTTTGATACCTACCTTGGGAATTCCCAAACCACAACAAGCTTTTACATTAGCTCTGCAAATGTTCTCAATGCAAATAGTTGTGCCAGTCTTTTAGCATATCTTCATTAATGGATATATGTTTGCACAAGACCTTGCAGTGTTATCCATGTTTGTGAACCTTCTTGAAGATGGAACTAAATTGCTGTGAATGTTTGCAGTAAGCTCATGAAAAGAAACCTTGAATGCCATGAATTTGCAGGGTTTTCTTGAACAAATACCTGTAAATACTTCTCCTTTCCCCTGCTGTACTATGCTATCCAGTATGCATGTAGCTGGGAAAAGCAATATTAAAAATGTTTTTAAAAAGGAGAGCTTCACCACTCATCACTGGAAAATTACTTATTTTTGTCAGCTGAATATAAAACAGTTCCTTAAACTTTTGCTGTGCAGTAGAGCGAGGTGTGGACCAGTAAGCTCTGCAGCTTGTGGAGAGAGAAAGGGTAAAAGCAGGCTGAATTCTTCCAGTCCCATGCCATTGCTTACTGGAAATAAAACTTTGTATTTGTAAAACGAGTCTGGAGCCTATATGAATTGGTTAATGACAGCAGCTGCCTGCAAGAGGCAGTCGGTGGGCCTGTGGAGGTGGTAGAACTGTCCTGGTAACTGCTCCATGCTCCTGAATGGAGACAGTGCACCTGGGAAGGCTCCAGTCCTCACCAGGCATTTTCTGAAATGAATGCTCCAAGTTCCTACATGCAGCCCTGTTTGTTCATAAAGCTTTCCTGTAGGGATGTGTTATAGCACTACTTTTGTGTCCATCAAGATAGGAAAATTCAGTGTAATTAGTGAAGCTTTTTTGCATATTAAATATGATAGTCCCTTAATATGTGTCTCATCATATATACGACACACTCTGTCTCTGCTTGAATTATTTGTTGTTTTGACTAACTCGCCTTTACCTGAAAAAATACGTACTCGCCTTTACCTGAAAAAAATACATTTTCTAATTTGGGGAGAGCTATATGTTATTTGTTTCATGCCTCAGTATTTTATAAACTCTTGGGTAGTCTTTGAAGGTGGTTTCATGTTGAAGCAAGCGTAATCCCTTTTTTTTGCATGAGGAGAGACAGCTTTGGCTCCTTTTTTTTTTTTTTTTCAGAGGTGTAGAATTTTCAGAGAGTATATGCATAACTATCTGTCAGTTGCTTTTTGCCTTTCTTTTTGTATGTGTATCTTGCTGTTCAAGTCTCAGCAGAGAGGATGTTTTGTTGTCTGCCGTGTCTGTGGTTTTGCCCTGTGTTTGTAGAGTGTGTATATATTTACTATTTTTGTGAAATATATGCCTATCCATTATTATGTTATACAAATGGGCTTTATCTGTTCAGCCCATGTTGCTTGAATCCGAATGCATGATTTGTCCTGAGGAAATAAATTAATTCTGGCACTGCCTCCTGGTTTTAGTCCTGACAGGCCTTATCAGATAGTATAGACTTTGAACTTTGCATGTCTCTTCCTTTTTGTCTGTTACTTCTACTAGATTAAGTTGAAGTAACATTGAGCCTATGCATGGCCTGGTATATATACAACCCTAGTAATACATGCTAAAAGTTTTGGGGTTGCTATCGATAACTCTTACAGTATGTTCTCTTGTGGTTTCTGGTCATTTTCTACTCACGTGGTTTCGCTTCCTTATCTTCTCAAAAGCAGATAAACAGATCTGCCGTTAGATTACTTCAAACAGGAATATAGAAACACATACTGTGGTTGTGAGGATGGCTCCTTGATGATGCCATTTGTCTTTCCAGACCAGGCTCAGGATATACATGCACAGTTGTCCCTCACACATGGTCCTATGCATGCAGGAACTAAAATAGCATTTCTCAGCAAGACTATAGCTTTTACATATAAAATCGTTGCATTACCCAAGGCAGACAAGACACATTCTGTATTACCACTGAAGGAACTTATTTAAAATTGGTCTTCTGTGGGTTTTGTCTTTTGCTTTTTCTCATCTTTGTTACTCCTATGTGGTTTGTTACAGTACAAGACTATATCAAGAGACTTGTCAAAGCAGAAATGTTGAAATTGTCATTAATATTTAGCAGTCTTAGATTTAAAGTTATTTCTCCAACAGACCACCTCTGGAGTATGCTAGTATAGTTTGCAGTTCTCCGAACACCAACCTAGCTTTCTGTTGTCTGTGTGACCACCTGGACCACTGACTGTAGGGTAATGTCAAAGAATTCAGAGCCCTGCTTTCAGGAAAGGTCTGATGACAAAAGGCAGTTAATGCAGAGGAAGTAATAAATGCTGGATGGCTTTGGCTTCTTGCCTATCTCTTGATCCTTAAATGTTGAACTTGGTGTCAGAAATAAGTGGCTTTCTGTAAGGATGTTAAATTAGAAACCTAAGAATATTTATAATACTTTCAAGTCATGACCACATGCCAGCAATACAAAGCAAGAATGCTGTGATATTGCTCTAAGGACAGTAAAAAAGACAAAGAGGCAGATCCTGCTGAACTCCTAGTAAGAAATAGCTTTCATGGGCTGCAGAAGCAGCAGCAGTAGCAGTTTGAAAGAACCCATGTAAACTTCTAGTAATGCTTCAGAAATATCTTCAAACTGCAGAAAAGGCAGGAAGTATCACATGCAAAGAGTTTCATCAGCTGTGGCTGAGAAGTGCTTGGTTAATATCAGTGGTACAAAATGGATGATTTGTGTGAACATCAGATCTCAAAAATCAAACTATACCTTAGCAGTGAGGACAGAAACAGTGTCATATTGAACAGGGCTGCTCAGAAAGCTAGGAATAAGCCCATTAAATATGACAACTGTGATCCAAGATAGTGAGGCAGCTCACCTCAAACACAGTGTAAGCAGAAGAAAAAGCATAAAAACAAACCAAGTTTTGTTCAGAAACAATTGCACAGAAGAAAGCAGGAAAAGACAGAAAAATGAGAAGCAAGTTCTGGGGCAAAGAAAATCTTGCTGTATTGAAAATTCTACAAGTATGGTGCCACCTGCATTAATTTTGGCAAATGATATCATTATTGAAAAGTTTGTCAGCATATGTAGACCCACAGAAAATATGATAATGCCTGTAAAAGACAGTGCTCCAACTCTAGAATAATGTGAAGCGGTTGTAAACCTCAATCTAACACCAGCACAGGGCAACTGCCTGCAGACAGGAAACTATGCTGTGTGGTGTGTGTTATCAGTGAAAGCATTGCATATTAAAAAGAAGAACTTGTAATCAAACACTGCAAATATTAAAATCTTCATAACAGGTCTTCCTCATTCCACTGTGCCAATCTGAAACACAGGGAAAGCAGCAAGAGGAGTTTTACAAGACAAACAGTGCAGTTCATACTGACAGTGCTAAAGTTGCTGCTGGTCATCAATATTAGTAAATTCATAAGCCTAGTATACACAGAATGGGACAGACAAGTGATTCATATCAAAGAGGCACAAGGAACTCTAGACATCTAGTCTGAGCAGACATATATTGTGGTATCCCTACAGCAAAATTACTGAAATATTATCAAAATGTATTTGAAGGTCTGATATTTCTTCCAGGCACCTGGAAAAAGATTAAAGAATTCCACTATAGCACTTGCCCCACATGGTAATTGCTGTACAAAGAGGAAAAAATGTGAGTTATAGAGAAAAAAGGTAATATTGCTGGTTGTAAATTCTACACAGGGAATTGGCACGTGGTCATAATGGAAAAGCCAGCCAAGTTGTGATTTGCAAAGCTGAGAACCTTTGAGCTTGCTTGAAAGTGTGTATGATTGAGGAACCACTATCTCTGTGGCAAAAATGAAATGCAGCCATCTTTGGCATGGAGTATTGAGGGTACTGGCAAATAGATGTGGAAAAACACTTACTTTACCACGTTCTGGGCATCAAAAAGCCATCAGAGCCAGTTAAGGATGGTGTTTAAGATCAAAGCTGAAATGAAGATTATCAGTGTTTCTAATAGGATACATTAACATACAGGATCTGTTACTGATGATGTACATTTTTGTGGACTGATACAGGGATGTGAGTGGAAACTGAAGCAAATCAAAACCTCAAACTCATCAACCTGTTGGGAACAGTCAGGAAAGTAACTCCATAGACAAATGGAAGTAAAGCAAAACAGTGGTTGTCTGCAATGCTGTACGTAGTTGTGTATGCAGTTTCTGGGTTGCAATGTCCTGACCCCAGTAGTGCAAGTTCTATGATAGATGTCCACAGTGAATTGGTGGTTACCTCTCTGATCAATTTAAGCTCATACCAGTTCTCACAATCTCCCCAAGGGTATTTATTTCCAGCTTCTCAGTAACAATGTGGAGATCTGGATATGAACATGTGGCATGGGATATTTTTCAGATATGCTGCACCTGATACACTTGTCTGTGCCACCCACGGACAGTGGCACAGTCGTCACTTGTGTAAGTGTGCTGGTGACCTCACTGTTCCCACTGAAAATTGTATCAAATGTGATGCCGGTGAGATAGTTTATGAGATGTTCTTTAAAAAGGGCAGTTAGTGGCTCTCATGTCACGCCACTCTGATTAACAGTGCCAAAAGTCAATCCTATTGAAAAGGGTCTTCAGTGATATGCTGTGTTTTTTATGCAAATAGTGTGAATTTTGGGTATAAGGATTTGCATTTGCATCCTGTGGCTTTTAATTCTTCATATATTTCTATTTTTACAGCTGTCTCTGCCCACTGTGGTGATATGTTGGTCTGTATTGAGACAATCTATTGTAACATAAATGTACTGACCTTTGGAAATATAAGCACCTGAGGTAATTTTGACATTAAGCCCTGTGAATGTTGGAAATGCCTCCTCTGAACTGGGCAGCTTTGTACTTTATAGAAAGAGCTGCTGAAAAGTCTTTACTGGGAAGTACCTGTTTCCTGCCTCAGCATGGAACTTCCCTTGTGAGTGGAAACATGCTTGAGAAACAGCCCCTCATGCCTGTGTCAAACTTCAGTTGCAGTGGTCACTGTGGTGACCTGCAGAGGCCACTGCCAGAACTGCTCTGAAGACTTGAGTCCTTCTACCTCAGTGAGTCTAGCTGCAGGTCTGGTTATCTGCCCAGCTGTAGAAAAGGAGTAAAGGTATTTGAGCAAAAAAGAACCATCGACCACAAGAAAACATGTCACTAAAACTTCTGATAGTAGTAACTCCACAAGTCTTTTAGTACAGTGTTGCAAAAAAAAGTGTACAATACTGTAAAAAAGATGAATATGTGATTAACAACCTTATGTAAAAAGAGTTTATAGTAAGAAATTGTGCAACTGAGTAAGATCGTGAGATCCTTGGCCTGATAGAGAGAATAAGCCAATCCTGACACGGGCCAGTGTGTGGGCAGTGGCTGGAAGGAACTGTGAACAAGCTGCTCAATGCAGACAGAGGTGAAAGAAGGGATGGTTGTAGGGGAGGAGTTGCACTTATCTCCCAGAGTTATCAAAGTGAACAAAAAGTCCAAGATAACATCACCTGAAAGCAGCTGGATCAGTTTGTTCAGAGAAGAAAATATTTAAGAAGGATATAGTGAAGTAGCTGATTAAAATGCTAGTGATATCATATTCTTGTCATAACAACCCGTTAGCCAATACCTGATGAGCAGTTGTAAAGTAATGAAGCAATGAAGCCAAGAGAAAAAAAGATAAAGAAATACACAGCATTTCTGAATGGCCTTGGAGACATTTTCACATGAAGCCCTACAAATTGCCTCATTGTTGTAAATGACTGTTTGGATTTTGAGAAATCAGTTGAATTGTTAGATGTTGTTATTGTGATGGTTGTGGACAGAGCAATGGTGCTTCCAGGTGACGTGGTGTCCCAGACTACAGTTTCCATTGGTGGGCTCTGCTGTGCTTGTTTGAGGTTGGGCAGTTTATTTGGCAAAGAGAAATCTGTCATAATGCATTATTGTCACTCCACAACTGTTTAAGTGGTGGAATCGAATCAGCATTTTAGGTTGCTAAGGTTCTTTTAGACAAAGCTGCAGCAAGGAAAACAGATGGAAAGCTGCTCTTGCTTGAAGAAAGTGCCCAGAAAAAAACATAAGAACATCCAGGTTAAAAATTTGGTGTCAAGATGTGCTTGGACTTTGGTACCCATTGCTGTGGCCTGCAATAACTGTCTGAGAAATCATCGTGTCCTGGTGCTCTGGAGAGTCTGTTTAGACTTATCTTTCCAGGCTCTGTATAGAATCATAGAATAGTTTGGGTGCAAAGGGACCTTTAAAGGTCATCTAGTCCATCTCCCCTGCAGTAAGCAGGGACATCTTCAACTTGCTGTGGTTGCTGTGGTGGTCCCTATGAAAATGATTCTTTATTTAGACTTTGATTTATAAAAGATTAGCTTTTAAGGCCCAAGTTAGTTTTTCATCCCTCAAGATGCAATATACACTGACTTCCAGATGCTGAGGTATAAGGCAGAAACTGTTCTGTATAGTTTTGCGGATTTCCTTTACAAGACAAGGGATAAAAGAAATTTGATTGACTGGTGGATACACTGGTGAAAGAAGGGCAGGCCTCTCAGAGCAGAATTCCAAGAGTTCTGGGCTTCACAGAGATATGCAATCAAAACCCATGGAATTTTTCCCTCTACCCTTCAAACTGGAATGTGTAGGATTTCTGTTCATACACATTAGTAGTCCTTTTGGGTTCCAGAGACAGCCTGCACATATCTACATGACTTGAGATTTTTTGTACTGCTTTGCCCCCCTAGAGAAAGGGGCATTTTTATCCACTTGCTCATTAGAGTGCACACTACTCGTGTAATGACCAATATTTGCAAGTCTCTTTCCAGGCTGAACTAAACAGCCAAGGAGGCTGAGTTGGCCCTAGTGAATTGTCACTTTCCTTATGAAGTTGTTTTGGCCTTTTCTTTCCTGTTTCTTTGTTTTTTTAAATTTTATTTTATTTTAATTTTTTCCCCCTTTTGTGAATACAGAGATCCTTATTTGGTGTTTTCAATTTATTAAAGACCATGTGCTGAAGAGTTGCTGTAAAAATATGTGAGCATGGAGGGAAGGCACACACCACAGTGATAAGTGCAGATGAGATGCAATAGTAGCTTGGTTTTAGGACAGGGAATCACCAAGTCCTGACAACTTTCTTACACTCCTTCCCTCTGAGGCACTGAATAAGTTGCTTCCCTGCGTTAGTTTCTCTATCTGTAAAAACATAAGACCAATGTGATGATGTCCCCTAAGGGGATTTGAGTGGATTAATTAGTTAAAATCTTTAAAATGCTTTGAAGATGAAAAGTATAGTGTAGATATAGCCCTATTAAAAGTCTAGGATCAAACATTCATATTAATGAGAGTATTATTCTGGAAGTTCAGCACAACATGCAATATAAAAAAATTCATTTATAGTGGTGCAGTTCATGGCTTTGTTCTCAGCTCATAAGTCTGCAGTGAGAATGCAAAGGTGGGAAAGAGAATAAGGGATTACTGTAAAACAGGGCAGAACGCATGTTGTGGACTAGTACAACATGTAATTTTGCCACTAGAAAACCATCTTCAGGCAGCTGCAAGGATTTTCATGTACTGGAGCTGGAACAGGAGAAAAGGAACAGATCTTGGTAGATTTGCTGCTATAATAATAATAATAATAATCTATTTTTCCTTCCAGGCAAAGCCACGGGGCTAGACCTTGCTTGTTGTGGTGTTTAGTCACCTTTGCACTTTATCATACCTGCAAATCTCAGGCTGGGAATCAAATTGCAGCCCTCCTCGGCAGCTTAAGTCACTGTGATCTACCTTCTATTGTTGAAGAGTCATTGCTAAACCAAATGCAGGAGGAAAATTACCTGTCCTGGGGTGAAAATCAGAGGCAATGCTGTCCTTCCTTCTTGAGGCACCAAAAGGTGATGAGGCCGGAGAACTCTGATTTTCTTTTCGCTTTGGGTGGGACCAAACTTCCCCCCCCCCCCCTTTCTTTCACAGCAATACTTTTTGTGTGTCTGATACATGGCTTGAAACCATTGCAACTTCGTTGCTTTCCCTTGAGTTAATATTTAATTCCTTCTTAAACATTAACCTTGGCTAGAGTTGTTTTTATAAAAGAGGGCTGCTGTGCTAATAACACTAATCATTTCCTTTGAAAAGCATGGGAACAATGTGGAGCACTGTACATGTCTGAAAAGTAAACTGTCTTTTAATGACATGTTACTGTTTCACAACCCAAATTTTTTTTTTTTTCTGTTTCTTCTGATGTTTACAAACTGTTCCTGTCCAAACTGCAAGCCATGAATATTCTGTGGTGAACCCACCTCTTGTGCCTACACCTTTGTTGTGAAGCAAAGTAGTAAGGCAGGGATCAATGTCCTTTTACTCTCACCAGTTCATGTGGTATTAAGGCAAGTGCAAGTCAAATATAAATATATATGTAGCTATAACTACCAGATGAATGGCACTTGGTGCAAATATTTCTCAACCACAGACACCAGGAAGAGAATTTTTTTTTTTTTTAAAGTTATCAGGCACCAAGGACTGCACAGTCAAAGGCATATTAGCCATTTCTGCAGAGGTGCATGAGTTGGAATGGTATCCTTCAGGTGGGAGCCCAGCTGGATTAATCCTCCCACATGGGAAACGGGCATTTAGAGCCAGGGACTGTGGGCAGCAGGGGTTAGAAGAAGAGGAGGAGTTGTTTCCAGGCACCCACAATGGGCACAGCTCTGCAGGTGGAAGCAGGTTGCTAGAGAAGGTTTAGGCTGGATGGCGGCCTAAAAAGCCTAGCTGAAGGGTGTGAGGCAGCCCGTGTTACAGGCCCCAGTCTGGAGCATTGACTCACAGCTGGAAAAGCTTTCCCCCTTGTCTCCCATGCAGAGTTTAGCTGTCCTCCATATCCAAAATATGAGAAAATATTGATTTTTATTCCTTTTTCTCCTTATAGAGGAGTAAGGCTCCTCTATAAAAGCAGCTTTTTAGGTAATTAATGGACATTAAAAGAACAAAAAAAATTTTCCCTTCAAAAAATAATCTGCATATCAGCACATAAACTCCTGTGCTATTTCAAAGATCAGTTCTGAAGCCAATACAAGGAAAGCAAAACTCAGGCATGGAAGGTATTTTATGCTGGCTGTGTTGAGGAGAGAGGCTGTGTCAGGGAGGTGAGAGGAGCACAGGGGGCCAGGCTTGATGTCTGCCCTGTGAAAGTGAAAGCCATCGGGGGAGCTTTAGGACAAAGGGGGAGAGTGGTAAATGTAATTACATTTTTGGGTTTATATTGCTATGAACAGGAGCAAAGGGATTTGAAGCAGCCAGACCTGGAAATGGTGTCCGTGCTGGGTGTTGCTGGCAAGTAGAGGATTGAAATAATCTGTGCGAACATAACCGCCTCCACTGTCTGGGCATCGGTGCTTTGGACCATGATGGCAGAACTATGAGAGGTGCCAGAACCAGTGCTCAGTGCTGTTGTCACCCTGAATCACAGGGCCTCATCTCCCGTGTGTGTTGCTGCCACCAGTGCACCTGGTTGAGCAAGGGTGGTAGCAGCACAGGACTGCAGAGACTGAAGACTGAAGGAGGTGCTGCCAGGGTGGGCAAGGGGAAGGATGCATGGTGGTTTAGATCTGCTTTTCTTGCTGACACTGTTCTGAGTACAGTTAGCACAGGCTTTCAGCCCTCTGCTGATGCAATTAAGTTCTCCTAGATACCTTTTCTGCAGGGCAGGAATTGTCCTAATTATTTTGCGGTTCTGGCAAAATCAATTTTTGTTGCTGTTCCCCTTATATTTGCATAGTAAGCTATGCTGACCAGTCAGCAGCTCTGCAGAAAACATCCCAGAAATGCTGCCCCTCCAGTTCTGCCAGCCTGGGTGATTGCCCAGTTTATCTGCTTAGATGTGCTGGCCCCACTGAACTCCCCCATGCTCCTCTTCAACCTTCAGCAGTCCTAGGAACAGAAGAGATCCTGGAGCTAAGGACTTGTTCAGGAGTTTTGGTGCATACTGTTTTGCAGAATAAGAGGGAACGGAAAGACAGGCCATTAGGTATTTCAAAAAAGGAAAAAAAAAGGCTGAAACTTATTTCTAAAAAAAAAAAAAAAAAAAAAAAAAAAAGGCTCTGAAGTTCAGGCACTGCTTTGCTCCCTCCTCCTACCTTGTGAAAATTATACCAGTCCAACAAGCTCCTTTACTCGTTACCCTTTACTTCCTGAAAAAATGAAGACACACAGAACTGGAAAGGACCTCTTGGATTAATGAGTCTAGGCACTCCTGTCTCAGCAAACATGTTGCACTTGTGTGATCCCTTTTTTAAAGTTGTGAGGTTTCTTCTAAAAGCCAAGTACATTTTTTTGGAGCCAATACCCTATACAGACACCATAGGCCCAGCCTGGTGACCAGTACCTTTCTTACAATTTGTAGCCTAAGAGATACCAAACCCATCCAGTTGACATGAAATGTCAGCAGTGTCCTGCAGGTTGTTCTTTGTTTCTTTCCTTTCCTTTTCTTTTTTTTTTTTGGTTGGGTTTGTTTGTTTTTTGCCTGGCAGAGGTAACCCTGCTATCTTTCTGCTTTCAGGAGCTATTTCACTGCACACCCAGCCAAACCCAGTGCTTGGGTAGCCCATGCTTCCTGTACCTGCTGCCCTGTCGGGCCTGTTGCTGCCTCTGCCATCATTGCCACTGCCATCACTGCCTCTGCCAGCCCTCTGCCCCGACAGGCTTCCCCTTGACTCAGACCCAACCTGATGTGAGGAGTAGGAAGGTGTGGAAATGTTTTTTGATGAGGAGATTGGCATAAGAAAGCATCACAAAAAGGAGTGGTATTCGCTGGAGACGGAGGTAGGTAGAAGGTGGGTGGCTGCTTTACCTATTAGACAGGGCCTCTGCAGGATGTACAGAGCTAAAATGGGACAAAAATAGGAAAGAAATAGGAAATCAGAGTGGAAATAAAGACAGATGGACCCTGAAGTGAGCCTTGGAGAAGAGAGGGCAGACTGTTGTTTATCAGGAAAGGACAAGAGGCACCACAAGCAGAAGGGTGGCACAGTCAAATCAGTAGGCAAGGAGAAGGATTGACAGTTAAACTGATGGGTTCTTGCATGGACAGATACGTGGCTGTCGCACACGGAGCTGTGTTTGTGTTAGGCGGCAGGTATGAGATGACTGTGCACCGTGCAATGCTGAAGTATAAACTTCTCTCTCTCTTTGTATAAAAGCTCCAAGGATATCCCAAACACAAGGCCCTGCGTTTCAGATTTTTCTGTTTAGTCTGTGGACTATAATTTAATCTAATATGACAAAATATTTGTAAGCACACATTTGTTTTGTCATGTGCATGTTTTACTTCTGATCTGAAGCAGAATTGGCATCTCGCTTGTGACGCTCTTTCTTCAAAAGAAAGGAAAAAAACCACCTCCTCTGCAGCACTGGCCTGATCTTTTGCTAATCTACTCCGATCAGGTTTTATGACCTGGGGTCACACTAATCCCCAGTGGTCATGTAGTTACTATAGTTTCCCTGATAGAACAAGGTTTGTGCGCTGCAAAGCGATGCAGCGTCTGTTCCTGGCCAGGGTAATTCTGGATGGCTGCGCGGGCCTCGCTCCGACCTCTCGGCCTCCTTTGTAAATAGACTCGGTGACTCTTTGAACCAGGCAACGCCCCTTTTCCGCTCATTCAGCTCTTTCTTCTTTGCTTGCATGATTCTCGGGGGGATTTAGTGTGGTTCTGGACTTACTGTGACTTTTGAGGTTGAAGTCGCATGCTAAAAAAATAAAAAGGGGGAAAGAAAAAAAAAGTTTGCTCAGATTTTGTCTCTTGCTTCATAAAAAATTTGTGTTGCTCTAGACTTGCAGATAAGTAATCTTCCCAGGACAAAGGTTACAGTAAAACTGCAAACTTTATGGATTCAGTGGATGGACTATGGGTGCAAATATCAGTAGTTCAGCAATGTTTTAAAAGCTTGGCTTATGGGTTTCTTTTTTCTTCCCAGTTCACCTCCACATACCTCAGTTTCACCATGTGTCAGGTAGGAATAATGACAGTTTTTCTTGCTTTATAAATCACTGGTGATTCTTAGAAGACAGGATAATGCCATATTAATTAGTTTGGGGCAAGGTGAGATAAAGCCTCAGAGATTCCTATCTGCTGGGCTTATCTTCTAACTAACAGATAAGCTTTGAGCCTGTTTGTTTGTTTGTTTGTTTTATGTTGGTGAAAAGGAAAACTCCATCAAAAAGTGTGATACTGCTCATATAAATGCTGCCATGACTCTGCTGGTGACAGACTGTTACTAGAAACCCACAGAACTCCTAGAGTTCAATTGAAGTTGTATTGAGGTCTTGATCCATTGCTTTGAATTTACATTTACATTTAAATTCATTGATTTGAATTGCACTGAGAAAATAAATTCTCAGCTGGGGTGCAACTTCCTTGTGTTCCTCTTACCTGCAGGAGGAAGAGCTGAAGGGCTAGTTAAGGAGTAAGGCAGGAGGGATGTGGTGCCTAACTACTTTACAGGAAGGCCCCGTTTGGTGCTGGGCAGGATTTCCACACGTGCACGTTCCCACCCTCCACCTCTGCCCTGGGACCTGCAGAGCTGGGCAATGCCTCCTCCTGGTTTGTCTACTCTGCAACTGGAGGATGTCGGTCTCCAGAAATGTCAGCCCATGTCAAGCTGCTTTCAGCAGCTCTAAATTTTGCTAATGGCGTTAATTTACTTTAAATACTTTTCCCCTTTCAAAGTCTCTGCCAGTCTTTGTCAGTAGGAAGGGACTGGCCTCCTTTTGAGTTTGAAATGGGGAAACCTTTCTGCTCACTTGCCAGACTAGCTCTACCTTGGATGTAGCAAATGCAGTTTGATATCTCCAGCAGACTGTCTCCTTTTCTTTGTCTCTTATCCTGTAAACCCTTCTCAACCTGGAGGCAAAAGCTGAAATGTCACAAAGTAGGCAGCTGCTTCTTCCTAAAACACCTGTGAGTCATTTCCCAGTGGGCATGAAGATGAAGATAACCTGGAAGGCTTGCAGGGACAGGCTTCATTCATCACCTTGCAGTTCCTTGCTAATCTGTTTTAGCCCTCCCAGACACTTTTTTCATCGGTCTTACAAAACATTTCAAACTTCTTGTCAGCCAAAAGGACCATGTTGACCACTGGATATAGGAGGAAGCTGGGGTTCGGTTAACATCTGACCCGAATCTTAAACTGGTGTGCATTTAAGGTGTTTGTGAGCTTTGATTTCAGCAAATAATAACAGCTATTCTTATTTCCATTGTTGTGAAAGCAGCTACTGACATGGCACGTTGGATGCCTGCCAGTTCACAAAGTGATACTGTTGTATGTTGTCATTTCAGTTATGCAGAGTTACCTTTCAGTAATAGTTACACAACACTATCTGTGATACAGAGATAATTGCTGAATTGTTTTTAATATCTTGAGAAAAGCTCCACAGTAGTCCTAGATGTACCAGAAGTATGCTGTTTGTTTAAAATAAAAAAGGATATTATACAAAGAGATTTTCTCTCCTCTGTCCAAACCCCCCCCTCTTTTTTTTTTTTTTTTTTTAATATCGCATCTTCTGAGGATTAATATAATAAACCCTGCTCTTTTGTTTTAGTGTTTTGTAGCTGAGCTGTCTGCTGGAGAGAGTGAAAAGAATTTAGGCAAAAGAATGAAAAAGGCTGGATTGCTTAACTGTGAAGCACGGCCAGGCTGATATAAGATGCTACTGCCTACTGAATCTCCAGGCTGCAGCATCAGGCTGAGGGTATGCTAAGATACAAATTGCTTCACTTCATGGGGCTTGAGGGGTTCTGGTTTATAGCTGTGTTCTACCCACAGAAAATTCTCTCATGTTGCTCATGGTACTCATATTTCTTTTCCCTATGTCCTTGTATTGTCAAACACACCCATGTAATTAAATAGCAGAAAAAAACACAAACCCCTTACCCCCCCCCTCTATTTTTTTGTGTATTTGAGGCTGTGGGAGTGCAATCTTATGTTTTCCAATTATTTGCGACTAGCAAAAGGCTAGAGATAGATTTGTTTGGAAACAATCTATTCACACTCACCCCCCCACCCCACAAATGAAAGCTGAATAGCTCACCTCATTATCTGGATGGAATGTTTGAAGAAAATCCTGGAATAACATGAGAATTACTAAAACTGGGTAACAAAAAAGAGATTCGTACTCAAGTTCATGACAAAACACCTGTTTTTTGGTGTGAAGGCCCTGACAAGCAGTAACACACCAAAGACTTGTAAAGCCTGCAAGATGGTTAATGTTCTTACAGGAAGTCAGGCAGAAACAGGAATATTTTTCAGAGTTTTGTTTTGTTTGTTTTGTTGTGGTGTGTTTTTTTGTGTGTTTGTTTTTTTTTTTTAGCTTGCATTGCATTATTACTTTCTCTGAATAGCTACTGTGCACAAAAACTGAGCTACAAGCTTTGTGGCTTGTTCAATTTTTTTCACTTAACTCTTTGTTAAACAGTCATTTGGTACATAGTTCCCCTCATTATTTGATATTCTTTGGTAATGCGCTCAGGAGAACACGTAGCAACAGAGCAAGCACATTGTAAGGCTATTAATAGTTTATTTCTGAAGAGGCCTGATTTTTTCTTGATGTTTATTTCTTAAGTAAGAACTGCTGTGTAACATGTTGTGAATAAAAGAAAATTCTCTAAAGTATAAGCAAAATGACAAAATGTGGACATCATTCCTCTTTAACTCTTTTGCTTTAGTCATAAACCTAAAGATGCGTTTAAGTTTTAACTTTTCTTAATAGTTTGTGCTTTTGGGGAACGTGTACTGTAAATCAGTTATTCAAATGAATAAATTAAATGACAGTGGGTTTGAATTCTACATCCCCTAAAGTTTTTTTGTGTTATAAAGCTCAATTTCATTTCCCACAATGCTAGTATCTTTGGAATGCACTGCAATGTGGCCTCAAATATTTTATGAAATAAGCCACTATTTTAGTTCCTAACATAAATGAACATGCCATTCCATAACTAAACTTACTCATTTGCCACAGAAAGAGTTGTGTTAAAGAATTATATAACAAACACTTTTTGCTATGGAGAATTGCAAAGGCTTACTATTTATTCAGAGTTGTCTATTTAGTTCCTTTATTGTTTAAGAACAGAACATAATAGGATTATGCCAAAGCTAAATCATACCTGTCCACACAGAAAAAAGGCTTTTAAGGGTGTAGGTTTTTTTTGTTTTTTTTTTTAAGACCAAAGATTAATCAACACAATAGTAATTATTACTTCCCACTGCTGAAAGATTTGATTTTTCCATCATCTGAGTGGTTTCTGAACTGGAAGATTTGGCAGACACATTGACTAACAAAAGATTTTAAAACTCTGAAGTTTTTGCTGTAGCTGATGTAGCCTTTTTCTGTACGTAGAAACTTGGGCCACTTTTGCAGCTCTACTAACAAAGACCTTCAGGTACGTTGTGATTTGCTGTGTCAGCACAATTGATGTCAAAGTAGTATGTCCAGTTGACAGAACTGTGGTCCCTATTTGCAGGGATTATTTGTCCCTGGAAAACACTTATTTTTTCAATGGTGGGGACTGCTAAAAGGATGAAAAGATGACAGGTTTAGACTGTCTCGTGCATTCTTTCAGACTCAACCTTATGTTTGCAGAGAACAGTGAATCTGACGATATTAATAAATATTCCCTTTTCCTGTCCCTTTCACTTCTGAATTAGAGTCTTGGGGAAGGGCAATAGGAAGTGTGAAATAGAAAGAAGTGCATAGGAAGAAGTAACTGAACAATGCCCGAATATAACTTATTTTCTAACACTGCATATGTTTTGTCTTTTTTCTTTTTTTTTTCAAATCACGTATCAACAACATACCCATCAAAAAGAGTTATAACAAATAATTATACAATGAAATCACAATTTACAAAGTACCTACTGTGTGGGAGGGTGAAGGAAGGGGATAAAATTTTATTGGAGATGAGGCTTGCAATTTATTTTGCAAGAATTAATATGGAAGAGTCTTAATCAGTTATGAAGCATAATTAAGTTCATTAAATAACAATAACTTGTAATTGCTTTTTATCTATATTACCTGTGAGAGTTTTCTATAAGTGTATAAACTGATCTACAGGATACAGGGATCTCTCACTAATTAGTTACTCAAAGCCAGTGCTGTGAGTCCAAAAAACACATGGACCACTTCTATAGTGCTATGCAGTAAACTTGAAGTATTGTTAACCTCTGGAGAAGCCATGGCCTGGCATTATCACTTATCTTTTTTATAGGGTCTGCTTCTTTATGATATGAGTAATGATCTGCCATTAAGAATGTCCTGAAAACTCAGTTTCCTCTGCTGAAAACATACTGTTCGGGAGTGGCACAGAAAACACTCAACTGCAGTACTCACATTAGATCAAGACCTGGCTGCATAATGGTAAGGTTTTCTGCAAAAGAAGAGGAGACTTTCACAGGGCAGCAGCTTACTGCTTTCTGCCAGGAATGTCTTGCTGATGAGCAGAGAGCGTGGCAGTGCATGCCAGAGAGGATGCTCAGGACTTGAGAAAAACTGGAGAATAATTAAAGGCTTTTGACCCTCTTGATAATTTCATCTTTTGCAACAGTTGCAGTCAGAAGAGGGTAGCCCTGTGGAGGGGGCTTGATATGCTAGGCATGGCTACATCAGCCTGCGTGTTCGGCAGCCACCTATACAGGGAGTGCGTCTAGAATGCGGCACAATTGAAGCAATACATTTATAAGGCAGATGGCCAGTGGTGGTCCTTCACTTGTTGGCGCTAGGAAAACCTAGTCTGTTGACCTCAGAATATCACCCACTAATTGCAGGAGTCTTCTGCTTCTGGGGAATTATATGCCCAAGCGGAGAAGAAGGAGAAATTGAGAGTGGTTGGTGGTGTCTTGCAGTAAATTGTTCATCCCGATTACCAGGGTGGTTTTTCCATTTCATTACAAACTTTCGTCCTTTATGCAGCCTCCTAAGGATTTTCTCTAATGACATCAGTCATGGTAGGTTTTCTTGTAAGTAAATTGAGCTTTTGTGTTTCAACCCACTGTATCATGTTGAAGTATGCAAAAGCTAAATGAACATATGAAAGAATTATGCAAGACCATGAGGACAGAGGGGAACTTCCCTGAGAAACTCTGTACTTTGTGAGAATCTCTGGGGCACTGCAGGTATACAGGGTTAGGTAACAAGTTTTATTCTCAACAGTTCTGCAGTTAGACTGACAGTTACAATGTGAAAAAGTTCAGGCCTGGGTACCCTTTGGCTGACAGATGGTCCTAAATTCATGTTTCTGTCTGTCATTCTGCCATGACTTTTGCAGAGATATAGTCAACACACAGACACACGTGTGATGTATGCTGTACTTGGCATTGCTGTATGAGCTAGGCTGCATCTGCAGTCTGTCCTGCAGCATAATTCAAGTCTGTGAATCTTTCTGATGAGCCCCTTGGCTCATTCCTCTTGTTTATGTTTGCTGTAAAAGTATCTAAGGAACTTCTGTGAGATGAGGTTCACAGTGTGGGTTTTGCTCTCCTCCACTCCCACTGCTTGGAGCTCCAGAGGTTCTGATCAAATTCCAAGTTTGCTGCAGCACAGAGACTTTATCAAGAGAAAGCATGCTGTATGCAAAGCATTTTGAAGTGCCCTCTTATGAAATGAGGTTTGACTTTCTGAGATATAAAAAAACCCAAACATTAAGCCAGAATTTAATATATCCTGGGAAATCATATTTCACAATCTAATGCCTGGAGCCCTTTTCTTTTGAATATGAGGATCAGAATTTGGATCTCTCTTCTGGTTTGCCTAAACATTTTATGTTAAATGACAGTAAGTTAATAAGTACAAAAATAGTGGGTGGCGAGCTACCGTTTAGCAGGCTAATACTTTGTCTAAATGGGAAAGCTGTTGGTATAAGATAAGGAGCAAATTTTAAACAGTAAAGCTAAATCAGTGTAGCCACATCTTGTAGACACTCCTGTTTTGGTATTTAACTAGACGGGGTTATTTTGGCTTACTCTTTATGAAGTCTTTTAAATAGTGAGTCTTATCCTGCCTTATCGTGGAACAAAGGTCTATCCACGTGAGGGAGTTGTGCTAACGCATCTCTAGCTGCTCAGCCATCTTGGTAGGATTGTTTAAAGCCTTTGAGGCAAGGAGAGCTACTGAAACTGTTGCCAAGTGACTTACTGAAAAGAAAAAAGTCGACATGTGCTAAATGTGCAGTGACTCCTTCGATAACATGTGATAGTGTGGAACAATGGAGTGGGTGAGCTTGATAAGAATTTCCAGTAGCTTTGCACTGAGGGAAAGGAGCTATGATAGCTGGGCAGAAAGCGGCTTGGAGCAGCCTGATGAAATGGCAGCACTTGTGAAATGAAAGGAGGGGAGTGGATGCCTTCCACCCGAGCCAGTAATGGGCTGCTGAAGCCAGGGTGGAATTATCAAGTTGGGACACTGCTGCAAAAGCTACTGTGTGAGCACAGGCCTCTCCTCCTTCAAAAGGAATGGTGGGGATGGTAGTGAGATAATGTCAGACAAGGGTGATGTTGGTGGCTGTTACGGCTGTTTCGAAGAGCTTTTTAAAATACCAGTAAAAACACACTGTAAAAGAGTTTATACTATAGTTGCCCTCATGAGGAGGGTGTAGTATCCCCACTTGTCATACAGTGACACTGTACATAATCTTTTCTCCATTGTCAGATGATACTGTACAGGATTGATAATAATTTCACATGCTTTACTTAGGTATGAACCATGCAATCCTCCTTATCCTAGTAGTTTGCTACGATTAAGTCTTGAGTGGTTTCTTTAGGGAGAAAAAATGGATGATGTGTATGTCTGGGATGCAATAGTTTACAAACAATACCTATAAAGTCCTGAATATGTTGTGTATCAATCAGCAGGGGAATGTTTCTTGGCATTCTAGCTTTTCAGAGGTCTCTGTTATTTTTTTTCCCAAAGTGTTGGCACAAATCCTTCTCTACTGTCTATTGATGATTGTGCTTTGCTGATCTTCTCTCTCATATATGCAAAGCACCAGCAAACTCCATGCAGCCTGCAGCTTTGCTCTTTTCTACCTGACATGCATATGTTTGCATTTAAATCCCATGGAAAACTCCTCAGGCTGTGTCTGGTTTGATTCCCATTTGTGAATTTTTCACAGAATATTTTGCTGGTGGTTCCTATCACCTGGGTTTCCTATTTCATTGAGTAGTGTAGCTGCAATCACCAGCTTCAGTGGGCATCCCAGCCGTGCATTAGTATGGTGTGACTGTTCAAGGTGAAAAGAGGTGAAAAATTTAGACAATGAAAACACTTGAAGGCCTTTCCTAGACTAGGCAGAGAAATGTAATATCCTTGATTAGGGGTAGGACAATCATATGATCACAGGGGAGCTGATCTTTGACAGAGACTACATAGTAACAGTATGCAACCATTGCAAAATTTACCAGAGCACACCAGCACTGTTCATAGGTATGAAAATGAAGGGGCATTTAGGAAACTTTCCAATTCTCTGCACAGCATTATGGGATGGTATAAAAAAACATTCACTGCAGCTTTGTATCTGCTCCTCTTTCACGGGCTCAATGGGACGCTGCTCAGAAAGAGAAACCTCAGTCTGCTGTTGCATATGTATAGATGAATTATAAGATTGTGATATCAGAGTGCTGCAAGGATTCAGTGTTCATGCCATGGTGCTGTCTTGGCTGACTCTGCAATATACATCAGCAGATTAAAAAAAAGTTGCATTATAAAAAGCAAACTAATACATTTTCCATATTTTTTTCTTTTCAAACTGCCTCAAGAAGGTCTAAATTATCTGAAGTTGGCAGGTTCAAGTGTGACTCAACTCATTGTTTTCATTCTCTCCTTTTGGCAGCCTTCAGTAATTCCAGATGTTATTTCTCTAACCACATGGAAAAAATCTTATAAAAAAAAAAGGGAGGGTTGGGGGGGACGTGGGGAGGAGAAAAACAGTTTTCCTGCATTTGGTGCATTTTTAAAGCAATGATGATATGGCATAGACAGTGATCATGCACAGGAGGCACTAAGGGTAGCTGGAGGCATGCCCAGGAGGAGACAGCCCCAAGATAAAAGGCTCTGTATTATAGGGGAGAAATGAGAAAAAAAGCCAAAAGCAGCTAGTTAGTTCAATAAAATGGAGTTTTGTCATTCTAGGACCCATTTGTTGGGAATTGTAAGGGCAGGCCAAATGGGAAATTTACCCTGAACTGACTATACTGAGGAAGCTTGGAGAACTATAGTATCATTTCAAGGACAGAATGAATGTTTTTCTTGCACTGTTACCATGGGGAAATATATAGTTAACTGATAAATAATACCTTGCTCTGAACAGAAGGTTTCATGCCTGTTTGGATGGTGTTTTTTTAGAGCACATGAATCTACTTACTTTTCTTGGCTCACCTGACATTACTCAGCATAGGGAGAAATGGAGAAAGCGCTTCCTAATTTAATATATAATATAGGCTTGTATGTATATTGTGGCAGTACTGTTCATGAGGCCAGCCCAGCCTCTCCTTCTGCAATTTTGAAGTCTCCATCAGGATCCAGGAAGACCTACCTCCTCTATGCTGAAGGGACTAAAGGGCAACTCCTTTTTGCAGTTCCCAGCCCAAGGTGACAACAAAAAGTGGTGGACTGAATCACACGGCAATAGTGCCTTTTCACAACACGGGATAATCCTTGGCTGCAGCAAAGCTGAGCTCCCAAGCTCTTGTCCCACCAGGAGAGAGCCCTCATGGCGTGTTTATAGCCCCCCCTCTGGGCCCAAACTGCACCTTGTACTGATAGTCGGTGGTTTTTCTTTCTAACCCAGCTGGATGCTTGAGGGCATGAGCATGTGAACTTAGGACCCTTCAAATTTAGGAAAATAATATATAGTGCATAGATCATCACCCACACTCTCTGAGCTATCACGCGAGTAGCAAAACTTACTAATGAAAGCTGGTTCAGTGAATACATGTATAGCAGCAGGCTCAGGAGAAAACACACAGGAGGAAAAAGCAATTTGCTTTCCAGAACTGTGAGTTTTCCCTCTTAAATGCAGCTTTTACATAAAGGACCTCATTGACACCTCCTTATAAGACCAAGTTTTGGAGTTTTCTCACTCTTAGGGGGAAAAAGGAAAGCCCTTTCAATGTGAAAAGAAAGGCCAGCCTGCATCTAATTGATTGGCTTGCCATGGTTTACTTTTTTTGCTGATGTTGCTTCCCACCCCCCCCCCCCCCCCCGTCCACCCCCCCCCCCCGTCCACCCCTGTCCACCCCCCACAGTGCACAAGATGCAGCAAAATGGAGTGGTGCTAGCAAAAAAAGAGAAGGGTTTTCTGTCTGGAGGTGGTTCAGTGCTGAGAGGCCAGAGAGGAAAAAAGAAATGCTCTGTTATGTCGCTGTTGGTAAAAGTGAGAAATGTTACTGGAAAATATTTTGTTTTGAGATTAGTTGGTGGTAAACCATGACTAATGCTCATTGTGCCAGTATATGCTTGCATTTGGGTTACCAGGTCTCCCTCCTGCCCCCCTTGCCTGTTTTATGTAGCTGATGGAGCCTGCTAAAACTTGTACTGTGAAGTCTTTAGTGCAGGGACTACTTCAAGATTGTTTGCACATTGTGGGGGCCCTGGCTCAGGACTAAAGACTCTGGGCATTATGATAGCAAAAATAGTAAATTCAGTGGTGGTTCTTGCTTGCACTGACCTTTGCAGCATCTGGGTCACTTCAGTTTTGGGACTCTGGGGACCCAGAGCTAATGTTGGGTTTCATTCAGGGAGTGGAAGCCAAGACTCCAGTCATGTTCATTGTGAAGTTTTCAAAATGGAAAACAATTGTTGATTCAAGTCCAAGACATTTTCTGGCTCTGGTAATCTTGTGTTCAGCATGATCACAATTAAATACATTCAGTATTGGTTTTAGGGGCTTAGTGGGATGCATTGTGTTAGAAGCAAGGGAAAACAATGCATTTGTTACTGGTTTTTGTTTTATTTTAGGCATTTACTTACTTGGGGTTCTCTGGTTTTGTGGATAACCCTGAAGATCTTCTTGCAAAGCTAGCACTGATTGCTTCACTTTTCAGTAAAAATAAAAATAAAAATGAGAAAAGGCCACACATAGCTTTTGTCTCCTTCAGGTATTCCAGAAAGGACTTGCCTTACTAAGCCCCATCTGGCAAATTAACAAAAATCTGCGTCCCCAGATGATCATTGATAAGACACTGTGCTGGGAAGTGATGTGATGATGCAATTACTAACAGCTAAGAAGTGCTTGTTCTAGTACTGACTCTTGGTGACCTACACTGGACCAGATACAGACAGGACTGCTACAGTCAACAGCAGCTGCAAGGTCATAACAGCATACATTTTCCAGAGCATATAAAAGCCTGCTGGAAGGATTCAAATGAAAGGAAACATACTTGACAGCATTGCTTCTAGCTTGGGTTATTCCTTTTGTGTAGTGTAGGGAGAGGACACAAGAACTATGGTGCTTGAAAGGAAGACCTGAGTGTCCATATGGAAAGGATTGATTTTGTTCTGTTCCCAGGGCACTGTTTAAAAGAGGTGTTTGTATACCTTGGTAACATAAGTTAAAATAAACCATTAAATGTTCTGGGTGTTCAAACTCCTGTTGCATGAGACAAGGTATGAGTACACTGGGGAAGTCAAATGTGTCTACCAAAATACTGGACCAATCAGCCAGGCAAGAGCTGCCAATATTGCTGCTGACGGTATTATTTCCTGCAGGTTCAAATACTTGCGGTCTTAAAAATCTCTATGGAGGTTTTAGACAAAGGTCCAAGTTTTACTGAGTTCCCACCCTTTTATAAAATCCTTCTCAGAGAAAAATTTAAGAAAAAAATACTTTGGTTTTAAGTCCTGTTGCCTGGCTGACTTACCTTAAAGAACAAGTGTTTGGTGTACTCTGATTCAACCTGATTCTCTGTACTTGGTTTGTAGATAGCTGTTTTCTTCAGTAGCAATCCAGAAGAACCACCACTTGGTGATTAATGAGGGATCCTTTTAAAAAGTAGCTAGCTGTCATTTTTCTGCTTCTTCTCCAAGTGCTGGCGAAGTCTAATATCTCTTTTTTGTGTGTGTGTACAAAGCAGCTGTAGGCAGCAGCCCCTCAGTTAGACAAATGGTTTGACTAGAGAACAAGGTTTTGTAATCTGCAGCATCTGGCAAACTTTTTTGTGTCTTTCATTCATGGTGTAGTGATAAAGAGAATGCTAGCATGTCACTTGTGAGGTATATGTAAATAGGATATGTGCTTTCTTTAGACTGTGGTTAGACCATTATAAGAATCAATACCATTTTACTTAAAACCATTATTTTGCCTTCTAACTGCTGTCTAAGATTATTCTTAAGAAGGAAGAGCTGAGTGTACTTTGTTGTTCACCCACAGGGGAAGTTGCCATCATTTATACGTGAACAGGTAGGAGGATCAATAGTCCCAAGTACGGAACAGATACTGAATTGGGTAGTATGCAGCCTGAAGGTTCCTGAGGCCTGTGGTAAATCAGTCCATCAAATGGGACAGCACTCTATTTTGAGCCTTCATGTAGCTCTCCTTATTTCTTGCATTCATGGAATGCTGATTCCCATCAAAAAATGGAGGGACCATAAGGAAGATGGAATCATTGAGAAAGTAAATGCTAAGTACATTTTTACAGGTGATAAGGTGGAATGTAGTCAGTTTATACACAAATGTTAGAGGCACAGGACTGGCCCTTTGAAAGCCTTGAGTTATGCAGAAACCAGTGTACCAAGTACTAATGAGTATGGAGGTTGAATGGAGACTTAAAAATTGCTTTAGTTTCTGCATTCAGGGTGTGCCTGCTAGTAGTAAGATTATATGAAAGCCATTTGACTATTTCTGACAATAGTTTTGAAATACCTGACATTTTCAGTAGTTTTCAGTTGACTCAGGCAGAGACGTCTTAATTATGAAAGTGTGTAATGGTAGCAGGGAAGTGCCACACAGCAGTGACTAACACTCTAGCTTATAGTGAATATTAAGCAGGGTGACTTTAAACAGAAGGAGAAAAGAACAACACTGGGAAGTGCCCATGACTGCTGTAAGGCTGAAGTGTTACTTCTGTTATCCTGGAGAGTAGACGAGTCCAGTCAAAGGCAAGTTTGTGACTTGAGAGACAGAATGAGAGTTTATGAAATGGAAGATGCAGAATAATTCTCACTGGTCAGACTCTATGGGGCCAATGGAGTTGCTGAGCAGTGCTGAATTTTGAGACTTGCAAGCTCTAGCTTGTCCAGTATCTGTCATTTTGCTGCAAATTGTCAGCAGCCATTTCCAGTGGCAGCAGGTCCTATCTGTTCCAGCAGTGGCAGAAGGCATACAAAGAATGGTTGGAAAGCGGAGCTCTGCTTGGAAATCTTTGCCTAATTAATAGGGAATGTAATAATCATATAAGAGCAGCTCCTGTTGTCCTATCTCTGGCAGTGGTCAGTAATGAGCTAAAAGTGTAGGACAGACTTAGTGATGCTTTTTAAATGTACTCTGAGTTTTCAGTAGTGTGTTGCACTCTGGAGCCAGAGGTGATATACTTGAGGTTAGTAGCCCTGGATGGATAGAAGGTCAGTGATGTCCACCTATTGTGCTGGTTGAGTGGTTGGATGTAACAAGGTTGATGGGACTTATTGCTGCTGACACCTGCAGGTCCTTGTGAGAGAAAATCTGGTTACTAAGCTCTTTGCTTCTGTCTTTCAAGTGGTTAGGCTGACCACTTAGGTATTGTAGGAGACAGAGATGTGGACTTCTTGGAGGCTATGGTATGACTCAGTTGTTGTACTGTGCAGTCAGGATCATAAATAAATAAAACCGCATCTCTTAGAAATCTTAGATCTGAGTAGTTAGTGACCAATGCAGTTTGTCTAACTGCAACTATGTCTCATCTGAGCATTTGTAAGAGGAAACAACTCAACCCGACTAGGAACTTTCAAGATCAGACCCATAGTACTTGTGCTACTAGTAGATGATTTAATCTGTGTACGAGACTTTTATTTCTATCAACTACACTGGAATAACTGCTTCAGTGATCTCTGCCTGCCTAATACTGTTGCTTTTTATGACAGACAATGTAGGTCTTCCTGTTTACTTTCCCAACCAACAAGTCAGTCAAGTAACCTTTTAGGAAATACTGCAGGTCACTTCTGAAGCATGCCTCACTGCGTGGAAACCTTTATTGCTGGGATGAATGATATTCTTAGATATTCATGGGAAATAAACAGCAATAATCCTGACAGGAGGTGTTGGCAGAATGAAGTGTGAACAGGAAGAGATTAAAGATAAAAGGCAATCTCAGGAGTTACCTGTAGTTCTCTGTGTTATTATAGGTGTGGCTGGAACAGGTCACAACACAATGTAGCACCTGCTAACAACAAAGCAAATCAGGATCCAGAGTTCTCTCCTCTCCCAGGCTGGACCCATGTATCACTGGTCTGATCACACTGAATACAATACCTAGTGCTTTAACACATGCTTTTTTAGCTTTGGCTGTTTTTCAGGATAGACAGAAACATATGCTATGTGTCTTATAAACCAAGTTGTAGTGACTCCTAGATTAAGCTTCCAAGACACTTAGTGTTAAAATATTTATCTTCATTTTCATTATAATTATGCAGTGAATGAGGCAGCAGTCTAGGCAAAAACAGTGTGTGATCGTGTAATAAGGACTGTCTCATAATGACGAGGGAGGCAAATGATGGTTGCACCATTCCACCTTCATTATTGTATTTCCCAACCACTGTGAGTTTTGTGGGTGGTTTGTTTTTTGTGGTTTTTTTGTTTTGTTAGGTTTTTTACTTTTAGTGCCATTGACTCCTTTCCTTACAGATTTAGTGTAGGTTTTAAATTGTTTAGTCTAGTTTTAAATCATACTGTACATACTCTCTAATACAGAAGGTCATGCATATTATCTATGTGATTATCAAAGTATCAGTGGCCGGTATAAATTTTTTATCTATTTTAATTTACTATTAGTTCTCATTTATGAATTAACAGGATGTGTGACAAATGTCGGCCATGTATTTTGTGCATGTTATTTTCTTCCATTTCTGAGTATACAAAGTCTGAATCCTTGGGCTTTGGGAGAAGAGACAGAAAAGATTAAATAATAAATAATACTTAGTGTTTTAATGGAACTCTCTGAAGTTACTCTTTCAGTTTACAGCCTGGAATGGATACCCCTCCATGCCAATTATTTAGCTTACCCTCCACCACCCTGACCTGTCTTCAGAGAAATCTAAATCAATTCAGAAGAGAGATGTTTTCCTGTGGGGAGCAGGATGTGCAAGTCTTGCATAGGACATGCTCTTCCTGCAAATAGGTAGCCTTTATGTGGGACCTGTCATTTACATTTCAAATGATGTGGCCAAGAGGTAATCGGACTACCCCGTGTAATTAGAACATGCATATGTGGCAGATGAGTTCACAGATCTGAATCTGAGCATCCTTAAACCAATGTTGGTGGTGAGAGGGGGCAGATGAAGGGAGCAGATCTTAGTTCTCCATAGCAAAACCCCTTCATGCTCAGGTCTGTCTCTGGTCCTTGCTCTCTCAGATTAAGAGTGATTACCACTCACCCTTATTTATTCCTACCCTTTTCTTCCCCCTATGTGATTTCTTTGTGCTACTGTTTGCATTTGTTGCCAGGTCTCAGCTTGCTCAGGCTTTTCAATTGTTTGCCTTGGTTTAATCTTCTTTGAAAGGTCAGTCTTGTGCTAAAGAAGGATGAGCTCTGTATTGAGCAGTGCAGTTCTGGGCATTCTGCAGCCTGGGAAGTTCACTCTGAGGTGGTACTCACTAGCTAGAGCAACCAAATTTACCAGGAGCAGAATGTATCACTTATGCAAGTCTTATGTAAGATACTCTGCAGAACAATTTAGACATAATCATTGAGGTAAGAGGGTGGTTCCAGGATGTACCCACTGTTCTTAAAATATTAGCTCAACAAATCAGCAGTAGGTAAGCAAAAGGAGCAGACTAGTTAGCTAAGCAGTTTCTTTTTGTTGATGAGTCTTTCTAACGCACTGCCCCACCCGTGATGAAAAAAAGTCTGATCTCCCATCTTTCGAACTGCTGCAGAGAAATTCACTTAGACACCAGAAATGTTGCTGCATTCCCTCACCTGGAGAGGGAGTAATTGTTTGGGACACATGATTTGCAGTTCAAATTCCAGCTCCTCCCTGGGTAGGTCTGTTTACTCTAAACTGTTGGCTGGGTTTGGGTCTAAGGGCACTCACACACAAATGGCAAACAGGTTTGACTTGACTGAGGACTTCACAGTGGGGAGGTTGGAGGCAAATTGCAAAGCCCCAGCAAATGAAAGACATGAAAAATGAAGCAGCCTAGTTATGTTTAAAAAGTCTGAAGTATCCAGCCTTTTGTTTCCTTTACTCATAACTTTGAGGGGGAACTGGCTTAAGAGGAAAAGAAAAGCGAGACTGCTCCCAGGCTGCCTCTCCAGTGCTTCCCTGTGTTGTTTCGCTCCTGCATTGCACAAAGCTAAGTGACTTTATCCTTGGAACTGTCAAATCTGGAAAAAATTTGGACTGTCTGAACAATGACTAAACTATTTTTCAAAGTTTCTAGGATTAAATGTTAGTTCTCAATCATGCCTCCCAATCATTTTATTACAGATATGCACATATGTTCTTCAAAAACACAGAACAAGAACCACATGAGTATATAATTGCTCATAAAGTTAAAATTTCCTTTGCTAGCACCTTTCAAAACAATTTTGGTGTTGTCTTTAATGTTAGGGCAGAATAGTCCTTACAGATGTAACCCAAACATCTGAATATATATTGCTGTAGAAGACATCTTTCACCAGCAGACAGCTGGAAGCATTTCTGATGTCAAGGGAGGGAAAGGAGTCTGCAGAAAGAGGTGAGCTCTGACTCTCAACTTCAGAGTTCATAAAGGCTGTGTTTGCAGTAGCCCTGCCAAGCATGCACTATAGAAAGGCTTTGCACTGCTTCAGGGACTCAGTGGAGTCATGGAATGATGGAATTGTCAGAGTTGGAAGGAACCTCTAGAGATATCTATTTCAACTCCCCCTCTAAAGCAGGATCCCCTAGAGCACATCACTCAGTACTGCATCCAGGCAGGTCTTGACTATCTCCAGAGAAGGGGACTCCACAACCTCCCTGGGCAGCCTGTCCCAGTGCTTTGTGACCTTCATAGTAAAGAAGTTTTTAATAATCTTTAAATGGAACTTCCTATGTTCCAGCTGGTGCCCATTTCCCCATGTCCTGTCACTGGGAACTATGGAAAAGAGTCTGGCTCTATTCTCCTTCCACCCACCATTTAGATAGATACTTGTAGGCATCAATAAAGTCTCCCCTCAGCCTTCTCTTTTCCAGGCTAGATACCCAGCTCTCTCAGCCTTACCTCATAAGAAAGATGGTTCAGTCCCCCAATCTATGCCTGACAGGGCTCTCATGTAGGCATGAGGTTATGGGAGCTGGTCAAAACACAGCTGTGAATCCTAACACTGTTGGACAAAACAGTCAATTGTTAACTCCACACCTCATTTTGCACCTGCTCTAACAGAGCTCTGCATCCCTGCAGCACCTCCTGGTGTTGCCCCTGACAGCACCTACGCCTGCACCCCTCAAATTAGGGCCAGGGCCCACAGTTTTGTTAGGGAAATGGTGGTTTGGAAACTTTCCACTCTCAGATGTGAAGCAAAATTGAGACAGCTTCTTTGGTTTAAAGGACATGGCATGTGAAATAAAATTAGGTGTAATGGGGATAGCACTCATATTATTTGATGTGAACCATAGAAAGCAACAAAAACCTTGAAGTTCTTAAGAATTCAGACAACTGAAGCTAGCTGAGTAGAAAGTGTGTGTAAAAAGCTATGTTGTCCAGTGTAAAATTTCAATTTAACTTGCTCCAAGTGTGTTCAGGTCTCTGTAACAGCCTTCAGTGAATGTTCCAAATTTTAAATATGCTATGTAGAAACTCATGACACATGAATCATATACAGGTTTTGGAAGTGAAATGTAAATGTTCTTCCTACAACAATTAATATTCAGTGAAAAGAGCTGTGCTGGGTCCAGCACTGTTGCTATATTTTGTATGTTGTTATTTGGAAAAAAGAAAAAAAAAAAAAAGGGAGAACATGCATGGACAGTAGGACAGGAAAGCCAACAGTCAAAATGTTTTCTAGATACATGGTTTTGAGAAAAGAGAGTGATCATGGACTAAGGGCTTGGAGTGGGAAGGTAAAAATGCAGCCTGGGGCATGGTGTAATAGGTAGATTGAGCCAAAACAGAAAAGTGACGCTATGAAGAGGGGAGGATCCTGCCCCCACATCAGTGTTTGTTCCTGGCTGTCGTGGTACTGACAGCTCTTCTTTTTTTCTTGGATATTTTTTTCGTTGGTTGGGTTTTTTGGCTAGTATTTGCTCTGTGAAAGGAAAAGTGAATGCCAGAGATTGTGCCCTTAGGAGATGACTTGGCCACATGGCTGGGACAGGGGGTGAAGTAAGGAACTCACTTTTCTGCAGCTCTGAGCTGTTACGTTAGTGCTGGCTCAAGCTACAAACCACTGTAAGGGGTGAGAGCAGCTGAGGGTTCATCTCTCCCACATCTCATTCCAGAAATCAACCTAGCAAACAGGCGCTGTGAGCTGGTATTGCAGGCAATTCTCAGGTACCTCCAGGCCCTTCCTGTGTATGTTTTGCTCTCTGCTGTTTATGTGCTGCCCTTGTGTTGTCCTCATGTTAATTTGTGAGGTATCTACTGACATTTAGTGACATCAATAATGCTTTTATTTTAACTGCAGAAAACCTGGGCTGTTGTATTCAGATTTGGAAACTAGTGGCAGAGTCCAAATCTAAGATGACTGTAATTTTCTCTAGGGAAAAAGAAGGAAACTATAACTTCTGTGAGTCATTGCTGATATTCAAAACCATGTACTGTAAATGTTTCTATTAGGGAAAAATTTGTATCTATTCTGCAGGAGCACTGCAGGCCATCCAGCAGTCAAACCAGTATTTCTGCTGAGGCGATGGAGGCTCTTCTCCCTCAGAAGCCTTTCTTTTTTCTCCCCCAGTATGTATAAAAGACACACAAAGCCAGCTGGTCAGATGGATTAGAAAGCACTGCACCACGTCAATGGGCACCCTTGTTTGTGTTGTTGAGAAGAGATTCTTAGTTAAGAAAGAAAGAAATGCCTCCTCTGTAATCTCCACTAACGAGGAGACCCTAGTGAAGTTTTTGTTTTTTAAAAGGCTTTGGCAAAAGACGTTTCAGACTCTCAGATTAGTTTATGTTTCCTCCCCCTCTCCACTTGATCCTTGAGGATTTGCCTGAGTCATGGATTTTTACTGGGCTTGTTAACTCTGCTGTTATTTTTTTTCAGCCAAGGGGATAAAGAAATCTTTTAGTGAGAGCCACTCACTGGGGATTAGCTGTGAGTGGACGGAACAGTGCGGTGGCTCCCCAGAGGGGCTGACCCCTGACTCCCAGCTCAGCTGGTGACTCATCTTGTGCCTCCTAGTTGGGGCAAGCTGAAGGCTCCCAACAAGGGTTTTCTCCATCCTCACCAATCTCCCTCCACGCAGTGACAGGCAGTGCAGAAGATGGCTCTGTGTTATCACAGCTGCTGTTCTGCAAAACTGGGGAAAATGATAAAGTAGGTAGAATATCAAAGGATATGGCAACTGTTATTGGAAGGAAACCGTAAACTCTTTTACCACCTAAAGGGACCTGTCTGCTTTCCTGCTCTATACTTTTCAGAGCTGCCTTTCCAGCAGGGGTTTTCCCTGCACAGCAATGATGCCTTAATTCATTGCGGAGTTGAAAGGTGGCAAGAGTGGTTTTTGGAAAAGTTTCTGTTATAGATGGTAATTCTGTCTGGTCCTGATGGTATCACAGATGCTGTGGTGGTGGCGGCAGCAGAGAAAGGTTTCAAGTGAGCCACTTGCACAAGCTTTGACTGCTGTATGAATTGAACCGATTTACTGTGGCTGGGAAGTCACAAGCAATGCATTTGGGATGCAAAGCACAACAGGAAGAGAAGCCAAAAATTAAACTGAAACCTTACATGTATTGGAGGTCAGACTGTGTAAGGCTAATATGTAGATGAGTATCACTGAACAAATGAGTTATGCAGATTAACTCTGCTTTTGAGAAAATGGGTTAAATACTATACTATCCATTGCTTTACACAATCTTTGAAATCCTGGCTGTCTTACAAAGCAGTCAATGGCATCTTTTATCAGGTTATCAAGGGCTTGGATCAATTCATGATGAATAAGTGTCCAACCTACTCTATTGAAAGGTCTGTCAGTCATTGTAGTATACCGATAGGTTTTCAGGAAACAGCTGTGGAGAAAGAACCTTTCCCTCCTAGCTATTGTTAGAGGAAAAGTAACAAATCACTTTCATTGTTGGAAGGGAGTGTCAGCTCACACAGAGTCAGCTTTAGTGATGTGTGTTATTTTTTTATGTGAATAAACTGGATGGAATTAGACGAAACTCCAGTGTATTAAAGCATCACACCTTAAAATGGGATTTCCCAACAAGTCAAAGGAATTAAGCTCCAGTGTAACTTAGATAGATGCCCTGGCATGCAATGAATGTGGGAGGAGGGGAGACAGTGGTATTAAATATCCTGCATGCATTTAAGTATATATGTATTTGATACATATTCATGTGCAAATACAAACATGTAAGTGTTAGCTTTTTGCATCCCAGCTTTTCATTAGTAGTTGATTTCTTGTAAACATGGGTGGCAGAGGAATGCTCCTAGAGTCTTTATAAAAGGCTAGGAGCTGTAGAGATAGGGAGGGTCTTTGTGTAGGAGGTGGCAGGGAAATAGGAGGAAGTTGGGTAAAAAGCAGGCAAGGAGCAGGAGTAATTAAGAAAAGGGGCAGGTGCTCTGCAAGAAACATAGAAAGAGGAAGACCTTTAGGATTAAGAATATGGCAAACTTTGTGGCTTTCCAGTATCATCTCTGTCACTCACTCTGTGTAGACCTGGTTTATTTCCAAGTTGTTTGCAGCTCATGAAATTCCTTGTCAATACAAGCAGTCTTAAAACTGTTAGCCATTGGAAAACACAGACGCTGCAGTGTACATTTCTCCAGCAATGGCAGCTGTCATGACTGCATCAAACTTACCCCATAGAAAGCCAGGGCAAAAAGTATTAGAATAGGTTCAAAGTCTCTCTGTTGGCTGTCAGGGTCCTTACTGGCCTGGAGTCGGGGTTTGTGGCAGACTGCTGGGAGCTTGAGGAAGAGAGCTCGCTGCAGCTGGTGCTTTCACTCCTTGGCTGCAAAGAAGCCTTCCTTCTTCAGTCAGGGTCAGATTGCTGAAGGTAGTGACCAGTTACAGCTGATCATGTCTCTTTTTGTAGTGGGGACACCTGGTGCGCTGTCCTCATTTTATTGCTCTTCTTCCCTGCTGCTGGCTGCCTAGTCTCCTGGCTGGCAGCAAGACTAGCCCTCGTCAGGCCCAAAGTAAAATGGATTCAACTCACTGGCCTGGAAGAAAGCTAATGTGACAAAAAAGTGAATTGTTTGCTTCTGGGTTAATGAACTTGAATCAGCCCAGTGCAGGCTCTGATGAACATTATTTTGATGCAAGAGAGGGTGTGTTAACATGACTGGGGTGGAGAGAAGAAAGGGCAGGGTGCAAGCGCGGGATGTGCTACTTTTGGCAATGATGAGCTAACTGTGAGGGTGACTCAAGTCTGACATGTAACTTCCCCAAAGGGTCTTAATATGGGACTGTGAAACAGGAACTGCTTTTAACACGAGCTGTGCCATCGCCTGTCGCTATCATAAACAGCCAGCGGTATGTGTGCTAAAACTAGACATTGCCCTGCACATGCAGGACTCCCAAATTCAAAGCACACATGATAGATGTTAGCCACGCTGTTAAATGCACTGCTTCAAGTCACTTGGGTACTGTAAAGGTGAAGGTTGTGTTGAAACTTACTTGGGGGGGGTGAGAATAAGTAATGAAAATGGAGAGATTTATTCCCAATCTATTTATAACCATCATGAAAGCACCGTCATCCTGAAGAAGAAACACGCTGTCTTTAGAATATGATGAAAAAGTGTTAATCAGAGGTTAATTTCTGTAGTCTGGACTTTCAGGGTATTCCAGGTTTCTCATTTATTTTGGTTGTGAAAAGCATTTATCATGGCTTTATTAAGGCTCATGTGACAAGTGTTTTGGAAGCTCTGTTTCACATCAGCTAGCCAGGTTCCTTTTAGTTGTGTTCCACTGAAGGTCAGGGCTGAGACCTTTGCCTCACAAGGTGATCCAAGAACTTGGGCAGAGAATTATGTTCTGATTTATTGAAAATATGAAGGAGAAAGTTTGCATTTCACAGTGTGTTCACAGCTTCAGTGACTTTGAACAATCAGGTCTCTAATGAAAATCAGTAGTAACTAGTATGAGTAAAGATTTTACTTTAGTAAAGGAGAAACGTTAGATATTTAGTCTAAGCTTTTTGCCTGCATGTCTTTTTCTCTTGTAATTTCATCCCCACATTGCATGCTTTTTTCTTTAGTTGAAAAAAACTTTAGTTCAAAACACATAGCTAAAGTCAAGAGAGAACGAACATGCTGTTCTACCTGAAAGGTTTTCTTTGCTGAAAATATAAGGCCAAGCCATTTTCCTAGTAAAATTCTGTAGACAGCTAATTGTGGAAGTTCAGATGGTGTGTGTGAGTCTGGGACCCTCCCGTCACCCCTTCCCAGCTTGCACCTGGTGTTATCCACATGCTTTTTGACACCTCTGTGCTTCATTTGTGGCAGGAGAAATGCAAGTGCTTCAGTCCTGAGCTGGCTGCTCAGAGAAGTGCGGGACTCTCACTACTCTTTTTGTAAAGGCTCTAGTGCAGTGCAGCGTGAATATGATGGAGCAATCTGTGGGCTGCGGTTAGCCCCCAGATAACTCAGGATTAACTAAGCCTGTTGGTACTAACCTGTCACCCATGACAGTGAAATGGCAGTTGAGGACATAACACGCTGAAGCATCACCCTTCAAACAGGTAGCAGCTCTTCTGCTGAAACAGGACGTCACACAAAGGTCTCTCAGCCCAGGGTGTATCAGGGAAGGAACGAACCATGCATGCATCTTGGCACTGGTCACACTTCAAGGGATAGCCCTTAAACTTCAAAAAAGAAGCATGCATTTTAATAAACCAGCCTATCTTCAACACTCTTTCAACTTAGATGTAACAATTATTGGTATAACGGAGTAATTGGAGACATCAGAAAGAGCTAGATACCATAAAGTTGTCCTTGATACAGTTGTTTATAGTAACTTCAGGATTTAATTGCCTCATATCCTGCTGTGGCTTCAGGAAACCTCAGGTTTGCCACAGTTTAGTCCCATTTTAAGAGTCCATCAAGTCTTAGTTTTGCTCTGACCTGAGCTAGCTTTTAGCTTTCACATGCATGTTATTGCTATTGACATTGTGATTTCTTCTTTCCTCAAGGGAAGCAATAGCCTTTATTCACAGGAGGGAGGACCCTGTGGAAACAAAGACTCTTATTTCAGGTTTTTCTTTTTAGTTATAAATGCCTTTGAAATATATCTGAAAATGCGGGATATAATTCGGATCAGCTGGACCATTACATTCAGTGGATCATGCACAGAAAATTGTGGGTGTTCCTCATATGTCATCCAGATTTTAAAAAGTGTTCTTGGCTTTAACATGATTTTTTTGTGTGGACAGCAGTACTAACATTCTGTTGACCCCCCCCCAGCCCGCTGCTAACCACCTGGAATTAAGTTATTTTTATAATTGGCAGATTTTCTATAAGCAAAACGGTGCAGATTTAGCAGCTGGATGGAAATGCCTGGCATGCTTTCTGTGGTCATCCTTGATTGCAGTCATTACAGGGTAAGGCAGATGTGCTGCACACATGTGGTATGTTTGCATCTTTCTGAAGAGACTGATGACTGGCCTAGCTGACTTACCGAGGCACAGGCCACCTAGTCTCCACCTTGAAATCTTCCTAAAAGATTGGTGTGTCCTGAAGCTGGAAATTGGCTAAATCTGTGGTGAACTCTGAAAATTCACAAAATCTGAACACAGAGTCAGTTCAGTGGAACTGTTGAGTCTGGCAGATTGGTTTAACCAACATTTGCTGCAAAATGCATTATATACTCTAATATTCTCTTCCAAGTATCCTGACGTTTTTCTTCAGTGCTGTGGGACAGAACTTCAGAGTGACAGTCTTGATGGGGACCCTTCAGTGTTTCTTAACACATCTTTGCAGATGCTGAAATTATCTGTTTGCCTTTTCTGCTCTACAGATTTCTTCCCATTTTCTGTTTTGTCTGAACTCAGGCAAACTAAATAAAGAGAACTTTAGACTCACCTTGCCCTGGGCCTGCATACTGTGACACTGTCTAGGCTGTCATGTCACTCTTGGATTTCTAGAGGAGGAAAGCAAATAATGGCTGACTGAAGTACAAGAAAAGGGAGAAAATTACTGTTTGATGGGTTTTGTTTGTTTGTTTGCATTTGTTATTTTTCCCCTCCCCACAGTTCACTTAGATTAAGAGAACTTTCCACTTTTCCTCATACAAGAAATAAATTCTTGAAATGAGCAGGACCATGGTGGAGTCACAGCTTAGCATGACCTTGAATCCTATTGCCTCTGGAGAAGGTGATCCCAAGCACTATGGACTCCCACAGGTCAGGTTGGAATGAGAGTCCCCTGAGCCTGTGACAGGGTGCCAGATGCTCCATCCCAGCAAGCTTTAAGTCCTAGTGCTCAACATAGCCAGTACATGATTTTGACTTTGCTGCATGGCCCTCAGTCTCTGACAGTTACACACATTTTCAGCAGCAGAATAGGGTTCAAATGATGATAAAACAGATAGTGGGAAGCTGACAACTGAGTGTCAGTGGAGTCTCAGTGGTTGTCAGCCTTTCTCAGTGTCCTATAACTGTTCTGGTGGAGGTGCACACTAGCTTGTAGAGCTGAGTGTCTCAGGCCCTTGATGTTTTGCTTAATATTATTTACCCATAATTTAGGCCAGGAGTCTGAGGGCCATAGACTGAGATAATTTCCTGCTTTCTCTGTATGCAGCCAAAACTGTGTGTATGGTCTTCCTTTTGTGCAAAGCTCCAGCAAGCCTTTCAACATGGGTGCTGTTAATGTGACAGGGTTGGGATTTTACCCCAGGCATTTCTACATCACTGTGATTAAAAATGTCTGGGCAAGTCTTCACAAGCACTGTCCCTGTGCCACATTTCATAGCACTGTACAGATGTTACACACATGAGGTGGCAGGAGTAGGAGGGTGACTTTCAGAGCAAGTATTGAGCAGATAGGCCTCAGGGCTACAGGAGCAGGAGCTCTCTTTGAATCTTCATTTTAAGTGGTAAAACAGGGTGTTGCCTACGGGCCAACACAAGCACTTGCCCAGCACCCACTTTGAGGCACTGCAATACTTGTACAAACAGTTTTTCTTCAGCTATCATCCTTCACCGATACTTTATGCCTCTTCCTCCTGTGCCTTTTTGGCTGCCCCACATCTTGGTGGTCTCTGTTCTGTTTGAGTGTGATTCCTTGCATCCTCCTGTTATGTTAGGAAATGCCTAACCCATTACCTTTAAGAAATGTATATGGTAGGATAGACATTGGTTTCCAAAGAAACAGCACAGAGATCCAGACCTGTTCATTCCTTGGCTTTTAGGTCTGGGGCTCTTCTTTGATCCAGCCCCACACACGGTAGGTCTGAACCTGTGCCAGTGTCTGATCTGACAATGTTTTGATTTGAAGAAACATGCCAGTGTTTCTTTGATTAGTTTTTTATTTTTTTTTTTTTTTTCCATGAGAGAAATTAAACCTCAGTGGTTTGAAGGGGAATCTTTTAACTATTTGGAACAGTTTCTATGATATGAAAATAGTGTGATTGATAGCTGCTGAAATATGAGTGACAGTCAGACCCTGGGCCTCATGTCCCTGTACTCAGAAAAGGACCTGAGACCAAGACAGCTGGGGAATTCTCCCAGGCTTTGCAAATCCCTAGGTAAGTTCATTAGCAAGTAAAACAGATGTAAGTCAGTTTAAATATAAAGCTAGGTTATGGTGGATAGTTTGAGAGATGCGCAGGAGAAAGCTGTCACAACCCTTCACCATTGACCTCAATTAGTTCCCTGTCTCCAGAGCATGCCTGGTGAACCCCACACACTAGTGGAAACTGCTTGGACAGGCTACGTGGAGCAAGGAGATGGGCCACTTGTTCCAAGAGGTTTATTCACCCCCTCTTGTTCTGTTTGATTGTAGAGCCATTTTGACAATATTTTGGAGGCAGAGTTTTTAACCTCTTGAAGTGTTACTTGTACCTAGCTTTGTTAGAAGGAAGAATTCTGCTCACTTGTGCTGTGTTTTGGTGAGTAGAAATTGTATCGTGGTATTACTTACAGCTTTTCATTGCTGCCTACTCTTGACAGCTATTTCAGCTAAAAGGTACATTTTGAGAACCAAGCAAATTTATGTATATCTGGAAAATGAAGAGTCACTAAGCAGAGAAGCCTATCGGTAAGATTAAATCCAATTATTTTTGGACCTCTGGTGTGCCAAGGTCATGGCAAGGCTTTGCAGTCAAGAGTGTTGTATTTGTAGCCTGGAGTACACTTGGCAGTGTAATGAATTGCCAAAGAGGAAAGGAGGTGTACATGAGGCGAGAGGGGGTTGTCAGAACATTCGACTATGTCTAATTTTTAGGTGCCAAACATAGTCTCTGCTGTTTGATGTTGGGATGAGGACTCCTGTGAGTAGCAGTTAATGTCTGGCAGTTGCTATTGTATTTGTACATGTCTGGGGTGTCCACAGTTTTCCAAGTATGTGCCCATTTGGTCTCTCTGATCTGCCCATCTCTCCACAGCCTCGTGGTGCAAGTTTGTTTTCTGAATTTTTGCTGTTCAGGGTGGCAGCCGTGGAAGCTGGGACCATGCAATTCTGTGGCCTAGAAAACTGCGTTGGTTCATGATGGCTGCAGCTTTCTGTCTTAGTCAAGAGCCAGGATATGCTCCAGGTCAAGTTATGCATCAGTCTCAGCATTTCCTTACCTCCCATCTGCAATAACACAATTACCCCTTCTTTTGCACCAGCACCAATGCTCATGGAATTTTGCTGCACTCTCTCAGGGAGCTGATTCAGCCAAAACGTATCCTGAAAAAGAAGTTATGACCTTTGTGAACCTTCTCCCAGGAGGTCACATAAGTGTTAGTGCTGGTCCATGGGAGAGAGTGGGAACACATATGCCAGAGTGAGGGAAGAGCTCTAGCTGTGTGTCAGAAGAGTTTATGCTGCATACAACCACAATTATTTGGATGGGGAATTTATAACTGAGAACCATCTGAGTCACCAGCTAATTATTAATATTACCATGTTTGCCCTGCAGTAAGTAATATTGGGAGGCTGCAATCGTGATAGCAGCACCACTGTGCTCTCTATGCACCAGAGGAAAACTTCAGTGTTTGCAGACTTCAGAGATGTGACAGACAAACGCAACCAATGACAACACACATGCTTTGCCCAGAGGAGCTGTGCTGTTCCTCACAAGTCCCTGTCACCCCCCTGCCCTGCATTCTGCCCAACAGGGGCAGTAGCTTTAGAGAGGGTGCAGGAAATAGGGCATATATAGTCCTGCTATATCCTGGCAGCTGCCGGGAAGTGGGATTTGTGGGTTGTAGGTTGTCTCCAGGTCATAACAGTTACTAAGGGAGACTTATCCTACAGGAGTATGTCTGAACTGAAAAAGTTCTGTCTTGAATGCCTCTGCAACAACCCATTTTACAGTGTGTTTCTGTCTTAATCAATGTGATTGTGTTCTTAAAATTCACTTGAAGTTCCTTATTTTTTGTATCTGAGATAAGGTGAACAGTTACTTCTTATTTATCTTCTCTATGGCATGCATAACTTTGTCAGCCAGTGTAAGTTCAGCTATATTAAATTTTTCAAGTGAGGTGACCCAACCTTTTATGACCTGGGCTGTTAGTTGGGGAAACTGCTGCTATAGTGGTGGGAACTGTGTGGTCTCCTTTATAAAAGGGTTGAGTCCTCACCACTCCTATGGCACGATCTTCTCTTAGTAATTCTGGGAGTGGAAGTACACTTGCAGCTATATGCTGCAAGCTGAAGGAAGTATTCCTCTGTGTGTTGCTGTAGGTTTAGCTCTGTGACTTGATCAGCGGTATGGCAGATTTTTTTTTTCTGGTTGGATTTAGCTGTAGGCTAAAGGTTGAGCGTTTCTGACTCGCCAAAACATTGCTCTGTAGTAGAAGATTCTGTAATGAAGGTATGTAGCAACTTTTCAGCCATCACTTATTTCATGCTATTACCATGGGCTGTGAACTGCAGAGCACTGAGGAGCAGATATTTATAGACCTCACAACTGGGCAGCAACCCTGGGTGGAAGAGAAAACACCAGCAGGGGCTGGTATCCTTTTTAACCAGTACAGTCAATCCTTTTTTGTTGAACTATTTAAAAGCAAAAGGAGTGACCTACAAGCTTTAAAGGAGTGCACTGCTGCCCTCTTTTCATGAGGATCACGGTCACATCCTAGTGTGTGTCACCTGTTCAGGGGCACGCTGCATCATCTGCTGCAGGTGCCTTGATGTCCTTTCTGCTGGATGAACACAGTGTCATTTGGAGAATAAACAGGTAATATTTCACAAGTTGGCAAGTTTGAGAGGATTTCATTAGTTATGATCAGTAGCTCCCAGGAATAATTTAAGGAACAAGTCCCTTAGCTCAGTTCACAACAGAACTAGAAAGGGAATGCAGTATGTCCCAATCTTGTTTCCTGTGTAAGTACAAGCAATATAAAATAATTTACATCAGTTTTTTTGTTAAAACTAATGATTATTTCCTTCTCCCATTCTTTGGTAACCCTAAGGATGTAATTAGATGTTAAATAGATTTTATTTGACACAAGACAAACTCTAAGAAATTCCTGCTTCCCAGCCCTGCTTCTTGTGGCTGCCCCTGCACTGCAGTTTGTCCCTGCACTGGTTGTGCTGATGCAGCAGTTTGTGGGGCTCTGCTGAAGTGATCCAGTTTAAACACCTCCATGCACAAAAGCATCCACCACTAAAACCTTTTATTCTCTTATCAACTCAGATCTGCAGGTCCAATATATACACGTATTTATATACATTCCTCCACAAAGTTTTACTGATGTGAGGTGTCACTGGACTGTGGCATGTAGTACAGGTTTGTAGTACATGTACATGTGGTACATGTAGTACTGGCTTTGCACCCAAGGAAAATGGGTGGTAAAACACAGGACTTTTTGAACAGAATTGTGGAAACCAGTGGCACTGGTAATTCCTGGTGCACCCTGTGGCCTGACCCAGCTTCTGCTTTCAGCTCATACATGCGCACAGAAGCTCCAGATAGAAGTGGCCTTAGCTGCTGGGCTACCTGACAATATGGTAATACTCACTGAACGTGACGTTTTAGGGGGTCTACCTCATTCTGATTTTTTTTTAATACCTGTTTTATATTTAGCAAGAAAGCACCTGTGGTCTTTCACAGGCTCTTGGAATAGGAACAACTGCATTACATATAAAACACTCAACACAACTCTTCACAGCAACTGGAAAGAAAATGTGAAGTTGAAAAACCAGGCCACTGGCTTCAGCTCTGTCTCTGTGTTCTCCACTCATGCTACAGTAGAAGATGGTAGATAGAGGCAGCTTCTTCTGAAGATCACTTAGCATTTTTTACCTTTGTTTACTAGTATAAGAAGCATGGAATGATTTCAAGGCTTAATGCTTTTTCTCCCAGCTTACACAGTTCCTGCCTCTAGGACAGGAAGGTTTGGCTGAGGATGCTGCACAATGGTCCCATTTGTTACATTACTCAGTTCTGCACTGATATTTGATACCTGAATATAAAGATGAGTTTGGTCTTTTAAAAGCAAGGCCATGAAGAGATGTTGAGTGCCTGTTCATTGTTGGATTGCATCTTGTACTCTTTTACTTTTCCTCTAATCTCCACAGAACTGGGTAAGTCTGGAGAACTCTAGATTTTGCCTCCTCTGAGCATGCCAGATAGAACTGGTATGTAAAACCTTAAATAGTCTGGAGCTCAACCAATTGAGAGAGATAATTATGAACTGGGTTGCAGAGAACTCCTATTCACTTGCAGCATTCTATAGTTCAAAAGTTTCTTCAGAGGAGGTGCAGGGATAACACTCCAGGGTGGGAACACTTCCTTTTAAAATTACTCAGCAACATTATTGTCTTAAATGTAAATTAGATAATTAGCGAGGTCAAGAGACCACACAAAAGATTTTATTGGTTTGAATAAAATGCAGCCTGGCATCAACTAGTATAGTAACAACCAGATTTTCTGAGTAAGTATGAATCACTGTATTAGATGCAATTTCACTATGTGTCTCTCTCATCTACTGTGTTCCCAATTTATTATAGGCTGTAATTATTTAAATACAGCTTTGCTAGCTATAGATACTGTATTACCAACTCAATTTCTACATAAGGGCTTGGCTTTGATTTCTATTCAGTCTTTGTTCTATGCTTGATTTTTCGTTGACTTTTCTCTCCTTAGTGCTTTGTTTCTTCTTTTCTCCCTGAGGTCTGTTTAGAAGTTATGCAGACTATTTTTTTAAAAAGCATAAAGGCATGAGTATAACAGATTGTAAATTACAAAGTTTGAGTTGTCTTTTTGGCCATCACCCATGTGTTTTGGCTTTTACTACCTATTTGGCATGCACTACTTTTTCATCCAGATGTAAGAAGTGCTACTAAAGTGAAAAAGCTGTGACTGTGTTATAGTGATGTTTTTCACTAAATTCTCATGCTAAGGATTGTAGGTCTTCCCAGTGAAATAAATTTGTTATTCTCTGGAATATACTCTGAATAGATAAAATAGACAAATGGTGAGAGAAGAGATGCTATTTCATCTCGATCATGTGCAAAAAGAACAGAGGTATTGGGAAGATGTGGCGAGAACATATGTGAAGTTTACAGGAAGTTGGAAACTTAATTCAAGTCACGTTGTTCCTGTTTCAGTGCGTCGCGAGTAAGAATTATCTCCCTTTCCTTCAGATTCTCCAACTCTAAGTTTTGGATTGGCATGGTTGTTACAGAATACTTTAAATAATAGTATGTAAATTTTTACCTGAGGAGAACATGGAAAATTTTACATTTTTAAAATTCTTATTTTCTGGGTAATATGGTTAAAAAAGCATTGTCTTGCCTTTATTTACATATGAGAGACAAGGATCCTGCCAGCCAGCCATGGGAGCAGAGCTTCTCGCAAGTGAAATGCACTGTGAGGTGTTTAAAGCAGCAGGGCTGGAAGAGAAGGCAGGACTGGCTCTGCCAGTTAGGGAGACACGCTAAATAAATTGAGCGCTTTATGCAGTGGCAGGAGCTGAATCATGTGCCAGACAAAGCAGACAGCAGGCGTAAAGCCCAGTTAGCATCCACCAGTTATTAAGAAATATCTGACCACAGACATGAGGGTGACAGAATTGGATTTTGTTTAATTCTTCACAGGTCTGTGAGGTTGTAACCCTGTGCTTTTACTTAGGCCTTGCCTCTTTCAGGCTAGATGTGCAGCACAAGGCTGATGTGAAACCTCATTTTTGTTTTCATGCCTCTTTGAAGTGGAATAGCACCCAGCTTTAGCAGGTATGCTGACTGTCCTTGCTACAGCGGGTATTCGGTGTACTTGGCGAGATAGGGAAATGTTACTGTCTTTCATTTTATGGACAGTTATTGCAGCACAAAGTAAAGAAGGCCCAGACCCTCCAAGGTACGTTGCCTGGCTCTAAATTATTTCAAGGACATTCAAGGCCCTGCATATTTCTGAGGATGATGTGATTATATACTGACACCAGCAGCACATGGCTTTGTCATGGGCAGTGCTGGCAGAGCCAGGATAGGATTTCGAGGTCCCAACCTAGTGGTTTAACCACTGGACCAGACTGACTTTCCTAATCTTTTGTTCAGATCTCTGCCTTAAACCTGTCTGTTCTGCATGATGAAAACCACAGTGGTTTTTACGCTGAGCCTCTGCCTCTGAGCTTGAAAAGACAATGTGCTTCTTGGGTATGGGAGGTCTGTTTTGTTGGATTTCTGCGCTGTGGGAACAAAAAGCCCAAGTTACAGTGCTGGGTGAGCAACACACAGCACATGCTCACCCCAGGCCTCTTTACTGATTAAATCCTGCACTGTGAGAGTGTAGTGAAATAATAGCCCAAATTGCCAGATAATTTGTAGTGTTTAGATTGTTTTAGCAGGAAAATCTTCAGGAAAGTGTCCATGCAGGAAACAAATAGTGAAGTAAATAGTGTTTCTGCAAACTGATTGTGAACATGCTTATTATGCATGTCTGTGTTTAAAAACAGAGTTTAATAAAATCACAGATTAATTCCAGGTAATAAGCAGACTGAATTGTGCATTGTTTATAGAATTCTGCTGGAGAAGTGTGCTTTTCTGAAATTAAATTTTCTGCTTGATGCCATGCGGCTGGCTAAAAAGTGAGCAAGGCTACCCTTCATTTGCTTGGAATCTTCCTGTGAGTTAGAGAAGACATGCAGTAGATAACTTTGATGGGGATTTAGAGAAGGGGCGGGGGGGGGACAGAGTATCTCTGTTCCCTCCCACTACGAGGTTTATTGATGCTGTCTGCAGATTTGTGTTTGCTTTACTGCTGGTAGTTAGAACTGGTGATCAAAGGCTAGTATAGCCGTACCCATGAAGGGACATAATTGGCTGGACTCTTTGAGTCCTCTGTAACAATTCTCGGTTTTGTTGTGTTAGGCAGCGCTCCACAAAGTATAAAACATTGTATGACTGCTGGGGCAGTCGGTCAAATGTTTTCTTCTCGTCTCGATTCCTTTTATACAGGAAACCAATATAGCTCAGAGCCCAGGGATGAAAGCTTTAAACCTGGAGGGTGCCTGGTGCTTCCTGACAATCTCACTGGGGAAACGTTCTGTCCCGAAACAGCTCCACTGACAGATAGATTTTTATAGCCTATTATTTTCACTCCTCATTCTTTGTTTAATTTGAATATAATAGGGTCTTTATTTTTAAATACTCATCTGTTCCTGCTGTTTATATTTTCACCCCAAAATTATAATTCTCTGGGTTACTTTTTTTTTTTTTTGACATCGCATTTGGTTACTGTTGAACATATGTGCTACTATGCCTGTGTAGAGGGGACATTGTTTATTTTTTGAGTAATACATTTTCCATTTTCCTTTCTGTCTTTTCAAAAGAATCCCATATTCCAATTTGAACCAAAGAGTTATAGATCTATTTATAGTTTTTGAATTTTGGCAGTGTTGTAGGCATGTTGTGTGGTTTTATGACTTCATGAGAGAAAATGCTGGAGTTGCAGATGAATATGTAAAAATGTTGCTTTCCTGATTCTTTCTTTAATACATGATGTGGAGAAAATACTTCTGATGCAGCTCCTTCTAGGTGTAGCTTGTATATTCTGGGGACTGCTCCAGGGTCCAAGCAGAGAAGCCATCCATGTCTTTAAGCCGCTGAGAGAAGTTTCCAAGTGGATTCAAACACGATCAAATTTGGTGAAATAAAATGTACAGAATGGCTTCATGGCTGGGCAATGTTTAAATGTGGAATATGAGCCCCACGCTACTAGTGAAGTTATTTTTCTTTTCCATGCTTTCTAAAATTAACTGGTTTGTTTAGTCATTCAAAAATAAGAAATACACATCTTTCTGGTGGGATAGTTTTTAATTTAGACAAATAAGCTGTGTAGGGTAGAAACACAAGTTTTTAGGAAACATAAGATTGTATGTGTCGTGTCCGTTACAATTTGCCTGGAGGCAATACAGAAGAGGGGGGGCCTCTGAAGCAGCACTAAGTCCTGGGAGCTGAAAGGCTGCAGTGCCCAGAAGGCTGTCACCAAAAGTGACACGGCTACCTAGGCCACGTTTCTAAGGACATCCCACTGTGTGAAGCGTTCACAAGATTTAAAAACCACTGTAAGAGGAAGGCAGCATGTTTGATACTTGCATTCTTCATAGAAATTCCATTTTAGGGTGCTGTCTGTGAGAGTCAGCCTCCCATGGCTGCTGCGCCCCTGCAAACCTGCACCCTCCAGCCCTGGGGCCAAAGCAGTGACGTTTGCCCAACTGCCCTTTGCACGCAGGTGACTGTGCACAGCACCGGGTCAGCGTGACATGAGCGCACTGCCTCGGATGCATTGCAGCAGGCTTCTTGGCAGGTTCCTGCCCTGTGAAAGCAAAGCAAGCTGAAGAGCCAGAGGCAGGCTTTGCTCTCTGTGCTGCCACTGGCTCTGAATGACTTCTGGGTGAATTCTTAAATCTGGTTCTTAGCTGGCCACCTATAACTAGGAACTGCAGTCTCTGCCTCGGAGAGTATTTGACAACAGAACTGGTGGGAAAAGAGACTTCTGTCCCAGAAAGACTGTAGAGATTAAAATGTTCTGTATATATGCATATGTGTGTATTTATGCATGTAATTATTTAATATAGAACATATACTTACATCTATGCATAAAGCTATAAATTTAGTCTCCAATTTAATCATAATGAAAACCCAAATAATTAAAATCTTAATTACAGAATATTTTCTCTTCTCCAGATTTGTTAAGGCTCAATCATAATGCATCTTACTGAGGCAGTCAAATGCTTCACTGGAGTTTTGCTAATCTGTGGTAAAAAATGGTTTTGGTGAAATGGGATTTGCTGCTCAAAAGCAATGAAGATTCAGGAGTGCCTTTCTGTTGCATAATTTAATGTAGTACCTGGAAATTGTTTTAAGAACAGCCAGAGATCCATTACACTATACTTAGTAATTATAATGCAATTAATAATTACTGTTATGATTACTTAACCCTTTTAAGTATGCGTGTTCCTTTTATGTGCTTTCCTTCTTGCAGATTGATAATCTTAATTATGGTATTTCTGTTTGCTTGTACTTAGCACCTATTAAAACGAAACTTAAAATGCTTTCTCAAGCAAATTGGAAACTGCTTTTTGTGTTTGGAGGCCATCGTCATGGGAATGGACTAGCATTTTTCACCTCTCAGTGCTGATAGTGCTTGGACTTTGCATTATGTCTTTTTCCCAGACCTTTGACAGAAAATGCCCTTGCTGTGTTCTCAGTATTTTGAGCATTACTGCTAATAGTCTAATGATAAACTCTTGGAGCAATGGGGAAGTGAGTGTATACCATCATCCCAATATAGTGAATTCTGCCATGTCCTGAAAGAAAGAAACCTCTATAAGTTTGCAGAATTGACACATTTTGTAACGGGTGTCAGTACTGGCTTTTCACGTTTCAGTCAATATTAAGGGTTGTCACTGTTCACAAGCATCTTGGCAATTAGACAGTTTTAAAATCTTCAGTGGATGGAGGTCAGCATGCAAATCTGCACAGGAAACGTCTGCAAGACTGCACAAATTACAGATACAATTTTAAAGAGACCTAGAAACTGTTTTACTCCACTCTAAAATAAGTAATAACAGGGTAACAGAAAGGATAAAACTACCTGCATAAGTGGTCTCCAAAATCTGGTGAGATTAGGCTTAAATTTGAGCCTCGCTGAGCTGAGGCCCTGCACTGTTTGCAAAGCCCTGTCTACACGAGAAAGATGAGTTGAACTTTGCGGGTTTTGTTTCTTTTTCTTTCCTGCCTGCAATGGAGTGGCCTGATGCAGCTGCTGCCCACACTCACCCAGACAGGCAGTGCAGCAGTGGTGTGTCTCTTGCTGTGTCAGTGTTTTCAGCTGAGCTTCTGTATCTGCAGAAGTGGCTCAAGCCTAGCCAGCGTGGATGTACTGGAAGACTGGAAGGTCTAATGCAATATGCAGCTCTTCCTCTCCCACAGATAAGCCCTTGCTAGCTGTGTGTCTATAGTATCTCCTGGGCAGCTTTCCCATTCCACTTCAGCTGCTTCTGTCAGGTCTCAAAACTTTTCCTTTTGATCTCAGGTTCAGGTCTCTACATTACTGGGGAAGGAGAGCTGAGGTTTGGGATTCAGAAGATCTGAGTGTTGTGTGCTCTGTTTTTCTTTTTCACTAAAGTAAACTATAATGAGGAGCAGAATATTTGACTGCCTTACCGGTTCATGCAATGTTATTTGTAACAGTTTTTGAGATACTTGCAGGCGAGTGCCCTTAGAAAGTGAAGTGCTTGTGGTGGTGGTGTGACACTATGATCATGTCTGAATCTTTCATCACTTAAACACAAGTCTAAGTGTTCTGCACCTCAGCTTAGAATCAGTTATATCATCATCACTGGAATCCAGGACACTGTACATCAGTAACTACCAGTTATTTGTGCCTTTCGTAGACCAAAGGACAAGGAAAGAAAAGGAATGGATAAAGGTTTCTGTCATGGATCAGAGCTCATATTGACCAAGTATTGCTTTCTTTCCTTCAGTTTGATAAGCTTTTCCAGTTTCTTCAGCCTGATTGCTTTTATGCTGCCGTATTTATCACTATATAGTTGTGGGTTTTTTTATTACTGATATTAGCTTATTGAGACTTAAGGAACTTTATTTGCTTAACCTTGGATCTCTGGAGGAGAAGCTGGTTACTTTGAACCTTTCAGCCTCCTGCTCTTAAAAGTGTTGAAAGAAACAACTAATTTAGTGCTTTTAATTGCAATTTTAAACACACAAATAGATGCCTTCATTCTCACGATCAACATCAAGAGGCCAGAGAGTATGGAGTGTATCAACCATATGTTGGTTGCTCAGCATTAATTGACTTACACATGCTGATGCTTTATCAGGATCTCTTCTCCTTCCAGTGTGTTCACTCAGCCCCACTGCTGGAGAAGTACAAAGTCAGGAGGAATCTGAATAGGCCCCAGTTGTTATATGCTGTGTATAAGGACAACTTGGTTCCTGGCATAATTTGGTACAAACATAGTGTTTTGTCACACAAATGAGTCTCTGTACTTATTTATATGCAATACCATTACACTTCAGCTACAGAGTTTGGATCTTCTCTTTGCACTTCTCATGAAGATTGCTTAAAATAACAGATCCTAACTGTTGCAGACTGATTAGTTAATTTTATAACTGATAAAAGCAATAAACTAATAAACATCAAAGCTCTTAGGTCCAAAGTCCAAAAATATAAAGAGCAAAGGTTTGACAGTTAATTTCCAGCCCCCGTGCTCATGTATATTTATATGTTATGACCCTTCCCTTTATGTGTTGTGCAGCCTGTGCATCATCACTGCTTGACTCCAGCCTGTGTGTTGCACAATTTCTTTGGGCTTGCATCTTACAAGCCAATTGGGTTTTGTGAGTATTCTAGTTCCACAAAGTGAACTATTTCTTTGGATAGGAAATACAGCAAAAAAACAGAGATATTGCTTTAGAAGGACAATGTTCTTGTTTCTGTACGTAGGTAATACTTTAACAGAGGTTGTGCATACTAGATTTCATGCCTTTTTTGTCTTACCTAAAATATGATTTGATTGCAAGTGTAATACATGGAATAAAATTTTAGATGCATATTTTTTTCCTAAAGCAACAGAGTTAAAACATACTTCCTTATTCTTCCCATTCTGATGTTCCCTCTGAACCTTACTATTATTACTTTCATACACCAAAGATAAGCTCACTTGCCATATAAATCTAGTGATAGGTAAACTCTACCCTGAAAATCTTGTATTAATGTGTAAGAACGCTAATATTCTTGCTAGATAAGCTTATTATGCAGAACAGGAAAAGTTATTAGATCATGTGACCTGCAGTCACGTAAGAAATATGTAAGAAATAAAGAAATTAGCCTAGATCTCCCAAATTTCTATCCGTGTGTTTATCAAAGACCATCTTTCCTCTGTTCATTTCTTCTTTTCCTTTCTCTTGCTCTTCCTCATCCCAGGAACACACTTTATGGTGATAGTCCCAATAACAAGGAATTAAAGATAATATATGGACTAACTGGTAGAGAAATATAAACTCACTGTCTATCTTATCTATCTTATGTATCTTATCTGCCTTATGTGTATTATCTATCATTCTATCTATCTATCTATCTATCTATCTATCTATCTATCTATCTATCTATCTATTTTCCGCCTGCCAGCTGTCTGTATTGTGGCAGAGAGGGAAGAAGCTGCTGGACCCTGTGGCTTGGGAGTTCAAGGAGTGCAGCTGAGCAGATCTACTTGCTCACCTTTGTCCCTCCCTTTCCCTACTGTTAGCTGTGATGCATGTAGGACAGTGTGCTACCGTCATTCACTTCACTGATGTGGCTGAAGATGGGTCCTGGGTAGTTTTTTGTGGGTTACTGAATTAAACTGTTAAGGTAAGGAGGTCTACAGGTGCTAAGACCACTTCAAGAAAAGCCATGGCAATTTCCCTCATGGGAACCTTTCCGCTTTTCTGATTCACTGTCTTTGGAAACAACAAGGAACGATTTGAGAGAAATTATTCCATGGTGATAAATGTAGCACAACTGTTTTGTAATTTTGCTTTTATTCACTAGATACAGATCAGTGTTTTTCTTTTCTCCTGAAGTCTCCTTTATATTGTGGGATTGTCTAATGACAAGCTCTTCAAAGGAGAGAAACAATATTCTTACGCACATGGAAGCCTTCCATTGTTTCCCTTGCTGCTCCTTTGGCTCGATGCTGTAGTCAAGGAGCAATTGTAGGAAGCCAGTGCTCCTCTTCCTAAACATAAACTAGGTTGAACTGCACTCTTCCTGCCTGCTATTGTTAGTAAGAGCATTAGAAAATTGCTGTGTACCAAGTCAGTCATGGAAAAGAAAAAGCAGAACAATTAGCCACTTTTTCATGGCTGAATGCAATGACTACATTTTCACCTGCTATACATAGGGTTGTTTGTCAAATAATCTCAATGAGAAGGATTATTTCATTCCCTTTAATGAAATAATATGCATAAATAAGCAAACAAGGTTAGATTCAGTTGTTGTTTTGTTTTGATTTCATACCAGCGTTAGCCCATGAAGGGAACAGTTTTATGTTTGTTCAGCAAGAATAGTAAAGACTTTTTCAGATTTTTAGTGTGTCCCTAGCTCAGGTCTTTATTAAATAATTTGTCCTGAGCTTTCTTCGTGTTGCCTCAGGAGAAGTCAGTGAAACACAGTCAAACTTAGAACCATATAAGTAACTAGCTTCTATATTTCTTAGGGTCTTCTTACTTTAGGTTGGGATCGGTGGAAGAGCAAAAGAAAAGAAAAAATAAACCCAAACCAAAACTTTGTATATCTGAATATATTTATTTGCAGCAAAGGATTAGTTTAAAATATCATTGAATTAGTATAAAATATGTGTCAGAGGAATGCATTACATGGTTGCATATGTTAAGGAGATTTCTACTATAGATATGTTCTTTTCAAGCCTGAATGGTTAGAATGAAGCTCTTCCTGCTGCTAAAATATTCTCCACTGATAGTCCTTGGGACTTTGTTATTCACAATCTTCTTTCCGATGCATGGAATTTTCACTGTGGTCAGAAAAAGTGTTGTTTTAGGGCAAGTGTGAAGTATCATATGGAAATTCCTAGTACAGAGGAAAAAAAATAATTTTATGTTTGGAATTAGTTTCAAGTTTTTTTTTTTGCGGTTTGAAAGATACTTCAAGAGCAATACTAATTTTCTTAGCAACACATTGAGTTGCCAACTGTCAACTTTTAAAGCATCTGTCTTATGACATAGTGTATTTCCAAGTATCAGATATGGCTGATTTAGATGAAGAGATTAATCAACTTAATCTAATTTAACTTTTTTTTTTTCCTTTTGTTTCTGCTTCTTATAAGGAAGGAGATTTATAAGGCATCCTTATAAGGTGGTGGCACATATTGTTTTGTTACATTATTCAGAGAAGCTTATCATCCTTTTGATTAGGGTAAGATTTTTTTTTTTTAATTCACAAAGACAGTGAATGATGCTAAGCATGATGGAAGGATTTTTAGGTTAATGAGGCATTAATAAGTGTTAGCTTTTCATGAAGAGATGAATAAAATGATTGTATTTACTGTGGCTGAGCAATGTATTTAAGAGTATCTAATATTGCTGTTCAAAAATGCTCGTTTAATAACCTTTTTGTGCAGATAATGGTAGGCCCAAGTGAATCTTAAAAGTAAGGAGTCCTTTTCTACATAGAAACTCATTAGAGATGAGTTTGAAATTTGCTTCTGCAAAAGCAATGGAAAAACAAGGGTTTGTTTGGCAGAAAGAGTGACAAATTGTAGGTCTTGAAATGTGAAATGAGATCTAATGGTGTGTGCTACAACAAACACTACTGACCTACATGGTTAGTTGAAAAGACTAGATGGATTTTGGGGTACATGTCAATCTTAAAAATGTATGTTTTCATGTCCTTGCATTCCAGAATAGTCATTATACAGGCCTGAAAATTGGCTTTAAAAGTTGAGACCTGTTATAATTTTCTGTCAAAGAAAAATGTTGACAAGTTTCAGTCTAGACAAATCAAGGCCTCATTCAAATGGAAGCATTTAAATTCAGCAAAAATAGTTGGAGCAGAGTCTATCTGAAATACTCTGGCCTTCGTGTATGAGTTCAGAAATGTGTTAAAATTGATCTTGAGAGTCTGGTTTTCAAGGAATTATTTGAAGTATTCTCATAGCAAAGCAATGCCATCTTCCTTATCACTTTGTGCACTGGGGTGCCATTTGGTCTTTGTATCTTAGGGCCTATAATGAATATTCAGCAGTTCTGTAGGGATAAGGAGTAAAACCCTGACCCAGCTGAAGTCAGCAGTTTCAGTTGATCTTATAAATACAGACTAGAATATTCTTTATTTTTTTTTTAAACCATAAATATTTGTTAATACCCTTCCCAGATGGTTAAGCTGGGTGTACACTGAGCTAGAAGGGCATTTCTTGGCATAGGATGAATGGTTCTGAAGAAGTTTGTCCCATCTAAACTTCCTGGCCAAACTTTATGGGACTGGAAGTACAGGAAGAGGGTTGAAGCAGCCACCATAAGCTGTTTGAGGCTTCCTGTGGTGCTCAAGTAACACCAGTTTTACAGCTATAGGACACATGGGATTACTTGTGAAATCTTCCTGACATTGGAAGATTTCAACTTTATGTAGGTCAGATTTGCATGAGCCCTGGTTTATGTATGGGGCCTGTTGTTTTAAAGCTGAGTGTAATGACTTACCCATTGCTTGGCTGAGGGCTCTTTTTTAATGTTAAACACCCATGGAACTACGGTGGAAGCAGCCTCAGTTGGCCCCATTTCTGAGAGAAGTGCATCACAATAGCACATTAGTCATCCTTGCTTGATAAAAACAAGAAGGGTGAATGAAAAAGCAAAGCACAATGTAGGGCTCTCAAGAGCGGCTTATATTGAAAGAGCTGGTTGTTTTGGGGTTGTTTTTTGGTGTTGTTTTTTTGTGTGTGTTTTTTTTTTTTTTAAAGTGTGTGTTTGTGAAGATACTGTTGCTACTTGAAAGCCTCTCAGTTCTAGGTTTGAAAAACTACCAGCTCCTTGGGATTGCAGGCCTTGTAGGAGTGGTTGATTTAGCCTTTATCCTTTGGAAGAAGAGAAACAAAATTCTGGCTTCTGCCGTAGCATGAGGCATCTGATGTGTCCTTGAAAACAACAAAGTAGGAAAGGTCTGTCTGCTCTGTAAACATTCAAGAGCACACAGCATTTTCTGGGTGAGCTGTTTTTTTGTCCTGACTCACTACATTCTTTTTTCTCTCCACAACTGTGCAGTTAGCTGTTGCTTTACAGCATGTTACACAGTTCAGTTGCATTGCATGTGAACAGTGTTTGGAGCACATGAAATACTCTTTAAGTAATAGTGACCAATGGCACTATATTGAACAAATACTCTTAGCCTTTTTTTATTTCAATGTGCAATAAATGGCAGTTTTCCAAGATTGATTAAATGGTGCAATCCCAGATGTTAGGATCTGTTGGGCTGTATGTAGATCTCAGGGGGAAAAAGCAGATTGGATGATTTATGGAAAGACTTTTGCTCACAAAGGAAAAACATAGAGATACTTTCTTTAGTCTTGTAGTTTTTGACAGAAAAAAAAAATAGAAGGAACTTCAGACGGAAAAGAATGATTTCAGCACTGGGTATGTGAGCTGGCTGATCAGGATTAGAATGGTATTTTACAAGGAGAAACGAATCAGTCAGATGTTACCCAGCCTTGCAGGAAAGTGGCAAAAATACAGTAGTAAAGAGACCCCAGTCCTACCTACCAGGTGATGCTCTTAATGCTGAAGGCACCAAGCTCACACCTGTGAGTTCAAGGGCTTAACACTTGCTCTTTCATTCCCGCATTTGTTCATCCAGCCCCTTTGGTTCTGTAGGCAAAATTATGTGGTGTGAGTTGCTTAAAACTGATTCATTAATTCACTAGATAAGAAGAGTCCTTTAAGAATATGAAGCATTTTTATATGTAATATGATTTATAAGTTTGCTTTTTTCTGTATGATTAATTTCATTATAATTTCAAGCTGTGATGTTACACAACAGAGAGAATCACCCTCTGCTGTTACAGTTCCTTTTATTCTCTGTCTCTCATTTGGTTTGCCATTGAAATTTTGGGACAAATGCCTCAAGAAATGGTGCAACAGTCTCTAAGGCTTGGGAGGCCTGGACAAAGCAGTCAAGAGAACATGCAACGTGCAACTTATGCACTAGGGAATCACGAAGAAGACATTCAGTTATTGTTTTTTGTTTTCTGCATAAAATTACAGTTGTAATTAAATTATAATGCAGAACTCGGGATTATGAGGTGTTCAGTACCCTCTGTTCCTTCTGACAACAGTAGGTCTGAAGAGTGACAGATCAGATTTTTTTTTTTTCCCCTCCCATGGCTGTACACTGCAGTGGCATTTGTTCCAATTCTGAGATGGCGTTTAATCTAAACTTTTGGAATCAAAGTCTCTAACTCTGCTTAGAAGACTTAACTCCAAGGCAGGTAATAAGTCTATGAAGATAAGCTGCTGCTTCTAATTAGTGGAAATACTGCTTTAAAAACCTATGTGTGTGTCATAAGAATCCAGGACTAGATTTGTGGGTATTTTTAAACTCTTTTAAAAAAATGCTGGATTATAATTGGGCATAGTCTGTGTTTGTGTTACTCTAAAATACAATTGACTATAAATGAGTCTTGACACAGTGTGCTTTTTAGGAGGTCACTACTCTTTAAAGAAAACCTTCATTTGATGAGTTACAAGTGGTGTGTCCTAAAATATAAATTTCCAGCTAAGGATTAGACCTTACGATACAAAACTTTGTTTCATGCCCAAGAAAATAATAAGATCGCTTGTCTGATATTCGGCATGAAATTAGGATTAAAGAAAGGTGTCTTAAAAAAAATGGGGAGTCCTTGAATGTAACTTCAGAAGGGCAGGGGTTTTTTACTTTGTGTATACTCCCTATACATTTGGCTTTGAATGGAATGACAATGTGAATTTTGAGCATGTCAAGGGGACAATGTAAAAATTAAATTAATTTTGAGAAAATGTGTCTTTGTTTCATGTCTTCTGTATGTCAAATTTAAAATGCAGTTGTCTCTGGAATGAAGTTGACAATAAAGAGAGTAATTAGTCAGTATCAGAGACCAATTATTTATGCATCTCACCTTAAAAGTCCACAAGGACCAAGACAGCCCTACCAAGAGTCTGGGCTGAAGCACCCACTCACAAGATGTCATAGATGCAATTTCTGTTTCAGAGGAACTGAAGTTGACACTAAGCTTGCTGGTAACTGAGCAGGTTCTGTAGGTGTGTGTATCACATGTTGCCTCCATGTTTGCCTGGACAAATCTCATTGCTACTTTTTATGCCTCTATCACTGACTTCGAAAATGTGATGGGGGGAAGTTTGTCTTCACTGTTCTTTGCACTGTTCTTCATATGATCCTACCTTTCAATCCTGATATTCAGGGACCTGCAGAATGGCACTGTTGCTCAAAACTGGTTTTGTTCTTGGATTCTTCCCTTAGAAACAGCTTTTAGATGAAGAAGAAAATAATTATTTCTTTTACTGAAAATTAGTAGACTGGGGTTAATTGAGGATGCAGGCAGGACTACAGAAATCTACTTAATGGAATGCATCTGAGTTTCCATGTCCTATGCAGAAATAAGAAACCAAGAAAAAATGCAGGTGTCACACTCTAGTGATCTGAATGTGGGAGATTAGTTTCAGAGCATGGCTGGCACTTTTCCGGAGGGAAGTTTTGGTTATTTTTAATCTGAATTAAAATATGAGCACACTTGCAAATTGAGCTTAAATATAATGAAAAAAAAAAAAGGGGGGGACCGAAATCTGGTAATCAGTTATGAAAATAAAAATAACTTGTGACAAAACCACTTTCCATTAAAAAAAACAACGCAGCACGGTAGATGGATCTTGTCCTGTTTGAAAATATAAGGTCTTTGTATGTCTCTGCAAAATGCACAAAAATTGGCTCCTAGAATTTCAGTACTTTGACAAAGCCTTAAAAAGAGCTGAAAACGAGGGAGTCCTCGATCTCAACATCAGCGACTTGGCAAGGCTTTGGACAGTTGGCATTAACATCAGTGCTAGTGTTCAGCTGACATCCTTGTTCAATGTATCTTTCTTACTGCAACTGGCAAGGGACAAGAGCTATTGTGACTGAAACTTTGAAAGCAATATTTAATTAAGTAAATTGATGTGCTTATTGGGAAATGGCAAATAATTTTTATGTGGCCTTCTTTCTTTTTTAAGGGCTCTTGAAGGGATGCTTTGTACGTTCAACCAAGTTATATCTTTACAGTAAGTATTTGGGGGCTTGCATGTTTCAGCTTTCTGTTTGCTTGTGTGGGTAACAGTGGTGGAGTTTTTTCTTTAAACCTATGCATTCTCCATCTACACCTTCAGGAAAGAATACATTAAATGGTGTTTGACTTGTGCCCAGAAGGTAAAAATGAGCATTTTTATTAAACCCTGAACTGTTGTTCAGTTCTGCTTAAGGACCCAAATCAGGAAAAAACCCCACCTATTTCACTGAGTTGCTTCCCCACTGCTTCCAAAACTGTTTTTGCATACATAGTGCTCATGGAAGTGAAAAGGAGAAAAATGCTAACATTTTGGAGGGGAAAACAATCAGTGGCTTATCCAGGGACATGTAACCATTGTCCTCTGCTTGGGCCTCCCAAAGAAGAGGAAGAAACCAAAATGTGAATGCTCAAGGGTTAACCACAGCATTGAGAGCAATTTGTCTGTTGTTTCTTTATTAATATCATTCACCAACTTACCACTCATCACCTTTTCCAAGTAGTCTCCCTATAGCAACACATGGCGCCATAGACAAACCAGATGCAATCTCGTCTGTGTTTTCTTCCCATAAGCATTTGCAAATTTGTTAAAAAGAAAAGTAAGGGGAAGTGGGAGAAAAATGTTTATTTTGTAGAAGCTGCACTAAGAAGCATTGAGATCAGGGGACTCTATTTTTGCTGTAACCCTCCTTTGCTATCTGATGGGCCTCTACATTTCTTTGGTATGATTTGATTTCCTTGAAGGAGCTGTTATGTGTCAGTGAAATGAACCTAGATTCCCTTCACAGCAATCTTGATGATCCTGAGCAGGTATTGTGAATATTTAAATCATGCTGTCAGAGCCTTAGGTTCAAAATTGGACTCTGTTCCTCCCCACCTTTAGTTTGCAGCTAATTTTCATATCTCTGTTTAATTCCATAACACAGCATTAGTCTTCCTCAGTGACATATCTGCACATATTTTCTACATGCATGTATTTCCACCTGCAGCATGGTAGCATGAATGCATGGATGGTTTTTTTGGGTTTTTTTCTTTCAGCAATGTTGCTCAAAGTTCCTGAATTTAAATCTTTACTAGGTAAATCCACTATTTTTCCTTAAAAAGACATAAATAGTTTTTCTCCTTTTTTGGTCTCTAAGCTCCTTTCAGTTGTAGCTGACTTTAAAAGTTGGAATGTATCTTTCTTTACATGGAGAACAACCATATGCTTTATTTGAATGTAGGTTATTTCAGCTTAAAACCAAACCAAAACCAAATGAAAAATCAGCCCAAAGTTGTGAAAACAAAAAGTCCCAGCAAGAGTAGATAGTTTGTATCTCTCTTCTGGTGGTTGAATCTGAGATGAACACAAAATGCCAACTGTCCTCAATAATAGCAGATTTCTAGGATTTTACAAGCATAAAGAATTGTTACATTTATAAGAGTTACTTGTTTTCCTCTGATGCATCTTTTTTTTTATATGAGATTTTCAATATGCTGCCCAGACTAGGCTCTCATATTGTGACCAAGTGCTCGTCTGCAGTCCAGGTAAAACTTCTGGAATCTGATCACATAAAGAAGTCATCCTTCATTCAACCACCAAACTGTAGCAAAAACTAGTCAAAATGGATTTAAAACAGTTGTTCTTTGCAACAGCAATTACTGTAGTTTTTGCAAGGAAGTTGGATGATCATAAATGGGGGGGAAGGCCAGTTCAGCAATTGTGATTCCTTGCTGCTATTAATTTCTCAGTGTGGAGCCTTGAGCGAATGGAATTAACTTGTATTTCTTTAGAAAATACAATTGAGAGAATATTTCAGATTTGCCACCAAGTTGCAGAAAAACTCATTAGTAAAAAGAAAATAAAAGGAAATTCTTTCCTATCAGTTGCACAACAATTGCATTCAAGTTTCTCTCATCGCATTTGATGATTTGAAGTGTGTGCATATAGGCTGGTTGGCCTATTTAAATAGTAATGCCAAGACCTGAAAAGTTTATGGCCTTATATGCAAGATTTTTTGAGAACTTCTGTCACCTCTTGTGACCAGTGGGGAGCTTTGCCATATGATGTTAGTGGAGTAAGACTCTGCCCAGTGTTGCTGTCCCCTAACACTAGAAATGTGCCGAAAAGGCAGTTCGGTTTCCTGACTGAAGTTGCATTTGATGTATCTGTGGCTCCTGGTGTTGAACAGGAGAAAAAAACCTTACACTCAGATAAATTTCCCTGGCTTTTGAAGAGCATCTTGTCTCCTTATCTGTTGCAGACTGTGCTGTAAACACTTCTTTAACTACTTCCAGAGCTCGTTTCCACAGGCGCAACATTTGGCTATGCCATCTGATTACCACCTAAACAGAGGAAAACAGTCTTACATGGCCACTTTGTTGCTTGCCTTATACTCTGTTATTGTCCAGCTGGTGTTTACAGGATACCACAGTTAACGCTGCCCAGATGCTCTATCTGTGGGAAACCCAGAAACCAGGCAGCACCCACCACCAGTGTTTTCTGAATTCAACAGTCTTATCCAAGGTCTGGCCTGTTTGTGCAAGCCAGGGTCACCCCATGGCCCGGGTGTGCTGTCAGTTAGCCCTGACAGGAGATAGCACTGCTGAAGATGTTGAAGTTTGTGTTGTTTAGGCCACTTAATGGCTTTTCAGCAAACATTTTAGAACGAAGTGATGCGTTTTCCCTGGCAGCTTGTTGACCTAAGGGCATTTTTTAACGTGAAATTAGGGTAGGAATACTGCCTCTTCTCTAACTACAGGAACATTTTATGCAGTTGCATGGATGGTGCAAGAGTTCCATCATTTCCAGAAGATAGACTATAAATTATATTCAGCCTGTGTTTTCCTTTGGTCATTATTTTTGTTTGTGCATACATTTTTTCCATTTCACTATTTCACACACGTTGATGATTACTAAAATCAGTCATATCAGCTTTTCAAGGATCAACTTTCACAGGATAGCATGCTCTCAAGGAACACACAAAAGAACATTTTCTTGTGACAGATTTCGAAATGCATGTATCACATTTGCATACCCACTGATCCTAAGAATTTAAGCAGTAAAACCATTTTCAGCCATGCTGAGAGGACATTGGAAATAAAATATATTATCAAGCTATGCAGTGTTACTATAGATTTATGCCAATGATATTTTTAGTAAAAGATAATTATTTTCATAAAGTAAACATGTCAGAAATGGTCACATTCCACCAAACATATATCTGGAGTGTTAAAAAATTTAAGAAATTTGTAGCACCTCCATTCATTTCCAACAAATAGTGTGAAAGTAACAGAAATCTGGCCTATACAGCTTTTAAAAATTAGATATCTGTTGTTCGGGTTTTTTCAATATGTATTTAAATTTCATCATCCCTTGTTTGAAACCTTTTTTTTTTTTTTTAAGAGGTTCTTTGGAGCTGTGTATTTCTATTTAAGAAAGGGGGAGTTCTGTTTGTTTGTTTCCTGTGGAATTAATATTTCATTTCCTGTGTATTTTGACCTCCTTATACAAGAAACGACCCCGTTACCTGAGGTCCTGCTATGCTTTTAAGTGTGAATAGATGGTTCTTCCAGTGGCTTCTTCCTTTAAAGGCTGGAGGTAGGGTTCTTTTAACTGCTTCATATCCACATTCCAGAACCTATTTAAAAACCTGAGTCTAAAGTCCAGCTGACAATGAACTCTATTTTCAGCTAAAACCCCCTCCTCCCCCACTTCACCACACACTGTTTCTGCTGCTGGTCCACTTGTGATAAAGACCAAAACTGTTGTTTGGCTGACATGCAGAAGGAGTCGTTTATCAAAAGGAGGCTATTCTAGGAGGATATGCTCTTTAAACAGAACAATGGGGATTTTGAAGATAACCAAATCAGTACTACATAGGTGTTAGATCTGTTTTAAATTGTCTCTGTGTTGGAAAGTAGGAGGGGGCCCGGGTATTTGGCTTTGAATCCCTGGCTTGCAAGTGTGAAATGGCTAAATCCAAATTAGCTGCCAGCTGTGCTTTGTACTGCAGCTCAGGCGTATCTATAGGGCATGAGCACAGCACCTGGGGAGCACAGCACAGCCTCGAAAGGGGCCTCGAAAAATCCAATTTCATGATCCAGCTGTACCTTGCACTTCACCCAGCGTTTTTAAATCCATCCTAGGTGCTGCCTAGCTCAAATGGTGGCTCCTAAAAGCAGATCTACAGACATAGTCACATTTTACTAGTCAGATCAAGTTATAGACTCTTAGCCATTCTACAGTTACAGATGAACTGGTTTCTGGACATGCGGGGAACTATTGATGGCTGAAAGTGAGAGGAAAAACTAAGGAAAGTTGTTGGAAACTTAGTTCCATACAGAAGATAGCAGATGTTATGTGATTAATTTTTGTTTGCTCACCACTTCTGCAGAGGGAGTTACCATGAGTAAAGGTGACCTTCAAAGGCAAGGGAGAGGAACATTTTCTGTCAGGCTCTTACATGACAGTTTCTCTTCTTTCTGAGCTATGGCAATCCCAAATTTCCTCTAATGAAAGCTTTCCTGAAAATATTTTCTCATATATTTTCCTTATTTAGTTACCAGGTCCCACTGAAATTTCCCCTTTCTCATTTACTTGCAGTGATCATTTGTGATACGGTGATCTCATTTAAAAATCTTTTTCCAAAAAAAAGTGGAGATTCCCTATAAATAGAGTCAACTTTTAAAAGCTTTCTCTTTCTTTCTTTCTTTCTTTCTTTCTTTCTTTCTTTCTTTCTTTCTTTCTTTCTTTCTTTCTTTCTTTCTTTCTTTCTTTCTTTCTTTCTGTCTGTCTGTCTGTCTGTCTGTCTGTCTGTCTGTCTGTCTGTCTTCCTGTCTGTCTGTCTTCCTGTCTGTCTGTCTTCCTGTCTGTCTGTCTTCCTGTCTTCCTTCCTGTCTTCCTTCCTTCCGTTACAGAATCACAGAATCCTAGGGTTGGAAGGAACCTCAAAAGATCATCCAGTCCAGCCCCCTGCCAGAGCAGGGTCACCCAGAGCACATCACACAGGAACGTGTCCAGGTGGGTTTTGAACGTCTCCAGTGAAGGAGACTCCACAACCTCTCTGGGCAGCCTGTTCCAGTGCTCTGTCACTCTCACAGTAAAGAAGTTCTTCCTGATATTCACATGGAACCTTCTATGCTCCAGTTTGCACCCATTGCCCCTTGTCCTATCACTGGATGTCACTGAAAAAAGCCTGGCTCCGTCCTCCTGACACTCACCCTTTGCATATTTGTAAACATTGATGAGGTCACCCCTTAGTCTCCTCATCTCCAAGCTAGACACTCAGCTCCCTCAGCCTTTCCATCCTTCCTTTCTTTCTTTTTCTGGCTAACAGCCAATAGTGCTGCCTGTTTTAATATATTTCCTCTATCCATGAAAAGAAAAGAAGCAGAAAACTTCTGATCGTATGTAAGTGATTTATTTAAGGCCACAGAGTAAATTGCTTGCAAAAGTGGGATGGTTCTCTCTGCAGTCATCCGGTTAAAGGTCAGCCTAAATATGCATAGATATTTATTTGCAAGTGGTTTAGGAGAAGATCTGAGCTGCTCACTTTTCCTAAAATGTCTCTTTGGATTGATTATGGAAGGGTAGAGGTTTTAGGTCTTTTGTATTCAGCTTATAGACATCTCATGACGCCAAAATCCAGCAATAATCTTTATTTTCAGCTGAAAGTTTCCTATCTTCTCCCTCTTCCAATACAAATGCAAGCTTGAATTATTTTAACTATGGAAAAGGCACCTACCCGAGTGACCCTGCCTAACATCGCTGACACAGTTTGGCATCTTCACCTGAAGCCTGGGTTTATTTTCTTGAAGATTACCCCTAGGTACACCCCAGGGAAAAACTAACTCTTGACAGCTCTTTCTGTTTTGACCATCACTTTTTACAGCCAAGAGCGATGATGTGGAGGTGAGGAGGGGCAGTCATCTGGTTTGTGCTGGAGCCAGCGTTTGCCGTTTGTTTTTTACTCTGTCCTGAAGTGGTGCATTTTCAGAGGCTGTACCACACAACCAGGAAGAAAAAGTGACTCCCTGGTTATTCAGACAGGTGGCACTTTGCAAAGCAAGGTAAGTGGTGTAGGCTGATTATTGCAGTAAGTTTTGCCAGAGGCAGAGCTGGCAGGAGTGACAAGTAATGAACCCTTTTCTGTGCTTGCTCACAGTAATCATGGTGTCGCAAGCAGACACAAGTATATCTTCGTCAACTGTGACAGCCCTGTAGTTTCCTGTGGTGGGCAGTCCTGGTGGAATTATGTGCTGTGCTCTGCTGCTAAGTTTGCAGACTGCTTTTTAGGTATGTTGCCTGGGATTTAACCAAAAACAGATCTCATTAAACCAGAACGATCCTATTTAACTGAAATAGATTCCTAAAGAGGGATGGGGCTTTAGTTAGTGCATCCTAGCACAGATTTAAGGGCCTGTTGTTTGCCCCTATGTTTGAAAATGCTGCCCTTGACTTTAATTTATTTATTTATTAATCTTACCCAAGTCAATAAACCATACTTCCATTTGACTGTGTTTTTTTGGCTTTGTTCTAATAATCCTTGACCTACCCACGTAGATTTAACTGACTGGGAGTGAGGGTTGTCCCTGGTTCTCGCAGTAGGTCATACACATTGACAGAGGTGATGGAAGCAGTTTTTATGACAATGTAAAGGGTAGAAACCCTACTGAAGAGGAAATAAATTCTCATACTTAAAATACCAAACAATATAGTGGAAGAACAGTTTATACCTCACTGTGCTGCTGCAGTCCAGTGAGCGCTTCTCTGTTTTGCAAGAGTCCACATGCCAAAGTTTGCCAGCATACAAATTCAGCACACGGATTGTTGCTGCTTGCACTCTGGACTTGCTTTGCTGATTGGTTGTTTGCTTCAACCACAGGGCTGTATGGAGCCTTTAGAGACTATCACAATGGAAATAAATACATGTGTGTTTGTTTGTAGCCTTTAAAAAAAAAAAAACAACAAAAAAGTGTATGTGTCAAAGAAGGGGAAAAGCTGTTAAGGCCTCATTTGCATGCCTTTGAGATGCAGGAGGTACAGGAAGCAATGGGTTTAGGGGAGGGCTAGTAAAATAATTCCATAGGGGTATAACAATAGGGAAACACCGAGAGTGGTTAGATGCTGTTAGATTAGATTAGTGCAGATTGATTTGGAAGTGGTGTTTATTTTGCTATTAATCATACAGAGGTACTTGAAACTTGCAGAAAAAGTCCTATTCCACAAATCACAAATGAAGAATGGTTAGTTTAATGGGCTGGTTGTTTTGTTGTGCTTTTTTCTATCATCCACAGAAAGAGATTACAATATTTAAAATATTTTTGAGGGTAAAAAAGCTAGACTAGAAATTGAAAATGAAAGGTGGCAGTAAAGTAGTTCAGGCATAATAAATTTCTCTGCTGCCATGATTGTCCCTAGGCTGGATTTTTGTTCATCCATTGCATTAGTGATATTTTTATTTGGGTTTTTGCCCTTGTTATAATTTTACACGTGATGAAATATGCTGACTCGTACCAAGTTTTATGTTTCAACAAAGGAGAGACTGCAAATAGAAAGAACAAATTAATTCACAGTTGGCTAGAGCTAGTTTTGTGTCGTTACTAGCTTACATCATGGATTTTTCTGCCAGTTAGCTGTTTGAAAGTAAAATAAGAGGCATGGCATGGCCTGAAACTGAGGGAAAGGCTGGAATTTCAGAGGGATAGCCTCTTCACACCATTGCCAAATCACCTCTCATTTACTTTGCATTTGTAGACATAAAATAGGGCACAAGTCTGGTTGCAGACAATCCTCCTCGGTATTTATGGATTCCCTTAAAAAGTTTTATTTGCTGTAAACTTCTAGTTTTCTGTGGGGGAGGAACATGGTGTAAGACAGGGCCATGGAGCATCACAGAAGTCGACAAAACAGCCTGAAATGCAGCGTCCCCACCTCTCTAGAGTACCTCCTGCTGCTTGCAGTGCTCCCTGGAACAGCTCAAAACAGCCATACTTGCAAGTAGGTTGTGATGCCTGTAGCCAGTGGGAATCTTTTCCAGCAGTATGTTCCTGGACTAGCCAAGCCCTATTCCATGCTTTTGACTCTCTTCTGCTACCTCCTTCTGGTACAGCTCTTTTATGCTTCTTTTTTCCTGGTTTAACTGCTTCCTTTTCTGAGGACTACAAAGATGTGTGATTCCATCTTAATTTACAAGCTCTTAATCCTACTGTGAGGGAAGGCTTCTTCCATTGCTTTGCTTCCTTGTAACACAACTAAAGCCACCGTCATCTAAAGGAGGGAGACGGTTTGTTATCAGAGCTTCACCTGACCTCCAGCCCCTCCTGTCAGGTACCTCACTTTAACCTGCACCTTTAGTGGATAAGCATCTCTCAGTGCAGGTCCTTCTTGCTGGAAAGGGACCTGTATTATCTTTGGTGAATACATGTTTGCCACTGTATTATTTTATTAACGTAGCCTTTCCCCAAATCCCATATGCTGGCCTACATATCCACACTGGTTCATTGTTCTGCTTTCTTTCTTTTGATTTCTAAACCAAATTTTAGCTAGCTATTAAGTGCTACAAAACCAAGTGTAAAATAGTACTTTCTGACTGAAGTTAAACTGTAGGATTGATTTGTATTTTTCAGCATTTCCTTTGACCCACTTTGCTAAATTAGTTTCCAGTTTCCTTGAAAAAGAATGTCTTGTCTCTTTTCTGGTTTTACTATTTCCTTTTGTTGGCTGAAATATTTAATAAAAAAGCTGCATCAAACAAAAGCTATGGACAGAAGGGTAAGTGGAGGAAGCTTCATTGGCTGAACGCTGCAGGTCAGAATTAGTGACCTTCATTTTTAAAATATATTTTCAAACCTTCCTCAATTCTTAACTGAATACAATTGTCAAGATTATTTTTTTTTCCTTGCTTGATTTAACTACTAACGTGTTAAGCAAGCTAAAAATAAATTGTGTTCTTGTTCAGATTTTACTTTCATGATGGTGTCATTGCACTTGCTCTTAGGTCATCCACAGAGTGTTTCATAGTAGAAGTGTTGTCTGGTAATAAACCAGTGGACTCCCTCTCCCTGTATTGATTTTTTTTGAGAGCAGAAGAATGTGCATTCTAAGTTATCTTGAAGGAATACAGGAAAATGAGATGAGCACTCCCTGCCCCTTTGCAGTCATCTCTTAAACACTTGGTACTGCACTTGGAAACAGTGAGTAATCCTTACCTTCACATCTCTGCCAGCCTGGGCATTTCAGGTGAGAAATGAAGTATTTTGCTGACACAGGGTCCTGCTCACTCCAGTGAGTTTCTCTTTGTACCTTCTGAGATGCCAGAAAATCTAGTACATAGGTCACACCAAGGCAAATTAATTGGGTGCCATCTCGTTTCAGTTCCCGCTTATCCTTATCATGTGCCTGTGCCCTCCGTGGGCTGGCACAGGCTTTACGGGGCGGCTGGTGACAGGAATAGCAGGGAGAGCTGCTTTGGGCTGGAGCAGGGCTGTCTCCCCTGCCCTTAGGGAGCTGGCTGGCTCTGTTCCCACCCTTGCCACTTGTGCCTCCAGCCAAAGGTGTCACACGCCCTCTCCTCGTCTCTCCTCCTCCTCTTGTACTCACAGCATTTCTGGATAATTTCAATAAGATAGTCCTGAAAACATAGCATAGCAGTTTTAGGGGCTGCCTTTGGGCAGGGTTTACATGCTAGACACCAGATCCTGCTCGTCTCTGGACAGGTATACCTGCTCTGAATTCACCTTAGCTGCAGGGAAACAGAGTTACAAACAGAGAGGAAGAGGGCTTGCCTGTGCTGTTTAGAAGGCCGGCAGGAGGGAGGCACAGAAGATGATTGTGTCAAGGTTTGATGTATTTGGGCTAGTTGGAGCCACAGTAGTGCAAACAGTACGTAGGAGACTAGGACAAGAGCAGTGAAAGCCACAACCGAAGATCCTCTCATCTCAGCGCCATACACCCCTACCAGGACTTGGTGGCATTGCAGCTACGTAAGTGTGGTTCAAGCGCTGTGAAACAAAACTCTTCCAGATATCACAAATAATTTTTCTTTTGGACGTTCCTCATTGTTTCAGACTTCCCGCTCCTCCCGGCCTCAAACTCCTTAGCATAATAAATCTCACCCTCATTTAAAAATCTTTTCTTATTGCACACACTACCTATGTTATGGAGACTGTGACATTCCTTTTTGATTAGTCTCCTTCTTTCACGTCATACCTACTGTTTAGCACTATCCTCATTCACAAACTGAGCATCTTTTTCTGTTTCATGTGAATTTGACAGTGTGAAATATGTGCACATAACTGTAACCACCTGCTGTTTTCTCCATAGTTACCAGTAAGCAAATCCACTATAATTATTTGTATCTCCACTTTGGATGCTAAAGAGACACTGGTAGCTTTTGAGCCAATCATCTCTTGGTCTGACATGAAAAATAGCCTCACTAGGGTAGGAACCTTGTCCTTCTCTTGTCTTTCTACTGTTTAAGAATTTATATTGCACCTATAATATTTTGGATATATGGAGATATCCAAATTTGTCCTAATCCTAGGTTTGGAAATAGCTTCATTTCATAGATTCAACAGCTATAGCTATTTTTAAAAATGTTTAAAGTCTGCACATACCTGGATAAACTATAGAGGACCTTTCTTAGCTCTTATTTTAGTGGTGTGTTTCAATGGTTATGCTAGTGACCTTTTTTATTACGAGAATTCTTGTTAATTCATGGCAAGCCAGAACATTATTATAAACCTCCTGACAGTTCTGTTTTTTAGGGCTTGGACATGTAATCAAAGGTGGATTTACCTAATACTAAGAGATGAAAGAATCACCAGCCTTTGGTTTCCTCCCTCTTATTTTTCTAGGAGGTTACTGCCAGAGTAAACTGAAATTGGAGGTGGTTTACATTAATACTGCAGCCTGTAGACTGTACTTGCTGAGGAGTTTATCCAGGAGGATCAGCTGATCTTGCTGCAGGATGGTGACCTCTGGCAGAGACATGGGACAGAGACAGCTGCCTCAGCTCTCCCAGCTAAACCTGCTTAAGGTGGTGAGTGGGAGTTGTTAAACCATTATTTGTTTAATTGTAGGGCTAATAGATTTTGTATGTGTGTGTGCTTTATTACAATAAAATACATTAAATGGAAGCAGGGGAAAAATTGAGTGTACTACTTGGGAGCTGGTTCCCAATTATTATTCCTTTTTCTTAACAAGAGCCTAAAATGAAAAGTAACTGGAAGCAGACTCGGCTTTAAGCTTTCTAGTTGTATGAAATTGCAGCCCACCCTGAAATGTCTGGTGACATGGGGGTGTATGGTGCTTTTAGCAATACAGGGCAAGGGTGAATTTTTAATTAGACTTGTCTTCCTATTTTTCTCCAAATATAGACAATCACTTAGTTTTCTCTCCTTCAATATTTGAGAATACCAGCCAGCTGTACTCTGGGAACTATTTTCTAGGGAAGTCTGTTAGAAAAAAGGGAATCTGAATGTTATTTCTATTTTAATAATGGCAGGGTAAGTTTTTAATGATGACAGCTTTATGAAAGTGCAATCCTTTCCCCTCCCTTGTTCCCCTCCATATTTCCCTTTATAAACAAAACAGAGATAAACCAAATCCTTTCTTCACAAGCTACTGCAGGGATCTCATCGGCAGCGTGCTGGCCTGTGAAGTGCTGCCTCCTTGTTTCAATATGCCCAAGCCCTGAAAATCCGAGGGAAAGACATGTGCTGTGGGAGCTACCTCCTATGCACAGGCCCACTGCAAATCTGCAAGTAGTGGTCCTCTCAAGAGAGAAGCTGAGAGCACTTGGCAGTGGAAAGTATCTTGCCCATACTGGAGATGGTGACAGAATTGGCAATGAGGAGGTGACTAGTCATTCTGCAAGGCCTGGTCTGGGGCCAGTTTTCATTTTCACCTTGTTCTCTTTCTGTTTTTCTTTCTCTTTTGCTTTTGTTATTTATACCAGTGACCAAATGTTGCTTATTTTTAGCAGCCTTTCTGTTTTGCTCAGGCACTGATCCTAAGTAATGGAATGCCTGTGGACCTCCCTAAGGCACCATCCCACCTCTATTAAGAGCAGATGAGTGCAAGCTTTGGTGTTAGGGAGTTAGTGGTTTGCTTCCTGGCAAGTAGGTGTGTGCAATACATGTAAAAGGTGCCTATGCATTCCATATACTAGTACTCCAACATCTTAGCGAATGACCTTGTATGATCTGCCTTGGGCTGTTGGTGAGAAATTATTTCTTTATGTTGTGTAGTTCCATGAAGCTAGCAGCCTTGCAACTTGCTTATTTTAGACCATATAAATCTGACACTCAAAAACCAAACACACCCAAAGACACACACCCATTTCCACTAACAGGGCAAAGCAAAGTCCTCCTTTGAATGCAGACAGTTTCAGTTCTGGGAGGAGGAGCAAAGGAGATGGATCAATTCATGGAAGCAGATGTAAGAGTTACATAGATAGGAGTGCTTTATGTAAGTGCCATTTTTCTTCCTTTTCTCTCCTAGATCTTGTGTTGCCGGCTTGCAGAGATTCTAAAGCAAGGGACAACAGAGTCCCGAGGCATGCAGTTATGGGAGACTGGCTACTGATTTGTGGATGTCCAGGGAACCCATGCCTCGCAGATTAGCAGCTGACCATCTTCCACTGAGCATCCTAGCAGCTTTATGTCTGCTTTCCTACTTCAAGAAACAAATGTATGACCTTAGACACTTGCCCCTCTTCTAAACCTCTCTAAGCTGGAAGTAAAATGTAAGGGAGGATGTATCCAGCCTGAGACACAAAGTTTATCCAAAATAACTTCAGAACCAAGCAGGAGTAGCTGCATACTTGAACTGCAAGGTAGGAGGTGCAGACTTTTATGTCTTGCCCATCCATGCCAGGTCTCCATCTCCTTGAGGTAGCGAGGGTTTTACTTGGTCACTTCTGCCTTCTTTGCATCAACATAACTGCTCGTACACACCAGCATTTCTGTTGGTGGTGGTGAGGTGTTTTCTGGCTTATGCCTATTGCATGGCTTCAGCTGGAAGGAAGGCAGATGAGGCGGTTGTCCCACACCCTCAGTGTTGCTGGGATCCTACCCAGCCTGCAAGCATAGATGTACAACTGCTTGGTTCTCCCAGTAGGGTCTGGCTTAATTTAAATTCTGTAGGTATTTGTCTTGCACAGTTTCAGGCCTGGCTCATTTTGTTAGGGTTATGGTCTTACTACATGCATGTTTCTGTTGGCAGAGGAAACTAATTTGTTGCTGATAGAGGAAGAAAAGAGGCTAGGATTGATGTTACTCAGGTGCAGCCAGAACAGCTAATGGCCCAGTGCTTAATTTGCAAATACCATGTCCACCCAGGTGTTCTTACTTTTGCCCCTGCTAGGGAATTACTATTGATTGCAATTGAAACATATTTGAGACAGGAGGAGGAGAAGAAACCTTGTTTTGGAAAAAAAGTTATGCTGCCTTTTTGGGGGACCCAAATACCTTTTCTACCACAAATTTTTTTTAATCCTTTCACCTTTTTTGCTGCTTGAGTTTCTGCTGATTTTATTCTCGCTCTGGTAGATCTCTGGGATGAAGCAAATCTTCTTTGTGCCAAGTGCCTGTCTGGTTACTGTTATTCAAGATCCAGCTTTTATTAACTATCCTGAACCTGTTGGAAGATGGGAAGGTATGTATTATGAAGCTGCTCTTTTAAATTCAGCCCTGTTTGTACACTATGATCTATGTGCCTCTTTGCTTCCAAAGTATTAAAACTGCAGCACAGTTGTCCAAGACTTATTTTTTAGTAAATGACTCTTATAACTGGCATTCAGCTTAATTACCATCTTAGTCTTAAATGCAGTAAGACATTTAAGATGTGTGGGTTATGATACCCACCTCAAATAAATACAGCACTGCATCAGTAGATGTTTTCGTATTTTCAGGTAAGCAGGCTGGTGTTGGGGAAAAAGTTTAGTCTATTAACACCTCTTCTCAAAGCAAGCCAGCTTCCTTTCTACATGGGATAATTATTTTTTCATATAAGGCCTATAGTACCTCTGATATGCTTGCACTTGTGAGTCTCAATGTTGCAATACAGATCACCCTGTATGAGCGGACTCTGAGGTCACGTGTCTGCATTTAATATTCACTGTGCACATGCCATCGTGCTCTGGCTTGTGAATTCTGTAGCTGTAAGGGCTATGGGCCCATATTTCAGGTGTGAAGAAATCAGGGCTTTTTTGGTACTTAAAGCACCCATGTGTGCAGCTCACAGCTGTAAGTACCTTTGGCAGAGCTTTAAGAATTCTGTTGATTCATAGCTGGCATCCACCATTGGTATGGGCAGGATTACATATAAAAATATCTGTCCTGTACATAACAGGACCATTTAGAGCATCCCTACAGTATAAAAAGAAAGTGAACTTGGGCACAAAAGTAATCTTACCGCTGTGGAAGACTTGCTGGGGAGAACATTAAATGGCTAGTTTGTCTGCCATAGTCCAGGGCTCACAAGTGATTTTAGGTAGCTGGTGATCCATGCTTCTGTTTACACAGTTCCAGCAAGGATTAAGGATCTCTAACAAAAACCAGTTCAGAAATAGGTGATGGTGGGAGAATGATTGTAACCAGCATGCCAAGGAAAAGTCAGCAATAGGAAATCTTCTATCCTGGATCAAGAATCCTGGGGCTTTCATGGATAAGAAGTTGCAGCTGGAGTTGGAGAGGGTGTAATGACACACAAATCTTCAGTTTAATCATCTTATAAAGTCATGCCCAGGGTTGGCTTACAGAAGATGAAAAAAGCTAATGAGCCCTGAGAAGGGCTGATCTGCAGCTGTCCTCAATAGCTTTCTTGAAGGAGGTCTTATTGCATTTGTAACTGCTGCACATTGCTGGTTTTGAGCAGCTGTGTCTTGGATTCTCCAATACACTCATTGCTGGAACTATCTCTTAAAACTCTGGCCAGCACCTGAAAAAATATTATTGTTTGAGATGGCATTAACATCTAGGATCCAACCGCAATTTTGTGTTGGGTGCAAAGCAGTTGAAGTAGGAGAGGCTGCCTGTGCCCTAGAAAGCTTATTTTCTACCTGCAGACACTTAACTTTGAAAGAGGAAATGGGTAAAGGTGATCTAGTTTTTTCATCCAATATGAGCTGGCTAGGTCAGTCAGTGAGATTCTTAACAGGTGTGAGATTGCAGTAAGATTGGAGCAATCTGGCAGAAGTGCAGAAAATTTTATTAAAAAAAAAAAAAAGTTCTACCAATCCACACTCAGTAGCAGGTCTAGCAGAAGAACCTCAGGACTGAAGGCTAGGACAGAATTTCAGCTTCTCTTACTAACTTTACCACTAAATTACTGTGTACCTATGTACAAAATCCTTCACTGCTGTTCTAAATCCAGAATTTATACCTTGTGCTGCTGTATGCCACAATCTGTTACTCTTGCACCTACAGCACAGGTCACTAGGGGCATGCCCAGGTGGGCCAGAGTGACTGTAACTGGGCTGGTGCAAGAAGTCCTCATATAAGGTTAACTCTTAGTCTTGCAGAGTATGAATTTGTAGAAGCAGATTGGCTTGACAACCTGAAGGGGGGAAAAAAAAAGACAGAGGAGAATATATGATGCAAAATATCTCGTGGTACAACAGTGCAAAACGCAAACAGCTGAGCTGCAAAGAGGAAGGCAATCTTGTAAATTCGGAAATGTAAAAAAAAAAAAAAAGTCTAAAAGGTATCTGTCTTTACTTAGCAGACTTATTTTATTTTACTTTATTTTTCCCCCAGCATATTTCCAGCTTTTTAAAATCAGAAATATTTACTGTGGAGAAATGATTAATGAAAGCCAGTGGAATGGTGACAGGAGGGGTAAGTGCATATAATTTCAGGCACTTAAGGGGTACATTCGCAGGGAAAAAGGTACATTACCAACATCTGTTAATTAAAATGCAATACATAGTTGGAGGTAAGAGTTTAAAGCTGCCCTCTGTGCTAACAGGCCCGGGTAGGAAAACTGGGGGAGCCCTGGGGTAAAATTTGCAGGCTGTGTGAATGCCATGTTCAATATTATGGCTATGTTTTTAAACTACTGCAAGTAAGGTGCCTTTTTGTCCTAGGAAGGATGAAGCATTACATTAGCTGTTTTGAAAATGTTTAAATATATGCTTTTGTTAATACGTTATTGGATAGTTAATGTTTTGAGTAAAATTAATCATTGTGAAAGCTTTAAAAATTAACTCTTTGCAACCAATCATTTAATCATAATTAAAGTCGGTGAAGGAGACCTGAAACATTTGTAGTTTCAGAGTAAAACTGAGGATGGTGTTTTCTGAGATTCTCTAATATTTCTGGTGCAAGAAGAGAGGCAGGGAATTTATTTTAAGAAATTACTTTTGGAAAAACATCCCTACTAGTAGGTTTTTTTGTTTTTGCTTTTTAATCCATGGAATATCCAAAAGATGGGGGGAACCTCTGGGAAGAAAAAAACCCAACCAATGCAACTTGCTGCTAAAGGCGTTAATACAACGCTAACGAACCGTAGCCTTTCCACCATGTAGCTGGCAACATTACCACTCATCTGTGCTGAATGGGAGGTGCAAGCAGAAGTCAGGGCTGAAAACCCTCCACCTGTTTTTGCAAAGTGCGCGCACACTGAAGTTACTCAGCGCATTCGTTCCGTCTCTGGCGGTCAGGGTGATGTTGTTACTACTGCTTTTCTGCTGTCTCATATCTCCCACCGCCATGTGCCAGCTGATAGGGGAGCTGTGACATACCACACCCCCGCGGCCGGGAAGGGGGTCACATGGACTGGGCTCATCCAGAACACTTTAAAGAAACTGATAAGCTCTATCTTGTTTAACTTGGTCTTTGGAAGACGCTTGTGGAAATTTCTGCAAAGGAGGTGACATCAGTTGTTGTCACAGCTGCAGTGTAAGTCTGCAAGACTGTGTCAGTTCAGTATCTGGCCAGGGTGTGTGTGTGTGTGTGAGTAGATATTGTTAATAGATTGCACTTAAATCAAAAACAGTTCATATGAAGTTGGTGAGGAGGTTCAATTGCTCAGAGTAGGTGCATTATCATCGAGTCTTGAGGCAATGGTGGAGGACATAAACTTAATAAAGGAGAAAGATGACCAGCTTTGGAGGGCCAGTGTTACATTTGAAACAAACCTCGGGGAATTCCAAGTGTTAGCATGTGGGACGTACTCCAACTGCTAGCTGCTCAGACTTTAAATAAACCAGGCAAAATCCTGTATTCAGGCTCTACCAACTGAGGCAAGCTGCTATTGCAAACCTTTCATCTTCTGTTTTCTTCCAGCTGGGTCAGAATGACAAATATTTTTGAAAGAGCATTTAAACCTTAGTATTCTGCGCAGCTTTTCTTCTGATTCTCTGGAGTGACGTGTATCTCAACATAGTTACAAATTTAGCAAAGAAATTGCTTTGTGCAGGTTGAAACTCTGTCCCAGGAAGGCTGGAATCGAAAAAGGGTTAGAAGAAATATTTCTACATGGAGTGACAATGACATTGCTACCAGTACTGCTATTTTCCTAATCTAGGTTCTTTTGCAATCACAGCATGGCTTCATTAATGGAGGACTATTCTCCTTATTAAGTTGAAGTGGGGAGACCCTTTTCCATAAAGAGAAACATGTGACTTTAGGGTGGCACTTTTTTTTTTTCTTAATGTACTGAAGAGGAAATAATTTAATGTATCTGGAATACACCATAGCAGAATCTCAGGAAAAAAAAGACAGCTGGGAGATGCATGTCTTTTTGACAACTAGAATGTGAATAACTTTGAGGGGGTCTGAAAATAGAATACAGTACTGTTTGCTTTGTCTTGTGGTTTGAGATTGACTTCAGGTTTTTTATGTTTTGGTTTTCTTTTTATTTTAATAACCCTCTGACTACAATTTATTTCTAAAGTACAGAGCTGCTTGGGAGGGGTGGGAAACAAGCAACTTAATGCAATCTATGCAAATGATGTCTAAATTTTTTCTTCTACCATTACCCTATATAAGACTTCATTCATCAAGACTGCTCAGTTTTTCTGTGATAAAACCTGTTGAGCAACGTAGTACACAATGTTTTGGAATTTAGTGCTCTTATTACTGTCAAAGCACAGATATCAAGCTATACCAGTCATCTTGAAAAAAATGTACAAGTGACACAACCTACCTTCCTGCTTCTTCTCTTCTTCCTTTAGACACAGACACACAAATTCTTGTTCAAACCAACAAGCTTATCCTGAATGTATTTATAAAGGTGAACTCTGCCAGGCGATGGTTAATCACATACAGTGCCAGGGATATCTTTTGAAGGTATCCTCAACGCTGCGACAGGCGTATTTGTCACTCAAACTATTTATAATTCTAGGAGTTTGGAGGGCAGACAGATGTTTTATATGAAATTGCAGCTCTTCTTTTGTAAAAAAGAAATGAGCTCTGTCTGTATGGACATGTCAGGCAGATCTGGAGCATGCTGGTTTTGGGAAATGTCATGTTTGCACCCCAGACACACTGCCTCTCACCCAGTTAGGCTTGTGGTGTCACAAATGGCTTTGTAACTCTGTGGCAGTCAGCCCAGTGTCTGCTGGACCTCTTGTTTCTGTAGACTGATGGAAGAGGTCAGTGCAGGGTAACTCAAGAAATGTGAAGCTGTTGTCCACATAGAAACTCCATTATAAAACTTATAAGGGCTTCCAAATTCAATAAAACAGTGAGCCTCAGTTCTAGTGTTACCCACAACATTTTTATTTTTTTTTTAATTTTTCCTCCACATGGTGTGCAAAACTGTTTGTCAAAGGCTGACTGGCCTTAATATAAGACTGATAACCATCACAGTTTGTTTTTTTTTCCTTATTTTCCTAACCACCTCAAGCAATTAATTTTGACGATTTTTTACAAACCTTACATGCAGGTCAGCCTTCCCTCCTATTCCTTTTTACATATCTTGAATTATTCTTAACTCTGTGTTTCTGGGGATCGTGGGTAATGCACACACACAACACCTTCAGCAGGCACACAAGAAATGTGAAAGTAGCAAGCATCCCATTTCCTTGGTCACTCGGCAGGTTTATGTGCCAGTTTAATGAGAATGAATGATGAGCTGTTGTTCGTTGACAGAGACCTTATGGGTCTGTCTATGCACAAGAGGTTTTGGAAGTAGATAACCTTTGTGCTTCAGGTTTTGTTTGGAATAGATAGAAGAGGAGAAAATATTCTTGATAAATGTAAAACTGGAGAGACAAACTGAAGGATATTAGCCGCACTCTGGCAGTAAAGCCGAAATATCAAGCTGTTTATACAGTTGGAAAAAGAGTTAGGGTATTTTCATTATTTTGGCATGCAGCTTTTACAGAATCAGGAGATGCTCCTGCCTAGACTTTCAGTCTCTTCTATTTTTTAGGCCTCAGTAAGATGATGTGATATATCACAGCTTTGGTCTGAGGGCTGGCCAAGTATAAATGGAAGTGCGGGTTTTGAACTCTGAAACTGAGAAGTCTCTAGGTCACTCTAAACTTGGCTGGAGGCAAGGCATGTTAAAGTGTTTTTTGCCATTGAAGAGCAAGATAAAATATCCATAGAGAGAACCACTATTACTACTATATAAGTTATTCACTTCAACACCTTTCTCATATCATATCAACTTAATGACTATTTTGTGCATCTGGTATACATCCAGAACCCCTGTTGTAAAGTCAAGGTTGCATGAGATATCCCAGTTTGCATTAGTAAATGCTATAGCACACTCTAGACAAGTATCATAAAGCTGTGTAAACAGAAACCATACTTTAAAGATTATATTTTTTTCTAGACGATACGAAGTAAAGATTAAATACTGAACTTTGATTTTCAGAGATAGTACACACACACTTCCACACATCCTAAATAGTGAATTCTTGGCAACCTAAAATGTCAAGTGCCTGAAATTTTTAGCTTTTTACACCTAAAATGTAACCATCTTTAACTGAAATGTAAGTATTATGTCTAATGGAACCATGTTAATTCCAGAAGGAACACTTGTCTTCTCTGGTATTTATTATTTCATAATATCCACTTTCTTAAAAATTTTATTGTCTCAAATGTTCCAGCAACTCTGCATTTTAAGCTCTTGAGGCTCATTTAAAATTTCACTATGCAGTTTTGCAGGGTGATAGAGAGCTCAAGCCAAGACTTAAGGAATTGGGTCCTAATCAGAAGTTACCCCTGTGCAAAAACATATTTCTGAAGCAAATGGGAAAGAACTGGGTGCTCTTATGAATATGCCTGGAAGATATTTGGAAATCACTGTGATCTGTTTTTCAGAAACAAGAACTATAAAAAAAACCTCAACCCTCCTGGAATGACGAGAAGCATGCGTGTTTTCTTTTTTGGAAGGCATTAGTGTAGTGTTTTTCTGCATACCTATGATATGGTGGTTGGAATGGCATTTGGAAGGGCTCCTTAACAATGGTCTCATCACTGTCCTCATATCTGTGCTGGCTGTAGTGGAGACAGTGTTATTTACCCCAGTGTCATTGTATAGCAACCTGTGGAAGTTTGTGGCATAACTGCGTCTGTTGCTTAGCCTTGGCAGCCAGGCCAGATCGTGGCAGTGGAGGAGAGAGTCTTGTGCTGTGCAAAGCCAGGGACAGTGATGCTTGTTGAGCTGGAGGTCTGATGGAGGGAGGAGGCAGGACTGGCCTCAAGAGCCCCCTTCTCCCATGTGGTGCAACAAGGGGAGAAGGCAGGTGACAAAACTACTCTCTTGGGAGCTCCATCTTTCCTAGGTGTGGGCCTGTGCCTAAATGATTTCATTCAGCCCTGAACTTGTAATGGAAAATCTTGCATGATTACAACTTAATATACCATAGTCTGTATTTATGGCTGAGTTGGCTTGAGTTAACAGTACCTTTGGAGATACACTGCTTGCAAAACATGCACCACTAGCCAAAGCATGCCTTTTATCAAGATGGGTTGGGAATATCCAGTGCTTCCCTACAGGCATGTCGCTACCTGTAGCTGAATTTAACAACACATATATTTCTAGATTATTGTAGGGAGGTTTATACTGGCTTTTTTTCTTCGTTCTTATGAATCTATTTATTTACTTAATTTTCCTACCATCAAGAAAAAAACCTCTATGAGTACTTGCAAGAGAAGGGTCAGATGGTGAGACTGGATTGAAAGACAATATTTAGGTTCTTAGGACGATGCTCAAAGGAGCCTGTGGGCTTGACTATGCTGCACAGCCAAGTACACTGCAGAGATCCTTGAGCTAATGTCATGATAGGAAATTCTGTTAGTGTTGTGTTCTCCCTGGGCTAATTAACAGGGGTGCCTCTCAGCATACCTAATTAGCTCCATTCCTGCAGCATCCTCAGGGCAGGGCTAATTAGCGTGGGTGCTTTGCTATACAGACACAGCTATATTGCCTCTGGGATCTAAGCTAGCATCCGTGCATGGCATTGCAATGTACCATGTAGACAAGCCAGTTTCCTCAAAGCTACCTCAGGATCTCTAGCAGCCGTTTGCTGTGCAGACTTGCCCGGTGCGTTAATGAGACCCCAAAAGCTTGTGCAGGGAGAAGGATAGCAACTCGGGATGTGGGCCAGAGGGTAACATTTTGGAAGACAGATGTGTTAGGGTGAGTCCCAGATTAATTTGCATTTACTTTACCTCTGGATCTACTTGTTACCTTTGGATTAAAGACAGTATTAAAAGTAAGCACCAGTTACAGTGAGGCAGAAAAAATGGGCCTATACTGAGGTGTATGAAGTCTGAACCGGCTACCTTGCAGCTTGCTCATTTTTGCTTGTAGGTTCTCAGCTAAACTTAGAGCTACAAAAGATAGTCCTGACCTAATGAACTGAAGAATTTTTAAAGCGTATTTTCCTCACTGCTGTGGTCAAATAATAATGGTAACTAAGTATCCTTTATGGTTTTACAGACCCTTCGCTCTCTGATCTTGAAGTGCTTTGCAAGCATGAGTAAGCACAGCTTCACATGAACCCTGTGATGAGGCAATACAATGATTCCCATAGTACCAGTAGTAAATTTGAGATGCAAAGACCAGCGAAAAGTAACTTCCATTTATTAGAAAGAACATGACCTCTCTGGTTTAACTTATTCTCGCACTGTGCTCCTCAGAATTTTCTTGTACTGACATTTTTCTTATCAGCACTGTTTTAACTCAATGATATCAGGTGATTGCAGATTCGGTTCAGCTGAGCTGACCTGAAAATGTTGCATTGCATTATACAAGAGCTGCAGAAAGGTGGCTTATTATTCACAAAGGGGCTGTATACTGCAGAGAGCTGATAAACAAAAGATCCACTGTTTCTGTCTTCTGCTTACAGTATCAGTAGCAACAAGCTGCACTGATACCTTCCCTGATAGCTCAGCCTTGCACAGAAAAATAGTACCATTTGTGGTTGCAAATTCCAGCCTCTGCATGGAGTCCTCAGGGGCTCAGCACCTCCCAGGAACTCAGTGGGAAACTCTTCCTGACAAGTGGAAAAGATCTCTCAGAGACAGCCTAATATACCTCTTAATCTTGCTTCACTTTATTTTCATGGTTCTAACCACCCCAAAGATGCGTAACATACAGCTACCCAATTTTCTCTCCTCCCCACAAGGAAAGGCTGTGGCTACACCTGCATCATATCTGAACTGATCTTGGGAGTGGTTTGAAGCCCGCAGTGCTCTTCATGTCTTTGCTGCACGTTCAGGTTGCACCTTCTCTGGTAAATTATGGTGATTCCCATTTATGAAAGACCCTTTCTTTACACAGAGGACAGACTGGATACATGGATGTGACCTGGTCAAGGCAAGGGGAGGTGTCTGCTGGAGTCCCTCTGCAGCCATTTACGCCCCTCAGAGCCTTGACATGCACAGGTCAGTCCAGAACAAATACCAGGAGGTAAAAAATTTAGACAGTCCCTAACTATGTCCTTAAGTTCAGCCTCAAGGATGAACGTTACCTAAAGTAGAGAGCAGAGGTAGCCTCTGCTTCTCTCACTTCCAACTGGGAGAAATGCTGTGAGCGATGCTGAGCCTTTGCAGCATTTCTCTAGCCATGCGGGCAGAAGAGGACTCTCTTGCAGCCATGTCACCCTGTGGCTGGTTCCACACCCACCAGCCAAAAGCAGCAACCTACCAAACCCTGCTGTGGTGCAAAAGGGAGTGATCTTCCTTACTTCACTGCTTTCATCAGTTGTAGTTAAGCACAGCAGATGAACTTTCAAACAAGAGGTAAGACCTTCTAGTTAGAGCTCTTTACAATTCCCCCTTCGTAGAAATAACTTCTGGTTTTAATAAATGATCATGTGCAGTTAGAGAACAGCATTATCTACACATATGGATTCCCCTTCATTGAAATCCCAGAAACATTCTTGCTTGAACTACGTGCAAAAGAAATCTGGGATTAAAAAAAGGCGTCACGAGCAAAGAGAAACAAGAGACAATAAGAGATGTGTGTCTCAGCAAGACTGCTACAGAGAAGCCTCAACATGTGTGCAAGGTGAAAAAGAATAACTGGATGACTTCAGCATTGGCTTGAGATGGGCAAGGGAGGGCCCTTTTCATCACAGTCTGGCAGAGAAATGTATAGCTTCAGATGAGGCAAGAAGTACAGATCCTTATTTCAGAAATATAAATCCTTTTTTAATAAGTGACTGAAACTGTAGGAGTTCCTTAAGAAAGTCAGCTTTCCTGATCTCAAATCTTTAACTCTTTCCCTGCTAGATGAAATGCTGCTATTGCTTTCACTTTCCTGCTTTGCTCAATTGCCTGTGCATTTTGGGGAATGAGCGAATGAGCAGTGTTACCTTACACAAAGAGGTCTCTAAAAGGTCGAAAATCAATGCCAAGACCTGCTCCAGAAATAGCTGAGAGTCAGGGCTGTTGCAGAGTTCCCAATGGCCACATGATCCCAGCTGGAGACATCAGCAGGGTAGGGCTGCTCCTTTTAAAGGATAGGGCACCCACATTCTTACTGAATGTGGTTTTTTTTTCTTTTTCTTTTTTTTTTTTCCCCTGAGGCTTAGGTTCCAGTAACAGATTAATCTTGCCTATCATGAGCAATGCATCTGGTCACCCAAGTCCTGTTTATAGTCAGTGAGGCTAAATAAGCATGTCCAGAGGGCAATTCATCCCACCTGTTTTGATCTGGGGAGGTGAGGGTGGAAATAAGTGCCCCTGGGAAGGGCTTGCCTACTACAGCTGACCACACAGGGAGCCCAAGCAACTTTCTGGGAATGATTTTTGTCCATGGCAAAAGTCTGAGTAATTCGGTGCTGTTTATGGTTTTGATTTGGTTGAAGCAAGGAAGTACTGGAAAGTACATGAAAGATGCTGTTACCTTGCTGTTCTCAGGCTGAAGCCCTAAACATTAGCCAGGCATCTCAAAAGTGTAAGTAAGGGTCCACGCCTTAGAATAAAGGAGACAGATAAGAAAAACACTTGTAATTTAAATATGCTTGTACATGAACAATTGCTAGCAGGATGGGAACATGAGACATGAAGTCAGTATTTGCATGCTGGTTTTGGTCTGTTACTGTTGAAGTTGTGATCAGGTTTAGAGGCTTACACTAGAGGAAATATGATATCCTTGAAAATGATTTTGCAACACAGATAAAACATAAAGAATCACCCAGTGCCATAATGCAAAGTTTTCCACTCCCCCTCTTATGTTCTATTCTGATATCTGTAATCCACCAGCATAAACAAAACAAATGGGTTTTGATTTACTTTGTGCAACAAAAGTCAAGGCTAATTTTCCTAAAAATATTTAATTTTTGTCTTGAGATAAGACTGAACAACCAGATTTTGATAGACAATTTTATCAGTGCAGTCTAACCTATAATGTTGTAATGACACTCACCCTGAGTAAGCAGCAGGTATACTAGCAGAGACGAGAGATTTCCCAGCCTAATGCATCCCAGATGATTCTAGTCTGGGCATACTGCGTATCTGTGCAATCTGAGTGAGGCTGGCAACTGCGTCTAGGTCTCTCTGCTGCTTTTGTTGGAGCCAGCAGCCGGCGAGGGTGCTCAGCACCCGGCAAGGCTGAGTCTGCTGGGCTCTGGGATGGTGCTGAATTGTGCTGAGAAGAAAAAGACTCATGAGAGCAACTCGATTCTGTGTTTCTCCGTAAGTGGCTTGCTCTGCTGAGTTTAGCAAAACTGTCCTTAGCACGTGTGTGTGGGAGGGCAGACAGTTCCTCTGTAAATTACCTTACTTTGTGTAAAATCAAATCCAGAGCAGTGATTTCTCTCTCCCTTCTCTCTTTGCAAATTTCTGGAGCCTCACTGAGGAAAAAAAGAATACTTAAAGTAATCAAGTTTATGCGAAGGAGGAAATGTAAATAGGAAGCAAGCTAGCAGAAAGTTTCTTGCTGAAACTTGAAACTGTCCTGAATAATGTCCCAGAGCTGTTTTCCTGCCGTTTGTTTCATGACCTGATTTATGAATTCCATGTGCCTAACAGGTACAACCCTGGCATGGGACATATATTTTGGTTCAGGCTGAAAATCCTTCCTGTGCCCTCTCCCTACTTCTCTGTCTCCCCATGGCAGCAGAAAAATTAGGACATGTTTGTAAAGGTGCTGTTTTTTCCTTGGCCCATCGTGCTGGTTGGATGACTCATAAACCAAACATTGATACTATCAGCTGGCAGTTACTTAAACTCCTTTAAAAGGAGTAACAATGAATGCAAATCTAGCTGGTGAGAAACTGTTTGCAATGCACGCGTGTGTGTTAGGGCTTGAACATTTATAAGGATGGTTACCACAAAGCCCTCTGACATGCAATTGTAAGACGCTGTATCGAGAGTTGCTTCTTGGTTGTCTGTCCATTTTGATTGTGTGGGGGTGTACTTGATTTTTAGGTAAACCCCCCAAAACTGCAACTTGACCCTGGGCTCAACAGAGAGGACACCTATCATTTTCCTTGCAAACAGCACTTGTTAATGACAGGGGATTGCTGGCCACTTGTGACTGCCTGGTGAAAGAGGAAACTATTGCATGGTAGTTTAAAAAGACATTAGTGTTGTGTAAGTACCAGTAATTAGTTAAGCTCCGCTTGGGAATGTTCCCATGGGCTGGGAGGTGATCATCTCTGTCTGTGATCCATAGGAGCATTCCCTGGTGACAGGGCATCCCAGAAACCATTCCAAGAGGCAGGTTGCAGGCAGCCATCCACTTCCACAGGCTAAGAGAGGTCGCTAACATAGACGTGGACAATTTGCAGGACAGTTGAGCACAGTTCTCAGAAGTGTCCAGACAGATTTCATCGTCTCATTCTTTCATTGCAGCAGTATCAAGTATGATGCTGTCAGAAATGTTTCAATTTAGAAAATGTCCAGCTTATTCTGTTAGGGAAAAATGGCCACTTACACACCCACACACCCCGATTTTTTTTTACTGTGGAGGGACAGGTGGCTTCACATTTTCTGGCCCCTCACGATTTTCCATAGCTTCTCTCCTGTGCTGCTGAAAGAACCGCATTACTGCTGCTGATTTACCTCTTTGCAGTGTTGCTGGTAATAACTGTTACAGACTCCTGAATGAGAAAGTTCTTACTGAGCCCTAGGCTGAACTGGTGAAACACCAGTGAATATAAAAAGTAAGCCAGCAGCAGACAGGAACTGTCTTAATTCTTGTCCTTTCCTACAGTGGCGACAGGAAATGGAAGAGCTTCTGGGATACATCCTCACTCTTCCGCTTCTTATCTTTAGGGCAAAGTCTGTTTCTGTTTCCAACAGTTGTCCACCCCCACCTCCTCCTAACCCCCAGGAGTTTAGATATGCTTAATTTTTCCAGGGGAAACCTGAGAGAATATAGCCTAGATTATATTAATATAAGTACCAAGATTGCTCACTTTGAATACTGAAATAGTTTTGAGAGTTACTTTATGGTGTGTGGAGAAAATCAGTCTATAATGTTCATGGTAATAGTGCTACTGCAGAAAAGGAAAAAAGTGACTTCTTACGAAGAGAGATTCTACTTAGACTGTTTGGTAGGTGTGTAACTGCATTCCTACCATCTTCTTGTTTTGATTAATTTTTGTTTGGTTTTGAGCAAAACAGGGATCAGGGATTCTTTTGTTTTCTTTTTGAAATTCTAGTCAGAAATGTGATATTATACTGAGAGGAATGGCTGGATCTTCTGCCAGTAGATCTTCTGGATTTGTGATTTGTTGGGCTGTATCACTTCACTGAACTTACTTCATTGTGTTAGTTGTATTGCACTGAGTTGTATATTCATTCAGGAAGAGAGACTTTGATCACAGCAACATGTATTACCTTTGGGCTTAGCCTTCACTGGGGATATTAAATTAAACTACTTGAAATCCTGGAAACATTTGTGAACAAGAAATATAAGCACATTAAAACATCCCAGAACAATTTACAAATAGTTTAATTAGTGTTTAGAGTAACTTACCTTTAGCATACTTAATAGCTAATTGAGTGTTTGAAACTAAGCTAGTTAAGTGCCAGACTGGACACAGGAATTAATTTCAGTCACCTAATTTCCCATGATGTGCTCACAGTTCATCAGAGACCTCATGAAAGATTCATAATTCTCAGGAATAGGAAATTCTTAGAAAAAACTGCAGATGAATATTTGAAGTTGTAGGACAAAACTTAAACTTCAGTAGGTCTTATTTATACAAGTCCAGTTCAGCTGATTCAATCACAAGCCGTTTGTTCTTGTTGTGTAAGCATGACCCAACTGAGATATGAAAGTGGAGTTATTTTTCTGAAACCCCATCCACTGTACCTCACAGCTGTGTCTTTCTCTCTTCCTGTGTGGTTTTGGACAACCATACATAGAAACCATACAGGCCTCCATCTGTAGTTGCTAGCTGTAACACAGCAAAGCCTGTGAAGTGGTGCAGAATTCTGTGTGCAGCTGAATCTCTGGAGTTTGGATCCATTCACTGGCAAATAAGATTGCCACAAGGACTGCTCCTTTTCTTTTTCCAGTTCTCAGATGGGAAGAGTCTTTCTGTGTGGCTTTCAGCCTCATAAGTCACTTTTGTTTTCCTTGTTGAAGACCACTCCTGGAAAGTTTGCTGTTTATTCTCTTGCCCTTGCTAGCAGGGATGCTGAAACAGGGGTGCAGCTGTTTACATGTTTAAAAGAGTAAAAGATATTTCCATTTTTAATAAAGCTAAATCCCCTCAAAGAATGCTACTTCTCTGCTGAGCCGGTGTGTTACATGAGACTTTCCCCAGTAATGGTTAGGACTTTCAAGTTAACGGTAGGGTTATTGTGGTGCTGTGGGCAAAGATTTGTAGCAGCCTCTGGACAGGCACTCACTGTCCCCAGTGGGACCATTTTCTTTTTCTTCTGGGGTGGGGGTGTGTGAGGAGGAGATGGAAAGGGCATGGGATCAAGGAGAAAACAGGAGTCAAGTAGCACATGACAGAACTCAACTTGGCCCAATAACAGAAATGTGAACCAGAAGACTCTTCTAAATATTTTGCCAATGTTGTTTACGCAGGTGGGAGCTCAGGTGCAGGAAGAGTCCATTCTATACAAGGAGCTAGCATACCTTCTCCCATAATATTTAAAATAGAAAGGGAGGTGTAGCTTGCCAAAATAACTGCTAGAAAAGCTCTTGAAGTGAGGAGTGAGGTGGACAAGGATGACCTGGATGAAAAAGGGTCTGGTTATTGATTGGGACATATGTATTAGGACACCAGTAAAGCAGAATGTTACATAGAATGGTGAATGCCACCAAAACCACAAAGAGTGCAGTTTTATTAACAGAATGGAATTGTTTTGTGTTTAGCAGATATCTGCTATAGTGTTTATCCTACCTCCTGCATGATTTGCCACCAATGTAAAATCTGAGAAGAGATGAAAGGATGGTGCCAGTAAGTGCTCTTTTTAGGAAAGTAAGACTGATACTGATTTATTTACCTGTGTTTATGTTAGTGTCCGAAATGTGTTGTGTGTCTTGCAAGAAGATCTGAGACAAAAGAATAAAGCCAGCCTCAGAGCCTCTTGCTCTGATTTCTTGCTCCTCAGAGTGCATGTTACTCCGCTGAACACAAGGACTGACCAAATCCCAGTCCATGTCAGTGCAATGACTTCTGTTGACTTCAGTTAAGTTTCTGTAGGAATGCACCTTGTCATGTTCTGTCATAGCATTTAATGTTAGCTTTTAAGGTCAGCTTCAGTAGCATTGCTTAACAAATTTTAGAAGTCAAGGTCTTGTCCAGCAATTTTAAAATATTCAGCAGTAAAAACTGAATTTCTATCCTTTCACATCACCTACAGTGATACCAAGTGACTACTGTATGCCCTGTCTGCAAGTGCTGTAGTTTTCTCCTAATGATTCTTCTAGATTGTGAAGTGATATATTAAGATACAACCCGTATCAGAGAGATTACAGATCAGAAGTAGTCTGATAAAAATACTTGGCAGGCCATGTTTGTTTGAAGGCATGTTAAAAGATAAAAAGAATTATCTAGAAAAAAAAGTTGCTCTAATGTGTAAAATATTTTTCTTCTTAAGTGTTTATAAGAACTTTTTCTAAATTATCTGTTTCACCTCTTCAAAGATTTAAGGAATTACTTAATCTCCTGGATATTTTCCCTTACAGCAAATCTTAAAGCACTGCCAAATTAATTTCCAAGAAAATCCTTCCTGTTTTTCTATATCTCATTGTATATCAAGGTGATAGCTAGCAAGCTATGCTCCAGATCTCTTGCTTCAACAAGAAAATTTGCTTTCCAACTAGCTTACCTAAGAGACATGCTGACATGTAATGAAAACTGTAGCAAAAACTTATAACCTAGATGCAAAATACTGGTCTTTGAAGAACTATAAAAGTTGCTAATAGCTTAATCTGTATAGTTTTTCAGGTTGCACAAACCCACCTAAATTTAGGTGGCAGGAAGGCCACCTAAATTTTTAAAGGGCTCTGAGTTATCTCAAGGTATTTACACAAATGCAGCTATACTTGTGTTGCCTAGATTCAATGTAACAAACCTTGGAGCATGTGGTCACAATTTTAAAGGCTCCTGCAGTTCATCAAGAAGACAAGGCTGTGGCCACATGTTTTCAGGTGCCTAATTAGGTAATATTTGTACACTGCTACAGAAAACAACAGGTTTGTATAGAGAAGTATGTAAATATTGGGTATTATTAATTATGTTTTCCTGACTGACATAATCTGTTAAATTATTAAATTAACTGTTGAACGTGTTTCTGACCTATACTTGTGGGGTCCCCTCTTCCACAGTATCTGAAGACCTCTGATTTCTTTAGAAGAACCTGTGAAGCAGGAATGTGGTGCTGTCCTCATTTAATGGGAAGAACTGAGACTTGATGCTGAGCCGAGACTTAACTGTGCACCCCACACGAGTGAGCGTGTGTGCAGGCTCTGGTGTGGCACCGTGCTGTGCCTGCTGTGTGGTGCAGAGCTGTGCTGTGGGCTGCACGATGGGTGCCTGGAGCTGCCCAGGGGTCTCTTGCACTCTGCTCCACCATGCAGCGTGGTTGGGTGGTAGACCAGCTGCTTATGGTCATGTGGAGGGCACTGGGTTTTCTAGTACCTGTAGGGAAGCTTTGGCCCATCTTTTTTCTCTCCTCTGGCACTGTGGAGAGTGAACTCAGAATTAATCTGGGCATCCACCACCCCTGGGGGAGAGGCTGCCCTGTTGTGTGAGGCTTACAGAACCAAGTTCAGGCTTTTAGCAATGTTGGGACAGTGCAGGGTTTTGTGGGCTGCCTGTCCCCATGGGGCTGTCCAGTGTGCCTCCTACCCCAGCTGCTGGTGGTTTTACAGGGAGTGACGCTTCTGCCAGTACTACTTTCCTGCCCTCACCTTGCCCTAGGCTGGCTTTCTCAGGAAGGCATCCCAGGGCTGACTGCAGCCATCACACGTGCCTTTTGAAATGAGGCATTTCTCCTCCATCTCAACAGACCTTACTTTAATTTGGGTGGAAAGTGTTTACAGATCATACCCCCTACTTAATAATGCCTCTGTGGCAACTGTTTTGTCCAGCTATCATAATGATGTCAACGTTTTCAGCCAAAGATCATTGGATCCCTATTAATATGGTACACTTTCTCATGTGTTTCTTAATTGCTATATATTTGTCCAATAAACTTGCTGAATCCACAATGTATATTTTTTCCCCCTCTACTTCTGTTTCAGGGTAATGTTTAGTCCAGTACTTGCAACAGCTTTTCATTCTCTTCAGTATAATAAATTATATGAAACGGCACTAAACTCCTTTAAGCTTAAAGTTGCCGAGCTTTTGTTTTGAGGTTGAACAGTGAATCTTACTTAGAAAGCTTGTTTTTCACTTGTCCTGAAACCTTGCCCCTCCTACCTCCCCCTTTTCATGCCAATAAAAGGTAACCAGAGACAGCTGGGGATTCTCTTTCTACCTCCCTTCAATGGGAGCGTCTTCTGAAAGCCTCTTTCATGTACCTGCAAATAGACCCCGCTCTGCTAACCGCTGCGGCCCGAGGTTCTCAAAGGTTCAATAGGTTTTCATTGCCTGCATTTCTGGTCTGAAGCAGACTGAGAGAAATGAGTGTTAAGTAAACGCAGTGGCAGCCCTGCCAGCGTCAGCATTCCAGCCCGCAGCCTCGCTCTGGACCGGGACAGCGCCGGCACATCCAGCTGTCGGGGGATTGTTTTACTTGTTAGCAGTTGAAAAGAAGAGGGATGCGAGGCAAAGCAAAGACTGGCGAGTTTAGTTTTTATGAGGCTGTTTATTCTTTCTATAGCAAGTGTGTGGTGCCCTATTGATGTTAAATGGGAATTTAATACAGTGATAAAGTAAAACTGTAAACTTACCAAGTCTGTTTTCATCTGCCTTTGTTCTGTACCTCTAAGCATCTGCAGAAAATGTGTTGAACAGCAATCAAACACTTCTGTGAAATAATACATAATCTTATTCAGCACCTTAGAAGTCGGTGTTTATAGGCTTTTAAGTGAAAAGAGAGTTTTATTTTCCACTTTCTATAATGAGCATTTTACAAATATTCTGTTGTAGTTTAAAGACAAAGATTTAGGAAACACGTACTTGATAAAAGAGGAGTTTGGATTTGCTGTTTTTGTGAGGGCAAGCTCCAAATGCTCAGGTCACAGTGGAAGTTACACATGGAAGGATTGTGCATTCATAACATGCTAATAACAACTTCTTTGTTTCCACAAACACCTAGGCATTGTGTAGACAGGAAAGTTTTCCCCTTCTACCAAAAGAACCCTATTCCTTACCACATGTAGGCACTCTTATACCAGTTCCAGACCTTCCCAAGTGAAGACAGTTTTATTCAGGAATGAGAATGTGCACTCAAGAAGTTATCTTGTTGCAAAGGTAGTGTGGGATATGCAGATTGTTCCAGTTGCCTCTCTGTCAGTTAGAGAGGTTACTCCTGTCCCAGCTGCTTGTTCGAGATCTTTTGCTGGGTGATGCTAATCCCTTAGGTCTGCCATGGAGTTGACTTGGACGATACTCCCCTTTTTGTTTCACCCCCACTGAGGTGATGGCTGTAGCTGCATTGAGGGCACTTGAATAATCTCAGCATTATCTAGGTAAGGTACCTAATGTGGATGTTCTAATGATGGCCAGAGTAGTGCTGTGGTGGTGTTAGTATTGAATTCTCAGCCTAATATGTGTGATGTTAGGAGTTAAAATGACAAATAAAAGAGCTTGTGGCTGGTTCATTGGTGCAGGTGTAACTGTAGACATGGGAGCTGGGAAGTTACTAGCATATGCATGTGTTCTGCAGCAGTCCTGTGCCACCCATGACCTGTGGCAGACACAGCAAAAAGGTCCTGCAGTGGAGATGGGAAGGAGGACTGCAAGCAGCCTCACCAGACCAGTGCACTTCCATTATGCCCTGCAGCACCACAGCTTCTGGAACCCAGAGTCCAGCTACATGCCGGTAGTCTTCTGGATGCTGAGAAACACAAACTGGAGTATCTCATCCTAATAATTTTCTGCATTAGTTCCCACAGCATCTGAAGTCACGTTTAAAAAACGTGTGTTCTTCAACTGTTGGTCCCAGAGGAAAATTGACATGCTGACTTCAGTGTCTACTGATGAACAGTGCTTCAACTTCTTGGAAATGGGCTATAAAACATCTTTAGAAAGACATCATCTCTGTATGCTCAGAACCAGGCCCAATGCATCTTTGATTGAAGGTAATTACAGTCTTAAGTTCTTGAAAATGAAGGTCCTTTTCCTCTTTTTTTTATTGTTGCAAGTATATGTTACCGTGCCATGAGGATTTATTTTTTTTACTCCTAAAAGATGGTGCTGTGTTATTTGGTTAGTAATTGTTTTCAGTTTTGTATGTAGATGTTTGTCAGTTTATTGAAATGAACTGCCATTCCAGCACCTAGCATCAAAGCAAAAAACATGAAATTCCACGTGTTGCACTTTTGAGAGCATCAGCAATGAAGCTAAACCTTTCACCCTTGACTTTCTTTTAACCCTAGTTTTGAAAGACAGTAGCAAACAATTTAGCTAACTTCTGAAGTGAAAGAATATTCAAACTAGCTTGATTGTAATGCAGTGTCCTTTTCAAGTGACTGGGAGATCTCAGAGTAATGCATACAAATACAGAGGCTGGGTAAGTTCATTGCTTTGGAGTTTCTGGTGTGGCAATAGCAGTGAAATGGTTAAAAGGCTGGCTTTAAAGTGGTCACAATTAGGCTTCAAAGTTAACACCCCACCCCACTGAGATGAATGGGAGCAGTTGACATTTCTTAGTGCTATTGTTTCAGTCTGGCTTGCTATAGCTTCTAAAATAAGACAACAGTACATCTGTTTACATTCTGCTTCCGCAAACCCAGATGGGCTAGAAACTTCATTGTTTCTTAAGTGGAAGCTTAGATTCTAGAGAATACAGCAATATCCACAGGGTATCTGTAGGCAGAAGAGCTGAAAGCCTCCTTAATCAGAGACATCTCTCCCATCCCTGTAAAATTCTATTGTCCCAGGACAAATCTGTAAACCACTGGGGAGAAAAATACAGTCATGTATATTTGAAGTACTTTTTACTTACTACATGACATGCACACAATAACTTCTCAACAACTCCCTAGCATGCAAATTTTCATAAGTGGTCGTGAGGTTTGTACTTTTTAAGTAAGTAATGTGTGCTGTAAAAGAAGGTAAAGGTCCTGCTTTTACTGAATGTGGTAGCTTCCCCTAGCCTCTCCTAACAGAAAAACTAGTTCTGTCTCTAGAGAAGCCAGAGTTTCACCCAGGAGCGTTTGAGACCAGGTGTTACTTTCTGTATTCACATGAGCAGAATCCTTTTATTTGACTCTGAGAGTGATAGAAGGTTCTTGAGAGGTATGTGGTGCATTTTTCTGTTACCTTAGTAGGGCAGCTACATTAACTGCAGTATGATCTTAGGAGCTGGAATGGATTGATAAAGGTGCAGCAGGGCCAGAATTTGTAGCAGATGGTCTCTATTACCCCATGCCTCAGTTCATGTAGGCAGTACACAGTGTCCTCTCTGACTTTTGTTGAGGGGTCTGCACAGTGGCAAACTGCCCTCAGTAGCAGCCAGAACCCTATGAGAGTTTCTCTGATAAAGGCGGCCCATTAGATATGCTCAGGCTGTAGATTGAAACCAGCTGTGAATCTGTCGGAAAGATTTTCTTCATTGTGCTTTCATCAGGGTGGAATGTTTGTGGCTCGTTCTGCATATATATGTATTTTGGGCTTCACTGCTCTGACTTTGCAAGCCCAAGAGTCTGCCAGTGACAAGAGCTCTCATGCATACAGGCTCCTTTTGTACGCTGGCACCCAGAGACCCTGCCTGCCTTTTGCTCGTGGACAACACAGCTTGTCCTTCGGAAGCGACATCATGGGGGCTTCCAAATGGTGTCTCCCAGATTTCAACCCCTGGTGAATCGTATGGTGAAGGCAAGCATGCCATCTGTGGTTTGGGCTCATAAAGCTTGTCTCCTGCCCAGCTTCAAGCAGCATTTTCATCCAAGTATAAAATAAAGCAGCCCTGAGCCTAGACGGTCCTCCAAATTGAGACAAATGTGGGAATTTCAAGAGTGTAAGCTTTCTCCTCTCTTGCTCTTCTCTTTAGTCCTGTGCTAAGTGGGGGAGTGCAACAGGCTGGTCTGTATGAAGAAAATGCATGAGAAAATCCAAGAGGAGTATTTATTTTGAAAACTTTTCTCATGAATTTATCTTTCTGTTTTAAAGCATTGCTTTACAAGTAAAATAATGTTAAATCATGCTGGAGAAAAGCAATTCCAGTGTGACAGAACTCCTACAGTGTGTAGCATGAACCACTCAATACAGCTACAGGAGGAAGGGCATGTTATTTAACCAAACAGAGGGTTAGAGAACATCAAAGCATCAAATATGCATTTCTCTTATTTGTTTTCACTTTCCCTATTCTATTTCTGACTGTGGAGGTCTAGAGTATTGCTCAGACATGAGTTATGTCTTGCTCATCTTCTGGAAGAAAATAGATATCCTATTAGACCTTTCAAAGTCAAAGTGACTTCTGCAATGTTATAATACGTCAGGGGCAGAGCTTAGAGAAGATGTTAGGAGACCTGTTGGCCAGTTCTATATATGCAAAACTAGCAAACTGACCTGCTTCCTTGTATTGCAATAACATTGTGACAACTACACGTTCAGAAGCCTAACCTTTGTATCCTCCCCTAACACGGAGAGTTTCCTGAATAGACCTGAAAAAATATGACTATAGCTTTTCTACCACTTGTGCCCCAACCTGCTTTTTGCCCCATATTCAAAGGTGATTTTGATAACAGAATTATCTTCTAGGGAATATGAAATACCAGGGATTCAAAGAGAAAATTCCAGACAGGGCAGGAATCTGCCATCATGATGACATTACAATGCAATTTCTGAAAATGTTATCATGTTATGAGAAAAAAACCACAAGCTTTAATTTTTTTTTTTTTAACTTTATGCTGTTTTATGTTTCTTTCAGAAAAGAAAATGAATGGAGCCTACAATTTTGAGACTACTTAGTTTTGAGTAAATTCTTAATTTCCCTTTTGTGGCGTATTTCTTTGCTCAAATTATGGTTTGCATACCTACTGCTCCCAGACTCTGCTGGTCTGAGCTTGTTTGCAATGGGCAGAATCCTAGTTCTCTTTCAGCAGCTTGGTACGTTATGGCAGTCATTATCCTTTAGAAGAGGATGAGGGATGCAGGTGGTCACTCCTGTAGCTCTCAAGAGAAATGCTATAAGAAAAGAGTCCAGCAAACTGAAACAAAATTTTTCATGAATACTAAAATCTGGAATTTCTTCCTCAAAAACCCCAGAGTTTCATTTCTTATTAGAAATTCTTTAAAAACATTGCAAAAAATAGACAATTACTTATCCTGGCTTAGGAAAAAAAAAAAAAAAGTCTAATACTTAAGTATTATATAGAATTACACTACCGTTTTTTTCAGCTTTAATTAGGATAATGAAGTACAAAGATTTTTTTTTTTTCCATTTCTTTGTCTTCTTCCTTTTTCCACCGTAGACAATGAAAATAATTTAATCTAATAGCTTTTGCATTGTGGTCTGTGGACCAGAGCTGCCTTGTAAAACTTTTTCTTTTAGTGGCTTTATTGTTGAAGAGCTGGTGCTTCCTGTTACTTCTGGCCATGCTTTTTGATTTTGTGAATGAGCATGCTTAAAGAAAAGAAGAAAACCAATCAAGTATATACCTTTTGTACAGCTTTACATTCTCTTTAAATTAAAAAATGATGCAAGAACTGTATAGGTAACAACTGGTCTGAAAGTTGGAGTGAACTGAAAAAACACCCAATTGGCAACATTTAGTAAGGAGAAATCTGGGACTTCTTAACTTCAGGCATTTGATAAGGAAGAGGAAACAGCACAGGTAAAACATGACAGAGTATTAGGTCTTACTACACATATTTTAAACTTGATGGCCTAGGAATGGTGTTTTGGATTGCTTTTCAATGAAGAGAAAGTCAATGGCATTCTGGTTCATGGTGGGGGCTAATAAACCAGGTAGTGATCAATTACAATTTAAATAAGTAAAAGCTATATGATCTTAGCTCCTGCATCGTACTGAGTATTTTTGTTTCCTTATTACCGGTTGTAGTTTTGCTGTTCTAATTTCTAATGCTTAACTTTGGGTAGTTTGAAGGTTGCTGTGTGTGTGACAAGGTTCACTCCCTACTGGGATTTAGGCCAAGATTTTCCAAGTGATTGTTTCTTTTCAGTGCCTCCATTTTTAAAGGGTCCAAACCTGAGAAATTTTAGAGTAGGATACCTTGGAAGGAGTGCGGAACATACAACTTTTAAAACTCAGTTGTCTGTGTGGTGTGTGAACATAGCACAGAAAAATGACAAAGCAAAATAAGGATGAAGTCAAAATCCTTGTTCACTCTTCATCATTTCAGTGTCTGATCTTTGGTTTGCTGAATGGAGGCAGCAGATACGGGTACTGCTGTGCTGGAACCTGGAACATGTACCCTGCTGTGATCCAGGCTAAAGTAAGCAAAGCCATGCAGTGTGACAGTGCCCTGACTCTGCACTTCTCTTCTGTAACTTCCTAACTGCTCTGAGGCTTTGTCTCAGATTCAGATGTGGTCTTCTGCTAAGAAGGTAGTGAGATCAGTGCTGACTGTACCAAAGGGGGTGTAGATGTAATAGCTACATAGTATACATTATAATGCATATATAACCAATGTATACCATCTCTCTGTCCATTGTGTGGGTGAATCTAGCTAAAGCAAGGGCAGCAGGAGGACAGCCTTTTAAAAAGAACAGCACTAGCATGGGTGCTGTTAGGATTGTTGGCTTAGAGTTTGCTTTTCCCTGAAATTCTTTCTTGCTCATACAGAGCAGTACTGTTTGGGTTGCAGAAGAAACTTAATTGAAAATAAATACTGGAGCTGAATTAAAAAAGAAGTCCTGGAAACATTTCTATAGGCTTTGAATGCCTATTTTTAGGATTAGATGTCAGCTGACATAACTACTTTAAAAATGCACTTTGGATTCAAGGAAGAAATAATGAAGTGTAAGCTGTGAAGTCTTAATTGTTAAAAGCACAATAGCTTAAAACCAGGCTGCAAAGCCTGCTCTCACAGCTGGAGGAAGGGATACTTTATTAATAGTTGCAAGGAATGGGTGGATAGGGCCTGAAAGAGGCAGCAGGGGATGTAAAAAGAAGCCTTATAACATGAAGCCATTGCCAAAACCCCCTAGTGAGCAATTTATGAAAGAGCTTGCATCATATAAGCATGAAGGTAACACACGATGAACACAGCATAACAGTGTTTGACTGATATACCTCATTGAAGGTTAGGGTTCACAAGTGCTCCGCTCCAGCTCTGCTGTGATAGACAGTTTGGTGGGCTGGCATGAGCACACATGACTCGCTAGTCAACAGCTTATCTTTTAATGACTCAAAGTTTCCATATGGTAAGACATAGATGATGGTTAGATTATGGTTGTGGTGACTGGAGAAGGCACTTGCTGAATAGTCATCACACTTAAGTACTTTTATAATTTGATAACTCCTCCCAAATGTCCTTGCAACTGATAGCCAAGATGTTCTGCTAGTATGACCTGGGACAAATAATTCTAAACACTCATTTTCTGGGCAACATGGCAGGGAAGATCCCTCTCTACCGAGATTTCATGTAACTGCACTTCTCCCAAATTAAATCTCCAATTTAAGCACAACTGCATGTTTCCTGTGGCCAGGAGCTGCCTGCACGGATGATAAGGGGACTGCAAAATTCCCCTTGTCACTCCAGCCCAAGCTGTAGGGTCTCTGTGCTCCCACACCACCTCGGTGTGCAGCACTGCAGTGTCGCACACTAGGCTGTGACTGGTTATGACAGATCCAAACTACTGCAATTTCCTCATTATTCCTTAAAATGAGTCCTTATATATCTGCCAATAACCCTCAGAAGTTGGGAAAGTCTTGGGAGCAGAAGGGCTAAAGTGCTAGGAGTTTTGACTTCATTTGAAAGCACATATCCACAAAATCACTTTAGCGCCGACTCCCTCTCTCATGCCGTGCTGACTCTGTGTGAGATCTGACATTGTTCTCTGCTCTTTAATCACAAGAGCTCTGGGGGCAGGGGAGAGGGAGAGGAAATATAAGCAAAAAATCTGAGCCTGATTTTTACCATCGTACAGATTTAATCCAAGTTGCCTGTGCCAATCATAATCCCTCCTTTCAGATTTGTCCTTTCCATGTGGGTCAATGGCAATGCAATGCCTGATGCATCAAATCCAGAAACTTGCTGAGACTGTCAGTATCCCTGGTAGCATCACATGGTGCAGATGACACTTATTTTGCCTGTGGTACATGGCAAATGTATTCTCAGGGCCAGTCTTTGCTGTGGGCATGGTATCAGCCTGGATTCCCTGCTTTTCTACTGCTTCCCTCTGTTGTAGGTGTGTTGCACCGATGGGAAGTGTTGTTTGTCTTCACCTTAGTTTTAACTGTGTTACCAGGTTTGTTTGTTTTATTGTTGTGCTTTTCCTAGTAAGCATGTTCTCCTTTTTCACCAGTGATCTTAGCCAGCTTCACTGGAGTTGATGGGAATCTCTGCTCCTGCTACTCTGCAGCAGATGTCCTTTCTAAAATATTTTTATTACTTTCTGTATGCTGTACCAAGCAGGTGTACCCTTGAATAGACACTGTTTGTTTGCAAGGGGAATTGACAAGGTAGGTATTTCCTTGCAGCTTTTCCTGCACAACATTTCCTCCCCACCCTCATTGCCCTCTCTGGGTTAATGGGAGCAGCAGAGCTGCCAGATGAGCTGTCATGTTGCTCAGATTTGCTTTGGGGCTGGTATAAGCAATTAACTAGTTAGAAGACCAGTCCTGCATTCATGCTGGTGTTTCTGTGGCTATAAGAGAAGTAAAAATGTGAAGACAGATATTGTGTGTGGCACTGCTGAGGAGAATTGGTGCTGCTAAGATGGGAGAAGAATTGCATTTCCATTAGATGTTTTCAGCTTTGTCTGCTGCATTCCTTATTTTCCTACGCTGTGCAAGAGAAATATTTAACAGGATACCCTGTTACAGACTGTCTAATCTAGTGACAAAAAGAGGGTGATTCCAACTGCTTTCATTAATAACTTCTAGGTTGAGAATCTGTTATGGTAGACTTTATAAGACTTGATCTGAAGGAAAGGTAAAGACAAATGCTCTTTGTTGCAACCACTGATAAGATTTATATCCACAGTTTTTTTATCAAAGCCATGCTGGCATGTGACAGAAGAAGGGACAACACCACTCCTCGTTCTGTCCAAAAGGGATATGTATTTCTTATTTCTATTGGCATGGCCTTAAGTCTGGTCAGGTTCTCTCCCTTTGCTCAAGTATGCTTTTGGTGAGAAAGGGTTTCCTTTCTTTTGAATGAGTGCTAGTCATGGTTTGATTCCATGTTTCAGCTGCCCCATACGGAAATATTTCCATCAGAATTTCCAATTTGGTCCCAGGAAGGCCTTCCTTACAGTTTTCTAAATGATGACAAGTTGATGTTAAAATGCTGCCAGCCATGCATCCGATACATAGAAAATATGATTAATGTTAAAGAAAATAATTCAGTCTCCTTTTTTCTTTTTACTCAGTTTTGGTTTAAAGTGTGTTGAACATCCTGCCTGTACCAGAACATGTTAAATGCTGCTTACACTATTACTATTATATTCCAAGAGAAACTAATCCTTTCAGGACCTACTCCTTATTTATTGGATTAGGAAAAAAGAGAATATAAAAGATGTCACACGAGGCAGAAACTGTAGCCCATCTGTTTGGAGTCTTCTTGCTGCTGTAGGAAAGGCATGGTGATGCTGTCCTTGAAACAGCAGGACTATTCCTTCCAGTGGCTGAGGCATGTTCTCAGTGTGTGGAGCTGCACACCCTGATTTTTTTTTTTTTTGTGATAGACAGCTCTGAAAGTAGCATTATCTCCCTGCCTTTCCTTTACTGGCCTTTTTAGTACTTTAAGGAAGCAGTTCTCTTCATGTATCTTTTTATGATTATAGTTACTAAAAAATGCAAGTGGCTTGTGTTGCCCACCTAAACAGCTTGACTGAAGGCCTGTGATACTTGCCTTTCTCCCTCCTTTTGACAGTGAGACTACAATTAATGAAAATTTGTAAGCAGTTTGTTTAATACACTATTATTTTTTAAGGGTTTTTTCTCATCTCACTACCAGCATTGCAACCTGTGCAGATTCCTTGTACATTTTCTTTAAACATTATTCAGAATAAACAATAATAATTTTGTTACTTACTTGGACTTTGAACCCTTTGAAATGAAATCAAGTTAGTTTGCCTGTACTCAGCTGGTTAGGATCTTAAGACCTTCTACTGTTTTTCTGTGTAGGAAGTGACATAGCTGGTTAAAAAAAGATTTAATCTTTTTTCTGATCCTCTAGATTAGCAGGTTAATTTTTTATTTTTGATTTACAGCAGTATAACAAAGTTGTATGGTATCACTGTAGTCTGACACTTCCATAGGAAAATATGTAACCTCACTGGATTTGACTCTCCTCAGTCCTACTGAAATGGAGAAGATGGAAAAATAAAAAGTACCAAAGATTCCATTGCTGTCTCCAAAACCAGGACTAAACATGATGACATAAACACACCCATATATAACACTATATGCTCATATATAAAATCTCTATATATCCAATTCTGTACATGTTCTCAATCAGCTCTGGCCTCAGTTCATTAAGTTACTACTGTACACGCCTTATACTACATATCTATACATGTGATAATTGCATGATAAAAATTAGACACAGGCAAAAGTGTCTTGCAGAATTTGTGGTCCAAATGACAAGATTTATCCCATATGAATGCCTACAGTGTGGTAATTTAAATTAATTCCTCTGCTGTCCTAGTAAGTGGTAGCTGCTCTAGAAAGCCCTCTGAGCTTTCCATAACCAGACATGCCACTAGTAAACTTTCCAAAATGTGTTGTCAATGGAGCTGCAGCTGGTTAAAGGGCTATGAGGGGCAAAAAGTGGTATTAGTGGCTAATAAAGGCTAATTCTTTTGCAAGCAAAATTAGCTCGCTTCACTAGCTTGTTATGACTTGAAGTGTCTGGCCATTGAACTATGCATCTGGTTCATTTGTTGCTCTCAAAGAGATAGCACCCTGACTGGCAGCTGTACTGGACTGGAAAAAAGTAGCCCAAATGAGTAAGAACAAGGGGACTTCAGTTTGTGTGACTTTAGGACAGTAGCAATTCATGCAAACAGCCTTAATAAGCAAAAGAGGTGAACCCAACAAAGAATGTGTGTGATGCAGGTCCTAGTTCAGGACACTGATTTTCTTTAAGTAACTGGTTCCTAATGCAGAACTTTGTCATCCACAGATGCTGCCTCCCACTCACATTATATACAACTACCTAAAAGACACAAATGTCCAATAACTGCTTGCAGCAACCCTAAATAATCTCTAGAAGCCTAATGTCCAGATCTTCCAGATCTTGTGATGCTTTAAAGTGATTCAAGCTGCACCAGAATAGCCTAAACTCTGTGGATGGGTATTTATTTTTACTCACTGATGGTTTGGGGTAAATGCCACATCAGAGTGTTTTTATTATTGAGTTCCTGTTCCTGCACAATGCAGCTGTACCTATTCTAAACTCCTTCATCAAAGGGGACCATTTCCTTTTTTTCTTAATCTCACATCAGTTTACCAAAAGCAGTTGTCCCTGACTTCCTTAAGCTTGCCCTACATAAAGGCTTTTTTAAAATCTTCCCTACATCTTTTCTTTCCTTAGCACATACTTAGAAATGTGTGTGTGTGTACATATAAACACACAGACACACACACACATGCCCATGCTTATTTTAATCAGTTTCTGCTTCAGTCCTGCAGCCTTGTGCATGGTCAGACTGGCAAGGGACTCATGGAAGAGCTTACTGCCGGACAGCAGCAAAGCACACACTTCCTTGTGTAATTTGGGTGCTTCCAAATGGTTTTAATGCCTTCTTTATTTATGAGATGGTTCAAATTTCTGAGCTCTGTGATAATATCATGCAGACAAACATGCACTAAGGTCAGGACTGATTACTTTTTCACTGTGGTGTTGTTTTTGCAGGTGATTTGAGACTCAATGTTAATACGGATCATCAAGAGTGAAACGTTGGTGATGTTGTCTTTTGTGAATTTAAACCCTTGAATCTTGTTCCTGGATTGAGAGTTTATAGAAACCTCATGGAAATACTGGTTTATGTTGTTAAGTAAATTCTGGGTCCCAAACTTTTTTCATTATCAAACAGTTTTTGAGTTAAAAGGAGACCTTGAAGTAATTAATGAGTTTGGCTTCTGTAGCACGTCTATGACATTGCTTTCTTTGCGCTGCAGACTCATGTGAAGTATCACGACCAGCATTTTGGTAGAGGGTGGAACAGTAAAGGGAAATCTCCCAAGAGAAGACCCCAGATCCAGCTCATCACTCCAAAAATGACAAAGAAGAAAGCAACTAACGTCTGTAGAAACATGATGCTTGAAATTGGGCTTTTGCATCTGTATTGTTTTGTTCCTCGTGAATTTTTTTCTGATTAGCCATGGTTGGGTACAGCCTGGATGCCCAGCCCTGTGAGAGGTTGCGAGATGGTGAGAGGCGGCAGTATGAATGCTCTTTTGCTTACTGAGGCTCTCAGGAAATCAGGCAAGACGAAACCCCCAGTATTTTCTTTTCACACCAAAATGGATTTTTCTCACAGAGAGAAAAAGAAAAAAGGTAAAGGCTCTTCAAACCAGTGGCAGACATAGAGATATACTTTAGTATTGTGTGGAGAGGAGCCCAACTTACAGTGTTTAGTAAATGATAACTTTGCATTTCAAAAAGATAATGAGAAATTATAGAAGAGGGATCTTGTAACAACCAGGATGGTAGAGAGGAGAATTGGAGCTAACATTGGACCCAGAACAAAACTAGCAAACAAGGAAAGCATTTGTGAGGTTAATTTGCTTGCCAGGGTACACCAGAGATTGATGCTGAGGAGCCTTCCTCTGTTTAGATGCCACCACGGTTAGAATGTCAGAAAGACACCAACCCTGCTGACCGTGCTCAGGCTGCAGGTGACAGCCACTTCTCCTCTGCATAGGAGTATTAGTAGCATGTATTACCAGCAAAGATTGGCAGAAAACTTCTAACGATACCATGATCTGACTGAAAAGTCAGAATTATCTGTCTCTTGCTGGATCAGACGGTTTCTCTGTAAGGAAGCAAATAATTACTGAAATAATGTAGGATGTGATATCTTCCTGCTGCCATTAGCTTTTACCATTGTCCTTCCTCTCAGTTTGTTGTCACAGAATTTTGAATCTGATACAGGGAGTGGTAGGCTGTGATCCTTTTCATATTTTTCTCAGTATGGGTTACACTGTGACCAGTGTTGTTACCTTTCCCTCTCCTTTGGCTGCTGAAGAAATCTGGCTCTATAGGAAGATTCTTGATTGTGTTCTGCTGTTACCACTCTGCCTCTGTGGTTTCAGTTCATCTCACCACACTCTTACCAAAGACAAAAGCTCTGTTCAGAATTTTTTTTTTTTTTTTTTTTACTTCTACAATCTCCCTGGTTTCTCTTCTGTAACTCTACATCTGAAGTTTTTTCCCCTGCTTTTCTATCTTTAGTCTGTGAAGATGTTTTTGTGCAAAAAAATAACATCATGCTACAGCAACAGCCAGAAATAGTGCAGTTGGCCCAGTGCTAAACTGATAATGCAGATGGCATTGAAGCATTTCTACTTTTGTGCTTTGAACTCCTTCTTGGAGCTGCTTTCCTGATTTGTCTCATTAGCACTGATTTGCTTTGTACTCTGAGTGCAATTGCCCTGTTGGTAAGAGTTACAGCAACTCCATTTTTCCCTAGCACAGGCAAAGCAACAGTGACGACTGCCTCTCCCTGGTTTTTCCTTGGCAAACTTCCCAGAAAGATGTGTACTTCATTGTAATTTGCCCTCTGTGGTCAGCGGCAATATCTCAGCTTTTAGTATCTCAACAGCGTCTATATTTAACTCTGTGTATGTCTAAAGTCTCACCTGCCCTCATACAGAGTAGCTCTGTGTTACAATTATTTTGCATATATGCAACAGAAATGATCGTGTTTATTGTATACACAGTTAATTCCCCTTTCATTTGCTGCTTCATCTGCTTGCTGTGACTTCACAACAAACCAACCAAAGAAACAGCCCCCTCCCCACTCCCCCCCACACAGTTTCCTTTGGAAAAATAATATGGCTTTCTGGTGAAGGCTTCCTCTCCTTCCTTGTTAAGAATCACAATGCCTGTGCATCTAATATATCATACTAAATCTGTTACTGAGTTTTAGGCAGAGAAGCAGTTGTCTGTCAAAATGTTTCAAAAGAAACCACAAAATGAGCAAGCCATAAATCCAGGAGCAGCACAGGAGTAGGAATATGAGATCTGCAGTATGTAATATGAGTCTTTTAGTCTAACCTCCCCTGTTTCCACCCTGGTGCTAAATATACTGCTGACGTCCGTGCAAGAAAACAAATGCACTGAGCTTGGACATCAGTGTTTTTGGAACGCCAATGGCACTGTTAGTTTAGGGTCAGTTTTATTTCTGTAGATTTGCTAGATGATACATGAGAAGGAGAGGCCAAAATCTCACAGTTGTATTTGTGACTGTGGTGAAGTTTGGCAAGTATCAGATCAAATAATCAAATGTTTAATTTTAAATCTAGCATTTCAATTTTAAAATATATTTTAATATAAATTAAACTTTCAATCCGGGTACATACCATCCTCTCCAGGAACTCCTCTTTTAGATTAAGAAAAGTAAAATTTGCATTTGAAGTGCATTAATAATTGCTGTAAGGTAAGAGGTTATTTAAAAACGTTTATCTTGCCTGCAGCATTTGCATCAGATCAGTCAGCAGTACTTTGCTAGCCACTGTTGTATTGCATTTTATGCAAGAGACAGATTACCATCCCTGCATGTCCTAGAATGAGCCTTTCCCTACTGTGGGTCAGGTGGTACTTTGATTTTTGTTTCCTCTAACTGCAGGGAATGTAAGGAAAGGCAATATTGTTGAATAAGACCCAAACAAACAGAATCAGGTAAGCTTGAAATTAAATTAAAAACTCAACTAATTTTTAAATTTTTTTAAATGTGTTTAAAAATAGTGTGTCCATTTTGAAAAATAATTCTTCAGCTTTTCCAGATTTCATATCTTTCACCCATCAGCATCTTTCCTGTCTAGTTTTATAATGATGCTTGTTCATCCCTGAACTGAATTTTTGGGAAAATGTGTGATTTGCCATTTTGTACTCTTATTTCTGTTAATTCAGAACAGCAAGCCTATCCAGTGCTGTAAATGGCACTTCCTCAGGATTTTACAGCCTCTTCTGAAATATTCTGCATTAGTGACAGCAACACTTGTTTTAAACTTTTACATGTAACTCTGCTTTCTTTCATAATAGCTAACTAGGAATATTTTTGACATTTTTTTTTTTCCTTAAAACCTCTGATACAACTTTGCAGCAAGCTTTTCAAGACCTCTTTCAGGTTCCATTCAATGAATAGTTCAAGTGTCTTTTATAGCTTTTTATTATCAGAATTTTCTAGTTACTCAATTGTTAAATGAAGTGTTTAATGGGTCTTAAAGTATTACATATTGCATACAAGTTGCTTACAAAACCAGGTAGGTTTTGTTATTGTGTTTTATTTCAATGTATAAACAGTATAAGTATAAACAGTAAGTTTCACTAAACGACTGTGCTCAGAGATGAATAGCACTTTCTATAGGTTTTTAAATAAGACTGCACGTGCTGCCCCAATGCATGTGGATTCCTAACATGTAAATCTGATGCAAATCACAGGGGTAAGGACTGGCATGTGCCAAATGTTGGACATGGTGGGTCACAGCTTGTATGCAGGAGCACCCCTAGCCGGTTGTGCTTTGCTGTGCCCCTTTCTCTCCAGGGGCACAGCCTCAAGTGGCAGTGGAAGGGCCATGGCATCAGTTTGCCAGTGGAAAATCCCTCTCTGGCCTCTATGGGGCACAGTCACCCCTTTTCAGGGATTACCACAGACTGTTGCCTCTTAGGATTACAGAGCAGTGCACTCAACTTCGGAGCGAAAAAGCGCTGCCCTGGAGATGCATGAGAACAGTGTTGCTGTGGTGCAAATTAGAGGGGAGGCAATTAGAAGTGTCTTTCGTCTGTGAGACCAGATAGAGTCCATAAAGTGCAGGAACTTCTGCCTTTTCCCTGATTTTTCCATTCTAGGCCCTACAGCAAGCCTACTACTGGCTGACTCCAGACACCTTGTGATTCTGAGTTGCAGTTTCTCCATCTACAGAATTAGAGGTAAGGATCAAAGTATCCTGAGATAGCGGGATGAAAGAACCATGGTTATTATGATTATACTGCTTGCTCTTAATATCAGAAAGGGAGATACTTATGTTCTTACATTCAGAAAGAATCAAATGCTGTGAAACTAGTGGACTTGTAACAATAGCAAGAGGAATGCTGGTAAAATACCAGCATGACATGGCTTGAGTTAGAAATATTGGTTTTTTTGCCACATGTTAAGAACCACTAACCCCAGTAGCTACTGTAACTGATTAATAACTGTATGAAAATCTGTTTTCAATATCTGTGATTTAAAAATATCTTGGAATGTAGTGCTAGAAAAGAAAATATATTTCCTGAAATCTTCCTTAATGCCATTTTGTCCCTATCTAATTTCTGGTTTTCTTCAGGTTTGGTTTTTTTTTTTTTTAAAGTGCATTTATTTTTTTAAATATTATTTTATATATTGTGTCTTCATTTTCCCAAATAACTGATATTTATCAGAGGTCACATGTGGTAAAATCAGCTGTATAGTTCTACTTGCTTTGTTTTGTTTTTTTTTTTGCAGAGAAAATGTAAGGCATTTCAGGGAGAATACTCTATTTGTCTTCTTGATTCTTGTAATACAAAAGAGAAAGGAAACTTGAAATATTTTCTGTATGCTTCTGTCACGTCTATTGAATGGGGTTTTTTTGCCTTAAATATTTGATCATCACAGCTGACAGGATCTGATGAAATACACTAGGTTTTTTACAGTTCCTATGGTCTCTACTTAAAGTACATTAAGCACTTAAGCTCAGTCTGACTAAACTGGAATGGATGCTTTAAAATAAAAATTATCTTCCATTTTGTAATAAGGAAATGAAAACTGTAGAGCTACAAGTATCATCATGGCCACTTTTGTTGTAAGCTTTAACTTACTAATAGCATACTTTCTGCCCTGTGGACTTGAAAGCTCAATGAGAAGACTTTCCCATGCCACAGAAAAGAACAAGATATCAGCAGTTCTGAGTCCAGTTTCTAACTCTGACACAGATTTCTTCTGTGGCTTAGAACAAAGTATTTTTTCCTCATATGTTTTAGCTTACTCACCAGCTATATAAAACCTCTGAGGTGTATATGTCTGTAAAATGCTTTAAAGCACTGATGTGGAAGTTTAAAAAAATCTTAAAAAAAAAATTTTCACTGAGGCCTCAGCTTCTGCAGTTGTCAGGGGAAGTTTTACCATAGATTTAAATGGTCAGAGTTAGGTTTAGACTAAGTTCTTTTAAAATCCCAGCTATAAAGAGCTTTGTAAATTTAAGTGTTGTCAGCAGTTGCTTTCATTTAAGTTATGGGCTTTATGTAGGTAAACAAGGTTTCTAGTCTTCCTCACACTACATTCAGATTAGAACCTGATTCTCCTAAACTGTACTAGGAAGTATTCAGGCAATTAATGTAGTTGGCCTAATTCTTCTCCTTTCATCCACCTAAAAACATGCCTTTCATTATCCTCAAAGCCATATAAAAAAAGGCAGCTCATGCCTGAAATGTCACCATATTTAACAGGTTTGTTTTGGAGGTGGCAAGATCCAGTGTCCCTGAATCTCAAAAAGCACTGGCAGTATTCCCTTTGTTCAGTAAGGGATTCTGGCTTTAAAACCTTCACTGCCCTTAAACATGGAGTAGGAACAAGTGCTGTTCAGATACTGGACTGTAGGCTAGAAGTGGCTCACTAGGACCAGAGGACTGGCTATCCCAGCTCAAGAGCACTGTAAACCTCTCAGCAAGGTGTTCTGATCAGTAAGCAAGGAGCAGCATGTTGTACAAGCACACAGGTCTGCTGCTGAAATTGATACTGCCAGGTTGTCCCACAACCTGACAGGTTCAGCATCTATGTATCTGTCTGTAGACCTGTGGTGAGTTCATTATCTCCTCCTGCTAGTTGCTCCTGGATTTTCCATATATCTGTTGGCTTCCTAAGGTCTGCACTGGGTACATTGTTGATTTGGAAGGCTCAGGTGTGTAGCCCGTATGGCCACAGCTATGCAGATAGTCCCCAGTTGCTTCCTCAAGGTCACTGTGCTCAACTTCTGTTTTCAGTGAACCACAGTGATCTTGCTCTGGCCTGTGCTTCAGTGTTCTGATAGCGGCTGAAGTAGATACAACCACAATAATAACAAGCAACAGCAGCAGCTGTCCTAATGGCCACGTGTACATTTTATGCAGAAATTATTTCAAAGTGGCATTCCTCTAGACTGAACATCAATGGGAACAGTTCCACCAGAGAACAGACTTGTCTATTTGTATCAAAGACTGCAGCTACAGGCTCCAGATAGTGAACTAGGTATGTGGTATCCTGCAGCAAGCCAGTAGAAGATGCAAATCTACATGCAAAAATAGAAATCCCAGCAAGGCAGAACTTTTCTCAATGTCAGATTGAATCTAGTGGCTCTTCAACCTGGAAGCAATGCTGCCAAATCATCTGCATACGGTAGTAATACTTAGCAGCAAGTTATTGAGCAGACAGTTGGAGGCATAACAAATTCTTACAGTCTCAAGAAAACTTTCAACTGCAGCATTCTGATTTGGGGAATTTTGTCCTCAGCGTCAGGAAAACAATTCCCATAGATGGACTTAGTTTCTTAAAAGCGCTGTGTTTTTAATAAGGTTATTTTAGACATCAGCACTTCAAAAGCTGAAATTATGTAAGGTGTTGGAAAAAAATATGTCTGCAGAGCTTGGTCTTCGTGGCTTTATAGAATTACTCATACTTCCTTTATTCAAAAAGGAAGCACATTTCCCACGTCCTAAAAGCGATAGTCCTTTAGTGAAAATAAGAATCTGGTAATCCTCAGCTTGATGATAGAGATCAGTGAGATGCAGAAACACACTGATCCAGATGCGCATGCAGGGGTTAACGGGTTCATAGCCCAGAAGAAACTATATAGTGGTTAAAAACTACATGGCAAACAAGGTCAGCTCTGAGGCTATTGTGAGTTTTCTAGTCAGTGGCCATAACACTTCTACTCTAAAACAAGTTATTTATTTGTCACTACAAGTGATGAATGCCCAGTTGAAGCACTACTTTTATAATGGGAACTGGCTGAGTTACTTCTCCTGGTTGGCACTGAACTAGACTTGGTAAAAAATGTTTGAATGGTCTTGGCACATTTGGTACTGTGTAACTACTGACAAAATGTAAATGATTACATGGTAACTAGAAGGATGCATGCCAGGTTAGTAGTGTGAGAATGCCTTGGCAAATTAGATTAATGACTGCATGGAGGACACCCTAGTACAGCTCCTATTAGTCATATGAGCATGTTTGATGAGAATGAAATGTGTCTGGAGGCTTGAGCAAACACAGTCTGAACCAAGTGTTCATCCTGTTAACAGAGAAGACTCCCATAGTCATATAATTGTGATCTGTCTTTCCATGTGTGTTCACACATCTTGCTGTCTGATCCATAAAGCTGCAATGACCAGTTGAGGCACTTGCAGTCAGTTGTTCAAAGACATTTAAGACAAACAGGAGTTTAGCAGAAGTGCCAGAAGCTATGAGCTATTTACCACTGTTGCTTTAACAAAGTGTTTGTGAAAATCCAATCCAGGACTAGGTCCACCAGAGAACTTCTGTGTTCTAATGCACCTAATGGAATTTATCCAGAAAAGATTTACTATACTGTCAGAGACCATCCCTGGACACCTTAGAAGGGAATGCTCAAAACTCTGCACATACCGACGAAGAAATTGCTAGCAGGTAGGAATTGTTTGGAAGAAAGATAGGACTTAGCTTACTTCACTTTTCTCTGAATTCAGGATGCAGGTCAGCCTCCTTCCTCCTAGTATCCTCAGCCATGAACTGCTGTTGTGTGACACAGGTTGTCGCTGCACAACTAACATAATCTTCTATAGTTTCCCAATGTACAAACAGCTCCCCAAAACTCTTTAGCCAGGTTTAGCCCTTCTTCAGCTCCTAAAAGTGTTGTCTTTTCAGCAGCTTTTCTGCAGCCCACCGCTCATTTTCTTACATTGTTCCTACTGCCTCTAAAATAAATCTCTCCTTCCCTGACCCTACTTAACTATTTTTTAGTGGTTACACAGATGCCAGCCTTCCAATTCAGTGGGATTGACACTGATACTGATCTACTGTTTCATTTCTTTGCTGATTAGAATTAGTCTCTACAACTGTTTTCTCAACAATCAGTGTTATTTTTTTGCAGCACTGCTACTTTTCAGCTCTACAAACTCTTACATTTTCTAGCCTTATGAAGGGTCCACATAATTAGGTAGCATAACCATTTATACAACATAATCCATGGAAATACACATAATTAGAAGAGAAAAACTGTAGTCTTGTTTATGGTCATTTATGGTCATGTGCTTAAATAGCATAACTGGTTTTAGGTATTTTCTTTAAAAAAAGTTGGCTAAATCTTGACCTGTGTAATAAAAGTATGGTAGTCTTGCAAAATAAGACCCACAATATGATGCTGAGATAATGAATCATGTTAATTCCAGGAAGTTTAAAGTGACCTCTTATTTTCCACAATAGAAAGGAAACTAAAAAGAGATGATATTTGGTTATTCTCACCAGTTAACAAGCAAGAAAGCAAGAAAGAAGCCCTAAGCCCTAAGCATTGTGAGGGGAAAATTAGGATTATATATAATGGAAAAGTTTATAAACATAAGGACTCATAGACAAGGAAACCAACTGCCAAAAGAAGCTTTGGAATCAGCACCACTAAAGATACTCAGGGTTTGGCTAGACACCCGTGTAGCAAAAAAGGATAAAGAAATCAGCCCAGTCACAGTGTAGAGATAATCCAACAGAGTTCCCTGCCAATTTTCTACTCCAAATAATGTATGGAGTAGCACTTTGGCTTTTTAGATCTCTCACTGATTTAATCTTAAAAGCACAAATTCTTCAGTCTTAAAAAAAATTATTGCTGCTAACTTAAAAAAATTAATATTTATTGTAACTGGATTGTGTAGGCTATACTATAGTTTCAGACACAATGATCCTAGCTTAGAATGTTGTTACATTTTAATGAAATTTTAAACACCCACTCTACTTAGAAAAAAAACAAAAAATAGGTCTTAGAATGAAAAATTGTTTCAAGACATCTTTTCATAGCAGTTTTCTGGATGTTGTCAGATCACTCATATGAAGCATGAGGAAAGACTGTCAGGAAGATGTTTAATTGGTTAGGAAGGATGATAAAACTCGAGAGTTAGGATAGTTATAATGGTATGGTTACCTTCTTACCTCTACATCCTGACTTCAGATACAGGCCAAGAGGGATACTTCTCATTCATTACTTCTGAGTTACTGTTCAAATGGGTGGTAATGGCCTGAGGAGGTAGGTAACACTCATACAGTTCAAGACTGAACTGAGCTAGCAGGCTAAGATTACTTGTCATTGAGAACTGGGGTTCAGATTTTTATGGGTATCTAGGCCTTTTATGTTGAAGTAGTTGCCTATCGCAGTGTTGAGGAACTTGAAAACACCTTGAGCTGAAGTGAGTGGAGCTAAGGTACCTAAGCTCTTTACAGAAAGCTAAGCATACAGTTATCTGAAACATTTCACAACTTTAAAATTACAGCCTAGCACTCTCAACAAATTTTCAATAAAACTCTGATTCACCACTCTAATTCACTGCCTCTGATTTCCTCGTTGTTTATACTAACACATACTGTAGAAGGGAAGATGGATGACAGTTTTTTAGCTTTCAAGTACACTGCTGCATGCATAGTCTCCTTTCACAGCAGTGTCTTCCAAAGCATCAGTCATATCAGAGATAGCAGGCTAGCACAGAGAGGAAGTAGATAATACCATTTCAAAGAGGCTGTTTCAGAAGTAGAATTAGCCTTAAATAACAAATGAATCTTCAGACTACTTGACTGTTTACTGATTCTCTACAGAAATGTAACACATCGAATTTAATATTTGCAAACACAGTACGGTCCATAACTTGAATTCCCTAATTTATACTGTAAAAGTCAGTGCTAGTTCCTAAGGAATTCTGTAGAGTAGGTCAAGGCTAATTCTTTGCAAAAGTAGGTCTGCCACGTTGTCACTCCATATTATGAAAATGTGTCACATGATGGAAGGGAAGTATGAATATCTGCTATCTGATGTATACAATTGAAAAGGGAAAACACAGAGTGAAATCATCAAGCCACATTAGCCAGAGTGAACAGATAAGAAAGGGTATAACATTGGAACTGTAAACAATCAAGCAGAGATTACACCTCTGTGGAACTTTGCATGCTTTTTATATGTGAAAATTAGATTGTTGATAGTAGAAGATATAAAAAAACCAACCCAAACTAGCACTGTTTATCACAGAAAACGTTCAAAAGGCTGTATGGATGGGGCAATAATAATTATATGTACAATAAAAAACCTGGTATTCTGTGTGTCTCTTGAAATTGATCTGCAAGTGACACAAAAGCAAGGAAAGTAACTGCCACTGGACTTTGATTTGTCTCATGTACGTATGTGCATTCTGTGCCTCGCCACTCCCTTCTTCTCTAGCTGCTTGCTACAACTCCGACAGTGTCACCGACTGTGCCACAGCTCTCTGCTGCCTCACAAGCCTGGCCTGGCACCCAGCACACCCTTCTCAAACACCACAGGAAACAGGTCATGCATGTGCCTGCTCATCACCTCTATCTTCCCTTCTGAACGTTTCTGTGAAACCACGTGCTCAAGTTTATAAATATGGACATCAGGTAAAGTGCAAGAAAGCTTCACCATCAGAAGATCTTGCCTTTGAATGTGGCAGTGTCTATTTTCCTCATTCTTTCCCCCTCCACCACTAAGAGAAAAAACACAACATACCATTTCCACTTGAAGAGACTCATTACTGCTGTCAGTAGCTCACATTTACCCAGATCTTGCTCTTTCAGTGCTGATGCACTTTAAGCAGCACAAAATACGAGACTTACCTGTACATTCTGTATTGCTTAAATAGGACATTTTGGTAGTGGAAACAAATTAAATCAAGTTACCTCATAACAAAAGCTTTAATAGTTGACTGTTCAGGCAGTGCTGCTGACTGCTGAGGTAGCTCTTAGTAAGAATGTGCAAGTTGTGCTATTTTTACTTGCTACTTGTTTAGCACTAGACTCGTTTAGAATAATGTATTTATTCTTGCATATACAGGTTAATATCTAGCAACATGAATTTAGAAGAATTCTCTGAAGCTAACAGTATTCTCATAAGCCTTCCATTGCGGAGGGAGAGAGAGAAAACCTTGCTGAAAGAGGCTTTGAATGAATTTCAAGTAAAATGTCTAAAGGAATGTCAAGGTTTTGCCTGTGGTGAGCTAATATCTTGTTAACTTTTTATATTTACCCACTCATCTAGTTCAGTGGGTTTTATTCTCTGGTTTTCAGCCACTACCCTTTTAACCAGTTTTCACTCTTTTCAGCTTGCACACAGACACCATCAGGCTTTTCCTCCAGGGTTTCTTAGACAAGGGCAATCTAGTCAGCCTTGTGAAATCCAAACCACAGGCAAAAGAAAAACTGTAGAAAGCCTCCACAAGACAGGCTTTCTCACTTCTGTGTGAGTGGCACCTACATTACCCACAGCAGTTGTCTGAATGAAAATCACATCTTTAACAGTAAATTATCTTCTCAACCAACCTGCTCTTTTCCCCAAACTTTTCCTTTCAACTTACTGGAGTTACTACAAGTCTGTTCCAGCGAAGAGAAAGTTTGACCAGTGTGTAATTACAGAGCTTCAGAGTAGAACATTATGTAAGAAACTGTCTATAAAAATGCTTGGAATAAAGTAGATTAAGAACAGATTTACTAAAGAAATTAGGAAGTCATTCCAGTGTTCTGTTCTAAATAACAGTGTGCCAATAAATCTATGAGGCAAGATTCTGGACAAAGACATTCCTTTGAAAAGAGACCACAAGATTCCTGGTCTTCTTAATGGAGAAAACAGAAAGAATTGGTCTTGGTCTGACACACTTGAAATGCTGATCCTTTTGAACAATGTGGACAAGTACAGAATATTGTCCAATATATTAATCCTTAAGCAGAAATAAAACAAATTTCTGTGTGCTCTGACTGCCTTGTAGGAACTGAAAAGCAACCAAAAAAAGAACCCTCACTGTCTTTTTAATGTTTGTTAGTTCCCAAAGTTTCTAAAGGAATTTATTTGGGCAGGGCATTTTGAACTATATATCTGTTTTTCCCTGAGAAATTATGATCTACTTACACAGTTTGGACCAAGGTATTCTTTTATTTCAGGCTTTGGGAATCTAAAGTCAGGAAGAAACTGCTTATCTACATAGATGCAATTCCCTGTTGCTGGCTACAGAGTGAGGACTGAGGTGAGTTCTAGACAACAACACAGCCATCCCAACTTCTAAAGACTTCATTTTTATTTTTCATCTTTTGTTATGTTTTATTGTCTCTCCTGGTGTAACTGTTACTCCTGTGTGTCTTCAGAGGAGGAATGCATATGTTGGTCCTGCTGTGGCAGAATAAGTTAAGTGAAATGAAGAAGACAAGCAAGTTTTCTGTTGTACATCACAGAAAGGTAAAAAAATAATCAGCCACTTTCTTTGCTTGGCAGTCACAAGGTTGGAAAGGAGGGTGTGTGAAGCAATAGTTGGGGACCATTGATACAGATAATAGTTTTCAACCTTGTTAAATGCTGTGTGAAAAGCAGCATATATTGCTGTCTGCTCTGAATATGACTGAGATTGTATGACATTTAGATGATAAAAGATGGTCACGTAAAAAAATAGGTGACAGATGTGCTGCTATCTTTGCTTTCCCCAGTGAAAACCACAATTTCACTTTGGTCTAATGAGTATGCCCTGATGATATTAGTAGGTTTACATTTTGGAAGGATCAGAAGAGTAGAAGTAGACTGGCTAATGCTAGCAGGGAGCAGTGTCTGATATTAATTTTGTAGTCTAGAAATGGGTTTTTATTGCTTTTTGAGCTTTCTTCTAAAATGGTGGCCTTTTCAGTTAACACTGTACAGGGAAAAATCTTACTGGTTGAAATTCTTGTGTTGGTTAACAAACTCAGTTATTTATCAACAGTCTCAGAAGGGTGACTTTTAAAGCATGTGAGATATATCAGCAATCTATGTTTTTAATTGCAATGGATGCACAGGTTGCCTTTGAGTTCTAATGAAGGATTTTGGATCTGGAAACCACAACATATTAAGCTTAATTTTTGTATTCATTTTGCAGCTTTCCAAGGTATCTGAGATGTTGCTAATAATAGTAGCAGGTGTTGTCTGTTCCTCTCAGCAAGTGGCATGAAAGTAGTGTGGTCACACAGCTATGCATTATTTACATGGTGTCAACATGTCAGCAAGTGGGATGGCAGAGAGCCAGATTAAATCACTTCTGATTTTAAATACAGAACACTGAATAATAACACTGTGTCACACTTGAGGACACTGGAATCTGGCAAATTAACCATAGCTTAATGTGCCAAGCTCGTTTAAATGGCTTCCCCCGCCCATGAATGATGAAGGAATCAAAACTAAGAGTCAAGGCAACTGTGAAAAGTTGTTTGTTTTGTTTTGTTTTTTTCCTTGAGGCAGAAGATTGTATCCAGTAAAGAGACACTCTTTGATTGCTTAATATAAAGATGTGTGGGTCTCTGCTCTCATGCAGGAGTGTCTACTCCTGAGAATGGGCAACCACCCTATGGTACATCTGTTTGCCAATTATCTTTGTTATCTCTAAGAGGTAAATCTGTTTGGTATGATTACTTTCTTGCATTGCTTTTTTTGGTAGAAGCTAATGCAGCAGGTTCACAATCTCCCATGTTAAGTGTGTTTGTAACAGGCAGTCACAATTTTTAGAATGGGTGCTTCAAGGGTTTGAGGTCTCAAAAAAAAATCTAGGAGTGCTGTTCTCAGCCATTGCTTCTTCTGCAGCAGCTCTGATTCATGTAGCACTCCTAGAGCTGATTCACCTTGTCAGCTGGTATAAAATTAACTCAGCAAAATAAAAACATGAGTAGCTTTCTCTTCATTTAGTAATCCAGCTGGGTTGACCAACAAGCCATGTGAAAAACAGAGAAAGTGGAAGTGAAGGAATGGGCCTGTATGCCAGGAAATGAAGGATGAAGGGAAAAGTAGAAGGAGCAGGACTGTTAGATGGGCAGCTCCTACATGGAGCAACTGTTTACAACAGTTGAAGGAAAAAAAAAAATATAAGAAGCACTGTAAAAAGGAGCCTCTGACATGTGATGCACACTTAAATAGCTTACCCAGTAAAGTTCATGTCACTATCTTTGTTTTAGACATGGGGTGGCTGAGGGTGTGATGCAACTTACTTGTTGCGGCACAGTAGAGGTGGGAATAAAGCAGAAATGGCCTAAAATCTTAGTCAAGGACACTGCTTGCTGGCCCTCTGTAATGAGTATCTCTAGGACAGTGAAATCAGGCAGCTGCTGAAGAGTGAGAATTGTGTTCATGGGGAAGATGAGATCCCAGCAGTGCACTCTCCTACCTAGTGTTCAGCGGTCTCTTGGCAGTATTGTTTTGTTTGCTGCAATCAGCTCTGCTAGGGAATCTTCTTTGCAGATCCTGTCCTCAACAGCATTCTTTTACATCCTTTGCATAGAGCTGAACTGTGTGCTAAACATTTAGGATGAGAGGAAATGACCTCTGATTGAGACAGGGAAGGTTTAGATGAGATATTAGAAAAAGTTTATTCACTGAAAACATTATCAAGCATTGGAACAGGCTGCTCAGGGAAGTGGTTGAGTAACCATCTCTGGAAGTATTTAAAAGATGTGCAGATGTGGTGCTTAGAGACATGGTTTAGTGGTGGACTTGGCAGTGCTCGGTTAATGGTTGGACTCCATGATCTTAAAAGTCTTTTCCAACCAAAACGATTCTGTGAACTCAGACATACTGCAAAACCGCACCCTAGAACGGTTAATGCACAGGGAGGGAGCTGTTGGAAGGTTAAAAGAAGCATCTGAAATACTGGGATTAATTTTACCTTGTCACCATAATACCCTTTTTATGAAACTAGAGCTATGTATGCTCATAAAAACCTCTTGCTTTTTTTATTTTAAAGGATAATGCAACCATTGGAGTCTCTGCACAGTTCTTTCAAGTTAAATGCTTAGTTAAACATTCCCCTTCCATTTCCTGGTAGAAAATATTTTATATGAAAGCAACTTTAACCTTTCAGAAGGGTTCATTTACTGTTACGTTTGGTATCAGCTTTCCAAAAAATGCAGTTTGCATTTGGCATATTATAGGTTCTGGTTTTAATATTGGTTTAGAAAAAAAACCAAACTCATATGGCATAAGTCAGAAACAAATTATTGTGCCAGAATTCTCTCTATACATGAATTCCCCCCATGAGTGAGCGGTTTAAAATAAGTCTGATCACTTAAAGCCAAGACTTGGGCTCAATGTATCCATGAACCAGCTGGTATATAACTCTTGGTCACAGGAAGCTGTTAGGTTGCCTTTTTATAGACAACTACAAGCCTAAAGCTCCTGAAGCATGAGAGAATATCATACGGTCTCGGAAAGTGTTGGATACCTACCATATGCATGTAAAGAAGGATAATAAAGATGAAAGACCTGAACTGAGCTTTAATTCCTATTTTTCTGCTTTTGATTTCTCAGTGGCTTCTGCATTGTGGCAATTTTCTTTGGCCTAAAATTAGGTAGAAAATGCTTGAATTGCTTAGTTTGATCAAATCAGTCAAACTTAGGCTTCCCTCTCTGTCAGTATAACAGATGATAAATGTAAAACTTCAAAGCACTTGCGTTCTATTCAGCATTATTGTGTGTTCATTTCTGAGGTGCTGACTGCTGTAACAATCCACTGCAGTGGGCAGTTCCTGGCTGTGTCACTGTTATGGAGGTGCTGCAGTCACGGTGATGGGCACTGAACTGGTAGAGCTGTATCAGGGTATCTCTGAACCAGACCTAGAGCTGACTTGGTTGGGTGCAGGGCATAAGAACATGGTTGAACTGCTTTTGGGACCATAACAACTTCTCTGCATAGTGCTGCAGTATGCTGTGGGACTGTCTCAGCTGTCAGGTTCGCTCAGGAGCGTCTCCACTGTGGTCCATTGCTGAGTAGGCATGTATTCTTCAAATTATCTTCCACAGGACTTCTGCTATCAATAAGCACCTCTCACAGAAAAAAGGGCCTTCAGACAGGCCTAGTCATGAGTGAGACAATAAAGGCTAATCCTCTGTGCTGCTGAGCCTCAGTTTCTAATAAAGGACTCAGAACTTGTAAGGGTAAAGCTTAAAAGTAAGTACAGATTTACAGAGGGAGGGCAGATAAGAGGGCTGTAGCCCACCCAGTAAGACCACCTGGTCCTGATATATGGTAGCAGTCAGCTTTGTGTGACACTCTTTCCATATCCTAACCTTGTTCCAAGGAGTGAGATTTCCAAGAATTCTGCTGGCGATGTACTTGTCAAAGTTGGGTGTACTACAGAGGTTAAGTCTGTCATCCATACATAATATTTTAATCACCCCTTGAAATGCTGCAGCTAAATCTAAGAGCGATGATGAAGCAGCACCTCAGTAAAATAAGGTTTATGACATGTAATTTCACTCATCTTTTCTGCTAATGAATGCATGTCTAATGCTTGAAAGATGGAAAGGTCTGCAAAAGTCCAAACTATTATTTTATCTGGAAATACGTTTTGTGGCATCCCAAAGAGTCCTCTTTTGTGCATGTGCAGGAGTTCTCAGGATTTTTCAGCAATGAGTCCATATGGGAATAATTTCATTGTGAAAAGAAGGCTTCCATTCTATCATGAAAAAAGGCTGCATGGAAATCACGGAAAGCTACAGAAGGAAGTATCAGTCATTGTTTGAAAGCATTGTGGCCTATGGAGATGGAAACAAGAATGTGGATTTGCCTCCAAATTTTATAAGCTTCTAGAAGCCCAAATGATGAGAAACAAATGTGAAAAGTTCACAAAGTAGCGGTTGCTTAAAAAAAATATTTCTTCAAGCCCTGTTGCTTTTATGGTGAACTGACCTGGCAAGAAGGTTATTAATTATCTCAAATACCATAATTTAAACAGGTAGAGCTATTTCCAATATTTTTTGATTGCCACCTGGATTAATATTACACTCCTCAGTTGTTAACAATTAAGTTATCTGCCACTGGAACAAATTATTAAGAGGAACAGTTAGCTTACCATTTCTTGAAGTCTTCAAACTGACAGTGGATGGTATGCTTTAGCAAACAATGGACACACAGCTGGGTGAAATTATACAATCGTGCTAAAGAGAAGAGAACGTGAGATATATTCTATGTGGTTCTTTCTGGCCTTAAGAGATACAGGTTTATAATTTCACAAAAATCATTACAAAGAACTCAGAAGTAAAGATGACCATAGGAGCAATGTGAATCCGTCTCCTCATTTAGAGTACATTATTCCAAAGTATTTTTAAAAAGTAAATTATAGACTCTAGTACTGTTTCTACATGTTTCTGCCACTATAACTCATATTGCTAGCATAATTTTACAATGTTGGAAATACCTTCCTCTCCCCCAAAGAGCTCAATGTACTTCAGTTCATGAAAGAGTGTGTAAAAAAGTAAGCATGTATGCTGCTGGTTTCCCACCTGATATATTTCAGTCATTAAAATCTGAAATAAATAATCTAGATTCACTCAGTGAAATAAAAGACAATCCATGAAGGAGATTACAATATACTTCTCATTATAGTAGACCATTTCTAAGCTAAACTTTAATTTTCTCCTCCTTGTAGGGTGACCTGGTACACTGCTTAAAAGAGAACCTGAAAAGACAATTTTTTTTTTTGCCCCATAGCAGTCCTGCAGATGAGAACAGCTAATCCATTCCCCCCCATATTTCCAGTGTTTTGGGGCATTGAGCACTGCAGAAACAGTTGGAAACTTGGGAAAGCTGTACATGACTGAGCAGCTGGACATGAAAAGAATTGTTCTTCGATGTTGAGATGCATTTTTCTTGCTATAAAGAAGGAAGGAATTAAGTGACTACACGCTTGGAAGAAAGACCTTGCCGTTTCATGATGGCTCTCAGACATCATCTTTATAACTCCACTGAACTGTTCCTCTGCTAAAAGACTTGTAGCCTATACTACAAAGGGCTTTGAGTTTATGTACAGCATATACTGTTATCAGCAATCACCGCAACAGTCACAAAAGGTATTGCTTCACTGTGGTTAAACAATCTAATTAATCGTATGACAAAATTACTCCTGTGCTAGTATGTCCTCCAACCACAGAGGTAGGTTTAGCAGCATAGCTAGGACAGCATATTGGGGATGTCCTAAGTAACACTAGAAGATCTGAAAAAACATCATGGTATAGCTTTTCAACTGTTTCAGGGAAAGCTGATCGTTTTCTGTCCAGAATGGATATGCGTAATTCCAGAGGCAGGTTTTTAGATTATAGGTGACCTTTGCTTCTGTGAGGATCTGAAACTCTGTGTCTCACTTCTTCTATATATGTGCGTTACATTTAAATAAATATCTCAACTGTCCCTCAGCTGGAGGGCTGTCTGCGAGACATTCTTTAGCCAAACACAGTGTGATACAAACACTCAGATAGTGACAGGAGCACAATATAAGAGAGCCCAGAGGAAATCTGATAGCTTGTATACAGGTATTCAGATTGCTTTATCAAGGAGTCTTTTCTGGTCTTAAGTTCCATACATTCAAGACTTGTTTTGATTCAAAGAAATTCAGCTTTCTCTTGCTATTGTGTTTTGTGCTCTTGAGAAAAGATAATTGGAAAAGCTGGATACGTAAAAAGAGGAGTGGTCTGTGACTGCTCTTAAACTTTCCAAATATATTATCCTTTAAAAAAACCCACCAGAACCCACTTTGTCATAACAGTTTCAGCATCAACAGTGACTAATCTATTTTCCATGCAAAGGCCATAGTAAAATGCAGGTGTGTTTAATACTTTGATTTAATGTTTCTACAAGAACAATTTTGGGTTGATTTGGTTGAAGGAACTGCTTGGTTATTAGTCCCTTAAAGACTATCTGTGTATCTGTCTTCTAAAAAGTATAATCATAGAAGTTAATAAAAGGGAAGGAGAATAAGTCACTGAACATTTGAACATTTGGAGGTCTAGACTATGTTTCCATTCGTCAAGGTTGTCCTCAAAAGTAATTTTTGAGCCACACTGCAAGGAAACTGGAAAGAGCTTGAACTTCTGATGTTCACTTTATTGTGCGGATACATAGAAAACAATTTTCTTGTCCCACAAGGATTCTGTTGATTCTGAAATTTTGGGCCTGGCATGGCACTCAGTGAATATATGAGTTACTTAAGAAACAAACAAACATATTTCATTTTAATGCTGACCTTTTTTTTTTTTTTCCCCTTAACCTTTTAATATAAATTTAATTAAGTTTCAACAGGAGAAGATGCTTTTAACCACAAACCAGAGACTTTTTGTTTAAAAAAATGTTGAAATGGCACATTTCTAGAATTTCAAAACCTGTTATTCTGGGTTTTTTTTGAGGACAGGAATCTCTCTGGGGAATAATTTCAGTTTTGATGAATTGTAAGTTGTGACCATCTCTCTTCTCTATGAAAGCCCTGTTCTCATTCCCAACACAAACCCCAAGCTTCCAGTAGTTTCCAGAAGTCTAAGGTATGATTGCCTTAGTCACCTTACTGATGCATTAGAATGAGACAGATTTTGGGCAACTAACTTTAATGTTGTGTAGTAAGACAACAGTGAGAGTGTTGTGATGGTCTTAATTGGCATTCTTCCTCTACAAGTACTTGAGATTGTAATAGTTCTGTTTTGTGTTTCTATACTTCACATATGTACTGTTTCATGTCAATTACTGTTTTACAGTTTGCAGACAAGAAGATACGAGTTTACATGTATGCTAGAAATTAATTTCATTAACACACTGTGTTTTTTCGTTACATTTGTCAAGAAGGATTACTTATAACTAATGACCATAGTTGTGTTGATGAAACAAATTTTATGCCTTCAGTGAAGGATTGTTAATGAACCCTGCTTTAAGAAGTCTGGATGGCTTGTACATCTGGAAATGAACACTGGATTGTTGTCACTTTTTATAGCAATATTTGTATATATTTGCATTACCCTAGAAATAAACTATTTTCATTACTTGACTGAATGGACCATCTATTCTGCTAGGAAGAAACTAAGGCACAAATTGCTCTGCAGCCAGAGGACCCACCTGTTCTGCAGGCTGGAGATGGAGGAGGCCACAGTGGTGGAACAGAAGCACTAAGGGCTGGTTAAGGTCTGCATAAATACTGCCAAATTACTCCAGTGAAAGTCCTTATGTTCCTCTCCTATGTGAGAAGAGAAATCCAAGCTGAGGTGTTCAGTACTCTGACAAGAGGAGTTGGTTCATAGGGATTGAATAAGGAAGTTATCAAATAAGCAAGAAGGGATTTCTTCCTAAAACCAAAAATGCTTTGAGCTCAGTAGGCTCTTCCCTTCCCTCCTCCAACCCAGCACTCCTATACAATGTCTAGCAGTTAGTAAATGTATGTTACCAACATTGTGCCCAGATACAGCATATGCAGCCTTTTCTAACAATATATTATTGTCATGCAGCACTGGCTTCCAGAAGTAAAGGGCTCTCGTGGCAGAGGTGCTGTTCTTTTTTCTCAGGAATTAACCACACTTCCGGTGAAAGCAGGTATTGGAAATTGCTTTTTATTCTATCTTTGTGGTAGTGTATTTCCTTAAAGTACATGACTCTGGAATGCTGAATGATAATAATGTAGCTGGACCAAAAGTGAAATTCTCAGTTGTCAGTTTTCTGAGATTAAGTGCATGTTTACAGCTTTTCAGACTTGAAAGTAGCTCTCCTCTTTTGTCTCAGGTTTAGCTGTGAAAGACCTGAGATTTCCTAATATAGATATTATCTTTACATAATAGCTTACATCACAAATTTTCCATCAAATGTGGTGAAGGCCTTGCATAGGGATACCTGGCTTCAGTGAGGTTTCCAGCACTTTATTCACTTAAATGGATTTCCAGCACAACCCATTCTGAAGCTCAGATGTTGTTAAGGACACACTTTAAGATATATATGTATTCTCAGTTCTCTCTTTGCTTTTTTTTTTTTTTTTTTTTTTTTCTTTAAACAAAGTTTTGAAATTGTAACAAATAGTCTGAGGTCCATCTGGAGACGGATTAACACTGTCTCTGGGATCAAGATGTCTTTATTGCTAGACAGCTGAAGGGAAATATATTTTGTCCATTTCACTGTGTCTGTGTTCCGTGCATATTATCAGAAGCACTCTTCTGAGCTGGAGGAATTAGCAGTGGCTTCTGCAAAGCATCAGCACTTCTCTATAGTCCCAGAGAGAGATGGTACTTCTTGATGCATCCTCTTCCAAGTAACAGTTTTGAAAGAAGCATCCCATTATCCTTTCAGCTGAGGAAACCAGAGTACTTTTCTATTTTCTGTGCCAAGACCTCGTTCCATCCATATTGCAAGCTGGCAACCCACAAAGAGCAGCTAGTGGAATATCCCATTAGCCAAATGTATTACTGAAATTAAATGCCCTACTCATGTATTAGCCTTCATGTAACAGAACACTTTGAGTTTCATCCCTTGCTGTCTGTGCTCATCATCAGCACTTTTCTGCTATCCAGTTCATTTTGTATTGTTTCAAATCCTAAATTTGAAGCATAACACCAGTGTTATTTTTGGACTGACAGAGCACCAGTGCATTGTAGAAGATCAATGGAAAGATTCTGGCAGTGAAGAAAGGAGCAACAGGGATTTGTGGTGCTGTCCTTTGTGCTTGGAATAGAGGCAGGAACGGAGGCTTTTGATGGGGGGAAAAACTGTGTGCTGCTTTTTGTCAGGCACAAGCAGTTTGCTGTTGAAGGCAGACGAGATTTGGTTTTTGTGCACCTCTTGAGCACTGTGAAAGTGGCTAACTGCTCTTTCATTCTGAAACTGAAAAGGAAGCACATCAGCTTGTGGTTCTGCTGCTGAAATCATGTGTTACAATGGCAATTCTTGTTTCTAAGTCCTGAAGATTATTTGATTTTGCTGATTGTGAGTTTGGAGCATCTGCAGGCTCAGGAAAATTTCAGTAGCATCTATCTGACATCAGTTTTTATGTCCTTCTTCATGACTATGGGATAAGTCTCTATAAAAAGAAGAATAGCTCTTCTTGTGCAGTTATATGGCAATTAAAAAAAGCAATTATTTGGAGGTTGATGGTAATGGCATTTAAGTGCATTTTCTACTTACCTGCTTACAGCTGCCTTGTAAAATGAGTGGTAGGCATTATAGTACATAGAAACCTTGTTGAAAATAGTATTACATCTGAAAATCAAATGACTTCTCAGAAGCCTACTCTTAGTACTACATTTTTACTCTAATAATTTTTGTGTCTTGAATTCTCACTGTCTGTTGGTTCAGAAGTAGGTGTGGTTGTTGTAACCTCATCCTGTCATTGCATTTTTTACAAGTATATTAAATATTATGTACATATTTATGCATGGGTGTTGTCAATAGATACTATGCACCATTAAAATTGAGAATACAGTTAAATGACTTGATAGATCAGGAAGGCATATAACATCTTGCAATGCTGATTTAAGTACCAGCCAGAAGAAGGGGCAGTGCTGATAAACAGTCTGAATGGTTAGGTTTAATTCTTTGTTAGGATAAAACAGAAGCACTGGATTCTGAATAATTTAATATTTAATGCATTCACTATGATGCTCCTCACTATTTCAGGCTTTTGAGCAAGCTTATATATACTACTAGCTGAATACAAGCTCACTCCATTGTTAGGAAATAATGTACTTAATATTTGAAGAAAGACCCATTCTTTATATTGGAACATTTTTTTCTTTCCCACCTGTGGTAGTACATGTTCTGTACTTCCACACTCAGCTCAGAATAATCTTTGCAACTGTTGTTATACAAACAAAGATATCTACTGTCATAGATTAGTCCTGACCTGACTTCATCATAGCACAGCTCCTGTCTTCAGATTAAATTCTTGCAGAGGCAGCTTAGGAGTTTGACTGAAGGAACCTGTTGTTTGCAACCCAGCCATGAAGAGCAGCATTTCATACTGACTAGCAAGAAGAGATTTATTCTGGACTTAGGAGATGTTACTTGTATGCATATTTTTGAAAATGGAAGGGAAATAAGTAGCCTTCTACCCCCTTCCCCCTGAAGCAAGGAAATTTGACAGCTGTGAATGGAACAGGCTGAAGCCATTTTGGAGATGGATGTTTAAGTTGTACAGCATGGATAGGATTCTTTAATAAGTATTCTCTCTCTCTTTTTTTTTTTTTTTTTTTTTCATTACATGAGGTTTTGCTTTTCTTGGATCACACAGATTCTTGTAAAAATGTAACAAGCTACTATTCTGAATATGCCAAATAAGAAACAGATGGATCTCTTTAAAGAATAGTCTATCAGTAATATTAATGGGATCTCATATTTAGGAACCAGGCACCTCCCTTTCCTCATGCCAGCCTTCTTGGACTGAAAAAAGAGGCTCTTCTAGCAATGACTTGCACATGGCAAAGGAGAAAAAGGAGGTTTTGGTAGCTACAAAATAAAGCACAGTATTTTTTCTCTTTTCACAGTGTATTTTAATGTGCTTGGCTATTGTGCACAAAGTTTACTGTGATGGACTGATTTAAACACAAGGCTTGACCCTGTTATCAATGCCTCTTTCACACCAGAATTCAACTGGTGTAACTCCATTGCCTCTGTGGAGTTAAGTGTGATCTGACTTAAGTGTGATCCTCCTGGATTACCATCGTGTAGAGCTATATTCATGTGACTAAGCAAGAGCCTTCTGAATGAAGAAAATTACAGTTGGTAGAGCATGTAACAGGATGTACATAATACTCCTTAGACAGCAATGCATTGTAGATTAGAGCTTTACTTCAGGTTTTGCATTATCTTTTTGCTTTAGCTGAAGTGGCCCTGTACCCTCCTGTTCTCTTGCCTTGTGACACCTTTCTCAATAAAGCATGCTTAGCTGTATGAGTGACCAAGTACCACGTGAATGGCCATCCTCTACTTCTTCATGAACAACAGCTTGGTATCACAAATAACATACATTTCTGTGCTATATACTAACAAAACTTGCCTTACCTGATATGCTGAAACTAAACCAGAATAACAGCTTCAGAAATGGCTGGAGTATGCCCTTTTGAGCTTTTTGGACTTGATGAGTGTACTTGGTGTGTCAAACCTTGGATTGCCTGTGAGACAGGCAAGTGGTTGAAGGCAAGTGCAAGACAGATTCTAGCATTCTTGAAGCCACCCCAACTGCTCCCAAGGATGTTATGGACAAAGCATGTGAGTTGCAAAAAAGATGAAGTTCAGAAAAATCAAATAATAAAGCTGAGATACTCCTTTACTTCTGTGATTTTCTTTTACTTGGGATATTTCCAAAGTTGGGTAGATGGGATGTACAGTACTTGTTTGTTGATGAAATGATAATTTAACCTTGATAAAGCAGATGCATACTGTTAATAAAAGAAACAAAGCTCACATTTAAAAGGGATATATAATACAGTAAACATCCCTTTGTACTGGCCTAGTTATTTTTATAAACTTGTGTGAGGCTGAGGTATTTGCCTTCCGAAGTAGAATTTTTGCAAGAGTCTGCAAGTCTTGTAATACCTTTTCCAGTATCTGTTGAGTGAGCCAAAGGTCTGTGGTCAAGTGGGCATCTCAGTTACAACACTGTTATTGAGCATCTAATACATTAGGCTTTAAGGCCTACAGATCTTTCTCTTCTTGAGCAAAACTGTTGAACATTTAATTTTCAACTTCATCCTAGTTCCAAGGAAAACACCAGAAAATCAATCCATGATGATGTCCATGAGTCTTGGGTGTCCATGATGTTTTGGTTTTAACTATTCAAAGTGATCAGGAATATATATATTTTTTTCATTTTATTTTAGAACAATCCAAAAACACAGGGAAAGAATATACATTTTCAAATTTTAACCCTATTTCCCTTGCAGTGCATTGGAAATTGCCTGAGTGTTTTGTATTTGGGGTTTTCTTCCTGTGACACCAAGTGTTAACTTGCATTTAGAAATCTTCCTGGAAGCATTCAAAATAGTTTGTCTTTACAGCAGATGAAGATTGCTTAAAGAACTGAGCCCCTGCCTGGAGGGGGTGCTTGAAGTTTCAGAATATATATAGTTTATTTTTGTCTTGAATTAGAACAGAGAGTAAAAAGTGCTTGCAGAAATCAAAAAATTTGAAATGTTTCTTTTTGATACTATCAGTTCAAATATAAGAAAACAAAAATCCTCTACTTTCAGAGAAGAAATGCTACATATTTGATGATGACAATATTAACGACCTTTGAAAATGCATTATAAACCCAAGACAATGTCAACATGGGTATTAGTGGTGGATAAGTTTGTTTAAATAGCATTTAAAGCAGCTTATTCATGACACACAATCTTCTGGATGTTTAGAAATGTCTTATTATATTATTATGCTTAGAGCTTACAGTTATTATACTTAGGGCTGACCTGTTGCTCATTTAGCTGGAACTGAGAAGTTGTCCTTGCAGTCTATCTTATTTACTTGGAAGGAAGAAAGACTGGCAAAAAGTAGCATTGCTGATAACTTTGCTTCCAGTGAGGAGGCACCGATAATGTCTGGGTAACCATTCAAAGCATTAGGCCTTCTCCATCAGAATGATGTTACGTACCAACATGTTCCACTGTCAACTGTAGCCAAAAGAATCCTAGTTTAGTTTCTCTGAACAATGTTGGTAGACTGTGTTGGATTTTTTGTTGTTTTGTTTTTGGTTGGGTTTTGTTTGTTTGTTTGTTTGCTTGTGTGTGTGTGTGCAAAAGCACAATGCTGGCCACACTTCTTCATAGGGTAGTCATTAGTTGTTTGATTAGCATTGTTCTGAAATATGCTTTTCCAGCCAAAGCCTAACAACCTTCCCCTCAGTCCCCCTCTGTGAAAACTATGCTAAAACTCTGTAAGAAACAATGAAGTTTTACAATAATGTAGTGAGCGCACTTCTGTTCTTCAGTTGTGCCTGTACAATAAGGGGAAATCTGCAAAGGGATTAATATCCTCATCCCCCACTAGATTCAAGAAGCACCAGAGTTTATTTAGTCTTTAATATCTCTTTCTAAGAACTTTCCATTCTGAATTATCAAGATGGCCTTACCAAAATGCTCTCTTCCAGCAATGAGGAAGTGTATTATATTGTAAACAAAAGACACTATGCTGTGCTGATTTGCAGAAGTCCAGGTTTTTCCATGGCTCTGAGAAAACTGATGTATATAAGGAACTAGGTATGTTTTGATGGGAATTTTTGGTATTAAAAACAAGACATAGGTCCAGCTCTCAAACTGAAGAGGCTTGGTGCTGCAGCAAGAGCTTGGTACTGAGACATGTCTGAATCTGAGCTTCAGTAGTGTGTGGTGGAAGATGTGTTCCTTTGCTTTATGAGTTTGGGGTTGATTAGTGTGAGTGATTGCCTCTGTGGCCCAATTTTCTGTTTCCAAGGTCAGCACAAGAGGAAAACCAGGAATAGACAGGACTAATGCCTTCTACAGATTATGTAGTATATTAGTATTGAGACTTCCCTGCTTTTTCAGTCTGTGTTACAGAGGTACTAACCATCATCAACAGCAGAGGACCCAAGAATTACAGAATACTCCTTACCATTTCTTTAACACTTGGGCATCTCTCCAGATCTGCAGAATACAAAGCTTTCTACAAATGGTGGATAAAAACATAGGTATGAATCTATTATACTCTGAATTTTTAATCATATCAGGTGAAGATTAAGGGGGAAAATATAAAGAAAATGTATCCAGTAAAGTTTGATTCTGTGCTTCAAGGCTGAGAATACTGAAAGATGTGCATGACAACCTACTCTGTATGTGCTAAAGCAGTAAGCTCTGTGCTCGTGGCATTGAGCATGCAATTTTCACTCAGCTACAGAAGGTAGCAATTCCTGACTTCTCTCTATGGACAAGACTTGATATCATGAGGTTAAGGGTTGCAGCCTATTGAGAAGTATGGGAAGCTGTAAAAGGTAGTTGCCCAAGCTATCTGCGAAACAGTGATACGTGAAGGGCAGAGGTGGCCTATATGGTTTACCCTATCTGTTCCACGGGAACTGAAATTATGCATGTCTCCATTCTTTCTGTTGTAGACCTGGTGAGGTTTTCTATTAACAGGGGAGGGTTTTTTTTCTCCATCAATCTGTGAGCCATTTCAAAACAGTTCTGCTCTTTCTCTTTCCTTCAGTGATGGCAGGTAGGGTAGAATGAGTGCTGTATGAGCTTCAGTAACTTGTTCATAGCTATGGAAAGTTGTATAGAGGGGACTATGCCACTGTGGGTGTGGCACTTAGAGCGATGGTCTAGCTGATGTGGTGGTCTTAGGTCATAGGTTGGACTAGATGATCTTAGAGCTCTTTTCCAGCCTCAATAATTTTGTGATTCTGTGGTTAGCTAAAATTGTCAGTGACCATGATATACATGACATCTTGTTTAAGATTGAAAAGGTATATCTTCTTCATGAAGTTAAAGAGGCTTATTTCTGCTGAAATTCTGCACAGATGGAAAATGATGGCTGCCTTCCCTGTTGCTGAGAAATGCTTGCAAACACTGATAACTGATCTTGCAGTACTCACTTCAGTGCCAGTATCTTACTCATGTGTCCTGTGTTGGCAGTCACAGACAATTATTTTAGCTGGAAAGCTAGGGCAGCACGCATGAGGTGTCTGGTTTTGTGGTTAGAACCTGGGTTTGGGCTTGTTGCAGTATTAGTAATCTTTTGAATCTGCTAAACTGAAAACTTAACCAGCTAGGATCTGGAAGTGAAAGACAATGTGCCATCAAGGTTTCACTGTGGTGCTGCATGAAGCAGGTAAAACAGGGAGCTTTCAACATGTAGTTCGGTTGGTTATAGGGTGTGTGTGGGGAAAGTCACAACTATTTATGGAGCATCACTAAGCTTGAGGAGTTTCCCTGATTTAAAAAACATTAAATAAGAGTGATATATATATTCACAATCCTGTAAATATGTTTTCTTTCTTGTTTCTGCCTGGATAGATTGCCCTGACCCATCTAGATTGTAATGTATGCTTTTGTCTGCCTTTGTCTCTGAGTTGCACTTGATCTTTCTAGAAGTACACAGGACCTAGATATCAGGACCTGTGGTCCTCCATGCCCTGGACATCTATCATATTCCTGCCTGAAAACTTTGTCTGTCCTTGGATATCTGCCATGCCAGCCTGCTTCCTGCATGTGCCCATAAATTGAGAGATCTGTGTGACCCATGCTCCTGGATTACACACGACTAAGCTCCAAATCCTTTAAGGCATAGCATTGTTTTGGCTTGTGCTCCTGCATGTAACCTTTGGTGCCTGTGATTTGGTCTGATAGAGGCCTGGGATCCTGATGGTCTACATGGCATATACTGCACCTAAGTGACCAAGTTAGACATGCTACTCTGATCCAAATCCTTGATCCACAAGAAAAGGAGATTCTCTTGGGACCACTCTTGTAGTGAGGAAGTTCACACCTTGTACGTTGCAGCTTATAGTGGTCACAGAGATGAAGGCATAAATGTGGCCATAAGAAGGGTCCTGTACCTGGGCCAGGGCAACCAGAGATATGAATACATGCTGGGGCAAGACATGCTAGAGAGCAGCCCTGTGGAAAAAGACCTGGGGATACTAGTGGATCAAAAAGGCTTGAAAGAGTCCAGCGCAGAGCCACAAAGGTGATGGAGTGGAACATCTCCCTTTTGAGGAAAGGCTGAGGGAGCTGGGTCTCTTTAGCTTGGAGAAAAGGAGACTGAGGGGTGACCTCATCAATGTTTACAAATACGTAAAGGGTGAGTGTCAAGAAGATGGAGTTAAGCTTTTTTCAGTGATGACCAGTGACAGGACAAGGAGTAATGGATACAAATTGGAGCATAAGAGGTTTAAGGTGAATATCAGAAAAAAATTTTTTACTGTGAGAGTGACAGAGCACTGGAACAGGCTGCCCAGAGAGGTTGTGGAATCTCCTTCTCTGGAGACATTCAAAACCCGCCTGGACGCCTTCCTGTGTGATGTACTCTGGGTGACCCTGCTCTGGTGGGGGGGTTGGACTAGATGATCTTTCGAGGTCCCTTCCAACCCCTATGATTCTATGATTCTATGAAAAGCTGGACATCAGCCACTGATGTGCAATTGCAGCCCAGAAGGCCAACTGCATCCTAGACTGCATCAAAAGAAGTGCCACCAGCAGACTGAGAGGTGATTCAGCCCCCTACTCTGCCCTGGTGAGACCTCACCTGGAGTACTGCATCCAGCTCTGGTGCCCCCAATGTGGATAGATGTGGACTTGTTGGAGCATGTCCAGAGGAGGGCAACAAAAATGATCACAGGGCTGGAGCACCTCTCCGATGAAGACAGGCTAAGAGACAGGGGTTATTCAGCCTGAAGAAGAAAAGACTCTGGGAGGACCTTATAGCAGCCTTCAAATACCTGAAAGAGGCCTATAAGAAGGCTGGGGAAGACCTGTTCACAAGGGCATGTGACGATAGGACAAGGGGTAATGGTTTCGAGCTAGAGAAGTGTAGACTTAGGTTGGACATTAGGAAAAAGTTCTTTAACATGAAGGTGGTGGATCACTGGAAGAGGTTACCTAGAGAGATGGTGGAGACCCCATCCGTGGAGACATACAAAGTCAGACTTGATGGGTTTCTGAGCAATCTGTTCTAGTGTGAGATATCCCTGCGTATTGTAATGATGTTGGACTAGATGACCTTTAGAGGTCCCTTCCAAGCCAAGGCATGATACTATGATTCTATGATTCTTTCTCTGCAAGGAATAGTAGGAAAGGGGCCTTGAATTCACTTAAAAAGGAAGCAGAACATCCAGAGGCATAATTTCAAAATCTTTCATGTTTGGAGAAGGAGAAGGAAAACCTCCAGCTGGGTGCAAAGGAAATTCATGGCACAGTGAAGTACACAGATGATCACAGTTTTTTCCAGAAGAAATGGGTGTTCTGACTTAATCTTAGATTTAGACTGAGTTCAGTCTGAGCGGCCAGAGCCAATCTTTGCTCTGTTATGGATCAGTGACCATTTTTAGGTGTTTTTACTTAGGTTTCTGTAATTTTCTGAATCAGACAGTATGAAGTTATCTGTTTATGAACACTTTTCTCACACAAATCTTTTCAGCAGCACATGAGCTTGTCAATCTGGGCAGAGATAACTGTTGTGATGTCAAAAAGGCACAGCTTTACTAGGCTCTGTCAAAATGGGAAGGGATTTTTTTCCAGCTAATTAGTACTGAAGAAAAAAAGCAAAGACCATGTCTTTCTGAAACACAGCACACCATGTACTTCTTATAAGGATAATACGTGTGCCGAGTGTCACATTTCAAACTTCAGCTATTTTTGCTCTTGTATTATTCAAAACCAAGTATGGTTAGAATTTCATTACAATGGGAAAAGTGTGTGTGTGTAAGTTTGTTTCCCACTATTCCATAGCACAAAAGCTGTTGGGTATTTGCTCCCATTTTAGCAAGATGTACTGGTATTGTGTTTTGTTTTGGTTTTTTACCCTAAAGTATTTTAAAAATCAGCTTCAAAAGTGGATAAATGTGAAACCAAAAGGCTGAGGAAGAAAATATTTTTCAACTTTAACTAGTTTAACTAGCTATTACTGTGACAATTGGCTGAATTATTTAGCTAAGGATCTCAAAGTACATAAAATTAAAGATACAATTAGTGTATGTATTTCTGAGGGTTCAACTGAGATCAAGCTGTTATGTGATGTAGTATGTTACTTCTGTAAGTAGCTTTGTGGCTTCTGTGTTTTGCTGCAGGAATCTTTTTGTGGCTGGATATGAGGTGTTTTAGGACTCTCCTATGTTATTCCAACCACATCATGTAGGGTGAAAGGGTTAGTGTACATGTCTAATTTGACAAGATAGATGAAGTGAAGGAGCCAGTCTTTATTGTTGAGATAGGGAAATGGGGTGAAGGAGACATATGCCAAAGATCAGGTAGATTAAATTTAAGAACTGAGGCCGTGTCTTACAATTCCCTTAATGATAAGAGAAAGCATTTCTTTTTGGTTATGGCAAACACAGGTAGTGTGGTGTACTGAAGTAATATCTGGTAAGGTCTTTTGGAATTCCCCTCTCTTCTCCCCTGCCTGTTCACAGCAGAATGTATTTTCACTAACAATGATTCTGCAGTGCTTTTGTACTATATGTCCAGGAAGCTGAATGACTGTCTGGGGACCTTTTAACTAGATCTATAAAAAGTCTGTGTCAATAAAATCCTGTCAGATCTATCCTTCAGTACTGTGATTACAGAAGAGGAAAAAGAAAGGCATTGCTCAATGTGACTGCAATATTCCAGTGTGTAATCTTGTCCCATGTGGCCATGTTTCCTCAGATAAGAAAAATTGCTGCTCTGGTGTCAGTGTGGATGGGGTCACTGAATGGGAACAGGACCGTTTTCATTTTTTTCACAATGGACAGTTGTTTTGTGTGTTTTCCTGACTGGATAAACTATGTCCATGGTTACTGAGCAAAGTTTATTTCTGTAGGAAATAGGTAACCATGTTTGTGCAGTGGGGGTATCAGAACACAGAGGATTTGAAAGGAAGGGTGCAGAGGTCATCAGCAGAGGGGATATGATGAGGAAATGCAATGAGATATATCATGTGGATTCTGGCATATACTTCATGGGATGCTTCCTTTCAAGCACTGGTGAGCAAGAGAGGCTGATAGAAGCTCTTTGATAACACAGCAGAAGGGTAAAGTCATTTCAGGGCCAGCTCTTCACCTTCTATAAAATAGTGCAGCTGATTTATGCCCACAGAGGATTTGGCTTGAAGCTTTAATTGCTTTTTTGGCTAAGTTCTCCTTTGCTTATGTGTGCTCAGACTATCCAAAGAGTGTGAAATGTTATATTTCACCTAAACCTGTTGCTCCTGCCACACTATTTGTTCATTATGTTCTCTTGAAGAATTGCTGCAGAATAACTTTATTTCGTAGCTCAAATAAAACATGTGTCCAGAACTACAGATGGCTTTGTGAATGGCAACAGTGTTTCTAGATTGTCCTTCCTTGTTAAGTGACCCGTGGAATGCTGACAGGCTGTAACTGTAGCATTAATCTTACCAGATAATTTATGTTATTGCTACACTATTTGTAACTTGTGTTTCCACATTCATCTTTAGGTTTCCAGGTATAAGGTGTGCTGTGACCTTGTGGAACATTGGTACCCAGAGCACCAATTAAACTGAGTACAGCTCATGTAGGCATGAGTGCAAAGCTGAGTGCAGTAGAGAGTGAGAAGTATTGCTCAGAGTAGACTCAAGATCCTGCCCAAAAACCAGAACAGAAATTCAGGCACTTGGTTTCTGCTGAGTGCTATGCTGTTATCCTACTTAAGTTTAGGACCTGAGGCTCTTCCAAATTAACATCTACTTCAATTGAATTTACTCTTGAATACTGTGTAGCTCTTACAAGGAGAAAGTGATGGTAGCTTCACAAAGGATTTACAGTATAAAATAACAACAAATAGTGGACAGCAAGAGAGACATATTTAAATAACTTTTGCAAGTGTTCTGGTTTGGTGGGTTTTTTTGATAGCGGGGAGAGGGCCACAGGAGTGGCTCCGGTAAGAGGCTGAGAAGCTCCCCCTACTTCCAAAACCCAACCAAAAATCCATTAGAGGGACAATAAATGCGCCTCAGCGATTAACATACGAAAGAACAGCTATAACACCTGAGTAGAGAGGTACTTGGGAGAAGAAGAGCTGTGTTGGAAGAGAAGAGCGGTGCTGGTGGTTGGTGAGGAAGAAGGGGAAGAAGGTACCCAAGCAGAAGTTTCCTTGCAACCCATGGTGAGATGGCAGCTGTCCCCCTGCACTCATGGAGGAACGTGGTGGAACATTCCCTGAAGGTAGCAGGAGGGGTGAACTTGGCCAGTGGACTTGGATTTTGTGACCAGTGGATTTGCTGCCTGTGGACTCTGATTATGCATCTTTGGAAGACCCTGGCACCAGGGGAGTTTATTCCTGAAGCAGCCCATGACTCTGTGGGAAGCCCAGGCCGGAGCAGCTCCAGACCTCATGGGAAGGACTCATGAAGGAGAAGTTTGTGGAGGACTCTGTCCCATGGGAAGCAGGGCAGGACTGTAAGGAATTCTTCTTCCTGAGGAGGAAGGAGCAGCAGGAACCACCAGCCTGTGAACTGACTCTAAACCCCATCCCCTGTCCTCCTGTGCTGCTGGGGGTAAGGAGGGAAAGAAACCGGGAACGAAGGGATTTGGGCCCGGGAAGAAGGGAGGAGTGGGGGTAACGTGTTTAAGCCATGCTCTTTGTGTCGTCTGTGTCCTGTGTGTGTTTGATTAATGTGAAATTAAATTATTATTTTTTCCCCAGGTTGAGTCTGTTTTGCCCGGGACCTTAATCGGTGAAGAACCCTCCTTGCCCTTTGTCTTGACCCAGGAGCTTTGTCCTCCTCATTCCAGAGTGTGTGTATGTGTGCTGGGGGAGTTGAGTGAGCGGCCATGTGGCTGCTCCTTTGTTGTCTGTTGTTCCAAACCACAACAGCAAGTAAGAATCAAATACATGAAGATGGAATGATTTACATAGAATCATGCTAAAAAATGTGAAATGTGGAGTTAAACTGAAATTTCAGGACAGGACCTTAAGGTCATGATGCAGACTACTTTTGTTTCACTGTTGCTTTGTACTTATGTACAAAAGGTATTGATATTTTGTTTATACTTGAATCATAGTCAAATACTCATGGTAGAAAAAATGGCTGTGGCAAATTCAGGTGTGACTGTATCCCTGGCTGTTTGTTACTATATTTCTGAGCGAGGTGGTGGAATGAGATGCAAGAAAGTACCTCATCTGCCTCAGTGCAGAAACCATTTGTGTCTGGTTTAGCAGGGAGCTGGTTACCTACAAGTATGGAGGGTAACCTATGGATGATGTTCTGGTGGAGAAAGTAAAAAAAAACATTCATTGAGACCATTTCCATTATAATATATACTATCATCTTGTACAATAGCCTAGAAAAAATTGTACTCATTAGAAGACTCATCATTACATTCCTCATATCCTCCAAAGGATGTCAAAATTTTTAGATCTTTGAAGTCTCACTAGAGGTGGTTAGAAAGGAGTGAAATTGAGCATTGCACTGCACTCATAGTAAAAGATAATTTTTGCATGGGTAACATACCTGTCTAAACTGTAGCAGATTTTTCATGTTACCTTTTCTCTCATCAGCTGTGTATTCTTGGTACTGGGAAGCTGAATGCAATCTAATACTCAACAGTTTGTGTGGCACAATCAATCTGCTGCTCTTACAGCCATAATAATGCCTTCTAGTCACAGCATGTTTTGATGCAGCACAAGAAGGACAGTTGTCCTCACAAGCATGCCTGAGGTGCTGCTGTGGCCTGAATGAAAGAAAGTGAAATAAGGTATTAGAGTAACTTTTTGGTTCATCTGAGAGAACCGGACAGATTGGAGCTTCCATTTCAGTGGTAAGTATTTTGTTTGATTGACACTCTGAGGGGCAAAGTCAGCTGAAGCTGAAAGCATTGGTGTAGCAGCTGGAAGTTCACATAATATAATTTTTGGGATTAATACTCAAGAATAACCCTTTTTTTGGTGCCTGCAAAATTCAAAGAGGAAAACATTTTTATATTCTGAGAAACACTATATTATATTGCAGAACTGAAGTTGCAGAAACTACAAGAGGAGAATAAATAGCGTATTTTTTCCAAGATCTCTATTAGGAATACTCTGAGTTAAATCCATGCTAGAAATTGAAGTATGCTTTTTGGTTTGAATCTTTAAATGATCTAATGCACATGGCTCAGTTTTTATTCACTATGTACAGGACAAGGTATATAATCAAGTAATGAGTGAGAGGATAAGATTTTGAAATCTTTGGCTTGTTTTTTTGGCATTTAACTGGAAGAACAATAGGATAGGAATCACCTTCAGATGGTATTTCAAAAAAGAATAGGGTTATATCATGCTGTCAACTCTGCCAGCTTTATTTACCTAACTGTTCAGCTGATATCACTGATATCTCAACAGGGCTATTCACTTGGGAAAGGAGGGGTTAGGCAAGCAATTATTGGCAGAAGTAACTTAAATTTAACTTGTTTGTCCCTACGTAATGAAATATATTCCTCTTTAAAAAAAAAGGTCCATCTTCTGACTCATTTTCTCATTCTCAATGGTATTGTACTCTAACTCTAGTAAGGTACTTAGCAGTGAAACACAAACAAAAGTAAATAATGAATTAATCTCATAGTTTAGCTGTCTAAAAGTTGCACCTATCTGAAGTGGTTGCTTTGGCTACTTCTAAAATGGAGGCAAAGTAATAGGTTCTCAGTCAAAGCTGTTCATCCCGTTGTAGGAATACCTAGGTGAATAAACTAAGGTTTGTTCACCCTTTAGTTAGTGAAGGCTACATTAGATGAGCTCCACTACAGACATGATAGAATTTAATCTTCTGTTTGCAAGACTGGTCGTATTTTTATATATTGACCTTTGTAGGTGGAGCTGAAGTAAATTAAGATGGCATTCTAGTATTCAAAAATAGCCTGTGAATCATTACAGTACATTATGTATTCTGAGAAACCTACATTCTCCCAGCCATTAAAAATAATATGATTTTTATTGTCTAAACTAGCAATCATTTGTTACAATTTTTATAGTATGCAGCAGACTTGTTCCTGCTCAACAGCTTTCTGAGCAGTTATTTACTGTGCCGCAAAGTGGGATGCAAGCCAGCAACATGAACAACATAAAATAACAATAGTGGATATTAATCTATCAGGTGCACACCTTCAGCTCAAATATTTAATGTATGTACTGCTTTTGGTCCTGCAGTGCACAAAGAACCTTTTGTCCAGACAGCCAATAGAAGTAATGGAGAATCACTTCATATTTTCTGCAGAAGGTACTGAGATTAGCCAGAGCAGAAAAATACCAAAATGTCAGTCCTGATTATGCAAACATTAATTCAGAACAAAGATTTTTCTTTTATAGCAGTATTTTTTTTTAACAATTACACTGTTTCTGAGAAATAAGAGATACAGTCTTAAACAGACTTCTGCACCAATTTCCACAGTCTCTTGGCCATGTATTCAAGGTGAATCTGTCAGCTGGGAATTACTGAGCCCAGCAAAGACAAAGTGATTTTAAGCATGATAGAGCTATGCAACCAGAAGTGCAGCCGCAGAATTAATACACCTGATGTTCTATGATCTGTTCTATGATCTGAAAGGATTAATTATAAAATGGGTTAGAAAGGGTTAGTTATAAAAGTCTTACAGTGCTGACTGTGATGAATATGCTGCTCCAGTGATACTTGTGCTGAGGGAAGTGTTTTTTTCACCAGATCTCTCTTCTCAGTGAACCTTGCTCACAGTCAAGTGGCTGAGAGTAACAAAGCACTTGCTTTTCATGAAATATACCAGTTTTATAAAGTTCCTTTTTTAACATCTCTCCAGCCAACTTTGTGCTTGGAACACGACAAAGTCCCCTCTTCAGTAGGCCCCCCATGTCTGACAGATGAGGCTACCCCAGGGTTCTTCAGCGCTGCATTACTTATGTTCAATTTATTTGCAGAACTTCAGTCCCCTGTTTTATAATGTCAGTAGGTCCAGCTTTCAGCAGACTGTTGGTTCTTTAGATGTCTTAAATGGAACAATGCATTATTCATACACCATAATATGAATTCATGGCCATTTCCGCAAAGGAAATTACTTTTACCTACTTCTAAGACTTCTCCCATTGAAGAAAATTAAATGAAGCACTCAGGGATGTTTTTAATTGCTTACAACTCAGTTGAGAAACTTCTAAGAATGAGTTTCTTTTTGTAATGTAACTTTAGAGCTCATTCATGGAATGTAATTATGCTGTATGATGGACTGAGAAGGGTAAGTGGAGAGCTAAATAAGATGGAGATGACAAAATAATGGTAATAAAAATAATAGTGCTTGGGTTATGTGATACTTCCTCACAGTGCCCATCACCACACTGTCACTGTCTTTGAATATGAATGTAGCCTTATGGCTTCTTCCTGTAGCATATATTTAGTAGATGGTATGCTTTGTCTCTCTTCTGGACTTTATTGTGCAAATGACTTGGCTGCATGTTTTGGAGCTCTTTGGAGAGGTCACAGTGAGAAGGCATTTTGTCCTCTCTGTGAAGTGACTGCAGACCTGGGTCCTTGGTGTCAGTGTGCTACCCCTCTCATCTATGAGAGGAGTTATTTTCGGTTATGGAGACTAGCCATGGTCCTGCTCTTTCCCTGCTTGGGGGCTTAGTTGGAGTCTGAGGTGAAGCCTCCAAAGAGCTGTAAAGGCTGCTGAGTGCAGACCCATCTGTCTAACACCATGGTGACCCAGATAAGGCACTGAAGTTGTTTACCACTAATGAAACCTCCATGACTTTTTCAATAGCAGTGTTAGAAAAGGCTTTTATAGATTCTTTAACACAAAGCAAACACATTTTATCAGTCACATGAATGAATGTGTTTGACTGTCTAAATTGCTGTATGGTGCTAGGGCTGTTCCTGTTAATCTGTAACTAGGAGGCTGGCTGGAGAAGAATCACTTTGCCACCTCAGTTAAGTGTTCACTGGGGCCTGCAGAGGAGGGGAACAGCCCACACATTCGTAGTAACTAATGGAGGTGGCTGAGGTATAGTTTCAAAGAGAGAGCAGGAGTACTTCTGAACATGAGATGTAGGGAGGAAAGGCTTATTACTGAACATTTTCTTTTCTGAGTGAAAACTTTCTCTGTAACTTAAGAAACCAGACTGCATGTGCTTTCCAGACTCCCTGGTTTTGTCTAGTGAGACAGATCCAGCCTTTCCCACTCTTCTGTTTCTCTTTTCCCACCCTATTCCAGATGTGCAGGCCTGCATGAACCAGCAGGATTCCAATTATAATGATACTTTCCCATTCACTATTCATCCAGTTTTTTCTTGATGTGAAAATGAAATGTGACCCAAAATAACCCAGCTGGGGGACGACGACAACTCTATCATTACGTACATGCAATTTATTTTTCCAGAGTGTTTCTTTTTTTCTTTTTTTCTTCCAAGTTCTAAAACAGAACAAAAACCCCTCAAACAAGAAGAACAAGAAAATGGATGTATACAGAAGACTCTTACTCAAACCAATGGCATCTGAGGACAGGAATTCTCTCCTAGATGGAACAAATGAGCAAGACTCTGATACATAATGATTACTAATTAATAAAAACAATATCAAGACCCATAGTGATGAGACTTAGAAAAATTACTTCTGCAAACAATACCAGCATTCTTGCTAGGAGGATACAGATGAATAATAAGAAATATAGAGAGCAAAATCTCTGACACTAATTCCTGGAACAAATTTTTGTTCAATATCAGCTTTTCTGGGATTACTGAAATATGAAATAGTATATAATAACTGAAAACTAAATGTTATAGTATGTACACCGCTTTTAATGCTGACTTGGGGATTGTAATGCTGTTCTATTTTTCTTTTCCAGGTAAGTTGTGAGAGCAAAAAGAACGTGCTGCATTTTGTTGTGCAGTTGTACATCAGAATTGGGATGTGTGGCATTTTACAAGCTAAACAAACAATATCCAGAGGCAAGCTCAAGTGTAAATCAGGAGTGTAAGATTCTCTCAGCTCCTCCCCACTTTCCAAAAAAAAAAAAGAAAAAAGAAAAAAAAAAAAAAAAGAAGAGCAGTTTTTAAGGAGTGAGCCATTGTATTTTGAGTCTGGAAGGAGGCTGAAACAGGGTATGAGGACTTAAAAAGAAAGGCTAGAAAGGTTTGGGAGAAGATGCAGCCAGCGATCATGTATCTCCAGAAAAAATGGAATTGATAATTTAGAAAGCACAGCTGGGTTTCTTTGGCTTTCCTTTGCTTTTATCTGAAAAATGTCTCAACAGTGCTTTCCTACAACAGCATTTTGAGTTTTGTTCAAGACAAAATATTTATAAAACTTGTTATAAGAGAGTCAGTAAATAAGTTGATTTGATTTTTGTTGCTAAACAATCCAAAGTTAGAGGAGTTTTGTTAACTGAGTTACAAACTGTGACAATGAAATTCATCAGGATAAAGAAGAATGTGCTGAACTATTATGAAGGAAATGTTTTAAAAATGAGCTGTTTCCAGTGACTTTGGCTTTCAGGTGTGGCAAACACCTGTCCCCTGCCAGATCTAATTGCTAGTATCAAGGTCAATGCAAAAGTTTCAGGAGAACCAGAGGAGAAAGTTGTGTCCTGATGTAAAGCCCAATGGATCCAGCCAGTCTCTGAAAACAAGGTGCTCCAGGCAAAGTTCTCAACCTGATTACCCCATTTCTGCACCACAGGAGATCCTGCCCCTTAAACAACAAGATTAAAGCTCTGATCAACAAAATGGTCACATATCCAGTAAGTTAAAAATGTAACAGTTTTAGATACTTTAGTCACATTCCTCTTTCCATCCCCATAGCTTCTTCCCCATAGTTTTTAATGATTGCAACTAGCCTTACTAAGGAATAGTTAGTACCTCTGAAACATGGAGTCCCTAATTACTGTATCCTTCCAGGAACATGCAGGGTGTAACTGTGCAACAGTGGTGGAAGGTGAGGATGCTTTTTCCTTTTTCTTCACCCTTGACATTTACTTAGTCACATACATACTACTTTCAAATCCTATTTCTCATACATTTGGAATAAAAGACACTATAAACTTATGATAGGGGAAAATCATGTAGTTGGCTGCCTATCTATAGACCCGTTAACAAGTTACTAGACATTGTAACAGAAGTGGCATGTTTTGTAATAATTTTGAATACAGGACTGTAGGTTCCAAATAACTTAATATTTTTAAAGCTTTATTGTATAATTAACATTATTTTTCTCTAGAATATTTTCTTTGTAAAACACTAGTGTATAGCTGGAATTTTCTTATGCTTCTCTGCTTGGCTAGTATCATTGCTTGAATTAATGGTAATCTGTGCCTTTAGCAGTTAAATGACCAGATTTTTGCAGAAGACCATGCTCTGAGCACAAGAGAGACATACCAAATCATAGACATTCTCATGGGCATCCATAAATCATTTAAGTAGATTTGTTTGAAATTTAGCTCTTTACCATTAACACAAAAAACTGGACTCAGAAGTGGATATTTATGTGAAAATTCTTGCTTAAACCAAAGGAAATATTCTAGCACAGGGCTAATCTATTAAACCCCCCCCAGTTATTCAAGGAATTGCATAGCAAAATATGCCTCATGAATTCAGAGCAGCCAGAAGAGCTGCCTGTTGCTAGTACTTCTCAATGGAACCTGATATTTTTATTTATTTATTTATTTGATTAGGAAATTAATATAAAGCTGAGACATAGGTGAGAACAGAAAATTACAAAGGAAGTCTATTGCATCCTTGGGACTGGAGCCTCCGTCTCCTGATACATATTCTTTTCCTGTGCTGGCAACTACCAGCCAAGGAGTTCCTTTCACAGTGATGCTGAGCTATCATTGGAATGAAAATAAGATACGTTCTTTTTCATTCATCCCACTGAAAACTTTCTTTCAAAATTAAATAGTGGAACTTCTGGGATGGTTTCAAACTGGTGAAATTCCACTGAGGTCACAAGTTTTTGATGGCTGACAGCTGGTGGGATAGGATAAGAATCAGGCTCAGAAATTTTGCTTTAGAAGCCTGGTTAAAAAAAATAAGTCACTTTAAAAAAGGCTGAGCACTGGCCTGTGCACTTGATAAGATTTTAAACAATTAGGCAACCAGCAATGGCTTCTGATCCCATGGAAATGGCTGTAGAAAAAGAAGGCCTTCCTCCAGTGAAAAGTGATTCGTTTAAAGCATTCTGTCCCATATTTGTGAGTTTGATGGCGGTTTCCATGGGGATGGGAGTAGAGGATTGCTGCAAATGGCACAGATGGAGGTTAAAAGATGTAAATTATATTTCAACAGCACCTGAAAATGTATTCATTTTGGAGGACGAGAAGGAAAAGGCAACAAAATGTTTTTCCCATTTTTCCATCTGTAATTCATCTCTGATAAGCGATGCAACTAGTCAGAATAAAATCATATGATCTTTCTGTCCTCTCATTCATAGTTCTGCAATGTAGTAATACTTACTGCATTGAGAACATGATGACCAGGGGTGTCAAGTATGTTCAAAAGTAGATATTATTATGCTTATTTTATAAATCGCACAACCAAGTCAGAAAAAAGGCTAAGTGGCCAAAAGACCAGAGATCAGGAATATTGCGGGAAAATCACTCTCTGTTTGTTTCTGAGGCCCTGCCTATGTGACTGTACAACTCAAATAATGATTTTTTTTTCAGGATTCCAACCTCAGGGCACTGGTGGGACCAAGAGGTCCCAGTGTCCCTGCCTGGCCCATGAGGCTCCCCTCGCTCTGCCAGGAGCCCAGAGCCCTGTGTCAGCACCCCAGGCTGCCAGCACCTGCCCCCCAGAAATGCTGCAGCAGGGCTGGGCTTCAGGTCCCCATGGCCCTGCCCTGCGCAGCCCTGGCCCAGCTCCAGGCCCACCTTCAGGACCATGACTGGCCTCAGCCTGTCCTCTTCCCCAGGGAGCTGCCTGATGCGTGAGGCTGGAGCTGCCCTAGTGCCCCCAAGCTGCTCACTCCTGGCTGGGGCAGTGGATTGTGTCCTGGCTGCCAGACCCTGCCGGGGGCATCCTCCTGGAGAGCTGCCAGTCCAGGCACCACACGGAGCCCCAGCAGGGGCTGATGGCCCTGGACTGGGCTGAGGTGGAGTCCTGGGCCACGGGCAGGGTGGGGGAGGCCCCCATCTCTGCTGGGGAGAGGCAGGGCTGCAGGTGACCTCAGAGCCTGGCTCCCCACTGCCAACCAGTAACTAGCACAAGAGTGTTCTCAGGAATTTATTTTTAAAGCTTTTCATCTCTGGCAGTCCGAAATGGAAAGGGAAATTTTGCAGCTTCTGCAAATGACCTCAAATTGAGTGCTGCACCATTGTGGCTTTCTAACATCTCACCTGTCTGTGATGCGGAGAAATTATGGCACTCGAATCCGGTGCTCTGTCTGTTTCAGCTGGTGGTTGGGCCTGAAACCTGAAGGGTTTGAATTACTCATGCTTTGATAATTTCTGCACTCAGCCAAACAGATACCTAAAGTGGTATTTTGGAAAGGAAGAGGGGGGGATTTGGGAGGTGAGGAAATGTGTACCACTCTCACAGATCCAAGCTGAGAAAAAGTCTTTTTGTCACCCTTCTTTGTTTTTCTCGTTGGTAACATTGAGGACATAGTTTGTGACTGTGAACTGGGAAGTATCTGCATGGAGATTAAAATCTCTTCAAGAGATTCATGACATGAAAAAAAATTGCTATGTGGATTGCTCATGGAAAATCTAATTTTAAACAGTATTACTTAGCTGTGATTTGTTGGAGAGCTGCACAGCATCATTCCTCTAGTCTGATGTGATGAATATTGAGGTGGTTCTATGTATTCCATACCAGCTCATAATTTCCTATGAAGGACATAGGATGCACTGAAGAACAGATATACTGGACTTTGTTTAATGTTGTCTCAGTACTGCATTGTGCAAACACAATGTTTTTTTGCCTATAAATATTTGTGACAAATATATAATTCAAGTATTATTAGTTCTAGTTTCTTTAAAATATATATATATTTGTTAATCATAATACATTTCAGTTTATCTTTGATCTTTTACATTGTACTGTGGAATTCTTTACAGTTAGCGCTGAAATTAATTTTAATTTCAAACTGACTTCTAACCTTATCAACATTTAGTGCTTCTCTGTGGTCTGCCTAAATTTATTTAAATAAGGAAAATATTCTTTCCACTGTCATGTTTGGGTAGGAAAAGGCATCAATCCTTTCACAAGTGACAAGAAAATGGGGGAAGAATGTTTTAAAGGTAAATGCCACATAATTACTTGCATGATTCTTGACATTTGTATATATTGTGATTTGTATATATTAATTTTTAAACCTCCATCTGTAGTTTTGTGACTTCGTGAAGAGTCAGATTTGCTAGAGAGAATTACTGAATCAGACTGCGGAAGTCTCACTTGCTAAAGTTCAAATCTGAATTTTAAGATTTCAGATTTGTTTTTTTGCTAAATATTTAAATAATAGAAGACCTTTTTAATGAAAACATTGCTGTAAAATTTTAAGCTTTGTTTGGCAATAAACAGCACAAAAACTATAAAAATGCCTTATCTCACAAAGAAATCCAGGAATTTCAGAAAATATGTGAAGATAATCAGTGGCTGAAGTGCAGAGACTGTATTAGAGGGATAAAACAGGGAAATCAGCTCTGTTTGGAAGAGCTACAGCAAGGAAATAATGCCATTGGTATTTCAGTGGCCAAGAATGTCTAGAAATCAAACGAAGGAAGGGGGTGACCCATCTCTTCTTGAAGAACTAGCCTTCATTTCTTTAATTCTCTGTAAGTGTGAAGACAAGAAAACATGTGAGTTCAGATTACATTATAAAATGTATTGTACCTTTTTTTTGGGTAGGTTTTAAAAACCCCTGAAACTCTCCATCACCTCCTGCTCTGTTCATGTAGAACTTAAAAACTGCAATTGTGCATCCTTTCTTAATAGTCAGAAGTAAATTCTGTGAGCTGAAAAATATTCTAATATTCTTTCAATAACTCTGGGAATGTGCTTTAATGGTTCTACAGGCTCATGGTAAAATGCCCATTATAGGTACATAATTCTGACAAATTTTGTAACGTGCTGTTCAAGGTTGAAGAACGGCTTACTGATAATGCATCTTTGTGGCTATTTAACAGAAAGCAAGTATTTATGCACATTTTCAGTTAATTTGTATGCTGAGTGGAACTGCTGATGGTAACGCCACTACCTGGTTTGACAGTGGTGCTGCATTATCACAGTTGAAATAAGTGGAATCTTAGTTTATGCTGTATTTAAAAAAAATTTTAGCTATGTCCACTGTTGACAGAAAAATATAAATTGAAAATTAAATAGGAACCTTTGAAATACATATTAATAAACAACTTTGAAAACTACACTGAGATTGTTGTGACTGTAACCCAGTCACAACAGAAAGTTAAGCTCTGTTATACTAAGATTTTAGTTATATCCGTCACTGAAAGAAGAGCTAATACAAGGCTCAGGATAGTAAACTTTCTTCTAGAAGAATATATAATTCAATATCTTGTGAAACTTGGAGAATTTTATTACTTAATTTGCTGTTGCAGTCCAGTGGTTTGTATGAATGATGGAAGACTAAACTCTCATATATTTTTTTTTTTTTGTACGAACATTAACAATATTTTTTGTTCCTCTGAGAGCCTATACTGATTTTTTTTCTTTCTTTCTTCTCATATCTGTACCTGAGAGTTCACTGCTATGAACAACTGAGAAACTCCTGCATAAACTGCAGCCTTGTGGCCAATGTTTGTCTTTATTGAGCTATGTGAAATGATCTTTCAACTTGCTCTGGAAAGAACATATTGTCTTCTTAGGGACTGGATGTAGGTGAGATGTAATCATTAGAGACACTAGCATGTCTACAATCTGTGAAGGGAATGCAATAAACTGAAAATTCCCAGCTAGAGCCAACCTATGGTCCTGATCACTTTGCTCTGTATTTTCAGTGTGTTGGTCCAGTAGACTCTAGACACCATGCAGGATTTTTCCTAGAGAAAGTATGCAGGATAAATCTTCAAATACTAAATGATTAAGCATACAGGAAAATCCTGGCTAACCTAATTTTAAGACAGACTGGAGCTATTCTAGGAATTTATTTCACACTTCTTTTCCTGTGCATTTCAGTGGCATTTCTAAAATAAGTTCATAAATTAATTTAGAATATTTGGATTTTAAGGTACTGCAAATGTGTAAACTTGTTTTAGATAAGTAGTACATTTGGATGAATTTCAGACAACAAGACTTTGAAAGGGGGGGAAATGAATAATTTCCACAAGTTTTCTTTATCTTTATATGCTATTTCTGTATCTATATGTACAAAACCAGAAATCTGGCTTAACATTTAGATTTAAAGAGTAAAATGTGAATGATGAAGCTAGATAATTTGGTTTAATTTCAGATATGTAAGTTACTGTATCAATGCAAATAATTCATTTTAAAAGTGTTTTTTAAAATTTTTTTGGTTTTAGTGTTTGTTAATAAGTTCTTGCAGAGAAATTCTCTACTGAAAACAAGGCTACTTAATATTTATATTTTTATTGTCATCTTTAAGACAAAGAAAGATGAGAAATTAATAAAATAAGGCATTCTGTTGAGGGATAGAGAGTCATTCTGTCTGATTTTGTTTCAGGCACTTTCTGACTTTCAAAAACTCAGCTGACTTCATTTTTGCACTGTAACTCTGTTTCTTGTTCCCTGGTCTTCAGTGTATGTTTATTTTTTTTCCAACTAAAAACATTTTTTTCTGTAATTCATATATTTACATGCAAGACAGACTCCATAGGCAGGTCTCCATAGTGGAAACTGCTTGCAGATCTCCAATTATCTTCTGAATGTAAAGATTTTATTTATGAACAGCAAGTTAATCTTCAGTATCCTTATAATTAAAATAAGTTGCAAGTTCCAATGTTTAGAAATGTAGAAAGTAAATAATTTATATATTATATGTGTACATATATATATGTATGTATGTAGTCTGCATATATATTAAATTCCTCTTCCCAAAATATCAGAAGCATCTGAGGTTCCGAAACTTGCTTATTAAGAGTGATAAGAAGCACAATGAAAAACTTCATTAGTGACTTTACGTGATGTATCCTAGCACTTGGTACAACCCATCACTTCTGGAAACAATGTATGAATAGCTGAGTGTGACTCTTGGTGCAGCAAACTGTGTGTACAGAGATTTCTAATATAGAGGTAGTTATTCAGAGTCAGTTACTGGCAGTCAAATCAATATAGATCTTAAAAATGTCTGAATCTATTTTTGATGTTGAAAAGTAAGAGCAGTTACTGAGACTCTAAAAACTCTGTGATACGATTTTGAGAAATTGCGTGACTGTTTATCCATGCCTTACTAGTCTGTGATAGAAATTGATGTGACTGTTTTTTGCATCTCTATATTTAATATATATGCCCATATACACAACACATTTTTCTGGTCTAAAAAAGAAAGGTCTGTAGTGGAATGTGCTATCTGTTGCCATGTCCAAAGCTGGCAGCACATTTCGAGCAGCTGATATTTGCCTTCACATGCAGGACATTCCTTCTATGCTGTACAATACAAAAAAGATATAAAAGGCAGAGCAACGTATAGCTGCTTTTCACTCCTGATGATTTTCTCATCTTAAACACTGGTTGTGTGCTATGTACTCTTCTGTCAGATCAGACTGACATATGGGATAGAGTAAAAGTCGGGAGAAAGGTTATTCTACAAGCTGTGAAACAGTTCTGCTGTGGCTGGGAGGAAAAAAAAAAAGTGTTAGCATATTTAGAGGAAGCTTTCATCCTAGGGAAATGCCCCAGTGTTATTTCAGTATAGTATAAGTTAATTTCCCTTACATCTGTTTCAATATTTTTTTGTGTCATGCATATTGATTATAAAATGTCTTTGTTGCACTTGCAGTTTTCAGCCTCTCATATCCACCATAGTCCCTCTGCTCTGCCCACAAAACCAGAGTCCAGTGTAGTGAATTCACTTGGTCACAGTGACTTCCCATGCTGCCAGATGTCATCTGAAATAAAATATTTGGCTGTGAGTGGTCTTTTTAATGAGAGAGGCTCACATCCTTCAGAGAGAATAAACTGAACCTCCCAGTCTCCCCATGGAGAATATACAGTTATTGACTTAAGTCTGGAAGATTTCATTTGGTTAAACCATTATAGTTGAGAGAAGTCAAAGAACTGGGCTGACATTTAAAACAAGACCCAAAACAAAACAAAATAGCAAAACAAACAAAAAAAAATTAAAAAGGGTTTTAAGTTTGAGAAAAACCAAGCAGTTTACCATAAATGTTGTGTTCCATTCTGGGCCTCATATTAACAGGAGGTATTGTCACCCTCAAAGGAACCCTTACAGGTACAACCCAGGTATGACAATTATTATGATGGGGGAAAAAGAGAACGACCAGCTGAGACACAATGTAGCAGCTCAAAAGACGTTTTAAAGGCTAAAAATTCCAAGCAGATAGATGCCAGGAATGGAATCTAAAATAGATATGTATTTCCTCACAAAAAGATGTTGAAGGGCTGTGTAACAAAACTATGTAATACAAAAATTGCACTGTAAGATCCCACCAGAACAAGACTCCAGGCTTGCAGTCACAAGGGACATTTTCATGCAGCATTGCCCCAAATTCAAATGTCAGTTTTGGTTCCACTGCCATTTAACGAGAAAGAAGAGCTGTCTCTTGATAAGACAGCTCTGGGGGACAAATATTTTTTCTTTATAGAGCTTTAGGACTGCTGTTGTTGCCCTGCCTGGATTCCCTATGAAGAACTCACCTGTCTCTCTTCTTCACGGTGTCTGCAAACAATTCAGTCAGAAATACATTATGAACTCTTTTCTGGTGACTGTAGCTGAGTACAGTATGCGGCATAGTAATTACAAGATGCCACAGGTTAGATCTGGTGTTATTTTTTTATTCACCTGGTGCAAATTGTAATGTATTTGGGCATTGTGATCCAATCTTTATGTTTCATCTTGCCATCTTCCTGCTGTAGCTAGCAGCTATTCTTAATTGGAAAAGTTATGGAATTTGAGTGTGGAGTACAGAATATACAATGTTGCAGGTTAAAAGATTTCCTCATAGGTGAGAATTTTGTTGTTTTCAGGAGGGAAAGGGCAAATTTATCTGGAGTGTCCTAATTCTGGGATGGAAATTACCCACATTTCTGTTGAGAAGGAGCTTTTATGAGCAGCAAGCAGATATGACATTTAGCAGAAAAGAGATATACAAGGAGAAGTTTTTTAGTAAATGGGAATTTCAAAGAAATCACACATCTGTATTTGTGCTTATGCTCCAGACATTGTTCTCTTGGCATTTCTTCACTTTACACATAGAGGTGTAGAGATACGCAGTTGAAATAGCTTTTGTACAACTAATATGAAACAGAGCCTTAGTTAATTTGTCTCACAAATATATTTTTTTTTTCTACAGAGACTCATCAGAGATTCGTAGCAGTAGCATTAATTGTAATTCTCAGTGTGTAAAAAGAGAACGTGGATTTTTCTGCATGCTAAGCAAATTCTCCAAATAGCGCTGACTGTACATTAAAAAGTTTACAATCTAAAAGGTGTTTGGCAACTTGGGGTTCTCTGAACCCTCACTTCCCCCTCCTCAACAGTGGTTCACATAGTGTATTTGTTTTGTATCTCTATGGTCTTTAAAGAGAGGGGGAAATACAACTGTGTAGGAGATGATGTCAGCCTCTGTTATCAAAAGATACAGTGAGTGTGTGTGTGTGTGTGTGTGTATGGAAAAAAGAAAAAGATACTGGCTTTGAACCCAAGTAAGACAGCTGTGTCTGCCACACCATTACTAGTGCTGGATCAGTACTGAGAGAGGAAAAAAAATCCTTTGGACCCTCTGCTTCTGCAGCTGTCAGACAAAGGTCTGAGCTTCCTGCAAACACTGTGAAGACATCGTCTCTCAAAGGGTCTAGGGAAAGCTTTATAAAAGCAGAGAGGTGGAGGGGAAACCTCTCCCTCTCCCTTTCTCCCTCCCATCTACAGGGCACTCATCCACTGGTCTGCCAGAAATGAAGTGATTTTCTGTCTGCTCTGCCTATACAGCCTCATTTCCTGTGCATACTTGGGCCTCAATCCTCAGCTAGTTTGGCACAGCTCTTCCCAAGTCAATGGAGCTGCCCCACTCAGGAGCTAGCAGCTGAGGATACAGCCTTCACTGTTATTCTTAGGCTCTCTGGCATGCTAAATGCAGAGAGGAGCATCATGCTAGTCTATGCACCTTTTGACAAGGTGACTTAATCTTACAGCTATGAAGCTGAATGGGTGTGAGTTTTGAGGGGATGGATGCACTGTTTTCTGGGAACAAATTCCTAGCTGTTGTTCTGTGTTTACTTCAAAGTTGGAAATCTAGACTGCTAGGTCAGTTAAATCCTTTGGGAAAGTGCAGTTTTCTTTAGTTTGATAGTCTAAATTCCGGCACTCTGGATTTGTTTAACCATTCTAATCTCTCCTGAGAGAAACTAATCCCAAATCTGGATTTTTGTTTTCATATTTATATTTTGTGCCTGAATTTCTGCCAGATTAAACCCAGGGAGGTACTTGAGCCTTTAGCCATATAATGGGTGACTGAGTTTGAGAAAGTAGGTATTTTCTGCACCTTAATACTTCTAAGGACCACAAAACCTACATCTAATGCATTTTTAAACTTCACGTGGGAAGGAAGGTCTGGAAGTATTCAACAAACTGAATTAATTTTCTGAGTGTTTTGAGAAATTCTTCCACTTTTTAGGTGGAATGTGGCAACTGTTAAAGCATACATGGCAGCCACAGAGACATTCTGGAACAGGATGGGAGACAGGAATACAATATTTTTGTGGAAATTAGGGGGGAAATAGAGAGAAACAGACTGCCATACAACAGAGTCTACGATCTGTTTATGCAGAGGAATGCACAGTTGGAGGGGTGGGGGGTGGAAGGGAAGAGAGGAACAGGAAAAATAGACTTCCCCTCTGTGAAACTGATATTATGTGAAACAATAGCTGAAAATTTCTCAAATTACCAGAAAATATGATGCTGAAGAATACAGAAACAAATACAAAACTGAAGATGGGGAAGGAGAGAGCAAGAGAAATTTCAAAATCATCTGGATAGTGCTGGTAATTTTGAGATTACAGGAGTAATGTTTGTTCTAATCTGTGAGCCTTCTTGATAGTAATTAAATAGTACACAGAAGATAATTTAAAATTGTTAATAATCAAAATTCTTATCACAGAACATAAAACCATGGGGATTTTCAAGCAAGGACTTCCTAAATTGAAATTTAGATAGGACCTTTTTTTGTTTGTTTGTTTTGTTTTAATTTCTCTTTTTAAGGTTGTTACTTTTTGCTTGCAGTTATTTTCAAGGGAAAAGTGCTAATTCTGAGCCTACAACCACAATATGGCAGGTTTCAAAATAATTTTGCTCCCATTTTTATCCTAAGATATATGACAAACTTTCAAAATCTTTTCATGTACCTTTTGTAAAAGACAGAGACCTCCGTGTCTGGCTGTAAGCTTTTGGGTACTGAACACTTTCAAAAATCTCTGAGCCTTCTTTAGCTGCCTAATTAGGCACCACTTGTGAGTAGTGGAGCATGTGAAAAATTGCTCTTTGCCCCAGATGTCAAAAAAGATGCCACTCAACCTTTCCTGCACTCTCTAAGTTCCACTTTGTCTGAGACTGTACATCACAAATGTGGTTCATGGCTGCTCAATCTTCAGTTTTGCTGTGTTCCCAAGGGCTTGACCTGTGAGTTTCTGAGTACTGCTGCTGACATCCTTTTAGTTTAGCTGGAGAGTACTCCACAACTCACCAGCCTTAATCTGATGGTGTTATCCTGTCATATGCTTGTCCTTCTTCAGGAAGCACTGAGGTTTCCTTTTTTCTTTTTGCCTTTTTTTCCCCTTTTTTCTTTTTTTTTTCCCCCTTTTTTTCGCTGAAGTCAATTTAAAATGTGAGTTACACAAGATTTATAGAACTGCTACTGTTGCTGATGCTAGAAAGTGAGGTATGTAGCACAAGTAAACCAGCTATATTTGAAAAATCTTCATCTGTATGGCTGAACTTCGGAGCCTCTGTCAACTTCAATGAGCACAGAAATCTGCTTGTGCAGCTCAGACCCTAATTTCGCAACCAGGACTGTTTCGTTTTTCCATAATACAGCATGTCAGCAGAAACATGAAGGGTAGAGCCAAGGGATCCTGGCTCCCAGGCTCTTATGCTTTCGCTGGACAATAGTTTTCCCTTAGAAACCAATAAGTTATGGACTAAAGACTGCTCCATTTAAAACTATCTTGGGCTTTAAGGCTAAAAGAATTTAATAAAATAGGAGTGATTACTAAAGTATGTTACTGCTGAGGGGGGTGAGGATAGTTAAAACTTATGAAAAGGTTTTGCTTGCAGCAGAAAAGCACAGTAACCACTTAAAAATATCCTTGCTAGTGTTTTTATTTTAAAAATGGAAAAAGTGAGTCAGCACTGAAGGCTCTGTATTCGCTGCTGTGTCCAAACTCAGCTGCTCTGGAGAGTCTTCCCATTCCCTCCCCCCATCCATGCTATTGGCACAAGTGAATATAGCTACTCCTAGTTTAGCAACAGGCAGTCACTACCTTTGCATGGGCTCTAACAATGATCCTGAGAGGTTTTCTGTTGTATGAATTTCTTTTCCAAGGCTGTAAGCAATGGTGACCTCTGTGCAAGAATACTAGGAAAATAATATGCAGGAATAATTTTCAGGTGACAGGTGTGTTCTGTCTCCAGACTGCTAGAACAAGAAAGTGATTCTAGTGTAGTACACCTCCAGTAGCAAGAAACCAAGTGGCTTTCCATATACATTTATAATTTATATTTGGTCGAGAGACTGATTCATTGTGGTTGTAGCTCTGAGCATACCTACAGAAATAAATCTTTCAGAATTCTAGAACATTTTGTACCTGTGCTCTGGTCTTGATCAGCTCTGTATTTTGCATCACGATAAGAGGTGGAATAGCTGTATTAGAAGGTCTCTAGCAGTTATGGGGTCCACAGGAAATAAATAAAGATGGACTCTTTTCTATTATAAGAAGTAAATACTGTGGTGTTGTCCCAGAGGTGTGTATGAAAATGTGGAACATGCCATCTTCTGTCTCCTTGTGCAGAAAGCTTTCCTGCCTGGCATGTAGGATTTTTTTTTTTTCCTAAGGAAAAGCTACAGTCCATTTTTTTTCTGGAATATCTCCTGCAGGTCCAAGTCTGACCAGGTTTTCAGTGCACACTGTAATCCTAAGTGAAATAGGCACAGTGCTGGGAGAGGGATACCTTACATAAGAGGTCTCTGAGGCTTAGGCAGTGCTGAGCTGCAGTGTAAACTGTCTCCAGGATGGACAAAAACCATCTTGCAATTGAGGATTAACACCTATTTTTGTCAGGGACTCCTGATTTGAGAGAAGAGAAGGAAATTTGCTTGTGCTGTTTTAGTGAGTTTTAGCAGCTATATAAACCACAGTTTGAAAGTCTGATGTATATCTAACCATCCGCATGCCTGAACTGTGTTTGATAAAAGGGGCAATGAGCTCCAGTTATGCAGACCTTGCTCTCATTGCTTCTCCTTTGCAGCTAGAGAGCAACTGGGGCTATTTACTTATAAATCCTGAGCATTTGGCAACTTTTGCTGCAGCATGAGAAAAAGGGAAAGAAATGCAGATTCTCCACAAGTTAGTTTGTGTTTCAGCCACACTACAGGAGGTTGAACTTATCCACTGCTTGGCAAGTGATCCCAGCAAGGCAGCTGGGGGTCTATCTGCCTGTCTGCAGCTTCTCTACAATGGCCAGAGCCATATATCTGAAAGATTATCTGATGTTCTGGAATAAAAAAGGTGGATGTAGTTTGACCCTTCAGATACTGTGAGTTTTACTTAGTTGAGAGTGAGACAGAGCTTTCCTTGAGGTCACTCCAAAACTCATGACCAGACATCAGAGACTGCTTGTTGTGACAGAGTTCACTTACTTCCCAACCCAGTGGAAGAGAAGCTACTTCCGCTTTGACTTCTCTAATACCCAACAAGCTGCCTTCTAGCAGCACACACAAGCTAGGCGGTGTCCTCCCAGACCTCCAGGAGGGCATTCTAACACATGCTCCTTTTTGCCTCAGGGCACAAAAGTTACATGTTACTCAAACTTCCTCACAAACCATTGGCAGGCATTGAGATTGCATTATAGACGATGAATACTTTAAATATCTGTGTTAAAACAGATAAAAAAACCCCTAGCTTGTGACCCATTATCCTTAATATGGGCCTGCATGGGAGAGAGGTGGGTTGGAAGGAACCTCAAAGGATTAACTAGTCCAACCTCCCATGCCAGGCTTTATAGAAGAGAAGGATTCCAGCTCCTTTCAGGTGGAGGAGAGTTTTGAACTGGTTTCTGTTGATAATAAAAATGACAGCAAAAAGTCAAATCCTTTGGAAGATCATGTGCAGAAGAACCTATGGCCTAAAGATGTCTAGACTTGGAATGAAATTACAGATTTCTGTTATATTTTTCCAATGCTTTAGCAAATATTGCCAAAACAAACTGTCCAAGTTATCTGAACCCATTAAACTGCCATCTATACTGAGGATAAACATTGTCCTACTGTTGGCAGCTCTTGTAGCAATAAGATTTTTTAAAGCAGGATTTTATGAACAAAATGTCTCCAAAAGGATATTATCATTGCTATGAAATCAGGCACTTTTTTTTTTTTTTTTTTTTGGAAAAAACATGCCAGAGTTAAGATTTTCTTGAAAGAGCCACAAGAAAGCATGCACTTTTAGATAAGGCAGTTCAGTTACTTTGCAAATGCAGGCAGATTTGCAGGCTCTTGTTGTTAGGGTGCATAAATGACGCAGACTGCAAGACATAAATGTCTGTTACTGTGGAAGAGTGGGTACAGTTTTGGGTGAGCTGTGGTGTGATATTTCCATCTGATACTTTGAGTCAGCCAATAGCAGCAGGTGATGAGAGGCTGAAGAGTACAATATGTTCCAGTAGCACCTGAGGTTTTATCTTTGTGGAACACTTGCTGCACCCTGCACGGCGAGCCTCTGTCATTGCTTCATTGCTGCCTCTCAATTTGGTGCATACAAACAGAAAGTATACTTACTTTCTTCAGATCTTCAATAAGTACTGACCATTTCCTTAAAGGTATGATCCACTGAACCCAGAAATAGTCTGTGAACGTCCTGGAGCAGGCATTGATGATTCTCTAGCAGATATGCTTTTACTTCCTTTCTTTCTGGTTTGCATTTGAGAGTTGTGCCTTCTGCAGAATTTCACTCCCTACTGTCTGCAGTAATTACAAATTATAGGGGTTTTAATACTTGCCAAGCTATGGTTCTTCTCTGCACAATTTAGAAAATCACAACCTCCATGATGAGACAATAGGTAATATGTCTTGTAGTACGTGGAATCAGAAGCAGGATGGATGTTTCTTTTCCCTTCGTGGAAAAAGAGAAGGTGTGAGCAGTGTTATCTCAGGGAATGTAGATGTGCCTACCCAGGCTATTTTACTACTTTCAGAAAAATGTTCTCTGGATTAAATGCATCAGTCTGGGGGACTCAGCTGCCACAAGTAGAGGGACTGTACCTAAAAGTTTGGGTTTTGCTTTGGGTTCCTCATCTCTGAAATACAAATCTTTGACAAATTGGAATGAACAGTTTTAATAAAGGTGATCCTATAGTTTGGCCTCAGGATATGTGGGGCTGTGGTGTAGTGCTTACTTCACAGGGTCCCCAAAGGCAGAAGATCGCAGAGCTCATTTTGCACATGCAGCTGAAAATCCAGGATGAACATTGTGTGACAGCTTTCTGTAGAGAGAACAGTCTGGAAAAGGGCTACTTGCCGCTGAATCCAAGCAGAGATAGCCAAGTATAGATAAGATAGTTTAGGTTGTGAAAACTGCATTGTAAATAAGAGTTTAGATCAGAACCGTCCCACTTACCTACTCCTGCACTTGCTGGGTTTTGCACATTTTGGGGGGAATATAAGTACGTGGGATTTTTTTGTGTCTCTTTTCTTGACTGGTTTGTGTTTTTTCTCTTCCTCTCAAAAAATGCAATTGTGCTTTCATGTCCCCAAGGAATCCAAAAGCCTCAAAGTGTGAAGAACCACAGAAGTGGCCTACAGGGTTGTATCTCAATTTTGCAGAACAAAGAAGAGCAATGAGTCTGGTTGCGATCTGTACTTTTATTTATTTCAGGATGGTACCCAGGACTTGTTGCTGCCCACTGATGAGCTGTGCAGTCAGAAGAGCTCCTCAGCTGCATGAAGTCATATTAGTCTAAGCAGCAGGCACTCCTAAGTTGCAGAGAGGGGAACCTGTTTCTTCAGTACTTTCTTCTGGTGTCTTCTAATGCTGGCTGTAACATCCTCTGCATGTTGTGGGTTTCAATCTCCTTTCAGTTTTAGTGGTTACATTGGTTTGTTACAAAGTTCTTTTCCTAGTCAGGCTGAATTATTTTGCAAACTGTAAGTGACAGGAGAATCTAATATCTCTGTTTTATTTCTACCCCCTAAGTCTGTGTGGCCAATGTGCCTTTTAAATCTCAAGTGTACAGAGGAACAACTGAGTGAAAAAAAACTAAATGCAAATTCCTGATCTTCTGACACACCAGAAAAAATGGTTTTGTCTTTCACACAAAAGGAGTGTAGCCTCATTTCTGCAGAATCCCCAGTTTTGGGCTCTAACTTAGATCGAGTTGATACCTCAAATATCCAGATGTAGGTGTTACTATAAATAAGATATCCTTTGAGAATTTTTCTTTTCAGTGGGAGTTCTTTATTTTCCTTTGCGATTCATAATGTACTTGCAGAATTTAGGTCAACACATTGTTTGCACAATGCAAACAAATGACAAGTCATTAAAGACAACTTTTTAGAATTAATATGTGTTTTGCCCAGATGGAATTTTGTGACTGTCAAAGAGAAAATGAAAATTGATTATGGGTGAAAAAGTAATTTGATACACTTCTAATGTATGAAATCCTTCAGCTTGTGCCAGGAGAAGGGAGTGTTACTGGGTTATACTTAGCAGGAGGATGCAAAGCTGAAGTGAGATTTATGTCTTACACATACTTCTGCGCCATTGTCAGTTGATTTGACTTCCACATTTGTCTCTTTTGTTTTTCTGGTATATTAGTCCATTGCATACAGAGAACCCTAATTAAAGAAACCATGTAAGATTTTAAGCCAGGCTGTGGTTAAACTGTGCCTGATTAAGGAGAGAATGGAGTTGTGTTTTGTGGTTGGTATATCCCATTCTTTAAATGCTCTGTGTTTGTTGAAGAGCTACTTATACAAGACACCTTTTCCACAGGGTGTCCAAACTGCTGTGTGAGGTGATGCCAGTGCCTGCACACCCTTTGGGAGAAGAGCTGCTCCTTGAGGCCCAGAAGAAAGAAGGCCCATGGCCTGTACATAAGGTAGTGGAAAGCTCTGTAATTCTTGCTGATCTGGTAGTGCTGTGAAACTACATAAAGGCCAGTCATTGCCTTCTCCTGGATAGCTGTAACAGTGTGTTATGACCATTTGTGAGAGGATCAGCTTACACCAAACTCCAGTGTCATGAGGCATCTGACTTTCATGTTGCTCTAGGAACCAACCTTCTCACCTTACCCTTTAACCCTTAGCACAGAGACAGACGTGAAAGCAGATTTGCTTGGGAATTTAAGACCAGAGAGGCACCTTGCCAAAGGCAGTTCTCTGCAAAATACAATATATGTATTTTGTGTTTATGGTATTGCTGCTGGAGTAACTTGATTATGAGTTTTGTGTTTTCTCAAGTCATGTCATCATTGGTTTCAGAAAATAGTTTTTTTCTGCTTTCTTCTTCTGGTGAAATTCCGGTGAAAATTAGAGTTGTGTAGTATCATTGTTAAGAGATAGCACTTATATGGACAACACTAGTCTTGAATGATCTTGGTCAGGTATTACTTTGTGAGTTTATTATGACTGTGCACTAAAGATGTTAAGCACTCTGGTTATGAAGAGTTTTGTGTTGTATTTGACTGTATGGCAGAGATCTTACCAACCTGCAATGTAGTGGTTGAGTCATGCAGACGTCCTGTGCTAAACATGGAGGTAACAAAGATGCTGACATCTTGGCTGTGTCTAAGGTAAAATTGCCCCAACTGTCAAAAAAACCTTCTTGCCTCCTGAGTGACAACTTTCCAAATTGCTTTGTAAAGTATTCTACTGGCTGGACTAGATGAAATTACCTCCTTTAGCAATCAATATAACACAGTGTGAGCATATGTATCCTTAATTTCCTATCAGGTGATGAAAACTCCCATTACACAATAGAATCAGTGGAAATTCAGGGGCCTTGTTACTTAGCAACACTATGTCAATAAATTAGGAGCTTTTGGGGCTACTCTGCTTTATTGCTTTTGAAGTGTCCCTACACATTTATAGTGCTGTGTAAATTATAATCCTTAGTCTAGCAATATCGCATTGTAATAAAAATAAATACATAATGGAAAACCAGGCTCATTAAAGAGGGATATCTTTTAAAGAGTTTTTAAACACCATTGGGAAGACCCAAGTTCATTCTTAATCAAAAGAGAGAGACTGCCTGTAGCATTTAAGTAGTTTATTCAAGTTCAGAATTTAGTTAAAGCTTGTCAGTTTTTGGGCTAACAATATTTCTGTAGTTAAAATTAAAAGCACTACATTAACAATTGTAGTAAATACAGACAACATTATCCAGCTATGTCAAAACCCAGTGCTGTATGCAACTTCTGTGTCATGAAAGGGGCAGTGGTGAAACACACTGGCTGCAACGCAGCTGGTTCTAGTTCCCCATGTATAGTCTAGGGCCTGTTTGACAACATGGCTCTCACCATACACCTGTCTTCTGAGATCAGCAGGAAGGTGCATATGATGGGCGAGGAAAATGGTGCTCAGCATGGACCTACTTGAAGATGTGGTCAGGATGTGGTGAAAGGGCATACCCTGCCCTTGGAACTGCCATGCCCTCTTGCATACTCTCTAGCTACAGTTCTTGAGTTTCCTTTTTCAAAGTGTGTGGAATATGAACTCTTAAAGAACTGGAATAGTAGAAGTTAAATTACATTTAAAATAAATTTTGTTTAGTTGCTGCCAAAAACAAAGGAAAGTTTGCATTTAGAATGTACAGCATGTTTACTAGTGCCTCAGGAACTGGAGTGATAAATTCTTCTCCCTTTCAGAAATAATACTTTTAAACTCCTCTAACCCGGATCCTTCACTGTGTGTCTTTGATTCTACATGGCACAGTATATCACAGGTCAGATATATTAGGTCAAGTCCCAGGAAGAGAACCAAAATTTAGTGCAGTTCTGCAGCAGAAGTAAAAAAACCTGAGCTTTGGCAAACTTTCCTGTGGGTTGAACACCCACAGTTGTAGGTTGTTACAGCATAGTGATCCCGAACTTTGCACTGAAATTGCAGTGTGTATTCCTGCCTGATAATAATTTCTTTTTGGGGTGCTAATACTGGTACTGAGGAGACCTACATGACTTTGGTATGGAACTCTGCAGGTAATGCATCTTGTTCCTCAGCTGTTGTTTGGAGCCACATGGGATTATATCCCTGGCAGAACTTGTAGTATGGTGGTCAGACACACACTTTGTGCTTCATAGTCATAACTACTCCTTCCCTGAGGTGGAAGATAGTTTTCCCCTTTCACCACTAGCTTGCTGAGGCTCCAAGTAAATCATACAACTTGCTGCAGAGTTTCTGGCCGAGCCTGGAACTGAAACAGCATCTTTGTGTCCCAGCCTATTGTCCTAGTCACTCTCTGTTCTTCGGGATCTGACTCAGCTCTCCTCAAACATCCCGATTTCCATTTTTCCTTTTTTCTGATTATGTATTCCTCCCCCTCAGCAAACTTCTGCCTCTGCTTCTGTTTTCCCTTCTTGCCACTCTTCATAATTTGATCTTTAAATATTCAGAAAACTCAATGAATGGCAATATGACATTGTGGAAAAAACTGTTTCAGTTGGATGATGCTACATAATCTCATTGCTTATTGTGTTCGAGTTGATTTATTCTGTTTTATCCATTTGTGAATAGGTTACCCTTTTCCAAATAATAGGATGTGGGGTTTTTTAGCTCACAATAGATCCTGAAAGTTCAATACTATCTATTTTCATTTATTAAAATTAGGCTCCTTTTCAGGGGGAAAGAAAAGAATACTGAGTTTTCTCCAAGTAAATTTATAGATTTTGCCAGTGTGTAAGCTCTCCAAGTCTGGACTGGAAAAAATGAGGAAATGATAAAATGTCATCCAAGATAGAAAAGAAATGAAAGGATTCTTTTTAAGCATGGTCATAAGAAACAACAATAATCTTTAAAGATATTCTGCCCCCTACATTTTTAAAGTAGGTCATCATAACCAAAGCCAGTAAACTCCAGTTGTAAACTATTGATGAGACCAACACTGGGAGGAAAGAGTTTGTTTTGGAGAATCATTTCAGGCTCAAATGCATTACTTTGAAAGCACACAATGTTACTAGGAAGAGGAAATACTACACCTCATTTGACATCATTGCATTGTTTCATGGTCTGTGCTTTTGTTTTATCTCCTTGTTGGTCTGGGAACATCACTTCTTTGCAGGTTAAAATGATGATAAGTTGGCATTTAGCTGGCATCCTTTGTTTTCTTCATTTAAAAAACATAAGTCGGACCAACTTGCTTTGGAGGAATAGTTTGATTTAATAGTTTGGTACTGGCACTACTAGTCTGCATAACTGTATCAGCAACTTTTGTGCTATGTAAGTATATTTCAGTTTGGTGAGAATTGGCCGAGCTAATTTTTCCATTAGTTCCAATTCAGTATCCCTACAAAGTCATGTGTGGTGCTGTGCGTACATTATAGGTGGGAAAGAGAAGGATAGTCTTAACCTCTGATTTCTGTAGTCTGGTTCCTGGACAACATACTGGGTTTATTACCATGATATCAGTGTTCTGTTTTTTCCTTTTCTGTCACCCACTTTTTCTCTTCATGCAAGTTGGACACAGGAGACAGACTTTTTTATTTGTCATTTTTCTAGTAAGTTTTCCTGTCTATCTTTGATGGGAAGCTGCAATGTTACTACTTACCAGCGACAGTAAAATCTTAATGAGGTATTTGAGAAGTCCCAATGGAGAACCTGCCACATGTTAAAGAAAACACAGAATAAATGCAGGAAATACACAGGCAAATGCTTTTCTTTATGGATTGTCCCATCACACATAACAGAGATCTGTTCATTTAGTAATTTGTATGACTGTTCTTGATGAATATTTTTCATATAATTATAATTTTCCTAGCAATTCCTCACAGGAAGCTAGGTAGCTGGTTTCATCCAGTCACTTGATCAGAGCAGCTCTGCCTTTTGAGAAAATTCATGTCTGTTTTGGAGATTCACACCCACTTCTACCCTTAACTGATCATGGATTAACTTTTGTTTTGACGGTTTTGTAGTAATCTTTTGTTTCTAAAGATTCCACTTTTGGTGTCTGTTGCTGAAGGTGAGGCTAGTGAAGGATCAGAAGCTGAGACTCCCCTCTCTCATTGTCTTTTTGTCGAGGTGCTTTTCCTATGGCTCATTTCTGGAATTTGACAACAACTGAGCTTTCAGCAAATCAGTGCATGTTAACACCCTCAAAACAAGAAAATCAAAGCTAACTTGTGCAGCTGTAGTGCTTTAGACAGTCTGAGAGTGACTTACTTTCTATATCAGGGTTATGCTCACACTGCTGTCTGGCAAACTGCAAAGGTAAACGCCCAAAGAGGGGAAGGCAATGGCCGTGGGGTAAGCTGTAAATACAGCAGTCTGTGAATCAAACCACTCTCTCTCTCCCACCCTTTCTAGAAATCTATCAAGCTGGCACACTGTCCTGCTTGAAATAAATGTGGAAAATATTATGTAACTTTGCCCTGTTCGCTGCACTGACAGCATCGGCACTAGGCAGGTTTTAGTTACACTATCTGCTGTGGCTATTTTTGGTGACCAAAGGCTTCTCTCTTTAAATTTATGTCTCTATTTCCTTTTCCCCCACCCTCTCATTAATTTTTTTTTTCCATTAACAACAGAGTGCAACTCATCATCTGCAAACAGGAAAACAACATCAGCAAAGCTGCTTAAGGGCAGGCTATTCCCTTAAAAAAAACACCCCAAAACAAAACAAAACAAAACAAACTGAAGAAGGAGGGTTATATTGCCTATAACTGTAGCTGAGCACTGAAACAGTCTCCCCTGGAGTTATATGCTGTGTCAATACCTCCCTCTGCTGAAAGCTCTACATTTTTCCTCTCTTGCTTGACTTTTTTCCCTGTGACAGGACTTGTATAGATCAGGAGCAATCTGTGATATATAATAGAGCAGCCTGCTTACTGCAATACAGCTGCCCTACCAGGATATAAACTCTGGGGAGTGCATAAACTTAAACTACTCATCCTTCCCCAGCATGACCGTTTGCAGGCTAGAATCTGAGATTAGGAAAAGATGATAATTCAGAGTCAGATGACTTTAAAAAATGCTCTCTATGGAATCCCTGTGTTGGATTGCCAAGGGACATTCTGTTTAAAGAGAATTCTATGTGCATGTGCCTTACAACTTAAATTTGTTTCCTTCAGTTTTAGTCACTTAATTAGTTTTTGTTCTAGAAATAGTAAAATTACAACATGGTTTGTGATCCATTGTTCTGCATAACCTACCATGTAAGACTTTAAGTGCTGTGTTACTCAAACAGATTGAATTATCTTAATGGTTGGAAAAATCTATGAATCATCTCAACTACAGCTGGTGTGGTTATTAGGGAGCTCAAAGTCAAGACCTCAGCTTTTCAGAGGCTGCAGGATAGGATAAAGATTTTAAAGTGGCCAGTAGATTTTATTTTTTTCTATTTCAGGTACCCCAGACTGAGACACTGAAAAGGCGGAGGGTTGGAACTAGATGCACTTTAAAGTCTCTTCCGACCCAAACCATTCTGTGTTTCTGTGATTTTGTTAAAGGTAATGATTGAACTTAGTGGAGAACTGGGCAACTTCTAGATGCCTTGAGTTAAGCTCCTAATTTTAGCAGAGGACTAAAAGCAAAAGGCCCTACTTCATAAAAAGCATTTTCCTTTATGTCTTCCTAACACTTCAGAAATGGTGAAATTTCTGCCAGTGTGGCAGGAAAGGCTGACTAATACACTACAAAGCAGTAGCAAACGTGCAGCAGCTCCTAGCTTTTTAGAATAATAATCCTTAATATTTCATCATTATGTTCAGCTGCTTCAGATGCAGTTGTTTTCCCTCTATGTGATGGCAGATGGCAACAACCTCTTTACATCAACCTTGTTTCTGAAGTACAAACAAGGTCATTCCTATTAACTTTTTCAACAGCACTTTTAATGTCTTCAGGAACTTTGGTCATGTTAGAGATGAGAGAAGGAGTAGGTCATAGAAGCAAGCAAATATCTAAGGAAAAACAATAAATTCTGTCTACAGACAAATTGTCCTCATTGGGTGGTGCTTAAAAAAAACAATACAAAAAGCAGGGCAAGGTTGGAAGGCAGACAACAGGGTGCAGGAGGGAGCACAGCTGTAGGGAATAACCACTCAGGGGAAGGGCTTATAAGAAGGAGAAGGAATTGTTATCACATGGGTGAAGTTTTCAGAAAGGTGCTGTTATATGGGGAATTTGAGGAGGGAATAAAGGACTACTTGCTGAAAAAAATGATGGTCGGAATTAGGCTTTGGAGGAAGAGGGGTGTTGTGTTTGACTGGAAGTGTGCTCTGAGGTTGAAGTTTCATGTTTCCCTAGAAGATGGCTTCTCCTAGCAGGAGACAGCTTGTCCAGGGAAACATTACTTGAGGAATGATGCCCTGTACAGAAAAAGAGGTGTCAAAGGTATGTGTGTGATTCATTAAACTTGAGGTTTTGTACAGAGGTTTGGTTATTCTTGATTACTGTGCAGAATATTGTATCATTTTTGGCCCCTGTTTTGGATATTTATAACTGATAGGAAAATGCTAGCAAAACTGCTGGATATATGGAAATAAAATCTTGACATGTGTTTATACTTGACATTTCTTCAAAATTATATGACGGTTAGAGTTTATTTGGATATTAAGTCGCTCATACAAAGGTTTTGTGAGATACTCGTGGATTTGACCTGTTGAGCTGAACCTGAGAAGCAGAGGTGCAAAATTACTTAAATGGATATGCAAAAAAGGATCCTTACAGATTTTTTTTTTTAAATTATTTTGGTTTTTTGTGCTTCAGTGGTTTCAGACTTCTAACATTAGGCTGGATGTCATTATTGCAAAAGAAAAAGGCATATTTTGCCTGCCTCTGATTCTTTCCCCCCAGACTGTGGTGGACAAGGCTGATTTAGACAAATACCTTTGAGTTAACTGTTCAGTAATTAGCACATAGGTATTGCTGAACTTTGTGTTAGCTTGTGCTCTGCAAGAGTTTTAAGTGGATGCAGTTAGGAGATAAGGTCCCAGCCTGTGCTTTGCAGTTTACTTAAGTACTGCAAGCACTCAGATGAATATCTCTTCTACACAAAATTAGATTTTGATGGCAAAGGAAGGCTGTAAAATGTGTGTCCTAGCTATAATAGGACACTTAGAAATGCATCTGTAATGCTGTGGGGATGTAGCTGTTTGCAGTCAGCTGAGTGACAAAATCTAAGTGGTAACTCAATGGGGAATTTGCTGCTGGCTTTGGATTTCCAGAGCTGGTCTCGATTCTGTGAGCTCTGGAAAGTTCCTCCACACTCTGCAAGACTGTTCAGGGATGAAAATACTTTATGGAAGATAGATTGTTATATTATGCATTATATTATTTTACATTGGGATGTGAAAGGCTGTGCACTCAGCATAACTATACTCAATTTCTATCACTGTTTCAGACAACAAGCTACCTGTTTCTGTAGGCCTTTTTGCTTAGTACAGTGACCGTACTCTAAGGTGCCTTCTAATGAAGCTGCATTTTAAGTTTCAAAAATGTCTGAACTAGCTGTGCTTACAATGGATGAAACACATGAATGTGTAAGAGACCTAGAGCAACTTGCTAAGGGCACGCTTCTGCAAGATTAATGCTACATGGTTATGTTGCCCAGCTGTTATAAAGTAAACAAAAAAACTCAAGGAAACGGAACATATATCAGAAGGGATCACTATCAGTTGTGCTAAATACTCAGTGAAAACTGAGAGCAGGCAAATCTCTAGTGGTTTTAAGTTTTCTTACAATCAAAACTCAGATCGGGTTCCTTGAAAGTTCAAGAATTTCTGAGCAAACCTAGACCTGTGGAATACTTGGAACTTGAATAGCAGCTTTACAGTACAAGTTTAAAGCACCTGCTATAAACAATACATTCCCACAGCACCCATGTGATTTAGAGGAGTTTGATTAGCCTCCTCTTACAATTCAGCCTGTAAGTAAACAAAGAAACAGATTTCTCAAGGGTTTTAGTATGAAATTATGCAGTTGAGTATCTCAGACAGACCTACACAGGTAGGCCCTCTAGGTTCCTATCTGGTTTCTAAGGACCTACAAGCCTATAAAAGTATTCTACTAGCTTGGTGAAGTTTTGTTGTGATGAGAACTAGATGAGAGCTATTAACTGACAACAATATAGGTCCTATTTTTGGTTTGTAAATTAATTTCTATTTCAGTATACCTGACTATTATACACCATCGGGTGAGTTATTAAATGGAGCATTCATAGATGGATCAAGTTTTGCTCTGTAAATACTATTATTTGAATCCTGGAGATATTCTCACCATCCCTTGATCCCATGGCTGCAAAGCCTAGTGAGATGTACAGTGTTTAGATGTGAATATTTGAGTGAACACATACTAAGGTGTTCTGCCACACATGTTCTGCTAATTGTTTATTTTTGGCAGGGATCCTATAAAAAGTGGTTGTTATTATTGCATAGGGTAGATAATTTGGATGCATATGGGTATGTGTATGCCAGCTTCTCCCCTTGGTCCCCTAAGGAGTTGTACAATGTACATGTGCAAAAGAGACAGGATGGCCTCTACATTAAGCCACTGAACAGGAAACCAGGAGAGTTAACTCCTGTTCCTGACTCTGAAACGTTTTGCCTGAGAATCTGGGAAACCCACTTAGGGAAACTGAGGCACATGAAATATGTCTATAAAATGGGATACTGGAATAATTTCACTGTTGTATCTGAATTCTTAAAACTGGCATGGAAAAAAACCCATGGAAGTGTCTTAAAAATACTGTTCAAACTGGCTTTGAAATCTTCAAATGCTTGTGCCCAAGTACAGATAATACTTTCAATACTTCAAGGTTATAGATAGATATTAGCCCCCCAAAATGTTCCTTTGACTACTTTTCAATAACAAAAGCAAAATTTGGCAATATCAAAAGACAGATCTGTAATGATTCTGTGAGTTATTCTTGAAGTGTTTGTAGAACTCTCTAGCAAAACTTAACATTGTTGCTTGATGTGCCCCTTTTTTGATGAGGGCCAAATGAAATATATTGCTTGTACTTTGGCTTTTTTAATGACATCTCAGTTTGTGTACAGCCTTAGCGTTCTGCAAATGCAAAATAATTCTTCCTTTTCAAAGCTGGAAGAGACTGAAACTCCTCTTATCCTTTGTTCTGATTAGTTAAATTGACATGCTTTCACCACCTGTAAATGCTTTGGATATTCTGTTTTGATTTTAGTGTTAGTACTCTACCATATCTCTGCTTGATTCCTTGAGGGGGTTTACATTCAAACACATAATCCTAGGAGTGCTAGGACTAGTAAGCCTGATGCCCTATGGTTTTGTCTTCTTAATATGGCTTGGAAATTTTTTGTGCACTTTGTGTTCATAAACTTTGTCTCTGTTCTCTGAAGACTCCTGGGTGTCTTACAAGGTGTGAGCTTGTTGTTTTTTCCATTAAAATGTCTACCAGGAAGTGTCCCTGTTTCCTTAAGGGAATGTCCCACATGCGCAAGAAAAAAATACTGCTAGGTCACTTCTCCAGGTTAATTGCCTTGAGAAAAGGATGGCATGTTTAGCTTGCCTCTTCGCTCTGCCTAGCTGCCTACTTTAAATAGAAAATTTGGAAACACCTAGGCCAGTTTAGGCCATGGGAAACAGACCTTAAACAGAGGGTGTCAATACAGAGTGTTAGACCCTTGAACTTTTTTCCTCTTCCTGAGTCACAGGGATGACATACCTTTAAGTTTCTGTGTAAACTCCTGAGCAATACTTCAGGAATCCAGTCTCTTTTTTTAAAGAAGTTGAGGCAGATACTTAATGGATGACACCTCCTACTAGCTACATTACTTAAATTCTAATTGCAACCTGATCCACTTCTCTAGATCTTCCTCCAGCTGTATAATCTGTCACCTTGCTGATCCTTTAGCAACTACTACTTCAGGCACCTATTTTTGTACATCTGTTCATCTCTCCAGAGTTCCAGCTCTGGACTGGCCAGCAGTGGGTGCCAGGGGGTGAAGCAATCAGCACCTGCCTATCTAAACACCAGGGCACCCATTCTGCCTGTGCAGGATGAAGACGCTAAGCTGGCTTTGTGTTTATAAACCTTGATTGATAACTGCACCTGCGTGGCTGCCAAGGTCAGTCTGTCTTTGGGAGTGTGTTTTATCACTGTGGGCACCTGGCTTACCCTAAGATTTAGGGACGTGGCCTGTCTTCGATGACATGATTCTGGCACTCTGAGAAAACTTAGTTGCAAGGCATTGGCTTACAAACTCTAGCCAGGTGACAACTTTGCTTTCTGACAGCTATGAGGAACTTTGAACAAGGTGGAAAGTCTGAAGCCCACCTAATGCATCAATAACTGATGTTAATAAAAGATAAAACTTTTTTCCAGTGATGAATATGCTCTTTCTGGAGACTTGAAGTTAAAGATGTTAGCGATAACTTGCACCGTTTTTGTTTTGTAAAGCAACTAACAGGTACTGCTCTCACAAATCAGTGTATTTTGACTTGAGGGAGGAGGGATGCCTGGGAAGTCAGATTGGGTTGCTCATGGCTTTTGCCAGAGAGCTACTCAAAACCTCCTTGGATAGACACTGCACACACTTTGGACAACCCATGTCACTGTCCTCAAGAAGTGGAGAGTTTCTCATTGCATTTAGTCTGAACTTCTCTTGCTTCAGTTTGTCTCTCATCATCCCAACAAATATAACTGCATTGTGTTGCTCCATCACCTTGGCAACCTTCACACAGGCAGTGGGAGACTGCTGTTGGTCTTACCCAAAGCTAGTTCTCAAGAATAAGCAACTTTGTATTTATCAGACTCTACTTGCTGGGCAAGTGTCCCAGCCATAGTGGGATCTCACACTTTTATCAGCAGAGCAGAATGGAAATCTTAGAATGAAAAAGGTAAAGGAGTATTGTAAAGAAGACTAGGGTAGATGGAAGGAAAAGCTATCCTTTTAGAGTAAGATGTTATTCTTTTAGTATTGCCTCACCCTTGAAAGAAGTGTATAGATTGTTTGTAAATGGGGACAGCCAGAGGTAGAAGCTTAATATGTTGACAGCAGGGAGCTGGAGCTGCTGAAGGTTGTGCAGATGGAAAAATATGCATGGTGCTTCTGCTTGGCAGGGTGAAAGGAAAGGTGGGAAAGCTGTGGGGCTGGATACTATTGTAACTTTTCAAACTGTGAATTGAGATGACACCATGAGTTGGTCATGACGATATTCTTCTAGAACTGCTATAGTTTTTAGGCAAATGTTCAAGTACGCTATGGTTTTATGAGCTGCGTTTACTATTCTCAGCTGTCACTTGCTGAGACAACAGCAGTGTAAATTTACATGCTTTCTCTAGTGTTACCAGATACTGAACTCCTGAATATATACTAGTCTTTCTCCAAATCATGCGAGCTGGTGTTTCAAAGCACTGACCTGGATTTAAAATACGAGACTATTCAATACTTCCTGAGGTTGCCTCCCAACTCTTTCAGAGCCTTGACACATCTCTGCAATGATAGTTTTGTATTGAATATAGCATGCTCTTTGTTATTCTGCTGCAGTGATCTTTTAGAATGCTCTGTTCTGGAATGGCTGGAAATAAAACAAGTCAATAGGATGCTTAAATGCTATGTTGCATTAATGTGTTTTACGGTATTTTGAGTTGTACTTGCAGTAAGGCAACCATTTCAGAACAGAAAACTTTGCTGCAAGATTTGGCTTATGCAGGGGTTACGTATGTTGGGTTATGTAGTATGTTTAAATTTTTTGTAGTGGTTTATGGTCCCTTGGTATCCATAAAATGACTACTTGTACTCAAGACAGGACTGCTAACATACTTAAGTAGTCTGTACTCCTCCTTCTTCACACCCTAATGGGTAAACTCATGTATTGCCTGAAAGTCCAACTCCAGCAGAAGCAGTACATGGGAAAATGTAAGTCTTCCTGGTGAATTGGGTAATAAAAATGTCAATCAGGCTTAGGCAATTATGCTAAAGCTTTTCTTTAGAAGCTTGTGTCACAGGGTTAATATGAGTGTGGGTTTTAACCCACAGTTTCAAAGAGTTTTTTGGCTGGATCAGAGGAATAGCTGGCTATGTTTGGTGTTCATGTATGGATTTGGGCAGGAAAATGATGCCAAGCACCTTTAATTCCATAGATTTCTAGATTGTGTGTTTAAAGGGGAAATGCACAAACTTTTATAGGTGCTCTAAACAACAGAGGTAAGGTCTAGGTTTCAGGTGCTGTTTGAAGATGAGGGTGAAGATCTTTAGTAATATCTTTTAAAATGACTGTCTTAACATGAGTGAACAAACAAATGTCCTTTTGGCATACTTGACTGCGAGTACAAAATGTACTGCTGTGTCTAGAGTTTTCATCCATATTATTCAGAACCAGACACAACTGGGAATGAATTTCATTTTACTCCACCTGTTTTTCTTCAAACTACAGTCTGTTTTGTCCCCTGTTGCTTAGTCTCCCATTTGACTGCTCTCTGAAAAAACCTGTTGGCTCTGTAAACTTGCTTACTCCGTAGGTTGTATGCTTTTTTGTGAGTGCTCTTGCATCATGATTATTTGTGTATTAGAGCACTCTTGTATTTTTCCGTGCTTATGGAGATAGAGAAAAATGCTCAGAGATTTATCTGAGAAAAGCAGTTTGGCAGGAAACTTCATGTCATGCTGGAGGCCAAACTCTGTCCAGATTGTTCATCTGAAGCACTATCTATAAAGATCTGAAGATACTTACTGGGTTTTGGATAAGGCTTTTGAATCCTGAGTTTTAAATACAATGTCTTTTAATTCAGTGGAGTTACTCCACTCTGTCATGCAAAATGAATAGGTGTATGGCATGACTGGCGAATCTTATTGCTTTGTTGTAAGTGTTCTGGTTCTTCACTATGTAGTTATGTACCATGCTGATTACCTATTTATTGATATAAAAATGTCAAGTATTTTATCCCTTTTCCAAATAATAATACTAGGACACTGCATAAGGGTGTGCAAAAAAAAATTATCTTCATGAATCTATTGCAAAGGTCTCAAAGTCCCCATAAAAGCAAATCTTCAGTCACAGCAGTCTGTTGTTGTCATCCACTTTTAGGTGGACAATAGCTAAGCTTACTGGCAGCTGCTTTCCAATTTATAAGCACCCAGCTACAAATTTATGATCTCCTACTCTTTTGGACAATGTGAAGGATGTCTCAAAAGCTCAGCTGAAGAGAAATTGGAACAGGATGTCAAAAAAGAGACCATGTGTCCTGATGTCTTCTTTGATCTGTTTACATCTAATAGACCTGACCTTGTTTCCACTGAAGCTGATGGAAAGATTGTTTTGCTTTATGGAATATATGTCTTAATTATATCCTTGTTTTTTGAATCTATCATCACCTACTTCTAGAAATCCCCAAGAGGGTGAGATTTTGTTGTGCTGTTTGCTGTAAAAATGAATAAATGAAAGAAAGATTGTACCCCTGGCAGCTCAGGATTATCATTTGACAAGTGGATCAACTGGGGGAATAATCACCCCCAACCTCCCTTTCCCGTGTGCTATTTTCTGGTTTCTTTTGAGGGAAAGACTTAAAAGCTTGGAGCAACTGGTAGCTTTAGACCACATGAGGTGATTCTTTCTATCAAAGTGATGTTTGTAGTAGCACTGGATGATAATAGTCTGACTGCTAAGGTGGAGCATAAAACGTGCAACTTCTAGCTTCTCACTGAGTTTCTATGTAATTTCCACCACTTTGTTTCTTCTGTTGTCTGTGTGGGAACATCTATATGAAAACTTTACCTTTGCTATATTCTGTCATTCCTATCACACAGTTGCCACTAACTGGCTCAGTTCTAATGTTTATTGCTGTTCTGGTAGAGGCTGTGAAAGAACGGCTGTGTGCCTGTACAGTGTGCACCACAGCACCTCAAGTGTGACTGTTCCATAAGCAGCAAGGTGTAAGCACACGGCGTTTTAACATGACTCCATTACCTCAGAAGTGTGAAACCACATACGGAAACCAAATGGGTACCAGGTTCAGAATGTGCCTTCCTGTTTTCTACTGTTTTCTGACTTAAGCTTAGAGCGTAAGCAGACCTTAAGTACTTGAGATTAGAATTAGGGCTGTGGTGTTCATCAGAGGTCTGAGTCATACGAAAGCCATTCCTTTGGTACTATTTGCTATTGTTAATAGAAAAGAAAATATCTAAATTAATGCATGGTACATACTTTGCCTATATTAGTTTTCACCATCTCTGGTTTTGTATTCCTTGGTATTGGTCAACTTCGGTAAGAAAAAACAAGTTGGATGAGTTCACACTAAAATACTGAGTGCAAAATTGTAATTAAGAAGTTCAGCTTAAAAGCTGCTGTATAACAACGTAGGGGATTTGCCATTAGTTGAACTCTTGACCTCCATACTGGATACCTTTCTGAAAAACATGCTTAGTTTAGTCAGATGTTTCAGACTTGCAGCAGGACTTGCTGGGTAAAATTCTTCTCTATTTATGTAGGACATCAGCCAAAGTGGTCATAGGTTTCTTTGTTTCTGCTTTTCATGTAACTGCCATTGACTTTCAGGCAGTGGAAAATGGCAATTATATGTACTCAGGTACTATGTATATAATCTTGCTGCCAAATAATTGGCTAAAAATACAGGCAACCAAGATTGGGGAAGGGGAAGCATTCAATGCCAGGTAAAGGAAAGAGTGCATGTAGAATGAATTGCATACAGGCAAAGCCATTATGAGGTAGTTCTTAAACCTAAAATAATTATTTTACATACAATATTCAGTCCCTGTTCCAAAGGCAAGTTGATGCAGGATTTTCCTACAGGCATCTTCAGGGTTGTTGTAATGCTGAGCAGCCACTGGTGTGTGTTATCAGTATGAAATGAAAGGGGAGTGTCTTGCATTTCTTAACTTATTTTTGTAACATTATCATGCTTTTAGTGCAGAAAACTTGGATGACTCACCAGCAGGACTTTGGAGCTATCTTGGGCTGACTGGTAGTCATAGAAGGTTGTTATTCTGTCTGGGCAAGTACAAGCATGGCATGAAATCTAAACCTTGCTATTCAGCTACACCAATATTGATGTATATGTAAGCAAGGGGGAAGAAGGGTAGTCAGGTTCCCATTTCAGACTTTAGAGGAGAGTAGACTTCATTCAGCAACTTCAAACTCTGCACCATTTATGCACAAGGTTTCTCTTGTCTTTAAGCTAGATTTTTCTTAACTTGCTCCTAATTTTGTGCATTAGTCCCTGCAGCTGCCCTGTGGTCAGCCTGGCTCTGAACTCTTTGTCCAGCTTACCTCCTTGTTTCTCGCTCTTACCTGCTCTCAGATCCCAGATCTCTTCCTGCATTTCTTGTTCAGTTGGGCAGCTTGTGTCTTCTGACAGTAAAAGCACTGTCCAGCCAGATCTAGTCCTGCCTGTTTCCCTCCCTTGCTACATTGCTCATGTGTCCTAGACCTGTCAGTCATATCCCTCAGACTGTTTAATGCTTATTTTCACGTCCACCTTCACTTTCCTGTTTTCTTCTGTGGGTCTTTAGATTGTACTTAGCCCCTCCTGGTCTTTATCACTGTTTTCCATTTGTAAGTGCTTAGTGTGGCAGAATAGAGGCAAGAATACCACAAAGGCCCATCTCTGAAAAGATTTCTCTTGTAAAATGTAGTATTCCTACTTCAAGCTCTAGAAATGCTAGGGATGCTTGAAGAAAAGGTCAACAGAGACTAACTTAACTTTTGATACCCCTTATTCTCAGACAAAGTTAGTCAATTGACTGAATTTCTTCCTCTTCTTCCTTTTCTTCCCCTTCCAGTAGGGTTTAGTCAAACACATGGCATGGACGAACTTCAGCCTTGTTAGTCTTATAAAATTATAAATTTGCTTTCAATTCATTATAAAGAGAAGTCTCTGAATATAATTAAAGGTAGGGCTATGTTCTCCACTGTTGTAAATATATCTTCTCATCATCTAAGCTAAGTAAAACTAGAAAGAAATCAAATTAAAGAACAAAAACTTACTGCATCCCAGTTTCCTGCTTTTGGTTACTGATCAGATGGATGGAGGGACATTCGTGTGTGTGTATATATATACACGTAGATTGACAATTTGGCCCCATAAATTTTTAAGAGTAGTCCTCTTCTAAGCCTAGCTTTTTTCTTTTCCTTTAGCCCCCAAACAAAAATTTGAAAGTTCTAGGTTTATGCTTTGTATTCTGAAAGTCATATTCAAGCTCCTTGATTTTATTTTAATTTTTTTTTCCTCTTGGAATGCTGAACTTCCTGACTCCTTGACCTCAGGTTGGGCACCCAACAAACTAATAGTGGCTTTAAGGTTATTCCCTTTGGACAACTTCAAGATGAAAAAAAAAGTGGAGACTTCCTGGCTGGTCACTTTTTTTTTTTTGATACCCATGCAATAAAACATTGGGCTTTTTTCACTGCTATGCAAAGTTTAAGCAGATAGAATCAGTAAGCAGCAACAGAAACGTCAAAATTAGTTGGATTTTTCTTCCCCAGACACATTGTATGTGAGAAGTCCTGAAAACTGAAGTGCTCTACTGTTGAGAGATTTAATGGCACACAGTTCAAGTTCAGCATTGTTTTATTATGAATGACTCTCTCAGAAATGAAACAAAATAGGTTATATTTCACAGTCTCTGCTGCTTCAGGTTTTCTCTTTCTTATGCTGCTTCCCCTGTTGGTATTGATAACCTTAGCCAAATTTATAGAAAGCTGAGAATGTGTATGCAGGAAACACTGGAGAAAATTTGGTAACAACAGTAACTTTACATTAGCATAAATAACATATAATTTAAATATTCCATTCTTACACCTGGTACTTTGGAGACAGATTAAAAATATGGGTTGACTGTAATTCATTCATCACCCTTCCCCTTATTTTTGGAGCAACTAGTGGAACAAGAAAAGATGGTACAGCTGAAGCCCCTAGGGACAAGAGAAGAACTAGAGCTGAAGCCTTCAGAGAGTACAAGGTTTCTGTTGTAGTCTCTGCTGTAACTGATCACAGCTGAGAAATGCCATGTGTTGACATCTGAATCCATACATTTCATACTGGTGGCTGCATTTTTCCCCCCCTCCTTATCCTAGATCTAAGTTTTTCAGACATCATAAGGTCTGAGCTGTTACTCTGCTAATTAGAGTGCAGTCCATGAAACTGAGAAACGGTCTTTCTTCAGTTACAAATCCTAAGGGAAAGGGGTGATTCAATCTCATGGAGCAGGGAGTAGAATGCTGGTGGGCCCTAGGGCAGAAATGTGTGTTGGTGGGGAGGCAGTCCTTACTGCCAGTATTTGTACTGCTAAACATGGCTGCTTTTTTATCAGCTTGCTTTTTGACTTTCCCACTTAATGAAATGTCTTTCTAAAAACCACTGTATTCAAATGGGATAAGTTACAAGAGTATTTGTAATGATTCCCTCTGAGTCTTTGCGCAGAATACGCAGTAACAGCTATTTCTATTAATACGGGGGAGTTTCCCCAAGGCAGCTATTCATATCTCTGCACAAATGTTTTTAGAAAGTCCTACACCGTCCTTTTTTACAGTGCAGTAAAAGTTTGTGGTTTAAACCTCTTAAAGAATGCTTATATATAACTAGACTGAAAATCCCCCTTTGTGAATGCTGTTAGTGGCCAGTCAGGTACTTCATATTTTTCTTGTAAGGATGAAGAACTGCAATGAGGTGCTATTTGGCAAAGATGCTAGTTAAGAAAAAGGTTTATAAAGTGTTATGTAATCTGTTCAGAAGCAATGTTTTCTTATATGTCTTCTCTAGATCTAGGAGTAAGTGTGTTTTAAACAGCTTATGAAGCTTCATGCTACACAAGCATGATTGCTTAAGTTAAATTCATGAGCTGTTGAACCCAGGTATTACTTTATTTCAGTAGACAATCTGGAAAAAAATACCCACCCCACACCTATTTGTTCTAGATTAGTCCAACTGAGTTTTCTCTCTTATAGACCAAAAATAATGCTCAGATTTAAAAGTTGGAACATTGTTATCTTTCCTCAAGAGGAAAAGCTGACACTAAACCTGGTTCTAACACCGGTGACAAAATGATGTCTCTCTGGTTTCTGCAAATTATTTTTCTTCATGATGCAGGAGAACTCCCTTGTCGATGGAAAAGGCTATTCTGGTAGCAATGCCAACAAAGTCAAAAAGGCTCATTTAGGACACAATATGTCCTAGTAATGTAACTGCAAAACTAAAACTTTGAAAACATGTGTTCTAGTTGCAGTCTTGGTGCTGATTGTCTCTGATCTTGGGCAAAAAGATTCAACTCTTGCCCCTTTCCTGTCTTTTAGCTGGCTTGTATATGTTGGCCTTGTCTCTGAGATTAAAATGTACCAAAGGGAGTGAAAAAGTTTTCAGCAACTGTTGCAAACTAAGTGAAAAAACACAATCTATTTTAGTTTATATCTCTCTGACCTTCATTTGCTTATTTTTTTCTTTTTCTCTTTTCTCATCCCCTTTCACTTTTTTCCCCAAAGATATTTGCAAAAGTAGTGGGAAGATGAGATGAAGCCTAGGGATTGCCCTTTGCATAGCTAGAACTTTCCTTTGAAAAAGAAAAGTTTTCCTGAGATTTCTATGGTTAATCTCCTGGGTAGATATCAGTCTGTCTACTGAAGTAAATGCTGGATGAATTTGCAAATTTTTCAAAAAATCAGGAGTGGGATCACTGCATCTGTAAGGGCTGGCAATAATCTGAGCAAAAAAAGCAGCCCAGTTCTGTTGCATTACACCCTTGATCTCAACTAAGCTTGCCCCTTTGAGCTGTATCTCATTACTTTGTGTCCTGCCTCCTTAGCAGAGATGAATGGCAGATGCAGTTTGGACAGCACCACCAGATCCTACTGTAATTCCAGATTATCTGAGCAACTTTGTTGTAGAAACCTCAGCCTGAGAAACGAGAGGAACAGTAGAGTTACGTGTGCCAGTGGCAACTGTGTAAATGTTCAGAGTGAGTGTGTTTGTACTCTGTTCTCTGTGCATACCTAAGGAATAAGACTGCCCAAGCTCTGACAGTAGAGCTGCCTATTGACAAGTGCCAGCTGCTTGAAAATGCCATTTTCACAGTATATTGTAAAAAAAAAAAATATTGAGGTTTTCTTTTGATTCTGTGAATATACTTACAGCATATTTATCCAAATATGTTTGCCTACTGGGTTTTAAAACAACATACTGTTCAAACCAGCTGGTTTTGCTGAAAATGGCTTTTTCTGAAGTTCCTACTCCTGTTAAAATTAACTTCTTAAGGTGGCCTAATTGGCCTTCCACCAAACTAGATTTTTCTGTTACTTGGCAACTGGAGGTTCATTTGGATTGTCACTTGCAAAAATGAGAGACAAGGCCTCTGGTTCTCTTCCAATTTTAATTTTTATATAAGCCCCTCAAAAGCCTACACCAGCCAACTCCCATCTCAGGCTTTCTACTTAACAAAATATTTCTAACATTGTATGTACCCCTTATTGACTCTGTGTGACTCTGTGTGACATCAAACACAGCTTTACTCTTTACTAGGTAAGCAATTACCATAACAGAATGCTAACACTGTAAGCCATTGTATGGTGATAGAAAGGCCAGTAAAAATATGTATATAGATTTTAAATTAAAATGCCCCATTAGAGGTCTTGGCAGCTTCTGTTAGCTTCTCTTAGCAACAGCAGCGAGAAGACAGAATTTGGCTCTAACAGCAACATGATCTCATTACATAGGATAGGAATACAGAGTGAAGAGACAAAACGCACTGTACTAATTTTAGGTTCCATTTGAATCTGTGACATGTCTTTAAACTTGTCTTCCCAGCATCTTAGTTTGGGTTGAATCTCTTCAATAAAATTTTATTTGAATGGATCCATGATGCACAACACATTCTTGGTGCTGCTTTGCTTACTGCCTAGTAGGAGAAGGATTTTAAATTTATTTTGGTACTTTCCAGAGTGTCAGTCAGATACTTGCATTAGAATCAGTCAGAGCAGAGTATCATCTTAAACTTACCTGTAGGGACCTACATATTCAAGCTGCCAGAGTGCAGATGATATTTCAGTTGGACCCATCTCTAGTATTTTAATCCAGAATGTTTAGAAAAAAAGAGGAATTCACAAGTAGTGCATTCTTAAAATGCCATTGATATAAAATAGTAATTTGACATTATCCTTTTTATAATCTTAAGTAACTTCTAGGCAATCTATACAAATTCAGTGCAGTCACTGTAATTCTGTAGCATATTTTGTGTTAGTAATGGGTGGAAATTCTGGGACACCTTGACATCAGAGCCATACCCAAAGCTGATCTAGCATGCCTGTGCTGCTTTGATAGCTCAAAGAACTCGAAGCTGACTGATTTCCCTAGCTGGGAACTTCCCAGGTGCAGGGGAATCTGCAGCTGGTACTCTCTGCATAGCTGTCCTCCATGAGTACCAAGCTGCAGCTGCGCATAGGGGAGCCTGGGACCAAGGCACCACGCATGAAAGCTAAGGTAGCTTTGTGGCTGCTCTGACACTCTCCCAAGAATTGTTCTTTTTGCAATCTGCTTGAAGCCTAAGTGTATTGGAAACTGTGCTTAAAAAAAAAAGGGGGGGGGGGGAGGGAAGGAAAAAAAAACCTACAAATTTTTGACTGCAGTGATCCACAGGTGGTTTGGATTACTTGCATATATTCTGAACTGTTTGAGTTACAGAAGAAATATCTCCCTCTCATGCTCTAAGGCATAAGCCCAACATAAAAGCTTAGATTTTTCAGAAGGACTTAGGATGTTAGGCACATAAATCCTACTGAATTTTAATGGAATTTAGCGTATTATTTGGTCTCTCTTGAAAAATTAATTATAAATCTGTGCAGGATTAGAGGAAACTCCCACTGTGAACAGAATTTTTTCCAATAATGCACACCTTTTCCTGAAGCTTCTAGCCACTGTTAGTGTTCAAAATATCACTTCATGCCTGAGGAGTCTGGCACAAATCTTTTAAAGTTCCCTTCACTTCAGTAGGCTGCACACTGGTCTAATTTACAGCAACAATTCCTATTGCCCCATGAAACTTTGGACTTGCCTTTCATTTTAGTTAATAGAATGAGAATTTATATAACTGTATTAACAGTTGCTTGAGGCAAAGAATATATTAGATAAAGTCTACAGCAGTGGGTTTTCCTCTTATTTTTTTAATGAAAAATTAGGTGGTTTCTGGTAGTGTTTTAATTGACATGCTGTAAAATCTGTGTTTTTCTTAAAGTGAACATCTTTCCTGTTTATGACAACATTTCAGACTTTCAAAATCCTAGGACTTACAATAGCTGTCTTAAGCAATATTGCCAATATTACTTCATCCTAAGGCTCTGCACCCCACTCAAACAACTGTCAGATGTTCTGCCCTACTGAGTCTGCGTTTGAGTCCCCGTAACTGCATATGGTCTCTGCTATAATTTCCTTTCAAGATAAAGCAGTTTACAGGTAGTGTAAATATTGTAAAAGTTGGTTGCCAGATATTTCTCAGCTCCAGAGAAGAGCTATTTTCCAGATACTACTTCAGTCATATATTGCTATTAGCTATTGACTTGCAGCTCTTCTTCTGTTCCACTCCTCACTGAGCTAGCTGCATTCCCGTCTCTGAGAAGAGGAATCTCCTGGTGCTGTTTGGCTTCCAAAGTGTTTACACTGAAACATCCTTGTAGAAATGGAAAGAAGCAAAGGTCATGTTAACAGCCCCATGTTAAAGGTCAGCAATACCATGGTAACAGTAGAAATTCATCCAGCTGCCTGCAGAAAAGGTGAACCCCTTATGAATAGGAAATAACCCAAATAAACAGGGAGGTAGATAAAAAGCAGTATCTTAGCTCTGAGCCACACATCCAGTGGAAACGTAACATTTGAGAGCTTGCTGGGTATTTCCTATGCCTAACTTTGAACTACATGGCTCAAAATGCAAAACAGAAGCAAAGATGAAGAAAAAAATAACTGCCTTATAAACGTTCTGACTCTCAACCTGAGGCTTTTTTTTTTTTACTGCAAGCATGTAATGCAGCCAAGTGTTGTTTAGTATCCTTCCTGTGCCTTAAAGTGTGACTTTTATGGGTGACGTTATGTTTATGGGTCTTTGTTCATCCTCAGCCTCATGTACCCCACTGCTGCTTCCTCTGAGGCTTTGCCGCCACACCGCAGGGTGTTAATTTCCTGTTTTGAGTCTGTCACAGACAAATTCAGAGCCTCCATTAAAACACAACACAGATACATGCTGCTGACAAAAGCACTAATAAAACTCTAAAGTTTAAAGGTGGCCCTGGTGTTTCCTCACTGAGCAGCACGGGGACCTTTCACCTTTTGGAGACATGCTGTTTGCAAAGGTTTCTTTTCTTTTTAATTAGGGCTCGCCTGAATGTGTTTTAGCAAGCTGCTTTAGCATTTGGTGTTTGGTTTATGGATGCATTGACTATAAAACTTGCACAGCTCACTTGAGCTTTTTTTTTTAAAAAAAAAAAAAGAAAAAAGGCAGCCTTATGAAACTTGCAGAAACTGCAAAGGAAAAAAAAAAGGCTTAAACAGAAAATGTGTTGGTTATGATGAGGGGTCTGGTATGCATGGTTTTTGTAAGACACATGCATGGGCATCTGAATTTCCTGGCCTCTTGTCTTGGTTGTTGAGCAGATTAAGGGGGGGAAAGTGAGCTTTTTCTTGCTGTTGTGAAAATCCTTCCATTTGCACTCACATCCAGCAGTGGAAGACTGGCAAAAGTCTTGCCTTAGGCATGAATTTCTACAGGGTTTTTTTTCCCCGCTTATTCATCTAGCATAGTTAAAATTGTCTCAGCAGACTTATTTTAGACCATCTTGTAGAGTCACAGATCTAACTAGCAAAAAACTTTTTCTATTAATCAGTACTTTTTTTTTTTCCTCTTCAGTTTTTAGTGTTGCTCCCAGCATTGCTTTAAAAGCCTTTGCTCTCTGTTTAAATACTGCACATATGTTAACAAGCATGCGTTTTAAACTTGGATTTGTTCTAAAGGAGACCTTGCTATTTTCATGCAGTGTTGGGGCCTTTCTTTTTCTGTTCCCAGTAAAAAACACCTTATTTCTGTATCCTAGTGAATGTTAACATTAAGAAGTAGATTTGAAAACTTCTTTTTCTTATCTAGTAATTCTGTTATATTACTACTTGTTTGCATGTCTGCTACATCTACTCAGAAAGCCAAATACTTCATCATAGAGTCCCTTCATAATCAAGAGGGAAGCTCTTGAGTTTCTACACTGGTGTGTCTTAAAAGATCTCTCTTGCAATATAGCTTACGGGTAACTAAACTGAGTCTAATTATATCTGATTAACAAATTTTGCTGTCTGATTTCTTGCAGCTGTGCCCCTCTCCCTCATGTCAAAGGAAATACCAGCCATGTGCTCTTCAAAGTCTTTAGATAGAAAGGGCTTTAAAGTTATGTAGCATCTGCCTCTGACCACACCTTACCTGGCTATCTTTAAGTCTGTCAAGTCTTCTGTCCTCCTTGTCCTCCAGAGTTCAATGTTTGACCCGATATGAATGATTATTTGCTTCTCCTGTATATCCCTACCACAGTGGTATCCTGTGAGCCCTGTCTTCTCCCCCAGCTTTCCTTGCCTGCAAAACCAAGTCTCGGTGTGGCTGTGAGGATCACTTCAGGCCTGATGCATGGAGAGGGCATCATGCTGGGCAGTGCGCAAATTCATGTAGTACAGGTGCTACACATCACTTTGTGCATATTACTATCTGGTACAGAGTGGAGGAAGTTAGCTTCAAACTATACATTTTGTCTGCCTTTCTGCTGCAACATCTCCTACTGTCTAGGTCTATAGCCTTACATTGTACCTGATGGGTTCCTGGGCCCTCTGTTTTCTGTCTTTCAGTAGAAGGAAGAAACTACACCTCTGACTCGCTACTCTGTATTATCTGCGCAATTAGGTTGTAATACTTAGCTGAGGGAAGCAAGAAAGGTGGTCCAGGTCACACCTCAGTGGCTGGTTAAGTGACATCTGGTACCTCCAAAGACATGGCCAGGCCATGTGGAGCAAGGTGAAAGACTACTTTTTAATTTCCTTTTTTCTTTTTTTGTAAGCAGTGTCCTGAGCCAAGTAAACTGCTAAAGGTTTTTGTCTGAATATGACTGAATTTTAATCTAATCCGTTTGAGATATTGTACTTGATGTTTTCCTTCCTTTACTTTTTATCAGCTGTACTTCGACCTCAAGACTTTCTCTTCATCTCTGTCCAGTTTGCTTTTCACTTTGGTGGCTGTTTCCACTCCTTCCTATTTAGCTTATACCATTTCATCTAAATCCTCACCTAGGACGGAGGAAAAAAATTGTTACTTCTGCAGACTGCTGCCCCAGACTGCCTCTGTCTTGTCTATTTAGATTGCAATGTGGACAATTCATGGACACGGAACCACTCTTGCAAAAGTTGAGAATGCCACACTTCCTTGGTATTTGTGGATATTTTTTGGGCAATGAATGTGGTTATTAATTTCATATAAGAGGCTGGTCTATTGCTTAGTACAGATTTTGCTCTGTATGTTCAACACAAAGGGAGCTAAAAACAATGTGGCACCTACAGGCCTCCAGACCTGTTGAAACAAACTCTTAGTTCAAACTCTGAAATTAAAATTCCAACTAAGAAAAGTTTGGCTTACAAGTAAGCCTAATGCTGTGCTTAGGTGCAGACCAGCCTTTGGTGTTGCTAGTCCTCTATAAAACACTGCAAAATGTGACATAAACCGATATGTAGGCATTCCCGTTGTGTAGAGTGTATATCAAAGATGAAATGGGATGCAATGGCTCTATGCTCCTCAAGCTGTAACTGGAAGGGATCAGGAGTGAAATGCTACTACAAAGCTTTGGGCTAAGTTAAAGTATTCATAAGAATCCTTAACTCTCCCCAAGGGTGAGTTTAGTACATTTTAAAACTCTCATATCTTTACTTTGCAGGAGCCCATTTCTGCTTTCAGAATGTCTCATTGTTACTTGCTATGGCTGAATTGACCTAAGGATTGGTAGAATTAAGCTGTAAGTCTTCTGAGGCAGCGATTCTTTGTTTGACTCTGCACTAAATAAACATCAATATGGGTGGCAGCCCATAAATGAGATCTAGACACGCCTGCTATATGTATGATACAAGTGCTAGATGAATGTTCAGCATTGTTCAGTCTTTTCTGTTCTGAAGTGGTACATTCTTCATTGGTCATGCCTTCAAGGTTTCATCTATGGGGAACAGTACTTCATAGTAATAAGCCTTTTTTTTTTTTTTTAAAAAAAAAAAGCTGTGTTAGCAGTGTGATAGCAGCCACTCTATAGCTGGGATGAGCTGTGTAAAAATGAGAAATGTGAATTATGTTTTAGATGAGTTAAATGTGATGTGTTCCATGTGCAGGATGTATGTACCTCCCTCTGCATTACAAGTAAGATGCAGATCTCATGCAAGTCATGGGTTCTGTTTTTTGCAAAATATCTGTGACTTCTGACCCTCCCAGGCTTGTGTTCATGTGAGTGAGAGCACTGGTGTGCTCACAGACTGTGGAACAAGCTTCACTGCAAATAACAGAGAAAATCTTGAATGCATGAGAAAGGCTAGTGGAAAGCTGGACACCAGTGGCAACACTGGGTGACACAAAAGACCTGACCAGTTTCCCAAAGCATTGAGTTTTTTTAGCTAGACCAACTGAAAAGGAGATGTTCTGAGGTTTTCTCAATTTTTGAAGCTGATGTTCCTAAAGTTATTCAAGTGCAAGAATGATATGAAAGTGATGCACTGAGGCTGTTACAAATGAGTTTATTTTAAAATAACAGGTAGCACCAGCTGTGTCTGCAGTGCATGCACCATTGAGTAATCTGTGAAACACACCTCTGAGTGCTGGCTGTCAGCATGATACAGAATAAAGCAGCATCATTCAAATCCTCTAATTTCACTCATGATAGTGGGGCATTAACAAATTCTTTAAGAGCTAAAGGTGTTTCTCTGCTCTAAAATAATTTTAACTGCTCTTTGCTCTTGGATCTTTGCCCTGCTTGTCTCTTGGCTACTCTTTTTCTCCACTTTTTCTCTTCCTTTTAAAGAGTGTGTGGTCTTTCTCTTTGAGTCCCTTCCCCAACTTATTTTTTCTTCATTAAAACTCTCTCTAACTTTGTTGACTTCTGTTTCTGCTCTCCCCTCACTTATTTGCAATCAAACACAACCACCTTTTTAACACAGAATCATCACAATTGGAAAAACCTCTAAGATCACAAAGTTCAATCGTATATGCAGGATGAAGGAAAAAAACCCCAACAAAACTAAGCAAACCACCCACCATGCCCACTACAGCATGAAGTGCCACATCTACCTGTTTGTGGTGTTTTTTTGTTGTTTGTTCTTTTTATGGTTGTTTTGGTTGGTTTTTTTAATATCTTCGGGGATGGTGAGTCTACCACCCCCCTGGGCAGCCCATTCTAGTGCCGGGCTACTTTTTTGGTAAAAAAATTCTTCCTAATATCCAATCTAAACCTCCCCTGGTGCAACTTAAGGTTGCTTCCTCTGGTCCTTCAATCATTATTCACTTGAGAGAAGAGGCCAACATCTACCTCACTACAACCTTCTTTCAGAGAACAATGAGGTTTCTCCTCAGCCTCTTCTCTAAATGATCCCAGTTCCTTCAGCAGCTCCTCAGAGGACTTGTGTTCTAGATCCTTCACCAGCTTGGTGGTTGTTCTCTGCATAAGAAGGGCTACAGATAGCCTTTATGCTTCTGTCTGTAGTGCTTCACTTGAGTGGTGATCTTGCTTTCATACTAAGTTATTTTCTGATGTTGTCCTTATTTCTTTTTGCCCAGAAGTCTCCAGTATGGGCCTGTTGAAAGGAAGCTGCTACCACTCTTCTAGTTTGGAAAACCTGAGTGGAGAAAAAAACACAATAAACAAACAAAATGTCTTGAGATGGCAGCATCTCCCTTAGATTATGTCTGCAGAGAGCTCTGCACCAACCTCCCTGGAAAAAAGAAGCATCTCCTGGGGTGTACAGACAAAAGCACTGATTGCTTAATGCTTCAGACTAAATCACAGCTCTGCCACCATTAGGAAAGGCATAGTCTTGGCCTCCTGTATCTGCAACAGGTTAGATGACAGATTGAGATTTTTAAGTCATTTTGAGGAGAATTATTTGAAGCCTGTCTTTATCAAAGGTTTTCTAATGTGCTGGAGATGTAGCATAGGTGCGGAATATTCCTGCTTGCAGACTACAAGAATGCTGTTGTATATGTTATGTTCTTTCAATTCATTTGCACATTGAAAGCTGCGTTTTTCAAAATTTTAATCAAGACTGCTACAAAACAATAAGTACATGATGCAAGAGAACAGCCTAGTGCTAGGAAAGTCAGTCACTGAACTCACAGAATAAATATATTGAGCTCTAGGTTTTTAGGGTCATCAGCTTGATCATGACCAGGCTGAAGAAGGATTGTAAACTCCTTTTCTAGAAGCTAGAGGCAAAGACAGACCCTAAAATTATTTGATTTTTTTTTTTAAATGAATAGTCCTTATTATAATAGGCTATGATATGCAAAAGGTTGCAGCCCTCAAAATTATGCACTATGGCTCCCGATTGAAGAAAGCCTTATAGCTGTTGAGTATACTCAACACAGCCCAATCAAAATCCTGCCAATATTGCTATGGTAGGAGTCACTAGGTGGCAACATTACCTGTGCTCCTACAAATCTATGTGTAGGGGCATTGTCCAGCCTTTTGAAGAACAGTGCCTTGTTTTGTAGAGATCTTTTGTGAGAGCAGGCCAGCAATAGGGATGTAGCCACCTCTCTTTTCAACCCCCTTCTGAAAGGGGAAATTCCAAGAATGCTGGTAACTGCACAGAGTGTCAAGTAAGGGACTGTAATGGTATACTCACTGATTTCTGTTCACATTATTGTGCCAGAAGTAAACAGTGATTTTAGGAGTATGTATGTATCCTACTCAGCTGCGCCTGCTGTCATTGGGATGTTATAGTGGGAGGTGGATGGGATGCAGCAGTCAAACAAGGTGTTTCTGTAGCACAGTCACCTAAATCTACCAGCAAATGTGAAGTAAGAACCTTTGTAATGCTTTGAATGGAGGCTGTACTGCCAGGACTTCACATCTGCTACCACTCAGAGAAGCTAAGAGTGTCCCTCTTCTTTCTGGGCTTGGCAGGTTTTGCACATGGCTCTGATTTTGTGTGAAGTTGATTTGTAGATATGCACCATAAAGGTTGTGGTAATGTACGTAAAACACGTTAATAGGATTTCAATACTTCTGTGAGCAGTGTGATTAAGAATAATGTTTGAGATGTAGCTGTTTACAGTTGAGTGAGAAATTGGCTAGGTAAGTAAATCATATTAATAATTGTGAGTGCTGGACTTAGCTAATTTTGCCAAAATTTTCCTTGTTAGAACTCTGCAGCAGTACTTTAACAAATTTTTTTAATTCAAATTTTAATTGACAAAATTGTGACTGGTTCACACAGGTTGTCTGGAAATCAAAGAGCTGCTGAAGTATGCAAAAAAGTGCCACCTTCTCTGTGCCCTTTTTGCTGCAGATGTTGTTTCTGTTCTTAAGTGTCTTAACTGCAAAATCTCATTGAAAAATCTTAGGGGGAGTCCAATTCAGAAAAGTCCTGACACAGTTAATTATTTCCTCTTAATTTAAACTTAAATGCAAAATAACAAATAATAGAGTTCTGAAACTAAACCCAAAACCAACCCAAACTTCCCCTAATGAACTCTTAAGATATCACAGTTGTGGAATATATATTTTAAACATGGAAATTTCTAATAACTATAAAGAGTATTATTTGTAATAGTACTTTTCCTCCTCTCTGTTATTGTTCAAAGTTTCTCACTGCAATGAGAGCATTGTACTTTTTGTTCTTGTAGCTACATATCCTATCAGGAAAGCCCATCCCAGGCTCTCATGTGGGACAATTTTTCTCAACTCCATAGTCAGCAGAGTAGGTCTGAGAAACATTCTTTTTCCCTCACCTGCATAGTGTTTCTTCTTTGAGAACTGATTCTTCTTGAAGAAAATTCAAAGGTCTATTGTAAGTAACATACTGTGGAATAGGGAAATACTGTTAGGTGCTGCTTCATTTTGTAAATAAACAAGAGAAATACAGATTATTTTTAAATTTTGTTGTTTTTTTCCACCAAGGAGTAAAATCCTTACACAACCCTATTGGAGGTCATTGTATTTTATTCTGTTGTACTGAAACAAAAGAACTGTTGTGCAATGTGAGCTGTAGAGTAATATAGATTAATATCCAGACAGCTGTGCTCCTGTCCCTCTCCAGTCCCATGATCTTCTGTGTTGGTGTTCATCTCCACAGGTTCCATGCATAGACAACTAGGAATAAAAATTTACAGGATTAAAAATAATTTTCTACTACTAAAAATGCATCAAAGCAGGGCAACAATTGATGGAGATGATACAGCTAATGATTGACATGCTTTCTTTAGCAAGTAGTAACATAAAAAGAGGAAAACTGATTTTTCCTTCCCCTGAGGTGCTGAACGCCCACTTTTTTTGGGGTGAGAGGGGGGCAATCTCTCCATAAAGTTAGCAGCTGATATTAAAATACTAAGTCTATATTCATTGGCAGCAGCACCTATATGGACTCCTATCCCTGTACTTAGCGAACTGCTGGGTCCAAGTGGTGTTGCCAAAAGACCATGTTGAGGGCTGCAGGGCCAGTGTACTTTGCAGAGCACTAGGATTTTTCCTGACTCTTATTTGCACTTGGCAAGGGCCCCTGGTGAGCACTAGTGCTGCTGCTCCTCATATTGAGTGAGGAAATTGAAATGTACTTGGATTAGAAACAGATGACTGGAATATAGAGATGAGTTAAAACTGCTCTAAGCAAAGACCAAGAGTGATAGTCTGGCTTGTGACTTGTTTGCTTATGGTATATATTAGAGCCCTTTTTTATAGCTTTAAAAAGTAACAAAAGAAAAATAGATACAAGCATAACTCTTGGATTTTAGCTGTACAGTTCACTCTTGGATCTAAAAAATCCCAAATCAAAATGCTAGAGCCTGATTTTCTGCTGGTCCAGGTCTTGCACTGCTGGTCCAGGTATGATTTCACTGGAACTAGTAAGATGGCCACCATGAAATTCCTTCCTCTCTGCCTGCTGAAAATTTGGCTAGCCTCCTTGCTTTAATAATGAGAAATTTAAATACATAATAGAATCTGTCTTAATTTTGTAAAAGGTTGAATTGCTACTTGAGCTATATAGCTTGGATTTGATGATGGACTTCTTTATTTCTGCAGTGACCTCTTAGCTTTGTTACCAGCAACCTTAAGAAATACTAAAATGAAAAACTTCTGAGGAGGAAAGTGGTCCCTTGTGCCTTTTGGATGCTTTGTCCAGCAGTGGCTGTGCTCCAGGACCATGGTGGTGCCAACATCCACTGCACTGGTGCATTGGTGCATTGGTACATGTAACACTGCTGAAGGACTCGGAGCGCCTTGGTTTTCAGGTGTAAAGGAACTGAAAACGTAAAAGTAGAACAAATCCAGGAACAGATTAATTCAAATGCTGAAGACAAACAAGGTTTTTCATGCATAATGTTCCTTTTCACCTTGTCTTTCAGAGTCCTTAGCTATTAGCTGAGACTCACTGTTTTAATTAGCATCAGTATGAATGGCTGCATTAAGGCCTCTGATCAAATAAATATGTCTGCAGATAATAAGTTCCTATTACAGCTGCAGGAGTTGAAGAATAATTTGTGCCAAAGTATATCAGAAGGTTAGAACAGTTTTATTGCTACAAACAGTAAAATATTCAGCATGATCAGGCTCCTTGTTTCAGAAAAGCATAGGGGAAAGGGGCTATGGAAGCACAGCCCCTCTCTTTAGTGCCACAGGCTCATCTTATCTAACCAAGATCAGTTTAAGTTTATGGAGAGAGTTCTGACCTCAGAAGTGACTATGATGGAAGAGATGCACCTTACCATTTATTGTATGTTGTTTATTTTAAGCTGTAAATACTGTAGCTAGGAAAATGGACCTGAAGCAGCCAAGTAATTGTGTGCTGTAAAATATGAGATTATCAGAGGATTTTGGCAAAACCTGGGTGGAAACTTGAGAGCGTATTTTCAGGAGTAGCACATTATTTGTTGTGCAATGATCTTCATGGAGGATCTTCCTCTAGAGCTCCTAGATGTTACTGTGATATGGATAATTGAACCATGTAATGAAAACATTCATTTGAAGTGTTTCTTCAGAAATGCTGTTTTGCTGAATTTGTGATATTTCATAGGGGCATAAAAGTTGTAATAATTTGTGGTGTTTTTTTTTTTTTAATTGGGGAAAACTTATTTTCATCCTTAGAAATGTCCTAGTTTATCTTTGAAATGCTAGAGAATGTTTTTAATGCCTTACTGTTTTACAATACAATACACACATTTAGTACTGTGATAAATTTTTATGGCTATAAATTAACTTTATTCAGATATTTCTGTAGAGACTAAAAACATTAGCCTATCACTTGGAATATCCTTTGTTTCCCCCCTTGAAAAAACAGTTCTGATTTCTGCCCATCTTTCTATACAGGAGTGTAGAGCATCCATTCTGCTGCTTCAGATGTTTCTCTGACTCAAGAAGGTGTGTGTCTATATGGGAAAAGAAGAATAGGTGCTTTTCCCATTAAAGGTATGGGGTGTTTTTGGTAATTCATGGTAAATCAGCTTTATGGGCTACTACACAATGTGACTGCAGCTACTCAGAAACATCTGAAATACCTGCACATCTCTGAAGAGTAAGGGGGAGTGGGGGGAGGGGTTAGTACTTGTCTGAGAAGGTGAGGAAAAAGTCTGTCAGAGTGGTGAGGAAGTAAAGACCCAGAAGCTTCCCCCTGTACAGTTTGGTTTTCTGGCTATCCCTGAGCTCAGTGACAGAATATCTTCATTTGAATACCTGGAAGTCAAACAGCCATGCTTTAAAAAAGATCTTGCTCCACTGCCAAGGCTTTCAGCAGTATCAGAGCTCTTAGATTGGCTTTGAGAAATGCCTTTCATCTGAATCCAGGAGGGATTTCTATAGTGTCCCCACCTGCACAAAATCAACAAATGCAGTGAGTCTTTAAAAACATTTCTGCTTGTGCAGAAGGGGACGGAGGTGACAAGTTAAAGCTTGTTGCCGCTAATGCAGAGTGCACAGTCTTAATGGTAACCCACCTAGAGAAAGGCATTTGTCTGGGTGTACTGCAGCTTGGTGGGATTGCTTGTTTTTCCCTCTGCCTTTCTGCTTGTTTTCTACCCCATTCAGTCTCAGAGGCTGCCAGGTTACCCTGACCCTGGAACAGCTTGGACTTATCCCTGTTGGTAAAGGAGGGTTACCACAACTGGCGTGCCAGGCAGCTGGTGTGGCCTGACACAGCTGAACTTGCACTGCCCTCTGTTAAGGAAATGCTTGAGGCATTGTCAGCTTTAGGACAGATTTAAGTGTCTGTTGCGCTAATTATGTTGTGCAAAGGACCCTTAAAAATGCTGAAGAGCTGATTGTCTGGTTATTATGACTTTCCAAAGTAATTACTAATGTTTGACATGCAGAAACTGCCAGTTTTTGAACTGCTATTTAGTTATTGTAAAATTATAGTAAGAAATTACTTTGTCTGCATAATATTCTCTAAAATTGAATGCACAATTAACAAAAAATCAAATTTTCCAGTTTGATGCAATGAAGCATCTGCAAAAATACTCAAGAGGACACAATGGTAACCACAATCTGCAGCTGTTGTGTTACTGAGAGCTGATCTCAGATCTGTGGTAAATTCTGATTTCAATTTTGTACCTCATGTAGGGATTCAACTTTTGTTTATAAAGTCTTATTCCAAAACGTTGCATCTGGTCTAGAAACACAGGATAAATTTGAGAGTCTAGAAATAAGCTAGTTATAAATTAGGTAACATACAAAACAATTTTTAATTGGAAAGTTTATCACTGCACTACTCTTTTGCACACAGGATCTCCTAAACAGAATAGCAGTTAAAAATCTTGTTTTACTGTTGCTGAGATTAAGTTAAAACTTGGAGACAGGCTACGTTTGAAGAGTCATTTTTAGAAGCAAAGATGACTCGTTACCATTATTTATCAGACTGGAACGTGGCGGCAGGGTGCTTTCCATCTGAGAAATTACCCTCTTTAGAGTTTCATGAGATTTTTTGTAATGATGGAGTTCAGACTTAAGGATCCTGGAACAAAGCTTTAATTCAAGTTTGTACAATTAGGAGCCTTGTAGCATTACTAATGATGATTACAGTGTGAAAATTTATCATGGAAGGGCACCCAGTGATCATTTGGCTCCTTTTGAGAATCTCAATCCTCATGCATAGCTTTCCACTAGGAAACATCTGTTTGTGAGTTGTCTGACTTTGAACCTCAACTTCCTATTGCATCCAATGCAAAAATGTCTCCTGCTGGTGCTCATTAAATAAGGAAAAAAAAAGTATGCTTGGTTAATAATGCCATGCTTTGGGGATTTCGCTTGTCATCTATGGGGTCATGAAAGAAAAACTTCCCCATGATAAGTTATAATTTGATGTGTGTTTTTTGGGTTCTCTGGTCTTTCTCTGAAGTACAGGAGACTAACCACAGTAAAAGAAGGGATTTAGGCAGGGTACATTTTTCGAGCAGCATTACATTTTCAGGGATCTGGTTCATGTTTTCTTGTAGACATGTTGGGTCTATGACTGCCAGCTTTTGGGTCAGATCCCTTTTGATTGTCAGGGTCTGCTGGATATTTTTTTCTTTTCTATGCAGATGCACTTTACTATTAAATCCCTGATAATGCAGAAGGCTACTCCAATTCAAACCAAGATGAATTCAGTGTCTCTACAGTTAAAATTTGAAATCTTAACTGATGTTATAAACTAATAAAACACTTTGTTACAATATTTGTATACCAGAACCTCCTAAATCTGATGGTTTCTTATTCTTTCTGCAAACATGTCACGAAAACCTCCTTGTCACTTCTTATCTGACTGGCAATTAAATGCAATGTCACTTCAAGCCTCCAAGACTTTCCCTTGCTATGTGCTGAGAAGTCCAAGAGTTACGTGTAAAATGGTGATTAAAATCTTTAATTACACTTGAAGAAAGATTTTTCCCAAAATAAATGACATTATGATTTTATGGAACTTTCAGCTACAACATGATAGACTGTCTGAGATTTGATCCTATAGATAAGGAAACAAAACTCTACTGCAAAGGTGATACTACATCACAGTTTAGAGGAACTGACAAAGTGAAAAGCTGGACAATTTTTTTTATGAGTCTTTGTATACTTTCATTCTACAAGGAAGTTATAGCTATGTGTTAGAACTCATTACTGCCTTATTTGTATGGGAATATTTGAACAGGATTTTGAAAGATGTAAGAGAAATGACTGCATTGAAGTACAGTTAGATTTGTAGCACTTACCCTGGTGCATAAAATTTGACAATTAGAAGTAAAAATGGATTATTTGAACCCTCTGCTTGGGAGCGGTGTCGTTGGTGTTTTCTGTTTAATACAAGCAGTAAAGAACAGCTGCTGCTCCAATAAATCAGACCTCTATCAAGAATTGGGAAGGTGAATATATTAGAAGAATGCAGGTCAAGAAAACAACAAAAGAAATTGTTTGCGTTTTACTTAGAACACAATAGTGTGGGGAATGGAATGGAGTAAAGGGGGGTGGACCAAAAGAGGTCCAGAAATGAAAGACCCTGAATTAGAGTGCAAAGCCTTTATATTATCCAGTGTAGGCGGACTGCAGAAAAATAAACCCTTTATTTTATCTCTTTCCTGAGTGCTTGATTCAGTGCCTTTTTGTTTGTTTCTGTGCTGTCTTCACACCTCAGGGTATCTGAGCTCCTGCTACCTGCAAATGGAAGTAGCTGATAAGGGCTGTATGAGAATGTGCACGTAGCAAGCAGCTGGGCCAAATCCCTTTGGTCTATTGTATTCATTCAAATCTCAGAGTATCAGAATTTCCCTCTGTGTGTCATTGTTACTGGATTTTCCAATTTATCTTTTTTTGGAGGGAGATGGAGGGCAGAGAGGAGGGCATAAAACATATTCAGTTACTCATACTGCCACCCTCTTCTCTGGGCATATTTAACCTGGATGTCACTTCAGTTATCTGGAATAAGCATCAATCAGGTTTGCTGCACTGAATACAATTGTTAGTATCAAGTCTCTTAACACTTTGCCAGTGATCTTCAGAGTTTATTCACAAACCTACTCATGCTCGTACAACAATAAATGTTCTCCAAATTCTATATAGTATCACCTTAGGCAGAAAGAATGAAAATCGCTATCTAATTCTGGAGTCAGTAATAGTATTTTAAAATTATTTCTTTATAAGCTCTATGATCGGTCTTTGAATACAGTTTTGTTACAGCTCCTTCTAGATTCTTAGTGGCTGCTGCTCATGTCTTTGCCACAATATACCCCATGCAGGCCTATGATCTGCAGGGGATTGTATAAAGAGTATATCAAAGGAGAGATTAGCTCTGTAGTTGTAGTGTCTAGGAGCTTCTCTGTTACTACTTACATGAGAAATGGGACTATCCTTTGTTTCCTAGGCATAATAAATAAAAGAATGAGTGACTAATGAAATGCCTTTTTTATTTTTTTCTGGAGATGTGAAGAATCTGCAAGATTGATTCAAAATTAAACTTTGATGTAGTAGGAGGTTGGAGGCTAGTATTTGTAGCACTGACTCATGTTCTTTTTGAAGTCTGTGAAACACTTGCTGTGATTTGAAAACCATCATTCACATTTCATGTCTCTTCAGTAAGAATTTGGTTGTGCTATCAGTATAATGTTTTTACTGCTGTAGTATCTCATGGACTGCTATCGATGCTTGCAGTCGGTCAGTTTGGAGTATGATAAATCTGTTTGAAAATGGTAGATTTTGAATTTCCCTGGAGAGTTTTCATTTACCTCTAAATAGAAGTTTCTTTTAAAAGCCACTGGGGTCACCTCTGGCATCCAGATTGGTGAGTAATCTGTACAATTGTTATAGAGGAAGAATGACTGTAGTAGAGGAGGTATGAGATACAGCAAACTGAGCAATGGTGGACACCAGAGTTACTGGTCCCCGTATGTTTGAATTCATTCTCAGTTATGTGGCATAGTAGGGTTCTAAGTTTTTTCCCCAAGATAACAATCTTAGACATATGTACATTTTTTTCTTGTGTGCAGCTCTCTGCTCTGCTTTGTGCTCAAGACTGTGCCACACCAGTTTTCTTGAGACCTTATGGTGAAATAGGGAAAGACAAAGATTGTCTTTCATTCTAGTTGACTGTATTAGTCCCAAATGGCTGAACTTTGTCTCAGCTATAGGGGATCAAATCCTGGAGCTGCCCTCACTAAAGGAATAAAAGTAATCTTAAGTCATTGAGCTGAATCCTGAATTTTGTGAAACACAACTTTTGGTTTGTAGGACTATGCTGGAATCAAAAAGACTCTTGGCACGATATAGGGCTGAATAACAGCTTTGAGATTTGGCCCACAGGAATTTCCTGTTTAAAGAATGCTGCGCTTGGCCATGAACTTCGTATATGCAGCACACACAACACCAGATGCATGTACTCTCTTTTACAAAGCTGAGGGAATGGAAGGCTCTCCTGGATTTAAGCAGGATCTGCAGAAGCTCTGACAGCTGATGGATACTAATATTGTGTCTGTAGCTCATGAGTTGCCATAATAACATACATTACTGCATAGCAATAAAGTATGATCTGTAGCTTCACTTCGGATAGCTGGAGTTTAAATATAGTACAAAACACTTTTATTCTTATTTTTTGATTTATTTTCCACATACATAATTTTGAGTATATGGAGCAGCAAAGTGGGTTTTAAAATGGTAATTCAGAAATAGCTGTGAAAGATTTCTGTGGTTCTTTGAAATAAAGTAAAAGAGTACCTGATTGGAGAATAATTTTTACGCCCATAAAACTGCTTGATCCTGAGATGTTGCAGAAGCTGCTTCAGGATCATCACCTGAGTATCTATTCTTAAAACAAAGCTTTGATCTGATTACAAATGATACTGCAGATATTTGAAAGCACATCTGATATAGCTCTGAATCCAATAAACATTTAAGAATGCAAAACCACCTAGGAGCGACTGTCACCCAACTGGATGCTTTAGCCCCTGGGACTGGAAAAGCTAATGGCCAAAGGCTCAGCATAGAGGGATTCAGACAAGACTTCAAGTGTTGCTCTTTTGTGTAGAATCTTATATTTCTACTAAATTTGGAGGTATCAGATGTATATAATTCACTTAAAAGATATGGCAAATACCTAGTATATTCTAGGATAGGGCAACCATTTCTGTTGAAATATTTCCTCACTGAAAGAGGGGTGAGGCATTGGAACAGGCTGCCCAGGGAGGTGGTGGAGTCACCATACCTGGAGGCATTAAAAAAAACAGGTAGATGTGGTGCTTTGGAAGATGGTTTAGTGGTCACGGGGCTGTAGAGCTGATGGTTGGACTTGATGATCTTGAAGGTCTTTTCCAACCTTAATGATTCTATGATTCCAGGCAGATTGGCAGGAGTTTTCAGGGTTGAGCTAAGCAGCTGTTCTGTAGCTGGGTCTGGTTCACCTTTCTAGCTTTTTTTCTTCCCAACCAGCTTTGTGTCTGTCTCATAATTATTTCCCTAATCTGTTAATGGGAATGTTAATGGTTACATCTAAGATACCACAAAAGCCAGTGGTTGTGTGTGTACACATAAGGTACACATGTACATAAGGTACATGTGTAGACTATCTTCTTACAGATTTATTTCCTTACACAGTCAACAGAAGAAATTAGATTAATTTTACTTTGTTTCTTCTTGACAAATCTGTACCAAAGTTTCTTAACCATTTCTTAACCTCTTCAGGCTTCTGGTGCATGCTGGTGTTTTGTGCAAATTCTGAGCACTCCACAGCTAGTCTCCTGTCTGAATAAATGAAAATAAAACCATTTGGAAATGGTCTGATGTGTATGATTACATTACTTTGAGGGTTCCTGATGGCCTTTTCAGTTAAAAACTTGGGAAATGACTGCTGTAGATCTGCTTACAAATTGCTTCATCACCTATATGACACAGATACCAACAGGCCAGAATTTCTGATGTCCTTCAATGCTGCTACTTTTTGACTCCCTGTGTCTCTTCCCACCTTTTCTTACATTTGGACTTTGCAATCTGTGTTATCTTTTGAGTTTCTGGAGGCATTTGAAATTGCTGAAGCTTTCTAAAAGAAAACTTGGTCAGTCCTTGCTGGCTGTAATTAATCTTGTTTAAATATTTTTAAGGTGCTCTGGCTAATATTCCCTTCTCCCCTTAAGTATCTTAACAGGTTTAAGCATGTTTTCACTCTTAACCCTTTGTAATAGGAGGGAGGAAAGCTCAGTTTCTGTTAGGCTGTGGCAGTGGTGGGATCAGCTATAGTTTGTGATAAAAAGCAGCTGTAGTTTTCTACTGACTGGAAGTGTTTCCAAGCCGTGAATCCTCTTTACAGATTATGATCTTGCTCAGCAACACCTCCTTTTCAGCATTTCCCCTTAGCTAACTTGAGTGGCTTCTTGTCTCACTTCCTGTCTGAATTGCCAACTTTGACACTAATTTCTTATGCTGTGCTCTGCAAAGAGTGTTGGGTCCTGACTGAGAATTTTGGATTTTATTAGACACCAATTGATTTCTAAGCACAGGGCTGAGGATGAGGTAATTTCCTGTCAAATCAGGCAATCTTGAAAATGATACCACCATTGGACTAAATGTTGTTTCCAGTATGCTTGTGCTTGAACTGGCAAAACCTCGTGACTACTCAAAAAAAAAATAAAATATAAAAAAAATAATTAAAAATTACTCTTACCCAACTGCAGAATGATAAAATGCTCTATTTATTTAACAAATAATAGCTCTGGACTAAACTGAGTTTACTTTTCCTGAGAGTATCTCCTCCCAGTGTTTTTTGAGGCCTTTTCTATGCTTACAAACTTTGCCAACACTGGCTGGGAGTTTTAAAAAACAAACAAAGAAAAACAACAAAAAAATCCAGAAACTATGCTGGGTAAACTTAGATTAAGAGATGGTCACTGAAGATCTATTTGCCACTACTACTTTTTTTGTTCAAGTGGTGATACATGTACAGAAAGGGATCATTTAGTAAATGTCAGCTTTACTTCCACTTAAAGAATTTGAGAAGGGACAGGTAGGAGCTCTGCTTACGTTTTCTGCATGTGATATATGGATTACCCATGGCTTCCAAATGAGCCTGCTAACTTGTTTGAGAAGGGCCTCTTCCTTCCCCCTGGGGGTGCACATTCAGGGTTTGATTATGGATAACAAAATGACGGCACTGCACTGGATGTAACGCACCACAGAGCACGCTCGTACATTCCACAAGCAAAACCAGCTGAAAGCAGGAGCATAGTAAAAGAGAAAAGGGGCAAAAGTCAGTTCCCTGACTTTATTGTGCCTTCGTATGATTTTGTAGGTGGATAGTAATATTTGCACCAGGATTCCTTCTTCCTATACTTGTCATCAAATACATAGGGATGTACTGAAAGCATAAGAAGAGAAAGACTTTTAAAACTGTGTCCATTTCCTCAATCCTGATGAAATGCGAGAATAAAAAGAAAAAAAAGTAATAAAGAATTAAAGGGAATGAGGAACCAATATAAAATTGCAGATAACATAAATAAATGACAATGGAAAGGTAATTAATATTAGAGATGGGTAGAATGAAAGGCTTAGAAGATCTGTATTGGTATCTTATATGTTCTTTACAGTGAATGAAGGGATCCATTGAGTAGTGCACCCTCCTCCAGGGGTATATGGTAGTAAGTATTATTATCCTCTTTTGTTTTCTCCCTCTTTTCCTCTTAGGCAAAAAGCAGTGTAATAGAGTTTTCTGGCAAAATCTTCAGTATGACTGAACAAAATATTTGCTTTTGTTCTTTTATCCTGCCCAAATCTTAGCGACATCAGACCTCTCTGCTGTGCGTGTCAGACATGGGTAGCTGAGTCATACTGAATGAAAGGGAAGTACAGTTGACCTGCCATTGTTAGAGTGCCCTCATCACAGCTGTTTTTGTCACCCATGTGAGATATTTTCTTTGCATTACTATTCCTGTCTACATCTGCCCACTTAATTGTGTTGAAAACTGGTCTCCTTCTCAACATTCACAGTACAGTAAACTGCAAGTAGACTAAAAGCTTAGACATACATCCTAAGAGGTACTAAGTGTCAGACTCCTGCTTGTATAAATTTCAGTGGCTATCAGAAGTCCCACTGTTGACTGGAGAAGCAGTATTAGTGAATGCTGGGTTGGCGTTATCCTACACCTGAATAATATGGAGAGGCTGAGGACAGTGATAAGTGGGTTCTGACTCTTTCCTGCACCCTTGCAGAGTCCCAGGTGCTAGGTACCAATGACTGTGTCACAGTGGGATCCAAATAAGAAGGGAATAAACTTCAGAGGTAGAATGTGTTGCCCACATTTTTCCCAAGTCCCACACTAAGTTTCTCTTGTTGTTAATTCTGGAGAGACGTGTCTATGCCTATAGGTGTCTGTCCCAAAGAAATTATTGCTAATGGTAAAGAGCATCCATTAGAATGAACTATCTAGATGTGCTGTATGTACAGCATTTGAAGAAACAAATACTTGCTTGTTCACGTGATGCCAGTATGTGTAATTTATGTATAGCTGGCTGGGAGAACTTGAGGAAGACCACAGGTAAGTAATACAAACCTAAACATTACTTTTATTTGTGTGCAGTTCACCACGTAGCAGTGCCTGTAAAATATCAGGTGGACAGGAAAACTGCTCCCTTGAAAGAAAGAGTATGGTAGAGAAAGATGAGTCATTTTATAGTTAGACAATGCTATTCGGTTCATGTTTCCTCCCACTAACAAGCGGAGATTTAGTCCAAAATTCAAAAAGTGCTGTGAGAGTTTAAGACTAGATGTTACATAAGAACTACTAGAACAGTATTTTCAAGATAGCAATCTTACCTTCTGGGGTACCACTTTGCAGGTGCTTTGTAGTGAATATAAGCTGTTCGCTCAATTTTTAAAACCTTTTTTCTGTTTGTGCTTTGTAAACCACTTAATTTCCTCCCACCTGCCTTTTCTAAAGACTTCATGGGTGCAATGATAAAATTAGCTGCTCAATCTTTGGAAGGGAGCTTCAGGAAACAAATGATATGCTTTCAGGCTAGACTTTCAAAACACTTCCCCAGAAGATCAGATTTATTCTGTATTGGATATTCAAAAGGGAAATAATAAATTATGTTGCTGTGTCTCTTGGCTGAGGAACAAACCAATTTGAATTGAATGCATTATGCTGGAAAAGGGAATGCAGTATTTCTTTAGGGTGGGCACTGTGGCTGAAGTTGTTCACTTTGTTCTAGATTCTGGAGGGAGTGTCCAGAGAGATGATTTCATGTAGCTCTATAATGAGTGACATTTGGAAGAAGTGCCTCCAGAAATGCTAAAAATGTCTTGCTCTATTTAGCCTTTTTCCCTGTTCAAAACAGATGCCTTGACAAGGAAGAATTTTGAAAATTTTTAAAAAAATAAAAATAATAAATATTGGACTGTGTATATCGTGTCTATATTAGGGATATAGGAAATTTCTACCAAGCAAATTCCTAGACTTCCAGCTTTAATGCCATCTTCAGCCCTGTATTTGGCCCTGTAACATTAATTCTTTCCTCAAGTAGGCATACTAAGGACAAGATTTATTCCTGTCTTATGTTTTTCCATGCATTAGTAACATCCACACTAAATTGCAATATATTTTCCTTCTGTATAACATGACAGTGTGTGGATATCCTGAATCACTGCATTGTTATCAGGAAGGAGTGGGCCTTCAAGGCACTTTACTTCTGTCCGTCTGTCTTTCAACACAAATAGCTGCTGTAACTACAGGTTCTGATCAGATTCAGAGATGATATGGGAAGAAAGTGTTTATTCCTCCTTTGAAATAATAGACAGTCTGTGAACACTAGCATACAGATCTCTGTGGAACCTCTTAGTGCCTTCACAAGAAGTCAGGCTGTAAGTGAACATTAAGTTCACTGGAAGGAACAGATATAACTGTGTGTAGGAGGGGGTTATGATGGCATAAGGGAGTCGGTAGCCTGATTTGAAGTAAAACTAGCCAAGAGGATTGTCTGAAAAAGCTGGAAGCCTGTATTTCCATCCTCTCAGGATGTAAACTTATCTTTACTCTCTAACTGTAATTAAAAACTCTGAATTGTTTGATATTTCCCATATTTCTACATGTTTTTTGACTTATAAATATGCAAACCAGTTCTATGAAAGGAATGCTCAGGACAATTTCGATGCAACTCAGTTTCTTGATTTTTATTCTGTGTCTGGAAGCAGATTCATTGGTTTTGAAGGCAGAGAAGACTGCTGGGATCACCTTATCAGATCTCTTATGTAAGACTTCCTTGAATTATTGCTATCTGGAACTAAAGGAAGTTTTTAAAAAAAACAATAAAGGCAAAAATCTTCCAGTCTTGATTTTAAGTAGAAATTTCCTTTATTAAAAATAATTTTTAAACAACTGCTTTGAAATGTTGAGTTTTGAAGAGTCATTCAATCCTCAGCATTTTAAGGTGGTTCTGACTGTTCATCTTTTAAAATTGTAACCTTGTTAACAAATGTGTTTCATGAGGAATAGGATTAGAAAATAGAACCTCTATTTATGAAGGGTATGTAACCTTTCAACACCTTTTGCTTTTCCCTCCTCTCTGGGTACTCCTAGATACCTCAACTGAACGAAGGACTACTGTGCCATGGTAGTTCAGAAGAGTGTAAGTGTTGACTGCCCTGATGTCAAATGTACTTGGTGCTGATGGTTCCTGCCTGCTTTTCTTCAAGTGGAGAGCATTAAGTGAAATCTCTGAGCCACACTTTTTTACAAAACCTGATGTTTATCCAGCTTCTAAACTTGAAATTGCCCTGCTGCTTCAAAGCTGACTGGGAAGATGTACAGCCAGGAGGAGAATAGCCAGATTGGTGGTGATTGTGTCTAAGCCTCATTCCCTTCTATGTCTAACTGACACCTGGTGAAATCTTAAAAGCTGGAAGTGTGGAAGATTTCACAGTTATAATTATGGCTTTGGTAGAGACCACAGATTGATGTTCCCTAGCTTTATATTTCATGGGAGGTGTAATCTTTGCAGCTGGCTCCAGTTTGTGGAGGATGTCAGCATGATTATCTTTTGGAAGTTTGAACTATGTATATTGGGCACTTTTAAATAATATTGTCCATGTCTTTTGCTGCCAATACAGCATTATTTTCTTTCTGGGCTTTTTCATGGCAAATGGAGTATCCCATCTTCCAAATTTGTTTCCAAGAGTCAAATGTATTATATCATTTCACTTAGCAAATCTAACGTAAATTGAGAATTCAGTACTGCAGGGTCATGGTAGACATGAAATTTCACAGACATTAAGATGTTTCATGGCTTTTGGATTTGCTGAGAACTATAATTGTAAGAGGCACCAGACATTAATGAGCATGGCAACTAAACTGCTGCTATGCTGCAGAAGGAGAAATTGTTCCTTTAGGTCATGGGTGCAGTGATGAAGCAAGAAACTGAAAGGAGTCAACAGCACACTGCCCATTGGCAATTACTTTTGGACTGTGGCTATAATGATTTTCCATATGTTACTAAAAAGACCTTCTTTCTTTATTGTAGGCAGAACTGGCAATAATAATTATAAGAATTCATCCCATTACAGAAGGTAGAGTCTATTTGGGCAGTTATCAACATTAATTTCAGTTCCTCTGCTGGAGATTTAAACTGGCACAGACAGTGATTACCAAGGTCATAAGAGTGAGCTGAGTTTCTCTTGTCCCAAGATGGCTAGCCAGTCTGTTGCACTGCATGTGTTCACACTGTGTTTACAGTACTGTCTATTGTTGTCAGTGTTGATGATCTAGAGCACTCCTGCCCAAAGGAAACAGGCTCTAGGAATGTAAGCTATTTCATAAATCTGCCTTTTTCACATAAAGAAATAAAAGTAATAATAGCCTTGGCTGACTTACACAAGGGCCCATTAAAATAATCAAACAGAGTACATTGAACTCATATGTTGGAAGCCCAAACATGAATGGAAACTTGATTAAAAAATAGTTGCTGTTATGTCCAAAATAGCAAAAGGCCAATAAATGTTTCTGTCACTGTCATTATATGCAACAGCATATTTAAGGATATACCATTTAATCCAGTGACAGGGAGACAGCCACATTAACAGAAAAGAAGTACTGTTATCCTCTTTCTGGCAGACTTTATATTCAGTTGTGTGAGTTGTCCTGTGTCTTGAATGGGAATGTGATTATGCTGAGCGTGTGTGAAGATGCCATTCTGGATTGGCTCCTATGTCCATGCAGGTAAGCATGTTATATGATTCCTAAGATATGTGGAATGATGTGTTGTGTTCTGAAGCATATATGGCATACTCACTGATTTCACTTTGCAGAGATCCAGCATGCATTTTCCTAAGGAGGAAGTGTTTGTGCTTTGTGAATTTTGGATTCCAACTTCCTTTTTGAAATTGAGTTGAAGCAATGTATGAAGCCAATATCTTGGTTTAAGATCAGATTAATTAGAATCACTATAACTCTAACCAGAATGACCTTTTTTGGATCTAGGGCTAACATCCCTAATGCTTCACCGTGGCCTACCAATTGCAACTTGCATTGTGCATAGTTCTTCACTGGCACATAAAAAGAAACTGATTTCACTTGCAGCTGTGCTCTTGTGAGTCTTAGGTCAGTAATTGCCAGCATGTAGATGATGATGAACAACGCAAGATGCTTCCATTTTTAGCTTGCTTGGCTCTTTACAAAATTAATATCTTTGTACAGCTTAAGCACTTCTGGATTTCTCTTTGAAATCTGTAACTGAGCTAGATGACTATAAATTCAGTCTCAGAAGTTTAGGGTTGACTTTCAGGTTGGTATTAAAATACTGGTGTAATTTAGGATTATTTTTTTATTTTTTTCTTTCCAGCATTAACCGTAATGTTGCCTCTTCCCTGTGCTTGCACAGGCCTTTGTGTGGTTTGATTTTCAGATCCTGTTTGCCACACACAGGCGAGATGTGCACAGTTTGCACTGTAAGGAATATGAAGGTGCGAATGAGTTGCCTTGAACAGAGACGCCTTAAGATGACTCGTGCAGTATTGTTGCTGAAAGTGCAACCACAAGCTCAAGTTTCTGCTGCTTCTGGTAACAAGTCCAGTTCAGAGGCTTTTATTTCTCCTTGGGTGGCGGCTATGGGAGGCAAGGCTAGAAACAGCTAAAGGTTTTTATAACTTAAAATACTTTATACCTTGAATTTACTGGAGTTATGACTCTAGTTTACATTATACCCTTACAAGGAAGTGAGGGAAACAGAAGATGAGATCCTTCCAGACAGCGATAAGCTAATTGGAAGGAGGATGTTATCAATGATCCTCTCTCATAATAGTGTACCCCTAAGAGGGACTCTGTGGAGGTCTCTCTGGAGCTTGGTTTTGTTGAATATTTACAAAATCTGGATAATACATTTTACGTTTGTAGATAACACCCAAAGTAAACCTGCTGAGGAATGACTAAAATTTGAAGTGAAACTGACAAAACAGTCTGAAAAAATGGGGTGGGCAGTAGTACAGATGCAGGACAGAGAATAATGTGCGTAGCTGATCAGTAGAAAAGAGCTGGGTGCTGTCTTGGCTAAGCAGCTCAACAGGAACCAACAGTGTTGTGTTGTTAATGCCATGAGGAAAAAAAGCAGGTGATGCAGAAGGGTGTAAAAAGACACAGCTTTGCAAGCTACATAAAATGAGCATTCTGATCTCTCATTATCTGCCTGTGTTTACATTTTGGATACAGGTGTAGGTGAACTGGGGAGAAGAATTAAAACAGACGTTTGAGGGATTAAAAAAAGATCCACATGGAAAGACTGAAACCAGGCTTTCTTAACCTACATGAGAGAAGAAAGAGAAAGGAAATCATAGTTTTGAAGTATGTACCAAGCAGCTGCAAAAAGGAAGTGTTCAATCTGATAACCATGTCCCTAGTAGTTAGGAATGGAAGTTAATGGGCATAAACTAGCAAAAGAAAGGCTCACGTCAGTTTTTCTACAGGTAAAGACAGATGGTAAAGTGTTGGTAAAAATTTATTGAGAAGTCTGTAAAGGACCTCCAGTGATAGAATTCCCAATAGGTCAGATAACAGGCAGGAAAGATACAGAGTTCGTATTTTCTTGAGGCAGTGGAATGACCTGGATGACCTTTAAAAGACACTTGCAGGCTAAATTTTCTGTTCTGTAATCAATTGCCCATGCTTTTTGAGTAATAGTGTCATTGCATAACTAAACTCCAGAAAAAATACTTTTTCCTGTGCATTTCAGTCCAGACATAAGCTACCCCTTTGCACAACTTCCAGCTGATCCCCCCCGCCCCATGTACACTGACTCACTGGCCATGTCCAGAAGCTGTGCCAAAATTGGCACCTTGTTTTCAGTTCAGATAATCAATGACATACAGGAAAACAGAAGCAGATTGTTAATAAGATCCTTTCTTTCAAGGCTAAATAGATAAAAAATCAGTTTGCTACATTTAAAATTGCTTATAAAAATGTCATTTGACTTTAGGAGTCGACCTGGGAAAAAGATCTGTATCCACAACTTCTTTACTTTGTCATTTATGTGTTGCCAATTTATAAGCTAATAACATGTCTGGGCAATTGTAATCTTGTTTACATTTGGAGTAAATAGTGTTAAATAGACTGAGAATTGTAACAAACATTTAATTCTTGAACTGGGCCAAACAGATTTAATTTGAAGGATTGTCTGACCAGTGTGGTTGCATTGCATATTCATGACACCCTTGCTAAGTGCATATTTGTGGCATCCATCTAGAATAACCTCTGTATGGAAGCCTGATGCTGAGCTGAGTAAAACATGGGATGCAATCTGACATGAAGTATTTACTATTGAACCTGGAATTTAATGGATGTCAGGGCTGGTGTTCCCTGCAATATTTTTGCCAGAAAAATGTGGAGGGATGATGGAGTGGTTAGACATGGAAGAAAACGTTGCATATGTGTTGGTTCCATCTTAAACCATCTTAAAATGAAGAGGTGTATAACATCAAGATGGAAAGAACTGGAAAATGTCATGTGATGCATTCATATGTACTCCAAGTAAAGCATCTGAATCTTTCACAAACCAAGAAATGTCTCTTGAGCTTCTGCCATATTCCCTACATTTTGCACCTATGTAGAACAAAATTGCCTTGTAACAGCGTTTGCAACAAATTTCTATCACTTGTTTCAGCAAAGCTTTGTATTCAGGGCAAAGGTAGATTTACATACCAAACTGAGTGTGTTTCCCTGTGGTATTCCAACTCATGAAGGTATCAAGTGCTGGAGGGAAAAGGCTTTGTACTGAAAGCTGGTGCCTGTGGTGGTGTCTGTGCTGTTAAGAGATCTTTGCTGGAATACAGTCACTCCTTCAGGGACTCTCCCATATTGTTTCTAGAGACACTGACCTTCTCAACTCTTGATGTCTTAAATATCTGCAGATTTATAGGAGGAGTAAAGGCTGTTTTACACTTTTCAGGTACTCTGTGTCTCTTCTCTCCTATGTCTAAGGTCATTACATTTAGAGGAAAGACAAAACTGTGTAAGCTGATGGGAGAATAGTTCATAGCTTATTACTTGTATCCTAGGTTTGCAAGCTGCATGCCACTGGATCGCCTTAGCCTTATGCTGGAAACCACACAGTCCTTTTCAGAATACAAACAGATTTGTGCAAACCCTATGTTTGTTTATCTTGTGGCTGCCTAATAATTGTAGATTATTTTCTAAGACAATGCCAACACTTAGCTAATTTAATTAGTTTTAACGAGCAAACAACTCCATTTTTTAGAGCTGGCAGAACAGGACTGCGTAGGAAATTGTGCAGATGCTGTTGAAATAGCAAAGATGCCTGATATGCCTGGTGCAGGAGTCTGAAAATGCTATATGAGAAAGCTGCTATCACTAGACCTCGGAAGAGAAAGATAGTTACTATGCTGACTTTACAAGGCAAGTCTATTCTTGCAATGACAGCTGCAGGAAACCATGGTGAGGCTTCCTTCATCTCTTCAGATAGTCTCCTGACCCTTGAGTTGGAGTCTGCTCCTATCTGTTGCAAGTTGGGGAAAAGAAATTTCTGTAGTAGGAAACTGTTTTACAGTGCAATGGTGGTGTAGGAAGTGCTACAAAACAGGCTTTGTGCTCAGTGCCATCTGAAGCCACATGCTGTCTCCTGCCTTGCACTGAGCACACGGCGTGTAAAACTGGTAATGAGAAATGACGCTTACAAGTAATCACAAAATAGCACAGCACCTTCCTCCCCATCAAAGCCATTAGAACTGATGGCTTTCTCGTAGAGGACAGTGATCAGACAAGTGTGTTAAAAGACCAGACAGACCCCTACCCATCATTGGAAATTGTAAAGCTCAGTCAGGCCTTGTAATAAGGTACTTTTCTTTGATGTAATTATCATAAGTTTTGCTATTGAACAAAATTTCTGTGGAGAACTGTAAGGGACTCTTCCTCAAAGGTGACCCATCTGCCTGACCCTGTGAGCAGAATATTTCTTATATGATGAAAGACACAAGACCCATGCCATCATCCAGGAACCAGGAGCACTTGAAAAGTGGAAGAAAACAGGACCTAAATTTTCTGCAGGGCAGGCTCAGGGGTACTGGAACCCGATTGTGGCTCAAGGAGTGCTGGCTCTGGGTCTCCTAAAGCAGGGATTGAGGTGGTACTGTGACTTGTGCATCAGGAAGGTGTGCCTCTGCACAGACATCCTGCTTGAACTGTATGGAAACCACAGGCTATCACTGTCTCTGACAAGATTTACCAAAGCTTCAGTGAGCAGCCTTTTCCACTGAACTCGGATCCATAGATCTCTCCACCCTTTCTGTTCTTTCTATGCTTATTGCCTTCATCATGTAAGAAATCTTATTTTTTTGGTTCATGCATGGGGATGAAATCTCTGTGGATGAAACTTGGACACCTCTCTTCAAACAGAGCAGTATCTTTTGATGGTTTTAGGTACTCCTGAAATGAGTGGAAGAACTAAAGACTGTTGAGCCTGAGTAAGAATTTGAAAGTCTGTTCTTTAGAGGTTTGTTACCCAGTTTATTTTCATCTTGTGTCCTAGTGCAGTTGCCAAAAGAGCCTGAAATTCAGGGGCAATTTCTCTGTCGTTCTTATTCTCTTGTCATTCTATAGTATCAGCCTATATTACCTTCCTCTGAATGTTTCTGACTTGATGGACTGCATTTTTAGGCCTACCTGGACATCTTATGTTTCATAATGAAACACAAGAAGAGAGGGGAATATAACAATAATAAAACCAGCTGAGCAAGATTTTATATGGGCAGCACACATTTTCTACTTTAGAAACTTGTGGTGCTCTGAGCCTTTAGTAGATGTACCAGAAATTATTGCAGATTTGTGTACCCCACTGTGATATGGGGAAATAAACTGGGAACATACTTATAATGATACCAGTGCAGTAGTAAATTGCTGATATGTACATCTAATATTCAACTGGAAAAGAGAAAAATAGTTTTGTAACTTGTTCAGTAGGTACTTGATGCAAAGCATTCTTGACATCTAAATGGAGATCTGCAGATTTTGAAATGTACCTGGCCATATTGCAAATAGCTTACACAAAATGTGGTTTTTAAAAGCTGTTATCAAGCTGCAGATTGGAATTGGTGAGTCTTGTTTATTCTGTATGTGGCTTTTCTGGCAAAGCAAGGAATTAGACTTGTACCTAAAGCCTTGTGAATAAAGCATGGTTATGTTATTACATTATTATTTTTATTATTTAATTGTCTGTAGATGTCAATAGTCAGGAACAATTACTAGCTATTTGGAAAAAAAAACAATTCCAAGTGATGGATACATTTTAAGCTCCAAGGGAGGGTCCTGGATGTTCAGTGGAACAAAACAAGAAGCATCTCCTTGCATACACACTTATCCCTCTTCCCTTTGTCATCCTCCCACATCTTCCTTCCCCCCAGATATGGAAAGAATTTGAGATGTTTTCTGCAAAAAGGAAACATTTCCTTCAAGACCTTGTGAAACTTCTAGTTGATCAATGGGAAGGCAGATGAATGTTCATATGGCACAATTCCTGCTACACTTGTTGCATTTGAATAGGCCCACTGGTCTCTGTAGGACTGTTCCTGTGCTGTATTTTTGGTTCAGTCCTTAACAGTCTGCTTGTAGTTTGGAAAGCATTATAACTGCTGCAGGAGAATCAGAAGGGCAGAGGCACTCTCTGAGGCTAAGAAATAGGCCAACATAATTTATTGCAAAGTCTTTTCAGAATACACGTATAAGACTGAAGCATCTATGACTGTGTGTCTGCAGTGGGGAGGGGCTGAAATGGTGCTTTTCAAGCTTTTTACATTTAGGTAATATCAATAGTCTTGAGCGGAAGTTGTGGTGGTGTGACACAGGACACAGCCAGTACTAAAGCTATCTGTGCTCTTACTATGTTGGGCAGTACAGCTTCAGGGCACCAGTGTTACAACCTGCACTCCAGAATTCAGCAAGCTGGAGGAGTTCTGGGGCTGCACAGTTCACAGACTGCAGGCTCAAAGCACGGAAAAAGATATTTCAGTATATGTAAAGATAATTCAACACAATCTGTCATCTGCACTTTTCTGTTTATTAAAGGGAGAGTGTAAAAAATAAATCCTTTGCTTGCTGGGAATATTATCTCCAAATTTGGAGAAGCATAATGAAAAGTTTGATCAATACCTTAGCTTTATTTAAACTTAATTTACTTTTCTCTGCACTGCTGGTGGTTTACCTAAAATGCTTTACCACTCACTGGATTCCTGTGGCTGAGAATAAAGTTGATAAAGTTTACATTAATGATTTTATGTCTATAAGGATGTAAGCACATAAACAGATACAAACACCACTGAGACAGGATTCATGCAGCCAGTTCTGCAAATAGTCTACACAGAGGTTCCATTTCTCACTTTGCCATAGTTACCAGAGTAGTCTGTCAGACTTGTCAAGTTGCTGTTAACTGATGAACACTTTGTTGTGACATCTAGATTCATAGCTCTGATCCTTTCATTTTCAAATATTGCCCACAGCCAAGCTAAAAACTAAGAAACAGCACAGCTGCTTATTTTAAAATGTTTCACTGGAGTGGAAAACCTGCCTTTCCTACCCTGTCTTAAAAAGATCCTGAAGTGTCATAATAATGACACTCAGCCACTTTCATGTTGCAAAATGTATGCTATGCCATTGTGTGTGTTGCTAACACTACAGTATTAAAACCATTTTGGAAAATCTCTGTCTCCTCGATAATTACTTCTTTGGGGAGGAGTGGATTTACTGGGTTTCTGTCAGCTTCTCGTGTTACAGTTAGAGGAGGTGGTGTGTGCCTCTGCCATGTGACATGATTGCAGCTACCTGGCTGCTACAGTCAAACATGGATTGTGTTTGCCTACAGGACTCGATTAATGATAGGTGGTTGAGTGATCCTGTCTTCTTTGGATACCAAGGACTCAGCCCCAATTCTTGCACTTTCTGCTGGGATTCTTGACAATAGAGATTACAGCTGGAACAGGTTATAAGGTTTTCCACCATACAGGCCCTTGTCCTGTTAGGGTAGTGTGGAGAGGACTTGCATTGGTAAGACTTTTATTGTACTCTTCCTTCAATTCAGTTATTGAGTATGAGGTCACAGTCTGACCCTCTGCGTTTTTTTCACAGACATGAGCAACGCAATACTGAAAATGTTTGTTTCGGTGGAGTTGCCTGTGTGATTCTTTACAAGCTCTAAAGTTTTGGTTGCCCATTCTCCAAAACTGGATTTTTTGTTTCAAAATGAGCTAAATTATTAGGGCCACAAATGTAGACCTGGATAATGCTGGAGAGACATTTATAGCAAAAATAAATAAATAAATGCAGCAGGATCAAACCAACAAAAGGCTAAATTTAAATCTGCATTACTTTATTCAAATAGGTTTTGAAACATTTACCAGCAGCTTTGAAATGTTGCCAATGGGCTGTGCAAAATATTAACAAGCAAGGATTTCTCGCTTAGAGTTCATATAAATAATAACAAAAAGAAACCTCTCGACTTTGCAGCTTTCCTTTTCCCCCACCTTGACAGCAGCAAACCTACTATCTGCTTCCTGACCAATAACTGCATTTCCCTCCTTATTCATTGCACTCTGTCTCATTGATGAGCTCTTGCTGGCTGCAGTTTTTCTATTTTGAGAAAACAACCTTGAAAATAATTGTTTTATTAAATGTATGTAAAATTGTGGTAGGTCATCTCTGTGGTACACCACCCTTGACAGTCTCTCTTGACACTTCCCTCTGTGTTAAAAATAGAGTTACTTTGGCATTGTGGTAAGGAATTAGTGAGAGAATGAAGGTGAAGTCAGGGACATGCCTGCTTAACATGGTAGAAAAAAGATGTTAGTTCTAGAGGCTTCCTGTTATGGAAATAGTAGTCAAGGCTGCAAGTTGACTTAACTATGTCAGACAGGTGACTTAGAGCCATTTCCAAAGTACCTTGAAGTCATTCCTTAAGAAAAAAAAGCTGACGGATTTTGATAGTGGTTTTTTTTTTTTCCTTACCTGTTGTTGCCAAAAGAGTTGTGTAGATCTCTAGGAGAGACTGAGAGTGCATATTATGAAGACTGTACCAAGTGCATGGATTAAGCTGCCATTTTTTTTTTTTTTTTTGCATGTCATACATCCTGTACTTCTGGAATCCATCAATTGTAATTACAATAATGCAGAATCGCCCTCTGTGTTTTGCTTCTTATCATGATTTATGTATATAAAGCACATATGATTCTGGTTGGCCAACAATGCTTGTGATTTACTTGTTCCCTACGAAAGAGAGGGAAAAATGATGGCCAAGGTCCTGAAAAATTATTTTAATAAAGCCTTTTAAAATGTCTGGTCAGTGAGTGCCCATCTGGGGGGCAGAGTCTGGGCTTACTGAGTGAATCCCACATCTCCAGGATTTGCTGATTGAATTTGTTCATTAAAATTTGGATGAACTCTCTGCGTCAGGGCTTTGACTCCCTTTGGATGCTTTGCTTTTGTCTCAGTCTTAGGACTCTCTTAACAGTCTGCTCAGCCTGTCTGCTCTTGAACTTGCCTTGAGAAACTCTAGGTGGCATTGCCAAGTGTCCATCATCTGAAGGAAGAGTTATCCATTTTTTACTGTCTCTATGACATGTTGTGACTGTAGAAAAAGAAAACTGAGCAGAGGCTTTGAGATACTTTGAAGTTTAAGGAAACATTCTTCAGATTTATTAAAATGATTTAGAAAAAACAGCATCTGCTGGCAGTGCCCCTTTTCTTGATTCCACAATGGACAAAATTATATTCCTTTAATTCAGTGTGATCTAAATGGTATGACACTACTTCATTCTGAGACTTTAATTTCAGAACCAGAATCTCTGTTCTATAGGTACTAACAATGTCACAGTCAGTTCGGGTGGTATCCATGAACCTCAGCTGACATCCTGCACAGAATAAAGAAGAGGGAAGAATCAGAGCAATTCCTCATACAAAGACAGAAACTTATCCTCTAGGTGCCAAGAGATGAGCTGCTCAGAGCCCATCTACCAGCTGTTGTAGGGGTGATACAATAGAGAAGTGAATTGGGACAGGTGGGGACACTGGCTTGGGTTTTGAATGGAATTTAGGCATCATTTAAAGTTGCGAGGCCAAAGTGCCTCCAGGGTCTGTCTGGTTTTGGAGCTGATTTATACTTCTGAGTGCAAAGAACATGTCTATACCATGCAAAAATGGGTGGTGAAAACATGCCTGAGTTAGCAGAGATGGTGCTGGAAGTGGAAAATATGTAGCTGGATTAGTGTGGTGCTATAGTGGATCATGTAGGACCTGATAAAATACTGTATGGGCGCAGCTATGTTAGCTCTTGGCTGTAACTCTTTGTGGAGCCGGACTGTGTGGAGGTCCCACTTTGAGCTGGTTCTATCCCAGAAATTTTGAGCTGCTATTGCTCTGGTTTTCCAAAATGCTTCTGAAAAATGATGTTCCTGTCCCTACGTGTTTTAGACCTTACAATACTGTTAGAAGCAACATTTGTACATTTTATAATATGGGCTCAGTGATCTTTCCATTTGGGGAACTCAACCTTTTAATATGCTTTTAACTTGGGGATCAAAATGAGTCAGAAAATATTTCTTAGCTGTGTAATTTGCTAAACAGTCCTTGTCACTGGGATTTTGTAACACTGTTTACTTTTAAATGTAATCTAGCTGGCAGAGGCTATTCTATTCCAGGAATGAATTGCTCTCAAAGGACAGGGACTGTTAATGTTTCCACCATTACCATCATATGGTAGAGGATAGAAGCTATATTTTCACCATAAAATGGAGAATTTATTTTTGTGGGTTTTTTTTCCTCACATAAGAATATTGATCTTGAGATAAGTATCCCACTGTGAAAACAAAGAGAAACAGAAAATCACTCCTTTCCCACTGCCAAAAAAAATCCCCTTCTATTCTTCCCCTCCTCCCCAGCAATGTGATGACAGTTTATACGTCTGACTGTAGTTAGGCATACTGAGATAAAAATAAACCATGCTTCTTTGTTACTTATCTCAATGTAAAATGCTATTTTGACATAACAAAATATATATTTTACTGTTATTATTCCCGTCCTTTAAGGGACACCCTCTGGTTGTGTGGGATGTGGGAGGGTGGTTTAGCGGCTTTATATAAAGGGACATACTTAATACAACAACATACAATTTTGGGGAAGCTATGAGATTGGCAACTACTTTTTAGGCCAGTCTGATTGTCCATTAGTGTTGCCATCATTGAAGATCCCCAGCAGGCTGAATTCAACTGCAGTGATATCAAAGCCCAGAATGACTCAATAGGGCAAAAGAAGGAGGTGAATGCAAACTGCTTTAGAAAGTGTTGTATGAAAATAGATTACACCAAATGTTTATAGGAAGATGTAAGGAAATCTAAATGGGTGACTGCATGTGGATATCTGCATATCTGAATGATATGCTCAGAGTATGTGCAAAGTGAGAGTGGTGGGACCCTGTTTAGCTTTGGAATTAATGGACTGCTTGAAGCAGGCACATATGTGTGTAAATCTGGGTGAGAGGAAGATTAGATGGGAAATGGAGTTCACAATCAAGCCTTATTGCTCACATGTAACCACTGTACCTCAATTACCCACCTACAACATGGAACTAAGAGTGCTGCCCATCCCTTAGGTATACTGTGAGGGTGAGAACAGCTTTTACTCTGGCAAGGCTTATTAAAATAAGATTAAACCTTTTTTTTGTTTGTTTGTTTTTTATTATTATTTCACACAGGGTATTAGCCTCAGCCTTCAGTTGTGCTCATGCGATCTGCGTTGTTATTACATTTGCCTCTGCAGTTTCATTTAAAACGCCTTCAAAATGAAACTCAATTTCCCCCCCAATCCACCTAGTTTTGGTGTGAAACTACACATTTCTCATGGCTCTTTAGATCACAAAGCTCTGCTTAAGGCTGGACCCCAGCTGACTGAATAGTTATGCAAACCTTAACAAATTTTCCCTTGAGCAAAGTTTCATGTTTGCAATGAAACCTAAACTCAAGCAAATTTTGTGTGGTTTTTACTGCAAGCATGTAGGTAATGCAAGAAAACTGCGTTTTCCTGTCTTTCCTCTGGAATGATCTGGTCTCCTGTGCTAATAACACAGTTGTCATTAATTTGCAGTTTAGTATCTCCATGTTAGCCATAACTTAGAGTGTTTGCTGTGATTTTGCAAGGCATTTTTAGTAATTTGGGCAATTTTCACTGATCATTTGCATATTAAGATTTTAGCCAATGCATGGAAAAGTCTCCTTTTTCTTCTTGGCATAGTCTGAAAACCCAAATGTACTTCTGTTTGTTTGTTTACAAGCATGTGTCGTTTGAAACAGAAGGCCAGCTGATTAGTGTGAATGTTTATTCCACTTCTGCCAGATATTATATTTGAGCTGGGGTGGCGGATGGCTGATGTTTTTGTAGATTGGCAAGAAGTATAATTACACAGAGCCCTTCCACCCCCTTACGACACACTTGCAGTGCTTAGTGCCACGCTTTTCAGTCCACGAAAGTCTGCCCTCAGTGAAGGAACTCTGCCAACTCTGAGCAGTGCTAATCAAACTTCTGCCACCAGCAATAATTATCAAGAGCTCTACCTAAAATTCCCCAGTTGTACAGGGCACATAACACGTAATGTCTAGGTTGTTCCTGCATTTTTTTTTTAATTTATTTTTTTAATAGGGAATTGTGTTTTCTGCTCCATTTCAGTTCCTTTTTCAGCTAGCTAAGAAAAATTAATTGCTTATGCATATTAACAGCCTACGGGAAATCTTGCACCTTCCCCCCCTGCCTTCCCTCTCTCCATAAGCACAAAAGGGAGCTCTTGTGAGCTAGTGCATGAGTTGGCAATTTTGATATATTGAGCTGTGATACCTTTGCCTTTATGTGATTACAGGCAAATTAGGAGTTCCTGTTGGTGGTAGTTTGCAACCCCAGAGGACATAGCTTTGAACAGAAAACAGAGCAGAGAAGTCTGCAGCACTCCTCAAGCTGCAGAAGCTGCAGCTGTGCTTGCCTCATGCTCTCACCCTTCAACTGAGTTTGAAGAAAGCAGCATGTGCCCTTAGTGACTTCCAGGCATAGTCTGGTGGGTTAGCTGAAATTTCCAGTGGAAGTGGTGCATTCACAGGGAAACACAGGTGTTTGCAATGAAGTGGGTGAGGTGCAGACAGTTTTCTTTTACAGGTCCTGCTCTGGTAAGAGAGTAACCTTGTGCAGAGGCATATGCTGGGAGGCTGAGGCTTCTGTCTGGCTCTTGTAAAATACTTAGCTGAACTTACTGGTGAAGTGCTAGTTACCCAGCAGGATAGTTAATAGTGCATTGGTCTCTGAATTATTTTATCCCTTGCTAGCTAAGGATATATCATAGAAACACAGGAGCTGTGATGCTCCAAATCTCGCTGTTTCCATCATAATACCCAGGGGACAACAAATATCCAATGCTTTTCAGCAAGAAAAACTCTTTATGAGCAACCATTCATTGCACAATGTAGTGTAGAAGGTATAAATTACTTACACTGCTGAAGGGAATCAGTTTCTGTCCTCAAGCATAGTATTTAGAGACTTACTTAGATGCAGAATTGTCCTATTCTTTTTATTTATAACACACATGATGTTGCTAATGCTTAAATGTATTAAGGAGTTCTCATCCATTCAAGCACATGCACAGTAGCCTTCAGTGGAAATTTGGTTGGTTATCACTGTACTCCCAGAGGCAGAAACGAGGCTGTTTGGACTGGGAGTAAAATGAAGCTCACAGCAGGAGGTCCTTTATAAATGTATGGACATCATTCTTGTTTTACAGTGCAGAACAACCAAATAATGTTGTTTTGATAGTATTATTTTGTTACTTCATCCATCTTCCTCTGTTGTCCTCACAGCTGAATGACCTTTCTTTGTCTTTCATGTGAATATGGTGAGTCTTTGAGATTAATGTCCTCTTGATGAAAGTAAAACAGACAGCATCACGGTGACGAAGCTACAGGTTTAAAGATACTTTTGAACATGCAACAAATGCATAAAAGCATACAAATACATCAATTTGTGCTTGTTACAGCTTAACGTGGACACATAATTTTGTACACTAATTTCTGCACAAATATTTTGCACTGTACACTGCTTCATCAAACAGCAACAGCCCCCTCCTCCATCTCCATATATTTATGCAAGTGTATAGGTGAATTCAGTGGCATACAATGTGAAGATAAGGGGTAGATGTAAGAAAATTCTGTAAAACATTAATAGAAAATATTGTTCATTGGTAGCCACGGAGAAAAGCACAGCAGGTAGCAATGTGCTAGTTAAATACATGTAGACCATGAAGGTACTTGGGATGTAGCTGTTAATGAGAACCTGATTATACTTTTTTATCCATCTGTCCTCCAGGTTGGCCTTGCAGGCATGGGAGGAACTGCAATATGCAACCAACGTTACTGCAAGAACATTGTCTCAAACTGTTCAAGTATAGAGCCTTGTTCTCTTGGAAAGGCTGCAGTTACCAACAATTAGTAGTATTAGGGAAACAGGGGTTTGGCATTTCTCAGCTTTGCTTGGTCTGTTTACTATTCAGCTAATATTGACATTTTTTATTTGGTTATTTCTGGTTTTTTTGGTTTTTTTTTTTTTTTTTAGCAGATCTTCCCCTTTTTTGTCTCAGAACTCTGAACCCTACTCCTACTACCTTACCTCCAAAGCTCACACTAAACCCTTCACCATTTTCATTGCAATGGAAAAATTAGAATTGACACACAAGTCTGCATGGTGGTTGTACCACACTTTGATTGTCTGCGTAACATGGCAGTATTTGCCACTCTGCAACAGAGAAAAAAAGATAACTTTTTTTGCTATCACTATACTCGTGTTTTTATGAAGAAGCTAGAGGTCTACAAGCATGGGATGAAGTTCCTCTATTAGGCTATGTAATGCTTTCCTGCATTAATTCATACTAGTTTTGCAATTTGCTGTGAATTCTTAAAGATTACTCGTAAGTCCCACACTTGTGTACACAGATTTGATCTGAATTTCATGTACCTCCTCTGAGTGACACAAGCTGGACACAATTCTTGTCTGCAATTTTTGTCCTCTTAGGGTCTTTCTCCAGCTGCTTGAATACCAGAGGAACTTCAGTACTGAATAGTTTGTTAATATCTAATGGAGTTAAAAAATCTCTGGTGCAAAGATGTTTGTTTGCTGTGTACAGTTTTGCTTCTATTATAATTACAGGTGAAAGAGCTTGTAACACTTGCAGGTTAGTTACCATTTCAGATCAACATTACTAGCTCAGCTTCCTTTGGGGTCATCAGATCCCTTGCTTTCTTTGAATCTCTTTTCCTGCCTCCCTACACCGACCCATTGGTTCCTATGTCTTTTTTATCTGTTTTTTTCTTTATGTATTTTTTTTTGCTATTTCTTTGTGGCTTAACTCAGAATTTCCCCTGATTTAGCATAGTAAACAAAACCTAAGACAGCATGGAAAACATCTGAAAAGATTAATGCCAGCTGCAATCATCTCAGCAGTGCAGTTTATATTTAGAGGGGAAGCGTGCTGGAGAAGAGGTGAAGAGTTCAGAGTGGGATTCAACCTGAGTGCTTGGATCTGAGTGAGGAAGGACTGACTGCTGCTGGGACTGAAATGCCCTTCCCAGCTCAAGCACGTGGTGTTGCTTTCAGTCTATTAGCGGAGCTTTTCCCTCTGCAGCTTTAGAAAAGCTGTTTGGAAAGAGAAAGTGCACCAACACCCACCCTTAGGCTAAGAAGTCACAAGCTCAGACAAAAGGAGCTTTTGATGCTCTATATTGTTGCAAGTTATCTGGCATTAACCTGACTCGGTTCTGTATCCTACTCAGTAGACCATAAGTCTCTCTACTCACCATAAGTTTCACTGTCTTGATACTCACTTGTCCCCTTTTAGTGTGTGTTGATCACTTACCCCAAAATTCATTACTTTATTCCTATAGTTCTCTTGTCATGATGAGAACTATTTATGGATCCCCATGTTATAGATGAGGCATTGGCACTGACAGGGATCACAAAGCAGAACTATGGCAAAGCAAGAAAAGAACAAGCTTCTGAGTTTTGATAGAAACATAGCTGAAATTTTATCCTTTAAGAGGTTTTAAAACTGGCTAAAAAACAGTGGCCTTTGTTGTAATATTCCTCTACTTCTTGCTGATCATTTAAAGAGAAAAATAGCCAAGGTTTTTTTTCAAATGTTACACTATGTCTGCCTCTTGCACAATAAGTACAAAAAGAAAGTTGAATGCAGCCAGTCAAGAATTTTTTAGAAGGCCTTATTTAATGTCTTTTAAAATAAGAAATTTAATCAGATAGGTTGGTGAAGGAATGTTAGCGTAAAACTGGAAGCCCTGAAATAATAGTTTCATAAAATTATTATTCAGAAAGGTAAGAAAATCATAGCTGCCTGTCTGTTAGCACTGCACCTAGTCCAGCATCTGGAAACTGGGAAGGAAAGCCATCACCCTCAAATGATGCTATTTATTAGCTGAAGGAAATTAAAGCTTTGAAAAAATGGCCTGAAAGCAGTATTACTATGCATTTTTTAAATTATTCTTTTAATTTTGCATTTTGAGAGACTGCAATGAGCAGGTATTATACCTTAATATATGAGGAAAATAATCGTATCAGTATGGCTTAGTGACAAAAGACTTTATATATAAACACAGAAATATTTATTAGAGGGAAAGTCTTATAGGGATAGGCTGAGGGAGCTGGGGTTGTGTAGCCTGGAGAAGAGGAGACTCAAGGGGGACCTTATCACCCTCTTCAACTACCTGAAGGGAGGTTGTAGTCAGGTGGGGGCTGGGCTCTTTTCCAGGCAACAAGCAACAAGAGGGCATAGCCTCAGGCTGCTCCAGGGGTGGTTTGGGTTGGATATCAGGTAGTACTTCCTCATGGAGAGGGTGATTAGACATTGGAATGGACTTCCCAGGGAAGTGGTGAAGACACCGTCCCTGGATGTGTTTAAGGAAAGGCTGGATGTGGTGCTTGGTGCCATCGTCTAGCCCATGTGGTGGTTTTCTTAGGTCACAGGCTGGACTTGATGATCTTAAAGGTCTTTTCCAGCCTTGGTAATTCCGTGACTCCGTGATTACCTCTTAAGTAAGACTTTAAATTTCTGAGTGGTAGCATATATATTGCTGTCAGCAAGAAGAAACAGACCTTCCTGAAGTTTCCTAGCATTCCCTCTCCAAACCCCCTGCATCATCCCATATGAAGGCATCCTGCAGTGAAGGGGTTAAGAATGCACAAGGGTGAGCTGAATTTAGCTTGGTAACCCAAGATCTTCATGAATGTGGCACGCTGTTACTACTGCAGCTATTCTTGTATTGGCTTCCCCACCAAGTCCTGACATGCTTCGTCTATGCATGCTTCTTGAGTTTCACTCCAGGGGGAAGTCTGGGGGAGATCTGGTGACAAACAGGGCTCAATCCCTTGCATGCTTAGTGAATCAAGTTGTTTATATTTTCCACACATCCTGTTTTTGTTATGCTGGAACTTTTCTTTCCGTGTACTTTGCTATACTCTTGTGTACTCATTAAGATGGCAAATTATTTAAGAGTTTCCATTAGAAAAGAGAAAACAAGTGTGAGCTTTGGATTTTTTAAATTTATTTTTATAATCTAGCATTTAAACAAGTCTCCATCTTAATGTGTGCAAACCATTACATGTGTATGAATAAATACTTAGGATAAACTTTTTTATTTATGCCTAAATAAAGGGCTTCTAGTTATGTTTTAATTTAGCTGGAGGACCGAGTTAATCTGGAAAAGGTATGAGTGCCAATATTCTCAAACTAAACTTTAATACCTAAAAAGAAATCCTGTAATTCAGAGATGTTGAATATCCATTTTTGAAAATGGATAATGGAAGTTTTCTATCTCTGGAAAAGCAAACAATAGTGTAGAAGTCCAAGGCTCCCAAGTTTGAAAATAATGATAGATACTTCCTTATCTTTAAAACTGGTTATCTGTTCAGAAGGAAAGTTGTGAACTTGCATCTGCACTCATTCTGAGAAGTGCTTTGAAATTGGTGGATATTATGTGCTGGAGAACTGTAGCATAGAATTGTTCCAAAGAAGCAGAACTCTTTTTTTTTTATTCTTTTTTTTATTATTATTCTTTTTTTTTTTTAGCAGGAGACAGTATTTTTAACCTGCTCCTTCAAACCTGGGATGATATTTACTCAACTGCTAACATGATTGTGGTGAAAGATACAAATAATATAAAAAGAAAAAACAAGTGCCTTGATGAGCTGGGTAGTAAATACATCCAACAATGTTACTATTATGAGGAGACTTCCTTTTTTGGGGAAAAAAATAAATAAATTCTGCTCAGCACAACATCAGCAGAAGTTCCTTTCCTTCCCAATTCTCTGCAAGACGAAGCTTCAGAGCTTACAAGACTATGGTCTCTCCAGTAAACTGATACTAGCAGTGCTGACTTCATGCCCTGCCCAGCAGTATGTGGTCGAGTGTGTATTAATAAAGAAGAAAAGTCTTAGTGGTTTGGCCCAAATTCTTTTTGGCTCTATAGGCACTCCTGTGCTGTATGTGGGAAAAGGAATCGAAATACTCTAAAATCCTACTACATTTGAGTGCAGTTTTATACTCTTATGAAAGCGGCAAGAAAGGAAGCTCTCACTCTGCGGACAGGCATGTTTACTAATTCCTCAGCTGATTGTTGTTTGAGATCTTCCTCAGGGTAAAAAAAAGATTGCTTTGAAAAAAGTCCAGCAAAAAACAGCAGGAGTGGGGGAATGCCTAAACTCCAGTGTATTTCTCAAGGGCAATCTGGGAGAATGCCATTGATTTCCCTTTCCTGCATCTCTGTAAGTTTCTCCTATCTGAGAGGTCATTGGAAGGATGTTGCTGAGACAAGAGACCCAGCTGTGATTTGACCATTTGCTCAGCTGGGATGGGTTGCTGAGGTGCCAGGTTCATGGATGATAGTATGAGTCTCAATGGTGTAAATGCCAGCTGATAACATCAACAAGAGTGAAAACTGCATACAATTTATTCCACTTTCTGTTCCCTAGGAGCAAAAGACTAGGATAAGAATGTGTCACGCCTGAGACTTGTTCCTTTGCTTATTATTTAATGATGAAGTATAATGAAGGCAAGAGTCCTTATTCAGTACACAGTGGTTAACAAATGGAAGTGAAAGCTCCTCAAAGGACCTGTAGCTTTTTATCTTTGCTGAATGTGTTAGCCATAGAGGTCATAAGAGGGGTTGCTCACTCTTCAGTGTCTCCATTTGTCTAGATGGGCTTGACTTACACTAAGGTGGTAGGGCCTGTGTGCAAGGTTTTGGTGAGCTTGAGTATAGTTATTGAAAGACTTGCCCATCACGCGATGCCTCTGAGGGGCTGGGCTCACCTCAGTGAGCAGGTGTGGGGAGTTCGCTGCCTCATCCCCTTTGAGATAAAAATGCTCTCAAGAGTCCTCCCCTGTGACCTGATTTTTCTAGGTTGCAGACACTCGACAGCTGTCAGTGTGGAGCTGTAAAAATTTGCTTTAAATTTGAGACTTCACTGCTCTGAAATGACACTTTCCTACCTTGCCTGGAAATGGACAATGGCTTCCATCTTCTGGAGCCCATTGGCAGCTTTGTTCTCCATTATCATGTATCTCTAAGTTCTGGAGTAGATGTAAACCACAGGCTGTGGGGGACAGAAAGCTGCCCTGGGAGGATGGTACATGGGCTGTTAAAGTCACTGTTGTGAACTTAAGCAGGTCTAAGGCTTATTTGTGCACAAGTCACTGAGACAATTAGAGTGCTTTTAGTACATTGAGTTGGATCAAGTCAGCTGTAGAATCATAGTCACTGCATGGTATTTTTATGTTTTCTTAACATAAAGCAGAAAAATAAACTTGTGTATTAAGCAGATTTGAGAACACATACCATGGTACCTGCTACTTTTTCAGACTCCACATCTACAGGAGGTGCTTTGCAAGTAAGCTCATGTCACCTGACGTCCAAGTGCCAACTCCCTTAGAAAATCCACTGTATTAAAGAACAAAACCAAAAAACAACAGCCTTCCTCTTGAAACAGAGAGCTCTTTAAAACATAAAAGCTGTTTGGAAAAAAACTGACTACAAGTCAGTTTTCTCAAAAGCTCAGTATTTTTAAAAAATGTGTCCTATGCGTCTCTGCACAACAGACAAAGGTTGCACAGGACTTGACCTTAAGAGAAATTGGACTGTGAACCATAGCAGCTCTCCTGATATGAATGTAGTAGTGCCAACCTGTGGGATTGTAGGGTTTTTGTAAAATAAATTATTTCAATAGAAAATCATGTTCTAATACAGTAATTGTCTTTTGAACCTCAGCTAATTTTTGTGATTTTTGTTTATTTGTTTGCTTCCCTTAGTTCTCTTGACCTCTTGTGTGACCCGGAGTAATGATGTTTGAGGAGGGGAAAATAAATCTTTGAAAAGAGGAAAGTAAACCACAAACATCTCTTTCGAAATTATATGAAACAGCTTAGTATTGCCAAATTCTTGTTCTAGAGCTGATGAACAAATTGTCTGTTTCTAATTCTGTCTTTTTTTCTTTCAAAATGTTCTTTATTACTGCAGTGTGTGAGATCACACAAATTCCTCTAAGACTGTTCTTTGCTAAACTGTTATACTACACTATCATTTCAAGAGATGCTGCTCAGATCCTGAAGTAGGACCCTTCTGCCTATGTACCACCCTGCTTTTCTTCTCTAGCCTCTGATCAGGTCCTTTGTACTCTCTTATGACACTTTTGCAAAGGAGCAGGATCAGGTCCCAGTCGGCAAAGATGTAAAGTGATGAAGGAACTACTACAGTATCTCTCTTCCTGACCAAGGAAGCAGGAGAGTCTGTGTGGGAAATGTTTCAGAGCCAACAGCAGTTATATAGTTAGTTCTCTGCTGGCTTTCAGCTGGTGGTATGGTCCTGGAGTGAGTGCAGCTAGATGATGTTTATTAAAATAGCACCTGTGGCTGAAGATGCATGAGTCCTTTCATGGCAGCAGCTGAAGTGGCTGAAGAGATTTAGCATCTCTGCACTCAACACAAATTGCAGTGACTAACCCCAACAGAAGGCTACAAACTTCTTTTCTACTGCCGGTTATGCTTCTTTTGATACAATTCCCAATTACCACTTTCAGTCAAAATGAGCTGGGTTGGCACAGACCAAAATTTAAATTGCTTAAATTATCTGGGCTTTTGAATGAAACAGGCTAGGGATGGCCAGTGAAGCAGCTCATCCAGCAGATGACAGGAGGCAGTAACCCTTGGCAGAAGGGCAGTGATGAGTAACTGGTGCTGGGTTAGAGCTTGCAGCCTCCCCAGTTGGCACTGCTGCAACTGGAAGAGGGTGGCTCTGGACAGCCCAGCCCATGAGCTGGGGTCCTGTATTCTCTATTGGATCCTTGCCTTTGCTCTTTAGTTTGGTCTAAGAGGAGATGCTGGATAATCATCTCTGCTCAATGTGTTTTTCAGGCTAATAATGCAGTGGTCCTTCCTCTCCCTTCAGAATAAGCAAATATTGTGGTACACCCTTAATGAATGGACATTGGGGAAGCCACATCCCTGGCAGTGTTCAAGGCCAGGTTGAATGGGGCTTTGAGCAACCTGATCTAGCGGGAGGTGTTCCTGCCCATGCAGGGGGGCTGGAACTAGACAACCTTTAAGGTCCCTTTCAACCCACACCATTCTATGATTCTATGATAATGCACTGCTGGCAACACCAAAGCAGTATATGAGAATTTATGCCACATTGCTGTGTGAGGCAAGATAAAGCTACAGATACCCAGGACCAAATGTCCTCTTTGATGCTGACCCTAGGATCTCAGCATTGCTGATTGGCTTCCTGGAAAGAAGAGAAAATTATTCTTCCTCTCTTCCTCTTGCCACCGATTTTGGAAGGTGCTATCAAAGCTGCTTTCTTCACCTGCCTCTATTCCATATCAAGAATGAAACTGCACTAAAAGCTTCCTCTCTTCCCTGAGCAGTCTTAAAATCTCTTCCTTTCATTTGTCAGCTGATAGTTAACCCTTCTTCTCACTACTGAGAAGTATCTTCCTAGAAACCTAAGCGACTGTATGTGTGTAAGTAACTTTGCTCTGACACTACTAAAACAATTTACAGTTTGAGCCTTTTCAAACGCTTGCATCACTTGTTTTTGTGTTTTGCAGAAAATTACTGAAACAATAAAAATAATCTGGGAGCTCTAATTTGCCATTCACTAGTTGGCATTTGCATTTCTGCTTCTGTCATAAATACTCAGACCAATGAGGCTTAATCACACTCATGTTCCATTGCTGCATCTCTCAGATCCAGTAGCTGTGACACAGATGTTTATGGGAGATTTTCTGGAGCATGGACAGAGGAAAATCTTCAGAATCCAGCCTGTTGATTCCTTCTGTTCATAACAGCTTCCTGTGTTTCTCTTCAAAACTTCCAGCTCCTTTTCCATTTATTTAAATGAGAATTGAATTGCTAAGCTTTGCAAACATTTTGACTACAGCTGGTTACACTGATAGTTCTTCTGGCACGATTTTTGTGCAGACTAATCTGTTCTCACTTGCTTGGGCTAGCATGATCCCCGGGGGAGTGTTTTGCAGGTTGGGATCAGTGGATGTACGTTGTACTCACCCAGAACAGCTCCCCTGCCCTGTAATGCCCCTCCTCTGCAGCCAGTCTGAACAAGACTCCAGCTCCTGTGGGGATCAGAAGTGTGAGCACAACTACTGCTTTGAGATCCTCTTGTCAGGAAGAGTCTGTCTTTACCCATTTTTGGTTCCTCTGCAGCTCATGGAGGACACACAGGACTGAGACTGCCAGAATTTTGGTTTCAGTTGTGTTGCTTAAAATTTCAAGTAAAACACCCTCATTTTGAGTGACTTCATTATTGTACCCTTGGCATTGGCATCTTTTGAGTAGCCTGGCACACTTGGTCTACAAATAAAATTGGAAGGGTCTCTCTACCTTATATGCCCAGAGGAATCACAGGATTCTCTCCAGGCAAGCCTGAACCCTGAACTTCTCCAAATAGTGTGAGGGCAATAGCCCCCCAGTTATGGCACATTGCAGAGTGTGCTTAGAAGTTGACAGCAATATTTTTGAGTCTTTCAGGCTTTCTTGGGAAATGTATCTTGCTAGCAGGACATCTTTTAAGTATGTTGTATGGTGTCAGTACTACACTGTGTACCCAGAAACTGGAGCAAAAACCAGGATGCAAAAGGAAGTGAGTGCACTGATGGTATTCCTTAGCTAAAATAGCAGATGCATCATGCAGATCAGCTCTAAAAAGGATGAACATGTGTCCAAGGTCATTGCTTCACCCTTGGCTGACTGAAGTCCTTAGGGGAATTTTGGTTTTGCCAGAGTGTATTTAGAGTCTCTGCAAGTTGCACATCATTTCCCAGGTGTCTCTTGTTTTCTGAAGTCCAGCTTTAGACTCCATGTTCCAAATGGCCTCTTTCATAATCAGCTTTGGCAGACTGCTGTAGAAGTATGCTGTGGTTTCATGGACCCTCCACACAGAAAAAAACCTCTTGCATTCCTGAAAAGAGACTGTAAATGAGAAGGATGCTAGTACAAGTATGGACATGAATTATCAAGTATTGAGAAGTTTCCACTAATTTCTGTTTAGATTATAAATACATCTCTTGAAGGTCAATTAAAGAATAAACATCACATATTTAGAAGGGAATCAGCTGTTGCACAATTTCAGTTTGTCTTGATTATGGGTATAAAGAATCTCACTGCAGCTTCAGAAACTGCCTTGAAGGGCTGCAATTTTTCCCCCCCTCTGCCTCTTCCTATCTTTCTGAATAAGCTGCTTCCTACCACCCCAGAATGGTCAGTGCCACCCCTTAATTTACAGTTAGGAATGTAGACATGAGGGAAGGCGAGGGGATGAAATATGGTGTCAAGTTTGTATCTGCTCACATTTCACACACTAAGGAGACAAGCCCCTTTGGCCAGTTGCCATGGGGAATTTTCTTGCAGAAGTAAATAACTCGGAACAGAAAGAGCTCAGATTCATACTATCCCAGCTGCAGAATGTCATTAAGTCTCAAAGGATGCTATGTGCATTGTGTGAAAGGAATTTTATAAGCTGGCTATAACTGCAGTTGCAAAACTATGCTTGAGTTTAAACTTTTAATTCTTAAACTATTGGCTTGTTTCTTGCATGCTGATTAAAGCACACATTGCCTGATAAATAGCTTCTATTTTTAAACCATAAAAAGGTTTAGAGTAGATGTTTCAATAGTGAATGAGTGGTTGATTTTGTTCTGTTTTCTTGTTTCTTCCTATGCCAACTACATTCTAATCTCCATTTCCTAATTAACTTTTTAAGGATGCTTGAAAAGGGAATTAAATCTAACAAGGCACTAAAATATCATGTAGATGGCTTTTTATTTTAAAGTGTCATTCATGACATGTCTTTCTGACCCCAGTAACCTTCACAAAGGTGGTGGGGTAGAGGTTTTTTGTTTGTTTGTTTTTTGTCTTAAAATATCTGAGAAGAGAAAGCACAGGCACCTCCCTTCCACTAGTAGTTAGCCAAATCTTTTTCAGTCTGAATTACAATACCAGAGGACAAAATAACACTTCTTCTGCTTTGGTGGGGTTTCTTGTAGTACTAGTACCTCAGCTGAGATTTGGTGAAGAAATGTGGAAGATTTGTGCTTTTAGCACTGATTACAAATCAGCATTTGAAAAAAAACCTGTTAGCTGGAGAAAACAAATGTATCTGCTAGAAAAATATTTTTTTCAAGTTGCCATTTAGTCAGTTTCTACATCCCTCAAATAACACACAGTGGCACAACTTACATTACAACTTTTCTTTAAACCTTGTGGTGGTTGTTTCTGGGGCAGTAGATGCCATGAATTGCTTGGAGAAAGGTTGATGTCTTTGTAGCTGCAGTCGTTAAGGGTTCATACAATAATTTGCATAAGTGCATCAAGCAGCCCATGCAAGGAAGTTTTAACTAAGGTGGTCTTTGAACCAACTGATTGCTAAGACTGTATTGACTGCAGGGTGCCTGGATAACAGCAGTGCAGGGGATGTGTCTACCAATCAAAGCCCAGATACCTGTGTCCCCATGACTCCCACAGACCTTACTCTTTTCCTGCAGAGTTGTAAGGGTGTGCTTCCAGGTCTGTCTCAGATGTATTGTGTTGGAGGAACCATGTTTTGGCTGCATGACATACTTCCAGTCTCATGTCCCTCACCTGTAATGACCTTTCATTAATAATTTCAACCTAAGCTTTAAACTGCTTTATACTTTTTTTGGTTAAAAGGCAAAATTGAAGGCAGAGTCTTGCAGTTCCTTAGGATTCCGGGTGATGCTCAGTGCCTCAGTCAAACTTCCCTGCAACCCAGAGAAAGAGGGGTTAGAAATAAAAATTTCACCTTGGTGGGAGGAAGAGCACGAGTATCTGACAGTGTCATCGTCCATTAGCTCCCCAAGCTGCAGTTTGGTGGAACGTGTACTGAGCTGTATGCCAGGAGACAGTACATCCTGCTCTCAACTCTTTCCCCTCTGACTATTTTTGTGCTCTTCACAACTGTTATTGAGCAAGACCACTGAGTATTTTTATAGCATAAGCAGAAGAGGTCTATCCTGCATTTTAGGGCTGTGAAGTGTCAGCAACCCATGCTGGAATATAGATATATGTAATGTATTTATGTAATCTGAAGAAATGTGCCCTGGGATAAAAAGGAATTTGGATGCTGTTAATGTTTTGCTCAATGTTTGATTAAACAGATTAGCTCATCATTGCATTCCATCTCCTGTCCACAAAATGCTTCCTATAAAGTTTTTCAAGAGCTGTACTTCTGATAATAGAAGGACTAACTATGGTTTACTTTGGTTTTGGTGTGGCATGGGTTGTGGGGGACATCCTAGACTGAGCACTAAGCAGTGCTACTCCAGGTTGTTCTGCCTGGGCTAATAGAGCCAAGCAAATGCAAACCTCCTGACCGCAATGTGATTATCTGACTTTGTGCTTGGACTCTTGAGAGTCTCTGCAATGTCATCTTTATTAAAGCTGACAAGCCAAAATATTTCTTCTGGATCTAATTGCTATTACTATTATACTGGACAAGAATACACTTGTAAAAATGGCAGTTTTTTAAGGACATCTTTGCCCAAAATTTGAACCAATGTTATATTTAGGCCACTCTCAGCTGGTTTTGCTTTCTGTAGAGTTTTATACTTCATGCTTAAAAGGTGTGACCGTATATATCCCAGATTTCAGCAAGGTTTGTTAATCTTTAAAGTTAGCAATTCCTATCCTGAGTTATTTCCTTTGCATAATTACATTTTATAGTTATATGAGAAGCCTCATATTCAGTTTTGTCTTCTATTTAAGCAACAGTTTGAAGGTTTGATGTGCAGTTTTGACCTTCTTGAAAACACTGAGTAACTTCATTCCCTAGACTCAGAATTTTTAAAGATTACATTTTAACAGGGAGATTGGGACCAGATGGTACAGGTGGGACAATGCAGCTTGTAACTTATGAAGGAGGCAGCTGAAAACAAGAAGGGTTACACAGAGTGCATGCTCAAGAGTGTGCTCCTGAGGACAGACTTGGGGACTATAATAGGGTGTACTCTGGAGTATTTCTGTGCCTGCATTTCATGCTGTGGGAGTCCCTCTGTGGTGGAAGTCTCTTCAGCTCTTTAGATCTAAATGACAGACCTATTGAAGATGGGCCATTGCCTCCTTTTGAGAATGCAGTGGTCCTGTTTCTCAAAATTCTTCGGTGTAAATCCAAGGTGATAATCAGAGTAAGTGACAGGAAATTTTGGCCTTTATTTTATTCCTTGTTTTTTTTTTTCTTGATCTCAGACCCTTTTGAGTCATACCTTTATTTTGTCCTGGGGATTACCATCAATTGAAGCTCAAGCTTTTGAGAAAGATGGAGAAAAATAAGGAGCTAAATCATCATAGAATTATTTGAGTATACTTTTAAAACATGGAGTAAGCATTAAAAAAAAGGAAGTTAATGACCTATTTCTGTGAGATGAGGCAAACTGTAGATTCTAATGAGTGGAGTTGAAGTGCCCCATGGCAGATGAAGTTGTTGCTGCAGAGCTCTGCTTCCTCTTTTGATATTCACTCATCCCCTTTTAAGAGATTTTTTTTGCGGACTCTCAATCTGGCAGCTGACACAGAATTGACAGAACAGAGTTAAAATTTCCCCTCGTGTTTATGTAGGATGAAACTTTAAAATGTTAGGGCTGTAGTGGAAAGACAAGGTAGGATGAGAGCCCTTGTGATACCCAGCCAGGGGCAACAGAGGCAGCCACTCTGCCCAGAGGATGACTGGCCCTGCGAGGCCAGGCTGAGGCATTTCACTAGGTTGTTCAAAGTGAGTCAGTTTGTTGTGGTGGTTGTTTGGCTGATCTGCTTCAGCTGTTGGGTTGACTATATCTATGCACAGATGAGTGTGTGTGTATGTCTGTGTGTAAGTGGAGCTAGTCAGGGAGCAACTGCTGAGCAGGTCAGCTGGCAGAGTGTGGGTGCAGGTAGAACAGTGGGACTGGCCTCAGCAGCAGGCAGGGCTGGGAGAAGGGTGAGCAGCAGGTCAGAGAGGGTGCAAGGCAAGCAGCAGGGTGTCTCTTTAGTCTCCTAATTTTACACAAGTGTGTGTGGATGGAGAATCTGTGTCAATAGCTTTCAGGTTCCTCTCTGATCCTTTTTGTAATATGGGGATAAATCCTGCTTGTGGTAATGCCTTGGTTTTCTTCTCTAAGGGAGAAAAATAGTCTTGGAGATGTATGAACAAAAGTCTCAGTCTGGCCTCAGTCCCTTCATGAGCAGCAGTGCAGCTGGGGACGAGGACCTTTTTCTCAGGAGGCAGACAGCTCTGCTCCATATTCTCTCTCTCTACCCCTCACACAGCAGTAAAAACAGCAAACCCTAGTCTTTGCTCCTTTCCTTTCCAGGCTCACCCTTTTCTGTTGCAACAGGAATGAGCTTCAGCCCTTCAGTAGAAACCTGACCTGCAGCCTTGCCAGTCTCCCCTCTTCTTCCCTCCAATACCTGCCTGATGCTGCTGCTGGGCTTCTGTCATCCTAGCAGGGAGAACGAGTTATTTTCTCTTTCCTGAAGCAGCAGATTTCGGTTCTACCTACACACACAAAATGGTTGCTCTGGCTCTGCTACTGTCCTGGTTGCACTGCAAGACTCCTGCAACAGCCAGGTTGAGGCTCCTCATGCAGTGCCAGCACCACAGGTGGACTGGAGGAGACAGGTCAGGGTGGGAATGAGGAGGGTTGCTTGTGCATTGCTAGGAAAGGTCCTCACCATGGTGGGGTACCGTGTCTACGGAGTCTGTGGGGAAAGTTTAATATGCCAGAAGATCCTCTGTGCTGTCTTGCGCTTACAGCAGTGCAACAGAGAGTCCAGACTGTAAGGATAGAGTTTAATATTGACTCTTGCTGCCTTGGGTTGGACTGTCTTTCACTCCTTTTAGTCTCCACTGCCAGTTTTGGGTAGGATGCCTTGAAATAGGTGCTGTCAATAGAGAGGACATGTCTAATTCTGTTACTGCACTTTAAGATCCAATAAAGATTTTCCTTCAGTTGAGAAAAGTCAGTGCTAATTTAGTAGTACTTTTACTTACGTGTTTGCATTACTTAGGATATGTTTAGCTGAATGTCATGACACTGTTTTTCCTCCACAGGTTTTCCCTTTCACACATATTAAACCTTTAGTTGTTCCTTTCAAGAGCTGCCACAGGGTTATTCAAAATTGTTAGATTATTGTTGCAAGTAAGGATTTTTTATGCGATGCCTCAACATAGATTTGATAACATCCAGTAACTTTGGATTGTGTGTAACACACAAGTGGCTCTTATTGGTTGGGAAAGAGAGTGGTCATGTTGGCTTGCTTTTCCTGCACCCCAGGAGTTAAAGGAACTGGAAATAGACAGTATGGATGTTGTATAACATATTAATGTTTAAAGTGTTTCTCTGATTGTCTGGAATATGAGCTAAGTATTTTTGTTGTTGTTCTTAAGTTACATGCAAATATTTATTTATGAAGTGATGCCCTTAAGAAACTTTGGCCTATTTCAAATATTTTGTTGAATTTTTGTTTGTTTGTTTTGTGTTGTTGTTTGTTTGTTTGTTTGTTGGGGTTTTTTTAACACCCCTCTCTCCCTTCCTCCCACCCCTTCATGCCCTTACTCCCTCTCCTCCATGCATTTCCTCCCCAGGTCAATGGGAGATAATAGAAAATTATTCTGTGATAAAAAGACTAGAAATGGCAAATTATAATCATCATAGAATGGTTAAGGTTGGAAGGGACCTTAAAGATCATCAGGTTCCAACCTCCTTGCTATGAGCAGGGACACCTCCCACTAGACCAGGCTGCACAAAGCCTCATCCAACCTGGCCTTGAACACCTCCAGGGAGAGGGCATCCAAATCCTGGAGGCAACCTATTCCATAATGAAAGAACACAAATGGGACCTTTGATTAGGATTGCTCTAATGACTTGTAATTTTTGTGTGCTCGTTTTTACACAGATGTAGGGTGCATTTTCCATTGAGCACACTGGTCTTTTCAGTGCATGCTGGATCTCTGAGAACTACCCTGGTTTTCACTCCATAATAACATGCAAGTCTTAAGATAAACTTTTAGCGAATATTTTCATTCCTTTTGACCATGAAGAAGTTAGAGTATTCTGTGAGTGCATTTAACTCTTTGCCTGGCAGTGTGTCCCACAAGCAATAGCCTGGGTGATTCAGCCTCCCTTGCAGCCTTACCTCCATGATGAACAGGTGTGGGTAGGAGAAGAGGAGGAAACTCGTCCCATTATGAGGATCTTATTATGACTTTTGCTTTTTAGATTTTACATAGTTCCAGCAGAAGGATTTTAAATGAGTGTGCTGACCTTTCTTGGGCATTGATGTAATTCCTTTTTGTAAAATGTAAAAAACCTACAAAATTTTCTGTCCTTGTTGTTGCTGCCATAAGGGCTGCCTGTCAAATTAAGGGGAGTGTTGGTTAGGGTGGCTAAAAGATCTGGCTTCTGAAAAATATTTCTGAAGCTAAGGAGCCAAGTTTTGCCCTGGGATACACCCACATAACCTCATCCAACTACAGCATCAGTGCTGCAGGAGCTGGGCATCTGTGAGCAGCTGGTCAACATCAGCCAGGGATGGCAGAGAGGGGCAGAGGAGGTAAAGAGTCCAAAGCAGTCCCCAGCTACCCTCTTTCCCAAGGGAACCATGAATTTTTTCCACCTTGTCTTTCAAAAAGTCGGTTGGTAAATGAGGCAATATTCCCAAGTATACACATGCCTGCTAAAATTATTGTGAAGCATGTGAGAGGTGGCCAGGTGATCTGGGCAGCATTACTGACACATTTTGGTGAATAAGCTTGCAGGGAATGAAAGCAGGGTGCTGGCTTAATGAGACTTAATGAGACTGAATTTGTTTTTCTGTAGCCCTTTGAAATCCTTTTGGGTTTTTAATTGCAATGTGTTTAGGAGGAAATTTAAAGCAACTTATGGTTAGGCTACATTAGAAGTTCAAAACAAGAGACATACCAAATACCTGGAAGGAAAGTATGGCTATTTTCTTTGCGGAGAAGCTTAGATTTTGCAGAGAAACACCATTTCAAAGCTCTAAAGCAGACACAACAGTTTTCCTGAAATAATACCAGCAGTAATCCCTTCAAACATCCCCAAGTGTATTGGCTCATGCATGTTTTAAAATTCTTTCTCAATTTTGTTATAAAAACTTGCATATTTTTCTCCCCTTCACCATATGAAAATCTTCTAAGAATTTTTTATGAGCTTTTGTAGACTTCAGAATAAGCTCTCCTTCCCCTCCCCTTCCTTACTTTCTAATCCAATTTAGTCAGATAGTTACTTCAAATCCCTCAGAGGCCTGTAGTTTGTTCATTCTCCCACAGTGCTGAGATTTCCCTCCAGCCCAGCTGGCAGGAGTTTTTAGAAATAACAATATCTCAGGGGGAAGGAGCTGGAGATTGAATGGGGTCTTTTGTCCAGGTCTCTATGAAGCCAGATTAATTATGCATTGCAGAACACAGTTTAAAGCTCTGAATTAGGTCCTCATTGCAATGAAAGGAGAGCACAGGCTTGAAAACTGAAAGAATTCCCATTTCCATCAGAGGGACAGACATATAATGACTGAAAGCAGGAAGAATTTTTGAAAATTGCAATTAAACAGTATTTTGTATTTACCACTCAGTAGCAGTTGTCTTAAGCATTTACAGAAGTGATTCTCTGACATTTTTTTCACATGATTGCTCCATAGGTGGCTGGACTTTGAGGATTTTCAAGTCTTTTCTGTGTTACTAGGCTACTCTTGAAAGTACTTGTGCTTTGATGAATGAGAGCGGGTTTTTTGGCCAGCACTTACCTGAATAGGGTTCTTTAAAACCTCAGCAGTACAATTAGTAGTCGGTCAGATGATACCGATGGTACAGGAAAAAAGTAAACGGTTTTCTCCTTTACTTCTGGGGATTTTCTAAAGCTGTCTGACCCAGTGTGATGTGCAATAACAACATTTTTCTTGGTTTCCTAATGCACTTTAATTCCAGTTTGAGGAAAGTAGAACTCTTTCATGGATAATAAGTCCATAATATTATACAGCTGCCAAATAAAAAGTTGTCCGCAGGCATTTATATTCATAAGGGCACTTTCTGTCAGGGAGGGGGATTGTGTTTTAGGTAGGGGACTGGGGCCAAAAGAGGGATAACGATAAAGAAAAGGTTAGCTATGAAACCTCTTACATTAGAAATCCTTAGTATTCTCAGATACAACCCAACTGGGATAACTGGAGTGTGAGCAAAATAAATGGATTATTTTCCTTTTTATTATCTTCTTGAAAAGCCATATTTAGAATAGCACTCTCTAAAATAACTATAGGATGTTGAACTCTGCAGTTCAATAAATTTTAATTGAGCATTATAAACCATGAACATCCACAGAGATAGCCAAATGCATACTTAGAAGGACAGCAGTGTTTTAGGGCTGAGTAAAAAATTTACTGAATCATGCTGGAAAATCTACAAGTAGGAACTTAGTGTAGAAGTCATTTGATATTAATATTGTGCAGGAGAAGAATTTTCTACAGAGTAATATTAAGTCATATAACTTTTTAATATGCAGCATTATGTGGTGCACATAAGCACTGTCTGTTAGCTACAATTCATCCAGCTGTCTGTTAGACTGTGAAAAACTATCAAGAGCACAACTGGAATTAGTCTGGAAACAAATGCAAGGCTGGCATGTCTCTGTAGGCAAAAAAGTCCTCCAGTTCAGACATGGCAGTTCTGAGGGTCTCTGAGCAAACTGTGGAAATGATGTGTTTGGTCAACACCTGAGGCACAAGGTTCATCCTAGGTTGTCTCCATGTTTCTCTTCTAGAAGTGCAAAGAATTAATTGAGAGCTATGCTGCCCAAAACCAATCACTGCTGGCAGGGAGTGGAGGAGTGGCACCTTTGGCAATGGTCTTGTATGGTTTGTCTTAAAGAGGGCACAGAGTCAGAGTGAATATGGCTGTATAACATCAGTTCCCAATTAGCTTGCAGTTATGGAGAAGCTACCTCCAACTGGCCTAATTTGGAGTCAACCCATGTTGCTCTGTTTTATGGTTTTGGAATGCGGCTGGTTGAGACAGAGCAAGAAGTGCACTGTAACATCTTCCTAAGGCACATTCAAGGGCATTTTAGTGTGTACTTCTGCTTCTCTTCACTTCTGCTTTGGGTATGCTTTGTTCTTTTGCAAAAAGAGGCAAAGAGCCTTGCTTTTCTTCTCTCTGTGCTTGTCCTGGAATGAACCAGCTGGAGTAATTAGTACTTCCCAAGTCTTTTCCAAAACTCAAATTAAAGTAAGGTTTCTAAGATTGGAAAGACATATGAGTGCTTCCTAATGTAATTTCATTTGCAAGCGTCTATGCCAGGGAATGGTAGAATAGTTCCTGCTAACTTGAAGTACTTGGTGAATAAAGGCTCCAGAGAAGTTAATGCCAGGGCTGGAAATACCCAGGTCACTAGGTCCACAGCAGGTGGTCTAGCTCTTAATATCTGCCACCTGAACCTTCCTATTGGTGGGTGTTGGACCACACACCAACTCTGTCCAGAGAGTCTCTAGGAAGTAAGGACAAAACTCAGGTTTGCCTGACAACTTGCAGAGTAAGTGTAGGGCTCACCACACTAGTTATAAGGCTGTTCATAAACAATCTCTTCTGTGTCACTGGTCTTGAAATAAAAATGAAAAGTTGTTTCTAAGGTAAGAATATATGGATAACTAGAGCTGTCCAGAGCCTTCCCCCACAAAACATGTTCTGTTAGAAAGCTGAACAGGATGAAACAAAGTGTACCACAGTGTCAGCTTTGATCTGCCAATAGAGGCAAAAAAGGCTTACTGAGGAAATGTGACTCTTTTTAAGGAAACCCTTTTAATTGTCTGCAACACAGTCTCCCTTGCAGCAGTCTGCTTGGGAGCTGCCATAGTTAAGGACCCAAGAGCCTCTCTGAGAACCAGGAGGTCTTTGGGCTTCCAGGTCTGAGTCAGTGAGTCTGCAGGCTTGGGCTCAGCTTTCTGGGGCCCTGGGATAGCTAGGCTCCCAGCTGCTGGGCTGAGAGCAAAAGAAAGGATTTCACAGTCTTCACAAAGCATGTGCTACTTGGTGAATCTCAGTGAGAAAGTGTGTACATGAGGGAAGCATTTCCATTAAAATAAAATAAAAATAAATAAAATAATCCTCCTGCCATGAACATATTGGTAATAACGACTGCAAAGGTAATGAAGTTAATGCCAGGACTGGGAGTATCACATCAGCTTTTTACCCATGGATGTCTGTTATCTGAACATGTTGGACAATTCTGTCAAAAGCTTTCTAGTAATTATATATATTTAACCCATTTCCTCCTCAAACTTTAGCTCTTCCATTTGGAGAATTTTTGAGTTTCTCTAGAAGAAGATCAGACATTTGTTAAGGTCCTTCAAACCATTACTTAAAAATTTTAACTGTTCACTTTTGAAAATCCTGCCTATCTAGTTCAAATTCCTGTTGAAGTTTATTTCTGTCATTCTAATTCTACATTTCAAAAAAAAAAAAAAAAAGAAAACTTAGGTAAGAAAAAACCCTCTAATGTCTGAAAGTGATCAGTTTAATACTTAATATCAGTATTGTTAATCTAAAGCTGAGGACAAGAATTCTGTATGTTAAAATTACACAAACTTCAAAGCAGCAAATCAGCATTGTCAAGGTGACTGATTCATGGTTGTCTCTGTTAGTGGGAGATAAGGAAAGTTTTTAATTATAGTTTGTTTTATCTCTTTTTTTCTAAGCGGGCCTTGAGGTTATTTTCCTGAGTCCTGTAGGGGCAGTTTCACGTACCGTAAAAATGCTTAGCTTTGTCTAGTTTCACTGTGAAGTCCTGGACCTTCAACACTTGAAAATCTGACATGTGGATGTAGGGGCTCAGCTGAAGTGTTCAGCAGTTTTGGCCCAAATAACTCTTGTTACTTCACTGGAGTATTTACTTTCATGTCAAGAACCATGGCGTTGCCACTCAAACATCTTTTTTTTTTTTTTTTTTTTTCCCAACTGTGAGGTTTTTCATGTAAGATTTTTACCCATATTACTCCTCCTGGACTATTTTAGTTTCTGAGTTCTCTGTATGTGCAGTTGTAAAGAAATCAAATATTACAGCTGCAAAATGTGAGATCAGCCTTGTCACTGCCCCAGCCTCCCATTTACCGTGAAAACAAACACAGTTCTCTTCTCGTTCCTGCCAGCAGGAAGGGGGTGGGGACGACGGCAGAGAGGCAGGGGAAAGTTTTTTCTTCAAAAAGGAAGAAGGTCAGCTATTTTGGGAAACTAAAACCACTCAGCAATTAGAAGAATTCTTTTCTCTCTGCTCAGTGATTAGAGAAGTCTGCAGGCAAGCAGTAATTGCTGCAAACAGTGGAGCTGTGTAGATGGACAAGAGGTAATTCATGTCTTTGCAGAAGATGAAGTGGATAATGCAATGTACTTTTCTATGCCAACAGTTAAACTATAACAGAGTCTATAAATCTCTGCACTGGATAAGTTGATTCTTCAGGTACAGTTAGCCAGCTGATGTGCTGAAGGCTGGGACTGTGTGGCTGATTTGCAGTCCCTGCTTCCAACATCTCTGTGGGGTTTACTGTTTCTTCAGTCTGTGTCCATATAGGACAGGGAAAAAAAGAGACCTTGAAGAAATTCTTACTCACAAGGTGTAAAAAATGAAAAAAAAATGGAATTAAAGCTGTGCAAAAAAAAATTGATAATAATACAAAGCTGGGAAGTTTCCTATTTGCCTGAAGCAACTACAGAATATCTGGTTAATGCAGCTTTGTTCTGGGGTCCTGCACCTCCTGCCAGGAGATGCACTCTTCTGGCAAGCAGAGTTTCAAAGCAGTCCATACAGAAACATATAGACAGGTTCTTCATGAGTCTTTAATGTGTTTTTGAGTGCCCTTAATTTCTTTCAGTTTCACTTCATGCCAATCAATAGTTAGAAAATTCTAGCACAGGGTAAAATCTGAAAAGTGTGTTTTTAAAATGGCCTATTAAAGTGATCTAGTCTTGTATTCTGCTAATGAGTTTTCATGCATACATTTTGTTCAAGAGATATTTTTTTCTCAATAGATGCATTACTTCTCTGTGTCTACAGTTATAATTGGTTCCCTCCATTCTTGGTGTTTACACTGCAAATACCATCGGCCTGCTGTTTACAGTCCTTTCTCTGAGAGCTCTTAGAGATTCTATAAAAGTGTTTATATAGAAAATGAAATAATAATCTATTACAAAGCATTGCTTAGCTCAGAAATTTTCCTACTTTTCATCATACGGTTCTGGTAATCTGATGCTCAATGAACTATAGTATTCCATGTAGGATCATATGGGAACTATATAAAATTGGACTGTTAAAATGTCCAGGCTGCACTATCACAAGATGCATATGTTCGTGCAACACAAAGTTGTATTGATCTTTGCAGCTGTGTTGCAAGCTGTTGTATAATTGGCTGTCTGCAATCACTCCTATGTGTCCTTTGTTCTTCATTCCTTGAGTTTTTTCATCTGATTGTGAGGATGTTGTCTTCCAGATGGATTCAACTGTTTGTGTAGTCTTCTAGTGGTCATGCCCCTTTTTTGTTCAGAAATATCTGTCAAAAGCCTAAGTTTCTACTTCTCTCACATCCTTTAGGAAGGATACTGTACTGTAATACCTAGCTAATTTGAGTCTCTTTGTCCCTCCGTGGCTTCAGTGAGGGTTTACCCAAAATACCTGGGTAAGAGATTTAAATCATGCTGCTTCAGACAGGGTTTTAAGTCAAAACGTTCTTTGGCTACTGATTGTTTTATTACAGCACTTCCAACCTTTTCAGAGCAAGTTGTGACAATATTTACAGCATAATTGTGTTAAAAGTTATTATTCTGTTTTATTATTTTCATTAAGTATTTTAAATATATGCTATATTAAGTATTAAAAAATAATTTACCGTTTTAATAATAATTTTAAGTTAAAATGTCACCTGTCTTCTATAGCATTTTGTTGCCAATAGTAGCGTGGAATGGATGGGAAATATTCAGGAGATCTGGTGCATCCAGCATATGAGATAGCTGCTTCATTTATGCCAGGTCTTTCTGAGATCACAAACCCTTGTTGTAGAGAGTTCAAATATTTTGAATGTTATGGGAGGTAGGGGAAGGGGGAGATTTTGGCCAACAGTCAGATTGTTGTCTCAAGTCTTTCATTTGACAGGGCTTGTGCCCTTCCTGTGCTGATCACAAGATCATTAGATTATCTAGGAGGACAACTAGTGAGGCTGATACTAGCCATAAAATTCTCTGTCATGTGCTGAGATTGCTGTGTTTTTGACAGCTCCTACATAATTAACTTAAATTGCTAGTTTATTGGAATGAATAATTATTCTGCTTTGAATTCATTCTCTTATTTTTTGGATGGCTCTGTGACGGGACTGTCACTAGGCAAAAGTACTACTTGAAGGTCTTGGAGCAGATGCATCCAAAGGTTAAAAAAATTGCTGTTACTATAATCCAAACCATTTATTATTTCATTGCTCATCTTCTCTTCTCAGAATGTGGAATGACACATCAAAAAACCCCGATGAACCCCTCCAACAAATATTTGGTCACAGTAGGTACATGATTCATGAGGCACTCTGCCAGCATAAGGACATGTTGGTTTTGTCCTGTTTATTATTAACTACTTGGAATCTTATAAACTCTAATATTGCACTTCTTCGGTGTTTATTTCAGAGACTGTAGATTTTCCTTTATTTGAGATGCTATAAACAATGTAATCACTATGCGTAGGGACTGCTATGATTAATGTTTTTTAATAGAAGTCACTGGCATCCATAAATTGTTTCTTATTAATGGGTGGAGATTTAGTGTGGGTTTTCTCAATGTAGGTTGGGAAAATCCATGGTGTAAGTTTAAGATAGGCTGATCCAAAGTGGATGCCAATCAGTAGAGGTAAAATGCGTTTCCCTTACATGTAACGGTCTAAATTTGGCTTTAGAGGCACATGAGTAGTTTTCTTTTTTTGCTTTGTGTTCAGAGAGTGATTCATCAAAACTACATAAACAACCTAAAATTAGGATGACACGATTGCTCTTTAGTAGTCCCTAATTTTCTCTGTTGAATAGTGTGCAGGAAACCTAGATAAGGTCTAGAGGAGGTACCCAGCTGTTACACAGGTAAAAGCAGATGGGATGAATCTTGCCAACAAAGACAACCATAGCGTTCAAACAACTGTCAACTCTACTGCTTCAAGCACCTTCATAAACTCTAAAATGGAGTGAGATTCAAAGAGGGAGGAACTGACATACCCCACTGAAATGCTTTTTGGCACATATTTCTGAGAAATATAGAGGGATTTAGTGAAGTGTGGTCCTGAATGAAAAATAAGGCTTCTCTCTTTGATATAAGTACAATCACAACAGTACATTATAATTCATTGACTAGCTGCACAAAATTAATGTGATTAACTTGGAATGGAAAACAAGTCACAATACTTGTAGATTTGTATTTCTACTTTCTTCATGTGCAGAAGCTTCAGCTCAAAACAAGCAATTCTAGTGAAAATCATCTGTTTCAGAAAGCAGGACTGAAGCTTTACAAGGGGATGAGAGTTTGCCATGTTGCCTTCTGATGACAATCCTTGTGGTGAACCTTAACTGGATCGTGCTGTGAACCTGAGTGGAGCAAAATGGTGGAAATAGCTATTCTCACTATAGTGCTTTCCATCAGTCACATAGCTTTCCTGAATCATAGAATCATAGGGGTTGAAAGGGACCTCTGAAGGTCATCTGAAGTCCAACTTCCCTGCTACAGCAGGAACACCTAGGGCAGATCACACAGGAATGCGTCCAAACAGGTCTTGAAAGTCTCCAGAGAAGGAGACTCCACAACATCTCTGGACAGCCTGTTCCAGTTCTCAGTCACCCTCACAGTAAAGAATTTTTTCCTCATGTTGAAGTGGAACTTCCTGTGTTGCAGTTGGTGCAGTTTCCCCTCATCCCATCACAGGGCACCACTGAAAAGAGATTGGCCCATTCTTGACATCCACCCTTCAGATATTTGTAGACATTAATAAAGTCCCCTCTTAGTCTTCTCAAGACTAAACAGCCCCAGGTCTCTTAGCCTTTTCTCATATGACATATGTTCCAGACCCTTACCTATCCTCGTAGCTCCCTGTTGGACTCTTCCCAGTATACTCCTATCCCTCTTGAACTGGAGATCCCAGAACTGGACACAATACTCCAGATGTGGTCTTACAAGGGCAGAGAACAGGGGGGGGAGAACCTCCCTTGACCTGCTGGCCACACTGTTGTTAATACATCCCAAGATACCATTGACTTGCTTGGCCATGAGGGCACACTGCTGTCACATGGATAACTTGTTGTCCACCAGGACCCCAAGGTCTTTTTCCATGGGGCTGCTTTCTAGCAGGTCAATCCCTAATCTCTGTTGGTGCATGATGTTTTTTCTCCCCAGGGGCAGGACTCTACACTTATTCTTGTTGAACCTCATTAGGTTCCTCTTTGCCCAGCTCTCCAGCCTGCCTAGCTCTTGCTGAATGGCTGCACAGCCTTCAGGTGTAGCAGCCAAACCTCAGGCTTGCTGAGGATACACTCTGTCCTCTGATCCAGGTCATTGATGAAGATGTTGAATAAGATTGGGCCCAGTACTGACCCCTGGGGAATACCACTAGTCACAGGTCTTCAACTGGACTCTGCACCATTGATCACAACCCTCTGGGCTCTATTGTTTAGCAGTTCTTGATCCATCTCACTGTCTGTTCTTCTAACTCACACTTCCTGAGCTTATTCACAAGGATGTTGTGGGAGACAGTGTCCAGAGTCTTGCTAAAGTTGAGGAGTTCTAGTCATGTTTTGAAAATTAAATACTAAAATTCTCTTCAGTAATTATTTTGACTTTCTGACTGTTGCTGAAATTGGGGGTACCAGTCAGAGTAGTGGTTTACTGCAAAGGGTTAATTTCAGAACTTTTTTTTTTTTTTTTTACTGTGGTTTATATGACCGAACATGTTATCATCTACATTTGTTAATTTCTGTTTTTCATATCAATGTATTCAAAGTGTGGGTGGTGTCATTCTTTTCTCACTCTAGATAAATACTGAAGTTACTTCTGTTTGATAGTAGTGTCAACACTACTAGGCCCAGGTACATTATTATGTGCCTTGTTTTTAAATTCAGGCTCATTCAAGGATACCAGGCAAGTTTTCAAGTATTAACTAACATTGCATTGTAACTCTTGCAGCTAATCAACAGTTTGTTCAAAACGTACTCCAGAACTGGTATTTATGACTTGAAGAATTTGTTGGTGCTTTCCAGCATGTGTTTTAACTGTGTTTGTGTGTTTCCTTTTGCCTTGCAAAGCCAACAAAATCTTTAGCAAATTGCTTTTTTGTGTAGGTTCATAGGCAATTGGCATTATTTTACAAAGCATGTGCAACATAATGAGTCGTTAAGATTTTGAAGTTTAATATGCTGGAGAGAGAAAATAAACCAAATTATGCAAACTCTTGTAACAATAAATATTTTATTTTGCTTATGTTGTGATATTCAATGACTGTGAGCCATACAAATTAGAATTCTTATTCTCTGCTTATGCAGCTGCTGCTTTTACATCTTTCATTCACAATGCATGAAGCAGCAAGCTGACACTTGCCATGCTTTTTTTTTCATTTTTCTAAGAATTCTAGCTTGGGATGACATAGTCCATGAACCATGTTTAAATCTGTGAACTATGTTTGATTTCTGCAGGCATATGTCCAACATCAGTAAATCTCCATGCTGTTTTGATCTGAAAGAATTCAAAATATTTTAAGAAGAGGTTGGTACTCTTAGCCCTATTTTATAGTCATAAAAACTGAAGCAAGCCTTGCCTAGCCTTGTGTCCTATGGTTAGTTAAGCAGTGGTGTCTGGATTTTGCTAAGAACCTAGGAAAGTAGGATTCATGAGGTTTTTGAAGTCGTTGTAGGATTTGAGGTCTGAGTGATTGTAGGCAGTTCTTGTGTTTTGTTACATTTTTAAGGTATTTCTTACAGCTAGGAACTTGAACCTGCAGCACTTGCTAGTAAATTGACTTGGGAAGTTGGTCAACATTCCTGTGCCTCAGAGACGTAGAAATTAATCTCTCTCAGCTTTACTGCAAGAATCAACTAATGTTTGGAGTTGCTAAAATAAATTGAAAAGAATCTCGATTAACGTGTATCTTTCTATATTTAATGGTAGTAATTTTTAAGTATTTGTCTTATTGAAACAAAGGGTGTTTTTTTCCTCCATGTATGTGGCTTGAGCCTTGTCAGACCACAGATTAATAGAGCAGAAGTCCTTGTGAGTTTTGTCTAAGAATTGAAGGCTAGATTAAAGATAAACGGTGCTTGACAACTTTCTATTCTCTTCTTTTTAGAAATCATCACTTTCAACTATAAAAAAAACCTAGGAGGAACACATAAAAAAAGTCTCAGAAATTTAAGATTACTTGAAGAAAAAAATATAAATTTATTTAAAATTTAATTGTATATGAAAGAATAATAAAACTTCCCGTTGCTATTTTAGATATACTTTTATATTCTTCATCTTTCATCTGCTTTATTTCAACACACATGATGAAATGCACTGAGATTTACATACGGATATTTTATCTGTCAATCTATCTAGTCATGCTTTGAAGGTTTCTATCAGTACACTTTTCCAGTATCTTGTAAACCATTACTTTAACATTACACATATCTTTCCCAGATATTGTTGCTTCAAGCATCTGTGTTAAAGTCTGCTGAAAGAAATGGGAATCTTTTGACAGACTGTCATGGATCAAACCCCCCAAAACCACTTTGGCCTTAATTTCCTATTTACTTAGACACAATGATATGAATCAAATTTCACTCTTCTTCAAAGAATGAGCTGTTTGTTAACTATATTCACAACTACGCTGGAAACAGAATTATAAAGAAACACAGTTTAACAGTATTTAGAGTTTAAGCTTGTATCTTTATGAGATATTCAATAAGGGCATTTTATACTAATTCTGATTCTTACTGCCATTTTATTTTTTTAGCTTTGATTTCTTCTATGTAAATTTTACCAAGAAAGAAGATTGTTGTTGTTGACATGCTGAAATGAATTGACTAATATTTACACATTCGTGTACTTGCATAAAAACACTGAATACAAATTGAAAAAGAGATCTGTCCTGATGATTTCCTCTTTATGCACTCTAATTTAGATACCAGAAATAATTACATGCTCTTATCTATGTGCCTGATTGATTTTAATGATATCAAAGTGGCAGAGTGACTGAAAATTGAATTCCTCACTCAACAAGTCATCCAGTAATTATTTCTGTGAAAAGTTGCAGAATTTTCCTGGAAAGTGCTTTAAATTATTCCATCAGTAGTAAAGCACATTTCTGGGAGGGAGATTGCTCTGAAATTTAGGTCATTACTCTCAAAATTCGCTCAGAAAAGCTATTCTGTCCATACTGCAATGTGCTGAATATATTTGTAATCATAAATACAGTGTTTCTTTTGCACTTACCAAAGGAATTAGGATTTTCCAAATGATAAGTAAGGAAAACCAGCCTTTTTCAGAGGCACAGGAGGGGCAAAACTACATGTGTCCTTTATTTTTCTTTTCTTCTGGCAAAAGCCAGTGAAAGGGTTTAGGGAAGAGAATAGTGTCCTTAAGAAATGAGCAGAGATTGTTGTCATGGAGGGAGGGAGAAGAGATTGAGGGAAAGCACAGAAGTGCTGCCATTGGAGAGGGCCGAGACAAGCTGAATCAGGGTGATACAGACTTTTCATTATCAGCAGCAATTACTCCGGCAAGAACAGCATGGGACTTCATGAAATGTTTTTGAACTTGGATTCCTGATAGGAGAGCATTACATAACTTGTGCTTTGTGAATGCTGGCAACTGGCAACCTACAGAAAGACACAGCCAGAAGCAATGTGCTCAGCTGCTTGCTTTTTAGAAAAACAATATATCTGGGCCAAGCATTAAACAGACAAGCCTATCTTTACCCTTCCCCCTGCCCTCTCCATCAACAGAAGCCTGGTTTTCATCACAGATTAATAAACGAAACCTTCTATCATTTTACTGTGCTTCCCACAGCCTTTTGGTAGGAGTTAACAATGCTCCGAGTCAACATTGCCATAGTACTTGAAATGTCTTTGCATGTTTGTTCACTTGAAAGAGTCGTGGCGATGGGGTTAGAGAGAGGGTTTTAAACCACCAGTGTGTGCAACCCCAGAAACTTCAGGACGGTTTTGATCATGTTTGGTTTGACAAAAATCTGTCGGGATGCTGTTGCTATTGCTGTTGCCTTTTGGTTTTAAAATAATCTTTGTTATTTAAAAAAAAAAAAAAAGACCCCATATTAGGTATTCCGCAGTCTCCTGAAGTGATTATTTGTATCATTTGCTGTTAAGGAAATAGGTCTAAGTGCTGAGGAATTCTAATTAACCAGGCTCAGCTGGAGTGAATAGCTGGAGGATTTCACAATACTGTTCTGAAATTATTGGCAGGTCAAGAAGCCAGGGAAATTCTCAGATTTTGGGGTTTTACAGCGGTGTACATAGTCACAAAATCTTACTTATTTTTTTTTCAAATCAATGGGTTTGTAGACAGTATTATTTCACAATCCCTGTCTGTGGTTGTTCCTCCTTTTTACTTTCTCATCCATCTGTCCTAAAAAAGATGCAATCCTAGCCAAACAAGCAGAACCTCTTCCACATTTCTAAGAGAAGTGTTTATAGGACTAAACACCATAGAATTCTTTCAGGTTCAAATGGGTTATTTATGAGGAAAAAAAAAAAGCAAGTTTCATTGTCCTTGGAGGTATAGACAGCTCTGCTGAGCCCTTAAGGGGAACTCTATTGTAGGTAATTACTGAATTTGTGAAATTTTAGCAGTAAAGTACATACCAAATTCTGCTGTAATATATCCTTTCCTGTGTCGTGTGCTCATGAAAAAACAAGTTAAAACTTTTCTGTGTTATGTAACTCTCTGTTTATATGGTAAACACTTCTCTGTTTTGTTTTCCAAGGGCCATCATTCCCTGCCTGCCTAATCTACTGCTGCTAAGAAAAATGACAGTAATGAACCAGGGAGAAGCAGCCTTCTCTGGCCCTTTGTTTTCACTTCCCTAGGTGAACACATGTGTTTTTTCTCTTTTCCTTTTCTCTTTTCTCCTTTTCTCTTTGGGGAAAGGAAACCATTTGTATGCTGCACTAAGGAAAAGTGATTGAAAAGTGGAAGCCCATACTTTTCTTTTCAGCAAGTGGAGATCTGTTTTCAGTGTGATGTTTGGTGAAAGGAAGCTTCAGAGCTGTGGGCCAGCTGCCAGGAATGTCTGATTTCCTTTCCACTCACTCCTATGATCCTCCCTTTTGGCAGTGATTACTGATGACCACAGCTGTCATGCTAGGTCATGGTAAGCTGTCAAGTAAGGTAGTACATGAGATATACAAGGCACAGTCCTTGATCTGTGCTGAAGAACAGGATCTTAAATTGAATCTGGTATCAGGTAGTGTGTGAGCATACCACAGTAAGCAGCCTTGGGCTGATGTCATCTTGTCATTCTGGTTTCTTGAGAAGGTGGACATGCAGGAGGTGCTTCTCTAGCCAACTGAAAGCTTCTTTGCACCTTTGTCATAGCTAGAGAAATCCTGAAGCATGAGGAGGGGTTGTGATTTAGTCATAATGGGTGGTTGTCCAGAATGGGCGAGTCTTCTAGCCAGCTGAAACTAGAAATAGCACTTTGGGTTGCTCTCACCCAGTTAGTATGTCATAATACAGGAGAATCCATAATCAGTGATCAGAACAACAGTGTTCAGGTGGTCATGCTGCTTGCAGCAATCAGTGTGGGTGACCAACTGTTTGCATTATGGATGTGGCTGAAAATCACAACAGAAATGCAGACTTCAGTTCAGAAAATTATGGATACTGTTGTCAGGGACACAACATCTATAAATAGGACTTGCACTCCACGTACGGTAGTATTTTGTTAAGCTTCATGTGTTCAGTTCCAAGTGCATAAATGTCTTCTGAAGAGGTAGTATTTTACTATGTTTTATACTGTTATGCTGGCTTCGTAATGCACCTTTTGCTGTAGCATCTGTTCCACTTCTAACAGCGTATTAAATAACGTGACTAAAATCCATTAGGTGTTTGCTCTGTATGGCTTCCTCCAAAGGGGGAGGCATTTGCAATGGAGTGTTTGTTTTAAAAACATGTAAGAACAGTTTGGTTTCTGTTTCCCAGAGAAAGAAAAGGTCAAATCTTGAGGGACACAGGGTCATAAGTGCTGCGATTGTCCATTGTTTTTGTGGGAGTTTATTGGAGCTTTAGGCTGGCACAGCCAAGGAGCTTGCCTTCAAAATAGCCTCAGGGTATGTGTATGTAGGCAATGCTGATTTCCTTCGGTTCTCATTTAAGATGAAGGGATTTGATCCTTGTGGTCTAACACCAGTTGAAGAGATGATCACCTTAGCAAATCCCATCTGAACTTCATCTGGTATGATTTACTTCAGAACAGCTACCATAATTCAGTTCTTTTGCTCTTTGTTCTCATGAAACATCTGTGGCCTTGTAACAAATCTTACATAAAATTAAATATGATTTTATTAATCTCTTACACAAGGTTGGGAGAAAATTCCAGGAACCCTCTGGACAAAGCTGGTTTCTTTACAGATTTCTCCTGGCCAAACAAGGCAACTAATGACTGCTTTCACAAGGCTGGGCAATCCACAGCTACAGCTAAGAGGGGTTAAAAAAATGTAATAAATAAACAAGTCCATCCACAAACCCTTCCTCAGGAAACCAGCATGGGAAGCACAGGCATTTAGTATGACAATCCAGCATGTTCTGCCAAAGAAAGACTTTCCAAAACAGCTGTATAAATGGCTACAGTTTCCTTGAATGTCCATTTTAATGGCATTATAGCCTCAACTGTTTGTATGTTAATCTAATTGTTTTCATGCTGTCAGCTGTTATCTATTGCAATTGTATAAAGTTTTAAACCCATGTAAGTAGCCCTCAAGAGGGAGTGATGCTGCTGTCCCTGAACCCAGCTACCTTCCAGCCTCCCTTCATTCAGGTACAGTCAATTATGAGGCTGTGACAGAACCTGTTGTTCAGTCTCCCTGTGGGAAACCATGTTTGCTTCATTTGTGCAGAAAGCTTTTGATAACTGCCCTATGTCTGGAACACTCACGAATGAATATGCTTCCTCTCTTTGAATAATGGCTGAACTCCTGGTGGAAGAGGAGGTATTTAAATAACCACATTGACATATAGAGTATCTCATGATTTCAACCCTCAGAGTCCCTGAGCTATCTGAGCACATATTTATAGTCAGCCTGGTGAATGCTCCCTCTGGCTGTTTATCAGCTGTGAGCCTGTGTTTCCATTTTACAAGTGCAACTCTATAACGTAAGAATATGGTGTGTCTTGTTGTTAGCAGATGTTGTATTTTTTGTGTCTCCAAGAACAGAAAGTTCCCGACATTGGACAAACCTTTGTGTAATCATATATACTTCCTTCTTTTTGCTTCACTCTCTTGGACTGTGGAACATAATTGCTGAGACATGAAAGGGTTTCTGTGTCTGGCTCTCACTACCCTCTGAGCGAATTTAGCTCTGAATGTCTTTGGAACTGGAAAGACCTTTGTCCATGCTATTGAACTATCCTACACTTGTAAAACTGATATTGACTTTTGGGAGCAGTCTTTGGCCTGTACTAACTCCTGAGCTGTGGCTAAGAATTAGCTGTAACCCGGCACTCTCCCAAATTTTAGCTGACCCAGACTAAAACTGTTTTGGGGCTGCTCCACCACTTTAACAAAAAAAAGGCAGTTGACGATGTTCAATCTACAAATATATGTGGAGCTCTTGGCCATAAACAGACCCCTCTGTACTGGTCAACAGGAGGACTCAAGACCCTTCAATGAGGCTCAGATGCCTAAATTTCAGCTCAGATTGAGAGTTTACAAACCATCTTCAGTCACTGTGGTCTCTGAAAGATCTGAGAGACAGTTTTACAGATAAAGTCCTTAAGTAGCACTGTCTTTATTCAGGACTAATACCGTTTTGGCCTGACTGAGTGTCCTGGCGTGATGAAGGCATCAGGCTTCCCTGATATTACATCTGCTGAAGAGTCAGATTCAGTAGGTCTGCTCACTGTGATAGTGGTGGTTTAAGCACAGAAGTGAAGCAGCTATGGCTGCTTTCATTCAGGAGTGTGGATAGCGCTGGTGGTGAAACACCGAGCTGTACGTCAGAGTTCCTGTATGTCAGTTTTCAAAGCAGTATACTTCACCTGAGATAAGAGTAACTGAGGTTTATGTGAAAGTACTTTTTTTGCTGAGCAAGGGATATGTAGATTTAGGATCCTAAGGGTGCTGTGGGTGTAGGGTCCTGGTTGCCTGTTTTCTGCAGAAGTCTTCTGTCCTCTGTGCTGCAGCTTAAGGTGAACGGTGATATTAATACTGGCTGCTTAAAACAGTGATCTTTACCTAGTCGTCGTCACCCTAGAGGATATGTGGGGTCCCTGAATACAGGAAGGGTTAATGAGTAGTTCTTACCATCAGAAGTGAGTTTAAAGAGGCTTAGTGGCATAGAGAAATGAAGGATTCCAGACACAATTCTCTTTTTGGAGTTTCCTTCAGCAGTTTGATTGACTGAGGCCTCTGGCTGCTGGGAATCCCATTGCCATGCATATAAGGACTTCATGATCACACAGGAGTTGCTACCTGGGCTGAGAGTGGACAGCCTGCTCCAGGAGTTGGGCCCCGCAGCAGAAGTGAGCATAACATCACCGTATGAGATGAAGATGCAAGCAGCATTGACCCAAGGAAGGCAGATGTCCGGTGTCCTCAGGTAATGCCTTGGCCATGCAGCTGTCTGTCTGCTCCAGACTAGATCACATTGCTGTAAATAAAAAGTGGTGCTTTGAAGTGAAGATGTTCTTGTCCATCTCAGCAGAACTTGTGCTAGCAAAGAAGGAAATTCCTGAAAAAAAAAAAAAAGGTGCAAGAAGACCTTTGCATTCTCCATCTATCAACTCTGTACAAGAATTATCTGCCTCTTGTACCCTTCACTGCATTTTACTCATCTTGTCAGCCAGTGTTGCCGTTATATATGAGAAATTTTACATCTCATATTTTTACTTGGTTGTCAATCAAACAACTGCTTCAAGATAGACTTTGGACTAAGAAAGCTCTGTTGGTCAAAACTTAAGTACTGTTAATTCCAGTAACTGCAGGATATCAGAGAATATTGAACACCCACTTTTTCAAGGCTGTAAACTGGCTTGTGTTGGATAATCAGAAATGAGAATCAATTATCAGTTTTGGAAGTTTAGATTTACAGTTGTAAAATAAATCTTCTCACTTCCAGTACCATATTGTATGTGTATGGTAAGGAGGGAGTGTTAAATAAAAATGGTGTATAAGAACGACATATTTTGATTACAGGAAGTGGTGCCAAATGTGGATTGCCTCAGATGTTTTTAAGACATAACATTAAAGAGAAAAACTTACTGAAGTGCATAAAAGTCTACTTACTTGCTATCTAAATAGACATTCGACTAAAGGTGTATTGATGTAAATTTCTGTTTAGGCCTACTTCAGTAGTTTTACAGAAACCTGGGTGAGGATGTGAACCAGATGTAAGAGAAAACTGCTTAATGCTTTGTGAGGAACCTTCCGCTAGGCTTCAGAACTGGATTAGAAATAATGAGCTTTCTCATGAAGGAGATAGCAGTCATGAAGTTTTATTCCTTTGAGTGCCCTTGAGACACCAGGCAGATCTGATCTGCAAGGAGTGCTGCTGACTCAGGCTGATGTGGGAGGGTGTCGAAGGCCAGCCAAGGAAATCTCTGACCTTCACTTTGCCGCTGACCGTCACTTGGGTTTTCCTGCCTGGAAGAGAAGCTGTGATGCTGGGGTAGCTGGGGAGGAAACGGAGACCAGAACCATTGACCTCAATCTAAACACAATACAGAAAAAGACAATAAACTCCTGGAGGAAAAACACAAGAGTGATTTACCTAGGAGGAAGTGAGAATATTAAATTCTTTCATGTAACTTCAGGAGGTGTAACAGAAGAAATCTATGGAAAAAACAGAAGACAGCTGTCTCTAGCCAGAGAGGCCTGTGACACACAGAAATTTTGGATATATACTATGTAACTCATATTTTACAAATCATTAAATCTGGAAATGCCATTGGATTGTTGCAGTTGTGCATTCATATTACTTTTGTGTATCCAGAAAAGTAGAACAATTATAAACTGCAATAAATTAATCCTATCTGTTCATCCAAGTATACATTCAATGTGGCAAACTTGTAAGCCCACTTGTTCAGTATTGACCAAGATTTTTAATGTGGGTCACAATGACCTATGATGAAGTCCCTCTCCTTGAAGGTCTGCTTTACCCATTTTGGTTAATACTACTACTTCTTCTCCCTCTTGCCTCCTCTCCCCTCTTCCATATATCAAAAAATATGCTGTCTTTAATACAGAGAAGAACTGTAGCTATACAAATTGCCAAAAGCATGGACACATTTTGGTTTTCCCTTTTCTGCGGATTTTGCACGTCACCTTGACTTTAGATATTCACAAGGCTTGTGCTCCTGATGCTTATCCTTACCAGAGAGTAAGAAGACCTTTGTGCAGTCAAGCCTTTTTTTAACAAACATGGGAAAGCAGCTGGAAAGCCAGTTTGTAACAGTGGACAAGTTATATATAGTAACTTGCAGAATCACACTCCAAACAGAAAATCTTTGATTTTACTCATTACTGTATTATATTACATTGACTCTGGTTTCCATGTACCAGAAATGTATATCATATCCTTATCCTTGCTTCTTAAACACATAGATCAGTTAACATACATCAAGGGTAATTCTTACACCCTAACTGTGCTTGGCTGACTGACAGCACCTATGCATGTGGAGGGTACAGATCACCAGAATTTAGGTCGCTTAAAGGAATTTTATCCTGTCAGATGATGAAGATTAAATAACGGAGAGTATTCTTTTTCTTTCCAGCCCCTCAAGTTTGATATTTTTAAAAATTCTTAACCCAGACTAAATCTTCATGCATTTTGAATGTGAAAATATAGATTTTCTGTCTTTTATAAAGTACACATTCATTAAAAAGGAAGCTAGAAAACCATATTTAGAGTAATTCTTTCTACAAGAAAAAGGCAAAAAGAACCAACTTATCCTACCCCCTGCAAACTAAAGCTTAACAGCACAATTCCATAATGAAAGTGAAAATAAATTTTACTCCTTTCTCCTAATTGATGCTATGTTGCCAGGTAGTTGCAATCCTTTTTGTATGTGTGCCTAGGACATTGTGCTCATGTCCAGTGCTGTGAAAGAAAATCAAGTAAAATTATATTTTGCAGAAACAGTTCTTGTTTCAAGGAAAATAATAAATTTTGTCAAGTTGACAGTTAAGACTAAACATGCCCAATTGCAAGACACACTGAGTAAAAGGGTATAGTTGCACACCTCTCCATTTTCTGATGGAAGCACACTGAGTCAAAGTGTCTCCAGAATTGACCACATAGCATATAGGTAAAGGAAGAACAAACATACCAGCTTCTTACTATTGATACGTCTCATTGTTCCATACTTTGGCACATCTTTTCTTTATTCCCTGTACTAACATTGTAAGTGAATGAACACATGAAAGCATATCTTACCATATCAATATTTCCTTGATGTTAACAATGTCAAGAAATGACATTGTAAAATCAGGAACTGAGAACAACTTTTAAAAAGAATAATTGCCATGTTTAACTCTCTGTTTACTAGCCAAGAATGAAAGAGGGGTTTAACATTTTGTTTATTGCTTGTTCATTGTGCATCATTAAGTGTACATGATGTGTTTGGGCAGCCTACTTCTCATTCCCATAAATGCAAGAATTCCTGAGTGTAGAACGGCTTCTGGGAAAGCAATAGAATTAGATCAGTAGAGGAGATTTGATTTATGTGAACTATTGTCTCTTGTGTATTTAGTCTCTAATCCGTAGTTTAGGAAGTTCTAGATATCAAATGCATAGGAATTTTGTGGGAAATGCTTTAGTGCTTCAGGCTCATTATGGACTTAATTTTGTTACGCAGTTCACAGCCCTTCAAATGTCTGTAGAGATGCCGTCATCTGTTGATGCCCAGCAGGTTTGTCGAGTCTAGTAAATGATTAAACCTAACTTTCTGGAAGTGATCATGTCAAGTGTAATGATATGACCAATTTAAAAGTATTTTGAAAGTTCTGTAGTCCTTGCTTAGAGAATCTAAAGTTATTTTTTGCCTCTGTGTTATCTTGACTCTGAGTTCTCAAGCAAATGAGCACTAACTAGTAGGAATACTTCTACAATTGCAGGGTGACATAATAAATAGGAATGAGAAATTTCTAAAGGTTTTGTGTTCTGGTTCACGGGCTGGTAGTGTTACATTTTTCTTGTGCACTCCGGCAGCATTTGCTGTCTAAGGGACTCTGCAGTAGCTAATGGCAGAATTAGCTGTAGCCTTGTAGCAGATCTGTGATTATATAGATTCATCATGGATACAACCCTGGACTTAAACCTAACCATAGAACCAACATTAAGTGCTGGAGTGAGCCTATAGAAGGGCAATGAAGCTGGTGAAGGGTCCAGAGAACAAGTCTTATGAGGAGCTGCTGAGGGAACTGGGATTGTCTAGTCTGGAGAAAAGGAGCTTGAGAGGAGACCTTACCACTCCCTACAACTACCTTCAAGGAGGTTGTAGCCAGTTGGGGGACGGTCTCTTCTCCCAAGTTACATAGATAGAACAAGAAGAGATGGCCTCAAGCTGCACCAGGAGAGGTTTAGATTGGGTATTAGGAGAAACTTCTTAACTGAAAGGGTTATCCAGCACTGGAACAGGCTTCCCAGACAGGTGGTTGAACCACCATTCCTAGAGGTGTTTAAAAGACATGCAGATGTGGTGTTTAAGGACATGGTTTAGCAGTGAACTTAGTATAGTTAGGTTAACTGTTGGACTCGATAATCTTAGAGGTCTTTTTAAACCAGAATGATTCTGTGACTCTGTGATCTAGGACATCTCAGTGATGTGCCTGTGAGCAGGGGAGGATGGTGTGTGCTGGATATTCAGAGAGGTCATGTTCCAGCAGGCCATGTGCCCTACAGTAGGATCCGGGTGGATATGGGGAGAACATCTGGCTGGGAGTCTGTCATAAAAACAAACCACAAATCAATATACCAAAGGAAATTTTTGTATGGTGTCAGTTGGCATTTAATTCCAGCAAGAAATGAGAAAGTAGAGCTACATGCCAAGTTTCCTGGTTGTCCTCTATGTTTGCCTTTCATGCTGTGTAGGTATGAATATGTAACCTTAATATGTAGGTTATATAGTCTCAGCCTGCTCTGTGTTTCAAATGTTGAAAGAAGAATTCTGTTACAGGAAAATTCTGGAGGAGATAAAAACAAAACGATAAAATACTAGAGGAAAACCAGGCAGAGGATTTCATGTTACAGGGTTGAGAAGCTAACACAGACACGCAGCTGGAGCAGTAGGCTGGGTACTGTGTGCATGACCAGTGCTTCCAATGTTCTTCCACCCTTCTTAAAACCACTGGCACTGCTGAAGAAATGGTGTAGAGTACATTCAGGGTTTGGTTTGTTTTGTGTTTTGATTGTTGTAACTTTCTTCCTTTGGATAATCTAAAATTAAATACTGCATGGATTCAGCTACAAAAGCTCGGATTGTAAATCAATCCTAGCCGTGCATGTGAAAGAAAACTTGTAAACCCAACGTCCTGCTGCCACAGAGCAGCACTGCGGCACTGGCACTTGCTGCGGGATGTTTGGTCTGCTAACAGGCTGGAGCAGGACGGGGAGTACATGGGGACTTATTGGAATACATCTGAAGAGTAATGGCTTATAAAGGCTTGCAATAAATAATAAATGCCCAAGGTGATATTCTTTCTAATGAACATTTTAATGGTTTCTTTTCCCCCAGTAGGGAACTCTCAGACTTCTCAATAGAGGCACAGAATGAACTCTTTATGCTGTGGCTGTCTCTCTCCATCAGTTTTTGTTTTCTTCTCGCCTGTCCCTTATTGCTGGCTGCTGCTGCCTCACTCTGCTTCCAGCTGTGAGGGCAAAGTTTACAGTGTCTTCAAAACCTGCTGTTTGTTTTCTTTGCTTGGGATAAAGCTTGATGAGGCACAAAGCAAAGTGCCTCCCCTGCCCACTGCAATGCCCCAGGCAGCAGGGAGAACATTTCTGTGACTCAGCCCTGCTCCCTTTACCAATATTCCTATATTGAGAACAGAAGAACCAAGGCTGCTTCTGCTTTAAGACACTGTTATAAGCTGTTGTGGTGACATGATGAAGATTAGCTGGATAACTTTTTAAATCTTTTTAAAATCACTCAAGGCAAACTTCAGACATTTTTCCATAAAAGCAACGTGTCCTCAGGGCATCCACACTCTCTACATAACTCATCTTTGTCTATAGATTCTTTGCTAGATGCAAGTTTCTTATCACACTTTTTTCCTAAAATTTCCAGAGGCACCCTGCATGGTGGAAAACAACTTCATGTTCTGCCTTGCTGATCTACAAAATTCTGTAATATCAGAAAATCTGAATAGTAGTTCTCTATCAAAAGAAGTGCTTTGTGTTAAAATTCATTCCCCCTGGGAGATTATACCTAGACACCTTTAAATGGTAAAGAACTGTATTTTTAACTTGGAGTTAGAATATTTCCTAAAGGAACCTGCAGTCTGGGATGGAGTCCAGATGTACATTTGAGATGGCTAAAATGGAAAGTCTTGATTTTTTTATTAGGCATGCCATTCAGAGTGCAAAATGAAGTGTGAACAAAGAAAACATGTTGGCATGGCAACAGCAAGTATAATTTAGTGCAACAGGTTTTGATTCTGACCTGAAAAAGGAACTATTTGTCCTGACAGTCAGCTTGTAGCCCATAAAAGTTTTAAAAGATACCAACTCATCTTCACTAAAGGCCAGCAACTGGAGAGATGGATACCTCAGAGCTTTTTGGAGAACAAAAGAATCTAATTATCGTAATGGTTGTTGTTCTGGCATAGATGTGCAAAAAATAATTGCTTCAATAATGCATCTATTGCTTACATGATAACTACCTGCAGGCAACCTCTTCAGCACAGGGTCTCTGTTATTTGAATAAGGTATGTGATGTTTGTTGAACTGTAAGACATAATGAGGCTAAGTACTTTACAGAAAAATATAGTGTCAATTACCAGGATTAATATTTAGAGTTTAGAAATTCCTGTCTTCCAATTCTATGATGAACCCAAAATTTTGTCCCCACTACTTGTTAGAACTATTAAACTGAGAGAAAAAATGGCTATGGGAAAGAAAGTTGTTTTCTAGATTACTTTATTAAGGCTGGAACTAGTGACTGATGCTTATACTGCACATCGTATGCCAGGTATTGGGTTTTGAAGGATGTGCTCATTTTCCTTTCAAGATTAGCTGCTCTGGCTTCCTGAGAGTGGAGCTGGCTGCACAAGCCACATACAAAATATTTTACTCTCTAATTCCATATGCTGCCACCTCATCTGTCTCTATAGGAAGACATAAATTTACAGGAGCAAAGGAGGAATGATCATTTTCCATTATTTTCTACCTATAAGCACCACAAATCTTAAGAGAAACATTATTCCTCCAAGATTTGCAATTCACCCTCTGGACTAAAGATGCTTTAAAAAGTTTGGCTAAGAGTAGGGTATAATCTTCCAGAATGAACAAAAGTTTCTAGACGTGACTCAGAGATTCACCATGGAGAGGACCTGGTTCACCTCACTAGAAGGCAGGCAAAGCGCAGGCATCTGTGTGCACTGCATGACCTGAGCATCCTTGTATTGTTTTTGCAGATGTCTTCATAGAACAGTGGGGAAAGCATTTTGTGCTTACAGACTGTGTACGCACTGAAGACGATAACACCTTCCACTGTGTAGATGCCTGGGAAGCAAAGCTTTTCTAGCGTTCTGACACACCGTGCCATGCCCTCACCATAGCCACATTTTAATATCTCAAGGTATCTGAAGAAACTAAAGTGTAGCCTCCTTGTTGCACCATGTTTTGTTGTTGTTCAAGTCTTGTATGACCTAATCATAGCTCTTTCTTCAGTGGAAAAAAAAATACTATATAATACACAAGACCTGAGTTTGGTCCGTTCCTGACCCTGTGACTGCTTACTGTATTTGGAATATGCATCTTAGTTAATATGGGCCTATGCTGGCCTCCATTAACAATCTATTTGTCTATATATTTAATATTTCTTTCATTTAAAATAAAGCTGCTTAAAATGCTCTACCATGGCTGAAAGCTTTCAATAGAGGTACACTAAAAATGCATATTATTTGGTTCCTATCTGCTGAAATAAGGAAGAATGTGAGATAGGGCTGCAAATTGTGAATTTCAATGTCTTTTGATGCAACATGGGCCACGTGCATGTCATGACCTGTGTGTTGTAGCCCTCTTTTCCATAGTTCTTTCTTTTCTGCTCTTGCTGAAACTTTTGAGATTTTCTCCTGTTAATCATTTTTTTAATCAGAAACAGTCGTATGTGAAATATCGTTAGTTAATAATGTCACCTAGATCCTCTCCCAGAGTCTGCTGAAATAAATGGAAAGAGCCATATTTCATCCGTCTCTTGGAAAGTTATTTGCAGTTCTGATATTTTTCTGATTGCTTCATTGTTTCTTGCTACAAGTATTTGAAATATAGGAGGAACCAGTGGTACCTATCCTGGGATGAACTTCATCAACCACATGCACTGTACACTGCTGCCCACTTAAAATTCATCAGGAAGATGCTACCTTTCACTTCGTCACAGTAGGGTGCAGCACAGGAATGCAATGGCCTAACAATGCACAATGAAAATACAAAAAAGATAATATTCTTTCCTTCTATTTAAAGTATACCATGTAGCACTTCCTTTGGAGGAACTGAGAAATAATTATACGCATATCACCGTTTCCTCAGGTTGACTAGATTGACAAGAGGTTATGAGGGTCCAGAGCTGGAGAATTCAGCCTTGTTACCATTTATAGTTTCTCTCTGTGTCCTATAATAGGTTTTCCCATTAACTAAAAGTGCCATTTCAGGAAACTGCCCACAAGGGCGTGGGATGGGGATGAGAGAAGCAAGCAGTTGCCCTATTCCACTACAGCTGTAGACATTTAATAAGAAGTAGGTATGCAATTTTCTTATTCATCAATTCTTTTTCCATTATTGTCCAGTAGGATGGCATCTTTGGACCATTGCATCTCATCCTTTTAGAGGCAGTTAGCAATGGGATAAAAACAGTGAAAGGATGGTAATAAATCACCTGGTTACAATTTTCCAGTTTAGCTAGTTGCTAAATTTTATTTGACAGAGACTGTAATTTAGCTTTATTAATCGTGATTAATCATAGCTACAAGAAAAGACATTTCCCCTTTATCCTCAGGACTGTTAAATGTCCTGAGATCATTTTCCTTTTGTGCCATTACTGTTCCTGACAGGACAGCTCCTCCTTCTCTGGAATGGAACAGTTGACAGTCCTGATGGCCATATGTAGCTCAAACATTTCTTAAAAACCTCAGTAGTTTTATATTGTGGTTTGAGAGATTTACTGTCTCCTTTTCCACATTTATGGAATTAAAAAAATCATACATGTCCAATAAAACAGTTCTGCAGGTGGACATATTTGGTCTCAGACTCCAGCCTCAATTATATTTTCTCCTACTAATTTTTTTTTTTTCTTAATATATCTTTTCCTGCTCCTGCAAATTCAGGAAGAAAAGGTTTTATTATTTTTACATAAAGTACTTTTAATCTTGAATGAATGAGTTTACTGGGTGGAAGAAATCTAGCAATTGAAACTCTAGACAAATTTGCAAGGAGAGAACCCCGTAAGTATCTAATTCCTTGCAGAGACATCATAAATAACACCAGAAGTGAAAAGCCAGCAAAGGCCTTGTGTGCTATGTATGAAAGCAAAGATCATTCTTTTCACTTGAACTATTTGATGTAAATCTGGAATAACTCAATTTAAAATTAGACTACCTGAGAAAAAATCCCTAAACAACTTGTGAAATTCTGCTTTCTAACTTTTTTCAGCATGCTTTCAAAAGTGAAGTTGCTCTTCTAGCAGTAAGTTTTGCACAAAGTCTTCTATGAACAGGAAAGTTCAGTAGCAATCAAATAGAACTGATACCTGGAAAAACTAGTCTGCAAATTGATTTTTATTCTCACATGACTCATTACAAACAGTTTATTCTTATGGGGTATTTTTTTCCCTGTTAATGCAGACAAACCAAACACCTAGACACGGAGTGACTATAGTGACTGTTAGGATTAGTGGGGGTTTAGTTTTTATTGTTTTGCACAGAGTTGAAGCCAGAGTTGTTTGGTTTTGTATAATGTGTATTTATATTTTATTTTGCATAAAGTCTAATAATCCAACATCTTTATTTTCAAGGGTAAATCTATAGGATTCTTACATCTGAATCCCTCGTGATCTTCCACATGACTTTATATAAAAAGTAGATAGTCTATTTTAGTAGTAAATACAGTCAGGGATGTCGTGCCACTTAATTTTTAGCTGGATTTTAATTTGACAGAAGTGTGTTTAGACAGTCTATGTCATCTGACTGATGTACGAAACGTATTCCTCTAAAGAGACCGTGTACCTCCTGCACCTTTTCCATTGCATTTATGCACATGTAGTGATAGTGCTGGCTATTCACAAGATATCAAAATGAAAATTATGACAATTTTTTAATAATCAGAACAGAGCATGACTGAAGCAAATCAAGAATGCTTCAAAGACTGTGTGCCAGACCTCCTTGACAAGAGCAGGTGGTTGAAGAGTCAACAATAAGTTGTAAGTGCTTTGAGTGTGATCCAAATGAGCATAATTGATTCACTACCACATGATATCCATGTACTATGTAGGGGCCTTTATTCCACTGAATGGAGCACTGAAACATAAATCAGCACAGGGGATGTTTCTGTCTGTGCTGATCAGTGAGATACAACATTTATGTGTGCAATGCATGGTTCTATAGTTACTCAAAATCTCTTAAAAATGCTGCCCACTTTAACAGTGAATATTTAAAGATAATGGTTTTGATGAAAAAGAATCTGAAAGTCCTTTTGATTTTTGTTCTAAAATTAATTTGCATGGTATTGTATGCTAGTACTTGATTGACAGTTTCACACTTAATGAAAAAATCACCAGAATCTCTCAGAAAAAAAATCTGCAGTGCATGTCTTAACATTCACAAGCAACTAGAACACAGCATGGAGAGGTGAAATAACTAACAACTTGTCAAGAGCCAACTACAGCAAAGCAAACTAACTTCCTGCGCTGGTGAAGTAACAGGTCCACAGATACTCCTATGTTACTTAAGTTTTGGCACTCTCTTGAAGGATATTGGAAAGCTAAGAAAACATTGTTTTGAGAGCAAATGCAAAGCTGAATGAAAAGTGAATCTCAGATAATAATAATCCAATTTTATTGTTTAATTGAAATATACTGAGAAGTTTCTACAGGGATTTGTTCTGAGTTAAATATTCTTAAATAATCTCATGAATGACATGAATGAGAGAGTAATATTATAGGGAGTAAATTTGCATATGACAAGAGATGAGGGGATTCTGAACATGTGGAAAGCAGAGTTGCAATCCCAAATGATCTCAACAAATTGGAGAGATCATCTGAAAAAAATAGGATTAAGTTCAATAGGGACAAATGCAAAGTGTTAGGCAGAAATAATCAATTGCACAAATACAGGATGGGATAACACAATAGACAGCAGTTCTCTGGAAAAGATCTGAGAATGAAAGTGAATAAAATTGAACATGAGTTGATGAATTATTAAAAAGCTAAGTGACCAGCTAGTGTGCATATGAAAACCAGAATGCAGCTTGCAGAAGTAATCTTCTAGTATTTTATACTGGTAAGGACTCAGCTTGGAGCACTGTAGCCAAGGAGAACTTGAAAAATTGGAGTTATTAAGCACAAAAAAAAGAAGATGGAAGGGTCAGGGCAATAATTAAGATGTAAAAAAAAATCCCACTGTTGTAAAGAAGGAGTAATGTGTCCTTTTTGTAAATGGCAGACATAATAAGAAATAACAAGCTAAATTACACCAGGGGAGAGTCAGAATAGTTATTAGGAAAATCTTTCTAAACATAAACATAGTAAAGCCTGGGGAGGTGCTGAAGTCACCATCATTAAGAACATACATCTGTCACAAGTGACACGAATATTGATTCTGCCTTGAGGACAAACCAGATGACCTTTTAAAGTCCTTTCCAGCTCTGCTTTCTATAATTTTATATCAAGACAGGAATAGATTTTGCAACTGCTGATCTCAAACAGCACCTAATTCCATGAGGAGATTTATTAAGTCACAGGACAAATTTTAGTCAACAAACCCAATACTTACCCATATACAAGAAGTAGATTTGGTGAAGTTATTGCTTAGCATTTTTGCTGTGTGAATTGTTTTGTTAAACTTATATTGACTTATAGATGGAATTATTTAAAGATCGGTATTTCAGGTTAGTACTAATATAATAAAATAAATTATAACTTCTGAATTTTTTTAATCTACTTAGGGAATAAGGGTGAGTATTCAGTAAAATTAATTCTTACTCAGTGGCCCATGGAAAGTTTTGGGAAAAGAAAGGTGGCTGACTCACGCCACCTTTATGTGTACACTTACGTGTTTCATGCTGCAGCTGTCTCAGGGGCGCGTGGCTGTAAGAGAACCACACAGACCACTGTGTGCTTTGGTAATGTGCACTTGAGTGTTCATGGCCTGAACCTCAACATTGCTCCTAGCAGAATGGGAGAAATTAGTTGCATCAATCCAGCACACTGATTATTTATCACCTGGGCTTTAACTTTGTCTGTTCATCTAGGGTGTCTTTTGCGCAACACAAATAGGATGATCAAGAGGCCAAGGAGTAAACGGTATCAATTGCATTCCTGTGTCTACCTAAAGCTCTCTCTTTTGATAGGAACTTGATGTTCTGAAGTGTTGCTTGAGTACTGCTCTCAGTTTGTAGTTTGTTTAGGCTGGTGATGAAGTGCTTAAAGGATGTAGTGGTGCAGAAATATTTGCCCTATCCAAAAAGTATGTATATTGCTGAATATTTAGGGAAGCTTATGAAGCTCTTCATATCTTTCTGCTCCTTGAAATCTGTGGTAACTCTTTTGTATACTGCTTCCTTCCAGCTTTATGTACCACATGGTACCAAATTGCTGTAGCAGAGATTGGGAAATTCTGTTTAGCAGATCTGGTTTATGGTTATGCTAAAAATAGAGGTGATATATGTAGCTCATTTCAAGAAGAATTTCTTCACCAAGATCACAGGATCATTTAAAGCTGTCCAAACACTCAGGGTGAGTGTCCAGATAGTCTGGACTTAATATTTTTTTGCAGGAAATTTGGAAGTGGGACAGCTTACTCACTGTAAATGATTCATACCTTTATGTCCTAGTTTGAAGTGGTTCACCACACCGTGGTCACAACTCCAGAAGTGTCAGGTGATCATCAGACATCACTCCTGCCCGTAAGACTGATTGATTTTTCCAGCTTTCTAGAGTTTTCATGACTTATTAACCTCTTCTCTCCAAACCCAAACAATTTAGGTTCAAGAACAAGCATTAGGAAACTGTTTACAAAATAATTAATATACTAAATTCCCTCTTAAAGCCAAAGCTCAGGGGACTCAAGTGCAGAGATACTGCCCTTCTCATTGACTCTTACAGCACTTTTCAATGTTCCCTGACAAAGGTTTTATCTTTTCCAGTTTTAAATCTTTTTGTCTAGACAGCAGTAAGTAACTGGCATACCTTTATGTCAAGAATGGTATGGTTAAGTCTTTCAGATAAATATAGCTGGATATTTAAATACAAAAATAAATGTCTAAAGCTCTGCTTATTAGTAGCATCTGTCTCGTGCTTGATGTGTACTTCTCAGAAATATTCTAATACCTACAGAGGCTATATTTAAGCAACCTTGCTTCTGCTTTGGTGATCACATGTCATGTGCTGCCTATATTGTTGATTTTGTTGCTAAGCCCCGCTGTGAGTTCTAGTTTCCAGTGTTTCAGGTTACATGTTTAAACCTGCCCTTCCAACTGTTTCACACTATCCTGTGTGTCCCAATCTACTAAAGATGATACTCCAGAGGCCTTCTCTTTCCACACTGGTCCACATTGGCATGAAAAAATTGGGTGGAAGGAGGAGTTAGGATTACAGATTTTTTTGTTTATGATAATTGTTAACTTTCCACTTCAGAAACTTCACTAAGAGGAAGTCTTAAGAAGCATATATTTGGTGTACGTGGTCAGCAGACCAGCCTCTGCTACCTTCCTCCTTTCCCAGAGAATTGCAGCCTTTAAAGGAACAAAACCCAGAAAATATGCTGAACTTGCCAAACATCATAGCTACAAAAACAGGAGGACTAGAGAAGAGAAATTCTACTATAAAACTCTTTCCCCTAAGCCTTCAATTTTACATTTTTTTATTACAGATAAGGAAAAATTTGATCTTATGGACGCTTTTTTGGAGGATTATATTTAGGCCCACTTGTGTCACTGGAAACGAGCTCCCTTTACACCTGTGAGGTGTCAAGTAACTTATAATATAAAGCATCAGTGACTTGCAATGGGACTTGGGCTATCCCAGTTAAATTTCGCTCCTGATGACATATCAGTCAGCATGATAGGGCTTCATTTCTGCAAGTAGAAACCCCTCATGCACTGTGTTATGGAAATTACTGCTCTGTGCCAAGAAACTTTATATTATTCCATCAGGCACAACTCCATTTCTCTGACTCTGAATATTTTCTGTACGTGGCTATGGGTAGTTTATGCTTCAGTGAAACAACTCTAGAGTCTGTATAAATGTTTTGATGCATTGTAAAATTTTTGGTAAACTGTTATTACACCTTTGCTTAGAGCAGGCACCCTTGCTTGTTTTTAAATTTAGAGCAAAGAAATGCAAACATCCTTACCATAAAGAAGGTTAGGCAAGGTAGTAATGAAGATAGATTGTTTTTAATCTCTGTACTGCCTGTATTCTAAGCTTGTGTTTGTGTGTGTCTGTTTTGACGTCTGGTTCAGGAGAAGCTGCTGTTTTTCAGAATGCAATAAAAAATATTTTCTGAAGATTTGCTTTTGGGCGAAAGAGAGCAAAGGAGAGAAAAAAATCCAAGCTGAACAAATCCACACACTAAGGTTGACTTTATCTTAGAAAAGTTGTTTGGATTTTCACACTGGTTTATTGATCTACGTGCCAAAAGGAGCTGGTTGGTTTTGATTTACAGATTCTACATTGTTTAGGAGATTATGGTCTAATTCTCCTTCTGCTATGGCTAGTCGGAGCATGAACTGCAGTCATAATGATAGGCACTCTGTTTCTGGGTTTTAGCATGCCAGGCAAGGAAGTAACTTCAAAGTAAAGCTGAAACACGTGAAGAAAAGTTGTGGGGGAGAGAGCACTACAAGGAGGAAATTAGATCGACCTTGGCTTATTAAAGAGTACTATGCATTAATGAATCAGTGAATTTAGGCACCACTAAAAGGGATAGTAGGGAGTGAAAATGGTATCTAGCTTTTAACAATATAGTTGGTGTGAAAAAGAAAATGTAAGAAAAAAGTAACTTGGAGAAGGGATCAGTTTTAATGGGAAAAGGTTTTCTTGTCAATGGTTGCTAGTAGTATTTGAATTAGAGCTGTGTTCAGGGTCTGCTTTGAGACGAGAGAACAGGCAGGAGCCACACTGCACTTTTCACTCTGCATGTGTCTAATAAAAGCTTCCCTGTCTTCAGTGGTTCACAGTTCCCACAGGGGTGGGATAAAGGGAGCTCCCACTTACAGAGAGCAAGGAGGGCAGGAGCTTAACTGCAAGACTTTGAAAATGTTCTTGAAATTACTTGGTAAAATCTAGTTTATGAATGTGTGAAGCTGCTCTAGACATTTTGGTTTCATTCAGATTTTTCTTTATTTTTTATTTACTTTCAGCTCACTCCATATGCCATTACGACATGATGAAGTGCATGAAGCCCTTGGTTAGGACTCTGGATGGTTCTTTGTAATAGAAAACTTATTTGCTCTATTTTGCCTATTTGTAGCCAAACCAGATCCTCTTTTCTTTGATATTTTACATTATTTCCTTAGTTATTTCTGGGACTAATTTTTGAGTTGTTGCTTGCTCAAGAGTACTCTATTGTGCAGTCTAATGGCAAAATTTGAGCAGATCAATCTTGATAGTACTTTTTTCTATCTAAAAGTGATGAGTTTCACTGTGAGGGCCGAGTTTCTGACACAATATTTGCAATTATAAACTCAAAAGTTGCATTCCGTGCATTTTCTTCAACAGGCAATTAAAATTCTTTGTCCTAGTTTCAGCCAGTAACTTTGCTCATTAGAGCGTTTTTATGTAACCACTTTTTGATCAATACATCTGTGGAAAAGTGACAGTGGTGAAAAAGTGATAACTAAGGGAAGGGTTAACGATTTAAACCAAATGGTAAACTTTACAAGATTTCAATTTGCGAAGCTTTAAAGCTCTCCTAGGTGTAAAATAATTTCAATCTTGATTCACAGATTCATCTTCTTTCAGGAAGCACTTCAGACTGGGGACTACACAGAGATTTTAAACTAGTTGTGTGCCTCTGCCTTATTGAATCAGCCCAGTGTTATTTTGCTCACCTAGAGATCTACTTCCTCTACTAGATGGAGGCCAAGTTTGTTTTATAACTTGAATATTAACGTATACCGAGAAAGCCAGATTTTGTAGGGGAAGCTTGATTTAATCTGAAAGCCAAAACACTTCCAACTGGATACATTTACATCCCAGCTGCACGTGCACACATTCTTTACTCCCTAACAGTGAAGAATATGCAATGAAGCAAAGATTTCTTGGACGGTGGCATTGTAGTGCCCCTTTCTTCTTCCTCTCCTTCTCTCCCCTACCCTTCAGTTGTGGATTCAGGGGTCAGAGAGTTTTGGTCTGGGTTTTGAATTACAGTGTTGCCACTATTTTGGAAAGGAAAAGGCTGACTGAAAACACGAAACCATTTTTTCTCCCATTTCACACAGTCAGCCCCATAAGTAAAAATGTATGGATGCAACTATGGTGCCAAATTAAACGCTATCAAAAGCATGTTAGCTTTAAAATTTTAGAGGCATGTGCAAGACTGTTTAATCTTTTATGTGCTGTATGTGATATAATAATATTGATATATGTTGAACTGCCATTTGGGATTTTATATATCAAACAGAGAGTCTGTGTGTTTTGAAATTTAATCCTCATGAAATATTTGACATCCTGAATAGGATAATTGACACAGGGACACTAATTAGGGTGTTGTAATTCAGAAGGTTCTGATCATGTAGTTTATACTGACATGTATATTGTCCCCCTGGTAACAGCGTTAATGGTGCTTAGACGTGTGCATCAGGAAAAGAGAGCGTACCCCTGGGAGCTCTGGAAATCAATCTCCTATGTAATGCCATTTTTATAATGCTCTAGAAGGAGTGGATTTACACATTTTTCCATTTATTAGGCTGATCATACATAAAATAAGCTGGCTTTAGAATAGTTTGACTCAGCTGATGTTTTCATTCTTAAAAATCTGTAGTGAATAATATCTCCCCCTGAAACTGAGCATTTCACCCACAGTGCTTTGCAGTTCTCAGTGTTTACTTGATATCTTGGGTAAATCTATTATATTCAGCTGAACTGAGTCCTGTTTACCTTATGCAGGGATTATTTCATCAGCTTCTGAAATGCAAAACCTTCTGTGATAAGAGAGAAAAAGCAGTCTTGTGACTGGCTCTGACCTAAATGACACACTCCCTCCAAATATTACTTCACTCAGGTACGGTGAGCAAGAGCTGCACTACAAAACAATGATTGGCCTTAGGCAGAGAGGTGAGCTCAGATTTTTTCTTTCTTTTCCTCCAAGCTTTGTAATCATACTACACACAATATCAGGCTGTCTGCTTGCTCCAAACAGAGCATTCCTTTATGGCATTTGAACAAATCCAAGGGTGCTTGGACTCTTTTTCATCATCCTTACCAGACTTTTCCAACTTTCTGCATGATTGTAAGACTTAAGTCAGGAAAAAAATTTAAAGCACTCATTTGCTGGATGGTAAGTGAACACAGTGAATTATTAGTTAATAGATCTTAAGGTGCAGTACTCTACCACTGTAGAAGACAGAAAAACAAAGAACAAAATCCAATTAAGATTTCTGGAGGCTGGCAAAAGATAGTTACCAAATTTAAAGCTACCTGGGGGACATTGATCTCATTCTTGAAAAATGTGTAGAGGGTTTTTTAGCTTTTTGAAAATTCAACATTTTTTAGGTCTCCTTGTGTGCAGAAGCTGGCTTTGCAGTACAGTGTGTCCTCTGATGCTCATGTTTGGACGTTGCTTCTGCAATGACTCAGAGTTCCAGCTATTGTTTCACTAACATCAGTTCCTGCCATCCTGGGGGTTTCCCCTCTTATCTCTTTCTCAAGTTATCAGCCAGACCCAACACACTTCTGTTCATACAATCTGACTGGAGGCCCCAGTTTTGAGTAGGATGGCTACAATATACTACATATGCAATTCTAGCATTACAGCTACCTTGCAGAAGAAATAATGGTTACTCATTTTCATATCTGATATAGGGACCCAAATGCTTTGAGGCATCAATGAGAGGAACAGTCATTGTGATACAGTGCGGGCAGGAGCACTTTGACAAAAGGCCTGTGCTTTGGCAGAAGTAGCTCCTGTAATTAGCGTATTTTGCAGCTCCATGTGGCTTCTCTGCAGAAGAGTCATTTCTGTAGTTCACTAGGGGGGAAAAAAGAGACAGATAGACTAAAAAATGTTAAGAATTACCAGTGTACAAAAATTCATGCAAAGCTTTTGGTGGTTAAACAGAAATACAAATTGATATAGGTGGTGTGTCTTGGAAACAGGACGTCAGCTGGATAGCTCTACAGCAGCTGTAAATGAAGACTGGATGGTACAGAAAAGGGCTGAGGGTATCAGCCTCATATGTCCTCAAGCACAAAGACATGGAAAATAGAATAATGAACAGGTGATGTACAGGCTATGACAATTTTTAATGTGTCCACACCACCACAGCCAGCCACCTGGGCTGAAACCCACTATCATTTTAGTCTAAGACTAAGATGGTTTACAGAACGTGCCTTTCACAAAACCAAACTTCTTCTTATGAGAGCTCTCATCTGTGCAACATGCATGCCACTGTGAAACAATTCCTAACGTGAACTTATCTGATACACTTAATCTCATCAAAGTTAGTGAGAATAGCCACTACATGTGTTCAGAAGTGTCCTTGACTTAATGGCAATGCCCACATACCATCTGGTTGCAATCTTCTTTGCATGTGGGTATTTCCCAAAGATTTTTGAAGTTGTTGGGTTTTTTTTGTTATTGTTTGTTTGTTTTTAACTTTTCACTTATGCTTCATCTAGAAATACAAACAAAATTACTAATTTGCTAATTTGCTCTGTGTATGGGCTTTTCTCTTAATGAACAATTTTCTGTATTCATGTTAACCCTACCTTTTTTTTCTTCACCTCTGTTTACAGTTAAGCTCTTTAATCATCTGCAAATATAGTTTATAATCTCTTTTGAGAAGAAGCTACATGTCCTTTACCTCTCTGAAAAGCATAGGGCACCCCGAAGTGTCATAAAACAATGTTATTCATGTTAAATCGTATATTTTTCATATGTCCTTAACCTTGCACATCAACAACAGTCTGCATTCAATTCATTCACTATTTAATACACTCCTCAGAGATAAGCTAGGAAGTGGAATGAGCAAATCTCCTAGTCAGCCTGAAAAGTTGTTTTGGTACTTTGCTTTGTTGGTGATGCTTCAGCATGAGATGCACAGATTTCCATTTTAAGTGCCTTTGCAGGGACTGTTGGTAAATTTGACAGTAATAAATATGATTCTTCTGCCTGAGTCTTAAGCTTTCCATAGACTTTTTTTATTTTGTGCTGCTTAAAGTGCTGGGACCCTCAATATATCAGCAAAGAATATCTTATTAAAACAAGCTGCTCTATAAAATGTGTGCTTATTCAGCTGGAAGCTACTTAGCCATTTCTGCTGCTGCTCTCAAGTTCCAGAGCTGCAGATGGAGCTGGGTTAATGTAAAATAACTTTCCCAAGTGTCTGCAATGGTGTGTTTTCTGTTACATATCCTCATCTTCTAAATTGACCTGAAGACAAATGGAATCTTGCTAATTTGTTACTTCTGTGTATTTGGCTGTCGTTGTAGTGTCTGCTTCATATTTTGAGTAAACCTGAGTCCGTAAGGAGCTGGTTAACTAAGACCAGCAAATACTGTATGTGCAAAAAAAGTTAATGGCACACTTCAGTAGGCAACATGACAGAGAAAAGACCAACAGAAAGAACTGCAAAATCTTATGAGAGATGGCATGCGTGCCCATTCAATGTTTTCCCCTCCTTCTCTGGGCATCTGACATTCAGTTGTGAGTATACCGAATCACAGAAAACCTGAACAACAATAGCAGCAGTGTGGAAACCAAACCATGTACCCACACTTACTGAATGGTTCCAGAAGATGTGGGAAATTCTATTGATGGAAAAGCTGATTCATGCAATTCTGCCTATCCCAAAAGTACAACAAACAAAACCACTCCTGTACACAAGTATATTTGGAATCTGTCCACTGAATATGCCAGGTGCAAAAAAAAAAATACTCTTGAGCATATTTTCAACAGGAAAACAAAAGGCAACATTTGAGAATAAATAATGAAAAACAAAGCCCATAACACATTGTGCTGTGAGTAAATCAGTCTTTAACAGAGGGGACTGACAGTTGTTACCTTTAATCTTTATTACAACTTTAAGACAGACTGAAACTGTAATGGGTCTGCAGCTTGTTGAACTGCTAGATCTGTAGATGCCGTCCCAAAGACAGTGTTAACTTCTCATGTCAGCCTTTCTCTCACATTAACCTCATGTGAGTTTGAAAGGGAGTAAGAGAAAGCTTTGATTGATAGGTAACAGTATCAGTTAGGACAAGCTGAAGCCATTTCAAAGTCCTACAAAACTTATAGATGAAAATATACACTATGTGTAGTCTTCAGCTATAACTATCAGTAAGTGCGTCCCTGATTCCCTGTGGCTGGCTGTATATCTGCCTAGCATCTTTTATGGTAGCTGCTGTAAGACCCATCAACCAGTTATTCCTCAGGAAGACCATATCCTCCTCCCACCTGCTGTTTACATCCCCACCCATTTGGCTACAGGGTGAGGCAAGGGAAGGAAATGGTCTTGCACTACATAACGCTCATAATGCTTACGTGACACAGTACAGCGTGTTAGGAATAGATGAACTGCTTTGCTGAGGGCTGAAGTTAACTAGATGTCTGGTTAATGCTGACAGAAGCCACACTGGGCCTTCAGCTGCCTGTTTTCCACAGGTGAAGGGAGCAGGTGATAGGACCAGCTCAAGGTAGCTGATTCCCAACACAAAATTGGATTAAAGCAAATGAGTTTGAGAGAAATAGTTTTAAAATTGTAGGCACAAATTTAATTTAAAAAACTGTAGGAAAAGACTCCAGGTGATGATGTGTCCATGGGAATGTTAGGACAAGTTTGCTCTTTTCTGTGCATGAACATTGATCAACAAGCTGCTTTCTTTAATCGGCGATGGTGATGAGGTGATGGTAATGTATTTATTTATTTATCTATTTTTACTGCACTTCTTTAATAAGATAAACCCTCAGCACTATTATAAGTATTGAAAAGTGTCAGTAATAGCAACATCAAGAGTGATGGCAACCACCACCATTGTACATTTTTGGTAATGTGGGGAGCAGCTGTAACTTTCAACTTTTTAGAATTTGTTTTACACAGCATATTAATAATAATTAAAAAAAACCCACAAAACAAAAGTGAAAACATTAGTATTCACTGAGATAAAAAACACAGCTATGTGCGATATGGTTCGATTGGGATTACAGATGGAAGTTGAAGAATGCAGCTTCAACTCCAGGGCCTAATAGGCTGTGAAAGAACAAGATGTGGAAAATACACAAAAACAACACATGTGACAAATTCCTTTGGAAAAGTTATTGCTCCTCCTCTTTTCCATTTCATTTGGAATGAAAAGAGAGTCAGACTATTCTGTTGTGTTGCTAACTGTTTACACTTTCTGGTTAATTGCTTTTTATAGCTCAATGGCAAGAAGACCTCAAATATCTCGTTTTAAAAGCTTACATTTTCTATACCAAAGAACTCACAAAGCTCACACTCAGTGGTACCTTCCAGTTCAAAATAGGATCTTTCAGAGTTTTAAAGAAAAAAGACCAAACACTGAAATAGACTCTAAGATGCTGCTCACGCTGAGACAACATCAGATAGGAAAAGAAAGTTTAACAGTTCAAATAGGGAATATTACTTCAGCTTCTGGGGCAAGACAGAGTTGCTCAGGAAGTGTGGCATTTTGCCAGAGCAGGGAGTCTCTAGGCATTAAACCAGAAAAGTCCTGATGACCCTTCACTGCCTTAGACCAGCTGTTGGAGAAAAGGCAAGTACTGATGTGTGTGCTGCTACGTGAGAGTAGAGACATGAGTACATGGAAGTTGTCATATCATTGTTAGTCTGGGAATGTGTATCTTTGCTGGCAGGAATGTAATATTTTCAGGGTTTTTTTTTTTCTGTAGTGTTCTTTATAGGCTCTATCTACAATTTATTTTTTTTCCCTAGAATTGTACCTATATTTGTGCATTTTCCTGCAAAACACTGTGTCATTCTTACGTGCTTGCAGAGAGTGAATATTGCAGTTGATGGGATCTGTCCTTTAAAATTACTTGAGTTTAAAGATCGTGCTCTGGGGAACTGGTTCTTCCCTGCCACCCTAACTAATGGAGGATTTAGACTAAGCAAGAATCACAAATGTTAGTTGCAGTGTTCTGGGGACCCTAATTCCAGGGTAACTTTTCATTCCCAGCTGCATGTGCATATGTAATGAAATCTGAACTGAGTGATAGTGACCAAGTGTGCAGTGATTCAGCTGACTAATTGGTGGATACCTGCTCTTTGTACTGGCTGAGCTGGAGGGTTATCACTGCCTGTGCTACACACAGTCTGGGCTGCAGGAAGCCTGTAAAGCAATGTATTGGCTTGCTGGGCAGCCCAGAATTATCCTGGGACATTTGCTGCCTTCCTGAACACCACTGAATGTAATTTTGCCTCTGGATTGCTGGGCCTAACAACAACAACAACAACAACAATAATAATAATAAATTAAATGTAACTAAGAGAAAGGGGAGGCTTAAGCCACGCACACTGTGATATTACAGATAGATTCACAGGGCACATGAGAACGGAGATACTTCTGCTGGAGTAAAAAAGAGCCAAATATTCAGTGGAGGGGACACACTTGTTTAACTTGCACAGTGCTGACACACAGTGGAGGGCTCCACGGTACCCTTTTTGAAATTCACTCCGGTTTCCAATAGGAAAAGAAAGCAGCATTTTGAGTACAGAGGCACTCAACCCTAGAAGGCGCAGCAGCTGTTGAGCCAGCTACAGACAGGGCTAACTACGAAACACTGAAAGCTGAGATCAGGCAGATAAGGATGGAGTGAAGGAGCAGCCAGAGACAAACAAAAGGACACAGCCCAGTGGGCTGTCTTGAATGTAGTTCTCTTCAACCATAGTGAACTGGGCTTAGTCCTAGAATGGGAAGTTTTCCTAAAACATTATAAGCCCCAAATAGGTATCTGATTCCATTTTCCTAGTTTCCACTGAAGTATGCTCATTTATACCACTGAGGGATGCAGTTTTCAACATACTTTTACATCTAGAAAGTTATAACTATCCATACTTCAATATCTAATTTAGGAGAGGAAGGGGCAAATCCAGTACAAGTAATTGGTAAGCACTTCTTATCCATATTGTCTGGATGAGAATTACAGAGTGTGTCCTTTTTTGAAACTCTTCTTACCTGTATGGACATGATGCTGCCAGTTTAAATGGGTTTCCTTCTGTTTTGAAATAAGTCATCTGAGAGGATACTCCTCGTGGTCTTGTCCAAATTGATAGCTCTGTGTCCTACCCTGGGAGTCATGAGCATTTGTATTCTAGGTGATCCTGCTCTAGCAGGGGGGTTGGACTAGATGATCTTTCGAGGTCCTTTCCAACCCCTAAGATTCTGTGATTCTGTGATTTGCTGTATTCTTCAGAGATATGTATTTGTAATTAGTCATCCATACAAGAGGACTGTTTAAGACAAGCCTTTTCCCCAAAGCAGTTAAATCTTAAAAATGAAAAGAATCAGATAATGAGTTCATTTCCGATTTCACATTTAATGCCAAACATTTTTGGGTAAACAAGATATGCTGGCAGAGCTCTGCTCTCATTGTATGTTTTTTATTAACTGGGAAGAAGACAGTTGATTCTTATCCTCTTTATCAGCTCAAATAAATTACACATATTTAAATATGAGGGACTTGTGCAAACTGGCTGGTTGGTTTCAAAGTGGGAGCCCATCAGCCCATCTGTGTCAACTGCACCCAGGTCCTGCTAGCAGGAATTGAAAGCCTTCAAAGACCCAGCTTGGGGATCTCCCACCCAATGGGGACATTTACCACAGCAAATCATATTTCTGCAGCATGAAAATAAGTAAGGCTGCAGAGAGTCTATATCTATCAACTTTACCAAATCAGACAGACCTAGTATCTGAGCTGCTGTGCCCTTTCTTTTACCAGCAGCCCTTGGTAGCCTGAGGGAGTCCATGACCATCATGTGTGCTTCTGCATGGCTCCATGCTGCTCGTGAGCCAGCTATAGGTTTCAGCTGTTCGGGATGCATAGGTTAGCAGATACTGCTACTTTGGGGTTGTGTTTTAATGAAGTTGTGGAGAGAGATGAGAATATAACAAATCATGGGACCGATATAAGTGTTGAAGGCTCTTTTTTCTTCCTTGAGCTCAGCTTTGGTCAGTGGACTTGCTGTGGTTTTACAGACCTGCCAAAGAGAACAGAATCTGACCCTTAGACTGGGGCCCCATAAGCTTTCAAAATCAATACTTCTTTCCAGGCAGGATAAGTTGAGAAGGGAGAAACTGAAAAGATTTATTTGGAAATGGTATTTATGACATATGCTATGTAAAAATATTTCAAGTTTACTCTTAAGGTGTCCCAAATTATTCACAGTAATTTATTTTGAACATTGTAGATTAAAATTCAGATCGATGTTTCTGCTTCTTATAGAAATAACATTCTTCCTATCTATGTAAAATGAACTTGAATATGTAATGAAGAGACCAGTCATTCACAAACAAAGCAACGGCGTCTTCCCAGTTGATCCTTTACATTAGCTTAGCGCTTAGGTTGATGCTGCTAGCTCCTGTCCAGACTGAGAATGTAAAAACAATTTCTGCTCTAAAGAGCTAAGAGCTCACAGTCTAAACATACAACAGAGTCAGGAGGTGGAGACAGAAAAGAGAAGGGAGTACAAATGCAGTGATACAGATCAGCACAGCTTAAGTGCAGCAGTAATGGCACAGCAGTTAAGGTTTTAAATGGGTATTGCAGAAAAGGGAGCCTTTCGAGCTAAGATCTGAAAGAGAGCAATGTGGTTATTTTTATAGACATTTAACTATTTTTTAAAAATAGCAAGAAGCAAAGAAAACAGTTTGTCTGAAGCCAGTTTGTGTTTTTAGAAAGTCATAATTGACCCAAAAGCCTCAGATTCAAAAGCTGAACAGAAAAAAAACAAACAACGATCAGTAGAGTTTACTGAGATGATTGTTTTTTCTGATGCACAAATAATGCCCATAACAACTGAGGGTGTAACAGAGCTATATAGGTGCAGCCAGAGGAAGACTGGCTCTGCAAACTCCAGACAAATCCTGGCTCTGTCAATGCTTCACTTTCCAGCTCCTGGGGACCTGTGCTTTTGCAAGGGTACAGAACAGAAGGAGTCAGGTGTCCACAAAATAAAGTGAATGAACATTGTGATTTCAGGGAAAAACAGTATTTGTAGCATGAGCTCCAGACAGGAGAAGCTGGGGCATTAGTAACGTGTGACTGGAGACAGTCTCAGCACTCCAGCTCTTGCTGTCAAGACAATAAAGGAGTGTCTTGAGAGAAGTGCTCCTTTCCAATCCTCTCCTTAGAGGGGGAAAAGTGCAAATATTTTTCTTTCTGCTGTCATTCTGAGGATGAAGCCACCATTTGGATTTTTCTAACCTAGTGTTTAACTTTCAGATGACAGAAATACAACAATACACAAGAACCTGGTCTCAGCCCTCACACATATGCTAGTTAACACCTTCATGGCTAAACTAAATGCTAAGAAAATCTAAGCTGCTTTAAAAAGAATCTGACAAATTGCAACCACCCACTCAAAAAAAACCCCAAACAACAGTTAAATATATGTATCTCTGCTCTTTTTTTTAAGAGCTACTCAGATTGTTTCTTTTCTTTTTCAGTAAAAGCCTGATTGGGAAAGTTATTTTCTGGAGGCTGTATTTGCATAACATCAAGAAGGGTCAACCTGCATTGTCCAGTGTTGAGGAAAAAATATCCTTCAGAGAAAAGGAAGGCAATTTGCCCTCATATGCATCATAAGGAGCTGTTGTGCTGAAGGAAGGAGACATTCTTGACAAAAAAGTTGCTGGCATAGGTCTACTGTAGGGGAGACTCTGTTGTTCCATTAATACGGTTTCACTGGGAGAACAGTTAACAAATTGGGTATGTGCTCTGCTTTTCTGTTCCCAGGAGGTGATAAGCCTTGGCAGATCGATAGGACAATTTCTTGTAATGCTACAAGGTCACTTCAGCCACTTCAAGCCATGTACCTAGTGTTTGGGTTTAAAGAAGTTTGAATATGGTTAGATGTCTACCACTTCTACATACAAGCAATGATAGGCTCTCTGTCTGCTATATATTTATTCAAAAGGTGCCTTCTGTTTCCTCCTCTGAAATTTCTGTTTCATGCTTGTTGTTTCAGAACTTGGTTTGTATTCTGTTTGTCTCCACTTACAGCAACTTTTATACTATGTGTTTTTTCAGGAAAAAAAAAAAGCCTATGGTGAGGGAACATTCAGAAAAGCACTCAGCTTCTCTGCAGAGTCCTTTGAGGAACTCCACTGCAAGAAAACAAAAAAGTTATACCTGAGTGAGGTGATATTTTTCTAATGGGTCTTAATGCTTTACTATCTGGTTTGCCAGTCCATTTCATCTGTGAAGCTGTATTTGGTCTGAGCTCCTCACTTCATCAGATAGGAAGGTCACCACGTGGTATAACCTTTTGTTGACTTCTATGCCCCAGTGACTCTAGAATATGTAAATATGGATTTACACTAGGAATAACTGTTTTAGAGTAGCCCCCTGTCTGCTCTTAGGTCTGCCATGGAGCAAACCTCCCCATGCCTGGACTCAACCAAGAGGGCCCCTGCCTGCAGGAGAAACGGCTCAGGACTAGCACTGTAACCTCCTATGAAATGTGTAGCTCTGGAATGTACTTCAAGTGTAAAGCCAATAAGGACTCTCTTACCAGTTTTTGAACATATTTCCAAGTATGGCAGGGCACAGTGACAGGCACATAATAGGACTTTTGGCATGTATCATACTGTGCTCAACAACTCCACTCTCTGATCCAAACATGCCCACCAAAAATAACTTAAGTGAACAGCTTTTATTTTAATTATTCCAGTGTGGGACTCATGAAGTTTTGCCAACAATCTGGTTTGTAAAGCTTTTTGTATCTAAGCACAGAAAACCATGGTGTGTAGTTAATCCCCCACTGGGATTTTCCTGAACCAATCTCAGGTCTCTTCTGCAACCTCATCTTTCTTTACCTGTTACTTGCTCTTAATGCTGTTCACCCCAACAGCTCCTTGAAAACTTATCCTTTCTTGGCTCCTGGGACTGTTCTTTCCCAGCTTTCCCCCTTAATTTTCTGTTTTCTCTTTCAGCTCCACATTTAGCTGTTGTTACTAGTTATTTGGTGGTTCCTTAGTAGTTCTGATCTCTGCAGGGCTCTCAGTGAGATGTGCGTGTGGGCTCTCCCCTTTACACTCTCTGTCCAACCTACGACAGGGTGTAATAACTGAAAACCTGCATTTTTGCCGATGACTCGCAAATCTACTTTTTCCTATCTGATCTGCTTCCTTTTGTCACTGGGTCTTTCAGATTTCTTTCTTCCTTTCTTCTTCCCTTCCTCTCTCTGTCATGAATCATAAAGCAAACAGAAGAAAAAGCATATCTCTGTGGCTTGGTGGGATGAGCTTCTGGGTTCTGCAGAACACTTCCAGGCTCTGAGTGGGCTGACTATGGTAGTTCCTCTCTGGTTTCTCTGTTGGACTATTTATTTAACCCTTCTTTCATCAAACTCTAATTTGCTTTGTGGAGAAGCACATGTAATACAGGACATGGCAATGGTGCAGTATTTAAGGAATTACTTACTTTGTAAATAGCCTCAGATAATAACGAAATTGTCCCTTTAAGGAGTTTAAATGTGAACAAAACCTAAACCCCCCCCCCCCCCACAAAAAAAACCAAAAAACCAAACCCACAAAAATTAAAAAGAATTTATATGATATTTGGTTTAGGTTAGGTTTATTTCCTTAGGTTCATTTCCTAAGCTTGCCAAAAGAAACACCTTTAGAAGTCTGAAGAGGAGATTTCCAAAGGAGGATAACGTGATAGCTCTTAGCACAGGTGTGGATAATACAGGTTCAGATCCCTTCATGCCTAGAGGGAACTGAGCCCAAATTTCCTGCAGTTTGAGGGAGTGCTCTGGTTGTAGGGCAATTGCATAAAGGAGGCCTGGCAGCAACAGTACCCACTTTTCTTACTGTTTTGATGAAGGAGGTCTGGATAGCAGTGGAAGAGGGTGGAGATTCCTGCCTTGAGGTAGGTGACTAAATTCCAGAAAGGTTTAAGGTAATTCTAATATCCTCTGCATTTCCTAATGGCTAATTTGGGCAGTCTTGCTCAGCCCTCCGTTTGGGGTGTCTATATTCTCTCGGCTTCCCAAAGTTCAGGGTCCCAGCTCATAAGCACACTCCTAACAGCCAGGAGCTGCAGTTTGTAGTGCTGTGGGGCCTAAACATTGCTTGAGTCCAGAACAAAATATTTATCTGTATTTATGTAAATGCTTGGCTCTACAGGGTCTTGTGCTTGGTTACCTTGGTAAGTTCTACTAATAATAACAATATGGACACTTATATGCAGCATTCATATAACTTTCACATGGTCTCTGTGACAACATCTAGAACACAGTGCTTAAGTTTATGAAGCAAAACCAGGGGGTTGTCTTTGCAGCAGCTAAGGAAAGACAAGATGTATAATTTTGTGAGAATGTGATTGTATTCAAGATATTTTCAACCTTCTGCTTACTAGTACGCTACTCTGTGTATGACTAAACCTGAAACATAACATCTAATACTGGTATTTTCGTTTTGCCTCACTTTTGGGCTATACTCTGATTCTGCTACCTTAAGTTTCTGTGTGTATGCAGTGAAGAGTAGAAAATGGGGGATTTTCAAATGTCTGGAGGACCTTAAGTGTCAAATTACTTTTGAAATTCTACTTCAGCATTTCCAGAAAGCCCTCAGATATTCTTGGCAATTTAGAATAGATCTTGCCCCAAAACATTTAAAATACATTTCATATGTTCCCAGAATAATAAATCTGAAAACAGGGAGAGAAGGAAAATATATACATAATAATAAAAAAATTAAATAATCCAGGGTACAGTTAGAGGATTATTTATTATTATGGTTAGTGAATATTTAGGTGTGCAGTATTTTATTTTTAGGGCTTGGATGGAAGGACACTTTGCTTTTAGAGGTTTTTTTATTGATTGTGACAGAGTAAGAAATGTTTCTAGAAGTCAGATTTGAATCAGAGGAGGTTTTTGCATGAAATCAGAGTGCTTTTGAGATAAAGAGTTGCAAACACTAGTACAAATACTGGAAACAAAATGATTCATCAATCTTCTCATCAACTTCTTTTTTCCAAATATACCACTGCATTTTCCCATCTGTGATTAAAAATATAGATAACCAAGAAATTTTCCTTATGGTAAGTGTAAACAGAATAAAAAGCTTTACTTTATAGTAAGCAGAAGGATGCTGCAGTATTTGAGCACGTAACAGCCAGCAGCTCTTGTGGTTTTTTTTTTGTTTTTGTTAGGTTTTTTTTTTAATAGTCTAAATAATGAAAAAGCTTCTGCTTTAAAAATTTTAAACTTTTAAAAAACAACAACCTCGGATCATGTAGATTTGGTGCCTACTCACTGGAAAGCCACCAAATCTCACTTGTTTTGCTTGGGCCTCACTCAAACATAACTGGCCTCAAGCTAGTAAGCAAGTCAGCAAATGTCTTGGCTTGTAAAGAAATCTGATCCAACTCTGTAAACCGAACCCAGCCTCAGAACAGTGGTGAGGGGAACATATGGAAAATTAATGACAGATAATAGAATGGTGGGACAGCCTTAAAGATTGTTATTAAGCTTTTGCAACAATTCCAGCTCATGGTCTTTTGGGTTAAGAAAGTAGGTAGCTGAGGGAGAGTTGCTTTTGACTTTGCCAGCACCTTAGCTCTAGAAATGGCTGCTGTGTTGCTCTTGCCTCTCTGCAGCCTGAAATTCCCCATTGCATGTTCTTAATTGATACCTGTAGCAAAATTGCTTTAGAAGCTGGTTCAGCTGCAATAGCACTTTGGGAAGTACAGCAATTCTGGTCCCACCTGTTTAAATAAATGGGAGCCTCAGGAAGAGGAGTGGATTGGAATTTGCTCGAGCTCAAACTGGGTATAACAGCAAGAAGTCAGGCTGAAAACTACAAGCCTGGCCAAGCACAAGGAGGAGAAGGTAAAGGTGGTGTGTGTGTTTTCTTTTTTCCTTCTGCAAACCTCCAGGCATTTTGCAAAGATAAGCTGCTCATGGTATGATGTCACAGAGTGGAAAGAGTCCTAGGGAGCTCATAGTTGCACAACCCCTCTATTAGTGGAGGGAGTGGGTTTCACAATGGAAAGGATAGTTTTGAGGACAGTACATGTACTTCTGAAATACTCAAATCACATATTGATTTGGCTGATGGCCTGGGATGTTGACCTAGGGTAGACTTTGAAAGGTAGCACCATACAGTAGTTATTTTATACCAAGAAAAAAATATCTTTTTCCTCTTATTCTTCCACTTTTGTTTTATTGATGACCAGCTAAAACACGAATATTCTTCTTGCCTGACCACTAAAAGGTCTCTCATTCCTCCCCTGTTATTTCTGAAGAACTGCCTGTTCACAGTGGAGGAGCACTAAGCTGCCTTCATTGCTGAATAACTCAGGTGTGTTCTCATTCCCTGTCACCATGTCCAGTGCCCTGGCCCATGCAGTGCAGGGGTGGCCCAAGTGATTCTATGTGCCAAAGTGATGCCTCTTGAGCTGAAGAAGGTTTCCTGTACTTTTGAGGAAAACCAGCAAGGACTGTAGAGAGGTAGAATGGCAGGCAGTGGTCTCCATCTCTTTATTGCTAAATAGCAGACTGTGGCTGCTGGATTCTTGTCTTTGACTCCTGGTGAGTAACCTAGCAGGAAGAGTACAGCTTATACTCTTGTGGTTGTAGCCTCTCTGCAGGCAAAACTCTTTTTCCTTTGTTTTATAATCTGAAATGAGGACACTGCGGTGATGCTTGCAAAACTGTTCCTATTTCTGGGGAACAGATGGTAAAAGAAGCTCAGCATTTAGAGTATTCCCCGTTCCTTGCTCACACTTGCGTTTTAGAGAATTGCACACCCTGTCATCAAGTAAAAAGTAAAGTGCCAACTGAAATGGAGGGGCAACACAAAGAGCTTGAGATATGACTGTGATAAGAAGAGCAGCCCCTCACCCTGCTGAAGAGTAGCAGTGTTACCAAACACATTTCAGGGTGCCTCTGTCCTGCTGCATGTGAGCAAATGATTTTCCCACTCAGAGACCCTCTAAAGCCAGAAGTTAGCTAACTCACCTGATAGTTTGTGGGTTAAAAAAAAACAAACAGGCTGTCTTGTTCCATTTAACACACTTCTATTTTTTCTTAAACCTGTTGCATCTGTGCAACAGGTGGCTTAGGTGCCTTCCTAGAAGAGACTCGAGGAGGCTTTGGAGAGGACCAGGCTTATCCCAGGCTCCTGAAGAAGAGGCACTGGGAGTCTGACATCAGCTCTAAGATCCCTCCCTGGCTGCTCAACAGAGAGAAGAAATGGACCTTCCTGTAAAAGCTTTTCAGGTGTCCATCTGCACCTTTATTGCAGTTGAAAGAAATATACTGTCAACAAACTGGTGAATTCTGTAGCTTGTATTCAGTAGTTGATCATATTAGGTAATCATAAGGATTCATATTACCATCAAGATTGATGTCTATAAAACTGAAAAAAAATACTGAGTTGTATAGGAAAAATGCATATGTAACGCACAAATATACATTGTGTATACATATGCACAGTGGTAGCAGTGATACTAACAGTGCAGCAGAAAGCCTTTGACTATGATTGGGGGTAGAGGTTATTTAGCAGGCAAGATTTTTTCCCTGAGAAGTAACTTTCAACCAACTTCACAGGCTCAAAGACTAGGAATTGGTATCAGTGGAGAAGGAGAAAAATAAGAAATGTTTAGAAATACCAGTGTTTCCAAATATAAATATTTCCATTTCTAGTTTGATAAATCTGTTTAAATCCTTTCAGGTTCCTGTGGAGGAGTAAAATAGCCTAAAGGTAAGACTTATGATGTAAAAGAGTGTTTTGTGTGACCTTGGCAAACCTATGAACTGACCAAGAGGTGATGGCTCCAGAGTGAACGGTACATGTTTTGCTTTTTTAATGTCTAGAAGATTCAATACATCTGAAATATAACAAAAAAATTCATGCAATGCAGTGGAGATGTCCTACTGACAAGAGGGAGCTGTATTCTTTTCTTATCACCTCATAAAAAGTGGGGTTCTGACTGAGGATGTTAGGTAATGCTTGCCATACACAGAACTCAAAGGGCGTATTACTTTCATTCTATAACCCTTTGAGATCTGAGGCAGTACTGTTTAACAAAGCATATTGTTTTTCCCTCTTGCTTTTACTGAGCTTTGATGCTGATTTTAGAACTTGACAGCTGTGTTTAGGCTTGCCTTACATCACTCATACAGATAGGGAGAAAATACAGATGTTTGGGGCAGGAAGCAACATAAACTTTGTGGAGGGGATGGAGGGGTGAGAAGAGAAGCAATATTTGTCTAGGAAAATTGTGGGATAGGTCCACAATGATGAATTTCTAGCCATCTTGCTCTTGGGATACTCCTTGGAGCTGAATGGGATGCTGGTCCATTATGCCCTACCCAGGAGAACTGTGTGCCATGGAGAGACTCATTGCCACCTAACACAAGTGTAGAGAGGTATGAAATCCTAGGACTTTTCATAGTAATAGTATTTAGGTATGACCATTTTGTGTGACGAAATAATTAAGGTGAAACAATATCTATTATGAATGTGACTCTAAAACAAGTCAGAACTTGTTACAGCTATTGTTATAAATGAAATGAAAATGAACTATTTAGCATTGCTTTCAAATTCCTAACATCAAATTAAAATTAATTCTTTTAGATTATTAACCAGTTTAATTCTTTAAGTTTATCTTTTTAAAGAGAGGTGTAAAGAGTTCATATTTGCTCAATAGCTGAGTTTTGCAGGTGGCCCATCTTTGAATAATTTTGAATACCTTGTTCAATACCTGAAACTTGTGATGTTTCACCATCTCTGCAGATACCCTTGGAGAATGTCTTCAACAAGTCAGTGGGACTGCTCACACAGAACCAAAGATTGGGGCCAAAATAGGAAAAGAAAAGGAATTGAGGTACATTAAAAACTCATGCACAACTCAATCAAAAGTCATGCACATTCAAGGTCTGAGTAGCCTTTCTCACTGTTCTGTCTAACGACAGAAGATCCAGAACTATTAATTCTTCTCAGCTTCTGTAATACACCAGACCAAATGAGCTCTTAATGAATTGTGTGTCACAATATTGTTTGTGTTTGTTTTTTGCTTTGGAAGATGACATTTCCATGGTGTTTCATTAAATCATAGCCCTCTCAAGAGATGTTTCCTGGGTTTCAGCAAGATTATATCTAAAGGAAGATGCAAAACTCTGGGTCCCTTTACATGTTTCTCTCTGTGCTGTTTATGAACATTCTTGTTTCCAAGCTGCAACAAATCTTTTGAGCAGAGAGCCTTTGTAGCAACCTCTCTGTAAGAACACCACCTCCCCAGACCATGAGCATTTCTGTTCTGTAAATACACTTCCCACAATCTGATATGGGATGTCTTCCCCTTTGTTTTCTCACCTTCCTTTCAGAATTTGTTTCCCTTTGCAGCTGAGGGGTGGGGCATGCTGAGCAATCCTTGCAACCCATTGCACACACTTTGAGTTTATTTTTAACTGGGTGTCAGGAGCAAGGGTAATTTAATGGCTACCACTGCTAACTATTTCAGAACTGATCAGTTTAGCAGGAATGTAAAATCATTATGCTTATAAGCCAATGTAATATTTGCTGTCACTGGTTGGTATTGTTTGCGTCCTTTATAAATGGAAATTAGCTGTTCATATTTGGGAACTGAGCATGGAAGCTGCATTTATTCTCATAGAACACAGAGAAAACACACTAAAGGATTGTCACTTCTAAAATATCAAACAAATATCCCCATAGCTTAGCCCCCAGGTTTGGGTCATCTTAGAGAGGGAAAAATCCAGAAGTTCTCAAAGTATTTTGCAATAATTTAGAGCCAGACCCAAATTTCATTGCTTGCAGTGTTCTTCAGTTCCAAACCACTGTGTCTGGTAGAAATGTCTGGAATGTGGAGTATTGTATTTATAAACAAAGCAAAACAATCCTTAATAGCCACTCTATCATTTAGCTAAACAAAATCCCTACCCACACCACTCTCTGAGAGGGGGAGTGGTGAGGATGGGAGAAATGGTGGGGAAAAAAAATGAAGTAAAACTGTACATACAGTGATCAGAATTAATCACTCTGAGGTCTGGAACAAAGATGAAAATTTACGTTAAACAAAACTGCCTTTATTCCATAAAGCTCTTAAAATGCTAGTTACAGAATTCAGAGGGTCCAGTGTTCAGTTCCAAAGAAAACTGTATGAAAGGCCAGGAAGCCACTTCTGCTTGGTTACCCTTACACTAAGCATCAAAGCGGAAAGGTATCTCATTTCCATGTATAACTTTGAAGTATTTTATAAAGAAAGTCAGAAAATGAATCTTTAGAGTAGTTCTTACTAGGTTTCTTTGCACCAGAGGAAGGAGTAAGAAAACAATGTATCTTTGCTGGAAGATGTACCAGTACTGTATTGCACAGCAAACTTCTTCATCTGTCTCTTGTAAGTTTTGGTTTGTAAAGAACAAGAAAGAGTGGGACAGGTTTTTTATTGCCTTGGGATCAAATTTTTTTTTTTCCCTCTGCTCTCATAAACCTTCCATATGCTTCTACATCCACGTTTTGTTTTCAATTTTAGTGAAGGTTTTTATTTGGAGTCTCATAAAATTCTAATTTATTGCAGCTTCTTTTTATAAAATGGAGAGGGGAGGGGGGAAGTATTGGGATAACATGTGCAGAGCAGTCATAAGGAATGCTTGTGTCAATTTAAAGCATTGGTCAGTTTACCCACCTCTGCTCCAGTTATTGGCAAGTACTTTTCCTCATTCTCTAACCTATGTGTAACCATGTATTCTCACTGTGTGCATAGAAAGGCTAAGTGACTAAGTGTACTAATGCACACTTGTTTTGGGAAGTATGGAGTTCAAGTGCTGAACTCCTAAAACTGTTAAATAGGCCAAACAAACGCATAATGTGTATAATGAGAAATGGTGAGGACAACATGCCTTCCCAGTGTGCCACATCTGGCACTACTTGCTAATAACTTCTCAGACATTTTTTTGTATTATGGTCCTTGAATTCTACTCAAATGGGAACAGGAATGTCAGCTTATTGAGTAGCTGCTGGTTTCACCACCATAAGAGTGCATATCTAGTGTAGGGAAAGGCATAATCTTTCTTCTTGCAGGGCAGAAGCCACAGCAGAAAGAACTAAGATGCCAAGTGAACATACCAAAATCAACTTTGAGAGCTTTGATGAATATCCAAGAGCACAGCGAACTCCCAGATCTAGTCACTTCTTGTGCATTTGGACTTCTGCATGCAAAGGGACATAAAGGGACAGCCTGGTTGGGTATGCCTGGTGGGAAACAAAAGCACTGAGTGGGCATGAATGTACATGGGCTTATGCATCACTCGTTTTGCATATATACATTTGCTCTCTACTTAGATAGCAAAACTGGTTCACAAACTCATATCCCTCTGCTTAAATAACAAAGTGCCTTTTTCAGACAGCAAACTGTCTGAGTCCACAGCAGAGTGATGGGGGATCAGGTATAAGAATTTCTTCTCTATGTGGTGTGCACCAGCAGTTGGTTCTCACTAGTCTGTCGTGGACTGACTTCCTTCAGCGCACACCATTTGTTGAATACTCGTAACAAATACCCTCCAAGATAGCAGTGGTATGTCTCTCTGGAAGTCACTGATGACAGTTGGCCTGTCCTAGATCAGGAGCAGAGAGTTTGCCTCTGAGGGAACAGGAACACTTCCAGAGATACCTGTGATACCATCTTCTGCTCTGTTCACAACTGGATCGAACCAATTCTTGTTCTGATCCAGAAAATCAGAATGAGGTGAGAAATCTTGTTCCTAGAGAATGATTTCTACACAAGGGAATAAAGTATGTTTCCTACTCACTGCCAGCATGGATATTTTTCTTTGCCCTTCTTCAGTGTTAAGTTGACCAACTTAAATCAAAACTTTATACTTCAAATAGTGAAGAATCTGGGTACTAATTGGTTCCTGTGGTTTGAAGTTTTGAGTAGCTGAAGTTTGAAATATCAAGTAGTCACTTATGGATTTTGGAAGAATGAGCACATCTTGTTCAGCAAAGAACCTCATCATTTTTACATAATGACATGATGTGCTGGATTCACCTGTAAAAACAAATTTCTAGGCTTAATGGTATCCTGCACCAGAACAACCTATATAGAAGGTACATGAGGCAAAACAACAAGTTTAAGAATCTTGTGCAAGCAACATGTAGGCTTTTGAGTATGTTTGGTAGACATGTAAATGTGTATGCACACACACATGCAAATATTCTCTGCTTATACTCTTATTTGTGAACCACTTTTCACTCTCCTTATATTATTGTATACCTTTAGGTATGTCAGTAATACAACATTTATGTTGTCTAAATGTTGGGAGGGAAGACAGGGGTGGCTCAACCTGAGCACTGAAAGAGAGATCCAAGACCTGTAGCACATTTGAAATCTGCTCTTCCAGAGGCTGTAGGGAAATTTGAGAGAAACTCTGCTAGAGAGAGAGAGAGAGAGCAAAGCACTAGACTTTTTTTTTCCCTTCTAAATAAAGCATAGAACAAGCTTTTAACTGCCTTTTCTCCATAATAGGTACTTAACCCTGTTCACTAACATTGAGAGGAAAAAAAGAAAATTCCAAGAAAAATTCCTATTCAAAGTAAAAAATATAAATTAAAACAACGTGGGCAACACACACCCTTTTCTTTCTTTCCCGTTTTGTTTGGTGTTTTCTAGCTCTGCTTTTTGGACAGCTGAATGGGGGCTGGGAAAGTGTTTACAATATTTTCACATGATTGAGATGGCAGAGTTCTTGCGCTCTGTGAAAGGCCTTCTGTTTTCAGATGGCATTGAAAGTTTACCGTCTTTCCAGACAAAAGGAAGAGAGCCCGTTGCCAGCAGATGAGTAATGGGCATGGCCTCCGCACAATACCTCTTATCCAGTCCTAAATCTACATGGTGTTCTTAGGCTTCCCGGCTTCTCCAAAGCAACCTTTGTCTCTGCTCTGGGAGACCAAAACTGCTCGTTGGGTGAGTGGGGATGCAGCCAAGAGGGGAAAGTTCGGTGACAACAGTTGCTCAGTGCTCACTGCCCAGTATCTGCCTTCTTACTATGCTGCTAGAATAGTTGGAAACCCATCAACAACTGGGCATCTTCTATACAAATATGTTGCAGACCATCTGTATAGTTTTCAGTTCCAGAAGATTCCAGTAACTCACTAAGTTTTAATACCTTTTTTTTTTTAAATTTTATTTTTCCTTGTTAATCTGATGGGCTGCCCTGAGATAAGTGATTAGCAAGAGCCTGCCATAATTACTTCGGAGCTAAAACTGCACAGAAGTTGCCAGTTCTTGTATTTTTCTTAGAAGCAACTTGAAGCAGGCATTTTCCACTGTAAATAATTTTTAGGTTCTATTAAGTAATTTCTCATTTTTTTGTAAGGAACAAATCTTTTGGTGAAAATTATTGCTGACATATTATTTCAAAATATTAAATAGACAATTCTAAAGTTTTTTTTTCCAGTGAATTTGTGCTCTTGTTGGCATTGCAGAGACCAGTAGGTAATTTTTTTTCTTTTTTCTCTTTTAAAGTTTTCTAGAGCATGTCTGTCTGGAATGTATCTATAGACTACATATATGTGGGGTGTGTGTGTGAGTGTTTTTCTGTCTACCTGTCTAAAAGAACTTGCATTTCACTTTCACATATTTTCAAGTGTACTAAGAAGAGCTTTCTAAGAATTAGCTAAGCATTCATTAACTGCACTTAATTTTGACTGTGTGCTCAGCTAAGAATTGTCACTATTGAGCTTGTATTCTTTCATGCTAATTTTATGTTGCACAGACACTAATTTATTGTTGTCAGGAAAACAGAAGCAAAGACGTAAGGGGTGCTAGATTTCTTAAGGGTTGGTTGTAGCTGGTCTCGGCAATTTACTGATTAACGTGTAGTAACCTGTAGTGCTGACAGTCCTAGGTATACAAGCAATGCATTACCTGAGTAGAGCTTTCAAAGTAACTAATTCTATAATTTATATTTTTTTCTTTTTTTTTTTCCTTTTTTTTTAAGGAGTCAACTGTTTAAAACAGCATTAAAATAATCTGGCTTCATTTCCTCTGCTGAAAGAGCAAGTCAGCTGAAACTCGGACTTTTTGCTGAAAGGGAGGGGAGGCGAAAGAAAAAAGAGGTAGTTTTTCTTTTAAAGAGCATGACCATACACATTCTGCTCTGGTGCCTTTAAAGGGGACTTCCCTGTTTTAAATGCCTCTGAGCACAGAAATACCAACACCTCTTAATTGTTTAATATATTACAGCCTAAAACATTCACAGAAGTGCTTTCCAAGTATTTCACTGTTCCAGGTGCTTGGTCCTGCACCTCCTTAAAATAATAGGCTATTTCCCTTCAGTTTTCATGTGCTTGGAGACACATGCCCTGTATCGAGGGAAGGGGAAGTGAGGGAAGTAAGTGGGACTGCCTGACATTGATGCTTGCACTTAAAGCATACACAGACTTCTCTGTCTTGTGTCACACAGCTTTTAAAGACTGAGAAATTAGTGCAGCTTGTACTTGGACTGTAAGATCCAAGGAGAAAAATATAATATTATTAAGCATTTGAATGTCACTCTGCACAAAGACCCCCTATCACTGCATCCTCTGAGCAGCATCACAGAAAGATTAATGATTCTAGTAATCAGCAGTGCTGAACATACACCAGTCCATGATACAGCCGTGTTGCAGCCATCTTAAAGCCATGCTCCAAACAGTATTTGTTGTTTTGTGGAGGTGATGTGAAGCCAAAGTCTGATTCTGTCATGTGTAACCATGCTTCAGACTGAGGAAAACATTTATTCTGAAAAAAAAAATACCTTCTTCTGATTCAGTGAGGGCAAAGTAAGATACAACAATTGCTTGGTCTATGCTAACTATTTTTCAACTTGTTTAGGCAAAATGAACTGAGGCTTTTCCCCGTTTGAGAAACAAATCTCTTCACACAGAGCACTTGAGGCTCCGGAGGCTTCCATGAGAACCTGACATAACAGGATCCGGGCTACTCTGTCAATTCTTATTCTCACATTGTACCTCTGCTAAGAGTCTCAGCTGCTGCCTCCTCCCAAGCTGTGCAGTCCAGACATCCACGTGCCAGGAGCACAGGTAACCTGAACACGCTGTCATTCAGTGCAGGGGCACTCAGTGAAACCGCGTGGTCAAAGGGACTACCTGGAAATGCCTATTCTAAAAGGCTCCCTTCTCTTTCTTGCAAATCCTCCCTACTGTGCAAAGCCAAGTGGATGCAGATTGTTTAGAGTTGGGGTTTCAAGACCTTCTCCAAATAAGTCCCTGTAAGGGAGCAGCAGCTGGACACTGTTTCCAGCAAGGAGCTGGAGAAAAGGATGGCTCTGGCTGGTCCGAGAGAGAGAATGCGAAGTTAAGCAATTCTGTGAGAGTGGAGGACTGAATCTTTCCGTGGCTGCAGTTTCAATCATGCACTTTCCTGCTAACTTGCCTGCCATCCCTTTGAACCCACGTCTCCCATGTGACAGAGCAGTGATCTGGCTGCTGAGCCACTAGACTAATATTGTTCTTCTAATCTCACAAAAATGTGTTAGAAAAGAGTTTGATTCACATGAGAAATTAAGTATAAGATCTGTCCTCATAAAGACATTATGCCATGAATGCTCTCTTTCTGCTGGCTGCAAGAATAGGTGGCTCAAGGGTGAAAGGGTAGCATTTACATTTAAATACACCTATTGGAATCACAAACAGCAGGCTAAAACTACTGCTCCTTCTCTGAATGCTTTTAGAGTTTGCTGCTTTTTTATTTTTTTTATACGGCAGTATTTTTTTTTTTTTTTTTTTTTTTACATAGTAAAAAATGGGAAACGTGATCCTTAGGATCCCATAAAATAAAACAAAGAAGGCCTTTGTGCTGCCAGGATAAATGGATGAACCTTTTCAAACTAACTATTTTACTTTTCATCTGTATGTGCCACTCAGGAGGCAAAATCCAGTTATGAGCTGGAGCTTTCTCTGCTGTTGCACTAACTGGTAGTGCTGGCTGGGTATGATGCAGTTTACATTTCCCAGAGAAAGTGAAATGCACGCTTTTTATGTGTGTGTCTGCCAAACCCAGATTTACCCCGTGATAAAACAGAAAGCTCTTAACCACCTGGAGCAAACAGAAACTGAAACAAGGTGGAAAGAGCACTTTATGCCAGGGTGGCCTGGCGGCCAGGATACAAGCTCAGTTAAACCCTTGAAATGCACCCACTCCACCCAGGCCAGAGTTTCTTCCCTTTCCTCCCCTCCATGCAGCGACAGAGGCTTATGGACTGGAGTTGCAAAAAGTCTGGGGCTACCTTAGCTCTTTGGGAACCCCTGCTGTGTAAAAAAAAAAAAAAAAAAAGAAAAAAGGCAACAAAAAGCATACAAACCAAAACTGTCTATTTTCCATGAATTTTTCCTCTTATTTTTTAATGGCTCTTTTATCATTATTTTCCACCACCCAAACAAGGGTCAAAACCAAACAGCATGAATAAATACCTTAAAATTAGAATGTAGCTGGAAATCAGAACTCGGGAGCTGCATTTTGAACAATTTTTGCACACACTCCCCAATTTGTATTAAATTACCACATAGCATACAGCTAATAACATTAATCATTAAATATGTTCCAGATGCTTCTGAACACTGAAGAAACTAAAATCCAAATCTGGATGTGGTAGTTTCTTAACATCTAGTTAATATTTTTTTCCTTTGAATATGTATGTAAAACTGCTACCTTAATATATTAACTTTGGATAGTGGTGAATGCTAAGGCATTTTTTACAAACTGAATTATATTATATGGATGTCAGCATCCCTTCTAAGTGGAGTGAAATGATCAGATTTTCAAGATGAATGCGAAGAAAGAAGAATTGAAGGAGTCTGTGTCTCCATGTTCATTAGCCATTTATAGGTTTTGTTTTGGGGTTTTTTTAAGTGTATATAGTTGTATTTTGTTCAGTTTTTTAATAGTTTTGACATTTACAACATGGTATGACTATATAAAACAAAATAGTGTGTCCCTTTGTCTTCCTAGAGTAGTATGCCTTGGTCTTCCAAGCTTTTATGTGATGAGAAATGCTGAATAATTGTTTCCTGTGTTCTTTCTTCATTTTTTTTTTTCATTATTTTATGTCAACTATATCAGTCAGCTTTTTTTTACAAACTGAGGAATCTTCTGGAATCCAAGCTCTTCCGGTCGAGAAGCTTTTCTAGACTTCAGATAATCCTTGTTGCTCCCTGTTGTTGCTCTCCTCCTTGTGGTGGTGAGGGGATCAGAAGTGTACTCAATATTCACCATGAACTTACAGAACTGCAGAATGGCATCCTCTGCATTGTTCCCCCTTCCCTTCCAAAGGACTCCTGACATCCTGTGTGCTTTCTGGCTGCTGCTGAGCATTAGCATGACGTTTCCATGGAGAGTAAAGGTCCATTGTAAGGAGGAGTTATTCTTCTGGCCTATGGATACATAAGGCCACGTTACTTGAATTCAAAGGATTTTGTGTCCTCTGAAGAGCAGTTTAGACAACCTAAATTACATACATATGTTTTGATCCTACAGTGCAATGAAGGTTCCTCAATGCTCCTGAGGGAGAAGTCCCTTCCAGCCTGCCAACAGTGAATATTATGCACCTCAGCCCACAAAGAATTTAGCTAAAAACTTTCTTTCTTCTGAGGAACAAAACAACAAGGTAAGCCCATTTTTAAAAACCAGAGGGGATAGTAGATGTTCTGAGGCTCTTGTTCCTGGCCTCAGTATCTTGTTTTCAATACTAGTGTAACAAAAAATATCAAGTTATTACCAAGAGAAAGAACCAGAATCTATCTACTACAACTGTCTAATTAGGTAAGTCACCCATCTTGTTTCTCTGATGCATACTTAATTGTCTCTGGGGAGATGTCCTGAGAACTTCCAGGTCAAAGAAGGAAGCCTGTAGTTGTTTTTTTGTTCTCATATCATTACACTGTGCAGGCAGAGGATGGTCCAAGTTGCTGTTTGAGGTTATAAACAGACACCTCCATGCCAATTCAGGCAATGTTATTGGATATGGGCCAAGAAGTTCATTCTGAAAGTGTAGTATCATAAAGTTATATCAAGCATAGCTCAACTACAATCAAATACTCATTTCCTAGCTTGAGGCTGTCATTTCACACTCTGAATGAATAAAATATATCCTGGCCAAAGAAAGGTTGTGAAACAAGTGCAAACTCTACTTAGAGGTGAACAACCTGATTTTTCTCTCATATCAGTTTTATGTTCGTTCAGCTCCATTGACTTTGGAGGAATGAGTCCTGATTTACAGCATTGCTTCAGAGCAGGTCGGAAGATGTGTTATACAATAGCAATACTGGTGCCAGGTCTTTGGGAGCAAAGTGTGTTTGCATTGTGGATGCCACAGTACTACCAGTTCTGAGACTCTAAAGAAAATGTTTATGAATTTTTGATCCATAGAGAATAGATTTTCAAGAAATTATGTAGGTTTCTCATTTGTTGCCTTACTTTTATGGTTTAATATCAGGTTTCTTTTTTGTGACTTGTCATTTAGCAATAAAATCCTGGGTTTTCAAATCAAATGTGTAGGTTAGATGTTTACAAAGTCCATATTTGTGCATATTTTTCTTTAAACTTTGACATGCGCCACCACAGGAGGTCTCCTGTGCTATTTCTTACCTCAGATTGACTTTCTAGTGTAGCACAGACAGGAAAAACCTATTTGCCATTTGAGCAAGGCATGAGGATGTGTTGACACAAAATATTTTTTTACTGTGGGAAAGCTAAGCAAGCCAAACGTGATAGACTTGCAGTCCACTTCCCTGCTTGGTAGATACAACTATGCCTGCTGGAGCTCTCCTTTAAGGACTTCAGCTCATCTTCACTGAGGATATGGAAGAGCACATGTGCTTTTGATGTCTCTCTGGTGTATCTCTCAAATTGCCAGAGCTCACCTTTCACAGTCCTTACCAGCTAGTCTGTCCCTGGGAAGCTGTAAGGGCTCTTACCTGCTTTGTGAGCCAGTCCCTTATCTTCACATCCAGTGCAAATGACTATGTTCTTTGGAGAAAAGATCAGCTAGCCTTCTCCCTTCTCTTTCCCCATAAAATAATCTGAAGTGGGACAGAAGCATCAGGAGTGGAGTGCAAAGGTAAAAAGAAGGATTAATTAATTTTTATTTTTATTTTCCCAAGAGATGTCATTGTTTCTCAGCTCCCGGCAGCAGAAACTTTAAACTAATGATCCTTCCAGAACATGTAGGCCAGCTGAGCCCAAGGCTCATGTTCATGTTGTGATTATTTAATATTGTATAGTGAGAATTTATATAGCAAGGACAGTGATTTGCAACGTCATATTAAGGATAATAATAAAGAAAACCATATTCCTTTTTGTCCTCAAAAAATAACCTCCACCATGGTTATTTATCCAATGGATCTTGGGGACTTAAAGGCCTTTACAGATGTCAGGGTTAGTGCTGCACAGACTTTGCTGAAGGAACCAGGTGGCTGTAGTGCTACCCATTTAGTTCTGTTCCTTCCTCCCCCCCAAATCCTGACTTCAGGGAGGGAATAGACATTTTTTCTGATGTGCCTGGTTTGCTGGGTGAGAGCCTCGTTGTTGCGGTCTATTTGCTCAACATTAGCTGTGCTGCCTGAGTGTGAAAGCAAGCATGGAGGGTAGATTCTCCCTGACTCTGTGGGATCTGGAGCAGATCCATGAGGAATGCTACTGTTTTCAGCACTTCCCTGGCTCTGCCTGAGATCAGGCACACTGAGATATGAGTGTTGTTGCAGCTGCCACATACACCATATAAGCCACATGTTGACGATTATTGCTTTAAATGAGAAGGTCTTTGTTTAAAATGCTTGTTTTCTTCCACCTAGAACCTTGAATTTTATTTTGTGTTTTTTTTTTTTTTTTTTACAATACTTCAAGTAAGGGTTTCTGTTTTTAATGTTTTTAACAGTGTAACTGGAATTTACATAATATCACAACTTGTATTTATAAAAAAATAGACTATCCAGGTATATATTTATTATGCAGACAACTTTATAATACCAGAGAGCTAGCCCCTAATTAATTGAAACAAATTGACCTATTCATGGTTCAATTGTTTTCATCATTTATGCTGTGGTTTATTTATTACTTCTAGGTCTGCTTCAGTCCATTCTCCAAGTAACAGTGGTTTTCTTTAAAATATAATGAACCATGTTGCATTTATGAGAGCTGCCTGGTCAAATCATATCACTCCTGTCACCCTACTGAATGCCATGTTGCACTACCGAAGTTTGGACTGAGAACTGATTGCTGGCTTCAGCAAGACTGGAAAGGAAAGGAAGACCTGGACATACTGACTATATCTAAACTATTAAATAAAATTAGTTGGAGACTTTTCCTGGAGGCCAGCTGGCAAGAAAGAGCTTGCATGCACACAGCTAAACTCTCTTACTCTCTGAATCACTGTGGCCACATCCAAAATACCTATTGGACATGGGCCCTGACCCAGGTTAGTACCCAAACTGTGCTTCAGCATTGTCTGGAAGAGTACAAGCAGGCTTGGTCCAGGACTACACCAAGGACCAATTTAGTAGTAGGGATAGTTTCAGGCCCGTTCCTTGTTGGTTCTCTTTAGTTTATTTAGTGTCAGAGTGAAACCTCAGTAACACTGCCAAGAGTCAACACAAAACCCCTATTGGCCTCAGGGACCATAAGCCACTGAGAAGTAGAGCAGTATCATTAGTTTGTTCACTTCCTTCACATTTCAATTCTTTTTTCTCTTGTTCTGTTTTGTTTGTTTGTTTGTTTTTTCCCAAGTGGGTACTGAAATGAATGTTTTTAAAAATCTTGTAGAGTTAAAACTCAGTTGTTGCCTACTCAAGAACTTCTGGTTAATTTTGAACTACCAAGAGGTTTATCACACAAGCTGAGGTTCTGGAAAAGCCAGCTTCAGGTCTTTTCCATGATGAAGGATCTCCTACAGCTTCAAGCAAGTAAGATCTTCTATGACTCAGCACCACTTTTGGATAAAGGGGTAAAAAGCTGAAAGGTGTTGAGATACAAACACACCAGGTACTCAGTCACACACTAAACTGATGTGAACGTAGAAGTCCCTTTGCTTTCTGTGGTAATTTTTTTCACATGTCTGGGAATGGAATTTATTTTAAACCCTTCAAAATGGACACAAAGGAATTCAACCCTGTATCAAGGTGTTTTCACAGAGCACTTGGATAAGCCTGAGGTGTCCTGTAGTGTAAGAGTTTTTGTGGGGGCTGGTGCTCTGTGTTTCTAGGGCTAGCTCTGTGAGCCTGGTACTCCAGTTAGCCCATGTAACATTGTCCTTCGCAGTACTATGTTATATTTCTGCCTGCAGCAATATAAATAAGAATCAGGCAATTCATGCTATAATATTTTCCTCTATTCAAAAGATAAATAGCGTTGGAGGCCAGTGAACGTTTAAAAAGCTCATCATACAAAAATATTATATTAGGCCATGCTGTATTACTGAGATTACATTAAAAGACTTGCACGTATTGAATTAAACCATGATTTTCCAATGATCTCAGCAGCAGCAGAATAGAGACATTTTAATCATTGCATTATCAGTTTTGTAGGTAACTACTATACTGAATTGCTGCTCAAAATGAAAAACTGTATTGTTTTATCCAGAAGGTTTCTAGTTTCTAGCACTAGCCTTTACTTTTCTTAGAGCTCAGACATATGATTGAATTACTGAAGCTGACAAGTACTGATTTCAACGACATTTAAGCTAATGCTTTTTTTCCTCAGGTTTATTACAGGCTAAGAGTGTACTGTTAATTAATGTGGTCATTTGATGTGCAGCACCTTGCTGGACTATGAGAACTTGATTGTGTGCTTTCACCCAATGTTCCTTTTAGGTTAGAAAAGACTCTTTGTTTCTTAATTGACCTATTCATGGATCAGTCTCATAGAACAGGCTATGGAGCCTGACATGAACATAGTCATACCTGGCCTGGGCTGTGTGAATCTTATTTAATGAATATGTTACAAAGAGCAGAATAGACTTGCTGCCCAGAATGATTTACATAGAAATTGATCACAGTTTTCTGAGCTTGACTTTGAAAAGCAGGAAGTATTACAAAGCAGAGGAGGAACATTTGACCTAATCTACCTTTGGTTCCCTTTCCCTTCCCTTTCCATGGTGCCCCTCAAGCCTGAAGCACTCTCCCATAGATGATCACATGTGGCAGTGACTCTACTCAGACCAATTGAAACCATTGCATCAGTTAAGGTTTGCAAGGCCGTATTGTGTTTATTTTTGCAGTCTGATGTTGAGAGAAGCTGAGGAGGGCTTGCATCTCCCTCCCACCGATAACAGGCTGTTGGAAGTGCTCAGTTCATTCCAGGGCAAAGCCTTGAAGACTGCGGGTTAGAGAGCCGCTAACGCTTTTCTGGAAGTACATGCAGATTCTTTTGGTTTTCACTCGGGAAAAGCCTGGCTCTCCATTAAAAAAAACAACCAAAAACAACCAAAACCCAACAAACCACGACAAAAGAACTCAAAACCATCAATACACAAAACCCCATTGCAGTAGTTGTAGTGGCCCAAACAAAACATAAAAAGCCCAATCTCAGCCTAAACACTCAGTTTGAGGATCCTCTGGAATTAGACAGAGGCTTGAAGTTTGACCCAGGGGGAAGCCTCTCATGGTCTTTTCATTGGCAGAAGGGTACAGGCTCTGCCCATGTGTGAGTGGCCTGCGATGTGTGAGGGTGTAGCCCAGTGGCCTGGTAGTATTCTCTGCTTGCTGGCAGAGAGTATCAGCATGGGCCGGATGCTTATTCACAACGGATAGGCTGTGAGCTGTGCTATGCAACATCATCCCAGGCTTAATTTCAAGCTCTTTTTGACCCTCTTTAGCTTTTTTTAAAGCTGGAACCTTTCAGCTTATATTATCTTTCTAACAATTCTCTTTTTTTTTTTTTTTTTTGTTTTTCTCCTACTTTCACAATTGAACATGCTTTGCCAAACTCCCCACTCCAACTTCTATCCACCCCATATGTTTATATTTTCCTATTGCTGAGGCATGTTGTGCTGACCTGCCTGGACAGAGCTCCTTTATCACAGAGATAAACATGATGTCCCCCTCACATAGAGTTTCTATCATGTGTGACCTTTCATCTTGAACTGCCATGACCTTTTTTTTTTTTTATTAATGCTGTACTGTGCTGCTTGTAGAAGCCAAGAAAGAAAATCTTTTGTTTCTAGACAGAATACTGCTAAAGGACATGATACGGTCTTGTTTTTAATCCAGCTAATTAAAATCTGCATGTGCAGTGTAACTGAGAATGCAGCCTTCGCCCACCACTTTCCCACAGGCAGGGAATAAAGGCCTTTAGTGCAGCAGCAGCTAGCCACCCTTGGATAACAGAGAACAGAGCCCACAATTCATCCCAGCTTTCCTTATCATATCTGTGGAGGGCTTTCCCTTCACTCCCTCCCTCCTTCCCTCCCCGCCTCCTTCCCTCCCTCTCTTTCCATGGAATCTCTTACTGTAGCTATGCACCTCTATACATCACAATGTAATCAAGTTGAAAATATGTTAGCTTTCATTTATCTATGCCCTGTGTGCTCTGAATATAATTCATTTCAAGTAAAAAAAACCAAAACCAACAACAAAACAAAAAAACAAAAAAGACAAAAAAACAAGGAAGAGAAATGAAAAAGAGAAAGGAAAATAAAAAGAAAGCAAAAAAGCCTATTTCTAGTCAAATGTTAAACCAATTGGTGTTAAGAGTGTTCTGCCAAGAACTAACTGAATAATGCAGTTTTGCAGTTCACACTTTCATGCGTTCATTACAGAGGCTTTTTTGGATTTGCTGGATGGTTGTGGTTATTACTAAGACTGCCTTTTGTGTGTGTTGGGGAGAGGGTGCCATGGAATTTTTTTTTTGTGAAACGTTTCCTTGGTTAGTTTTTCACTTGTTGCTTTTTGTTTTCTATCTGAAGTGGGGGAGGAATGAGGAGAAGGAGGGCAGTGGGTAGGAAGAAGCAGTGAATGCAGAATAGGAAGCACTAAAATTGAGCCTCCACCTGTTTTCTCTTTCTTCAAGTCATGTTTTATATGATGATGATGATGAGGTCAACAGGGAGCATAAAAATGTGCCAGAAGATCCAAAACTTGGAAGGAGATTGTTCAACATGAGTAGAAAATACATTTTAGTGCCCATAAAGAAGCCCTCCCCCCAGTTCCCCCAGTAAAGCACACAAGCAGGCTTTCTGTGGGCATTCCCTGGTAACCCACACAAAGAGCTGTTCAAACAGCTGTGCCTTCAGCTCAACAACATCCATGGGCTGCTGTGGAAAATGCCCATTTTTGTGCGTTTACTTCCTGAACTCAAATTCAGCGGAATATACTTACAGTTATTAAAGGGAGGGATTTTGAGTCCTTAATAAATATGCAGCATCTTGGGAAATGACTTACTTTGGTTGTCTGTAATGAATTATTTATATAGTTGTTGTACCCAGGGAATGATTAAAGAGGGATGAAAAAGCAGTGTTTGGAAATCTAATAAAGTTTATTAGGCAACACCAGTCTATCTAAAGCACCTAACATCACATTTTTTTAATACCTAAGTATTTTAAAAACAGAAAAGAGAACAATTAAAAGACACCAGCACTACTGTGATGCCTGTATTAAGAGATGTTATGTTGATCAAGTACAATAGTGCTTTTCATCACAACTTGGTTATCTTATGCTGACCTCTATAAGCATGAATAAAGAGATCTCTATATTTTTCAGCTTTCAGTGCCTATTAAAAGATAATATAAAAAGAGAAATAACTATCAGTATATGTATATAACCCTGATATATTATATTTATATAATACAACACAAAATTACAGCAAACATAAATTTTTATGTACTCTGAAATTGGTTTCTAATCAGTAGAACAGTGAGAGTCAAGAAGACATTTATCTATATTTTATAAATTTAAGATTTTTTTTTCCTAGTTTGAGGAATATATTTCGTAGTTGCTCTTTGATAGTAATGTCTGCTTTGACACAGTAAAAAGGTTGTTAATATCAATTCACATATTTTTTTATAAAATGAATGTTTGCATATTGCACAAGCAAGATAAGATTTATGAAGTTTTCTGTATTCTTTTTAAGTGTTCTAATCCTAATAAATATGGCATTTTAAAAATTATTAGTTAGCAGCCTTCCTTAAGAATTAATATGTATGCTGAGGAGACAAAAATTTTATGGGTAGATGGAAGTTTAAACCATGTCCTGTAATTCCATGTAACTAATAACATAAATTAGGGTGGTGATTATTATTTTTGTTACTAGTACTGTGGTTGTAGAGCCCTTCCTATGTCCAGGGCATGTAAAAAGAGCTGAAAACTGACCACATTGCTGTGTTTGTCACATATGATAAGCAGGATGGCATAAGTTCCCTCTCAAAGTTATTGAAGGATGCTCACATCAGGGCATGCTAAAGGTCAAGCCTAATAGCAGGGTGTAAGTCTCAGATTCTTACAATGAACATTTAATGTATTGGAAATCAGGGTGTCCTTACTAAGTCCCTAAACCATTTTATGCACTTAAAACCACCTCCAAAAAGTTTAGCTTCTTGGACATGGAAGTGTTTAGGAGGTTGTTCACAATAAGCTTAATGAAAAGGCTTCTCACATTCTCACATGGGACCTGAACCTGCACTTCTAATGTTTTGGTTCATCTGTGTCATTGGCAACCATTTACAGAGGCTCCCCATTGGTGATACTATGGAAAACAAGACTGACAAAAGGGAATACCTGAGTTTTTTTATCAAATATTTTTCAAAGTTTTCAATTTCCATTTCAAAAGTTTATTTCAAAGTTTTCTGATTTTCATAGTGTGTATCTCTACTTTTTATGTCACTATTAATCTTCTGCACAGCAGATATATAGTGATCTGCCAGAACAAGGAGCAAGTTCTGCATTAAGTGAAAGTTCAGAAAACTCAAGAGTTTGGCATGTAAGATGGCAGATATTTAAATTGTTCAGCTATGACTGCAGAAAGATCCCTTTAAAATGACCATTCTTCTTTCCTATGCTAACTTCATATTGAAGCAAGTTCTTAAATCAGCACCAAAAGAAGTGAAAAGTATAATTGTGATTAAATTTCTTTTGACGCTGCAGATTCCTCTCACAATCCAATTCTCAGATTTCACTGCATCCCTTCCAAACAAAAGCCATCTAACCCCATTGTGCAAGAATGTTTTATAAGGCTGTGAAACAAAAGGTTGATTAATTTTGCCCTTTGTACAAATGATGAAGATCATGGCAGTAATGTTTCATCCCAACTGGTGATTCAAAGGGACAGCTGGAGACAGCTGCAAACAGAAACAAGTCATCCCCCTTCTGACTCTTAAATAAAAATAAAAATAAATAAAAAAACCAAACAAAACCACAACAAAACAAAATTAAACAACTATATGATCAGAAATTTTCTTTCCACTTTTCCTACCCCCAGAGAGGAGGAAGAGAGTGGTGGCTCATCTGTTCTTGCGAAATAAGTAGGTAAGTTTGTTACTGGTGGTAAATGGTAGATGGTGTAGCCATGTAGATATTGAAACAGAACGTTGACCAAATAATCACACTGAAGTCAGGTCTTACCTACAGAGAATAATCTTGTGTGAATAAAAACCAAATTGGGAACTTCGGATTTAGCTGACTGCTAGCATGGTAGTAACAACAATAATCCTAATAAGTAGTTATTAGTAATGGGAACACAGTGACACACTTGTTACTTATAAATGATTAGCTATTAGCCATTGGAAGCCCATGATAGAAGAGGGAGCCCAGGGCTGGTTGCCCTGCAGATGCCTGGCAAATGGAGCGTGGTGGGAACACCACCTTGTCTCCTCCCCTTAGCAAGCTGGACTCATGGTGTAAACTGCTGAAATGAAACAGGGGTAACTGCTTATTAATGGCATTGTTTTTGGATGGGTAGAGTATCCAAAGTTTAGTTTTCTGGAATTGTGCCCACTAGCACCTAGCCAGAGTTTAGCCCTCTCAAGCTGTTCACTGTCTATGAGGACAGCAGTATTGTTACATTTAACAGCACTGCAATAACCCATATAAAAGCAAAATAACATGTTTAATGCATTTTCTGGTACTAAGGGTTTACAATTTACTGCTGTTGTTTTTTAGAAATACATACATACATACATGCATACCTGTAGCCTAATATTTTCAAAAGAAACTGGAGTTAGATTTCATCTGAGCAATATAGTTAAACAATTATTAATGTAACCAAAGTAATTAATGATTCATCCCACTTTTTATATACTCAAGTTTAATTTATTTATGTCAGGCAAACAGGTATGATGCAAATGCATGGTCCAACACTTCACCTTTCTCCCAGACACCACAGAAGGATTGGGATAATCTTCATGTTTGTACCAGGTCAGGTGGGACATCGGTAGCAGCAGCTCTTTTGCTGCCTCTGCAACACTTTTTGGGTTCCAAACAGCAGAAATGTAGTAGATGCATCCCTCACATCTTTAACATATTGGGAAAAAGAGAATATCTATGAAAGTTCCAGTTAAAAATTTATCCAGTGTCAGATCTGGCATAATTTGGTTTTCAGATATAAACATGTGAGTGCTTAGAAGGACATATCCCGAACACATGCAGCTGTTGAGCTTTTTCCTCTGACAACATATTTGGGAAACACACTGAAACAACCCACTGATACAAGGCATGCATAAAGCCTACAAGCTCGTGACCAGGTGGAAAAGCCATTCTGTGTCAGCTCAGGATGAGAAGAAACAAAAACTACTTGAGTTCAAGAAAGCACATGTGAACTTTCTGAATGAAGTCAACTAAAAGGTCAAGAGAATAATCTGAGTGATAAACAGTATAGTGAGACACACCCTACAAGTAATTTTCAGATGTGCTTCCAAGCAGCTTCTTGATTTGACAAAACATAATTTCAACTTTATTTTTTGCACCTGCAAGGCAGTTACCTGGATTAGCCTCATTCTGATCATGTGCCCCATCACTTCATGCTCCTTTCTGCTTTGGATGCCTGTACTGATACCCAGCCTTTGTGAGTAGCATGCTGTATGCTTTGTTTGTACATTGAAGCTTTGACATTCCTATTTCTTTGGCTTTGCCAGAAATCTATCAACAAACCTCTTATTTATTTTTTTTTTCCTCAACTGCCATTTTTTCTTCTGTAAAATGATGCCTGTCATGTCTTGAAGCTCAGTAACATAATTCTTTATGTAAACCTGCAAATTCTGCTCAAAATTATTTGAGCTCTGATCCCTTCCTCTGAATGTGCTACTTTCTTTTAATTTGTAGTTATAGTATCTTCTTCATATTCTATCTCAAATTATTTACTTCAGATAGTAGGATTTTTAATATCTAACTTTATTCTCTCTTCTATTTCAAAGTGCTTTAAGCTTTATCATCCCACTTATCACAGGCCTTTCCTTAGACAAGCTTTTTCAGAGACTTTCAGCTACCCACACCACATCTTTTCTTTGAGTTTTTTAGTTCGGTGATTATTATCCCAATGGATGGAGTTTCTGCCTTCTCTTTTTGAATCTGGTAAGTAATCTAACAAAAGTTAGGGAGAATTTGTGTCGCTTGTCAATTTAGGATTTAAATTCTTTCTTCTTTTACCAACAGCCAAGATAATAATTGACTTCCATAGTGAAGATAAGGAGTGTGAGTCATTCAAGCTAAATTGAGGTTCTGGAGGGACCATAGTCTTAAAAGCAGTGAATTTAGTAGGCAAATGTAAACTGTCTTCATGTGATGAAACGTAATACATTCCTGTGAAGTGTGTTTTAAAAAACAAGAAGTGCTAATTAGTCATGCTTTGAACTTAGTATACGAGCTGACTTTTCAACTTTGACCTTGACAATTAGCAGGCAAAATACTATTAATTAAATTATTCTTTTAATTTTTTTTTTAAAAAATTCTTTATATGTTGCCTTGATGAAGAGCATAACATAAACAGTTGTAAAGCTCTTGCTTCCATTTCTAAACATTTACCCCTGGAAGAAATCCTACTGAAAACCCTGGGAGTAAGGGAATAAACCACCTGGCCCATGAGCAAGGAGAGTTGCTACTCTCATTCTTACCATAGCTTTGTCCTGCCTGCTAGCCTGCTTTGCCTATGTCAGGTTCATGATGAAAATAAATTATCCTTTGTCAGTATGTTGTTGGTAGATTAAAATAATTCTTAGTAGATCAGTGAGACACAGGTTTTATCTGCAGAAATCCTGCTGTTTAGACTGTGTGGCATACTGAACATCCAGCTGTTTTTATATTATTTGACTTTTAATAAGCATTTAAAAGCAATGCCCTGAATAACCAATAGAGACTCTTCTAAATAAGGGTATGGTGCTTGACACCTCCAGTCCTGGAATAGTGTTTTTTTTAATGTAGTCTAAAAATTTAATTTCTTCACAATTTACATGCTTTATGGGTCTGGTAGTTTGTTTGGGTTTTTTGTTTGTTTGTTTTCATATATTGGCAATTTAAAACCTTGGATAGCTGCTCCTCTTTATTACAAAACCGACCTCCCAAACAAAAAAACCTCAAGAGGGTTTTAGATTAGTAATCCCCTGATGTTCCAAGCAAAGAACACTGATGCAGGAAAATAATTTAGATCTCCAATAAATGTCTCAGCTTTTCTAATTGCTTTCTTTAGGCCTTTCTGATATAACACAGTCCCTGACTCTTGTGTGAGCTTTTTCCATCTGATGGACTTGCTGACTTTTTTTTCACTAGCACTCAGCTTCTGATAACCCCTCCTATTCATGCCCCAGCTTCCTGTTTCTGATATGTAGAACACGGCAGAACAACTGGCCTAACTAGAGATGAAAAATAGTGAGAGAAATATAAGCTGTAAGAAAGGAGAAGTACAAACACCAATTCAGTATGAGCTTTAGGATGTTAAAATTGCGATTCTTGAGATTCAGTTGTCATGTAAATGAATCTGAGAAATTTTTTTTGTTAATATAAAATTATTTGGGTTGTAAAAGGTTCAATGAATGCATGGGTGTTTCTCATTAGTGGTGGCTGTCACTAAAATGAATATGTTGCTGAGTGTTCAGTTTCTGGGAAACGTGGTTGAAATATGAGCAGCTCTCTCGACGCAGAGCTCAGAGTCAGATGTTTTCAGAGGGGATGTTCCCCATTAAGTAATGACAGAGAACCATACGGAACACATTACAAATCGAAATACTGATTGATGAAGTGCCTGTGGTCAGCTTTCTACAGAAATGAGAATTTTGAACGTATTATCACATCAGCATGGAACTGATCTCACGTACAATCACATTCTGTTTTCTTTTCTTTTTTTGCTTCACAGTCTCACACGTGCTGTTCCAGATCACGTTTATAGCCAGCAGAACCTCAGACCAAAGGAAACAGAGCATCAATTTTGAGCTCTGATGTTTCATTGATTTAGCCCAGTTCACAGAAGCCAAATAAGTCTGAGTTTGTTCACACAGCTGGCAAGCTATAAACTCTTTCTCCCTGTTAACAACCATCTCTTCTCTTTCCCAAGAGCTGGGAGAGGGGACTTAGATTGCTGAAGCATGCCAGTGTTGGGGAAGGGGAAGTGGGGTCACCTGGTAAGGCAGAGTTGGTCCCATGCAGGTTTGAATTTTTCAGACTAAAAACTTTGCTTTGACTTCTCAAAAGTAGATGCTTTCCTTTTCCCACATAGCTCATTTGCAGGGGTTCAGTGAGGAAAATCAACTGGTTCATGCTGACTTCAGGGTAAGATTGCTTGATTTGTTTGCATTCAAGTTACTTATTACTCTAGCTTCAAATTCAGGTTTGTTTCAGATGCAGTGACCTCTTCTTTTTCACACAGAAAACAAACAGGGCTGGTCACACAAAATGTGTATGGATATTCATTGTGTATGCAGATTGCAAGTGAACCTATATCTGAGTCACAGCACATTTAAAGAAAAACATACAGTCAAATGGTAAATTTAGAAACTTAAGTCAAATATCTAGCTTTTTTTTTTTTTTTCCTCCAACAACAATTCTAAAATGGTGCTTCAGTAAAAGCCTGAGCAGGAATGGACTAAGGCACATATTTAGCATAGTGTTATGAACACTTGAGTATTTCTGTTTCTGAGATCTCAGCATGAGATTATTATAGTGCTAAGGCACATGAGGTGTGAGAGCCAAGTCTTGCGTATGCCTTTGCTAATGGAAACTCACTCAAGTGAACAGAGTTGCTTGGTTTACGTTAGCACAGCTGAGGCCACAGGTTGGCCCAGGACCTAAAATTCTGAACATAAGGGGAAGTAAAATCAAATGTCTACTAATGCCTAGAAATGTGAACAGTGGACTGGGCCTAAAACTAAAAATGAGGTAAGAGACATATCAGATGCTCATGTAAGCCCATGTATAAATTTTAGGGTCTAATTTTTCATAATAATTGATTTCAGGCAATCAGGAACTAATTACTCAGAATTGTTAAGAATGCACAATCCTTGGCTGAATGATCTAAGAACTAAATCATTGAGGCTCACACAAAAGTTGTAATAGTCTCCTGGCCTTCTTAAGTACATGTGAGAGTTTTTTTTCTTTTTCAAAGAATTAGCTATGGCAAACTGTTTTCCAGGGATCTGATTTCTGCCCTTCAGACTTCTACAGATGTTCTTGAAAATGCAGAACAAATGTACCTAGCTGATAAGCAATTTTTTCATTTTCATGTTATGTTTATTCATGGCAGAAATCTGTATTGGTATATATGCAAACAATAGTGTGTAAACGCTTCATTAATTCAAAGGATAAACAAAAGTAGAATAAAATTAGGAAACATGTACAAACAGCTGTTCAAGGATAAGAGATTTTAAGCTATCTGTAACTTTCATGATTGTTTCAATGTTCTTCCTCTTTTATTAAACACAATTCAGATATTATACTGATAATCATGATCCATAGTTAGCTGAGATCCTACTACCTTTCAGGTATAGATATTGAAGTCATTAAATAGTAGGAGTCTTTTTGATAGTGATGGTTAGTAATTTAATGGGACTGAAAGACTTTGTGGTAGGAGAAGTGCTGAGGAAGCTGCAACCATCGTTCAGATCACCTTCCTCATGTACAGTCATCTTACTTTACAGGAGGACTCTACCAGTCTTCATGGCTCTTCATACCTGAGCCACGAGCTCTGCTCTCAGAAAAGATAATTGCAATTGTATTTTTGGTACACTCCAGAAATTCAAGTTTGGGCTTATATGGGTCAGGATGAGGAAATGCTCACTGAGCTGGTGGCTGGAATGAGCTTCAGGTTTCATGCTAGCTTCTCATCTCTGTTAGTCTTGGAGGATCAAATGCTTCAGAGTCCTCACTGAAACTGCTCCCCCAGCCCAAGATGAGGAGTAGGAGCAATCCTTATCTGTAGAGGAGAGCAGTTCACATAAGGAGAGGGAAATGCTGATGCATTTTCTCAAATCTTTTGTGAATTTCCCACAGTTTTTGTGAGACATTCCCACAGTTCACTGTTTGGTATGGGAGAGATGCTGAAGACTTTGGTGCCAGAAAGATTAGTACTGAACTGGGTGTTTACTAGCATGGGTACACAACTACATTTCTGGCAGAGTAGCCAGAGGACAGCTTTTGTGACTTCTAGACTCTTTCTACTATGGCATGAAGCAAGGCTGTGGGTCCCTGGCTCTCGAAGATGCTGCAAGCCTGGGCTGAACAGGCTTGTCCTCTTGCAGACTCCTGGCCAGTCATTTGAGCTGCTCCCCTGAGCTGGGGCTAGGACTGATGTGAATGTGTGGTGAGCAAATTCAGAGCTGCAGTCTAATCAGTTATCTGCAGGCTGAGGCTACCTCTTTTCTTTCCACTACTAGGCTCCCTAAAACTGATAGACTATGTCAGTGAAGCTGAGGTTTTCCCATGAATCAGATAAAATAAAGAAATTCCTTTCTCCCTCCACTGAAAGTTTCTAAGCTTCTAAGCTTAAATCAGGGAATTAAGAATCCAGATGTTAGTGAACTTATCTTCTGCAGGACTCTGTTTTTTTCTTGTATACATGAAGATAACGGCACAGTTTTGTCTCAGATAAAAATGCCCAGGCAGCATTGTATGTATTGCTGTAGCTGTTCTTGCCATTTTCCACAAGTATGGGTTGTGGAGAGAGAAAACTTGCCAATATAATCAGCATTATTACAAATTTCTGTTTCTTTTTGTTATTGTATCTTCTGAATGGCTTTGTTAGATTCAGTTCCTTTGAGGAGGATTTAGTTATCTTTTAACTTGCCAATTCTTACCCATTTCATCTGCCTTAAAAATAGTATTTTCAAAATGCTACAGTAACTTCAGATCTCTCTTTCTCAGATGTGATCTGGTGGGCCTGGAAATGCTATTAACCGCCAAAATTGTGGTGAAAATGTTGTAATATAGACATCTAAGACTTCTGAGACTCTTGGTCTCCTATAGAAGATCTGGCACTGGTAAAACCATTTAGGTTACTGGTATGTGTTTTTATTGAAAAACATCCCAGTATGACCACATTTACAGATACAAAGACATCCTATATTATTCCTTCCCTATACTGCTATTTCCTTTCTAGATTGAAATAGATGATACTGCTAAGGATATCAGTATAACTGCATCAATATTAAATGCTGTATTAACTCTACCTGACATCTTGCTGAAAGCTGTGACACAGACTCCTAAGTGCTAGTCTGTCTTGAAGATTTAAAGTCTAATTCCACAAAACTTCTTAGCTCTCTTTTTAGATGGAGGCTTTTTGTCTGGCTCTCTGGAAAGTTTTTACAGTTAGCTTTATGCTGCCAAATCAGATCAGGATTCAGACTTTAGGTAGGACTTTGGCTACTATTCTTTCTGTCTCATAATAGTGATGTGACAAGGATTAGGAACAGTGTGAATGAGGGGTGAAGCTTGAACCTCTAGAGCAGAACTAGCTCTCACCAGAGAGCTAGTGCTTATCCATGCTTATGTTGCACTTCTTTTATAGGGCTTATTTTGAACTTCCTTAGAACTTTTGAGGCAGTCATCTGAGAACTAAACAGCATAGCTGCCTAAAAAGTAAACAAGTGCTTTTAGATGTGGTGGGCAGATCAGATTGGATATGAGTTCTAAGGATATACAAAATTAAATCAGCTTTATTTAGCAACAGAACAGCTACTGCACAGAGGTAGCACCACACGTGACTCATCCCCAGTGTTGCAACATCATTAACAAGAGAGATTGGACACGGTGATGACTGTTCTTGGCCTTGCTAAGAATACCAGTAAGATGTCTAAGAAGTCATGCTGTTCCTCAGCTCACATTTAAGTCATATACAGGAAAACAAATGAAAAAAAAATAAATCAATATTCTGTTGTACTCTACTAAGTCACACTGAGTAGCACCTAAGTATCATAGCTGCTGAATTTCAACAGGCCACCCCAGGACTCCTCATGTCAGAACACAGCAGCTGGATGATCACATCTGGCCATCAGAGAACAACTCTGGTCTACTGATTCCACAGGAAAACTGGTTTGGACTCGAGCTACCCTATGGCTGTCACAGTTGCCGTGTCAGCCAGCTTGCATCATGTTCTGACCTGAAGTCTCTGATTTACTAGAATTATGTAGCATTAATAATTACTTTTTTCAGAGTGTCATGAATTTTCCACCACCTTTTAATTTTCTGGTATGTTGGACACCCACTGTCCCCAAAACCCACCTTCTTTTTCTGACGGGCTCGTGTATGATGCAAAACTCCCTTTGTTAGAAGGGCCAAAAGTTGTTGCAAAATCCATCATGCGTTATACAGTGTTGCTTCTTTCTGTCCCTCTGATTTTGCACTGAGTTGTCCAATTACTGGAAAGCATCAAAGACAAAAGGAGAATATAAGAAAAGGTAGTAGTTCTTTCTCAGGGCCACTCAGCTCCCCAGAGAATCAAAACAAGAGAGCCCTTCAAAGTCCCACAGCAAGAGCATGTTTTTCTGAAAATGCTCTCTCATTCTCTCTTGCTCTCACATACTTTAAAGCATACATCTGACACAAATTAATCTGCAGGGTTTTCAGTCATTTCCCATCCACTGCTGGGGCAGATTAGACTTGCTGATGTTGTTTTGGCCTAACCCTGAAGCAGCATGAAAGGAATGGCCCAGAGAGAGAGCGAGCAAGCATGTTCTCCTTGGCTCTTCTTCCATGTACTCTCTGGCCCGTTCAACAACAACAAAAAAAAAGAGTTCAATTGGCCTGAAAGGCACTGGGAGATTGAAAACCTCTCTATAGTACCTTAAAGAACCAAAATTACTTAATTAATGTGGAGGCCATTGTGTACGGTTACCATATGAATGAGTAAGTGGACTGCCTGAGCTACAGAGCAGGAAAGAGGAGAGGATATCTGAGGTCAGCCTTGTCAGGGTAAAGGAATCCTAAACAATGAGGGCATTGGTTTAAGATTTGAGGAAGAATTTGAAAAAGAGTCCTGAGAGTGAAATTAAATGAAGCATGGGAGAGTATTAGTGGAGATTAGCAGTGCTGTGAAGGAACCCAGAGCAGCCTGCCAATCGCCCGAGTGCAGGCAGCTTTAACTGGCTGCTGCAGACAGGAATTAGGCACTACACTGCTGGAGTTTGACTGAAAAGTATTTTCTTGAGCAAGGCTGAAGTGTTTCTCTTCCACAACCCCTCTCTTTCATTGACTTCTGAAAGTGAACATGCCCCTTTCAGCTGCTGCTTTTTTTTTTTTTTTTTTTTTTTCCCTCCAGTCTGACTTAGGACAGAAGTAGAAAAAATAATCAAGATTTTAAAAGCACTCTGGCACTCTCAGTGCAAGTGTGAGATTCACTTAGTAGCACAAGGTTGTCATCATGAATATACTGCTTCAGCTGAGGAGACGACAAAGCCTAGTGAAACTAAGGAAATTAATGGCCGTGTTTGTAGCTGGAGCTGGTGAAGAAACTGATGAGATGCATTTGCTCACATGTAGAATGAAAAGGAAGGATATTGGTTAAGTGAAAACTAGATTATTTTTTCTGAAATACGAATGTTTAGTGATCTACATGTTTTAGAGTTCTTTGAGGCCATTTCAAGATTTTTCTCTGGAATTTATGAGCTTAGCCATAGTTTTGCAGAAAGCAGTACCTGTGTTAGAACAAACATCTGTAGGGCAAGAACCTGCTGAAGGCAGATATATTTTGGAGGATGCTTGTTACAGTGTTAATTTTCTTGGCTTTGGTTTTGTTTGCTGTCTCTTTGAAACAGTATTCACTTAAGTGTTCTGGAGTTAAAATCCTGACTGCTGGATACCAGTTTCTAGCGCTTACTTTTCCTGCTAGCTATAAACAGCATTGATGTTGATGATGAGAGAAAGTGAATCATATCTCTGAAAATACCATTGTGGTGTGTTAGTTTTACTGGAGACAGTGAGCTAGATATTGAGTAATATTTGCAAAGCTATCCTCAGAATCACAAGATGAGACCTGCCAGAGACTGTAGGAAGTCAGGCATCATATACAGGCCACGTCCTTAAGTTGTAACTAATGATCTTGATTGACCACATGGATTGGTAGCACCTATGAAGCTTGGAGAAGAGTCACTCAGTGCTTTGGTTTTAAATGTTGTTGTATTGTGATACCCAATAGCTGGTTGCATGAAAAACATGTTAGGAATCCATCTTTGGAAAGCTGCATTGTATTGTTCTCTATATCTTCATTCCTCAAGACTGTTTGTAATCTCGTATTTTACAACTCTAAGTCCCAATCCCTGGGTCCTAGCCTTCCAAGGCAGCCCCTGCACGCTCTTGAGATTCCAAGGGAATCCAGATGCCTGAACTGCCTCTGCGGAAGGGACTGAAGTGCCTCAGTTGCCTTGTGAAGAGGTGTACTTAAAACTTTGCTGATTTATGTCCCTTAAACATTTAGGTGCTTCTGGGAAGGGGGTGGGGGTTCTTGGGGATGGGGAGGGTAGAGCCCTGGCTATTAATAATTCTGATAGTTTTCAAGTAACACCAAAACTGGAGTCTGGCTGGTGTTTTGGATTGGAGTGAATTAGTGGAATCCACACAAATGGTGCTTCGTTGCATAAACTGCATTTCAGAAGCAGATTGGATGACATTTTCCAATGTTCCCTCTGCAGCAATTGTTTCATTCCTCTGCAAAAGAACAATTTAAGTAATTAAATTTTCCCTCAGGATAGGAAAAAATTACCCCCCTCCCAGCCCTCTCTTTTTTATTTTCCCCTCTATTAATTTAATTGAAACCAAAATTGTTTGAAATATTAAATACCATTGGAGGCCTCTCATTACTAAGGCTAGAGCTGTGTGGGAAATACTTTTCTAACCTGCAAAACTTTTGTGTTTTCCTAAACATTTCTGTTCTGCTCTGAGATAAAAACAACCCTCTTTAAAGCCAAGAGTACATGTGCTTTTGTTTATGTATGGGTGTTAGCATTATGCGTGGAATGTAAACACACACCCCCCAAGAAAAAAAAAAAGTTTCAACTTCAAAATACTTTTTTTTTTTTCTCCTGACCAAAGAAAAGAAAAAAATGCTGTAAAAAGTTCCATGTTTTTATTCTCTACCTGGAGCTTGAGCAGGCTTGCTAGCAGCTCACTGCCTTTTGGCTGAATGCTTTGCAGGTTAATATGAAGGCCCTGAGAAGTCTGAAATGAGTAGCAGCAACACAGAATGTGGCCCCACAAGTACTCAACCAGGCCACTTTCAAAACATACCTTGCAACCTGACTGAGTAAGAATTACATTCCCTTTGGGAAGCAGTGCTGCTTTGGCAGGCTTGTGACTCACTAGTCACCAGTTCTGTAGTTGTCATGCAGGATTTCATAGGTAGTTTCCAAGCTAGGCCTGACTAACATGTTCCACCTGGTCTAATGGAGTGTGTATAAGCAGATGAAGCTGGACCTTGCAGTGAAGCAGGAGAGGAGATGTGCTTGGGCAGCAGCTGCAAACCCAGCTGAGAGGCAGAACTACCTGTTGTGTCACAGATGAGGCCAATTCCTGACAGCACGTGAATTTGGACACAGCAGAAACAGGTCAGGAAACCCTCCAGAAAAACGCCTGATCAAACCTAATGTGTGTTTCTGCTTTTTTTTTTTTTTTTTTTTTTTTCCCCCCCCAACATTAAAACAAAAATCACACCGTATAAATGGGAAGCAAAGATGAAGCTGTGCATTTGTTGTTTTTTTTGTTTTGTTTTGTTTGTTTGTTTGGTTTGGGTTTTTTTGCTTAACTCTAGAGCTAAAAAAGCTGACAGAGGAGTTGCACACCCTCTAAACTCTCTGTGTTGCTTCTGGTAACAATAAGATATGTGTTGCTCCTCCTAATTCGGAACTGACCATGGAGTTACTCAATATATCCTCCTGCTGTGCAGCACTGATTGCTCAACATATGGGCCTAAATGGAGTTTGCAGCTGAGTGTGGCTTTCTGTTAATGTAATGTATAATCACCAAATTTTGCCAAGTATTCATCTAATCAGCACTGGAGGACATGTTTAGTTAAGAATGCTTTTTCTACTAAATATGTTGCAGTCAACATATTCCTGAACCATAAACTATCCCCATTTCTCCACTCCCATCTAAATAAAATGCAGTAACTTTTTATTGAAAGATTTTTGCGTTACTTCAAACAGAGTTTAACCCTGACAATGCTTCTTAATGAAATCTAATTACAAAAATGTGGTTTCACTCTAAAAGGTTTTTCTCTGTCCTTGCCAGTTCACAGCAATTAGAAATCCTTTGCCTTAGAGCTCACAGAGAAGAACGACTCGCATTACTTGAATTTTCAAGTTGTCTTTTTCATGTGTAAGCCACAAATGTAGTAACTTAATTTGTGATTCATTGAAAGCTAATAGAAATAAAGGCAAGGAGGCTAGTATCTTCATACTTTCTAAGAGTTTGGGAAGTTTTGTTTTGTTTTCTTTTCTTTTAAACCAGAAAAACAGCTGAAGTATCAAGAAAAAATGAGCGATACATGAGATCAAAAACTATGTAGTTCCTTTAAAGGATTCTGAATAACGAATCCATTATTAAGATTCCTTTTAATGGCTGGTGTACCTTCTAATTGGTTAAACTACTCAAGGAAGTATTTCAGTGCAATCATTAGCATAGAAAGCTTGATTGTATATGCCTTTTGATCATTGATGCTATCAGGGGAGAAGTTGGATTTTAATATTCTTGAGAAGGATGAGTAGAGTTCTGACTGCCATCCAGGCTTCTTGGTTGTAACATTATATGTCTAAGATCCTTAAGTTGCACGTAGATATCATCTTATTTCCTCTCATAAAATGTTTTCATAATAAATGCTCTTATTGTACTATTTATTATATGCTATCCAGTGAGCTCTTAGGGAATAAAATAACTTAAAAGTAAGAGAGAGAGAACACATCCTCCTTTTTTGTAGGCTGTATGGACTACATTGTGCCCTGGAGATAACTACTAGCTTTGGGATTTTTAATGAAGTATCTGACTTTCTATGATTCCGTGTGAGTAGTTGTAGAAGCTACATCATCTGCTGTCTGCATTTCATCTGTTCATGTTTGACCTAGGTCAACAAGGTCTACCACAGTAGGGATGAAGAGGATATTTAGGCAAAGAAATGTATCCCCTAGTTTTAGTTTGACAAGTTTACCAGCATGATCTTTTGCTCTGAAAATTGAGAAGGAATCCTTTCAGATGAAGCTTTCCTATTTTATTTCTAGTGCTTTAAGCCTTGAGATACTGTTTTGTTACAGAGTTTTGCTTTTAGTTGTTTTGTATCAGCCCAGAGGTGAGATACATGCCATGAAGAATGTAAAATTAAAAGCTGTCTGCTCTGAGGACATATTGGAAGTACCCAACCATGTCATGGCCTAAATTAATTCTTATTGTAAGCAGGTACCCTAACAGTGCTTCAACCTTGGTGACACCTGGTAGTGGAAATCAAAGGATTAGCATCTTTAACCTGAATTGCTTAGAAAGTATAATCATGTCAAGGATATATAGTTGTACCTTCTATGAACTGAAACCAGTGAGGACATCATACCAAAGAAATCCATTCCAGGTGCACATGTTAAGCTGAACTTTTGATCTAAAGAGAAACTGTATCATTTGTACAGTCCTGCTGCCTTGAAGAGTGGCCAACAGCAAGGCTGATTTTAAAAAGTTTGTCAAAGCTAGCAAAGCTAGCATTCTTTATTAGGGAAGTAGATAGGGGTACTTTAAGTTAATATGATTCAGACTGAACGCACTTGTTACTGATTCAAAACTGTATTGTGTGAATCATTAGCTCACATTGTGCTCATAGGTAGGCTCCATTGCTCAGGCTGACTTTCAAAATGCTGATGGGAACACACCCACTTTAGTAGAGCTGAGTGAATAATGATACAGCAACTAATTTGTCTGATACCTTTTGGTTAGGTTCAGGATATTTGCAAGAAAATTGTTTTGGGGGTTACACTGATGAGCAACTACCAAATCCTGGAAATAAAGACTGAGCTGTCTAGCCGCTCTCTGCCTTCATGTGTGCACACGCAGCTCTGGCACGCAGGCTGGCGGATGCAAACAGAACCTTCAGTTCTGGAAAACCACATCTGCTACTCTTCCCCTCCCCCAAACCCTGCTTTCTGCTGATACTTTTGCCAGTAAAACCCAACCCTGTGAGCATTTGCAGACACCAGTCATAAAAACAGGCCAGGCACAGCAACAGTTAAAGATTAATAAAAAAATATTAAGAGATGCAGAAATTGATCTGGTTTGGGTGCCGCCCTCACTTCTCTCCTGGACCCAGCTGTCCCCTTAGGAGAATTTTGCTGGGATAAAAACAATGTAGTTATCACAACTCTTGATATAGGTTGCTAAATGTTTGATTTAGGCAAAACTTACAAGTTAGATTCCTAATTTCTGCTTACATTGAATTCACAATATCTTTTGGAGAATCCTTGTTAAAAGGCCCATGAATCCTTGGAACCTAATTGCATCAAAAAGTTCAGGCACAGACATTAAGTTCCCAGTCATGGCTGTTGCAAGTTAGGCCATAAAGGAAAAGAAACCTGAGCAGGAAGGGTGCTTCGGAATGAAAGGTGTGATGGCTGCCACCTTGCAGCTATTTAGTCAGAAGTCTTGTTTAACACTGTCCTGAGTTACAGGAATTCTGCATTTAACAGCCTGTTGTCCCCTCTATGTAAGCAGAAAGCTCCCATCAGCAACCATAGGGACCAGAGAGAGTTTCATGAGGTGAGTGGGAGGTTATCCCTAATTTTACACATATTATACTAGCATTTGATTTCAAACCCTTCTGCTCACAAGCACGAATCATTCGATGTGCCGCATGACTCTCTGACTTGTGAATTTATGTGGTGAGAAAGAAATTCCTAGCTTGGGGAAGTGTCTATGCCATTAATCCATGTAAAGTTCTTAGGTTAATCAGAACAAAAGACAATGCTTAACTAGCTGACTTCTCAGGCTCCCAGTTTGTAATGTACAGAAAAATAGATACACATGCTGCACATCTAGCAGAGAGGGATTAAAGTTGTATCTCTAAAGTGCTTTGACAAGTAGCTCTGGACTCAGATGTATCAGCTACCTTTACTATAGAAATAAATAGGATTTTTAATATAGGTTAGAAAATGCTAGAAATCTCTGCTACATCTTGAAAACGTATTGGTGGGACTAAAAGTTATCTTCTGACAATACCAGCTATCCTAAAAGGTTTCTCTCTCACTGTGCAAACCTTGCATGAGAAATATCACAGGTCATGGCTTCCTTCCAAATTCTCCTTTCAGAGCAAAATGTATGTTTACATGTATTTCAACACTGGAAAGCCTCAATTTTGAGAGGGATCCAACCATGATGATTCTGTGATCCATAATTAACACTACCACAAACTAAGTCTGAACAGCTTTCTGTGCAAGGGAACCCAAACACTTTCTTGAGTCTACTCTCAATCCCTGTGCCTAAATTAAGGGTTAACATGAATTTAGTCTGAGATTGAACATGGTTATTTTACCGTCATCTACACATTCCAAATAGAAACAGCTCTCAGTTCCTTTCCTGGGTAGGCTTATATGCAACTTTCCTGTTCATCTATCATTCCTTCCAGAAGTGTAAGAGGAAGAAGTTAAACAGAGCTCTTCAGAATAAACTCTGGGCTTCTACACAGTCTTAAGCATTACAGCTTCAAATTATAAAAATGATTTGCCCTTTTTGGGGCCTGAGCTTAAAGAGCATGTATCTGCTCAGTTATAAAAAAGCAGGCTAGACTGCAGATGTGTTACTTGGAAGAAACATAACAGCGTAAAAAGGTGCAAAGTGTGTCCTGTCCATAAAGTGCATGTCCTTAAGCAGTAGATCTGGCATCTTGAAGGGCAATGTAAATTTTGTGAATTTGATAGGTTTCTTTGTTTAATGAAGGGAAATAATTTAGCCAAATTGCAACATTTCTGCCTGTTAGAGCTGCAGCTGTGACACAAAATTTTCTGCCTAATGGCTGTTTCAGTAGGTGTTGAATGATATTCAATACATTGACTATATTGTATTCTTGTGTCAGTGTAGGATATTTCTATTTTTAAGGAATGATTAGACAGCGGTTACATTCTGTACCATTGTATTTATTACCACTTTAAAACTTTGACCTAACTGAATTTTCACAGTCTCATAGGAATTATCATGGTGATTTACACTGCTTTATATTTTGTAACTAGTAACAGACACTGGTCCCCGTCTCCCTTTTGTGCTCTGAGCACTTGGTATGTGATGCTTTCTTAGCTGGCTAGGTTTTGTGCTGTCCTGAACAAATATTTCTGCAGTTTTCAATCACTGGACTTAACATCGTCCAGTGTAGCACCTGACACTGTTCTGACTTGCAAGGATCATGATCAAGGCTTAGAAGTCCTTGTCTGTTTTTCTCTCAGAGCTTATTAGGCCTTTTTTTGTATTATGGGTCTTGGAAACTAGTTTGGAACCACAAGCTTCTTTTCAGACACTTGAGAGTGGTCCCAGAGATGAGCTGGCACAAGCAATCACACCATGTGATAGAAAATCAGTCCAGAAGGTGCATTTGACAAACTGGTATTTTAAACAATTTTCCTGTTCCATTGTCCAACTGCCTGGTCACATCTGTTTGGCTACATCCTTGTAATCTAATGAAACTGATAGATTGAAAATTTGCAATGAATAATTCAAACCCCTCTGAATTCCTCATTGCTTTGCTATCCCCACAAATTTCCAAATGATTTAAAGAAATAAATTTATCCCGTTTTACTGTTTAGCAGTCCAGATTGACGAATCCTGAGCCGATATGGTTGTGTTTTAAGAGGACAGTAACTGTTGAAAGTACATGATCCTTATTTCATTCTGGAAGAAGAGATTAAATTTGAGACTATGTTTTGAGTTATGACTGAAGTGTAAAAATTAACAGTGAAAGTCGGGAATCTGGTCAACATCACAATTTCTAAAAGGTCTTTATTGGAATCTTTTCAAATAAGTCACTGCTGAAATCAGGCTCATTGCCCTTTTGTTATAGCATTTCAGTATCTTGGAGTGTCATAAGCATAGGTTGACAGTTGCATTTCATTTTGTATTGCATTTCCACATCTAATAAAATCTGCCATTATCTGCATCCCCTAAAAAATATGCAGAAGAATCTCCTGTATCCTTTCCAGTCTGTGTACATACCTACAGATACGCTTCATCACCAAAACCTTTTCTGTTTACATCTTCAAGTTGTACAACACAATGCACAAACAGCTACCCATGGAACACATTCATGGCAGGTTCACTATATGATTAACTTCAACAGTTCCAAATTATGTATTGTACTAATTACATATGAAGAAGCTAATTATATGGCTAGAGTTGCTTGTTGGCACTTGTGTAAGTTCATGAAGCACAGGAATCTCCTCTGTCTATACCACGCTTCTACAGGTATCAAACTGCTGAGGTTTGGTGATGCAGAAGCAACTTTTCCTAGAGTCAAAACAGGTCATTGGACTATACTCGGGACTTTAAGTCATGGCTTTTTTATAACCTGACATAGCTAGGTTTCTGATTCAAGGTTCAGACTTGAGACCTCCCTTTGTTTTCCTGTTAGACCACAGAAGTTGCAAAACACTGGTGGCAAGTATACATGGGAGAACCACATTTTCCATGTAATTTTATTTCAGTCACTGAGATTGTCTTGGTACTACTGCATTTTTTTAGAAGTTTGGGTAGTTTGTGTTACTAAAATAATGGAGTGATATAGCCACAAAGGTGATTAAGGGAGTGGAACATCTCCCTTATGAGGAAAGGCTGAGGGAGCTGGGTCTTTTTAACTTGGAGAAGAGGAGACTGAGGGGCGACCTCATCAAAGTTCACAAATACGTAAAGAGTGAGTGTCAGGAGGACAGAGCCAGGCTTTTTTCAGTGATGTCCAGTGATAGGACAAGGGGCAATGGGTGCAAACTGGAGCATAGGAGGTTCCATGTAAATATCAGAAAAAACTTTTTTACTGTGAGAGTGACAGAGCACTGGAACAGGCTGCCCAGAGAGGTTGTGGAGTCTCCTTTGTGGGAGACATTCAAAACCCACGTGGACACGTTCCTGTGTGATGTGCTCTGGGTGACCCTCCTCTGGCAGGGGGGTTGGACTAGATGATCTTTCAAGGTCCCTTCCAACCCCTAAGATTCTGTGATTCTGTGATATGAGTGGAAAAAAATTTAAGTATTTTCAACAGGATATCTTGATGAAGCTGAAAAAAATTACTTTACTCAACATTTCAAGTGATAATTGTCCCTTTTATTTTCTAGCCAGCACTTGGCCAGGTTACTGTCTGGAATCTGAATATCACAACACTAAAAGTGAGACAGCAAACTTCCACGGGAATGTCCAGATCAAAGTGCAAATGCAAATATATGCCTCTGTGCTGGTCTTGATCTCAACACCACAGAATCTAAGCATCTTTAATTTTCCAAAATTTATCTCAAAGTAAGAAGCATTGCAAAGGGTTTAATTGCACAAAATTGCCTTTTACTGTCATTGCATTCCTGTACTTGGCAAACTTGGAGCATCTACACTTTGCCTCCTGGGGAATGAAACTCTGATATAGCCCTTCCCTCTGTAGAGTTGAGTGGAGGTCTAAAGTAAGGATAATTGCAGTGAGAAATATGTTTTTTCTTCAAAAGAACAGAGGCACCTTTGGTGGAAAAAAGCAGCATAAGTAAAGGTAGTAAGTTGTGAGAGACACATAAAGGAGGAGATCTCTTGTATTTGTTCAGCCTGTGTTCAAGTTAATTTCCCTAAGCAATGGAAGGTGTGTATGCAACATTGGTGTGAGCATGGACTCACTGTCTAGCATGTCTAGTATGCTTAAGCGGTCATCCCTGTGTTCTGGCAACTTGTTTCAGAGACTCCTTTAAAAACTGAGGATCTGGGTCCTCACCCTTATGACCAACAGGAGAAGACAGGGTTGCCTAAATTAAGTTTGAATACATGTGCTAGAATAGGTGCCATCAGTGATCCAAGTGCTTTCTCCTAAAAAAAGCCAGCATCATTGTGTTAGCATTAGAACATCCTTCTGTGATTGAAAACACTTGTCAGGCGGTGCCAGCATGTTGCTGTTTGCATCCAAACAACAATCAAGATCTCACACAGTGATGATTTGTTGTCAGCTATTTTTCCTGCACTAAACAAGTCTGACACTAGCAGCCCACAAGCTAATTAACTCAAGTATCTGGCATGGAAATCTACATTATAGTTATCAGCAGAATATCCACAGATCTGAAATAACCAGCCAATTGGGCTGGTGCTCTGGGAGATGAAGAGTGTCTCCTTGAGGTAGAAAAGAAGAATGATAAATGTTGATAAACAGGATTTCCACTCTCTCCATCCCCCCACCCTCTGCCCCAAATAATTTTTTTTTTTTTTTAAACAAATACTTGAGAGAGAACTAATATTTTTTTTAATTAAAGCAAATCAGGTCCCTTCTGAGCAGACTGGTAAGAGCTATTGGGTCTATATGCATTAAGGAATTTGAGCATTTGGCTCACAGGGTCATATTTACACACCAAAATTAAATACTTACAAGCACTTGTTGGTAGAGAGTAATTTTACTCAACAAGAGGCTCTTGAGAATTTCAGGTCAGCCAGAAATTACGCAGAAGAGAGGGCTGCTGCTGAAAACTTGTGTCTCCACAGTCAGGTGTTTCCCACCAAAGTTGTGGTGCAGTGATCTGTTCCTGTCTATCTTTTCTATGGCAGATATTGGCACAGATTAAGCATTCACAAAGACATTTCTTGCCTTCCTAGCCAGAAGAGTTAGAGGTGAATCATTTTGTTAAAATGGAATTTGTTGTGTAGAAAGGGAACACAATATTCTTTAACTCCTAAGAGAGCATAAGCAGAGGGATAATGATGTCCCAGTCTTATAAGGAACGTACTCTCTTGGAGCACGGGAAGCCTGAATAGCTGTTTAAAACAGTAACGAGCATATCCACAATTACAGTGCCATTGGCTAGATTAAGAATTCTGTCTGGGAGCTTGGATCACTCCTCAGTTTTTAAGGGGGGTGTACACTTCACTCAAAAGCACCATTACATCAAACAACATGCTAAATTGCTGTCAGTTGAACTAGCTATAGTAACCATAATGTAACTGCAGCAGCATTAAAGTCATCACAAGATCTGAGCGTATTTTGCTAAAATCAGTGGTGCAGTGGGCTAGAAGGGAAGAGATTGTCTGCTCTTGAGCTCTTAAACTGCCCTGTGTGGGCTGGTACTGATACCCCCAGAAATTTGGTGCTAAACTCTACATCTTTTGTGGTTGATCCATTGTGGCCAGCCTGATTTTCCTTCAAGGGAAGTTAAATGTAAATAGTTACGTTAAGTTGCACCTTTTGCAAGTCAAAAGTAGACATGTGGTTGGCTTTACCCATTTGTCCTGTCCAGATTCGAAATTATCTCAGCTTTTTGGCCAATTTCAAAGACTAAACAAAGAAGGGAAAAAAAAACAACAACAATCCCAAACGCGAAACAAACCACCATCAACTTGAACTCCTGTTGTCTTGCCACTGTTTAATTGAGGGTTGACATGACAATTTTGTTGTATATCTGTGGCAGTGTTAAATTGCTTTTTTTAAGAAATATCTTTTGCAACAATGTCTATGCTTTTTCTTGTTCACTTTTACACTGAGCTCTAAGGTTTCATGACAGCATTCTTTTGTAGGTTGCTGTTGTGCAAGCTGAGCATTAATCAAGTGAATTTCTGCTTCTGCTGGACCTTCCACAGAATTTTCATTTTCTGTTTTTATTTCTCAAGCATTGCTTTCATCCTGCCCTTGGTCATTTACTATTATTCAGTTAATCCACTCTAGTGGAGTGGCAAATGAGACTGGTACCAAAGGTGTGCCTGCTGCTGCTGCTGATTCCCAGCATTTTTTTAATGTCATAATTGCAGGAGAGGACATTGTGAAAATGAATTTAATCCTTGTAACATAGTATGTCTGCGAGCTACATGGCAAGTGATCGTAACTAAGTCTGCATCAGGTACAGGTCATATCTGGATTAAATTAAAGGAAGTTAATTTGCATGGAGTCTATCACTTGCATGTGTCAAACCTAAAATGATCACATTCAACAAAGCCTGGCATACTTTTCATATTTTTATAGATTATTTTGTTTTGTTTTGTTAGAGGATTACTTATGAAAACAGCAAAAAAAAGAAATGTTCCATGCAACAGTGATTTTAGGAGGTCCCATGGTTCCCATTTGCCCTTGCTTTCTCTCTCTTTTGTACGTCATAGCCTAGATGTGTAAAAATTCCTAACTAGATTTTGCAAATCCATGTATAGTACAGGCAAAACCCTCTCCTATAGATGCAAATGTCCCAAAACGTAGAGGTACAAAGTCCTCTGAAAGAGATACCACCCAATTTCAGACTTGCCACATTTGGTTACTATTTGGGCTAGGTCTATTAAAGCCTCCAGAGAAATGTCTTTAGGAATTGCACATCCTGATTGCAGTGTGGACATAATATGAGTCAGTTATGAGACATCCTGTGTGGATTATGATACTACACAAGGATTCAGATCAGTATGCATATCAGGGTAGGAAGAGAAATCATGCCTTAATGCAAGTCTGTGCCTAGAAACATGTCATGAAGTGTCTTCAACAAGAAGACCCCACCAATATTTTTACAGTTTAAGTTCTCTATTAGGCTGCTGAATGATTTAATAAAGTTTTTTTAAGATGACATAACCATCCTGCAAAGTGCTATGTATTTAATAGCTTAACACTAAGGAAGGCAAGATGAGGGCATGTCAGTAAAGAAGAGCTACCCATTTTGTTTTGGTATCAAGTTGATTCATCTCACTAAGTTTATTCTGGTACTTTGCTGAAAGCATAATTTTACCAGATTCCCCTCAATTTCAAGAAAAAGTTATTTTATGCTGTGTTTTTAATTTCATCCAGAGAGGAAAACAGAATCAGTTAGAGCAAGGATGAAGCAGCACAACTCTCCCTTTAAGCTGTGATTATCATTGTACTCATTGTGTGTCATTGTACATATATGAGTACTGCATTATGGTAATTCCCAGAGTTAAGAGATCAGGATCCAACATATGTTGACATCTTTTAAATCTCTACACACAGGTTTCTGCAAATGCAGGACTCAAGCTAGATGAGCTGAGTCAATTAGTTTATTAATTAAAAAAAAACAAAGCAAACACTAATTCAAGAGTTCCTATACTCTGCAGTTACAGCACAGGGACAAACTGAAACACCCCTGTCTTGCTAACTTGTGTGTAGTGCTTATAAATGTTTTAACCACAGCTCTTCAAAAGGAGCAGTATGCATAGTTCTCTATGTTAACTGCTCCTCAGGGGAAAATGACTGTGCTGAGCACAAGCAGTGGTGGTATGACCCAAGGAATGAGATGTGTGGCAGTTTCGGCACCAGCTTTGCACACAGGGAAGTCAGTGGGCGTGCAAGCAGTTTAAATATAGGAAAAGTCTAATTTCCAGTAATCATGTGATTACATGCAATTATTTAATATAGCTCGGAAATTAGAAATTAAAAATTTATCATGTTCAGGCTCTGATATGTAACGTTGGCATAAGGATGTACTTTTGGCAGAAGTTACACTGTAAACACATAGTAAATGGAAAACCACTGCCTTAAGGAGCTATCAGTCTTGAGTTTATTACAAGATGCAATTAGAGAAGGAAACAAACGGATAGGAGCTCAAACAGAGAAGGATGTGGGACGAACAGCACAAGCATCTTTTTCATAGACACACTGTGTATGTAATGTCACAGTGAGCAAAGTGGCCCTAGGAGCCTCCTGCTTCATGTTGTGGCTTATTTGGGCACAACTCCCATGGGCTTCAGAAAGAGTTTTTCTTAAACAGAACCAAGGAGAAGATTTATGGTCTCCTTCTTTGGAGATATTCAAGACCCGCCTGGATGCAGTCCTGAGTTATGTGCTCTAGGGGATCCTGTTTTAGCAGGGAGTAGGACTAGATGATCTCTAGACATTCTTTCCAACTCTGACAATTCCCTGATTCCGTGATTCTGTGAAATCAGATCTTGTCAAAAAATGGTGATCAAATACGTACAAATGAATCAATGTGCTTCCCACTCTGCTGGCTTAGTGTCACAAAGAAAAACAAAGCTTGGGAGGAACAAAAAAGCAGCTTTTTGTAATTATGGATCCTTTTGAGTTAGTCTGAGCCTCCCCTTTCCTTCCTTTACCTTCCGCTTCTCCTCCCAAAATAATAACACATTTTGCCAGTAATTTTGAGGAAGTCTCAGTGGGCCAGATGGAATTCAGAGAGGGATCTAACAGAGTTTCATTTAATTCTTCTTTCTCCTGCTTTCCCCCCCTCCCTCAATTTTCTACTTGGTTTTTTTCTTTCTTTGGCTTATTGCATGACATGGAGGTGGTGAGGCAAAAATAGAAGTTAATGGTACTACCACTGTTTGTTTCTATTAGCGTTTACATGTGAAACGAAGGCATTTTGGAAGAGAACCAGACTGGCCAGTAAAACCTTTCACCCTCATAAACTGTACATTTGGTTTGACTTTGGCTTAGATCCCAGAACTTGTCACAAGCTTTATTATAAAGCTGTAGTTCAGCTAGAGTTTTGTTAGCTTTATTACAAGAGCTCCCCTCCTCCTTCTTAAAAAAAAAAAAAAAAAAAAAAAAAAAAAAAAAAAAAAAAAAAGCAAGCAAGAAAAGCTTTTATTAATTTCAAACACTTTTCTAATTCTGGAGAAAATATACTAGAAAATGCAATTAGCCCGATAACTGGTCATCATCAAGCATCAGAAAATAAATGAAGTTTATCTAAAATTTACAAAAATTATACATCACCTTCTTAAAATAGTCCAAGAGTGACTAACTATATAAACAATAAGGCAGCCACCAACACTCAAGCATGTTACAACTTCTGAGAAAGCACAGACCTAACAGTGCCGTAGAGGAGTCTGCAGCTCTGCTGGTGAATGATCCAGACATCTGGAGGGAAGATGCATTCTGCACTTCAAGAGAAGATTTTTATTTTTTTTTAAATACAATTTCCCAAAGTGGTAAATTAGCTCTGCATGAATTCACTCAGGGAATATATAAGGAAAAAAAAAAAAAAAAAAGAGGAGGAAAAGGAATGTGTTACACAATACACAATTATAAAACTACTGGTCTCATCCTGCTTTCATGCATCCTGTGTCTCTCGTGCACAGAACCCCCTTGGTTCCAGACCAAGTACACGTGAGAGCTGTACAGGATTTACACAGTGGTAATGGCATTTGAGGGGACTGCTTCATACATAACCATTCATGAATTTTTAAAGCCTGTTACTGCAGTTTAAACACTTACTGAGAGGATATGTAGAACTCCACTGGATGATCAGTTAGTTCATAGCACTCAGATGGAATTTGAAACACAGTCTTTCAGCTAAGGGACTAGTTTGAGACATGGAAGATGTAAGTTTGACTCTTGTTCCTGTCAGTCAGTTCCCATGTGATCCTTAAGTAAGGGACTTACACTACCTTTATTTGAATTCCCTGTTACAGAAGCAGTGACCAAAATTCTTAACTGAGTCTAGTTTAGACTCAGTCTAAAAAGTTTAGATTGATTTTCTAGTGTAGAATTTTTTACTCTTTTAAAACTTCTTGGGTCAGGAACTGTTAATTGGCTATGAGGCCTGGTTTTTGATTGGAATTTATAGAAACCAGATTTTAAATACCATTTGACTCTTCAAAAATACAAACAGAGGCATCAACTAATTTTTTTGCAATACTTTGGTGTCTAATTCCAACAGAAATAATTACAACCCTGCACTTTCCAATGTAGCACCACACTGATGGTGATGCCTTATTCTCCAGATGGAAAATAAAAATTTACAAAATCTTAACATTCCCTAAGAAACTGTTGAATTGAGTTCTATGTCTTCTTCAGTAGATGCTACCCAGGGCTGTCTGGAACCAGGGTACCCAGGGAGCAGGTCTTCTTGAAAATCTTTCTTCTCATGGAAAATATTTAGTGTTTGGATATGAGCAATAATTTTCGAGGGGGAAGGAAATGCATGTTCTTAGTACTGCTCTTGGAAAGCAAGCACATTTGGCTCACCAGAGATTAAGCCTGGCTCCCATGCCAAGGCCATGGTTGGTAATGGCTGCAGGCTGCCATGGTACTGTCTGAATATTCCCTGTAGAGCTGAGTTGAAAGCAATGTCTTGCTGGGACCAAAGATGTGCCTAGTAGACTCGTTGTCATCAGTGGTGAGTAAATCACTGCCAGAACTTGTCCTCCACTCCTTCCTGGAAAAGAACATTGTCTGGTGGTGCTTTGCTGTGGGCTGTCTGACAGAAAGTTAGCCATGCTGCTATACCAGTGCATTAGTGATATCCAGTGGCAACCTATTGAAGTTATTTATCAGATGAAGTTTATATGCAACTGTTCATCAGCTTTAGTCAAGTAGGAAAATCAACTAGGTAAGAAGTGCCATGTAACACGTTGCTACTGAATTTCAGTTCACAAGCAACGGATGCAACTCTCAAGAAATCTTTGGTAAATGCTGATTTTCAAATTTTAATCTGATCATTTTTAAACTATGCTTGAATGTTTGCTTGAATTACAAGTAAAGAATGTAAAAATAAAATTACTAAAGATTTGCATCCCTCAATAAAAAGCAAATGCAGGATAAAACTAAGGGCCCACTGATTTGTTTTGTGAAGTGTTGAGGATGAGATTGTTTTAATAGTCAGCAGGAGTCAGAGCCTTGATACCTCTAAAAAATCTCTCTCTGGGCTCTACATTCTTACTGCTTTCTTTGAGGGGGAGGGAGGTTTGAAGGTCACAGTATTGGGCCATTTGCATAACCAGAACCAGATGATTAATTACTTTTTTAGGGATTTTGTTCCTCTAAAAAATTTATTCAAAAAAAGCATGAGGACACATAAAGTCTGTGGTTGAAAGAAAATTATATTAAGATTACAGAAACATTGCACGTCACAGTTCTATGGGAAGTGGCTTTTCATTGTTCAGCGTAAGAAAAAGAAATAATAACAAATCAGGCTACACAGCTGGAGCTTGTGCTGTGTAATAAGCTCCAAATAAAGGACTTTTACAACAAAACTTTAAATATTGCACCCAAGCTGAAAGTACATATTTTGGAAAGTCTCAGACTGAAAAAACATCAGCTAGCAAAATTCACATTGAAACTATATTAACTGTCATTTTAGCTTAAGAAAAACCCTCCCACTCCATTCTTTCATGCTCCCCCCTGAAAAAAAATTTGGAACTCATCACTGGAAATATCACCTCAAAAATCTTTTTCTGGTTGCTATTATTTAAACCAGAGACGTATGTACTCATTTGAGCAAAATAAGAATGAATCTAATTTTTTTCTTAAATCAGAAACAGACCCAGATGAGGATTTCAAAATTATGAGAACACATTTTTATTTAGATTTCTGTGCATTTAAGTGGTATGTTCTAGGGAAAATGCTGATTATTGTCAAATGTTGAAGACTAGGTTGCAAAGCCCATTGAAACCGCTGGGAAAACTGCAAACAATGTTTATGTGCTTTGAGTCAGGCCCTTTCTGGAACAGTCCCTGAACATAACACATGTGATGGGATAAAGCATATCTTATTATGCTGCTGCAAAGGCTGTATTTATCATGGCAAACCGACAGGTTTGACCACCGTCACACAGTCTGTTTCCTTCTTTGCACTTTGTTCGGCCCAGTTTTGGCCTAGACTGACCAGCTTCTCCCAGTCAATGACCAAACACTGTTTGTGCAACTATTGCAGACCTGAGGCTGTTCCCAAAAGGTAGCCTGGATGTGGTAACCAGATTCAGGTACAATGAGGAGGGCTTATTGTTGGTTGTGTGAGTCCAGACCATGCTAATGCCATTCATTCTCAGAGCTGGAGAGTGGTTCTAGACGTATTAATAGTCCAAAAGCATAGCAGAAGGGAGTCTTCTGTCAACTCTTAGCCAAAAGTAACTTTTTTTCCAATGAAATGTCTCTGTTTTCATCTGGGTTTTCCAGAACACTATTTTTGTAATTTCTCATTTCCCCTCTCATTTCCCCTAACCTTGTTCAGCATGTGACTTAGTCACAGCAGCAAATGGGTATGGGAAGAGCTAAACATTGCTACAATGGACAGAGTTATAAGGAGTTCATGCTGTCTTCTGCAGGTCCTCTTCTGTGTGTGTAAAATCCCATACATGAGAATGTTTTCAGGAGCCAGCCACAGAGAGCCTGTATGAGGAAACACAAAGGGGCTGGTGCCATACCAAACTTGGCCAACCTTGGTTGAACACTGCTTTGTAGCCGACCGTCCAGGCTGGGAGAGAAGGGCCAAGCAGCAGTGCCATGTCCTCCAGGCCAAGCCACTCTGCAACTCCCTTAGGAGAAAGCAAATCCTCAGGTACTTTTCTTCTGGCCTGCTTTCTGGTGGAGCTGGTTGAGCCCACTGCTTCTAAAAACCCCATTCTTCCTGAATGCCACTGAATGGGCTTTTTACAAGGTAAGGTTTGACCTAAGGCTTTTGATATTCTGAAAGGAACCCCTTTTACAATAAGTGGCATTACATTAAAAGGACAATTCCATTTCTCACTGGAGTGAGATCAGAGTGGAGGTTTCTGCAATTTTTCTGTCTGCTCTAGCTTTGATACAACACAATCCCCCTGATGTTTCTGGTGCTGATAAATAAATGTATTTATCTGTTGTGCTTTTACATTCTTGGTACTAACTGAGGAAGTGGAACAATAACATGCTCTTGTCAATACAAGCACTGCCCTGGGAATGGACTAATTAACATAAAACTCAGCCCTGCAGGGACATTTCCAGGTTCTTTTTTTTGCTGCCTCAGCAAACTATAGGGTTTGGGCTGTTAACTACTTTCAGATGCTCTGTGTCTTTCAAGAGAGAAATAAAGAACATCCACATTGCTTTAGGCAAGTTAATGATTGTACATAACACTTACCTTTTTTACCATATGCTTCACAGCAGATTAAAATCCTGAAGGAGCTGAGGATTATATACCACATATAGTCCTTTGGCAGAAAAACACATATTCTGAACTAAAAGTGAATGGCTGAATGTGACATTTAAATTCATTGTTTTTCCAAAACGGCATATTGAGGATGCTTGATTTTACTCAAAATAATCCCAAAGTAGAGGTTGTTTAGGTGCTTTGATTTCTCAGGGTCTCTTAAGGTTATGACAAGCAGTTCACAGTGGCTTCTGAGAAAACCAGAGACACTTGCATCACCACTTCTGTAAAAATTAGAAAGAAATCTGGGCTAACTTGGCAAAGAAGAAATTAGCCTAAAATTATGAGAAACTCAGAATTCTTAGGTTTTGTGTGTGAACATATGTGTTTATTAATTACTTTTCATTCACATTATTTTTCTTGGACCACAAAACAAATGTCTCTTGTCTACAGGAAAAGAGAGAAAAGAGAGAAATTCAAATTAAATGAAATTTGAATCTCACAGGTAAATAAAATCACCTTGGTTTTATTTATTTTCTCTAGATCTGGATGCTATAACAAATTTCTCTCCTCTTTGTATTGTTTGTCTGTTATTATTAATTATTATCATTACTCTGTTATTAATGGACATGTCTGCCCATTGCTGCTACTTATGAATTAACATTCTGTGATTCATAGAAATAATCTGTTGAAAGTAACAATAGAATAATTTTCTATGAGAGGGCTGGAAACTGCTAAGTCCTTAAGTGCTACAGCTAAAAGGACTAAGAAGTTACATTTGAGTGAGCACAAGTCCATTCTAAGTGTTTTGTAAGAGCAAAAAAAGCACATGTGCAAAGTGCAAGCTTGAGAAAGCCAACACCATGGTACATGCGGGTACATGCAATATTTATAGTTCTGTTTTGTACACACTTTTGCTTGTTAGTGCATGAATACATTTACTTTGTGAGTGTTCTTCAGGTATGATTGTCAGAAGACCATGCGTGTATATGTAACTGTGCACGCCTATCAGCATAAGTTCTTAAGGTTGCCCAAAACTATCTGATTGTGGTGTATAACCTTCAAAACTTAACCCATCTGAAATAAAATTTTACATGATGTATGTCTGCCTACACTTCTCTTGCTGCAAATTTCAAACATAATTCCGTGTTTGCTAAAAAAGGAAGAAAAAACCTAAGAAAACACATATTGTTTCACTCTTAATCAGACATCCTGGAAAGGTTTAATTTGTGTCACTGTGGCTTTTAGGTTTCAGAATAGCAAACTGGATTGTGGGGAACTTTGAACTGAACTAGGAGAAATTTAAAAGAATCAGCAAGGTGGGGGAAAGTGAAATCTGGTGTGAGCCAGCAGGTAACCAGGACTACATAGGCAAAGTGACTCCTAAGAAAAGAGATTTATTGTGAGACATTGGTGACCATGGGATGAGGAGTCGGAGGCAGGGAAAAGGAAAGAGGGCTACAGAAGTATATCAATGAGGATGAGACAGCAAGTCTTGGGGTGATCAGAAAAAAATAATAATAAAAAAATCACGGCCTTTGTGCCCCTCTAGCATTTGGAATAGCACCAATTGTCTGCAAAAGTCACTAACAATAATTTCCTCTTATCCCCATCCACAGGAGCACTGGTGATTTACTATTGCCATCATCTACTATGACAACTGGTGTGCTAGTCACAGAGATCTGTGTGATGGTTTCAATGTTTCCAGCACTGCTGATTTTGGAAGTCAACAAATGCAAAGATACCAAAAATGCACTGATGAAATCTTAGTATTATTCTTTATTGCCATTTGATACCGCCCTCATGATAAGTTTAACGACTTCTCATCAGTTTACTCTGCCTTTACTCTCTTGAAAAACTTATGGAAAGCTAAGCATAGGCATTATTTAACTTTTCCCTGGAGATTCTCCCCTGCATACAGCAACAGTGGCTGTCTGTCACATATCTACAGGATACTAAAACAGAGGGAATGCTGCATTTTTGCCTTTATTGTCAGAAAGTGTCAAAAGTATTAATAGCATAAATTTTGCCAGCTAGCTGAAATTCTCACACTGCAATCTTGTGCATCAGCATTTTTTTTTACCACAGATGGTCATTTATGTAACACTGTTGGAAACTGTGGCCGTGTCCCACAGTAACAGGAAAATGGGATACATCTGCACTGTGTGGGGAAAAATACAAATGAACTAGAAGCTATGCAAACATTTAAATTACAGGGAAACGGGACTGCGATAAGCCCTGGACGGCATGAGCAGGAAGAGAGTGTCAGCCTCACCCATGCCCTGAAAAAATGGTCACATTTATGGGCTACTCTATTGTACTGAGTGGAAGTTTGTTTATGTGGGACCTTCCTTCCCTCAGGACTTCCTCTGAAAGGAAATGTCGTAACTATTCAGTAGGGGTCAATTGTTATGCATTCAAAACTCAAACATAAAATAGTATCCCTGAATGCAACAAAGTGGAATAACATTTCTCCATTTACATATTTAGAAACATTTACAACAGTTATTCTTGCTCACCAGTACTTTCAGAGAGCTGAGAAAAATCAAACAGGTTTTGAGTAGCTAGAATCATATTGTTTTACAGGTATCCCTGACACCAGTCAGTACTTGATGACTCCCACAACTCTTGTCAGCTCCGCTACTGCTCTATGGGAATATATTTTAATGGAAGAAAGCTAAAAGGTCTCCAGCTGTAAAACTGGAGTTGTGTTTTTACAAGAATATTTGGCTAAGACTGGTCCATGTTTTGAACGAAAGTGCTCTGCATTTGAATGTAGGCACAAATGAAAATGTTTGTTCCCCACTCACAGGAGGCAGTAAACTTTTCTCTTTCAGGTGAGTAGCCTTTGTTTCCAGTTATGTATTGGCTCCCACTTTTATATTCATTTTGCGTTAGGCTGTAGGATACCTGGAAACAAAGGAATGTGGGGAACTGGCCAGGGTCCATGAAGTCTCCAGCATATGTTGGTATCCAGAAGAGGCACAACAGTCATGACCAGTGCTGAAGTCTCTTGACAGCCTGTCTTTTGAAGTTTCAATGTCTATGGAATCTTCTTCCCTACTGCACAGTTTATGCTAAACAAAAATTGCCTGTCCTTTCTCAGACAAATTTTTCTGAGGGTGTGGTAAAACAATCAAGACAGCAAGATACCATTTAACCTTTCCAGAGGAATATTTAAGAATTCTCCTCCAAGGACGATATATGAAATAAAGCACAACACAAAGTTACAAACTGGCATGAAGCTGATTAAAGCTCTGTCAGATAAGGCAGCATAGTCTAGAAGCTGTTTTTTTTCCCAGCAGAGGCCTGGTCCAACATGTTTAAGCCAAGTCCTCCCTTCTTCCTCCCTTTCTCTGCCTCTCACCCTCCCTCGCACTCACACAGGCAGGGATTACCCAGTTTTTCAGCCTCACTGTGGAGGCGTAAATGAAGGGGCTTTCGTTTTGCACATGTAGCCACAACCTTCCTGCCAGGCCGTGCAGTCCCTGCAGCCCCGGCTCCGGGCCGTGGCCGGGCCACCAGCCCCTTGCATCACATCTGAAGGAATGTCGCCTGTGAGGCAGAAATTCCCACCATGAGAATCGCGCCTCTGTGTTGCACAACAAAGGCCACCGCATTGTCTCCCAGCTAAGCGGGGTTTAAAATGCGCATATGTTGCCAGGGCTATTGCATACGAGGGTCCACTTAGGAAGCAGTGGTTTTTCCCGGCTGCTGACTGCTCTGAATCCCCCCATATTAGCACATTAGCACACATGCGGGGGCTTCTTATCAGATTAGCTACAGTTGTCACAGATTAGTTCACCCTGTGAAGGAGCCGCAAAGGTACCTTTGACCATTCATTCAAAGAGCCAGAAAGGGTTTTTTTTTTTTTCTTGTCTTCAACCATCCGAGTGCAGAGCAAATTAAAGGGAAAGTCTCATTCTCTCTCTCTCTCTCTCTCTCTCATTCTCTCTCATTCTCTCTCTCTCTTCTCTCTCCCCCCCCACTCCCCCCCAGTTCCCCTCCCCCCCCCTCTCATTTTGGTAACAAGATAACTAAATGATAGGTAATAGGATGAACTCCACAGCCAGCCATTGATGGATACCTAATGTTAATCTAGAAAGTATGTATTTAACCCTTATAAAACATGTATGCGTTTTCTTTCTTCTCCAATGGCAAGTGTCTTTCAAGCAATGACCTTTCTGAAGCTCAATTTTGCTTTTTTAATGTTTTGCTTCTCCTTCTCCCCTCCCCCTTTTTTTTAATTACCGATAATTTATGATGTGGTTCAGTGATCACTATTCTGCAGATGGGGGCTAGGGGAGAGGAAAAGACTTGCTAGTAGCTCATTACATTATTTATTTAGCCCATCTTGCTCCTTAAAAGGTTGTGATAGCTGGTAAAATAAACAATGTCTTAAAATACCTTCTGCATGACTTGCAATCTACACAGACATTGAGCCTAGAGAAGACATAACACCTTGGAAGTGTAGTGACAGCAGCGATTTCAACAGTCATCTCTGAATGAACTTGAGGGTAGAGAGGCTGAGAAAGTTACAAAAACATAGCTGAAATTGCTGGTTAGCATTCACACCTTTAGCACAAAAAAAAAAAAAAAATAAAAAAAGGAAGGAAACTGTGGTGAGGAAGGAATGCAGTAATTCCTTACACCCCAGTCCTTTCTACGGGAGGCGTTCTACATCCTCGCTGCCAGGTGTAGCATTACTATGCTCAGTTTGAACTTGCCCCATGAGCCAGGGAAAGAAGAGTTAGAGGGCAGTTTTGGTGCCTTTAATGCCCTCTGCAGATCAGCTGTGCAAGCCCAAAAAGGCTGCATCAGGACTGGTGCTTCTTTTGGTATGCAGGTGAGATTTGGGAGCAGACCTGCAGTCTCCATTCAGTGGGGTCTGGTGCAGATTATTTTCTCTAGGAAGTGAAGAAGAAATACAAACCTGAAACAGGACTTCCCCCCGCCCCCCCCCCGAGTGCAAGTAACTAAACTGCTTTGTCATTAGTAGGTCTTTAACTGGTAACCCCTCATTCAGTTTTTCTAAAAAATACTAGAGCACATCTCAGTGATACTGCTTATCAGTCTGTTTCTCGGCACAGGCTTAAGCCCTGGTTACTTCAATGTGCTCGGTTTGTAAACAGTAGAAAGTACAATAGATCATTTGTAAGGTCGCTAGCTCGTTAACAGAGGCTGGAGTTGTGGTGCTTCTCAGCAAACAGCCAGACTATGGGTTCTCAAGTGCATGTAATCATGCTCTTCTAAGACTAAAACTTTAGGATCAGAGGGTGGACTTATTGGTCCTGGAATACTGTCTGACAGTGAAACCCTAAAGTACTCCAGCTCTGTCTTACTTTGTAGGTTCTGTGGAAATGCAAGAATATTTCTACCATAGTAATTTTTTTAATATATTGTATTCAAATCATAGCACCACATCTGTAAGAGTTGGCTGTGAAGGATGTGGTAAAAAGCTTACATCACTGGTGGTGCTTCCCTGCTGTAAGTATTAAACAATTTTAATTTATGATCAAGATAGACAGGCAATAGCAGTAACAGTAAAGCTGGGTGTACATGGAAGAAATCCCGCAGTTGCACCTTGCTTTTGCTTTAAGTGGTTGCATCTTAACAGTTGATGGAAACAGTCCCCATGCTATGAAGTCGCCAGAAGAGTTCATTGTGACATCTGTTTCTTCTTTTGTCAGATAGGATGGTAAAACCTTATATTATTAATTTCCTGTGTTGTTTTCAGATTAAAAAGTTTTTTATCATAAGTGTTTATATTTTTATATTTTCACAGGCACCTAGCTTAGTAGGGTAACTTAAAGAAATCTGTTTTGTTATATGTGTATATATATGTATATGTGTATATATGGTGTTAACTGATTTGTTCCAGTCTTGCATTTCTCTTTGAAAGGGTGTGTTATGAAAAGTAGCAGTGAAAGTAGAATGGTAGTTCTTTAATTGGTTGTTTTGCTATCAATCTATAACTTTTTTTTCTGTGTTTCTGTGAATATTAGTTTCTCAATCCTCCACTGACACCTTTCATATGCCTCCACTGTAAGTCTATGTAGCTAATTCACTGACTTCAGTCGTTAGTCTGAGTTGAGCAAACCTGTTTTGTTGATGATCTTTCTTTGTTCCAAAGCAAGAAAATAGCTGCAGAGGCTAAAGGCCTAAATTCACAGTAATTACATCTCTTTTTCTTTGTTATATAAGCACACAGGAGTCCGGGTCAGAGTATGAATCTTCTGATTCCATTAGGTATTGTTACTACATTTTCCCAAGTGTCACCTGTCTTGCCAGTATGAGTGAAGAGTCCCATTTCAAGTCCCTGTTGAATGGGAAAGTGCTGATTTTCACACAGTTTTCATCACTTAATGAAGTTGAGTGTTGTCTGCAGCAACACATTTTGGTACTGAGGATGTAAATTAGAGTATTTTCCAGAACCCCAGTTCAAACCCAAACACTAATTTTCCATGCCCTCAAAGCAAAATTTATCCTTGGTCTACTAAATGTCTGATTTTTATCTAAATGACAAACAGTCTGTTTTGCTTGCCTTGGGCAAAAGAGACTAAAATTGAGACCTGTGGCATTTTATGCTTTGATTGATGTAGCTGAGTCCCTGGCAGCTAACCACACATCTCATTTCTCTTATGACATTATGGCTTTCTCCTTTCACAATCCTAAGCAGTGTGGCAGCCCGATCTTTGAGCTAGCAACGCAGTCATGACGTATAGCATGTGCGGTCAGAAAATGGTGGGGAGGCCGTCCCATTGAGAAGGGAGGTGGAGAGGTCCTGCCTACCGTGATCCATGTGTGGAGAAAAGAGCAAGGCTGAACAGCATGCTCCCACAGGAGCTGAGCATCACTGCCTTCCCTCCCCTGGCCCTGTCACCTACCCACTTGCTTTTGTCACCTCAAGCGGTGGCAGTCTGGCACACTGGGAGAGAAGCAACCTGAAATGTCTGTATGACACACAACTTTGACTCTTCTTTAGTTCCTTGATACAGCTCACAGAAGAAACTTTTTGGCTTTGGTCATTTTGTCACCTAGTCAAAAGCAACACACAATTCTATTTGAGATATCTGTGAACTTTAAAAACCTAATTCATATAAAAATATCAAGACCACGTTGTTGAATTTTTGAGTTGCCTTTCCTTGTTTCAACAAGGACCTCCTTATTTCAGCACACTGGATTAAACTTGGGCTTCATCAAGCATGAATAGTAAATCAATTATTTTAAATACAGGGGAGCTGCTTCACTTATAGCAAGTCTTTCCCATGCTGATGAACTCCTGCAAGCTCCATGGCTGCTGACCTGGTCGGGGAAGCCTTGTTCCCATTGATAACATTACTTATTGTGAGAATACTGGCTGTGCAAAGCCTGAAGCTTGGTGTGCAGATTTGCATTCCAATACGTGGAGTGCTCTGTAAGGGTGAACAAGGCTGGTATGCTGGCTCTCAAAGCACAATGGGAATTATGGATATGTGTCTCTGGGCCAACAATTATTTCCATGTGCTTGCTAAATGAGTGCAGGGAGAGAAGACTTTCCTCTTGTTTAGTCTCTGTCACTGCTTTTGGTGCTGTACTGCATTTTAATACAAACCTCCACCCCCACCACTACCTCAGCTCAGCCCTGTCAGATGTTTGCCTGGCTTTCATTAAAACACTAGTGCATGAATAGCTGTAAGTTTACAGGTTTGGAGGGCATCTTTGCTGAAGCTGAAATCTTTGGTAAATAACTTGATGCTCTTTTTGGAAGTGTTAAAAATAATGAAGCACCTAATGAATGAGTACCTGAACAACGGAGCTAGTCAAACTACTCCCACTATTATTTTTTTGCTAGTAGAAATAAATAAATAGTAAATGTTTGGTTTTTTTTTTTTGGTGTGTGTGTTTGTTTGGGTTTTTTTAACCACTATGTATTGTTGGCAGCTCCCTATCATTTGTGTGTAGGTTCTCAGGGATAAAGAATATCATACTGGAGTACAGTGCCCTGTCTAGTCATCAAAAGCCACAGGTCTGTAGGTAGACATAGGTTTTCCTTCTGTTAGAATAGGCTGGGCTACAAAAATAACAGTATCAGAGCAACAGCTGGCTTAGCCACATAGTGCTCTGCTATATAGTCTGGACTTCTTGTTTTCATTTCACTTTCTTTTGTTTTAGAGACAAAAAAGGAAGCCCTTGGGGGGAAAGACTTAGTTTATTGCTTGACCAAAGTTAGCTGACTCCAACATCAGCAGCCTTTATGAACTGGAGCTTTAACATTTCTTCCTCGGAATGTAGTGTTGACACTGGCATCTTTGTTCAGACACAGAACCAGTATCAAAGAGGCCCTGGTGCAGGACAGCAGGCTTTCTCCCACTGCTTTTGCCATCATCACCCCTACTATAATTTGAAATCTGTGGCCTGTATCAGGCCACATGGTAGCAACAAGTATTTGCCATCGTGAGCTCTGCTAGAATTTGAATTCTGTGGCCTGTATCACGGACTGATGGAGCTACCATAAGGATGGGAAAGGGGAAGAGCTGGACTGTGCAATGGCAGCTCCTCTGCCAAGTAACAAGTACTGCTACTTATCCCACTCCTGCTATACTGACCTGTCCTAGCTGAGGACAGACTAGTCACTGAGCCAGCTACACCAGCTGTCTAATTTCTGTGCACTGTTCTTATGGAAAAGAAACAGTGGTCTCCAGATCAGCCGTATTGATATGTGAAGAAAGATAAAGCTGTAGGGAAGAAAATACTCCCTGTATATATAGAGTGACTTAAAAATTATTGCAGTAAAGGACACCTTTTAGTTAATAGGACTGCCCTCAAATTAGACTGTATTGCTCTTGCTCAAAGGGCTGATTTGATTCTATTTGCTTCAGTCCTTTGATGGAAGATCATATAAAAGAAGAATGAAATGAAGAATAACACTAGAAATTTTATCCAAGGTGCTTGTAATACTGTAAGTTGTTGATGGATGACTAAACATTTTTGAGACTTCATACCATTGTTCAGCTCAGCAGAGTGTGATACACTGTCTTCTTTCTTTTGCTTTTTATGCTGAGTTTTATGAACAGCTATCTGAGTTCCTGAAGCAGCAAGTTAAATATTTTGTCTATAAGGTCACTTTTGTTATCACATATGGTGTTGCAAGGAAATTTCCAACTTAGTTTCAAAATAGCTTTGGCAGAACATAAGATTCAGGCCAAGAAAGCCTCCTCCTCCATTTCCTAGCTTCTGTCAACACGCAATCAAGGGTCGACAACCTAAACCGGCCTTGTATGCAGTTGGCTAGCTCATTCTTTTTATTTCTCCAGGGACAAAAGCAGACTTCATCACTAAGTCAATGGCTCTCCCTTCCTGCAGTGATTAAGGTCTATAGTCCCTCTTAGGTGCATTGCATAACCTAGTTTTTTGCTTTCTGTAGTGGGGTTAGGCATGCAGCTTATACTTCAGTTAAAACAAACACTGCTCCCAACATGCCTGGCTTGTTCATTTGACACTGTTTCTTGAACAGGATTTGACTTTCCAGCTAGTTGTCAAAAAGTTGGAGAAAAGATAAATCTTTATTTGGATGAACTGTACTGTGTTAGATATAGTGGAGCTCGCTGTTTTTAATAACCAGTTTATTTTTTCTCATGTTATATGTAATGTGCTTTGCTATAAGTTTGTTCTTATAGGTTTTTTGTGTGTCTGAGTCTGTGTCAAAAATAGAAACAGGGATATAAATTGTGTTCTCTGTCCTGTTTCCTGCCTTTGAAGAACCTCTGTAGACTGAAGGATCAGTAATACTCAGGAACAGGTATATTCAGAAAAGGTACAGATCATTGACCCTATGGATCTGGTCACCAACAAACTGTGAATAAGTCTTCATGTAAGATCACAGATCAGGCTTCTCTTCCCCACTTAGCAGGCAGCTGAATTTGGATACAAGTACTGGATCCATGAACCTTTAAGTTTTCCTGCATCTAGTCAGACCCAAATAGCTTTCTTTGTCCTTTCAATGGACTTCAAGTATCCAACTTTTTTTCCTGCCTTGACTTCAGTCATGCCACTGTTTACAGTGTTCTTATTAGGAGAAACAACTGTTCTCTAATTTTCAGGTTTTCTCGTCTCTGACACCGACCAGCTGATTCAGTTTATTCTGACACTTTCAACAGTACAGCAGTTTCATGAAATTCAAACAACTTCTTAGAGTATCTACTTTTCATTCATAACTGCCCCATCACTTGACTAGAGCCTTACAGAGACAAAGCCTAGGTTTCAGAGAAACTGAGTACCAAAGTGATGAAGAAGAGCCCTGAAATTTATAATTTGACATTTTATTGATACTGCAAGACGAAGAGCACTGTGTTCTTGTCCTTGATCTGTTAAAAACACTCTCTATATACAAACTAAAGTGCAGAAGCTGAATGTTGACTAAAAGTGAACAAAAAGCAACTGTGATAGTGGAGGAAGTTTAGAAAGACAAAGGATAGAAGGTGTTAGGGAAGATAATAGGTAGTGGCAGAGCTAACTTATAAAGTGTAGTAATTTTTTTTAAAAAAAACAACAAACCCACAAAAAACCCCAAAACCAAACCAAAACAGAACAAACACAACCTCCCCCCCAAAAAAACCCCCAACAAAACAGACCAAAACAAAAGCCAGTGGAAAGGGTTGCTATAGTGAGAGTAATCTTACGACCTAATGTGTGAGTGCTCTCAAAAGACTGGATGTTCCAGTTCAGTGAAGCAAGATGGCCCCCTGCAGTATTGTTAGCCCCCTTCACAAAGAAATTTTGCTTCTAATCTAGGAACATCACTGTACAAAACACTAACAGATCTGCTGTGGTTTACCATTGCTTTCACTCTAAACACAAGGTAAACTTCTTTAAAACTTCAGTCAAAAAAAGAAATCCTCAGTTACACACTTTGCTCCTTATGCTTCCTAATGTCTCCTGCACAGTTCTGGTGTGAGATTGAAACAAAACTGGTTTTAGATTAATACCTCTGAACCCCCAGGAAACAAAAACACTCCCTCTAATTTGTGCGGTAAAGATTGTAATATGGTTATTGTAAAGATTGAATAGAAAGACTTGCTGGAGTTGTGCAGCCAGGAGAGAGGTAAAAGTTCCTTGTGATTGAGAAGGTAAACTTCAGAAAGAAAAGCACTGTGCTCTACATGCATCTGGAATAGGAACTTTAATGTGTATTGTGTGCATGAAAAACTTTTTATTTCTCCCATCCTATTACATTTCCCTGATAGTAGTGAGAATGGGATAGCACAATCTTTTGAAAAGAAAAAAGGTTTTTCTAATATATTGGCATTTTGTCAACATTTGGGGCTTTCAGGTTATCAAATTCTTTTCACTAACACACAAAAAACCCAACAACTATAAATTATATGCTTTGTAACAGCACAAGAATTTCATGCTTTAGAACTTGTACATATGGTGGAGTTGTATATGTACAGACAATATACATCTCTACCCTGTGGCTGATAATTGCAGCAAAATGCACAATTTACTGTTTTTTTAGTAGTAATGGATCAGCAGTTAGCTTCCCTCTGAAGTGCATGAGACTTCCGTGACCAGCACCTGCAACATCCATCCAGGTCACACATTGCAAAAATTAGGAAAAGGAGAGGAGAACCAACTAAAAAGGGACTCAAATATTTTCTTAGCACTTAAATGCAACAGTTCATAAAGTTCATGAAGCCAAATAAATTCCTGTTTCCTCTTCTCTCTCTCCCTACTTTCTATACCTCTATGATTTCTATCATTATTTGCAAGGCAGCAAGACTTTGCACAGTGCTTGACAGAGAGATGTACCAGACAGTCAGAAGTAAAACCATTAGAAAATAAGGCTGTGTCATACTATTTCTAATTCATACTTTAGCATGTTCCCATCAGATTTCCAACTAGAGTCAGAAATTAAAAAATGCACTTGGGAAGTTTGTTTGAGTGTAAAACTTTAATAAAAATGAATTTCCTCTCTACCTCCCAAAGCTGAACTTAACACTCACAGAAACCCACCCAGGCTCTAAAGAATCAGTGTTGTGAGGTCTGTGTGGCCTTCTACAGACTGCTTTGGTGTGGGAGCTTGGATTGTTTTTGACCCTGTGACACTGAATGGCCAAGAGCTTCCATGCAAGCACAATGGTGCTGTTAGTGCCCATTCCTAAAAGGCTTCTTGTTTCTTTCAACTGCTCACAGGCCTCCTAAACAATGAAAGAAATCCATACATCATTAATAAGGAGATTTAATTTGAATTCTGCTCCAAGAGAATTCTCAGATATCCTTCTCATTTATATTTTTGTTGTTGTTGTTTGGGTTTTTTTTTAAGTGAAAATTGCTGAAGTCTGATGTAAGGCAGAATCTTAATGCAGTGAAGTGTTGGGCCTTATTTAGGAACGCCTGGAAACTAGTGGGAATTGTAATCATGGAACAAACTGGAAAGCAGTATTGGCACACCAGTGAACAGCTCTGCTGGAGTGAAAGCTTGCTGAGCATGGAGATATGTCAGCTAGTGAAAAAACGTCTGTGAGCCTTCCTGTAAAATGATCCCATTTGAGTAGAGGGATTTTACAACATTCGCATTTTAATGATGGTAACTTTATTTGTATTGGGAATACACGAATTCAGGATTCCTAACAGCCATTTGTCACTCAAAATGGACTGATTTTCGCTAGAATAGGAAATGTGAAATTGGTACAGAAAGTTGACATGAAAGAATATTCACCTCTATAGTGAAAGAACATTAATATATACATTAATAATTTTACTTCTAGTAGTGAACACATGGCACAGTTAAAAATCAGCCAGTATGAAAGAGTTGGGGTTATTCGTCACATGAAAATAATGTGAGTTAACTTTGCCTTAGCTCTGTCTCCACTGTCTTCAGTGACATTAAGTACAAGATAAATGAATGTTGATTAGGGATTTCAAAAGGTTTTATTCTGCTGTCACTTTGAATTTGAAACCACTTAATAATTTTGATATTTTTTAGGAAAATAAATAACAACAGAAGATTTCAGGGAAACCTTTCAGTTGGATATTTTGTGAGAGACTGGTTTATACTGCTAAGATCAGTCCATCTTCTTCAGTAAGGCCAGAAACAATTAACGCTGACTTCAATGTAGAAATAACTAACATCTTTACATGTTTGAAACAGATTCTAAGAGTGTATATAATCCAGAATGAGCCAGGATACTAATGATTAGGTGGAGAACTATTGTTTCATGCTCATTCTTCATAGGTTCCAATGACCATACTCAGTTCCTCATTGAGTGTGTTTGGTAATGTAGATATCTATCTACTATATATATATATCTATCAATCTAGGCATGCACACATGGGCACACAAATATATATATCTAGAGAAAAAACTTGGAAGAAAATGTCTTCTACTCATGTCATTAAATCTAACTGAATGCCTTTGAATTAAACAGAGTTATTCTGTAGTTACACTAGACTAACTCAGAGCCGAGTTTGCATTTTGGTATCTAGAAATGTTGTTATATAAACTGAATTCTCAAGGTGAATCAAACTGGCTCATTAAAAGGTTATATATATATATATAAATATAACTATATATACTTATATAAAAATCAAAATCAGGAGATATTTATTATAGTTATCTCTCCAAGTCTGCCCTCTATGTGTATTATGGCATCCAATGAAGGTGGGGGAAAAAATAAGTCCAGAGACCTCCCTAAGGCAAATTAAGTGATACTTTTACCCCAGGCCCCTTCACCTCTGTAAACCTGAGCAGGGTATTATCAAAGATGTCACATTCAGTTTAAAGATTTTTTAATTCTTTTGCAGCTGTTCCTAACATGACTTGAGGGGTACACAATCTTGGACCTCTATGGAAGCCTTTCTATTTTGAGGGGATTCTGGAGCTTGTCTCTATGGCAGGTTTTCACACTGTACTTAGCAAGTATGTGATTGCTTTACAGAACAGAGAAATATTATTTCTTTGCCACAAATGTTTAGGCAGCATTACCAAACATCAGATTAAAACAGGACATTAAGGATACCTTTTTTTTTTTTTTTTTTTTTTTTTTAATGTAGAGTAGGAAAAAGTATAAGTGTTTCTGAGGATGAAAAAAGGAATGTGAGTACATGTATTAGCATTTCAGTGTGGGTCAGGACTGTGCTTCTAAAGTGAAACTCTTGCTTGTCCCCAGATACCATGTGTTGGTTCACTATCGGAGATAGCACAAACTTGATTCTTTTAGGATATCATTAAGCCAAAAGATGCAAACACAATGCGCTCCAAACCACCAACTAGCAAATCAATTCACACTTGAATATTCCTTTGAATGTGTAAATAAGTTCATGTTGAGCATGTACAAGACCTTGCTATGTTTTCTTGCACAAATATTTGAGCAACTGAGCCTCATTAGCTAGAACAGCATCAGAGCCTCGATCACAAAGTCACTTGAATGAATATGTGTGAAATCACCATTAGTTTTGCATTTAAGGTAATTACTCTGCACGCATATTTAACCAAGAAATGACCAGCAAAGAAACCACTCAACTCATGCCCTTGAGCTCAAGTGAGAAAGGTATTTCAGGCCTGAATTTCTACAGTTTTACATCTTGTATATTTCTAAAATATAAATGTGAAAACGTATCCATTCTGTTTTGAAAACATTTCACAACAATGAATGCTGCTCCTTCAGTGAGTAGTTATGTTATTCATCTGTCTGTATCTAATTCTTGCTTATGCTTAGAACGTTAACTTTTGAGATCAGGGACATACCATACTGGGACTGTGCTGAGCAGAGTAGGATCTTGTTCAGTGTCTGGAGCTCCTATGCACTGTTGCAATGTTACAGTGTAGTTATGCAATGTTCAAGATGCTGGAGACTCAGTCATCTCATACTTAGAGTCTTAAAAACTGTGGAGGATATATATAATCAAACTACATGTTAATATAAGAGTAGAGAGAATACTGATCACTGTGTTGTGCAATGGCAATCACAGATATTCATCTCATGAGCAGAAAAAAAAAAAGGCAAGACTTACCTAATAAGATTGGAATTATTACCTATGCTTTACTAGATACATATAAGGGACGACATTATGATCATGTCATACCATGACTAAAAATGGAGATTCTAGTATGGGAAACATTATTTTCTGCTCCCTCCCTTCCTCTTCTCCTTCTCCACCCCCACTCTTTTGTTCTTTGCCATTCAGTGTTTTGGTTCAAGTTAATTAAAGATTCCTGTTGCAGCCTCCTGGAGTGAAATTCTGGCAGTATGCCCAGTGCCGCCATAGTCACGTGTAAGCCGCCCCTCCACTGAGCTCCATAATGTCTCTAAGAAGCTATACAAAGAGGAAGAAAGAAACTGAATCCAGATGGAATGGGAAACCAGATATTTCTTCCATTTGTGCTGAAATCTGTGAAGACTGCCCCATAGGTTGAAAGAGAAGGCAATTCACATACTCTGCAGTCTCAGGGAAAAGCATATTTTCTCCCCCACCCTTTTGCTCTTCATTGAAGACAAATCTGTGAGAAAGCTTACAGTGAGACTGCGAACTCAGTAATGCAAAGCATGTTTTCCCAACTCTTCTTTACTCTGCTAGCTACGGAGTGGTTGGTGTAGGATAGACCTGTCAGGGGAACACAAACAAACAAACAAAAGAATCAAAAGAGTGACTCAGGCAAAGACTCTTCCTAATGACAGGGTTAGGAGAGAATTCGATATCCAAACCAACATTTTGACAACTCATAGTGAAAAGAGGACTTAAGGCATTTTAAATGCCCAACAGGAGAGTAAACCTGTCTAACGTGCTAAGCAATAACCACGTCTTGAATTGCATTTTCTTAAAAGGCATATTAAAAATATTACAAAAATGTATAGTATATAGTAATTTCTTGGATCTCACACTTGTAACAAAAATGAAGACTATTGCTGGAGAAGTACAGATGTGGTGTATTTTGTGTGTGTGAGTCTCCATCAACTTCAGTGTTCAGTTCTTAAAAGGATTCTCCTGTCAATTAATGACAGTATCATTAGAAATAAAAGCTGTGGATGTTTGCAGGTATATTTTTAAGTAAATTACAGTTAGTGGCAGATTTTGTGCTCACTAGGGATATTCTGAAATTTGGTTGGGGAAAGGAATAAATTGTGAAACTCTCTGCAGTATTACTTGTTTTCTCTATACATTTCAATTTATTTTTGGCACCATGCATATTTGTTTCTCTCCAATGGCCTGTTTAGTTTTTCAGGATTTTGGTTTTTTGGGGGTGGGAGGTATTACATGAAGGTTAAATTTCAACCTATATCAAAGGACTAACTTTTAATTTTAAAATACCAGAGCAGAGTGATTTCTTGGCAGAGAGAACCACCTGTTTTGACACAGGAGGTGCCCGCTTGAGGTGCAGACTTAAGATAGTTGTGATTTATGGTAGCAGAGTTTTAGCTGATGGTTTAGGTGAAATGAACCCGATAATTGCAGTGCAGGTTTCTCCAAATAGCAGGTTGACTACATAGCTCTGGTTCCTTGTGACTAATTGGATGTTTTGTTACCACTTTTTTTTTTTTTTTTTTTAAGCAAAAAAATGTTCTGAAAAGCTGTTCAGGTGAAAGGGGTAATAATAGATATATGCTGATATGGGTATGTGTGTTTCTTGTCCTTTCAAATCTCTGAAGCCAGGTTGGGGTCAAATTACTCACGCAGAACAGCTCTGTTGACAAACATGTGGTCTTCAAAAAACAATCCCAGTAAGAGAGGTGTTGCTAATTTAAAATAACAGAGGGGGAGGGGAGGAAAAAAGAAAAAAAAATACGAAAAAGAGAGGGAAAACCAGCACCAGACTACATGAAATTCAACCCAACTGCCACCTTCCCTGCTAGCCTCCTTTTGTGAGTCCACCTTCCCTGCCGCGTGAATCCGCCATGGTTGGGGTTAAATGGGTAGCTTTTGTCTCCTCACAATGGCCAAGAGTGACAGGTTGAGCTAAATGATTTACTGGTGGAGATGATTTGAAGGACAGAGCTGGGCAGCCTTGGGAACACATGCACAAGAAAAGGACAGTAGCGAATCAGCCTCTCCTCCCCCTCCCGTTTTCATGGTTTTGACTGAAAGATCACAGAGTGAGACTCTGACAGACACAAGGACCATTCAGAAACTACTTTTATTACTTATCCATGGCAGCCTTGCTTTGCTGAGAACAAACCTGAGGTTAATTAACCTTTTTTTTTTTTCTTCTTTTTTTTTTCTCTTTCCTTTTAAAAAAAACACCACAAAGTTGTTGTTTCCCTTATTGGGGATGCAAGCCTGAAAGTTGGCAGGGTCACAAGCCATGGGCAAAGGAAAAGTCTCTGTGTGAGACTTCAGCCCAAGAGAGCCCAACAAACCCGTCCGTAGCCAAAACAAAGCTTTCCACACAGAAAGGCAATGTAGTGGGGCCACAGTGAAGGCAGCTGCTTGGAGCGGAGCTGTCCCAGCTGTTGTCAATTGGAATGTGCTAGAAGCAGTGCCCTCACCCCTTTAAACTACCCCAGCAGTGACAGTACCAAGTACTAATATGGATCCCAGATTGTTTCCTGAACACTGTTTGATCTGGCTGTGTGGGCGTGAATGAACTGGTTTGTTGGGACGCAGGGTGTATCAGAGTACTGGTGTGCTGCCTTTTGCCTGTCTCCTCATGAGCAGGCCATGCACACGGGGACGAGATGGCAGGCTCACTGTGGGCCCTCAGCACCAGCTCAGGGGAAGGCAGCTCTGACCCTCCTCTCTGCCTGTAAGTTGAGGAGCAAAGGAGTTTGAGCAAACAGACAGCAGAACCCCTAGCATGGCTGGTAAAGAAGGCGCATGACAGCATCTGGGAAGTGCCCACCGGCCACCATGCCCACCTCCACCTTGTTGGGGTACCCACCAGGTTGTGGCTGTCTGGTCCAGCACTCTTGAATGCCTTTCCTGGGGAACTCGCCCTCCTTTGTGCACCCACGACCCTACTGGCTCTGCAGGACCAGCTGTGGGGCAAGCACTACTCACCATCCAAGGCAGCAGGCAGAATGGGGCCTGGCCTATAAAGGGCAGCAGGGGATGGCAGCCCTGTGGTCTCTCAGTACACAGTTGCAAGGCTTTCTTCAGAAGCTGCTCCTCCAAACATTTGTAAGGAAAAATAAAAAACTTTTCTTAATAGAAAAACAACCTTTTCAGACAGTTACTGCGGCTTAGTCTGAAAGAACCCAGAAGGTAGGCCATAAAAGAAATTAAGGTTGGGTTTATGGATAGGTCAGAACTTGTAAGAACCATATTGCTCAGAAAAGGCAACATTCTCTTTCTATTCCATATTTCATTTAGTCTATGATTTGCGAGCTGTTCTTCAAGATCAGTGAAATAATGTGTCGTGTCACAGGTTACAGGCTGTAATTGTCCTGTCATTATTTGATTCTGGGAAACAGATAGCAACAACAAAAATTCTTCAAGTAATTTTTCTACTGCCTAACACCTAATGACATCCAAAATCCTATGAAATGCATCATGTGAATGTGCAGCAAAGCTGTATCCCAATATATACTCAGCTAACTTCAAAAAAAGTCACTCAATGAATATCTCAGATGTCTTAACTCATTAGGGAAGAAGTTTAAACAGTAAACCCACTGTATATAACAACACATAGCTTTTTGCTGGCTAGCTTTCAATCATATTCTTTTTTTTTGGTAGTAATTTTAATGAAATCTTGTAGTTATTCAAAAGAAACAATATGAACATGTGAACATGATGGCAAAGTGGCATTTCACATCAGTGAGTCTGAAAGACATGATTTAATGGAAAAGTGAAAGGATCTATAAAATGGCAATTTTAGAGAACAGAAGTGTTTACTGTTAGTTAATCTGTTGTACTGTAGAGTTGCAGTTTGCTGTCACATGATACATTTCTAATGGCCTCTGAATGCTCAGTTGCGAATAAACACTTCTGTTTTAAAATACAAAGAGCAAAACAAACTAAATCTAAAAATAAAAGAAGGAACTGTGGTAATTTTTTTTTCTTGTGAAAGAGAGCAGTGTTTGCAGAAGATGAAGCAAATCTAAAAAAAGCTTACCCAGCAGGCTGCCAAATGCAGATTCGCCACTGAAAGGCTTATGGCAGGTGAAAATAGAACTATTTCCCTTGCCTATTTTTCAGTCATAATCACTGTCACTGTCCCAGTGTGCAAGGGGTGTATTTGGATTACTTCATTCTTGAAATCCCAAAGGAATAACTGTACTGGAGTAGATGCTGATTAATGCAAGGAATGGGTTTCATAAGCCTTACTCTTGATTGGTTCTGTTTTAACAAATCAGCTGAGAAAGATCTTGCAATTATATTTTGCATCTATTTATGTCCAGGCTGACTTTCTGATGCTTTCTGATGCTTTCTGATGAGAAAGCACTTGTCTCTCTCAGCTTCTTCCTCCACATCTCAAGTCCTAGTAACGCTGCTAGAGGCACCATTGTCTCCAGAACTGGGTACACAGTACTCTTGTAGGCTTGGGCTCCACTCCATTGCATGGTGAGTCCTGCCTTAAAAAGTGTCTCATGTAAGTTATGAAGTTTGTAGTGCGCTTTCAAAAATAAAGGGAAACATTTTGTATATTGCATAGGATCAAAGATATGATTTGAGGCTCAAAAGTGGCCTTCTAAATCCAGGACTGCGTGATAACAATTATGCTTGTGTCTAGGGTCATGTACAATAGGTTCGCACCTTACCTCTCTAGTTCGCGTGAAATAAATGTAAAATTTTGACAACTTTTTAAGCCATGATGTATGATATATCCCGTTCCTTCTTTTTCTGTGATTTTTCTCCTTAACTTAACTCTTTGTTTTTGTTTCCTGCACATTTTCCCAACCCTGTTTCTGTCTTCTTTTTCTCTTTCATCTGCCTTTTCTCTGACTCCTTTACACGTTTCGTTGTCTCATAATCCTCCTGAGCCACAGCAGCTGTAATAGTGTTCAGAAGTCAGAGGGTCTGAGCAGTGGTCTTTGAAAGTAAAGATGGAAAGTTATGTAAGAGTGGGAAAGGAACACCTGTAGGATACAGGGATCCCATTTAATTAGTTATTTTTCATGTTATGTCAGTAGTAGCACAATTTTGCTGCCTCTCTACTGTTTGTCTGTGCCTGATGAATACCTTGGTTGACACTAAGCTAAGTGGCTGAATATAATGTATTGGCAAAGAAAAAGCATGAAACAGAGTTGTGTTGAGTCACCCAAAGGAAAAGCAAGATGAAGTGCCCATGGTCAAGGGGATGGAGGACAGTAAGTGTTGTGTTGGCTCATTGCTGTAGGTTACCCCAGATGGCTGGGAGACAGGGTCCCCTCCAGCCACCTGGCACTCTCCAATGACATTGGGTGGCCTCTGATGCTGACATGGGACATGTGAGTTGGTCTGTTCCTTCCACCAGCACACAACCCCGGAGCACTGCTTGGAGCCAGCACTTGATGTTTGGGTAACAACCAGCCACTTAGTTTCTTCCCATGCTCAACAATTATTTCCTTCTAAAGAATCTTTCAAAAGCCTTTCTTTACATTACAATTCTTTCATTGCTTTGCAAGAGGTTACGTCACAAGACCAAAAAACACAGTGCAGCTTAGTATAGCTAGGCCCTGATCTGGCATTTCTTTGTGATGTGTCATGTCAGAAATTTAAAGAAAACAAAGTTGTCCTTTGAGTTTAGACAGCAGGGGCTGCTGAAATTTGCCTTACCTTCCACCTGGAAGATGTGTATATTTTATGTGCCAAAGAAGATTCTGTACTGGAAATAGGGGAAACCATGTTTATGAAACTGTACATGCTTTCTGGAGAGCTGCATGTCAGCTTAGCAAAAAAGTGGTCTGTGGGTCAGTGCTGTTGGGGTGGTTGTAGAAAAGCTGGCAAGAAAGGAAATAAATATTTATAGTTGCTGCTACAATCAGATATGAGGGAAATAGGGTAACACACTGTTTTGTCATTTTTGAGGATTTTTTTTGGAATACTGAATTTCAACTCCTTTTAAATATGCATTTTCTGAAAGGGATTTGAGACAGCCATTAAAAGCAGAAATTACCCTTAAACATTTGAAGAGTAAGAGATTCTAGAGCATCCTAGACCCAGTAACAAAGTCTTCTTTTACTGAGCCTAAGCAAGTGCTGACAAACAGGACCTGTAATAACCTAGACCCAGGCCTGATCACATTAAAAGGAATCACATCTGTATTAGTTTTTTCATGTGTACTCAGGAAATTATAATCCCAACTCACATCGCACAGTGTGCTACCTATTGTTGCTTACTGTGAGGAATGCGTCCTTTACATCCTCATAGCTACAGCCTGTTTTCTTGAAATGTCACACTTTCAAGAGCCTTTCTGCTCCCCATGCAAGGGTCAAGTGCTTCTTGTTTTTAAAAGAAAACTTATCACTTTAGCACCTTGAAGATGAGGAGCATGAAACCCTGATTTACAAGGCTTATGTGCTAGTAGGAATAGAGGATGGTTTGCAGATAGAGCATTCCAGGGGGGCCTCAAGTGCTCAATTTCCAGTCCTGCTACTAACCTGTAGAGTGACCTTGGGTACCTCACTTCACATAGCTACACTGCTGTTTTCCCTTTGATCTTTTCTGTCTCACTGGCAATGTACTGGAAGCCTTTCCTTAGCACTCTGTGAAATGAGTACTCATCTTATTTTTGTTCTAAGGTGCTGGTACATTAACAACAGTAAAAAATAGTTTTCAGCAGATTATTAGCCCTTTTTCAAGCCACTGCGTTTTAGCAAACGACAGTGCCTCACTGAAGAATGCAGCCATTTTAATGAAATATCACAGCACATCAGTCATTCTGGGTTTCTGCTGAAAGAAAAGCCCTAGGTCAGCCACATCCATCATAAAGCTTTGATACAGTTTATGTATTTTGCAGCTTGAAGTCATAGGTGCTTGGATCAGTACAAGCAGGGTTGTAAGACAGTGGCAGAAAGAAGTAGCTGGCACAGGGGAAAGCAAGAATTTCTGCTGAGCAGTGGGCAAAATACCCAAGCAGGTATGCAGCATAGCTATACTGTGTGGATCTTTGGAGGCGAGGAGAGTTGGAACAGAATGGGTTAGGGGAAGCAAAGACATAGCCTATTTAAATAGTATTTTGAAAGGTATACAAAAGTGGATTTTTTTCGAGTTTCCATACTTACTTTGTCTGCAAGGAAGAAATATTCCCATACTATAGGTCCAATGTATAGGGTTAGCAGTTCTTCAGCTATCAGGCCTCATGTTTTTACAGAAGAGATTGTGCTCTGTATCACAGTCTTGTCTTATCACCCATCCTTTGTCAGGAAGTTCAGGTGAGTAAGTGTGCTTAAGTCACATGCCAGCTTACAATGGTATTACTAATTTAAGTATCTTGCTTCCACTGATGTTTTGCATTTTTCTGTGGAAAAAAAAGGTGAGAGGTGAGATCTTTGTTATTAGTACATATTACAGAAAACATTTGAATGAATAGGACTGTTGTCATTTTGAATCTAATGTCTAGCTAACACTAGGTGCTTTATTCAGTGGCTGTCTTTAGCCAGAAAAGAGAAAAAAAACCAACCCAATCCCCTTAAAAAAACACCTTATATAATTATAGAAAAAAATAGTCACAAAAAGCATCTGCTTGATTATTTGTGAGTCCAGGGTATATAAAAAGGTGTTTTGAATTTAATTTACAATATTTCAACTTCATTTAATCCATTTAATAATCTTTCTTTTCCTTACAGTTTTGATTAAATTAATGTTTCAAAGTGTAGGAACCATCTCTAATATTTTAAAAGGTTTCCTATGTAGCTACCTAGTTCTGGCTTTTCTGCCTGGCATCTTGAGGCTAGACTTATTTAATTGGATTTCACTGGACTTATTAGAGGTCTGCTCTAACAGGAGATGAGTGGTACCCCAGAAGTGGTATTTCTCTCCATTCACTACAAGGGCAGAATAGATATTTAATCCAGATGCAGACAGGGACATTATAGATGGCTGTATTTGATCAGATGAATTGATCAAAATACTTGTACAGGAGCTTCTGACAATAAATGCCCAAGAGATGTATCCTAAGTTAAATGGATCGTTGATTCAAAAGCCTGTTGAAGGCTCTAGCCATCCTTTATTATGTCTGAAAATGACTATCCTTTAGCCAATCAAAGTAGAAATTGGGTTTTGTTAGCGTTTGTTATTTTCTACCTGCTTTCTGATTGTGAGACTTTATCTCCCAGGCCAGAACAGGAAGGGAGCTGGTGACAAGTAGCAGGCTTCCCTTTCCTTTCTGACATGTAAGTAAAGGTGCATCTTCATGCCTTCTTCAATGGCAGCAACTGCCTGATGACTGCTCTCACTGGGACTGCAGCCAGCCTGCTGAATGTGCATGTCCATGTGCCTTTCAGGGTATGGTCATGTGGTATTTCTAGCAGTCCCCTTTTTTACAATAATTTTATTTCTATAGCAGAAGACTTAACATTAAAAATAAGAATGTCTTCATAGGTGCCGATGATGATGGCCATAGATCAGCTTAAGTTCTACCAGTGATGGATGCACTGGCTGCTTATTACCCAGGGCTACCTGGTCATAGAGACTCCTAACTTGTCATTTTAGACCACAAGGTTCCCAGGATGTCTAAATATATATTTGCTCTCATGTTCAGAGATGTACCATTCTGAGTCAGCAATCACACGAGCTCACCTCCACCTCTCCCAGCAGAGCAGAGCAGTTTGGACAGAGAGTGAGGAGACTTGAGACAGTGTGCAAGGCATTTGGTAGGGATCTCACAGACAGCCTGAAATGCAGTCTACTGAAAAGTAGCCAATATTTCCAGGGTTCGGGCTTTCAGTTTTCAAGCTGTAATGAAAACCTTTTTGTGTGAATGTGCTATAAAGCCCTATGACCTATTTTAGCTGGATTACCAGAGGAAATTTTTTAAAAATTGCACTGCCAATTGTGAAAAATACATCTCAAGTTACATCAAGGATAACAACTGCTTATGACTGTGCACTTCTAGGGTAGCATCATTAGAACTAGTAAGTAAACAGTAGGACATGCTATGCTTTGTGGGCTTAGGATATATTTCAATTATTAAATATATGTGAGTATGTTATTTACAAATATCCAACAGTGCTTTTTTTAGGAAATCTGACCTCCACTTAGAAGTAAGATTCTTTTTCCATATTTTTTAAAAGGCAAAAAATAAAGATGACAAGAGAAACTTGGCTGAAGAACTGCAGGCTATGCCCTTCTTTACATAGCTTGAACTCTCCCTACATTTATCTGAAGCAGATGTTCAGGGCATTTGCATCCAGAGGTGAGGATGGAGGTGTACAGGACTTGAATACATTTCAGTATAGCTCCCACATCCTGTTTACACATAGCAGCTGGCCTGAGAGCAACACATGGAAAAAAAAAAAAGGAGGGGGGAGTGATAGAAAGGAACAGTTGATTGGAGTTGTGATACCAACACCATTGGTAGGTGTGCATTTTGAGAGTGTGATAGATTTGTGGTTCTCTTTGCATCTGCCTTTGCCAGCAACATTTTCTCTGCTACTTTGGCAGGCATTGATAGGCATGATGTTTTCTGCCATAGGGGGAGGGAGAAGGAAGAGAGGAAGAAATTCCCTAAAAAAACCCACCCAGCAGCTCACTTGCAGTGAAACTATATTTTCTCTTCAGCAGTGCTACCCAGACTCAAGAAAAAACACAGCTGGAATTCACTATACCAACTTTTCTGTCTCATTAAAATAACGGACTTCATTTTAATAGTAGAAAGGCAGTTGCTGTATCACTGGTGGGTAATGTGAAATATTAAAAATGCTAAGCCCCATTTAAACAGGCATTCTACTAGAGGGTGGATTTTTTTCAGGTAAGATACTTACTGGCTATTTGATTTCTACACACACAGAGCAGTGAAAAGCTCACTTTTCTGTGCACCAGACATATTTTTCCTTTCATGCCTCATTCCCAGTTTACTTTATCTATTCCATATAATCCATGCATATTTCTGCTCAATGCCAGGGAGATAAGGAAGAGGCATATATATATAATTTAAATCTTATATTTATATATCACAGAATCACAGAATCTTAGGGCTTGAAAGGGACCTCAAAAGATCATCTAGTTCAACCCCCCTGCCAGAGCAGGATCACCTAGAGTGAGTATGTATGTATGTATGTATGTATGTATATATGTATGTATGTATGTATTTATTTTTTAACTTGTAAACAAGATGCCTAAAAGACAAGGTTTTCCTTGTCAAAGATTCATAAAGTGCTAAGGGCAAAATTCCCAGGAGGCAGAAATGGAAGAAGCAGATTTTTCAAGGTTGTTTTTCACAACATTTATAATGTGGATGTGTTTGTTGTCTCTGTAGTGTTATATTCTGTAGAGATTGGCTACAGGCTTCACATCTACATGGTCATGCACACATGCAGCATGGTGTAGTTTGAAGGACATGTACTTTCTCATGCTTAAATGGTATGAACTTACCAACACCACAGATCGACTGATCAGCTTATTTTAAAATGCATGAGAGACAGAATGTATGCAAGACATGTTTAATGCCAGAAATAATTCAGTAATTAATTTTACTAGGACAATATAAATGGAGGTAAAAAACTTATAAAAAACTCTGCAAATCTGTATTATTATGGGTTATTATAAAATACTAGTTTTATCTCCTACTAATTCAAATGTAAAAATGTTAAAAGGGCCTCATGAAAGTTTATATTATCTCAGCTCAGACTGTACTAACTTCTTTACCTCTTACTGCATTTTAAATTATTTTTTTTTTATTCCCCCAAAAGGAAAGGAACAATTTTAGTGCTCAAGGCTTCTCTTTTATATGCAACAAGTTCCAGTAGGAATCAAAACCTTCCAAAGTATGCACAGAGATAAGCTAGGTTTCCCCAGACGTCTTGCTTTTCTTTACCCTGTTATATTTGGATTATTTTGTTATCCAAGCAACTACCATGATATTAAGCTTTGATTTTCTTATTTCAAATCATCTAAAAGATCAAAAGTTTTGAATCAAATTGGGAGATAGAAAAGGAAATTTATATTCTGCTTTATGCTCAAGACTTTTTACTAAGCTTCAATCTATTTAGCACTTGAAAATCAATCTTCAGATAAGGAACGGCAATCAATCTCTTTGTTGCTTCCCATTTGTTTTTGTAAAAGGCAGTCTATGGAATTCCTTTTTCCTTTTGGTCTTTCTTCAGTAGCTGAGATGACAAGAATGAACAGGGATAGCTATCACTTTGGCAGAGGATTAGTTACAAATTATGTAGAAAACTTTAAAAGACTTTGGCATTCATACCAGTCTGAAAAATACTGAATACTGTTCATTCTTACGAAGGGGATAAATGCTTCATAATGCTTAATGTTCAGTCATTATTCTGGAATGGGAATAACTCAGAAATATGATTATGAATCTACTGTGTCTGATGACAGTTTTAATTCCATTAATAGTGAACTTAGCCTCTGTGAGACTTTCTTGTTCTTACTGCATTTTTTCTGCAATGATATCTATAGACAGTTTATTTTACTCAGTTTAAGTTATGAGCAATACTTTATTCATATTGCTCACACCCTCTGCTTGGGAACTTAACTTGTAGACTTAATTTCATGGTTAGTGACTTCATTGTGAGAACAATAAGGACAGATAGACAAAAGACAGAATAATTTCAGTTTGTGTAGCCTTGAAGAGCATCATAAAATATAAAGCAAGGGAAGTTAGCAAATCCAGTACTGCAAATAGAAGATTACAAACTGTGTCACTGCCTATAAAGTTTTTGTGTATGATCATGTTGTGATTTTATTGCAGAAAAGACAGTTTATACTCTCAAAGAGCTGCTACTATATTATTAATTCTGGTAAGTGCCCAGTATTTGCACTTCATAAAACCAAAAGGAGGGTATGACTTCAAGAGATCATCTATTAGTACCCCATTTTCTGCCATTTCAAATCCAAGCCTCTGTCTGAAGTGCAAAATAGCTACATTTAGCTGATCACTAAATTTTGTTAATGACACTTTTGATCTAAGTGCCAGGAGCTGCCTTATTTTCTGATAAACACATTCTTTTAAATATTTTAACGTGAAATTGTTAATCGAGCAAATTATACTTACTATGCTAAGACTTGCACACAAACCTATCATCAGTCAGCCAAAACCAACTACAGGTGCCTGTGGAACAAGTAAATGCATACAGTTTAAATTAATCATTAAATGTAAAGCTGAAGATATAGACCAACTAGGTAAAGTTACATGCCTAGCAACAACATTTTAGAGATTAATTTTAGTAGATTATTTTTAGAAAACTGCAATGACTACAGTGCATCAATTACTATGTTTTTTTAACACTATTTGTCTCACTAATATTTTAAAGCATGGAAAAACAGTCATAGGTAATGGCATTGGATTATTTAGGTTTTTTAATTAGAGAAGAGTTTACATGGTAGGGAAGAGGAAAATAACAAAAAACTTTTGCTGTGGGAAAGTAAAATATAATGAAAAGGTCTGCTTTATATTTATGATTTAAAAGAGTTACTCTGTGTCACATTGATCAAACTAACAGTGAAGTTTATTTTAGGGAGTGTAGCAATTAGGATTATTCAAAAACTGTCTGCTAATTTAGGAACCATACATGAACAGCTTTACCAGTGAAGACTGAAGCAAAGCAGGCATTCAGTAACTGCCTTCTCTGTATCTTCCACCACTAGGGTACCCACCGCATTAACCAGTTCGCCTACATTTTCCCTAGTCTTCCTCTCTATATAGATACACTGAAAAAAAACTCTTCTTGCTATCTTTAACCACAGTGGCCAAGATGAGCTCTGCTTGAGCCTTGGCCCTTCTAATTTTCTCCCTGCATAGCTTCACTACACCTTGGTACTCCTCATAAGTTGCCAACCCCCTTTTCCAAAGGCCATAAACTTGCCTTTTGTTCCTGAGGTCCAGCCAAAGCTCTTTATTTATACAGGCTGGTCTTCTTCCCCATCAGCTTGTATTTCAGGTCCTGGGGCTGGCCTTCTCCTGTGTCTTTGAGAGTTCCTCCTTGGAGTATAACCAGCCTTCCTGGGCTCCTTTGCCCTTCAGGACTGTCTCTGAAGGGACATTCTCAACCATGCTCCAAAACAGGTCAAAGTCTGCCCTTTGGAAGTCCCAGGTGGCAGTTCTGCTGGCTCTCCCCTTGCTTCTACAAGAATTGAGAACTCTATAATCTTGTGATCACTCTGCCCAAGATGACCAACAACCTTTACATCCCCCATAAAACTTCCTGTGCTAACAGGCAGCAGGTCTAACAGGGCACTGTCCCTAGTTGGCTCTCTCACCAGCTGTGTCAGGAAGTTGTCTTCCACACACTGCAGGAACATCCAGGACTGTTCCCTCTCTGCTGAGTTGTATTTCCAGCAGACATCTGTGAAGCGGAAGCCCCCCACGAGAACAGGGCTAGAGATCACGAGACCTCTGCCAGCTGCTTATAGAATATTTTTTTCAGCCTCTACATCCTAGGTGACGGGGGGTCTATAACAAACTCCCACCATGGTGTCTGCCTTATTTGCCTTCCCCTTGATTCTTACCCATAAACACTCAACACTGTCATTCCCAGCGTTAAGTTCTAGGTATTCAAATCTATCCCTAACATAGAGGGCCACCCCACCACCTCTCCTTCCTTGCCTGTCCCTTCTGAAATGTTGGTAGCCATCAATTACAGCACTTCAGTTGCTCAGGTCTTCCCATCACGTTTCTGTGATTGTAACTATGAGACAAAGTAAAAGCCAGCTACAGCTTTCCACCCCAGGAAGGTGAAAACAGTAACTGGGAAAGTATTTCTTCTTCAGACATTTGCATATTAGCACCTTGATGACCTCAAGTCTGTGTTTCCTTTAAAGGAAATCTGAAAGGTTCCAAAATGCAATTAATTTTTAGCACACTGTTTTATTTTGATGTTAGGCTGTCTCTGGGACTATACTGTCTAACAATTTTCCCTTAATTTGTCTCTCTCAGTTTTGCAGAATGACTAACATGAATCTGGAGGCATCTGGCATGATTCTGCCAAATATAGCCTACTGAGGGAATGGGAGAAGATACAGCATGTTACTATATATCATACTTCCTGGAGACAGAGTTTCAGGCTTATTTAGCCCTTGAAAGTAAACAGTGAGGGGTCTGAGTGCATGGAATTTTAATTTTTTACAGAGGTAAATGTTCCTTAATATTAGTAGCTCTGCTGTTACCTCAGTCATATATCAGAGGACATGCTATATCCTTGTTTGAAAAGATATTTTCTATAGCCTAGTTTCAGTGGCATAAAACAGAATAGATAAAGAAAGTAGCAGAAGGCAATGCTTTGTTAGCCATGTGATGTTATGAACAATATATTTGCTTGTAAGTCAGCTGGATATTTACAGCAATTTCCCCTGTGAGAAGGGCTATTGGTAAATGCTACTAATAAAACCTTACAATAACAGTAATAATATCTTTCATTTTTAATAGCACCTTTGATCCTACAGGGGCAGCTAGTTTACTGCATGTTTTCCAATTAAAATGGGCATTGATGTTTTATGGCCTTCATCCAATTCATCTTGCTTACTGACTGTTTCAGGAGAAGGAATAAACCTGTAGCTCTGGAAAACCTACGATTACTTTGCATTTCTATATTCCCTCTTTACTGGTGGATCTCTGCAGGCTCTCCTCACAGAGTGTTGTAGAGTGACTCCATTTATCTCCAGTCATTGATATGATATGACATGGGTTTATGTCTCCTAATGTTTGTATTATATTAAGTAATTTTATATTAAGATCTCCAGACATGTAATTACATGCCATGGTGCTAGATGCTATAGAAACATTTTCAGAAAAGGCAGTTCACAGTTTGGAGAGTCTACAGTCTAAACCAGACAGGGCACTGGAAAATTTAGAAATTTGACCCAGTGAGGGTCTCAAACACAGGAACAGACTTTTAACAACTTACCAAATGCATACAGGAAATCTGTGGAACAATAGGAAACAAATAATCTCTGGGTTCAGTTCTGTTTTCACACAGGATAAATTAGGAAAAGTTCAATTCTATACTTGAGTCATGAACCAAGAGAAAGTAAAGCATTGGGCTAGACTTCCTTAATGTCAGGTTCATCTGAAATTTATAAGCTTAACTTTAGACCAGAAAATTCTAGACCATAGTAAACCATTTCATAAAATAAGTTGAAGAATCACTGAAGACTTTCCTGAGTGGAATATTTCCTCTAGATAGCTGTTGTTGAGTAAGAAGTTAAAGGAAAGCAAAAAAAAGCAAAACCTTCACATTCTCTAGACCTTGTTGCCTTTATTGAAACCCTCACACAGAGGAGGAGCTCCCTATGGAAATACCTCAGCTTTCCCTTCTGTAGTACCAGGGAGGTGTGGTAAGGTTATAGAAGGAGTGAAACAGTGGCACCCCTTGAGACTTCATTTCCCCTTTTCCAAAAGTGATAGCGCTTGAATCTGGGTTGGGTTTGGGTTTTTTGGTTGTTTTATTTGTTGTTGTTTTATTGGGGTTTTTTTGCCTTGTTTTTTATTTTTTTTGTTTGTTTCAGCGTCATGAAATATGCAAACACCAGGGGATAATTCTGTTACAAAGAGACCATAACAGAAGTGTGTTAAAATGCTGTGACTCTGCCCAGTGATTATTCTACCAAGTAAGTAACAGCTTGAAGAAGATCAGAATGAGGTTCTAAAACAAGACTGATTTTTAAAATATGACATTTACTTAGAAACAACTGGCCTAATTTTATTAATGAGGCCTTTTGAGATCCTTGAGGGAGTAACAGTTTCTTCTTTTGAGCTGGTATGACAGTAGAATTAGATTGGTCACATGTTTCAGTTGCTGTGGTGTGTGAAGGTTCTTAGATCAGCCATAAATTAAGAGCAGGTGCTACCCCAACAAGACTGCACTGAACCATTACACCACTATTGCAGAAGGGCATTTTGCTGAGCCAGTACCACTATATTTGGGCAATGCTCCCTGCACTTAAAAGCTCCAAAGTTTTCTCTTGAAATCAGCCCTATGACTCTTGCAGTCTGAAGAAAGGCAGAAGATACATATTATAGGCTAGGATTGGATCCCTTTGTAGATTCAATGTCCAACACTTTGTTTACCCAGATCTTTCCCACAGTACCTCAGCTTCCTGGCTTTAGAGATCCCTTATGCAAACTTACACTACCTGCAACATTCTGGTGTTGGACTGGAAGAGGAATAAGAAAAAGGAGATTTTAACTGAATTGAACAGGTGTTATAATCAGTTTCAAGTCTTAATGAGATCCGATACTGAATTTCAACATAGGCATCAATATTGGTTCAAAACTCTTACCAGTGCTGCATGTAAAGGTGATACACCTCTCACCTGTGTTAAGAATATTTGTCAGTTCTTCTCTTTTCTTGGCCCTTGAAATAACAAGTTATGCCTTTCCAAATAGTCATGAGAAAAGTGTGTCTATATGGATATACAGACAATGTAGTGTGTATTTTTTTTTTAGATCAGACTTAATACTTGCTCCATCCAAAGGAAAACAATCCTTAGTCTTAAGAAGCATTTGAATTCTTCGAAAGTGGAGGGATTTATAAATCCACAGCTGGAACAAAATGAATTGCAGACCTTAAAAGTCAGATTATGTTTCTAAAACATGAGGACAAGCATGACCTTACAGTAAAACTATGTCTTTTAGCCTGTGGGTAAAAGTGGTACATGAGGGGATTATTTATGTTTAGGTGTGTAAATAAATAGTAAGCCTTTGGACACCCTTCTCGTATTTCCAGTGGAGCCAGCCAGCAGTCTTATTTCTGTTATGGCTTCAGGACATTAAGACCAAAGGAACATAGCTAAAATAGATGTTGCAAATGCAAAAGTATCCGTGGCACCTCTCACCTTCACATCTGATTCAGTTGAACATGTGCTTTCCTTAAATATAGTGATAGTACCATGACGCTCTGGCATGCTGCTTCCAGACTAAGCCATTGCTCTATGTAAAGGTAGCAGAGCTGTGTCCTGAGTATTGTATCTATCTGATCATGAAAAAGTTTAATCCTATACTGATCATGACTGTAGATTGGAAATAATTCTAGGGAAATTGACTGTATTTTTACAAATACCTTGTTTCATTTTATTTGGCTGTAGAAGGAGTAAAGCCATGTTGGTCATACAGTGATACACATTTGTAGAAGCAAAATACTTCTGAAATAATTGAAGGTGAACTGGAAAGAGAATAAATCATCAGAAAGTCATATTCTTGTAATGTTTAACTTATCCAAATCCCTGTTCCTTCTGAAGTGTTTTTCCATTACTTTAAAAATTCAGAATAATAACAACAAAAAGTCCTATGCTAATATATCCTCTGAAATGACCATAACATATGGCCATCACTGGTTTAGTGCCTTCTGTGATTAATATTTTTTTACACAAGGACAAGATTAACACAGGCCAATATATAGCTCGTCTTTGTACTTAGCCTGGAAGCTCCCAGCATGATTGCAAGTGCCTGCTCTGGAGTGGCAACCCTGTACTATATCCTACATAGCACTCTATTGTTGTCCAAGTTTAGGCAGAAAGCCTTAGTATTCTACAAAGTTAGATGTGATAACATATGAGTGCTTGGACGCTTCAGTATCCGTCTTTTTGCATAATAGTCCACTAACTCATCCAGTAATTAGTTTTGTGCTTTCCTCAAGTGGAGAATGCTTGAACCCATATCTTTCACATGTTAGTGAAGTGCTCAGGCCATGAGGTATTCTGCTTAACTTGCTCTCCACCCTTTCTCTTGAAGTGCAGCCAGAAATGCTAGCACTGTGGGCCAGAAGGAGTACAGCCAAGAAGAAACCTGACTCTAGCTTAAGGCTCAGACATTTGGTTAGAAAAGGAAAAAAGCAAGGATGCCAGACACTCCTCCCTAATACATATGCACATTTTACAACTGTCAAATCTGTCCTGGGAGCAGATTTAAGAGTAATAAGGTCTTATTATTAAGCACCCACCTGAGAAGATGGCTATGTATGTATTGTCTTTTTCTGCTTGTAGTAGCCCTGAGAAATACCGTTTCAATCAATCTTATCTGTACTTTCTCAAGTCTATGGGTAAGATCATTGCAGCATTCATTGCTTTCCTTTATTTATTTTTTTATTTCAAATTAGCACTTGATTCCAGTTAAGGGTTTTTGAACATGCTCCCATGTGCCTGGTTGCCAAGCAGATCATCACCTTGCAGCTACTGCCTATATGGAAGGCAGTTTTCTTGGGCTATTTATTAAAGAAATACAAGAACGCTCATATTTTAATCTGCCAACACCAAAAATAATGCAACACCAAAGGTTAAAATGGGAGGCAGAGAAAACAATTGTGACAGGATTTTTGAGCATAGTTATGAGAGTGTTCACAGGTATATAAGTTCATTGGCATATAAGTGCTGCATACAGTTCAAGTAAATAATTAAATATAGTATTTACCATGAAAGGACATCCCAAGTAAAGAAGAAAGATGAAGAATGGATTAGGAAATCGAGGTACAGAAAAGCAAGATGACCTGCCTTATTTAAAAAAAACAACAGAGAGAGCCAGTAAGACACTCCCATATTTCTGGCATGATGTTCAGTGCCCAGCATGGCCCACGTTATATTTCCTTGCCTGAATATGTTTTCTTGCTTGAAATAGGTAAATTCCTGAAACCTCTGCTGAGACAAAATCTGTCCTTTCATGCGATAAGGCAAGCTATTAATATTGTGCCTTGAGAACAGTGCTTCACAGTGCTCCTGGTCCCACTGATGTGGCTTTTCCAAAGAGAAACACAAGCATTATTTGATCTAAAGAGAGGTCTGCAGGTTTAACCATAAAAAATCAATAAAAATCTATATTTATGGGAAAGTTTTGGTGGCTTGATGGTAAACAAAATAACTGGTGATCTCAGTTTCTAAACAGTTCTTTAGAATGGACTTCTCACAGACTTTTAGCGTACAGGCTATATACTTATACATACATAAGTATGTATACATATAGATGTGTGTTTATGTTATGCAGATGTGTGTATGCAAACAGGCAAATTTTGCTGTTCATAATTAAACAATATTCCCCCTGAATAACACAGAATTTGGCTCTGTTTGAGAATACCATTCTGTTTGTGAAATGTAAGTCCTGTCTAAAGTGCAGAATACCATCTTGGACCTCCTTCAGCTTTACTGTATATGCAATCAATGATTTAAGATTCCGAAAATAGAAACAAATAAGAGGAAGCTCACCAAACATGGTTTTGCTTGAGAAACACAGAAAAAAATCTCCCAAAGATTTTCCTAACATTGAAAGATGATGGAAATTCTTGACCTTTTAGCAGTCAGGATTATGGTTAGACAGTACTGTATATGATACGATCTCTTAGTGGGGTGTCTTTTTAAGGGTCAGCTGCTCAAAGAAAAGGTTAATGTTTACTGACATGTACAAAGCAGGCCCTGCAAAACATCAGCCAGCTGGAAACTCTTTTCATTTGGAAGTCTAATTAGATTAATTCAGCTTAATTATGTATAGTATTTAATAACAGTTAAACAGAGGCTAACTAATATACTTTAAATATTCTATTCTTAAAATTATTCTCAGACTGAGACAAGCTATCTCACACCTTCCGGTTTGAAAGCTGCTCAGTTTCCATAGAATATATTAATAACACTACAGTATGACAAAACATCCTTATTTAACATGTGAAATATGATGTGTTGACACTTTATTTCAGTTTTTGAGCCAAAATGAATAACTACTATTGCAATTGTTACAGATCATTAGACATACTCTGGTGATTCAGAATGATAATGGCTGCAGTTTTAAGCATTTTTGTCACCTGTGTAGCAAAAGCAGGGGAGGGCTTATTCCTGAAAAGCTGAAAACTACTGTTTTCCTGCTGACACATAGCTTGAAACTGAATTTTGGAGTGGCAGATAGAAGATTTTCAATACTATTTTTGAACTGAGCTGAGAAAAAAAAAAAAGCCATACAGAAATAAAGCACCAAGTGCATTTAGGACATGTAATTACATCTTCTAAGCTGTTCATTATAGTTGTGTGAAAATACAGTTCTTCTCAGTTTAACAACAGGTGGATGAGCTTTTCCCAGAACACAGCTACATTATAGATGCATGACTGTGAAGTGGCCTGATGCAAATGAAATGTATAGCAACCTTTTGATTTTTTTCCGTGTCTCACACCTTTGACTGGTGTCATTTTTCTTTCTAGCACACCAGCCTTAAGTAGAGCTTAGTGGGAAAACTACTGTGTTTTGGCAACTGATAGCTCAGGACTAGCAAGGGGAATCTTCACTAATCACTTGTGAACAAACTAACTGCTGTGTTCAGTAGGGAACCAGAGAGGGATCTGGATCATAGCTTAAAATAAAGTCCAGGACTTCTGTCAAAAGCTTCCTCACCTTTTGTCTTCATTTTTCTCATGGATTGTTTTGGTAGAAACTTGGCATTAACGAATTCAAATGTATATAGGTAACTACTCAGAAAAGAAGCTCTGTTACCTGTGTGGAGAAGAACAATGCTTTCTGTCAAGTGTTTCCAATGATTTTGGCACAAGTGGAGGCTAATGAGCCAGATGAGGCTCTGACCTGTACTTCTGAGATGTACTTCAGACCATCATGGAGTGTAGTGATGCTGTGGGAAAAAGCATGATTTTGCAGTTATCACACAAGATAGTTGAGGGCCATTGGTTCCATCCAAGCAGACTGTCACAAAAACATGTCTTCAATGATTTTTATTTCTGTACTGTAGTCAGTTGACTAAATTATATATTTCATGTTATGTATGCATGAAGGGATAAAGCTTTTTCATTTTCCATTATTTACATTTAAAATTAAATTAAAATTTACTTGTTCTCTGGAAACATGCATGATAATATAAGTAAAATTCAGTGTAATGCAGTGCAAGAAATGAAAGTATCAAATTCCCATGGACAAACATAACTCCTTGTTTCCCTCCCTTTCCAGTTCTTGTTTGATTGATTACTTTCTGTTCCTTGGAAAATTCCTTACAATATGACCATGAATCAGATCAATGTAGTCAGGTCACAGTAAATAACAGAAAAAGACTGAAGGTGATTTCTTGACTCAAAGAGCTTTTTTTCTACTACCCTTCGCCAGATATCTTGCCTTCAGCCCATCCTAATTCAATTAGGAATAGTAGTTGGAATTTCTCAAATTACTGTAATTGCTGCAGCAAAAGGGGAGGAAGATGACATAAAACTACATACCTCTGACCTATGAGGGACTTATCCAAAATAACTCAAGGACATGTTATAAAAATAACTGTTACCTATACTACTTTATAGTGGTGATAGCTATGTGGGAAATGGCATTTATAAAGCACCTTTGACCACTTCACCTGAACCCAGATCACTAATCCATCTGGCCTGGGACAATTTCCAACACTCCCAATCTGTCAACAGTTCCAAACAGCTGCCATTGCAAAAATAAAGCCAGCCTTTCAGACAAATGTCTCTTCTTTCCTTTAAGATGTGGCATTATTCTTTTTATTTTTTCACTCCTCCTCTCATAAACTCCACTGATGTGATATGGGATCAGTAACTGGCCCTTGAAAAGGTGACTGAAGAAGTGGAAGATCCAGTAGCTGATAAACCATCTTGACTTGAGATGATAAAAGATTATTCCCACTCATGATCTGGGACTCCAGATTTTAAAGAAATATGGGAATAATTTCTGCCTGAAAAAAAAGAGGGTAACATTATACTCAAAAGTGCAAAAGCAAAAAGGCTACATAAAATCTACTTTTGACTTCCCCCCCCCCGAGATTTTTGTTTATATGCTTATGAAAATTCTCTGGTATGACATTCTATTTATTGTAACTCTGCAGGCAGTGGAATTTAAATTAAATTTATATGTGAGAAGAAGCGATGACAGGAGACTGTTTGAATGAGGATAGGACAAGACACTCCATTGGTCACTTTTGATCCGGATTTCCACCCACAACATTTCCATATATTACAATTCAGCCAGGATTTTATCTTTGGCAGTCGACGGAGTAAAACAAGATCATCCATAGGTATGGGGTATGAGGCAGTTGCGTGAATGTGGAATTCCTTCTCAAAGCAGAAGGATTTCTATTTAGTGAAGGCTGCTTCACTCTGGTTGAGTTCCTCCAGCACATCTCCCTTGAAGTGGGAGAAAGCTACAGCAGCTTTTAAAATGCTACAATTAACTTTAGTACGTCTCTCTGCTGTCACTGCCAAACTGTTTCTAGGTGTGGAACTAACTAGTTCAAATACTTCTCTATCATGGTCCCCTGTAAAGCTCAGACATGCCCTGCAACATGATGTCCAGAACAATGGTTAACACGTTATGTTTTAATATTTGCCTATAGTATGCTGCTACAGAGGACAAATGCATCTACATGCAGTAAAGGAGTTTCAACTCCTTTAGACACTCAATAGCAAAACTTTAGGGATTTTTCTTTAAGCATGTTTTTGTTTTCTTTTAATTGCTTGTCATTTTCAATTTGAGGTAAAAATACAGCTGCAGAGAGGCAAAACAGCACTACCAAGAAACCTGTTTAAAGTACATTAAAAAAAGTTTTAAAATTATTTCCCTTGCCTTCCTGAGAAACATTTTGCTATCAACTAAGTGATAATTGGATGTATGGTTATATTTTCTATTTATTTTTCTGTTACTTGAATCCTTAGGACACAAGTAATATGATCATTCCCAAAGAGTGCCAGCAACATTTTTATGTAACACCAGAAAGACAGCTAGTTATAAAGGCAAGCACAGCATCAGCAGATTAACTGCCATGAACTTAATAATACCAGATCTATATAAATGGTGGATTTTGCATGTACATTTGGCATTGTATTTTGAACTCTTGTTGGAGTCAATCTGACCTACTTCTCCAGTTAATTCGGAAGCTGCAAGTACTCGGCACTACTGAGGGTGTTTAATCAGGGCCTAAGCCCACAGCCTTTGAAAACGAAAAAAATAACTTAAAAAAAGGAATGATATAGAACTGCGCGTTTATCATAAAAATCAATAACATGATAGCTAAAGATCCTTTAGCACTTAAGATAAAATACTCTACGGAGGTTTTGAACCATCCTACATAAGTGAATAGATAAGACTGTGATTGGTGTATGGCATGCATAAACCTTTAAAAAGAACCTATGAAAAACTTACATTATGTATCAAGGCCCCATATATTTTATATTAGTTTGTAACTTTAGTAACTTTGTTACTATAAATAGGACAGTTTCATTAAGTCTATGTTCTATCAGATTGTTTCATTCCAGGAGTTTTTTCTTTAACAAATCCCATTTTACTGTATTAGATAAAGAAATTAATTATTACTCAGTTAAGTGCAGTTACTACGGTCCTGAGATGTCCCAGTTTCAGGAAGGTTTGGTTTATGCTTAAAGCTTTGGTAACTGCAATTTAAATTTGGTGCTGTAGCAGCTGTAGTAGAAAGAGCCAAATTTCTACCGGCTAAAGCATCTGGGGACTTAATTTTCAGTCATGACTTCAAAAATGCAGGAATTGCTATTGTTGTCTCTATAGTGTGGAAAAGTCAGGAGTTGTTTTTTCATGAGCAGACTTGATTGTTCAGAATGTGAAAGGAATTCTATATCTAACAGTGTTCAGTGAAACATCCTGATCTGCAACTGATTTTCAAAAATACTCCTGATAATTATTCTACTTTTAAATACAGAGTTGTGACTACAGGGCTTCCTACGGAACTTGCCACTGGAATTTCTTCTTTATAATAATACTATATTCCCCCCAAAAAGGAAAGAGTGTAGGATGAGTAACAGTAAGGCATGGTGACGATAGTCCAAACGATCTACAAGAAGGATTAGGATCAAAACTACTTTACCTTAGAAGCTTCCTAGGTACAGGAATAAAAAGCTGAGGAAAACAGTAACCCGACACAATTTTTACACCTCTCTAAAAATATAAGCATAGTCACTGTGGATTCATGATGAAAATTTTGTAACACCACAAAACCAAACAACGTAAGACCGCCTACCTGGCCACCCTTTTTAACTTTTGGGTAGAGCTGATGTATGATTGATAGACACTAACTATGGAAATATTTCACAAGTGGCAGAAAAGTAAGGTTTTCCTATGGGGCTTATTGGTTTCAGAAACTATCCTGGCTCCGTAAATAGCACTGGTTCAAGTAAATGTAGAGGATGCTCTGCACCTATTTGTCCCTGTTCTGTAACCTGGGGAGGCTGCTGACTGGGCTGGCAGTGCTCCCACGCATGCCACACAGGAAAAAGAGACTCAAGGGACACAGCACAAGTCCTCATGTGAGAAAAGGCTTCTAAGGGGGGAAGGGGCTTGGTGAGTTTCCCACTCACTCCTTGGCTTCTGGAGTTCAGACTGTACCTTGGGGACACGGTTTGGACAAAGACAGTTTGGTTTTTGGTACTGCTGCACTATGAGCAGGTTAAAAAGATGTCAACACCTTAAAAGTGAGAAAAAAACCACAACTGCAGAGTCAGCAGAGTCATTATCCTGAAGATTTTTGTCATGGGGCCCCTTTTACTTTAGACATGGATGGGATTATGAAGAGGATGTGCTGTTTGCTAACCACAACAGAGCTGCTCTGTTTGATACTACACAACTGATGGGACTGTAAAATTTCCTTGGGGGCTTTATGGAAAATAGATCCTTGTTTTAATTCTTAATTCTGTTCTATGACTTGTTACTGCTTCATACTTTGGTGGTTTGTCTTTTCCTCTTTCCTCTTTCCTCTTGCCTTGCCTTGCCCTTTTTCATGTTGTTTTTTCTTGGTTTTTTTTTGTTTTTTTTTGTTATTGTGTTTGTTTTGTTTTGTTTTTGTTTTTACACCCTCAGGGAGCACCTGCTGATTTAGCTCACAATTCTGTGCAGTTCATAAAGCACAGTTCACTTTCTGTTAGCACAGCAGTACATCAATGCTGTGTGAGAACTCAAGGCTTTATGTATTAGTGGTACATACAGAAAGCCTATTTAGAATTTATCATGGTTCACATGGTTCCCATCTTTTTTTCCTAGCATTAGATCCGCTGAAACATCTGTGAGCTAAATAAAAGCGCCTGACTTTTAAAAGAGAATGAAAGCAGCTCTTGTAGATTCTGTGTTTATAGCACGTCATATGGTACAGCTTGGTCAGAATATTTTTGAAGTTAAATAGTGTTTAGAAAAGTTCCAAAACAAAACTCAATCCAAGAAAAAAATTCCAAACAGAAGATTTCTGGTTTGTAAAATGTTGTCAGACCTGCTTCCTTTAAGTAAGGCCGATCTATCAAAAATGGCTTTGTCTGTGTAACTCTAACAGAGGGGATTGATTTAATTTTCTTCTTAATCTGAAATAATTACACTTGTACAGCCATGGAGGTATGGTGCTGCCTTATTTCAAGAACAGTCTGTCTTGTTTAGGAAGGACAGATGTTTGCACTGCAACTTGTGGGTACACAAGGATGCATGCCTTAATTACCTTGTCCTTGGAGAAAATTCCCCCAGCACTGCATTACACCCCAAAATCCCTCTCCATCCAAGGAGGCTACTTGAACATGTAACTGCAACCTTGTTTCAGGTATGCCACATGTCAGCACAGGCTTTCAAAAGCCACATATCTTCAGAAAGAATACTTTGATCTTTCTGTTCCTCAAGTACAACACCAAGATAAACTAAAAGCAAACATCCTATTTTAGCATGTATATGGAATCTGCCCAGGAATGTGGTGCTCCCAGAGAGCAGATGTATAGCTGTCTTTCTGTCCTTCACTAATAAATTAATTACCTTTTTGGTTAACTTGAATTTTATATTAATTAGTTGTTTAAGCTATCAATTCCCAAACAGGCTTCTGATTAAAACTTATGGAATTGGCATAGGACACACTACTTGTGCCCAAATTCCCCAGTCAGACCACAGCTCACACGGACTTCTCTCTCTCTCCTCTAGCGGGGATCTGGGGAGTTTCCACTTGTCTGAGGAAGGGTTATTTATCATGCATGTGACCCTGGCTCTGCTTCACCTGAGTCTCATTACAGTGTTTTTAGGAGATATTGGCTAAGTTCTCAGATTTCCTTAAAATGGCAAAGAAAATTTCTAGCTGCTGTGATTGTAGGAAAATTTTTGAAAATTTGGAATGCTCCTAAACTACTTCTAAATTGCAGAATCCAGAAGCCAAATAAAATACTTTCCTCCTCTTTATGTTTCAGGTTCTTACGGTTTGTAGCCAGTTTCCTTCTTTAGCATCATGGATTGGTGGATCAGAGGAATTTGCAGTGCATGTGTCAAAGGAACTATTTTCCTCTCAGTATTTCAAAAGGGGTGCAAGAGGCTTTCCTTTTCCTTCTTATAAACGGTCCTGCAGCCTGACAGTAAGGGTTTGATGTCAGACAACTGAAGCTGTACATTTCTTGTTTAATTGTTAGCTCCTTGCCTGGATAATTTTAGATGTGAGTAATTGTTATTTTCTTTCTTTCTTGCATCAGTGGAAAACAAAATATCAGAAGTATGGGAATACTGGAGCAAGCGGAAAGAGTGAAAACAGCAGTTTTCCTGGAATATAATATTATGCCATGGGGGTCAGAAGCAGATGAAACTAAACAATAACAAAAGAGAGCTCCTCTACACATATATTTCTTCTTGTTCCCTCCCTTTTGAGCCATAAAGAATTTGAAGTTACTAATTTTACTGTAGAAACAATTATTTTTTTACCCTCTGGGCAAGGGGATTAAGATTTAAGCTACTGTTGAGCAATTGTTTTCTTTCTATTCTGTCTTTTCTTTTTTAATTTTAGTGCTGTCAGTATATTCAATGCCCATTTAAGTAAGGCTTGTGTTACTCAAGGAAGATTGCAACAGATTTTGTGTTTTGTACACCCAAGAAACTATTTCTTGTAGCTAGGAGGAGAGTATTGAAGGACTGAGAAGGGAACTTGCTGGTCTGTATTTAACCATACTATTTTGAAAAACACATGTCAAGAAAGAGTAATTTACACAGTTTACTAGGGACAAGAAATTCTAAAATTAAAAATGCTTCAAACAAAACAAGTAATCCTCAGAGAACCCACTGGGAATCATTCATTTGATTTCAACAACAAAAAAAATACTTGAAAGTAATTTAATGGATTACAAGTTTGAGATACCTCTTTAGCAAAATTAAACAAGGTTCCACTTTAAAATCACAAATTTATTTTCTGTAGAAAAGAGTTCCTTGCAAGTTAGATTTTTTTTAAATGTAGGCAATAGGAATTAATGTGTCTGAAATGCATATTAACTAAACAAGATTATTTTTGTGTGGAGTAGTAGCTTTCAGAATCACTCCTGATTGATTATAAAGCCTAATGAAATCAGAATGCCTTCTCACAGGTTTAAATATGATGAAGTGATCTACTGGGTTTGACAGGCTGCACTCTTCAGTTGATCCAGAAAAACATTTTTAGTAGATTTTTTTTTTCCCTGAGAATCAATGTAAAGCCTAGTAAATGGAACCATTTAATGAGTTGATTTCATTTTACCTAATTCTTGCTAATGCAAGAAACAAATATCAACCAGACAAAAATGGTGGGGATTTTTGGGAGGGGGGAGGAAGCAATTTTTCATTCAGAAATCTTCGTCATTTGTAATTCTGGCATATAAAAAGCAGTACTTGAAGATTAAGCACTTTGGACCACAAGAACTTTTTGTCTAACTCTGTCAGACATTAAATGAAGTTTTCCAGCTGATTTTGTTCTTACAATTGTTAGGCAACCCAAAATGGCTTTTCTGCTTCAGTTTTACAGAGTAGACAGGAAATTTGTTGTTTTCCTTTATCCGACATTCCTCTTTATCTGGAAAGTCTGTTTTTGAATATTAGGAACTCAGTGCTATTAAACAGTGTTAATAATTTAAACTTGGATCCTTTTCAGGTAGTTCAGACCTTGAGAAAGCAAACATTGGCACTATTCCAAATAAACTTCAGTTGACTCACCTTCTCCAGCTTCAGGATCTGTCATTGAAATAAACATTACACAAAAGCATTGTTTTATTTACCCTATCTATCTTTTGATGCTAAGAAAGAGGCAATAGGTGCTGCTCTGAGCCACAGACTAGTAACCAAATTCAACATTAGCAACTTTTTCTTTCAAAAATAAATGAAGCCACCAGCAACAATAAAGAATTTATATTATACTTCCTACAGATAATGTTCCTCCCTCACAAGCTGTTTGTGTCTGGCAAGATGCCTCAGTCACCAGCCCATGAATTTCACAGACACTCATTCCTGCTACCACCAAGTAACTTAACTGATCTATTTTGGCTGAGACAAATGAGTTTCCAGCTGGACACCAGTCTGTAGCACTTTACACATATTGGAAGTTGCCACTTAACAATGTAAAAAAGAAAAAAAAAAAAAAAGAAGAAAAAAAAAGAAGAAGAAGCTACTGAAACTTTGGCTTGGTACCTGCAACTTACAGTAGCTTGTTTTGTTGGCTGTAGTACTTTACAAAGAAATAAGAATACATGAGGTAACTCCCCTGATATTTTTGAGAGATGAATAAGAAATTACACAGGATAAAAATGGCTGATACAAAAATACTAGACCTCTGTATTTTCACACAGCAGCATCTTTGCTGATTGTCCTGTGTGCACCAACAGAGGCACCACCAGACCACCTAAACTGTACCTAGTGGTCTTTACCTTCCTCATTATTCAAAGCAATCTCTATAGAAATCCCTTTCTATGCATCTTTTCAACTTCAGGATTAGATGCAGGTCTTTTATTTTATATGAGGCTTGGTACAACACCTACAATACTGCTCTATCTGTTTTTCAATCTCCTGTGGTTTATGAGACCTTATAGCCTCTTTCCATCATTTTCACATGCTTCCTTTATGCACAGTTACTTACTTTGTGTAAGTTACTGATTTTATAGTCTTTACATTTACAAAGCAGCCAATTCTCAGTCTTTTTTTTCTCTTCAATAAACCTGGATCTGCTGCTGCTTTCCAGTCCCAGGAGAACAACCTGCTCCCAGAAATTCTCTTTTTTTCACCTAAAAACAGCAGTGCATTGATCTTTGGGATCCATTAATCACTTTCTTCTCCGGCCAGGATGGTGGCCCCATGCATGCCTTTCTGCTGGACTTAGGGAAAGTCTCTGTGTACTTCTTCTTCTAACCTTCCCCTCTTCTGGTCTCCTGGCGTGTGTTGTACTTACAGAGAAAACCTGGTAGCAAGGTTAGAGTGGTTAGCAATGGCAAATGATCACTGTGATATTAGAGGCCAAGTGGAAATTACAGTTAAGGCCCATTGTCTACCACTCAGGTCTCAATATTTTCATCTGTTCTCCTTTTGCTGGGAATTTTTCTTTGGCCACTTCCTCAAAATACACTTTTGTGATACACCCATAAACCCAGAAAAGAACAGGTGAGAAAGGCCAGAAAGGAGGAACTTGCCCCACCCCAGGCATCAGGCCTCAACTAAAGTCCAAAACTAGAGAAATCAGAGCAATAAATTAACTGATTACTAACTCAAAACCCTCTGTTCACCTGCTTGTGTCTTGTTGCTGATCTGAGTGATTTATTTATTTTTTTATCTGTAGCCTATGCAGTCTAACTCAATAGCAAGTTCTTCGGTGTCTGTGATTTCTATGGAAGCCTAGAGGATGTATCTTCTGAAAATCAGGTTATTCTAAGAATTCGTATTTTCCATTCTCTCTGTCAAGCCCTGGACTCCTGGTTGTGGAGTTTCTTTCAGGAGAAGTTTTTAAATGCAGTTAACACAAATACTCACTGAGAATATCCTGGATATAAAGAATTCCATTAGTGGTTTCCAAAGAAAGGCTTCTGTAATTTCTTGCAAGATGATTGCAAGAACTCCCTCAGAGATTTCATCTTCAATTTCTTTACTGTTTTTCATGTTTTTTAGAATGTCTGCAAAACACAAGAATTTTTTAGATATAACAAGTCAAAACTTACACACCATAATTACAAGAGGCAAAAAGAAATTCTGGAAGTGACAGCCTCACTTATGAATCTGACATTAATCATCTGCAATAACAAATAAAGTTCTGAGAAGAAAACAAAGTTTTCTCAGAGATTCTTTGACAACAGCCACACACAAAAATGGCTTGACAACAGTAACAACCAACCAAAAAAACCCCACCACCACAAAAAGGACACAGAGCTAAATCAATTTCTATTCAAAATTATTTCCCACAACACATCTCATTGGAGCCTTCAGGACTGTGGTGCCCATGTGTTTCATGAAAATTTAGATCTGAAGATTCATGGAGTTCTTGACTGTTCTTAGCACACTGGTTTTTGTTCTTGCTTTCATGCTTTTATCTGACACCTCAGCAGTTAGATAATCCCTTCGGGACTTGAAAGACCCGGATTTTTTTCCCCTCCCTTTGTCCAACAGGATTCTGGCTTAAAAATCTCCCTCCAAAAAATTTTGGAGAGTGCCTTGGGGAAATATTAGATGAGAGAAGCCTCCAAATATATCTGTGGAAACTGTTCCATTTTGAAAGAAAGAATTAAATACTTGTTAAGCTGTTGGCCTTGAGGTTAGGGAACTTGCCTAGAAGGGGAGAGATTAATATTTCAGACTGCTTTGATTAATAGTACCCTATTTTATGTTAAACCAAGCAGGGAATGGAACTCTAGCATCCTCCTTCCAAGTAAACCTTACTTCGAAGTCTCATTTGCACACTTACTTGCTTAGTTTTCTCCTTAATCTGCCACCCTAGCCTAGGTGAGGGGTATGAATACAGCGTAACACTAGGGAAAGCTGGAATTTTGTGCTCAATATTCCTTGTTGCCTAGTTGCCGTGGTACCTCTCCAAACACTATGTCAGACTGTGAGAAGTGTATTATGTGCCCAACTTTCCCCACACACCCTTGGTATCTAACTGGAGTCTGGTGAATCAGGATATTTATAAGTTCCTTCTGTGGATTTCACATCTAACTGATTCTTTTCTTATTCTTTATTAAATTCTTACTCAACTAAAAATAAATCCCTCTGCCAATTGTAGCAGGACACCGAAAGCATTCTGCTATATCAAGGTAAGTATATGGACTGGAAGCTGTGAGATACCTTCTGCGGGACCTCATGGGGTCTAAAATTAGGAACAAAAGTTGAAGGTTAGCTGTATATGTCTTCACACTGTCAATGCATGTCAGACACATGTTGGAGGTGATTCAAATTCGGTATGTAAAAACATGTATTAACATTCTTTGTACATTCTTTCCTGGGATTTCCCCAGTTGCTGAAATAGCCTTCACACTACCATCTTCTGCACAAGTTTTTCCATAGTCAAAGAATTCAAATTGACTTTTTCTAGTAAAACTATGAATAGCTTTGTCTTTCTTTGTCCCCAAAAGCAAGGAACCGGTTGTGCGCTCAATAGGTGCACAATAAAAAGCCACTGAAGATTGTTTTCATGCTATTTTTATCCCCATTTTTAAAAAATATATATTATATTTAGTATATATATTGTATTATATATATATTATATTTAATTATATATATACACACATATATACACATATATACATATATATATATATATATACTATTACATTGCAGTGGCTGACACTGCTATATTAACACTGTTGGTTTAGGTGTAGATGTCATGATATGCCAAATAATTCAGCAAAGAATATCCCAAGTATCTAAAAGATATGTTGGTGGCAAAAAATCTAAACAACTCTCTTCTTTTAACAATTGTTGATGTAGACAAGGCAAAAGGACCTTAAGCGTTTGCAAAATGTTGAAGTCATACCCATCTGACTCAAATGTCCCTGCAGAGCCATTTTGAACTTCCTGGAAAAACAGAGGATACCAGTATTTATTAACGTTACTCCACTTGGCTTCTCATGGGAATCTGATACCTGGGGAACATTTGTTATATAGGCTGAAAATAACAATCCAGTCTCTTTCATGTAGCACTATCTATTTTATAGTGTTGTTACCAGGTTGTGATGTTGCATTTAATTACAATGCAATAATGAATTACCTGTCATACAATAATGTTAATTGTCCTTCCCTACAGCTGGTCTTCCTTGTAGCTGTGTAAAACCAAACAGCTTGAGCAATGTGACTCTTCTCCTTGGGTATCTGGGAAGTTTCTGCTTACCAAGAGTTTCAGTTCCCCCTCAAAGAAAGGCACTAAATTTCTTGGGTGAAAACAGTAATAATTATATCATCATTGTGGCGCCCATGGGGGATACATCCAGGGTGCCACAAAGCTGAGAAAGAAAGAACTTTGACTAAGAATGAAAGTGATGACTCGGAACAGATTCTGCCCCGTTGTCTGAGTTACCCTGTTTACAAAACGTTTCAAAATTTGCTAAGAAAGCAAACTAAATAATGTTTTAATGGTGCTCATACTGTGAGCACAAAGGAGTCCAATTACTTACCATCTCACCAGAAAGAAAAATAACCAAATAAAAATCCAAAGAAGCAGGTCTAAGGACTCTGATATTCAAACTCTCCTTTATATTTTTTTACCATATCTTCAGTGATTCTTGCAGCTCCCACCGTCTGGTACTTGTTTATCAGTACTTTGCAGAAGTGTGATCTTAGACTCACACAGTACTAACAGTTAAAGGCTATTTCCAGAGAAAGTAATGATACTGATTTAATCCTGGAAAAAATGCAGTAACAGCTACAATTAAAAAAAAAAAATTAAAATCATAATTAAAAAAAAGTTCATTAGTAACATAGTGACTGTGACATGAGCCACTGATTATATGGAAGATTCACAACAGAGAAAAAAGAGGTGGTAGATGAGGAGGATGGGTGCAAAACCCAGAAGAATGTGATTACGTGTGTAGTTCCTATCAAGCTAAAGCGAACTAGGCCTTGACATATCCCAAATTGCATTTAAAAATGACCCTTTCTGAATGGGAAAAGTTCACTGTATATGAAAAACAATAAAAACACAGCCTCTTATTAAGTTGAAGTGCCTTTAGGTTTCTGAGTGCTGCAAAAGAAATGGTACAGCAGGTTTGGAAGTGAATGTTGAATGCATTGAACTGAACAGTCACAGAACAAAGTGGTGTAAAAAAACAACTGCTGAAACACATGACAGGAATATTTGGCCACATCGCTTTTTTTTCATACCATGTTTAAGTGAACACTGAATCTTGGAACAAACCCAGTCAACTGAGGGCAAAGGGTTTCATGGCCCTATCCTAATCACCAATCTGTTTCATCTGACCCATTGCTTAAACATATATACATGTCACTTAAGGATTTAACAGTCAGAGACACTGAGAGACTGTCCAGATCTCTCTCTGACAGCTCAAGAGACAACTCCAAGAGGCTGACGTACTACTGGGACTTGAAATGGTGTGTGCAAAGAGTCTCCATTTTTCAGCTAGTTAAAGTGGTTTGTTTCTATAAATTCATACGCATTAAAAATAAATGTATAGCAAGTAATATTTTAAAGTAACTTTCTGTTATATTGCTGGCATCATCTCCAAAACAGTCGTATATCTTAATGACATTCCATTTATTTAACTGCTTTTCTTGTGAAAAACACTGCCCTGGTGGTAATGATGGCTCAACTTTTGACTCTAAGATTATACAGATCTGCCTGATCTAAAGAGACAAAAACCCAGGGCAGAACAGCAACCCCAGAGATGGGAAGTTCCCTGCTAAGAGTTTATTGGGTTGAGGAACAATGTGCACTGCCCGATGCACTTATTATCCAGGAAGTTACTCATCACTGTTAGTTACACTTACTGAAAATACTAAAATACTTTCCAGTACTTCATGCAAGAAATTGTGTCCTTCAGCTAACATTGGGCCTAGTGTTATTAAAATGGCCATGCCTGGTTCTGTGCATAGAGGTTTTAATTCAATTAAATGTAACACAAAAGCTGATGAGGTACTTTTCATTTAATTTTATTTTATTTAGCTGGAAAGCAGTTTTTACCAGTGCCCTGAATTGGTTTGTTTCATCAGGGTCTAGAACTATGTACTTTGGGACTCTAAGCTCTTGGATTTTTTTCCTCTCTTCATAAAGCTGGGTAACTGATGCTTTATACTCTGAGGGCCAGCCCTTGGGCTAAGAAAGAGTGGAAGAAAATGTTTCACAGTTCTCTTATACTCCCAGTATGAGAAAATTGTTGCATTTCTCCCTCCCTGGAAATGTTCAAGAACAGACTGGACAGGACTTTGAGCAACCTGGTCTTGTGAGAGGTGTCTCTGCTCATGCAACGGGGTTGGAACTACGTGATTTTTAAGGTCCTTTCCAACCCAAACCATTCTGTTATCCTATGATTTGAGCTCTCCTCTAGCTAAAATTTAGGTTTTGGCCTTGCAATGAAGATCTTAGGCACAGAGAAAAATCAATACCCTGGCTTGTGAAAAGCCATTCAGAGTACTATTCCCTACTTATGCCAAAGGATGGTGAGGATGTGAAGTTCCTGAAGTGCTCAAGAGCTCTCTGAAAGCCTGCAGTGGTGGCACAAAGAGCTCCCAGCTGCACCACTCTTGGGACAGCCCTTAGGAGTGGTTTAGGAGCACAATATAGACCCAGCCACAATGCTCCAAGAATTTCTGCCAGGTGGAAATGCTTCTCTATGACAGGCTTGCAATGTTTTATTTGTGAACAGTCTCATGTGCTCTTAATTTCCAATCAGTATATGGTGGCCCTGAGCCTCACTGGGGATAAGAGATGCTGTCAGCTTCCCAGAGCATGTCAAAAAGGCACCATGACTCTCTGGGTTTCTGATGCATTTTGCAGGATGTGCTTTCTGAGAGTGTTATGCTCAGCACAGTGTTTCTGTCCACAGAGCACACGTAGAACACTGTGTGTCCTGTTTCTTGTGCACTTACTTCAGGAAGCTCTGCTGTGTTGCACAAGACCAGCTGTTATGTGACACAAAATCATGACTTCACATACCCTCTGAAATGGACTGATTCTGAGACAAAGAAGTTGAAGGAGCTGATCATGAAATAGAGACTACAGGTTATTACCTCACTTTCTGATTTTATTCTGTTCATGGATGAGTCTGTGTGCAAAGATTAAAGATAAAATATGGTTCAACAGGTTGTCATTCAGTCTCAGTGATCTGCAGACCAGGAAGACATGAATAACACACTGAGACTGGAGCAGTACAATAGTACAAACACTTCAGTGAAGTACCAGGTGTTGCCTGAAGGTACCAGCTTTCAGACAAGACCTTCAGCTCTTTATCTGAGCTCTAATGTTTTGTAGATAAAAGATCACACTGCACTCTTGAAAAGAGCATAGGGACATCCCCAGGTTTCTAACTAACATTCACTTTCTTAACACGTAATATAACATGCAGGGCTGTTACTGACTGAAGCTTGGCTGCTAATGTTTGCCTACATAGTCACTGTACTTACCATCACCTAATTCATCTGAAAGCGTTTTTCAGGACTTTGAGAGATGTTAAATAAATTACCTTTTTCCATTCTCTCTCACATATAAATCTCTATAAACACAAACCAATCCTGCGTATATTGCAGTTGGAACACAAGCTTTGCTTCTGAGTAGTTTTAAATGAGAGTTTTTTCACATCCTTATTTAGATGCAGTATCATCTCTGCCTTCAATGTTAACAGCATATTCAAAGGGACTGGAAGTTTTGCAAAAAATCACAGCCCTGTAACTGAATAAATAATGTAACTTACAGGTGCACTTCTCTTGCTGTACTTTCCTGAATGCATTTTTCTGCGTGTAAAGTGAAGGTTGTTCTGGCAGCAGCAGTCTCCATGTCAGCATTTCCATCCATGTTTGCTATCACCTAACTCACATGTTCTTCTGCAAGCAGCAGTTACCAAGCAGTGGTTTAATTCCTCTGGAGCCTGTAGGCTGTTTCTTGTAGAATGCAGTCTCTAGTTAGGACTTAATTATTTTAAGAGTTTGAAGAACAAAAAGATCTTGACAGCAAGGTAACTAAGAGGAAGCAGGGGTCCCAGTGAAAGTCACTTTCCGCTGCCAATTATGGATGTGGTGAAAACCAGATTCTGTTTCTAGGTATTACCTGTATTATCTTTGCTATATATGACAAAGTCTTTGCATTGAAAGGCAAATAAAGAGGTTCATACGCTGAGTTGATAGTTTGCTGGAAAAATTAATAAAAATTAATAAGGTCACCAAATGGCTGAGCAAAACTGCAGTAAAATACAAAAAGCAATAAAAGATGGTGTTTTGAGAATGGCATGTGTTTTCCATTTACTCAACTATTTATCACAGGGATGATTTCATTTTGATATGTTCTTTTCCTTAACCAGACCTTTCATTATCCTGAACAAAAATACCTAAGTCATGTAAATCACACATATATGTATAATGTACATAATGGTCATTAACTACAAAATTAACTCATTTGAAATTTTATATATCAGCTGATTTTAACATTAATTTTAATGTTGCTTACATTTTTTCCTAATAGAATTAAGAATAATTAAAAAAAAAACAACACAAAAAAACCCAAAACACAAAAAAACCAAGTAACAAGAGAAGTAATGAAGACAAACATTCAGTGTTGATACAGAACACCAGACAAGCTCAGAGTTTTCAATGTGAGAACACTGGGAGTATCACTATTCAATTATTATTTGTTTTCAAAAATTGTAGGCAACAGAGCTGGGCAGAAAATAATGCCAAATGCACTTGCAGTCAGTCTCCTTACTTTTGGTAGTGGCATCAAGTTTTGGAATTAAAAAAAAAACCAAAACAAAAACAATACAAAAACCCAAGAAGAGAAACTTACTGTATGTTTATTGATTTTCCTGGTAAACGGGATGTATGTGTAGACTATAACAAGAAAATAATTAATAGAATATGTAATTGAGTAGAATATCTTATTTCAGTGTACAGATAGGTACCTTATTTCAGTGTACAGATACCTGAAAAATTACTTACAAATGTTGCTAACTTTTCGGCATGATGACTTGCTATGTGAGAAATGTGCAAAGTAACAAAATTCTTGAAGAGATCAAAAAAGAACAAAGAGATTCTGTAGAAACAATGGACCAAATATATCTCAAGGATAACCCCACTGAGATCAGTAGAATTGCACTAGGGATATACTTGGCCCAGTGACTCCAGAAATGATGTTAATGAGGAGCCTTAACACCACTGCTAGAGAAATCTCTATTTAAACCATGCTGTGGCAGTTCATGTGAAAAAGTAAATGGGACCTTCACACGAACTGCACAGCATGTGAGTGTGAATCAACAGGCTATAATAAATTGGTTTCCTTCTCCCAGACTTAAGCAAATGTATTATATTGTAGCATTTGAGACGTTATAATGAAGGTTGTGTCACAATTCCATTATGTTAAAAAAAGCCTGATTGTTTTTCAAAAAGGCCTGATCTTGAAAATTATTTCTTAGTTCTCACAAAAAAGAGAATCTGTAGATCAAATTTAATGAGTGATACTTTCCCATTAAAAATCCCGTTTGTCTAAAACTTGATCTGGTAGATGTCAATAAACTCTGGATGAGAAAATGCTTTGTAAAATAAAGCCCTCCCCTCTCTTTCTCTCTTTTTTTTTTTCTTTTTCTTTTTCTTTTTTTTCTTTTTTTTTTTTTTCCCCAAGGAAAGCAAATCTGAATGGTTTTCTAACAAATTTTTCTCTCTTAAAGAAAGAAGCAATGAATTAATAAGTATGAAGGAATGTAGTATCTGACATCCTATGACATGATATATCCTGAAACTACTTAAAAATAGAGAACTTGAGTTAGCAGGGAAATAAGTGACCTTTTCAACTTAAACTGCTAATCATAAAAAAAAAAAAAAGAAAAAAAAGAAAAAAAGTAAGACAAGATCAAGATTATTTTTAACTTAGGGGAAAATACAAATAACAGAAGCTGAAGCTGCCTGGATTGCTCTGGCCTGCCTCAGATTGAATGCAGCTCTTATATAAAGCTGTTCACCAGAAGATGAAGGTATTTTACATTTGTTGTTCCTAGGGACAGCTGGGGACACTGAGATGCAGGAAGATAAAGTGGCCAGTACCCCAGAGATGGGGGATAGTGGTGGAGTCAGGATCTCATTGCACCCACGGTTATGAGAGGCAGAATCCAGCACAAATATTCTCACCCAGGTCACCTACGTAAAATACAAGAGATCCTTTAAGCTATTTTCTGTTTGAGGACTCTTAGGCTTCAGTCTTCACCAAAGAGCAAAATCTTGTTTCCTCATCTAGTGTCTGTTTCCAGTGAAGTGTTCAAAAGTTGAAAAAAGCCCACCTCAAACCCAAAAAACCCAGTCTGTAGGCATGTGAATGAGATTATAAAATGTAGTGCCTGTGCACTGGGCTGAACTCACTACACTGGACTTGGTGACACCAGATATCTCTTCCAGTCCTCTAGCCCCAGGAACTGCATTTCCATTCCAGAGATCACTGAAAAAGAAATGCAGCATTACACAGATTTCATCTTGCACATTCAAAATTATCATGTCCTGACATTTCAGCTGTTGAAAAGAGTCAGTATTTAATACCTCACATGAAAAAGACCAAAGACCAGAAGGCTAAAATGCACAACAAAGTAAAGCCATGATATGAGACAGATGAACTAATTTAGATAAAATAAGATGAGACCCAACCTTCATCTGAACTTCAAATTGAAACTGAGTTAAACCTCTCACTGAAGGAAGATAAAAAGTTAGCCAATTTATTTGTCTTCATAGAATCACAGAATCTTAGGGGTTGGAAGGGACCTTGAAAGATCATCTAGTCCAAGCCCCCTGCCAGAGCAGGGTCACCCAGAGCACATCACACAGGAACGTGTCCAGGCGGGTTTTGAATGTCTCCAGTGAAGGAGACTCCACAGCCTCTCTGGGCAGCCTGTTCCAGTGCTCTGTCACTCTCACAGTAAAGAAGCTTGTTCTGATGTTTACATGGAACCTCCTATGTTCCAGTTTGCACTCATTGTGTCTTCTTCTATCACTAGACATCACTGAAAAAAGCCTGGCTTTTTTACTTAAGGGAAAGCTGTTGAAGTGCTGGCTGAGATTTTGAGGAGAGCAGTTCCTGCTACTGGTACAACTTCCTGAGTGATACTGAGCCAGGCACTCAGTCTCTCTTGCCTCATTTTCCAGTCACAGTCTGGTGTTACACCTCACTCTCCTTGCTGTCTGATGTATGTACTTTAAACACAAAATATAGAAAAAGAATTACCTTTTGTTATGTGATTACACACTGCCTGAGGTCCTTCTTTCAGCCATTGCATCCAGTGTGTTTGCAGTACAAATGATGATGTTGATGAAAATATTTTTCTTTGCCTGTCCCCCAGTGTCACCTAGATGGAAAATATTTTTGGTAGAAATATATTCTTCATGTGCTATCTCTTTTGGTTTAACATTCTGAATATAACTAATTTGAATTTAAAAAATACTAGGAGAAGAGACAGAAATGTTGCATGCAATTTTGCCTGTACTATATGAACCCTGTGGTATTACCATGCCTTCATTCAAAAGTTGAAGCAAGCAAAGGCACTGACTACATTTAAATCTACAATTCACAGTAAACAATTATCATTCTGCTGTGTGTCATTTCCCTCTATATTGTTACAATAATGCTCTGGATATTTACATGAATCCTTTGGGTTATAAATGTCCCACAAAACAGAATGGAAAGTATTTTTATAGATGAGAACATTATAAAACCCAGCATGATTCCACTCCTCATCATTTGCTTTAGGATTATCCAGAAATGTTAATTTCTCTATCTGAATTTCATAAATCACTCAGAAAACCCCAACTGAGCATAAAAATAATTTAAGTTTGATGGAAACTCTTTTTTGAGTCCTTTCATTGCTGCTTCTAAATTGGCTGGTTTGAGTTGTCATGTATGGCAGAGAAAGGAGTTGGAAAAACAGCTCAGTATTCCTACAAGTCTTCATAAGTGAAACAGTTTTTAACCAAAACAAATAATCTTTACCATAGCTCAGGATATTAGGAAAAGCAAGATCTTGAAGACCTGAGATTCATATACTTCTTCAAAGGAAGAAAATACTAGTTCAAGCTTCTCAGTGTTTTTGTTGGGGCTTAAGGGACCTCCATGTATTTCCTTTCCACTGCCAGTGCCCCTTTTAGTCTCTCATCTCCAAGGCACTTAAGAAAAACCTCGCACTTCTCATCCCACACAACAGGTATTACTCTGGTCAATAGACATAAGAATTGGCATAATAACATCACGAAGCATTCCAATCAGCAGATTCATTATCAGATTTATTATTGTTACAAGTTTTTTCATATTGTAGGAGTGTAGTGAATCCTTCTCAATGCATAATAACTAACAGAACTTACATTTTTCTCAGGCTCCTCAGTGGAGGAAGAATTAAGGAACAAGGTGAGCAAATTACCCAGCACTCCTCAGGGATGTTAAAATGCTATTATTACATCTGTTGAAATCCACTTCTCCTCCCTCTTCCGGAAGAAAAAAAAAAAAAAAAAAAAAAAAAAATCCATACAGGGAAGGAGAATAGCACCTGATACAGATACTGGGCTAGATTTTTGAAGAAATTAAGAGATATTTTGCACCTCCCCCATCAGTATCTTTAGGAGTAAAATTAAATATGCAAGAAAACAAGTCTGGAAATCAGCCTGAACATCACTATAAAAAACCTCAGTGCCTGAGGCATTGCTGAAACTGGGCAGATAAGGTACAGAAGAGCCATTCTATTTAGAGTTTTGAAAGAGCAAAAAGATAATCTAATAGCACATATAACATTTTACATTCTCATGTGATATAAATATACCAGTCAGATGTATTTTCCAGAGTTCTAAACAAAAAGCAAGAAATATCCACAAAGGCTGGAACAAGTAGTTCAACAATCAATGTTGAAGAGGAAAAATGCAGAAAGTGTGGAAGAAAACAAGACATCAGTTCTGAGGGTCTCCCATACTTAGTATGCCCATAAGTAGGAAGTGGCACAGTGTTGTCTCTGCTTGCCTCTGAAATATTTACAGACTGACAGGTTTTTGCAGTTGTACTGACCAATTTTTGAATGTTATCACAATCCAAATACAAGTAGCTGTTATAATAACAAAATGTTGTGACTCATTCTGTAATTACCTACTAGCCTGCTAATAGTAACTGTGTTAATCATTTAAATGGCCTGCTACATTTCCATGTTTTGTGTGCAGGTATTTTAAAATGTTCCCATCATCCTGGCAAGGCATGGTGCTGATTATGCTATGCCAGTCACTATATGGTTAAATACGTATTTGAAAACTTATTAAAAAATTACTGTAAAGTCAGTCACAGTCACTCATGAAAAGGCAGAAAATATGTTAAGGCAATAGAATATAGTTTTTCTCTAACATTTAAGAAAGAAGCAAATATATCACTACATCATAGCATCTAAAATATTACAAATATCCTCAGCTGTATCAGGAGGCTGCAGGGCAATATTTACTGCTAATTCTAATTATTGATATTAAGATTAGTCAACTTCGGTATTTTTATTTCCTTATAACCATCCCACTCCCTAAATTATTTCAATTACAAATTTCTGTTCTTACATAATAAGTTCACTCTACAGCTATTACATTGGATGTCAACTCTCATTCGTGATCACTTCTTCAGCTTCGAGGTAGTTACAGGCAAATTAGTCCTCACCTATTACAAGCATTTGCCCTATTCAGTTGAAACAGTACACTGAAATGTTTTTAGTTTCTGTAGTGACATAAGGGAGAATACTTTCATTTCAGTCTCTGCTACATTCTAGACTTTAATTTGTTTACTTTTTTTTTTCTTAGTGGGGCACCTAGTTGTGTTGCTCTGAAGCTTCACTCACAAGAGAAGAAAAGTGTTTTTACTTCAGGAGACCAAGCAGAATGCCACAATAACCCATAAAATGAGAGATCAATATCCACAAGAAGAAAACATAGGGTTGATAAAGGAGAAAACCAGCAGAAACAAACTGATCTATTCTGACAGTACTGCAAGGAAAGTTAATAAAGGAGGAACTGAAAAAAAAAAAAACACAACAAAAAACAACACCTCACTTATCACAAAATGGTTGAGGTTGAAAAGCACTTCTGTAGATCGTTTATTCCAACCTCCCATTAAAAAGCACAGTCAAGGAGAGCAGGTTGCTCAGGATTTTTTCCAGTTAAGTTTTTAATATCTCCAGAGATAGAGACTTCTCAGTCTCACCAGGCGACTTGATCACCCTCATGGTAAAAATGTTTATTCTTACATTTTTCTTAATGGAATCTCCCGTGTTTCAGTTTATGTCATTGCCTCTTGCCCTTTTAATGGGTACCACTGGGAAGAGCCTGGTTTTGTCTTATTTACATTCTCACTTTGGGTATTTATACATGTTCATAAGATTCCTTCCCTCCCTGAGCCTTCTCTTCTCCTCTTCTCCAGGCTCAGCAGTCCCACCTCTCCGGCTCTACCTGTATGTCAGATGTACCAGTCCCTTAATCATCTTAATCTCCCTTCACTGGGCTATCTGTAAAGATTCCTTACTCGAACACACATAGTGTGTTTTTAAATATACTGCAGCCCCCCCTTTAGGGGGAATGCTGTAAGGAATCCTGGAATTACATATGCTTGCACAACACAAATACAGCCCATATGATATACCTATTATTATTGTTAACCTGTTTTGGCAGGGAAGGGACATGATCCATTATCCATTCAGTCTACATATGGGCAAGCCATACACGCTTGTTTCCTCTTCACTGTTCAATGTGTGGCTCAAGGCCTTATTTTAACATTTATAACCAAACTCTGGTCTGAAAAAAAGATGATTTTTTTTTCCCCCAGAGACTTTTCAGTGTAACTACTTACTAGTGTAAGTAGCTATGCCACAAACTTTCAGAGGGTCCTTTGTGGAGCAAGGTAGTAGTGCTACTCCTGTTTCACAGACAGCCTTTGGCCTGAATTTTTAGAGAATTTCGCATTTAATTGCACTTTAAATGCCCCCACTGACTCTAGTTGCAGCTGCCAGTGCTCAGCACATTTGAAAATCCAGGCTTCTAGGGCTGCAGACTGGCTTGTCTAATACAATTAGCTTAATCATAAAGCACAATGTTTTTATCTAGTGAGATAACAGTTTGTAACAAGGGAAAATCCCATTCAGTGGAATCTTTATGGTTACAACTCCCCCAAATAACTGTCCTTTCCACACTCCTTCATTTCTTAACCACTCTATGAGATATACAGCATGTGGTAATGAAATATGAAATGCATGCATTTTACTGAGCAAATATCTCACTTGAAATGTGAGGTCCTGGGTTTGAAAATAAACATGATTCAGGGCTCAGCTATGGAAGCGCGTTTGCTGTTCTGACAGCCAGGTCCCCCTATCCTTGCTCAGTCAGCTCTTTTGCCCAGCATTAGCCTGATCTTACACTTTCCCTGTGACAAGTTTCCAGAAGTAAGTGTGAAAAGGCCGATCACTTTCCACTACCCACAGGAAACGAAATGACCCTTCTGTTGTCAGTTGGATGACACATGAGCTGTATCCCATGCAGAAGCCAAAGTTAGTATGGAGTTGTTCTCATTAAACTAAGCTAAATACTGGATGCACATTTAAATTGCAGCATAGGAGCTGCACAGGCTCCAGCTGAACTTCCAGAATTAATTCTGTTGGCTTTAAGCTCTTCAGCTTTAAGGGTGAGATGCTAGATGATACCCTTAAAGGCTTTACCTCTAATTCATAAAAGAGGAAGGGGAGCTATAAACTACACTTGCTTCTTCCTGATCCTGAGGCATCTTAGGGATTTAATGGCCCAAAGGAACAGGTCTAGAGAGTAGTTTGCACGATGCTAGCCTTAACCCAGCTTTTCACTATCCAGAAAGCTCCCAGTCTATCACACTGCCTCTACCACATGCTTTGTACCCCCCTGCCCTTATGGTGCCAGCAAACTGCAGATCACTGGTCACACTTAGCTGTAGCCTGTTTGTCCAGCACCATCTTCTGAAGAGCAGTTCAGGGGGCAGAAATCCACCCCATAAGGCTTAGGACCTGTTGTTTGAGAAGCTGCAACTTTCCTCGCTTTCACAGTTGAAATCCAGACCAAAGCAATGCTTCCAACAAACCTTTACAGAGATGAGATGAGAGGAACAGGAAGGCAATTTTCATATTGCTCCATGGATGCCCTGCCTCAGGCAGAATCTCTCTGACTTCCCAGACACATGGCAAAAGCCGTCTCCTTCTTCATCCATGCGCTCCCTGTGCTGCTTTGCTCAAGTTATGCCTGGGGACAGTATATTAATAGGGCGCCCTTCTGTGTACATTTAATTTCTGAAGCTGATGACCCAAACGTGATATGAGCACTGACAGACATTGTAATTGTACAAACTTGGGTGGGGGGGAGAAATTAAATAATCATAACAAAACCAATTGTCAAGAATAATAAGATTTTCCTTTTAGTGTAATCATAATGTCATTAATTATTAAAGAAGAAAAAATAACAATGAATCATTGAGCCTAAAAGTAAATGAGCCTGGAGACTGCAATTCCTTCTTATATAGGAGTGCCCTCTGCAGTCTAGTTCCTGGCCAGTGATGCTCTGCCAGCTCACACAATGCTTGTGCCAGATGAAATCAGGAATAACTCGGTCAAAGCTGGTGCAGTAAGTTGGGATGTGGAGCCATAAGGAACACGCAGAGTACAGGATTCACAGCAATAATACACCACTCCCTAGATAAAGTGCTAACCCCTTTTCTGTGATGGATAAGCTGAAAGACCTGTGCATACTTTGTTGTTGGTGGTGGTGGTATAAATGTTGCAGCTAAGAAGTAACAACTTCTATCATTTCTGCTTAAACATGGGGCATTTTACACTGTGTTTTAAAGCTCAGCAGAAACCGTAAAGTGGTCTTCAGAAATTGTTTTCAAAGGGGACATTTTCTGTGTCCTGTCAAGATTTTATGCTCTAAGGGCAATCACATGCTGCTCTGATACTTCAATGTCATTCCTAGCTGGCAGGTAGCAACTGATGAAAATCATCAGTGCCTTACGTAACCCAAGCATTAAAAGGTGACCTCATTTCTAAACACACACGTTTCTCCATCAACTGCAGACTTTACAGGAACATCATTTCTGCTTTTATGATGCTTCACAAAAAATACTATTTTTATTTAAAAAAAAAAAAGTGTGTGTGCAAAAAGAACATTTAATTTGGGAGGGGAAAACCCCCTAAGCCTTTACAAGTCTTTACCGCTTCCCATTACTTTTCATGGTTGACTATGTGGCAGGGAATACTTCATTATAACAGGTCACCAACTTTGACATCTCTAACCCCACAATAATAGTCCTTTTTGTAATGTACCAAAATTGAAAATCAGTTTAGTTTATGTTCTCACTAGGTTCATGGCTCCAGTGCCTAATATATTGCTGACTTGTATGCCAGCATTACTCCCTGGTGAGGAATATTAAAGAGCCACAACATATATTAGAAGGGGTGAAAAGGTCCAGCTCAAGTCTGTTGTATAGTTCACATTCGTTAGTGCTTTAAAAACTCAATAAGTTGCATAATGTTTCCACTTATCCATGAAATGGTGCTATGATTCATATCATAGGCATCTTTAAATGATTTGTAGTCCACTATTTAAGTATGTATTCCACATAAATAAATACTTCCTGGGTTTGTATACATGACTTGTGCTAGTCAGTATCATAAAAGAGGCACAATAGGGCCTGACCTTTATTACTATGGCAAGAAGTTCATACATCTAATGAAAAACCCCTGAACGGCCAACAGGAATGGTGTAATACAAAGCACCTCTGTTTGGAAAAGGCATTTTTGGAGCTTATCAAAATGTGAATGCTATTTCCCTCTATCGAAAACTTCTGTTGTTTCCACTCCCAGTATATTCCATGACTTCTAAAAGATTAATGGGCTGTGTAGTTAAAATTAATGCTAGTACATGGGAAAGAGTGTTTAACTGCTGCTAGCTGGGTTGCTCCTTGATGCTGCTAGTTCCTTTGCTCTATTTGTGAAGAAAAGAGACCTGCCTCTTCAGGGGACCAGTGAGCATATCTGCCTTCATTAGTCTCTTGAGGGTTTTTTTTTTTGTGTATGGAGCAATTTTGCAAAAAAGAAGATAATTATAGCTTTCTGGAAGCTCATCCAAAAAACACCTCTTCTTTCCCCCATCATGATATGTCTCCAAAGTGTGGTAAATTATTTACAAGAAAACTGACAAGAATAAATGCAAAGCTACAGCAGAGCCAACAATAGATTGTCTCAGCCAACAGTCTTCTAAAATAATCTGGCCTGTACCTTTGGGCTGTTCCTGAGGAGTCCTTTGTGAATTAGTCATTTTTCCTGTCAAATTTTGGGGAGTGCCAAAACAAGTTTCACTAAACTACGACTGGTCAGAGAATCCAGTAGCTATCATGTTCTTCTCTCAGGACTTTAACTGGCTTACTAGAGCAAAGCCTGTCCTTAGCACCCCTGGCTGCATGTTTGTGCAATCACAGCCACTGCTGGTGACCCTGTGTGCACTTAGCCAGCAACTATAAAATATTAAATATGGTGCAAAGCACAGTGAAGCATGAACACCATCTCTTAGTTATAAGTACAGAACAGAGAATTGTCCCACATCAGATTCTTGCAAAACAAGATTCATTTTCTCTGTCTCAGTGTACATGCATTTGTTATGGATGCTGCTCCTATACTGTGGGGGTCTCTGAATTCTTCATGTAGGCCCAAGTGACAGAACACCAATGCTGTGATGGACCTGCGGCACAGGTCACGTGCTCCACATTGCCCTGTTCTGTATGACAGCCAGCAAGGATCCTCTGAGGGCTGTCTATAAGCAGACTGAGGGCCTACATGGGGTGTTTTTGTCTTCTGCGCACCACAGGTGGGACATTTCAAGGCAGGCCTTGTGCCTGGTGGTGCTCCTGGTCCTGCCAGCAAAGCACCAGTTGAAGTCTGTTCTCAGTGAACAAGCAAGTAAGGGAAGGTCTGTGCTGGGTGGCAGCCACTGGCTGCCATGGATGTCTGACCACCTGCAGAGTGGGGACACAGCTGCAGAAGAGGATGAAGGAAATGACCATCATCTCCAAGACCCCTCCTCCAGTCCCAAATCCTTGTGGATTCCTTACACAGAATATATCACAGCAGTAGTTTCATCATGCTTTTGGTATCAATACACTGTAAGATTTATGTGGTATTTTTCATCCCTAATATGGCTGTGATTAGTTCTTTTAAAGTCATTGGGACTTCTAGCATAAGTGAAAACACTATCAGATCACAACCTTTTAATTAGCTGTATGTTGTTATAAGCTTGGTAAAGGAATTACTGAGTGAAATTGTACAAGCTGATTTATATGAGTCAGATGAGACAGTGATCATAACAGAATGTTGGCCTCAATATCTATGAATCTGTAGGAGTTCCAACTAAATCAGAGAATAAGATTTTTCATAGCTGTAACTTCTCTTATGTCTTTTGAAAAGAAAAATACCTATACATAATGAAAAGGTACTTTCTACAGAAAAAAAACCCATTTGCATATTGTGGGTTTTTTTCTTTGCAAAATAAAGTTTCTTCTTTTTTATCCCTTAACCTTCTTGTCTCTTGTTTCCACAAGGTGGAAAGTAAAGTAACAGAAAATCCACATACATCACTACTTTATCATAATGATGGCAGACATTTTCAGCTTCTCTCAAAACACTGAACTGTTTCTTAGAACTTATTATTTAAACAAAGAAAAATTATGTTCTTTCACTGAAACAGACAGTCTAATTTGTCATATTGATATGGATATGGATATTGATATAAACCATATTATATTATTGGAATTTTATTCCAGGGTAAATATACTGTTTCTTGTTACTGTCTACTCCTTTTTTCCACCTTTTTTAAAAAGAAAAATCTGTTTTCCCTTTCCTCTGTTGTCCATGCCAAATCACCTAAAGGACATACAAGCATGTGGGTCTCAACTGTGCAAAAGAAGTTGCCTGGTATGTAAACAGACTTTTCAGCTCAAACGTTTGAACTACATCTCCTCTGTGACACTGTGCAGGCAAATCTTGAAGTTCCTCATGCAGTATCCTGATGACCTTGTTCACCACAGCTGGGCCCAACTGCGTTTCCCTCGCAGTCTGATTGCCTCACGTCTTCTGGGATGATGGCATGCAGCTCTGGCCTCACCTCTTCTGTGGGAAAGTATGCTAACTCACCCCATGGAAAAAAAATTGCCACTTGGTCCAAGTATCCTGACGCAATTCTGACTTCCCTACATATCTGTCAGAATAATTTCTTTGAAAACTATTATTTTCTTGGTCAGCAAGGTGAGGATATGAGCCTCTTTCTCCTCTTCTTCACCTCCAAATACTTACATATACTACACATGAACAGTCAGAGGCAAGACCGAAGAAACAACGACTGACTCTACATGGGCACAGCAGCTGTCAGTAAACGACACCTGTACTGGTTCAGGATATATGACATGACAGACAGAAATGTTCAGATGAAACTATAAACAAACAATCAAAATCATTATTGCAATCTGAGAACCAGCTAGAGAGTACTTGAACATAAACCACTTTGTGTGAGCAGAAACATAAAGAAAATATTGTTGAAATGTTGGCTGGTAGCCATATTAAAAAAAGTCAGATTTTTTTTTTTAGGTGAACCATATGCAAAGACACTACACTTCTGGCTAACATCTTTTTTTCTTTTCCCTGAAGTTCACAATATTTTAAGTCAACGCTGTGGTTTTTCTGCACGTTAGAATGTGTATTTATGAGATAGGTAACAGCTCAAATCCTCATTACTCTTCATAATTTTGCCATTATAGCTGCTTTACGTGACTTTCCCACCCACAGCATTACACTGATCTGCCAGTGAAGGAGTCCTCCTACCACGATGGAGCCCGCTGAGCATTTATGTAAGGATGTCTTGGGGAGGAGATACGCTTGAAGGAGGGGCAGGACCAATTCCCAGCAGCCTGGGGCTTTAGGGGTGGTGAGAAGGAGAGTTAACCAAAAGGCTGCTTATTTAAGCTGGGCCTGAAAACCCTGTCCTGCTCCAGCTTTGCCACCTATGTTGCCCTTTGTGCACCATGGCATTTACATGGTCAGGCTCAGGAGATCTGGTCTACTGCCATGACTGCAGAAGCAAGATCATCCAACAAGAAAATGTTACTTTGCAAAGCTTTACTAGGGTCGCAGTTGTGTTTTCTTCTGTTTGCCTCAGGCACAACACAGGGTTTTGTACAGGAGTAGGCCAAGTCATTAGCTGTGGTGGTCATTCAGGGTCACCCCCAGGAAGCTCCAAGGAAAGAGAAGGGCAAGCAGGGGTTAGAGCGGGAGAAGAGGGCAGTGTCTGGGTCACTCACGGCATGGGGGCATTGGACCTAAACTATCCACACTATAGGGCAATTAGAAATGCTGTTCCAGTAGCTGCAAGGATATTTTTCTGTGATTGGCACTCTTTTCTCTGCTCTCCCCCACTTCAAAGGGAGAGAGGCCAAAGTTATCCCCTCTCATCCATCTACCCTTCTCCTGGTATTAGTGCACAGGCAGGGACCCCCACAGGGGTCGTCCCCACCAAGGCAGGGAGGCAGGGACCTGGCTCCCAGCCCAGTTTGGAGAAGACGATGTGCTCCAGCACCCCTTTTAGTGCAGGATGGCAAAGCTTCCCCTCTGGCTTTCAGCTGTGCCTAATGTGCACAGCCCAGCTCTGTGACTATTTTGCAGAAGGTGGGATTTTTCCTTCATGCATTCCTGTAATACAGTCAGTCAGTACCCTGCAGCAGAATGACGCAAAGGCCAAAAAAGGGCAGTCTTCATGCATTTGGCACAATTAATGTTAAACTACAAAAAAAAGTCCCCGTTCTAAGGATGTGGGTATTCTTGACATTTCTTTAAAGCAAGCTGCAATGCGCACTGAACAATGCTCAGAGTCCTGCTGAGGCTTCAGTAACTTAATTATGCTTTATTCTCTTTCTAACCCACCCACATACATGTTTTACCAATTTAAACTTTTTATAGATCCTCCTAAAGTCTTTTTTGCTGTGCTTTGCCCTTACCATCACAAAACTTGTTTTGTTTTTCTAGCTTCAGCCCTTTCTCAAGCACAGAGTGCCTTCCTGTGTCTGCATAATACCGTGCAAGACAGTTTCCATACCTCAGTGTGAACAAAGCTAAAAGGAGTAAGGAAGCAGAAACAGATGGACTTTACTTTGTATCACACCTCTGTCTGGCTCTTCTGTGTGAAATAAATGACAATTCTTTAGGAGCTTTGGTCCTTGTGTGCCAATAAGCTGCTGGAAGTAGACATTAAAGACACTAGTAGAATCACAGACTAACAAAAGATAAAGCACTTATAACCTAAGTGACTTGTCACAAAGCAAAAATTGTCACAAAATGCTACTGTACAATTAGGCCCAGGCATATACTCCTGCAACTGTAAACTAAGGATCTTGCTTACAGATCAAGGCCATATTCTCTGTGTTGGAGAAGACTGATTAAATACATATATTAATATAATTATATAATACAGAAGCATATTTAAAATGAAAAATTTAAAAATCCATACCAGCTTACCTTTTAAATCAGGAATAATCAGAAGCATTTTGAGACCTATTACTTTCAGCTGCAAGACAGCAGCTGATTCCAGTGAGCTCTGTATCACTGAAAGCCTGTGCAGTGTCTTGCAAGACAAAATTCAGATTCATGCTAAGTCAATACTTTCATTCATCTTTGACAGCTTCTACCCTAGCTAAAATTCATTCTTGTATTTGAGTAGTATAACAAATACCTCATCAACTCACAAGCACACTCCCTAGCAAAGCACTGAATTTCAGGACTAAGAGGAGAATTTGAATTCTTAGAAAGAAAAAGAAAATGCTGGATTTTCTCAGTTGACAATTGCCACCTTCTTATATGAGACTATTGAGCTGAGTTGAGCTGATTATAAAATAACAGGAATGAGTTTCCTAGAAAATGGAAATGCTGTCTTAAAGGAAGATGCTTTTCAGATCTAAAAGACAAGCGTTTAAATCTATTTTCAAACGGAAATAATAAACTAACGAGATTTACATGTGAATGAGCAATGTGCAAAACGCGTAAAGTTTTTCTATTAAAGAAAATTATTTCTGGCAGTTGCACCACTTGAGATAAGGGACAATGGAGATACGAGCAAATGTCTTGGCATCACTTGGTGTGAGCTTGGAGCTCTGCCTAGCAACGTTTCTAAAATGAAGCAAAGCTCATATGGCACCCTGCTTAATCTTTAGCTAATGCGCACACTGCGGCTCAGTCTTCCTCTATGCATTGTGATGTTACCAACACCCTGATGACTGTTTCACTTCAGTGTGGCATAGAAAGTGGGGAATATTTGGGAAGTTATATCCACAGGCAGAATAACGAACATATCTTCACTGAAAGTCATAGGGTGATGCTCATTTCTGTTGGTCCTAAGCATGAAAAAGGAGATAAAAATATGTTAACAACTTGGGCAGAATAAATAAAGCACACTGCATGCTTTCTTCACCTAAGAGGATACACAGCACTTTACAAACTCATTTTCATAAGGGTTAACTGCATGTTAAGCTGAAGAACACAACAGTAGGTTATCGGAAAGACGTGTTGAATAGAAGACTTGAATGTCCTTTCTGGTTATGTGTAGGGTTACAGATTTCTGAACTCCACACAGGACCATAATGGGATGCAAGGAAATCAAGCCCCAGAATTAGCTGCATGGTTCTGGATGGAATATTTTGTTCATATAGAGGGCAGATTGTTTCAGAAAATGGCACCAGTTTATTCTCCACAAAACAAAAAAGACTTGCTTCAGGCAACTGAAGGAAGCAGCAATTGCCCTTTTTATTCTTTCTTCTCCCTGAGGGGATATAATGCAATGAGTCAACTTTGATTCTCCCTTCAGTCCCACTGTCAGAAAGGCTGCCAAGTATATATTGGGCTCCCAAGGGCAAAAGGCCTTAAAGCAGATATTTGCGATACTTATCCCTGTGGCTAGTGCTGAAAATTAAAGACACATGATGTGCAAACCCAAAACAACAAGCATAGCTTTCCAAAGACAACCAGCTGCTTCACTGGGAACTGCCAGAGCAAACACTGAGGAATTCAGCGAGGCTATTCACACGGCCTGCTTTCTCGTTGGATAGTTTGGTATTCTCTGCCATAGGGGGATACAACTTTGATATTTCAGAAAGATGATAAGGGTGATTATTCACCACTGGCTCTGTCCAGGTAGGGAGGCAAGGATATGTACCCATTTTGAAAGAAAAAATAACTGAGGCTTCCTCAATGAACAAGGCAGTTCATGAACTACACATTTCCTAAGTATTAAACATGAATTACATTTTAACTGAGAAATTATCAATAAAGGAAAGCTGTTTATGAGGTTAACCACTGCTATCAAAACGGAGAGGAACTCACATAGTATGTGTTTGGGTTTTTTTCCAAATAGTTTTCTAAATGAAAGTGAGAGAAATAGATGCAATTGAAGTTGCCAAAGTCAGTGTCTTCCTGCTAAGCTTTGTGTAGGCACAGATACCACTTGGCTGGTGGCATCCAATTGCAACAAAAAGCCACAGTCCAGTGCGCATAATAACTCCAGCCCTGAAGTCAAGCTAGCAGAGAAGCAAACTGTGGAGTCAGCTCTGCTCAAGAGAATCACTCCAGATTTACCTGAGTAAGACTGAGAATTGAACCTGTTTCATAAAGTAATCTATCCCCTATGCAAGCATGTGAAGGAACTACAAAACTGACATTACTAAACTTCCCAAAAGTATAGTATTTCTGTGTACCATCTTTTCAGTTTTGGATGTACTTTTAAAGTACTGTTCTTCTACTGGTGAACATCACTTCTCATCCCTTAGCTAGGTAATTGCTGATTATTTACTAAAGCCTAGAAAACTGGAATAAACCTAGAGTTCAACAAATGCACAGTTCTTCACATATGTCAATATCCTGGCAGAAAGCCTAGAAAATGCTACAGAAACAAGAAGAAGACTAGTCATTGGCCACAGCTCTAAAGCCCCATAAGAAGCATTGCCAGACCATGCAGGGTGAAAAAGATGATTTATAAAAATGCAGACCTTAACAAGGTTAAAAACAAGTGAACTGTGTTACCAGTTGCATACCAGATGCTCAAATCCATATGAGTTTCTTCCCCTATGGATGACAATGCATCAGGATGTGAACCTTTTCTAAACCATATCTAACTCTTGACCTAAGCAGTGACCAGATCTCTAGTGGGCATGCTTTCCACACAGTTTCTAAACTTCCTGGTTCCATCTGGGTTGAACACTCTCAGAAGAATAATCCTTTCTGCAAAGCTGTTAAATGTTCTTCGCTGTTTCACTGAGTGCTACCCTATCACCTGATAAGTCATACTGAATACTCACCTAGTGTTTCATATATTAGTCTAGTTTCTGGAAATGAAAAGCCTGTCTCAGGTCTTACTGGAATATTAATCACAGGAGCCTAAATACAAATAAAGAAGAAGAGTGTAGAGCACCAGAGGTTGAGTAAAAAAAACAAAAAAACAAAAAAAAAAATTCGAAAAAATAATTCTAGCCATTCAAATAATTGGTTTGAAAAATAATCTGAGAAGTGAGTATAATGGTACTTGCTTTCCTTCAACAGAGATAAAATAAGACTCAAGCCATGGGAAGGAAAGAGAGCAAAAATATAAAGTATAAAGGATTACCAAAAAAAAAAAAAAAAAAAAAGGCAATTAGTGTCTCTGTATCTATCACTACTCTGTAATTTTATAGATATAGCTAGATGAAAAAAGAGATGAAAAGATGGCAAAGAGAAATATATATTAGTGCTCAAGATGAAAACAGACGTTGCTGGATGGCTGATCATCACAACTGGTCCTGAAGATCCAGATCATTGTAGTCTGAGAAAATCAGTGCAGGAACAAACAAGCCATCTTTTCATTTCTAGAGTAGTACATTCTGAGCAAAGGTGGAAAAATGTGTGGTATCTTGTAAGGGATCTTTCTTGAATAGTGCAAAAAGACTTGTAGGTGCTGTATTTGTGAGTAGGCAGAGAATGATGGTTTCCAGTGAAGCTTTCAAAAGCATTAAATTCACTGTAAGAAAACTTCTGAAACTTGGCCTTTTCCTGTAAGCATATGATACACATGCCTCAAAAACATGAAACCAAAGAACTCAATCAAAATCAAAACCTCCAAACCAATAATAAAAAAACATTCAGTTGGAGGTATACTGTAATTAGGATCTGTTTCTAGAAAATGAAAACCAGCTTTGCACTCTTTCTCTGCATGCCTAGGCTGCTGAAGCATGCATTTGGGTTGCCCCTGACTGAATACCCTGCTTTCTGACAATACAGCAAGAAACCAAAAAGATAAAACACACCATCAGATCATATTTTGCAAATCAGAACTTTCCCAAAGTGTACTAATGACATAGTAGATTGGGAAATTAGTAAAAAATATCAGTAATTTCCTTCTTTAAAAGCTTGGTTTATATCTAATTCCCATCATTTCATGTTATATGAAATAGTTGTGAGTGCAACAGCTAAAATGGTACAGAAGAGCTGGAATGGATAAGCAGTTTAGGGGCATGGGTGACTAAAGCATTAGCTCTCAATGCAGATGCAAGGGGATAAAATTCTGCTGGTGTTATATAAATGTAAATCTGAAAAAACTCTTTTGAGGACCCTGAATATCCTGAGATGTTATAGGAATATAGCCGAGTTCAAAATCTGTCAGAAATCACAGCAATGCTATCATTCATTCCTAAACAAGCTGAAAATATATGCATTTACAGGCACAGCAATTACAGACAAATTCATAAAAAGAATAAATTCCTTAACAGAAAAAGAAAACACAAAGATACTAAAGCACAAATGTTCTAGAGTTACAAACTGTAACAACTAAACAATTTTCCATTTTCTTTCAATTGTCCCACACACCTAAGCCTACAACCAGGTTCTGCTCTTAAATTATCTCAGGATGTAATACTCACAGAAAGACACGGGATGTAAACAATGAAACATAATTAAATTGGTTTGAAAAATGCGTGTCCAAGTACCTATGATTGAATTATTTCATCTTTAGTTTGCGGCAGCAAGTTTCCCAGGATTGTATGTACCTACTTTACAACAGGGATCAAAGTGTTGGCCATGTAAAATGAGAAACAGGCCAGTGCAAAACTGACAGAGTTAATCCATGGTATACACTCTTCCATCAAAGTAAATGCTGTTTCTGTGCAGTGAGCCATCAGTAATCTGTTCTTTTTCCTGTAAGCAATACAGTTCTGGTTAGATCAATTTGCCCTTTCAGGGTTACTGTACTTTAATTTGTCCTGTACTTGGACTTCTTCTGCAAGCTGCAGTTGAGCAGATTTTATGAAGATACAACTTTAGAAATAAATATATTGTTATATATTCATAGTGGAGTTCCAGAGCCACAGAGTTTTAATCCCCTGTTGGCTATAGACATTCAAGTTCTCAGTTTCTGTATTGCTTCAGACCATGGCTATGACATTTTAAAGTCACCATGAATAAACTTTCCTTTGTGACAAGCACTTAGTTAAGCTAATGTGGGGTTTTAAAAATATTTGCAGAGCTACAAATAAATGATAAGGAAGTACCAAAAATAATGATTGCAATATCTATCAATAGCACAATGCTAGCTTAGGCCTGTAACTCCTGTGCAAACATCTTGTGAAGCAAGAAAATATTTCATCTAGCTTTAACTTGACATACACTACCTGTACAAGCCTGAGCACAAGGTCAAAAACTTCACTTTAAAAATTACACTAGCGTGTGAGATTCTGTACCTGGATTTTCTGTTGCTTTCATAGCTTGGCAATAATTTTGTACAAGGCCTTGCACAAAGCTTCTTCTGCTTTGTAGCCTTACCAACAAAATCTCCTCTTCTGGATGCAAGAGACTGTCCTGTTTAACATATCATTAACAGGTTGTGATTTACACCAATCTTTGCCAATGTGCAAGTGATAAGTGTGCTCAATTCTGTGTGTGTTAGTACAGGACCTGGGGACATAACAGGAATAATTTTTCAAAGTAAGTAGGCTGTCAGGGTGACAAGCACCTGCACGGGTTCTCATCTGGCATACAGAATGGGCTATGTGAAGAACAGAGACTGCAATCTAGATTTCACCCTACTTTTCATTATCAGTCAGACACCCATCTTATTTGTATGAATTTTACACAGCAAATTTGTTTCCTTCAAAGAAAAAACAAGGGTCTTCCTCAATTAGCCACCTTGTCTGAAGTCAAACCAAAGATTTAATAAGCTGGAAAGCAATACAGAACCATCAACAACCTAAAGCAGAAAAGAGTATTTCTTGCCATCTCTCAGCGAGCTGGAGCCCACTTTGATAACCTGGTTAGCTTCCAGCTTTGCAAGCTACTGAAATATTTTTGGCTCTGGACTATAATCACACAAAATGAACAAGAGAGAAAACAATTATCATAGTAGATTCTTTCCTGGAATTTAAATCCTGACAGCTTCTTCAGTTTTACAAAATGACACCTTTTCAGACTTCCTTGTGGTCAAACCTCTTCGCTGTGTTTACAATGCCAGCTGCATGGCAAAAAGAGCAATGGACAAGCCTTACTTCCCTGCTCCTCCAGCAAACTGCCTACCTAGCCTGAGAGCCTCCTGTGTAGATTTGCCTTTGGCTTTGAATTTTGATCTTGACTGCCGTCTAAATGCTCACTAAAGATGGAGAATTTCATCTTGAAGCTGGCAGAGCTGTTCTCATTTCTCCATCGGTTCTGCAGAAAGTAAATATTCTGGGCTTAGCACAAAAGCTGCGTAGCCCTTTCAGAAGGACTTCCTCTCTTTTCAGGGCAATCTTCTTTAAATATATGGGCAGTAGTCAGGGACTAAAAGATGGAAACGGAATTAAAAAGTTTGAAGTTAATTAAGACCTAGAGAGTAATCAATAAAAAACATCGAAAAAACCCAAACGAAAATCACATTAGAGGTCTTTTTGTTGACATGGCTTCTGTTTTATCCTTATCCAGCTGGTCTTCATTCTCCAACAGCAGCCCAGTGGCCATTGACATGGACTTTCTGCTCCAGTGGTGCTCTCCCAGATGAGGTGCCCAGTGCCCGCAGGCCAACTTGCAGAAAAGGCTTCAAGTCTGTGAGAATCTGAGCATTTCTGCAAAGGTCTGAGAATCCTCAAAGACTGGGTGAAGCCAGTCTCTCCTCTTCTGCAACAGCAATGGATTCTGATGCTGCTCAGAGCAGGGAAGGATCAAAAGTTTTAATCTAAGTTTCATCAGGAAAAAGTAGGCTAGATTGAGAAGATGCCAATCCCTCTTAAATTTGTATGTCAGACCTGAGGTCTTAGAATATTCATAGGACAGACATAGGATGTTTTTTACTGACAATATATGCTTCAAGTGCTGTCTTTTGCTGCAGTTTGAAGAACATAAGAGTAGGTACTTAAATCACAACATGCAAATGTGAAAGTGAATAGATCAAACCAAAATAAGAAAAATAATTACTGTCTTTGAGTCCAGTCAAAACAGCAAAATTGCTTTACTGTTATCTGAATGTGATTGGAGAATATTGGCATTGTAATATGCAAAAATCATGTTACGCTACATGCACACAATCTGTTTTACAAGCTAGTACTTTGCAATACTACAAATCACCATTTACCCTCCAAGATTTGTCCTAAACAGTGAGCAATATAAAAGAGGAGCACAAAGAATTTTACACCAGATGAGGAACTAAAGAGGATTCATGCAAATCTTCACTCCCATGTTAGATGATAGGGTGCAGCAGAGATATTGCAGTTTATTCAAGCTGAAACTGCTTCAGTCCTATGCAGCTGTTCTACTAGAATTCAAGTATAATTTTTTTATTTTACAGAAATAAATCCAATTTAAAGTATCCTGAGGTATTGCACAGTGGAGCAAACAAAAATAAAACTTCTGCACTGAAAATGTCAGAAGTTAAAATACATCAATCCGTGCTATTAACTAACAAAATTGGAGCTGCTCTCCCATTCTTTTCTCTGTAATAAATTACTGGAAGATGGGGTAAAAGAGCTATGATGAAGGCATTTGAAAAAGTCAACTTATAAACAACAGTGAAACCCAAAGGTAAGTGTAATCCTGTGGACAAGGGCTCCCTCTGTGCAACGATATTCCCAGTCACAGGACAAGAACAGTGTGTGCCACAGTGAAAGGTGCCAGCAGTGGGAGGAAGCACATAAAACAAATTAGCCCTCTCCCCTTTCCACCACTAAATCTGTCTGGTAACAGCTGTTACCTATCCAGTTTATACAATCTCTTCTCCAAAATCTTTGATGTTCAGAAGACTGGAAAAATCTAATCGTGTCTTGGGAAAGAGAATAACAAAAATATTGAGAAAGTAATAAAAACACAAACAATTCCCTTATTGCAATACTTGCTGAGAAAGAAAGTTCTCCAGATCTGGTTAGTTAGCAAACTCTTTTATAAACCAGTCATGAATGGAAGAAATTTACTATTCATGGTTATGGAAATAAAATTTAAAAAAGGACTTGCTTCATTCAGCAATCTTGAGAACAATGATACATTTTTATTTGCTTTTCTAAGTACAACTAGAAAATGAGAGTGCTGAGGCTTCCTCTGAAAGTCTTCAGCTTACACAGCCAGGGCATAGTTTAGCTCATTAGCCCAAGGGCCTGATTCTCCATTACATCAGTTCTAATGTAATTACACTTGTGCAATGAAGATGATAATGAAATAAATAAATAAGATGCAATATCTCTTTTCTACTATATGACCAAACCTGACTGATAACACTGTATATTGAGAGCTCTCTGGCAAGGTACCAGACATGGAGCAGCTTGGTTGCTATCTGTTGTGCCATAGCTTCCCAGCTGGAGAGGCGGCCTCCTGAGACAGGAACACCAAGCCCATCCCCACACTGGGAATGATGTAATTCCTCTCTTTGGTGCTGACGAAAGGGCTTGAGATGCGCTCCCCATGACATATGCCCTATACTAGTTGAGGAATGAGAGTCCTCTTCTGTCCCTTTTGCCCCAGACAAAGACATGGCAGCATTACACAAGCGGGCACCACTTGGGGCAAATAAGCAGGCTGCAGGGCATCGCCACTCACTCACACTGAGTGGATCAGGATGCCCAGGACTAGGGTCAGGCAGGGCTTGGCCAGCTGTGCAGGAAACAAAGAGCAACTCCTTCTGGAAAACAGAGGGAGGGGGTCAATCTCCAGGCACCTGTTGAAACAAGATTATAAGACTTAGGGTAGGAATGCCAACATGCTTTATCCAGTGCGGATCCTGCAGGCACGCCTGTGGTACCTGGCAGAGATTGCAAAACTGTGCAGAGTGGGGACCTGCTCCCACTGCTGTAAAACAGGAACAACCCTCATCCCAAATCTGATATGAAAAGTGAGAGAATCTGAATTATAAATAGTAAAGATCTCCCTGTATCACCATCCATTCACCTATTTCTCCTGTGCATGCAAATTTCCCTGGACAGGCACCTTGGCTACATGTTAGATAATACCCCCAGACAGATATTTTTTTCTTTTTGGAGATGATCCAGTACCCTCTCTCACTGGCTTATTTTTCTTTTAAATCACTAAGTCTCTGTGGCTTTGAGGGGTAGGAAGGCAAAAGGAGGTGGGTGGGGGTGGCTAACACATTTTAAATTTTAAGGGAAAGAACCTTTTAAAAGTACAAAATATTTGAAAAACAGACTTACAAGGTTTGTGAAACTTGTGTGTGATTGCTGTTTAGAACTTGTACCACACTCTGCCTCCTTCACCCTCTGACACATAGCAAGAAAACTGGATTCAAAATGAGATTGCACCATGGTGAATTCATTCCTTGAATTGCATCGTACGTTTCAGCAATACACAGCGTGGGAACACGTCGATTAGCTCTCGCTTTGAAGAAATTGGATTTGCAAAGGTCAGCAGTGGCTCAGCCCACTTCTCAGCAGATCTTTGGCTTGCTTTTCATCTCGGGACTAGCAGGGAGGAGGTCAGAGAGGAATGACAAAAAGAGTTTTTTGAAGTGAGCCCAGAGAATCTGACCGCGCTCACAGCAGTGTGAAGGTTTCTGTTGCTCAGAGCTAATAAATAGGTAGATTTGAAACCAATTTTACAGGAATAACTTTCTGAGTTTGCTTTACATATTAAACAATTCATTATTTTGGTATAAAATAAGAAATGCTTTCCAGGGTAACTTTCAGTCTGGTGAGAGCTGCCTGAAGCTAATCCGCAGAAACAGCCTGCTTGCCCTCCCCCCCCCCAACCCCCCCCCCCCCCCCCCTTTTTTTTTTTTTTTTTTTGTGCAAAGGGAAGCAGCCAGCCTGGGAAAAGAAAAGAAAAAAGCGCAAAGAGGCAAAGCTCAGCCCCCAGTGGAAGTGCAAAACCCAGCGAGTTTGTGCTTCTCCTTTGAAACACATTTCCCAGTTGTTTAGCTTGCTCGCATGCCAGTGTACTGAGACAGAGGTAGCTTCATTACCCTTTCGAGCCGGAAAACTCACAAAATATTTTTGGCCACCCTCCACACCTTATTAACATAAACTGGAGTTTCCTCCTGCCGCTGGCAGGACTGGGTGCTGGGAACGTGTGATCTCGGCATTTCTGTGGCTGTCACTGAGGTTTGCCTTATTTCTGCGGTGTAGGATTACTCCTGGATCCCAAACAGGGGGTTGCTGTGGCACTTAGGCAGGAAAGCCACAAAAGAGGAAAGGGGGTGGGGAAAAAAGAAACAAGGGCAGGTTAGAAAGGAATCCAAGAAAACCAGAGAGCCTGAGTTCTTTCACCTGAAAATATTAAACATCTCTTGCCAAAATGTAGGTCATACAGACTGAAGTGTGCCTCCTAAAAAAGAAGAAGAATAGCCTTGTTTGCTTCATTAGTGTATTTTTTTGGCAGTTCCCATTCATATGCCTTGTTTTCTCTGGCTTTAAAGCCTCTGGAAGTTCGTGCTGTGGGGAGAGAGAGCAGAATCACTCCAGCTGCTATCGCAGGTCTCTGCAAGAAGAAAAATTTGCTTTCCCCTGGTTCTTCCGACAGATACCATTGCAGCATTTTGGTAGAAAATACAATTTAGAAAGTATCCAAATGATAGAAGGCCAAATCCTGATGCCCTGTAGGTTCCTGTCAAGTAGTGAGTACCAATCCAGGTGAATTCTCCCTGACATTAACTGAACAAAAGCTGAATGCCAGCCTTTGCCTTGACTAATTTATTCAGCGCTGAGAATTCCCTTCAGTCCCAGGGACTCCCAGAGGTCTGGCTGCTGTAGGAGGTGCCAGCAGTTATACTGCAGATCTTAGGAAACCTGCTGGAGGGGAGCATTTACAGCATGTATAAAAGAGGTGTAGGGCAAAACATTTCAGGAGGATGAAGAACATGAAAAGAGAACAGCTCTCATCAAAATGACAGATGAGTGATGTTTCTGTGACCTAACAGGAAGTAATAAACACTGATTTTAGGCTTTTAGTGGGGAAATGGCTTGTTCACCTACCGCTGCATTATTGCATCAGGTTTCCACCAACATCTTAATAATCTCCATGAAAGAATGAGTCTATGGAGGGCTTGTAAAAACTCTTCCAAGGAGATTGTGCCAGCTCCCCTCAAATGTGTCATGTTTCCAGAGATCCAGACATACCCTGGAGTTTCTTATTAACTCATGTACCAGCAACTCTTCAGCTGAGCCCTCACTTTCCAGTTGCAGATGTGGAGGTAAATAAAGAATCCAAGAAGGGTTCCCAGCTAAGGGGATCTCCATAAATGGCACTTTGTGAGAAACATGAGATTCCAACTAGAGGTTTGGTTAGAGAATCCTTTCTAGGAATACAATTTCTAATTAAATTGATTTAAAAAAAATATAAAAATTGACCTGTAGAAAATTGCCATTTATGTGCACACACATAATTTGCAAATTTTGCATCTGTGTATGTGCAGGTAAACATGTATCTCACATGCAGAGTTTAGGCACAAGGAAGTGTATCTGGATTACCTGTGCAAAACTGTTCACACTCAGTTGTCACGTTCCAGAACTAGCTTCTTTTTTATATTTTGCATCCTCTTGTCTCCCTGTTTTAATTTTTAACACAGTCTTATGTGTGATATTTTTATCAACACTTCAGCTTCCTTCAGTGTAGGAAGGTGTCCTTACTGTACCTTTCACATATGAATAGGCTTAGTAACTGAATACACAAAGTACTGGCTTTAGCTTGCTTTCTTCAAAATCAAAACAAAGAAAGTCAGAAGGTTAAACAACTACACTTGAGGCTACCTTTCAGAGCTGCAATAAAAAAAGAAAAGATTGGTCTGAACACAGGTTTTTTTATTAAAAAAGAATGCACATAAATTACAGCTGCTGACCATGACATTCTTTTTACGAGGTGTTTCCTTATACCTATATATGATTTCCACATATAAAATCCCTGTTGGTCTGAAAACTGCTCACACAAAACTAGTGTTTTTCTTAATAAATTGTCCACAGGATCTGTATTTCATCTTGGACGTAAAAAGTTCATTAGGGGAAAAAAAACCTCGCAGTGTCCTGGTGGAAAGTAATAGCAGACACTATCCAAGCTAAAAAAAGATCTGACTAATGACAGTGTCACCTTTTTCCGCCTGCTTTTCTACTTAATTATTTTCTGTAATTTAACAAAATCCAATATAACATAGCATACTATGATGCCTGCAGTAACAACCATCCAGTCCACATCAGAAAAAAGCAATTTTGTTTCACTGAGGATTTTAGGATGTTACATTTTGTTTTCTTTAAAATTCTCTTGGAGAAACAATAGGCAGCTAGGTCTGTCTCTGACCACAGATATCCCAAAGTCCTCTGCTCTGAAAGAGCCTGTTTGATGGGATGTCCCCAAACCATGCAGTGTAGAAGCTTGGGAATCACTCCAGGTCTGCTTACCAGCGTCTTCACACCAGGGAAAGTCACTGGATCCACAATCAGGTATTCCACATGGAATACTCAGTTGTAAATCTGAGAAAGCATTAAAAATATGAAATGGTGAAAAAAATTCTCCCAGTGCACACATGAAAATGAAAACCCACATTCATCATTACCTTTGCTACTCCATGTAGAAAAGAGGCAATGCTAAACTAAAGCAGATGGCCGTGTATCAAGGGTCATCGGCTGCTCTTGCTATGGAAGTGCAGCTGTCTCCTGAAGAAACCAGTGAATTCTGCAGAGAACAGATGAAGAATGTGCTCCTAAGAGATTCCTCCTTCTAGAGAAAACCACTTGGTTTGACAAACTTTTGGATGTGCATCAGAATGTGACTGACCAGAGACGTTTTTAGCAACACTTCACTGAACTAGTGTAGCAGAGTGTGGTCTCCAAAAGCACAGTTGCTTTCATTCCCATAATTTACTTTCATCTGTCTTCTTCAAAACCTTTCCTAATTAAGCTTAATTGCCATGAAGTCACACATTAGTGCAACATTCTGTCCACTTACAGACCACCCATAAAATGCTTCATACCATTAATCCTGGAAAGTGGTAGATGGCTTGTTTTGTTTTGTTTTCTAATGTGCATAAGTGCCTATAATGCATATTGATGGCTTTCTGGAACTGATACTTGACTCTAATTATCATGAAAAAATTCTTAGTTTATATCAGAAAATCAGAGAGGTCAGAAAAGTGTTTGTGTTTTGGGAAAAAAAACCCACATTTGTGATGATTTGGAACCTAAAGTTTTCGGTGCAGAACTCAGACAGGGGTATTCCCAGCTCTTTGTAATATTTAACTCCTTAGGATAGTCATGGGAGAAACAAAAACAACTTGTATGCCCTCAGCTTCTGTGAGTTAGTTAGGTTCTCTGCAACACTTAAGCACAGTGACTTAGATTCAAAATAGGCAGTGATTTGAGGGCCTAACTATCCTTAAAGCTGGACAAAGATCTTGTCTAGAGGATGCCTCTAAACAGTTTGTAGGAGCTGATACATAATAGAATACTTAGAAATAGTAAAATAAAACAACTGCAACACAAAATGGCAAGGAAGCCAACTGAAATATTCTTGTAAACCAATTATTAATCTCTAAAACTACAGATTATCTGAGCACAGTAGCTCTCATACCTTTCAAGTTAAGTAGGTCTCTGAACTTCTCGGACGGTCAAGCAAATGTAGCAAGTACCAGGTATCCCAGAAGAAAGCTGCTCCAAATATGCTTCCAAACAGAAATGCTCAGTGAAGCTGTGTGGGCTGAAAATTCATGACGAGAGGTACAACAAGTAAGAAGACAAGCAGAAAGTAGTGTTAGACAATAAAATCAGAACTTCCATAGCAATCAAATGACATCATATTTTATAGCATAGAGATATAACATGAGGCAATTCCAGCCTCACTTGCTTTGGTGAGAGTTGGATTTCACAAAATATGACTAAAATTCTCATTTACCACTTGCACTGGCTATTCTTTCCTATGGCTTCTGGGCATTGTGGGACTATGCCAATAATTTTTTGCCATTCCTAGAAATAATTTTCTTAGTCCGGAAATGACAAAGAGAAAAACAAAATTCAGGTACAAGTTAATAATTCTAAGTTATTAATATGTGATTAAGTTACATCTAGTCCCTTCCAAAGCTTTCAGGCTTTGTAGGATGCATATATTAGGGAGGGAAAAATGAAAGGAAAGATACCATGAGCCCTCTAACCAGCAAGGAATATTTGCACATGTGACTTATTAGCTAAATTTGTCCAAACAACACAGTACTAGAGAGATGTACATCCTTTGAAAAAAGTAGGGCTCTTATGTTATGCATGCAAGACAAACGTGAAATTGGGAACAGGAGACACACTCGCTATTGCCTGTGAGCCCAGAGTCAAGTTCTGATTTTAATTTCGGGGAAAATAATTGTTTTCAATCATACCTTTATGAATTCCAAAACTGAACAAAACCCCACCCCATTTCTAGGGTATTTGTTTTCTAGAAAAATGCCAACATACAATTTTTATTTTGATTAATAAAAGCTAGAAAAATTCAAATTACACAAAATTTATTCAAAGATTTCTTTCTTAAAAGCCACACACACAAAACTTCTTTGTTATTTATGTTGATAGTAAATTTGTCCCTAATTTACCAGCCAGCCCTAGCATTCTTTCTGGGTGGGAACACTGCAAGGCAAACACTTGTGGGCAAACTGAAGTGACAAGCAGCAAGAAAAAACAGTGTAAAGAAAACGAGAAGTGTGTCCTTGCTCTGCTAACTATGCTGCAGGATACTGAGAATATCATAACTGCATGGAGTTAGTCCTAGAATTTTAATAGGTCATTATAGAGGAAATCTGACACATATTATTAAAGAGAACGCCTGCTCAGAAATGCAGAATAAACACACTGCAAGTCTACTGACACCAACAGCATCATTCACAAGGACAAACTGGTATCATCTTCTGTTTTGTCCAGTAGGATTCTTTCCTTCAATTTCAAATTCTCTTTCAAATGTTAACATATCTAGATAGCACAAATGTGGCAAACCTGGAGACTGCTATACAAGGGAGGCAGGCTTTTTTGCTATGAGGCTTTTGCACTTCAGGTTCTCAGTGCCTGGGGTGCAGTCTACTCCAGGGGGTATAGGCAGTAGGGTTAGGATGTATATTTGTGGAATATAGCAATCTGGAATGGCCTTGTGACTGTTTGCTCATGGTGCCACCTCTCTGTGATTGTTTGTGTGCATCTTTTTACTTGGTTCTAAAAATAAATGAAATATCCAATCTCCAAAAATACCAACTACTTACAAAAATATACAGTTCCTTAGGGAAACTAGGTTACAACATAATTGTGTTGTACAAATACTTGCCTGTCATCTGTTTGCTCTTTCCCCCCCAGTTTTAACTCCATTTTACAAAAGGGCAGAGGTCTCAAAGTCTGTCAAATTCTTACAAGTCCCATGTAATATGAAGACAGCCCACAACCAGGTATGCAGCAGCACTGCCCCTGGCCATGCCTATGATCTCTCCTGTCAGGCACTGGAGGCACTTAGGACAGGGAGGGGTGGTGGTAGTGGGGAGCTAGAAAGCAGAGGAGGAGGCTGAAGAGACAGAAATCAATAGGAAATTAGGCCTCTTTAGTTTTGCTGTCCATGGGTCAGCTTGTTAACTGGTTTATACAATTTTTTCCCCTCAGTTCTTGAGTTCTGCTGAAAATTATTTTTATGCCAATGATGCTTTCCAAGAAAAGACTGCAGTGCTCACACCGAAACTCCTGACTGCATCATTTCTTTGCTGAACAAAGGGGCACAGCAAACAAGCTTTTACTTATGTTTTGCTTTAACTTTGCAGATGCCTTTTCAGTCAACTATGAGCCAAATTTTTCATTTCAATGACTGAAAAAGTGTGTAGATACTGTCTACTTTATTATAAAATCTGGTCTCAGGGATTTCAGTAGGAGAGCATGTGTGGGGGCTGGGAACTCCGCACCTACCTGTCTATGCTACATACTTAATATTTCATTCTAAGATGCAGCTACCCCAATAGTTATAATACTGTCCCCTAGAAAGCAATAATAAGTACAGGCCCTGTTCCTATAGACCCAGTTCAAATATGGCTAATCAAATGAATTCATATTCGGTAGATTTTAGTACTCCTGAGAGTAAAATAAATCTAGTGACACCAATAAAATGTGATTAAAAATGCAGGAAGCTTCATCAGGGAATGCGTGCAGCTTTCCTACTTTGTTTTGATTAATATTTAATTCTGGTATAGACAGAAACAAGACTAGTTGAGGCTGAGAAAAGCATTTGTTCTAATGAAAGTATTTTGCTCATTAACAGTATTATCACTCAGTGAATAACACTAAACCTCTGATGAACTCCATTGATTAAAAAAACACCCACAAGTATTTAGAAGACCAAATATATATTTAGGGTCCTAGGCAACAAACATCAGTTACCTGAGGCAGCCCAGGACAGAAACACACATTTATGATTACATCCAGTAATACAATTTCCTGGTTTGTCTAGATGAAAAGTGTTAAATAAGTTTGTATAGCTGACATCAACATCACTGCAATCTGAACACATGCAAATCTGGGTAATCTAGTCCAGACAAAGAATAGCACCTTTATCACCTGGGAGCAAATAACAAATGCAGTCACTCACCCAGTTGGCACATGGGTGAGAGGGGTGGGTGGTTTGAATACTCCTGGAGCAGCCAGTCATCAGAAGCATGGCTTCTGTGAAAGTGGCTACCCACCCTCCCCTCCTCCCTGGCAGCCACAGCCTGCTGGAAGCCCACAGCCCAGCCCTATGCTCCACTGCTTACAGGATCTAAGAAAGGCAAAAAGGACTTAAATTAACCCATTAACTATTAATGTTTCTCACTAACTCCTTATATTCATGTTTAGGTTGTGATGGAAATCTTTAATTTAGGGTAATGATGCCTCAAGCTCAGTAACTGACATCCTACATCATCTTTCTAGAGCTGATAATTGCAAAAACTAGAGTTTGAGTTAGCTGTGATAGCAGAGAGACAATTTCTGCTATTGCTGGCACTCAAGCAACCAGGCAGTTACACTCACTGAAGGCAAACTCCAACCGATACAACTGGAAGTTTCTTTGCTTTCTCCCTGTTTGATAAAAGACAGATCAAGAAAACCTTTCTATCTTCTAGTAAGGAAAAAAAATATTGTGCTGCTGTAGCTTGGGAAAATATAAACTTTGAGGACCTACTTCTGATGCCATTTCAAAATTGCTTTAATGGGTTGCCTACTGTCCTCATTACAATCACCCTCCAGAAAAAATACAGTGCAGCAGTGTACTTATTCATGATGAAAATTACACATGAGTAACACTCAGGAATACTAGAACCAGCCTATATGTATATGCACATATAGTTAGAATTACATTTTTTAAAAAATGAAATAATAAGAAAAAAACCCAGCAGCTCTGTCTTGAGCCTAATAAGAATGGCAATGCCACCAGTCTAGAAATGTGTAACTTTGCATATTTAACAGTACTGGTATAAATACTCAGCTGAAAAATTTTGTCTGCCTCAAAAATGCAAAAAAACCATCCAAACAGAAGTTAGTTGGCCCTTAGATAGACTTCAACAGCTATAAAAATCACAGTATCCAGAAAAAACAACAAAAAAATTTTTTTTTTCTGCTGAAGCCATTACCCAACTTCCCAGCACTAATGCTGAACTCTTGCTTCTTGCTCACACTTACTGTGCTGTAAGTATGATAAAGGGCAGACGAGATCACCAAACAATATAAACTGAAACACTAGCCTGAGCATAACTGGAGAACTGAGCTCTGCCAGACCTTGGCAAGCCCAAACTCAAGCAGCTTTACCGGCACATCACAAGACAAATCTCAGCTGTGGTCACTGTGCAGAGCCAAAGGCATGGCTGGGTGGGGGCAGGACACCCAGCACCGTGCCCCCCAGAGCTGTGGTGCCTCAGCCAGCTGAGGAGGGAAAAAAGACATAATAATGGTCCTGCACTCCTTCATTTTGAGGGACCCCTGACTTACAGTAACAGCAGACTCTGTTTTGGAAAGGAACAGACCCTCTGGATCATCAGAGCACTATGGGAATGGTTCTTCTGCTGTTATTCCCTCTAAGCTGGCCTGTTCCCCCAGGCACAGCCAAACACTCATGTGAACTCCATATAAATAAGGTTATAAAGCTATTAATGTTCTTTAACCATAAAGAGATAACACCAACCATGCAACCTGAGGGGCTTTTTTCTTGTCTACTGCACATATGAAAGATGGCATTAAAAGAGATTAGGTTTAAACCACTTGCAATTTCCTTTATGCAATAAAAGATTTTCTTTGCTTGGAATTTTCCTATTTATGATGTGTATTTGGACTTAGTATAACATAATACTTCCCTCAGTATCCCTGCTTTTAATGATGCTAGCAGGATTTAAGCCATTCATCAAACGTGACAATTGAAACAGCTAGGAGTTAATGGGAGCATGAGCAGTTTGACAAACATAGTCTATTTGACAAGGCTGAGGTCAGGACTAAAAGAACTGCTCTTGGTTAAATAAACAGAAAAGCAACAAAGTAAAAGCAAAATCTTTGAAGCCATTTATCAACTTTAAAAGCCTTTTTGTTATAAGAAACATAAAGTGAAGTTGCACACAGATGGGAATTAAATGGGGTTGGAAGAACTCAGTTGAGTTCTGTTTTAGGTGAAATTAAAAAGCCCAGTTAAAACAGAAGGATTATGTCCATGAGACTGACATGCAGCCACATAATACCAAAAGCTACAATTTAGAGCTCTCTGCTTCTGAACTGACTTAGTCTTTTAAAGAACCCAGTCTTCTGCAAGACAACAGATTGATTCAGGTGGCATTGAAAGGAGAACGATATGACAAGAGATGACTTTCCTGACGTCTGCAAGGCAGGAGAGCACTGTGTAGGCATGTTCAGGACCACAGCTGAGGCTCCATCCATTCATTGCTACTTCAATATCAAATTTACCTGATACTAATCCATGCAGGGGGCCTCTCAGAGAGTCTTTGCAAAATATTGGAGTTTTGCATTTAGACACAGTATCACCTGTAGGAAATTCCTGGATGTCAAATGACTCCTGGAAGATAATAACTAATGCAGCCACTAACTTCCTCCTTTTCCTTGGTTCGTGGACCATATATATATATATTTTTTTTTACTTGGTGAGATCAGTTCAGGCTCATTTTTTTTCCTCTGTCCAAGCCCCTGGAGAGTCTAAGAAAGGTAGAAGCACTAAATCTATTCTTATGCTCCCTGAGTAAAGTGGCTTTCAGAGCATACAGCACTCACATAAAGACAATTTCTCTACCCTTTTCTTTTAAGTGCACATACGCATGCAAAATCAAATTCTTACTATCCTGGGTTCAGTCTTGCATCCTGTATACCAAAGGCAGTCTCCAGGCATTACAGTGTTAACTTCAATGGGAATGAGACTTTCCTGTGATTTCAGCTTTCCTGCTGTTCAAATTTGGGAGTGATTATATTCTCATGACTAGGTAAGACAAAAGAGATTTAGGCACTCAGAAATTCTTGGATATTAGAGCTGTGTGGAGTATTTTTTAATCATTCGCCTACCACCACCTTGTGCAATTGTTTGCATCACTGTCCAGAAACCACCAGTACCATAAGGGAATTTCCATCAGAAGCAAGTAATCTGGCAAAACTCAGTAATCTTTTGCAATCCTAATGTTTCAGGAAAGGCCTTTATGGCTTTTGGGCTGGACATGTTGCCAGACGAAAAATCCCTTTTCTTTTGAGACTTCTCCATCCTTTCTACTGATTTCATGCTTTACTGCTACTGGCAGTTCAGAGACAATAAAGAAAAAAAAAAGCATATATGGAGGCACAAAGAGAGCAGAATGACTAAGAATAGTTGTAAATTTACAGATTAATTTTTTGCATCTTACTTGTTTCTCTAATAACTTTTCACTTCTTCTTTCATAAGGCAATTTGTACAACTAACTAATAAATTTAACAACTCCTATTGCAGCTGGAAAATAATGAAAGACTTCTTTTCCTGGAAGTGATTCATTATAGTCTGGACAAATGAAATAATTTTCCTTCTTCTCTTCTCATTATGCTTTGAGCAAAACACCCATTACAGGAGCACTGTGCAGCCATTTGGAGCTAGGAAATATATTCCATTTAGCCTGTCAAATACAGTTTAACTACTGTCTTAACTCTGCCACTTTTCAAACCTCCTTTTCAAGACCACACTAGTATAACCTAATTTTGACAGAGCATTCTTGACTCTGAGCAGCTCTGGCTCTTGAGGTCTTTTCCATCTGGAATGGGTTTTTCATCTGCCTTATCCCAGTGTTTTCCAGTTAGTTTCATTTAGTTGTTTTGTAATATAAAAAATAATTTATAGCAGTCACTTTGACTCCACTTTGGAACTTTCTATTTGAAAAAATAAAAATTAAAAAAACCCAAAGGTCAGTCCTAGTTCTACTATTCAATAAAGATGTTTTCATGCAAAATACTGGCACGGATGTCTGAAGATTGCACCCTCCTTTCCAATGTCAACAATATAAATGTCTTTTCTAATTAATGTAATAGTTACTTTGTATCATGGTTACATTGTGTTTGGGTTTTTTTCTGCATTGAAAAACACATAAGAACACATTAAAAACGTTCATGTTTGACAAACATTTAATAATATGATTGTACCTAACCTTCAGTAAAGCAGGATCCTGGAACAGAGTAATGACAATTTTAAGATGAAATTTCACAAGTTCATGCAGAATATATACAAATTACATTACTAACATATATTTTACTAATGCAGTCACATAATAGCAAGATCTGGATCCAAAGATTCAGGAGATTCTTTGCAGTCTCATGCCTCTTGTAAATGTTTTATGGATGAAATTCTTTCTTAGTGCTATACAAAGAAAATCCCATTTCACAAAGGCAGGTTTGTTACCTACTTGGGTATTGGTTATCTTTTTTTTTAACTTCTGTGATCAGCAGTGTGCTAAACTGCTTAAGGAAATCAACACTATTCAGGCTTTTACCCTCTTTTCTCAACCAAATTGAGTTGGTGTTGAGAGATTTTCACAGCAACAATTATAAAAGTCTTCTCTTTAGCCTAGTCCTGGGGAACTGGAGGTTAGGATCAAGGCTATACCTTCACTTTGCAATATGATTGCAATCAAACAATAATAACAAAGGTATTATTATTGTTGTTACTATTGTTATTATTATGATGAAGAAAAGTGCTCATGTGCTGATGGCCTTCTAAAATCCTTCCCAGAATTAATCTTCACACCTTCTCCATAGCTGGTTCCCAAGAAAGATCCCTGAATAAAAAGCAGTATGCATTAGGCACAAGGATTAACAGGGACAGGAGGACCAAGCAGTTTAGAAGAGCCTTGCTTTGGCTAACCCCAAGGTATGACTGTCAGGTGCTAATCAGCAGGCTTTAATCAGTCCCAAATCAAGAACTAAGATACATACTACAAAATATGAAATGCATCTTTCTGGTTCTCAGGAAGCACTACTCCAATTTTTAGTGTATTTTGCTATATTTGTATTTTGTATATTTGTATTTGTTTTCTGCCATTCAGCAAACACCAAACACACTTGTGTTTTCCATCCCTACATCTCTACCCGTAAGTTGGTGCATTAATAGAAAATACTACTTTTGTGCCACATCAGGTTACACTGCAGATCACTGACTAATAAATCTTCTTTTTAAGCTATGTGCCTGCATGTATCCTTTTTCCCTGAGAGAAACAGTGAAGTCAATTAACTGGGCTGTCACTGATCTCCTAACAGCTACACAAACATTAAAAGCTTTTACTGTCCATGCTATACAGGGCATAGAGCTGTGTTCAAATCTGTCATCTCATTTGTCATTATTGCTATTATTTATTATTAGCCAAGTACCAGCAACGTGCTAGGTCTTGTAATACTGTTAACAGTGGCAGTCCTGTCCCAAATTTATGAAGCCTTTTGAGTTTTACTTTTATTAAATCTCTGAAGTCACACAGAGCAGGTAATGACAGGCACACCACTAGCTAAATACCTTTAAACTTGAGGGTGTGAAAAATCAGGGAAGATATGGAAAGCCACAATGTAATAGGGAAAAAGAGAAGGGAAATCCTTTATTTGCTTTTTTTGTTGTTGTTGTTTGCTTTTTTTTTTCTTTTTCTTTTTTTTTTTTTCTTTTTTTCCTTTTGGTTTCTCTTGGCATTATTTCTTGCAGGACAGGCCACAGAGGAGGATTTTATTCAATAGGGACAGAATAATATCCACCCCTTGCTATTGCCCCTCAGTTTCTTTGGGCAGCATGGATGAACTGAGTCTTTAAATGGGATGTGAATAGATAGAACAATATGCCACATATAAATGAGAAGGACTGCATACACATGCTTTCTCTGGAATTGTCACACACAGATGAGAGTCTTCTGGGTAGGTAAAGATGGTTACAGAGACAGGCAGAAAGAAGTACCTTGAAGATTGCAAGCAAACTAATGGAATATTTTTCTGATTAAACTGTCTTTCAGACCAGTTTATGTGGTTTCTATGGCAAGTTATACTATGAATCTCTCATTTTTCATCAAAACATTATTGGGGAGTGTGGTGGGGGAGGTGTCATTATTTGAATCTTTTGGGTGTTGACAATATTCAGTATTTTCCACCAGAAACTGAAATTCTATATTAAAATGATGGAATGAAATTCAAAGTGCAGGGACTCCAATTTGGCTTGCTTTTTGATAATGACAGCAGCCAGATAAAGTTGGTTTTTTTCAAGATTGCTACACAATCACAAGAGATTATTTGCTTAAACCTCAAAATATTTTGTAGCTAGAAATTTTATTTTCAGTCAGGCTTCTGTAATTCTATAACTTAATTATAGTTGCCTTCATAAAATAAGAGACATTTATTAAATGAGCTAGACATTGATCTAGACTCATTTTATGTAAAAATTTACGTAGAAAAGAGAGACTTGAGATGGTAATCACTTCTTCCTTCTATACTCTTTGTGTTGAGTCAGTTAGTGTGGTCATTGGAGACTACTTGCCCTTTAAGCCAACTCTCAGACGAGAGCAAAACCAGGTTGCAGTAAAAGTCATTCTGCAAGGATGCTGGGTGCTTGGGTCATGTGCTAAAGCTCCCAAACCTTTCTTAATGCACTGCAGATGTTGCTAAGCTTCTACTCTTTAGTTACGTTTTCATTTACTATTTAGGTGGTCACTGTGTTACAGTGTTGCCAAGAGAACTTTTGAATCATCTTAAAATGGAAATTAATTGTATTAATTCATACAGAAGTAACTCAAAAGACTGAAAGGGTCAGAATATTAATTGCAGACCTTCTGGCCTGAAATTGGTAGCTAAACCAACAGACAAGGCACAGTTCACCCACCTTAGCAAACAGTTTCATTTGTGAGCTGAAATTGTCACTACTGGTTAAGCCACTGAGATTTTTTGCTGAAAGAAAATAACTGATACAACTGGGGCCTCCAGTCAGTTACAAAACAAATGTTCCAGAGAGCCTGAAAAATAGTGACTTCAAGGCTCATTTCTCTTATCTCCAAGCCTCTCTAGTTTGAGAAAACTGTCTGCTTACTATGGCATTTCGAGTTATCTTCACTTTTTAAATTCAGCTCTTAGACTTCATAACAGTATTGTACTTAGGAGGAGTAGGGGACTGAATAATTGTGTGTTTGAAAGGCAGAAAAAATTGGCTCAAAGCTTTTGCCAAGCACTGCTCTCACCCTCAGTGTTAGATGTGTGATTGGATTTCCTTGCAACCACAAACACAGTCCGAAACCCCTTAAACTTGAGTTAAATGGAACCTTTTACTTATTTGATGTGCCAGGGCCCTGCTGATGTTCAAATTTATAGCACTGCTCATTTGCACTGCCAACCCGGTCCAAAGAGGTTAAGACTACTATTGCCTAAATCTGGCTCATTTGAGAGGAACTAAATCAAACATAGATAACCTGAGCAAACACTAAAGGGAGCACTAGAAAACCAACATACAGGAAAAGAAGCTTCTGGAATGTTATTGCCCCTGATGCTGTTAATAAAGGAGGCTAATGGGTTAATTCTTCTGATTATTTAATTTTTCTTACAAGGGAGAGTAGAGGAGGGGAGGAGAGTGGGACTCTGATACAGAGGAATATCCAGTGAACATGTGTTACTCCAAAGCATTTAACTATTAGTATTAAAGGGGTTTCCTTCAGAGACTGACACAGATGTAAAACTTGGGGTTTGCTGCACCATAAGCTCTGTCTTCAACTTCAAAAGCAGATACTTTTTACTTACAACCCAGCTCTATTTTTGTGTAAATGGCTGTACAAACTGCAAAGCAGGAAGAAATCAAGTTCTGATATTGCAGATAGAAACAAAGTACCCTTCAAGTCAACAACAGAAGAGGACTTGATCTTACATTCTGTTTGCCTGTTTAATAAGAAAGTCAGAATAACTGCTGTATCAATAAAGAAATTAGATAGCTACAGTCCAAATCTGTACGTTACTCACCTATGAGAGACAGATTGTGTATATCATGCACAGGCACACAGACTGAGAATATATTTTGTGAACTATTTGCAGACCCTCCATCTTCTGCCAGTGTTAACTCCATGGCTAAATATGTGTTAGAACAGAGAATATCAGGTTTTCCAAAGACATGATCTGCCTTGGCTACGTAAGTTTGCCACAGCACTACAGCTGAAAGAAATACCAATACAAGAGTGGTTTATGTCAAATCTTGAACCACTAATACAAAAGAGTGTAATTTATCAGATCCAAAGGAAAACACTATCTGACAGTGTCCAAAGCACTACTATTCATTACATATCTAAAGGCTACTGATCAATAGACAGCACTATGCTCCTTCGTTCAATAGGTTCAAGCTTAACTGATTTTCATGGCTTCTTGAATGCTTTTATGACTAACAAGCCATGATCCACATAGTGCTTTGTCACTGATTTGCACATAATCTAATAAAGTGACAGTAATAAATCACAAGTATCTCATAAATCACCAAACAACAAAGCAGCATGCTGCAAGCAATGTAGAAAATGCACAGAAAATGCTCCAACTACTTTGGTGAGTAAACAGGCTAAGCACACACTGTTAGTTAAGAGCTCCAAGTTCAATTCATAGTAAATCTGAACTTTTAGAGATTTTCTATTGTAGTCGGCAAACACTGCTTTTATGTTTCTTCAGGGCAGGTTCATACATAGCAAAAGAAAAGAGGGAAAAAGAAGAGAGCTGAGAGAAAACAAAACTCAAATTGAGCAAACAAATGCTTGGAATGCAAGAATATAATCCAGTTTAGTAATGCTTATGTGTTGTTAAAATCACATTTTATGCCTATTTACTTTATCATTTTGAACCTCATAAATATTTACAGTAGCTAAAACTGTCAGTGGTGCCACTTCAAAGAGCAGTGCCTCTAGGAAAAAGATCTTTGAGGTTTAGGCTAGCCACACTGTGGTTAAGGTTATCACAATGTCTCTTGAAATCTAGAATCTAGCTGGCATAAATCCATGAGAAGTACACATACTTTCAAATGCAAAATTCCAGATTCATTTTCTTACCCTTCAGGTGTGGATGTAATGACAGCTGGGCTTTTAGCATAGCAACAAACTTCCATGGACTTCATAGAAAAATCCAGCTCCAAGATACATATGGCACAGGCAAAGCAGTCACTTTGACTCCATCATCACTACAAAAAATGCATACACTTAACAAGCATTTACTTGAGGTGGACTAGAAACACAAACTTGTACCTGTCACACAAGTTAGCTGGATGAGGTTAATGCTAGACCTCAGTAGCACTTTCCTCTATAGTGAATAGAAAGCCAGATTGCTTAGCTTGGACCATTTTGAATTAAAAGGCAAAATATTTAAGTTTTTTCTTTTTATTTTAGTTCCTCAATCTAACACAGAAGTGGTAAAACTACAAGAGGAAGTCAGCTTCCCTAGAATTTTTGTCCTGGCCAAAACTTTTTGTAAATACTACAAGCAAGCTTTTTCCAACAATATTTTCAATTTAATATGGTAAGGCTTTACTTGTTCTGGTAAGTGAATAATCTGCATTCATTAAAATTTGAAGCAAATACCAATTAAAACCTTTAGGTGCTCTCAACCACTTCTTTGGTGACCCTTGAGCAAATACATGTTTGTGTCAGTGGCTTGAGGCAAAATACATAATTAGAGCCAGTACTAAAACCATCTTTCCTCTCTCTTAACCTCAGAAACAAAGTTTCATTCAGTACTAATAGGCATGGAAAAGAATAAATAAGGTAGTGGCTAATACCAGAGTGAGTAAGGGCTTTCCCTCTGAAGACCAGAGGAGGACTAGACCTTGTTTTTCTATAGCAAAGGGGATAGGTATTATGGATGGTTATTTACAGGCAAAACTCCCAGACCCTGAGGCAAACCATACCCTTTTCATCTGTTCTTGAGAAATAAAAGTCATGTCATGATGTCAAGCCCATGTCCTTAACAAATACTCTGTATTTTTTCCTTTAAGGTGGTGAGGAAAACTGGCGAGGCAGGATGAAGGAGCTGGGGGTGGTAATGAAGCCACCAAGCTGCAAGTATGAGAGGAGGAGTGAGATGTGTTCCCCACAAGCACTGCTGACATGTCAGAAAGTCCCACTCCTCTCTGCAAAGCCGCCAGCCTAAAACGGCAGCCAATCTTCCCAGCAGTTACCGCATTCAAAGGTCGAGATTTGGGAGTTTTAAATCAACGTCTGTGGAGCTCTCTTCAGAATACTGAAACACCGAGACAGCAGTGGAAAGGGGCTTGCCTCTCCTGGAAAATGCTGTGGATAACATGTGGAATGTGGGGCCATGACAGCAGTTCCCACAGGCATGGACTGGACCTCTGTGTTGACTGAATAAAAGCAAAACACTTTTGCCAAATTTAACATGCTTCTGCATACCTTAAGTTGTACAAAAAAACTCCAAACAAAACAACAAGAAAAAACCAACACAAAAAACCCCTCCTTTTTATTAAGAGAAAAAATTAACTCAGATGAAAAACAAAACACCTCAAGGAAGTTAACATTAACAAAAGAAATCTGAGGCTTAAACCCGTAAGTGTGACTATCACTCTCTCATCTTCTTGAGCATGTGACTGTTAATTTTGATCCAGAGGTCACTGCTTGAAACACCACTTCATCCTTTGAAGGCAAAATATTTAAGTTTTTGGGCAGAGGTGGCCTTGGGGGCCAGATATTCAGCTAAGGCACAGATAGACACATGTGATAGTGGCGATCTTTAAAACTGCTAAAACGTCTAAAAACTTTTGAAGGCAGAGTTAAGTTGCCTGCTGACATTTGCCCTGCATGTACTTCCTAGACAATAATTTATTTTAAAGTGTTGTCCTTCATTAGTTTAATTATTCACATAAGCCACAGAATTACTGCCTTTTAAAATTATTATTCTAAATATCCATGCAACAGTAAAGAGCCCTGAAAAGCTTAGCACCTGCCTTCTCAGGACCAACTCCTTCATGAATTCTTTTATTTGCAGTTAAGTTTGCTAATTTTCATCTCTCCTTTTTTCCTACCCTCCTACACTTGTCCTTTTCCCTTTAACAAAGGTTTAAAATAGAAGATGCCTTTGCTTTCACCACTCTAAGACAGCCCTTTCCAACATCTTCCAGGCAGGCCCAAAATATAACGAGAAACCAACTTTTTCTTCCTGTGCAGAATACATGAGCAAGGTCTAATTTAAGCAACACCATCTCCTTTCCCTGCCTCTTGTTTCAATATCGCCCTTTGCTTTTTCTTCCCAATGTGCTCACTCATGACCTCCTCCTGATACCCAGGCCATCGTACAGCCAGCATGAGCATCGCAGATGAAGCAGGGAAAGGCCCAGGCCCAGCCCAAGCAGACGCGGCACAGCAACTCAGTGTTGCCCCCTTTGATCTCCTGCTCCCACCCCACCCTCCAGCATGAGGCTTGGGTTGCTGTCAGGGTTATCTCACGCCAGGCCAAGGGGCCCACACAAGGTTTTCCATGCTCTTTAACCCCACGGTTATGCCGAGGAAGGAGGGAACGGTGGGGGACCTCGGAGAACCACCAGGGCAGCTGAGCCCCCGTCTCCTTCGACCTGTGACACGGTGGCACTTAGTGGCCTCTGCTCTGGCTCCAATTAGGTCATTGTGGGGGAGGATCTGAGAAGAGGTTAGGGAAGGGTCTGCTGGACCCATGATCCTGCTGCTAGGAGGGAAATGAGTTCCCACATACGGGGTGCAGATGGGCCACAGCCCCTTTTCCAGGCTGCAGCCTGCACATAAACTTAGTAACAGCTGGGGACGGGAACCACCAGAGCCTCAGCAGCTTTAATGGGTTCTGTGTTTCTTTCCGGGAGTGTTCCCTCCCCTTGCTAACCCATGCAAATCCTTCTGTAAAGTCCCATAAACAAACCTGTGGATAAAATTTTGAATTAGAAACTTGCCACTGGGGGAAACAGCGGTCAGGAAAAATACAACATACCTTTTTCTCCAAGAAGGGTGTTTTGATGTGTTTTCATGGATTAAAAACAGATTTTGCTGGTTTGAGCCAGCAGGCAAACTTCTGACCTTTTTTTCTCATAATAATCCCCCCCCTAGTACTGGTCCCTAACCTGTCCTAAAATAGCTGAGTGGACCACGGGGCCTGTAAGTGAAGCTGGCCCCGTTGCCAGGTGTGGATGTTTGTCAGCACAGCCATGTCCATTTCCAAGACCTCATGCTGTGGTTTCAGTCCAATAAAGAAGCTGAGTGTGTGATTAGCTTTAGGTTTTCATGAACTGGTTCTTAACAGGACCTGAAATCAGACATTTACATGAATGCTTTTCTGGATCAGCCTCGCAGAGCTCAGTACTTGCTGGTTTGAGACGCCAGTGTGGACCAAAAAAAAGTTAGTGGCTGAGAGCAAGGATCTTTTAAAGTAAAGCATGATTTTTACTGATCTATATGGAGTTCAAAGTTAAGGGAATCTACAGGATTACTTTTAATTTAGCCAAGTGAAATCAAGTTGAAGAAAATCTCCTATTTCCAAACACGCATTCAAATGCAATCTTGGTGTTGCTTATGTTAGTGTAATAAGTTTAAGGAGATAAAAAGGCTGACTTCTTTTCAGAGGCTTGTGTGCACAGTAATCTTTGAACTTGGAGTTAAAAGTGGAATACAAAAAATGAGGTACCTAGTACCTGAATTATATTTCAGAAATCATTTTTAGAGAAATGGGCTGCACTCTTACCATGGGCTGTAATAATATGTGTGAGCAGCTAGATACATAAACACACACATCTGTAGATATGAACAGGTAGGGACAGAAGCCAGTGGTTTGATGCTGCACTGTCAGCCTTTCTGTGAGAAACTACTTTTTCCTTCTGAATGCATTCGGTTCTCTGAGGCAACATGCACATGGACAGATTTTGTGTGGTTTGTCCGTGGTTGCCAAGTAGACCTCAGTTCAGTTTTTTGAGTAGACAAATCATCAAGCATCATCTTTCTGCTGTTCTAGATTAATGTAATAGACCTAACCTCGAATTCTTGTTTCTTTTTTTTTTTTTTTTTTTCTAGATGTAAATGTAGGAAAGAGGCTTTGCTAGAAATGTTGAGAAAATAGTAAACATAGAATCCACTTGTTCTCAAGATTTTCTCAGAAAATAGTGTATCACAGTAAATGAGGTATTTAATCAAGCAGCAGTCTAATACTCTCCCTGATAATTATGATGCTGCTGGAAAAATCACATCACTGCCCACATTAATTCTGGTTGGTTTACCTTTAGCATTAAAATGAGAAGCCAAAAATTAAATTAATTTTTATAGCTTCTCTCAGTGGTCTATAAAATAGAGTAAAACAAAACCAATGGTCTGACTTTTTTCTTGGCAGTTTGGAAAAGTTAGACAAAATAGGAAGGGATGAAACAAAAAACAACTCCCACTACCAAATGAAACAAACAGAAAAAAGCAACAAGAAAAGCAAAACATCTTAAGGTAGTTCAGAATCTAGGGCCAGGCAGCTGCCTGATCCATAAGGCTTTTGTTTTTCTTTTCTAGGTGAGTTTTAAAACTCATTTGGGGTTAGCTATGTACATAGGCCAGTGGCTGTGAGGATGCCAGTGAAATATGAAAAGGACTGAGGAACAAACTATTTGAGCCGTAACTACTGACCTCTTTTCTGTTTGCTTTGGCTGTTGGAGCTGAGGTAGGTGTTTCCCATTTTTAGCCTTCACACCTTTATTATGTTTGGGTTGCTCATAAGAAATATTCCAGATGCTGTGGATGCAGACTTCCTTTTAGCCCACGGAAGAAAAGGTTTCAGTCTCCTATGGATTTCCCCTCTATTGATCAAGAGACTTCACCTACAAGGGCTGAGGTTTGTGGTGCTGGTGTTGATGCTTCCACTGGCTGCCATAGCACAGAACCAGTGTCCCATGAGCTCAATTCTACTGAGCCGTCCTGAAGGGAAAAAAAAAAAAAAAGCTAACAGAGGATTAAAGCGGAATTAATTAATTTAGACCTATAATTTAATTTGGACCTGCAAAAACTATCCTTCTCCAGGCCACTGCCATTTTGAACTCAAAGGTAATTAATGCTCATCAAAACAGGTCTATAATTTGGCCCTTCCTTAGGCTGCACATGTGACTCTGTGGAGGACACTCAGCTCCACCTATGCCAAGAAAATGAGACACTGGAAGATTTGTCCTCACCTCTCCTGGGCAAGAGTCTAACTCTAATGTACTTTGCTACCAGCATGAATTCGCTCATCAGCTCACATTCACTGAAGACTTAAAACTGCCTACAGAAAATAGCTTGAAGCATACCAGTGCTAGACTTCTTACATTAAAATATGAGCTTAAAAATAGAGGGGAAAGATTGTGTTTTACCATGGCTGCCTGCATCTGATAGGTTACAGTCTGGTTCAGATTGACACACATTGTCACTACAGAAATGGGTCTTCCCCACAAAGCCAGAATATCAAGTCTTAGGGTTGTTTATAACCCTCTGCAGCCATATGAAGCAATATAAAGCCTGACAACCCCAGCTGACCGTAAGTTCTGTAAAACATACCATAATAAGGGTAAACACTATGAGTGCTGGAAGCAAAAGTTAGAACAGCAGAATGATTTAGGGACATCAGTGCCCATACCATGCCTGCTGTGCTTGATGGGAACCACCTCAGTTGGAACTCCCACTAGTGTTTTAAACATTTTCTCTTGGCTCTCATTATACTCAACCTTGGCTAAAAACCCTTGAATGATGCTTAAAATACAGGGGTGAAAAAAAGACATTACCCCTGTGTTTCCATCATGTAGCCCTAACTGGCATGACTGCCCCGTTTTCTTCCCTCTGATGTAAGGTAGCAACATGTGTCAACTGAACACCACTATCTTTTGTTTCTGTCCCACATTTTCCCATTTCCTGTCTTTAGATCCCCTTCCATATTCTTTTATTTGGTCTCTGTCCTTTTATTTTCTTTTCCACTTCTGCCTATTATTATTTTTCCATCTCTTTGTCACTACCTTTATGACCCTTCTTTATTAACTTCTCTTTATTGCTACCTCATTTTACCTGCCCATCAGCTCTCTCCTTCCGTTTTCCTTTTCTTTCACTCTTCTTTTTTTCCCTCTCACTTTTTAAATGGTGCCATCTCTTTCCCAATTTTTTGTTTTCCCTTTCTGTTTTCACTAATGTGTTTCAGAAAATGGTATTTCACTCTCAACTTCTTCCATTTTTCTTGGTGGCACACTAGGTTAAACTCCTGCTCTTTTTTGGGGGAGGTGGGGGGTGAAGAAGAATAATAATTAAAAAAAAGACAGTTGAAAGTTAGTGGAAAGATGAAGAATGTAAAGGCAACACTTCCATGAAAAATACTGACTTTCCTCACTATTCACATAGATGCCATCTAATGTAGGTTTTTGCAAAAGCCATCTGTCTAACGTAACAATTCTTGTGTTTATTTTCACCATTTATTTTCAAGCCAGTCAGCAGCTATTTCTTAAAAGGATCCTAAAAACACCTTATAATTCATACAGAGATAACAGTGTTGTTTTCTCTGGGGCATTTCCTGCCATTTCATTTATAACCCAAGACTGAATTTTGAGGCGCCATTTGTGGAATACAGTTATCTAGAGTGGAAGTTTGCTTAGGACAGTGATAATTCCTAAGTACACTTGGTAGGAATTATGAACTAACTTAGCTACAATTTATAGCTATTTTCCTTCCTAAATAGAACACTAAACACTATATTTGACTGCTACAAACTCCAGAATAAAAGAGGAGGGTTAGAATCACTGATGCATCTTTGATGCGCTTTCTTTCTCCCTCTTTCACAACGTCAAGCCATTTTGGCTCTGTGTTGATCTCTTCAACAACATTTCACAGATGTGTTTTGAGCAGGGATGAGCAATCATTAAGTCTTTTAACTTCAGGTAGCATTAGAACTGCAAAAGTGAATAGCCATTTCCCTGCCATGTGCTCTCTTGATAGACTGCTGGTTCAACTCGGGCATCAGAGAAGATAATGCAAGAAGCTGCAGTTCTTACAGGATCTTGTGCCCCAGGGGGCACTTCTAAGCTTGTCTCCTTCTGGTACCTGTCCTTTCTTTCCAGGGTGATACTTCCTTCTAGCATTTCACCTGGGTTTCATGGGGGAGCATGCTAAAAGTAACCATGAAAATTCAAAAGCTTTAAAATGCTACTCAAAGCAGAGACCACCAAGGGTATTTTTGTCTGGTTTAGTAGAGTTGCCTTGTAAAATCACAGCCATTTCCCAAACCAACTATTAAACCCACAGACAGAAAATTCTGCTCTGCATTAAATTTCTTTTCTTAGCGGGTGCTGTGCTGCTTATGCCTGGCATGAAAAATACTGCTGCTGATGCCTCCTCCACTTGTTTAAAGCCTGTGAAGAACCAGACCCCAAGTGAATATGTGCACAAGGGAAGAAGACAAACCTTCTGGGTTCTCATTCCCAAACTGCATCCATATCTTCTGGCCCCACACTTGGAAATAGTCGATAGGTCTTGGGCATCAGGGCTTCCAACCAAACTAAGGTGATTCATAGCAGGAGAGAGCCTGGAAACAAGAAATTTTTTAACTTGCCTGTTCACTTGTTAGTCACAAGAGCAAGACATAACAAAACATCTTCAGGGTTTATTCAATTGCCACTGAACTGCCAGCTTTGACATTACCTTGACTAAGATCAGAATTTAACATGAGTTTACAAATATGTAATAATTCAATTCCTTCATCCTTCCCTTCTTCGCCACAACACTCATCCAATTGCAGTACTTAATAGACTGCAATTAAAAATGTGGTTATAGGCACAAAATTCATCAGCACTAGACTTTAGGAAGTAGAAAATTTTCACTGATATAATTTCTGAAATATAGGACAGAATAAAATTATTATCAGTTATTCCATGTGCTCTTTTTTAGGCAAGTTAGGATTATCATATCATTATTAAGTTTTCCAAAGGAACTCATAGAACTAGATTTGTGAGCAGACTTGCTTATCTAGTTGATTGATTTTTAATTTTTACCATCTGATGTGTGTTATCAACAGATACAGGAAATAGAAATATTTCCAATGAATTTTCTTTTAATCTACTTATCTCCTAGAAATAAGTTCAGATCAAATATGGTGTTGAGGCACAGTAACATAATAAAGCATTGCCAACTGTAACAGTCTGTCTTTCAAGGTGCATTTTTCTTTAGTGATTTTTCTGTAGCCAAGAATGAAATTAAAAGAATGGGAAGAAGACAGAGAGGGGAAATCAGTACATTTGACTCAAATATAAACCCAAAAATATGTTATTAATCAGGCAGATTCCCATTGTCCTACTTATCATCTTGGGCCAGACTGTATGTGGTTTCCCCCCGAGATGTGCAGGATAGAGAGGAAGCTGTTCTAGGACGACACACAAGGGTAATTCTTTGAGGAGATAGAAATAGGCCCTAAGAACCATCCTGGCAAAGGCTGTGAGTCTCAGCATGCCACATTTCACACAGCACACGGTTAAACTGTGGTACTCACTGACACTGGATACTGTGGAGACCAAAGTGGATTCAGAGAAGGATTAGACAATTTGGAGATGACAGATCTGTTACTGATTCTTACCTACAATGGTCAAGATAAACCTACCTCAGGAAATCCCTCAACTGCTGACACAGTCTGGAAGGAAACTCCAGGAAGGAAAAATAGGTTATACGGTCTGGTCTTAAATTTTTCCCAAAGTACCGTGCAACATCAACAAGAGGACAAAGGGCCAAATGGGCTATTGGTCAGACACAGCTCTGTGTCTAGGTAGAAGAAATCAATTAGTCTTGTGTTTGTTTATTGTCTCACTTTACTTACTGCCATTTTAGATTGTGCTCTCTTCTTGCTCTGGGTGTGGGAAGGGTTTTGCTATCAGTAAAGGGTTACCAGTTCTTTATCAGTTAGCTATCAAAGGTTCAGGGGCCAGAACCTTTGATGGAGGCAACAGAGCTTTACCGGTAGAGCATCTGAGATAATAGTGTTATATGCAGGCTGGACCCCAAAAAATAAGTACTTTTTTTTTTTTAGATGCAGATGTCAGTGATTTTATTTTTGAAATTCCTAGAAGCTTTTCCTCCAAAATGTATAGAAATAAATATATTGGACAGCACTGTTTTTAAAGACTCAACATTGAAACGATGGAAAACTTTTGCAGAAGCTCTTAAAAGTTTGTTGTTCCCCATTATAACTGCTAATACTACATGATTGGCTTGTTAATATAGCTAACTCACCAGCAGCATTCACATTAATTTTCACCTTTTACTATGTAATGGTAGTGCTATTTATTAGCCAGACAGACCATTTTTAGCAATGTTACAGGAACAGAGTGTGCATTACACAACAGAACTAGGTTACACCTGCAGCTGACCATTTTTATATTTATGGCTGTCTGACATCTGTAATGAACGGCAAATAGAAAATATTTGGTTTTTCTTTGGCTTAGTGATTTTTTGTTCATGTTTTAAAAAGAAAAGCAAAGTGAAATACCTGGCATTAATTAGGGGTTTTAAATATCTGCAAGTCTCTTGCCAAGGTGCCCTGGAGAAACAGAACTTAGGGCAGTGCACAGGAAAGAAATCGTTAGCCAACCTCAACTTTCACTGGAAAGCTTGACTGGAAAAGCCCATATTACATTACAATTCAATTTGTAATCACATCCAGCCTCTTTCACTTCAAGTCACAAGTAATACAGCCCTTCATTGTATGGGCATAACTTAGAGATGGGAAATTTACCATGTATTCCCAAACAGATGATCAAATGTTTTGCAAACTTTGCAACAAGCTGGTAGACCTGAAACTTGAATTAAGTTAGATAATTATTTCTGTAATGTTTCATCCCACAGATGTAATCTAACTATTATTAACATGCAGAACCTATTTTTTCCCCTCTCTCCCTGCTACCAATCATGCAACTGTTTCAGTCACAATACAAAGAAATCCTTCTAAAAACAAACAAAATTCAGGCTGAAACTGTTCCAAGTGGTGTGTAGTACAAAATTCTTATCACTTAGAGATTAAAGAATTTCTGTTTAATTGTAGCAGTATTTATGTAACTCGTCACTGATAGACCTGACTGAAAAGATACAATGATAAAGAATAGGATTTCCAAAAATATCAGATCAAGTTGTCTGTTGCACACTCAAAGATAAAGGAAATACATCTTGAGATACACTTTTTGGAGCACGTAACAATCAAAGCCAAGACACAGCCATCTGAAACACAGCTGGAGACACAGACAGCAAGTAGTCTGAAAACAATGAACCCATTCCACAGACTATGGTCTCCTGACTTGAAATCAGATATTTTCATTTTATCTTAAGGAACCTTTGGTCAGGTACAAACAAAACAATGCTCAGATTTTAAGGAAACATTATGCTGACTCAATTTACCTGATATTCGTTTCTGCATTCAGTCAGGGACTTTCTATCAAAATTAGGCCTGGAGGTCTTCTCTGCCCCATAGAAGTGGAAAATCTCACTGTAAAAAAAAACAGTGATGAACATGGCTTACATGAGGAAAAATGCAAAGTCTTTTTTATAAAGAAGTCTATTCTTTCTGTGGCACTGCCTTTGGTCAGCTTCAGGTCAATGCATTTCAGGGAGTTTCTCCATCATGCTGGAGTGAACCCAAAACACTTGAACTGAATGGAGTTTCACATCAGCTCTCCCAGTACAGCTTCTAAAACAAATTTTCCAAATGTCTGTGTTCAGTTTCACTGTTTGAAATTACCAGGATATATTCTTCCCAGAGGCAAAACTAGGGGGATTTCCCATTCCCACATTCTTCTGCCATTGAGCAAAGTGCTTTGTATGCTACTGACAGGGCATATATCACCCTCTGTATAGATGCTGATACTCCAGAGATGGTAGGTTAGTGTAACCATTGCTGTCTTTCAATCACAGAGTGATTTGGAAGTACATGAAATGAAAAAGAACATAATGAAATCAAAATGCAAATCCATATGAATTGCTCCTCAAAGTTACCAAATATCATGCTTGCTCTCATGCTTGTTGTTTTAATGAAAGACATTAACTGATAATGCCTTGGCTAGATTTTAATTTCAGCCATTCATAATCTGCATTTTTAATTACTGTTTTAGTGTGCCCCTTCATCTGAAGGATTTTATTGTCATTCTAACGTGTGGGAAAAGTATCACTTTCCATCAGCTTCCTTTTCAAAACATCACATATATGTTTCCTTTTGGTGTGTCTGCAACGTGGTATGGGGATTTGATAGACAGGGTATTACCAAGGCTAATCATCATTTAATGAATGGAAACTCTGCCTTCAGCTCATCCTGACGGGGTTGGTAGTAGGGGTGGTTCTTTTATTACTTCTTTCCATTGCTGTTGTTGAGGAGGTTCTTGTGGGTGCAATTAAATTGGTGCCAAATTACCTGAAATAATTTGTGGTTATTAAACAAACCAGTCTCTGATGTGGAAAGTGCATTGTTCCCTGGCATTCCAGAGGTCTGCATTTTTTTTTTCAGAAGAGATTACAGTAACTGATCTCTGACAATAATGCTTTGTGTATGTTGTCTCTTGGGTGGTGGAAGAAAAGACTAAGCCGTGTAACAAAACTGCACTTATGATCTACAGCTGGCATGTCACATTATAACCAAACAAAAACAATGTCATGGCTTGCAAAAGCTCTTTAAGGAGGCATCACTTGCAAGGTTAACTATAGTGGTTGACAAAAAAGACAAGTTGCAAACTGTCATCCTATTTCCCTGACACAGAAAAATGTCAATGTACTGTGTTTACTCAATCTGATTCTCCACTGGGTATTTATTTCTATCTACCTTATTTCTAGAACTGGACTTCTAAAATTGCTGATAATGACTATATTTTATTTTATTGGAACATGAAACCTTCGCAACTTCACTATCTTTGTATTCAGACATTTGACCAACTGCTTTTTGTAACATAGGAAGGTCTCATTTGACCTAAATCCATGTGTTTTTAGAAATGCAGAGTTGAACTAATAAATCATACTATCCTTTTCTCACAAAACCTGCCTTTCTTGGTCTTCCACGTGCATAAGGATTGTGTATCTGTAGACATAAGTATTCTTCATCAGTTATGTGTGACAGTTGCTTATGGTTCCTACTGCTTAGTCTTTTAAGGTTATTTAGCTATCAGATTTCTTATTCCCGAGGGTCTTACCACTTCCAATGTATTCAACTGGAGGAATTCTATACTCACTGATTTACATTAGTTAGGGCAAACTGTGGTATGTCTACACTGGCCAGTCATCTGATATATCAGGACTCATGTCTTTTCTCATTTGTATTGCTTTGAGCACAAGTAACTTGACTAATATCAATGGCCTAATGTCAACATAAAACTGACATAAATGAGAGAAGAACCAAAAGCCTGTGTTATCCCATGGTATTTCTGGTGTAAGTCCATTAGAATCACTTATTTGACTCAGGTTTACACTAGTGCAAGAGAGAATTTTAAAAATGCCCCACTCTTAACACTTTTGACTAGTTGACAAAATTAACTGGAAAATCCCAGCTAGTCTGTCAGGTTTTTTTTATATTTCCCATAGGAAGCATCCATTTTAACAGAGTCAATGCCTTTCCTAGACATTTGTCAATCTGCTTGGCCAAAGAGCATTTACACAGTCAGCAAATAAAGATGTAAAGAAGCTAATCAGGATCTCTCCAGGTACTTTCTTTCCACAAACAATGTACAATGCTTAATTTCCTACCAGGAAATTATAGCATCTACTGAGATTTCAAGATCTGATTAGTTTCAGAGGCTTAGGTTTTTTAAAAACCTGTAATTCAAAATAAAGATATAAAAGTTACAGCCACCCTATGTCTGAAATCTGGAGAAACCTGGTTAGTGCAGCCCCTTTGGGGAAAGAATGGGACCCTTTAGATTTTTACTGATAAGGTATGAATAACATTCTCATAAAGCTCAAAGATTGCCCAGATATACACATTTAAAATAATTATGGTAATTAAATAGAGTTGCAAGCAGCTATAGCTCCAGGCAACACCAGTCAAATGTAAAGAGAAAACATCTTCTGCATATGTTTGTGATTTATGTAATTACATGCTTCTACAAGCTACACACCATTCACTGGCAAACAGCCATCTCTTCTTTCACTACAATTTAGCCACAGTAAGTAACATACTTCATCTGTTTGAAAAGCTCCACTTAATAATGCCACCGAGGATGTATACAACAACACTGGGGAGTGAATGTGAAAAAATTAAATGTCATTTGGTTATGTGTGTTAAAAATAGCCTTTGTGGGCCTGTTTCTGATGTAAATCACGAATGACTCCATTTTAGACAACTAAATTACACCTTATGTCAGTGAGAAATGAATAAAACCCAAGGTGTGTTTCGTGTATGAGATTATGTGTTTGCTCTTGAGAATTACTGTCTTTCTGAATGTAGTAATTTTTGAAAATTAATCTGTACTGGGCCATTCTGAGGCAAGTCCTTACCAAATCCAGTGAGAGGAGAGCAAATTAAAATGTTACCTGAACAAAAACAGATTCAAACTTCAAGAACCTTCCCTAGTGCACAGGCTTCCCTCTGCCAACTGAAGCACAAAGAGTTTCCTTAATATTTATGTGATCTGGCCTCTACCCTCACATGCTCATCACTGAAAAAAATTAGCCAAGCTTCAAGTAACACCTTGAAGGACTTAAAAAGGAAAAAGAAAAGGTATTATTTTTTCCTGCATTTCATCAAAATTTCAGATTTCTTACCACTCACAATCACACTACAGTCCATGGGGTTACTTGTCAAGTATGTTTTTCTTCAGATTTAAAGGGTTCAGACTCTTGTTCTTTTACATACAGTGTTTCCTCAGCTAAACTAGTTTCACCAGACACAACTGATTTTGCAGTTTGCTGTAAAGCCTACTTTGTTTGTTTGCATGAAAGGGATAAGCTAATTACAAAACACTTTCACAGTAGAACAATGGGAATACAAATGGGAGAAAATAAGTTTGGTTACTAGAAATGTAAAAAGCTGTTGTGCCTGTAAAATTGCATACAACTTATAATAATTATTATATTCTGCTTATGCAGTTGCTTTTAGGTGTGCAGTTGTGTCTTGAACCATTTCACATTTTATGTCAGACAAAATGTCAAAATTACCATTATGGAAAATATTTCTAAGGATAATTATGCTCTGCTGACCATGAAATAGTGTCTAAATACATACTGAGGAGATACAGTATATGCTGTACACAAAATTTACTGCATTCAGACTCTATACTACAGCGTGACATCTGAGACCAAGTTGGAAACACATTTCTGCTGAGCTAGAAAATATATAAGTAATGAATATTCGTCCTTCCCACAATTTTTTTCATGCCAATGCCAACATGCTATTATTTGTAACATACTTTCTGACTCTTCACTGTATCTGTGAAGGATTCCAGATTAAGATCTTTTGATTTTTTTAAATTTCATTCTCTGCTCCCACCTGACTGCTGGAAGTGATGAAGCTTAGCACTTAAGGCATTGAAAGACACGTGTCCTTGGCCCTCTTGAAGGGCAGCGATCAGAACCGAGGTCTCTCAAAACCCTTTTCCATTCTCACCAGCAAATTCCAAAACAGCTCTACAGAGTCAATCTGCCACTTCTGCTCATGCAATAAATATTAATTATTATACAAAGTGTAACATCTTCAACAGAGAATAATGGGAAAATTTTCCTACACAATTGTTATTACTGTCCATATTAGGATATTTACCTACGACAGGAAGAACTGAGCCTTAGTTCTTCCTCCAAATCATTCTGACCTGAGACCTACACATTCTGGGACCAGGTGCTTCTGACTGTACCTGAAGGGGAATTACCCCTTCTCATAGGAATAAAAACAAAATAAACCCAACCAACCAAACAAAAAAACCCAAATCAACACACAAGACAAAACTAGCTTTAATTAAGGTAACTTTTTAACCAATTTTCTTATTCCTGTAACTCCTAGATACTTTCCCAAACCTTGACTGAGTTGGAGGAAAAGATCCAATCTGAAGGTGAGGCTACCATCCTTATTTCAGCTGACAGCTGGATGCAAGGCAGCTCAGCGAGCAAAGCAGAAAGAGATGTGACAACTTGGCCTCAGAGAGGAGTTGTTTTAGGAAGATGTTGAAAGCTGCGTGAAGGCAGCAGTGGAGGGTTGTGCAGTGGTTCAGGGGGGACGGGCTACCTGCCAGGGCCAAAACTAGGCAGACATAAACATTTGCTTGAAGTGCTCAGGATCAGCTATAGGCATAGGAATCACTGTTACAGTCATGTCCCCATCATATACTGGTCTTGGAAAGTTAGACTAGAAAAAATTTAGACAAAACCATTCTTCACCTTTTATATCCAAGTCATAAACTATAAGCAAGATGACCCAAGACTAAACCATTTGGTAGCAAGAACTGTTTTTTCCTCTATGAGTTTGTACAGTACAATACAGCCATAGTCTGTGATTGAGCTCTTAAGGGACTGATACAAGGAAAGAGTAATTGAAGATCACAAGAAATTTAATTGCAGTCAAACCTGTTCTATGTATGCTTGGAATGTTTGTGCTTCTTACCTGCTAGCCCACCCAACACTGTCTGTGTTGCTGCATAAGGTAGATGTACTAACTATACCAGCTCTTCCCTGTGGCACTTCAAGACACTGCTCATGCTAAAATGATCTGGTGTACCCAGAAATCATGGCAACACTATGCAGCACAGTTGCATTATATCTGCAAATTGCCACCTTAAAACCTGTGGAAAAAGAACTGAGGATGTGATTCTCAAAAATAATAAGAGAATTAGGAATGTAATAAAATTTAGATGCTTAAAACTCCTAAGCCCATATAAAAATTATAGCCAAGAATAAAAATTTGTGACACCTTTAGCTAGATTTGTCAGAGAAAATGATGAATCAGCACAAAATCATGACAGGCTAATGCATCCATGAATAACTTGGGCACTTTCTAACACAGCCATCTCTATTTGCAACTTGAGGAGTAGTTTCTGGAGGAGGAGACTGGACCCTGCAAGGCGAAGTAACACTTAATGTGTCTCAGCTGACTTCCAACTTGAAGGCACTGACCAGAAAAGCCCCAAAGCTGGAGCTCACAGACACCAAGTGACCTGCTGTTTTCTTGGAGGAGACCATTGGCTTCTGGATTTTGACTCCAGGAGAGAATAAGGTAACCTTGAGGGCGCATTGCCATGATTTAGTTCCTGTTGTGCCAAGAGAAAGGCAGCACTTTATTGTTCCTTTTATTTTATACTTTGGTCTGCTAAACCTTTTCATCAAATCTCTGGGGATCTTAGCAATCAGGGACTTTTTGTAAATTAAGAAAGTAGATAAGTAAAGGCTTTAAAAATGGCATTTCCCTATCATTCTTTGTAAAGAAAAGCAGGTGTTTGGCTCAAAGGAACTTGTTCTCCTGGTAGTGCAGTAGGAGCGTAAAACTGCATTGTCCCCTAAAGCAAAAATAAATAACTTCAGAAAACATGAGAACTGAGCCCTTGGTGAAGAGGTGAAATGGGTGTCCACCCTCTTGAACTAATTTATAACAGCAAAGGTGTCAAGTGCCATGCTGAATGAAGAAATGATTTGTGTCTGAGAAAAGCTTTACAGAAATCCTAGAGGCTTGGCCAAAAGCAACTGTATCTCGATAGAAGTGATCAACTGCCAAATTAAAGAGTACTGTTAAGACTCTCATCTGGGAAAAGAAGGAGAGTTGCATTTTCCAACTGTGGACCCAGTTATCCATAGCTTTTGCCAAAGTGTGCAGCCAGGATAAAAGCATGCCAATCATTTAACCTATTCACTGGGTGCCCTTTGGAAGGAGATAAAAACCTTTAAGAAAGGTTTCAGTACTTTAAATACGTGATGAACAAAATAGTATTGGCAATCCAACTTTAGGAAGCATGCAACAAACTGGCATCTAGCTCTTAAGGCACTTGGCACAAACTGAAATTTTACACAGAGCTTGTTTAAAACTTGGGCCCACGTGCTAACTTACCTGCAAAGCTTCCTTACCTTCTTATTCTTCTAAGAATCCCAGTTTGCATGACCAGACCTTGTAACTTTCATGGCAGAGGCAATGCTATAGCCAGTTTTACAACTTATATCAAGCATACCAGCTTACACATTCCAGTTTAGACTAATGGTTACCACTTGCAGCGAGATTGCCACATCTGGGGCCACATCCACAGCGCACACAACTAACCAGCTACACTGCTTTACGTCAGCAGTGGATCAGCCTGTTGGGTCAAGGCTGGGTGATGCTTTGTGTCATGCACAGATCCTTCTGCAATTAGAAAAGCAAAGAGGTATTGCAACACAACATAGAAATACATCCTGCAATTCAGGTTGGAAGGCGTGGGCAAAAGATGTCAGAAGTGATATAAAATTGACAGTTTTGTGATGTGGTGATTCGCTATCTATTGCAAAAAAAAATAATTAACAAGCTAATATTCCAAAGCTGAGGATCTAACCATTCCGGTTTACAGGGCTATAATTCAGCCTAGGGTAACATGTTGCACACCAGAGGAATTCAGCCTTTGACCTGATTAGATGCTAGAATCATCCAAGTTCCATTCTACGTGTGAAACTTCACACAGCTCTAATTATTAAAGCCCTGAAGGAAAAGGCCAGAGGTGTTACAGAGCTGGCAGGTGTTTAAAAAAGTCAGAGGTATCTGCTCCTTATATTACTCTCTGCCTCTTGAGAAACAATAGTTCAGAAATCATATACACATTTGTGGGAAGACTTTTGAAAGGTGAAAGGCAGAGGAAAGAGTGAGATTTGGTGTCTAAATCCCATCTGTGACTATGAAAATCCCCTCTTTGTCTAGAGTTAACAAAGCACTTGAGAACCTAGTGAAATAGATTTTAATTATGATATTTGGGAAATTACTCTCAAAGCTCTTGTTATTGTTGTTGGGAGAAGCTCATTTTCTAATGAAGCCAAACAACAGCACACAAAAAGGTAATTAATAAGACTGCTAGTACAAGAATCAAAGAAGAGCTCAGAGTTAAATGCACTCCAGTTAAGAAACAGCAATTTCCACACAAAAATACTGTCTCATACCACTGTATTGGTGCTACAGAACTAGAGAGTACCAGATGTAGTCCCTGTATTTCAGAATGAGAAAAGTGTGACCTGAGCACTCACAGCTCCCATCCCGGGCTATTGCTCAATAACCTACAAGAACCTAGGAAGAAACGGTAAGTTTAAAGACCATACAATATAAAAGGAAAAAAAAAAACAAAACACACCTGAGGAGTGCAAACGTCCTCTACACACTAGGTGCTATACACTACTACGTGAGGAAGGAAATAATCTGGCTTTCAGAAAATCATTGGATATGTTTCCAAGGGAAAAAAGTTAGTTTCATGTAGAAAATTTGAATTTAAGTATCAGCATTTCAATAGGTATAACAAACCAAAAAATGAGTGGTCATATAAAAAAAAAACAACAAACAACTGAAGGACTGGAAGGTTATTAGACGAGCACCTAAAAAACTACTAGGTTGGACTTTATGGTAGGGAGGGACATTTTTAAGGGCATGTAAAAAAAGGATAAGGGATAATGGTTTTAAACTGAAAGAGGGTAGATTTAGGCTAGACATTAGGAATAAATTCTTCACTCAGGGTGGTGAGGCACTGGAACAGGTTGCCAAGCAAAGTTGTGAATGCCCCATCCTTGGAAGTGTTCAAGGCCAGGTTGGATGGGGCTTTGAGCAACCTGATCTAGTAGGAGGTGTGCCTGCCCATGGCAGGAGGGTTGGAACTAGATGATCTTTAAGGTCCCTTCCAACCAAACCATTTTATGATTCTAGAACACTTTGGATCACGATGTATTCAATACTTTCATTAATGGCTTTGGTAACAATTATTAGAAGTGCCCTAATGAAATTTCATGATCACAAGAAGCAGGGGACCCCTGCTCATGCTGAAAAAGACAAGAGTATTGTGCAGAAATGATCTTAACATAATTATGCTGCATGGGCTGTAATGCTGCATCAGCAAGAGAAAAGAAGAATTTCTCTTACAAGCTCAGAGCCTGTGATTTACACAACAAGGGAGGAAAATGAATATGATATTTTATTTGATCACAGTCAACAGTTAGAAAGGCAAATACAACCTCACAAGGCTTCAGGCAAAGTAGAAAAGGGAATTACTGAAACTGTTGCACCATGCCCTAGTACTAATTCACCTGAGGCAGGACATATAAATCTCATCACTGACTTTCAATAAAGGAAAAAGACTGGAAAATGTACAAAGAAGGACTATTCAAATGGTAAGAGGAATGGCTAGCCTCTCTTACAAGAGAAATTAAGGGAATCTGGCTTATTCATTTTTAGTAAAATGTAGGCCAAGAGTGAATGTGCTCAAATATTTTATCTGTGCTATGTAGCATGGACAGTAAGGAGTTTGGCATAGCCATCAGTGTGACCAAAAACTAGGAGAAAATTTCCAACTGTCATAGCAGAGTGCTCCTGGTACAGCTTTCTACTAGGGCTGTGAAAGCAAGAAGCTGCCTAGTTTAAGATGAATGACATTAGATTTATAAACAGGATTACAGCGACACAGTTGTCTGCCACAGCAAGGAAGTTGAGTCAGTGAGCAGAAACTCTCGCTTTTGTTAGAATTTTCTGATAATCAGATTCCCAAACTGCACACAGTGCTGTGGTCTGTGATCAGCAGCTACGGCACCGAGTGTCACTGCAACTACCCAGTGTGCCAGGATAGATGCAGCAGAAGTCTAGAAATAGAGCAGATCTCTGATGGAACTCAATACATGACAGATCACAGTACCCGATGCCAGGACTCCAAATGTATTTGTTGATATAAATCAAACATACATAGTACTCATGAACTTCGGCTGCACTGTAAAGATTTGTGCAAAGCTGTTTCTTGTGCTGATTCTGATTTATTTTCCCTTCCTTGCTTTCCTTCTCCAGAATTTTAGCCAGATCTTTTAATTCCACATTTTAACTATATTACCAGTAGCACCAGTTTTTCTCTTGATTTCATAGCTGAGGTCACAATTTTCCTCTGACATAAGAGATTAGAAATAAAAAAGGACAAAAGGAGAAATTTTAGTATTGAAACCAACATGCAAACCAAACATTTGAGCAAAGTGTCAGCCCTTAAGTCTGACTCAAACTGTATTGTTGAGCATTGCAAGGAGATGGACTAAAAGAGGTTCTGATGCTAGGAATGAGTCTTCATATTGATACGTGAAAAATATTGACTATATTATTTTAAAAGTCTTCCTCCTACTAAACTGTTGTTTCATAGCATAGCTGGAACAAATCTATGAATTCTAGCTCTATTTTTCCCAGTCTTCCCTAGCAGGCATACAAACTTATCAAGGAAAATAACAGATACAAAATGCAGTGCCATGACCTCTATTAGAAACAGAGCAGCCTGAATATTTTTTGTTCTCTTCCACTTTTTCCAGGACCCAAAAAGCCCTGCTGAAAGGAGCTGATGCATTGTGCTGCCTGTGCTTTTCATAAAACTTCCTAGCAGGAATGAATGGAGGGAAAGAATGACCAGCGTTTGTTTGGTTCAAAGTACGAACCAGAGGTCCTGCTAAACTAGAGGCACAAATCTTGATCCAGTTATTCGCTTTACCCATTGGTTACATGTGATCCCACAGAATTAGTATGATGCCAAGTTAAAGGGGCTTAGGTTAATTATGTTTTCAAAACTGTCACAGCCTTTGAAATGTCACTGTTTCATTCAAAGACAGGATTAAGAAAAAGTTACTATTCTTTGTACTGTTTTAAGCACACTGCAAAGCACCTTCAGAGCATCAAAACCCTGCCTAAAGCCCCCTGCTCTGTTTCATATCCCACAGAACTGTCCTAAGGTCCCTTGTAAATACTTAGATTTTGTATTATAAAGAATGAGCAATGAAATAAGACACTAATTCACAATGATATTGTTTGCTCTTTATAAGCTTGGCATTATTACAAGTAAAGATAAAGAGCAACAGAAATGGGAGATTATTTGGAGGATATTTTTAAATAAGCTTTCTTGATAATTAGGAGTTAAACTGAGTTTTCCTATAACACACGTGGGTCATTTGAATTCACTAGTTAACATAAACATCATAAACACTATCTGCTTATAGTGATCTAGTAACTTGCTGCCTAAGTCATCAGAAAGACAGTAGATGGTGTAAAACAAAACACAAGTTGAGTTATGAACAGTGAACAAGTCAAGCTGCATTTTCAGGATTTGTACTTCTAGAAAATGCGTACCATTTTCTAAGATCTAGCCAACTGAGAAAATTTTATACTTTTTTCAGTGAACTCCAAAGAGGAGGCCAGATGGAAAAAGCACTATATACACACATTTAACAGTCAAAAAGTCAAAACACTTCAGGAGATATGTAATACAATGCATGTTCATTCACATATTCTAAATATAAAAAGTCAGACATGACTGATCTTTCTGAAAAATCCCTCTTATATTTTCCACATATTTTTGGCAAGTTGGACCCATTTCAGTCATTCCAAATAAGAGAATACATTTTAAAGTATTCTAGAAACAGAAAGAAAAATTGTAAAACTATGATAAAAGTCAAATAAAAACAGTCTGCAGTGATACTTCTAATTTTCTTTGGATTTTGTCAGTCCTTCAGTTTACAGTCTTTAGCAATGCGCATGTGAAAAGCTTCATTTCTAGCTTTAAGCCCTTCTTAGTTTTAAGATGGATAAAAAAGGGATTGTCACTTCAATCTATCCAGATTGGGTGTTCTTTTTACTCAGATCACTGGATTTATTTCTGCCTTTAACTCAAACATGGAATTTCAGTGGGAATGTCTTAAGACTTGTCAGGGCAACTAAGTAGAATATTGCTCAGCAGCTCCATGTCCTACAGGCTTAAACAGTATTTTACATCTGGAATCTGATTATCTTTTTTTTCCTTTTATTTTTCTCTTTTTTTTTGTTTTGTTTTTTTTTGTTTGGTTTTTTTTGTGCCAAAACTGACATAAGTAATTGGCTGAAAAAGAAAGTTGGAGAGATGATTTTTTTTTTTTCCTGGCAGAACCAGAAAGAAAGAATAATTCCTAGATTAATACTGGAACACTGTATTTAATGCTTTTTTTAAAAGGTGGAAAATCTGTTTTACCACAAAAAGCTCTTACCTCCGCAAATGACACTTGTAATTTCTTTCTACTTCAGTTGCAATTCTTGTAAAAACTGACCAGCCATAGACTTGTATGTTTATATAATGTGCTGTTCTTTGCATTCAAGGGAAAATACCCTTCTTAAGAAGAACACATTGATTTCTGCGGACCTTATAATTTGCCTGAGGTGTCCTATCAAAAAAACAATTCTAATGGAATGATGTGCCAGGATTTCCATAAGCTTCCACTATATATTTAACTGGCCTCTACTTGAAGCAAGAACAGTGTTAGAACTAAAGTGGTTAGGGATAAAGGAGAAGGGAATCTCCACCGTGTGTTGGGAATGCGGCATGTGAGCTGAATGATCTTGCCTCTGTCAAACACCTTACTCAGCTCTTTATTGTCTATTGGTTGATTATCAATATTTAGAAAATGGAGGGTATTTTTACTGGTGTTCTTTTGTTGGAAACAGTTAAACAGTTGGCAGCCTTTAAATTTGATTTAATGCTGTCTTGTATCTGACTTATGACAGAATGTCAAAGAAATGTGCTTAAGGAACCCATTCTGAAAATATCAAGACATTGCATCTAGCTTTACAATATACTAATGGTTTACAGACAACTTCTTCTTCTTTGTTTATTATGCAAGGAAGTGGCTGTCTTCTCATGGGACACTAGCCCATCTGTTAGACAGCCAGACGAGATCAGCAACAGAGCTGTTTTGTTAGATTAAAAATGGCACAATCTTATTTTCTAGTAGTGTTTCCTAAATCTTGTAACAATGATCGACAACGCTTCACCAAATGGGGTCAAAATCATGCCAACAAAGTTAAAAATATACAGGGCACAACTACCAAAATATACAAACACAAGACAAGCAATTTGGCAAACTAATAGGTCTACTGAAAAACTGCATTTGCTAACTCTACATACCAATATGGAGAGCTTAACTGTAGGAAATGATTCATTTATCAGCTAAGAGATATTTATAAAGCACAGCTGGACAAAACTTTAAACAGAGGGTCATCCATAGCTAAAAGTCTTGGAAAAGAAGAGTCTTTTGGCAGCAAATGGGTTTTCAAAAGCTTTAATTTCTTAACATGGGAACAGAGCTGCACTCACTCTGTGAAACATCACTGTCTCAAAAGAAATTATCTCCTCTGTTTTCAAGAACTTACAACAAGGAAAGTAATGATGACTGGACTCAGTAAGCCAAATTTCTCTTTTGTGAGAGTAGAGAAAGTTATTCACTCACTTTGTAACTCAGATCATCATTTGTAAAATGGGAGCACTGGTACTATTTTTGAGAGATTTGGGGAACCACATTAAAAATCTAGAGGCAGCAAGGGATCGGCAAGGAATCACACAAATATTTGAGAAGTACCTATTGCAACTGTCGTTAAGATTACACTTATTACCAGCAGAATAAGAAATAAAAAAGATTATGTGAGATCAACTCTGTAAAGACCTATATTGAAAAGCACCTGAATACATGCTTGTCCATTCCTATCCAAGGTTATGTTTTAACTTGTCCTCTTCTTAATGGTGATGCTTTCCTGAATAAGCCTCACACTTACTCTCCATTCAACCTCTTTAGAGGATCATAATACTGCAGCTAAAAACGTTCTTAAGTCTTCCAGGTTTGAATACTATGAGTACTCAAACGCTCGTGAGGAACCAGGGTGGGATGAATACCTTCTACTTCCCAATAAAATCAATCCCGAAAAGACCCAGATCTGAGATATGACCTGCTCTGATCCCCCTGCAACAATTGGTCTGAATGATGGCAATTACTCAAGAGGAAGTCAGCACTGACTGGAAGAAGCCAAATCTAGCGTGCATTGGCTGAGCTGGAGGGAATCTCTTATGGCATTCCCATACAAAGTATGGGAATTTCAAACAGTGGAGCTAAAGGAACCAATTTATGAAGAAAGAACAAAGATAAAAATCTGCAAGGCTTTGAAAGCAAAGCTGGAGAAAACTGCAGTAATATAAATCCAGGACCAGCAAGGAGGTGGGCTGGGACACTCATAGGTTGTGGAGGCATAATCATCATATATAAAGCTGTGATGTGATAATCTAAAAATTGTAGAATTTCAGCTGAAAAACTGAACTCAAAACCACACAGAAGTCAGCACAACAAGAATTGAAGGAGGAGGAAAAGAATAAGCAACTTTCCTAATCCCTCTTCTTTTACTACAGATCCTGTTTCCAGCATCAGTGCAACTTCCTGATCCTTTCACTTGGGGCAGTTCTGAAAACACAGACCACAACGTCCCTCAAGTGCAATGAAGAGTAAGGGAACAAACAGAAGGCACATGACAAAGGTACAGCAACATGAGAAATGCAGATGAACCAAAGCTAAACCAAGAAAGAACATGGTAGGCGAGGTCAAGAATTTGTTGCTTGCCATAAACATGTCTCCAAGTTTGGCCCAAATCATTACACACACGTATCTGACAAGGCGGAGATATTCTGTAGTCATCGTACCAAGCAGAGCAGGACATCAGAAACCTGGAACTGTAGGAACAGACGTGGAAGACAGAGTGAAAAATGGGAACAGACACCCACTCTGATCATGAAGGTTTCTCCAGAATAAACAGCAAGGCCTTTTGAACCTAGGGTTGAGCCTTAGCCAGAGCCTTCCAGTCATGGAAGGTCTCCACAACAGAGGTTTATCCTGGCGTTAGGAAGGGGTTTTTGTGAACACGTGATAAATTTGTGCTCAGTCCCCTTTGCCATGTTTCCTTTCTCAATGCCATGCAGTTTTTGCATGACAGAATCGCAGTGGGTTGCTGCAAGGCCTTCCTGGTGGTGTGACAGCATGAGCAAACGTACGTAAACATCTTCCCTGACTGCACAGACTTCAGGACTTGCAGAACAGCTGTTACCCTTTATCTGCTCTGAGGGTACAGCAGCCAGAAACACAGTCTGCAGAAATCCATCAGGTCACCGGCACAGGGACTGCCTATCAGCTTGTCACAGAGGCATCTCGAGGCATTTTAAAGATTCCTGAGAATGGGATTGATACTTACGCATTCTTTTATTTTACCATGCAAAATGTAAGTTGATTTGAGTAGCCCCAGAGCATATTATTAACCACCTCCGCATCTTCAGTGTTACCTGGAGTACAAAATTGTTCCTGAAAGCATGTAACAGAACTAGCCCAGACAACAGTAGTTGTTTTAGCATATAAGTACTTTCGGAATCAAGGCTTTGGCATCTCTTTCATCAGAAAACCTAGTCTAAGGAATGCTGCTCTTATCTAGCAGATGTTCCGCTAAAGAATTTGCTTTGTCCTTAGCAAAATATGGCACAGAGCCCATATCCACTCCACAGCGGAGATAAGGGTGTTGTTTTTAAGGTAATGTGTGGAAGTGTCTTTCCCCATAGAAAAGCTCTTTTGAAATCTTTGACTGTGAAGAAATAAGCATTTCCCGATGAGGATCTGGAATGTCATTTGTAAGCAGTTCATATTTATATGCAATTTTTACTACATGAATTTCTCTTTTCTTAACCGAAAGAGCAAAGTTGGACATACAGAAGTGTAATTTTAAAAATGGCTGGGCAAAAAGTTTGCAAGAAATAGCTTGTTTAAATCTATTTAATCCCTTTCTCTTCTCAGAAATTTTCTACAGTAAGTCTTTTGTTATGAATTCCTTCGGTACTCCTCTTTGTTAGTCAGAAGTTTTGTGCAAACAAATTTCTCCCTCCTCATTGCACACCAAATGCTGACTGTAAGTGTTCTCTTTAGTATTTTATGTTCACCACTTGATAGGTTCAAGCTGTGCAATTGGGTGTCTAAGTCACATGGTGTTGTTTATGTTCTCAGAATCCTTTAGCCCCTAATGATTTTCATATGGTTGAGACATAAATTTTGTTTTATGATTAAATGAAACTTGGCTAAAAGCAGCCAAAATTAATTTTTCAGGAGCATTCTGTACAAACAAAACTTGACTGACATAAACACATTAAAAAGGGGTTGTGAGCACAGCCAGGGTGAAAAATCTATTTAGAAGATGCCAAAGTGCTGGAAAATTTTTTTTATCGTAACAGGCCCAATTGTCTTTTTTTTTCTCATCAATCCCTAAATACCATAAACCTATTGCAAATTTCCTTGACTCAGTTTGAGTCTGTATGCAATACTTGTTTTATATAATTTTACTGAAAATATGAAGAAGAATATATAATTTCACACCACTGTTTGTGCACAAATACTTCCAGGGCCAGCTGTATATCTGCCAACTGTACACAATAAATAATCTGCTATTTCCACTCTCTTAGTAAAGCAGTTTGCTTTAAAACAAACCTTCACAATATGTGTTGTTTGCTATCATTTCAAGGTCTGCTACACCAATGGAAAAGAATGTGCTAAATGTAGCATTATCATGCAGGTCAGGCAGGGCAGCTCGGTACACATTTTCCCACAATCTCTGCTCATTAACATCTAGTTCCCCCATTGTGCAGATTTTTGGCTCTGTTCCATCAGAGCAGAGAAGAAAAATGTTTACAATATGCAAACTTGGAGGGACACAAAAAAACAGGGGGCTTTGAAATGTCAGTCCTTTGGGATGAAAAGTTTCAAAGGGGAAGGTAAGTCAAAGGTTACTAATGGGATGTCTGCAACACCTGCTTTTAGTGGAGGTTTCATAAACAAGCTTTACTTCTCAAGAACAGCTTGGCCTGGAAAAAAACACCAGCAAAAATATCTGTGGCTAGCTTGAGCAGCCTGGTACCTATGAACAGAAAGGTCAGGTTTGTTATATCCTAACATGGCCTCTCACCCCACTTTTATTGATAAAATGAGATTGCTTTGGTGGCCAACATTGCTTTTTACAACCTAAGGCAGAAGGCACCAGCAATGTGGCATGCTTGGCCTCTGCAGGGCAGGAGGGAGAAGGTGATGTTCAGCATCACAGCTGGAGAAAGCCCTGCTTGCTGAGGAAGAACTGAACACATGGGAGTGAGTTTTGCAAACTTCAAAAGCTTCCTAGCTCAGCTAAATGGCCCTCATAAGGCACTTTCAGTTATCATGAGGAAGTTTCATAACTGTCTTAAAAACTCAGAGACCTTCAGTACTATTTTTCTCCTGAAAGAACTAATGCACATTTCTAAGATTTTAACACTGAGAAGCATGCAAGAGAAATGCAATCTTGCTAAATGTTCATTGGACCATTACAGAACCTTAATACCAAGTCAATACAAATATCTTTCACCCAGAGGATATTTGTGAAACTGAAAAGCAATGCCTTCATCTCACAGGCAGCGACCCAGGAACAGGGCTGTGTAAAATGCTTGTTCTGCAGCACAAATGGCATCCAAGTCCCCAGAAGCAACCTCAGGGCTCTCCTTGAGACACCGATCTTCTTGTTCAGCAAAAAAGTGTGGCAGCTTCAGTAAAAGCTCACAAAATTTCCAGTTTAATACAGAAACAATGAGCAAGCAGCACAACAGATAAGGCAAAGATTTGGCATTTAGGTCTGGTTATATGCAAAAACTACAAACCATGAAACTTCCTCATTTTAGTGTCACAGAGCTAATTAGGTTTACATGAAATTGGTGTTGAAGCAGCAGAAAAAGAGATGACATTTTCCTCACAGGAAAATATTATCAAATGCTATCTGTTCTCCTGTTCTTACAATTTAAAATTTCCAATCCAGAGCAACAAACAGAACTGCTTCAGTAAGAACTATGTTATTAATCATTACCAGATCAAGACCTTTTAAAAAAGTTTTTATCACCAGTGTTGAAAGGAAAAGACCCAAGATAACAGGCATTCTGATAGATGTAGGTATAGACAGAATCCCAGGAAACTTTAGGAAAATAGTTTCTAGGCTTTACTCACAATAGCTGTTTGCTAAGTATCTTAAAAGTCAGATTTGTGGAACACAGGTGTTTGCCACAGATGATAGACAATCAGATCTGTCAAAATCCTGTTCCTTCAGCTTAATTCTGTTTTTGAAAATGAATCCTTGTTTCTGTGTCTCCAGAGAACTGTTAGCACCATTAACCACCTCACACCTGGGCACCAGGGACAGCTCTGGGACACCTCCTGGTAGAGCACACAGATGCAGCATTACATTTTTTAAAGCACCTACTCTATTTTTACATGTGCATTTATTCAGACAGAAACAACATTCTGTTCAAAAACTTTATGTAAGATACACCTGTCCCAAAAAGAGGTTACATACACCAGTGCACACTGATCTGGATATATCTTTCTGTTGAAGATGAATCAGTCACGTAATTGCTGAGCTGGATTGTATGTGGCCAGCTCAGAGCATTGGCAGAATACACAATACTTTAGACTAATAGCCATTAAGAATTTAGTATCTTTTAAAATGTCAGACAATGTATGCTTTTAATGTGGTTTAGAGATCATAGAATGGTTACGGTTGGAAAGGACCTTAAAGATCATCAGGTTCCAACCTCTCTGCTATGAGCAAGGACACCTCCCACTAGACCAGGCTGCACAAAGCCTCATCAAACTTGGCCTTAAACAACCTATTCCAGTACTTTACTACCCTCATGGTGAAAAATTTATTCCTAATATCTAACCTAAATCTCTCCTCTTTCGGTTTAAAACCATTAGCCCTTGTCCTATCGCTACCCTTCCTGGTGAAAAGCCCCTCCCCAGGTTTCCTGTAGCCCCTTTCAAGTACTGGAAGGCCACTATAAGGTCCCCCCAGAGCCTTCTCTTCTCCAGGCTGAACAGCCTCAACTCTCTCAGCCTGTCTTCATAGCAGAGGTGCTCCAGCCCTTTGATCCTCTTTGTGACCCTTCTCTGGACCCTCTCCAACAGCTCCATGTCTTTCCTGTGCTGAGGGCATGAGAACGGTACACAGCACTCCAGATGCAGCCTCAGCAGAGCCAAGTAGAGGGGCAGAATCCCCTCCCTGGCCCTGCTGGCCACACTTCTTTTGATGCAGCCCTGGATGTGGTTGGTCTTCTGGGCTCCAGCGCACACTGGCGGCTCATGTTGGGCAGAAACCATTTGTTCACATGAAAACATAGAGCTGGACAGCAAAGTAAACACGGAGAGTAAACTCTATATGCCTTACAAATGTAATCTAGGTTTATTTATAAATAAACCAGAAGCTGAGAAATGTCTTCCAGAAACTATTTCTATTTTTCAAGTTTGCAAATATGCAACTTCAAAAGTTCATCCGGAGAGCTACAAGAAGATTCAGGTAAGTTTGTAAGGATGACCCTGCTTCTCATTTAACACACATTTTCCTTTCCATAAATTCATCAAGCTTTCTCTGCATTCAGTGGAACTGGTCCTTTTAACATTGGGTTGAGATCAAAATATGGCCTTTTGTAAATGGTATGTCAAGAAACATGTTTAAGTCAAATGTAAGCCTTTAAATTAAGGCTTTGCTTTTGGTTTACATAATTGTATGCTATGTAGAATAGCTTTCCTATTTTATATTCCTTCCCTTCTACTCATACCACCCATGACTCTTCCCTTTATACATTAGTTTGGATTTTTTCTTCTTGCCATTCCTATTACAAAGTGCTTTTTTTTCTTTTTTTTTTTTTTTTTCTTTTTTTTTTTCACCTTTTAAACAGCATATCAATGTGTTCAGACTTTCTTGGTTTTTGACTGGAAAAGCATTCAAAATTTTGGGTGGGACTCTCAGTTGGGTAAATGGCTGTATGCAGGGTGAATAGTTCATATTAATTTCTGCAAATTGTTGGGAGGAAGCATTGAAGAACCAGCACTGGCTGCCATCAGTGTCTGCTCAGCAGGACTCTCAGCAGAAGAAATCACTGTTTTGCCCCAGGTCATTTCAGAGAAGTCAGGTAACGTGGTACCAGTGCCAAATCAGAAGATGACAACCTCCCTAAATACCACCATTCCCCTTACTTGTGTAATAAACACACCAATTACAAAACAATGTTTGAAATCCAGTTTAACTTCATAGAACTGGAAGTGTAAACAACTAGAGGAGCAGTTTGATGCTTGGTATCACTCAGGCCTTCTTCAGACCTTCAGACTTCATGCTGGTGTGCATAATAGAAATACTGACTTATCTGTTGTTTTGTGTACAGCTGCTCAGAACTAAAAATTACTGCTCAAACCATCAAGAGCATTGTTCATTTTCTTAGGATATTCAGCACCTGGGCACTACTCAGTTTCCCTTTTCAGGACTGGATTTTTGCATCAAATCACTCTGTAAGCATAGAGTTCTGGAAATAGGCTTAGAAGAGAAACAGGAAAATGTGGCAGTGGAAGCCCACCTCCCTTAGGGCAAAAATCTCAACTAAAGCACCTTGGAAGCATATTAATACCTATAAAAGACTGTTTCTTTGCTGACCACAAGTATGCTATGGTCAACAAGAGGTCTACTCACTGTTTGGTTAAAAACACTGATGATTTATTTTGCTTCAGCCATGTGTGAAACTAGTCACCACATTATTAATAATAATATCCTCTAAGTCTCAATGGAGCTCTTCTTATATAGAAAGATCCACAAAGTATTTAACTAAATGCACAGTATAGCAATTTACCAGCTGACCACTACAATATAGCCATATCTGGGATGAAAAGAGTGCAGCTATTTAACAATGCATGGCAGCAGAGGAGACAAGGAGTAAAAAAAAAATAAAAAAAATAAAAAAATCAGTTAGAAACAAAAGCAAGAGCTGAAGTAAAATGTAACTACCTTAATTAGGCATGAGCATTGAGCCGAGCTAAAACTGTAAGTTTGAAGAGTGCCCTGGAGTCTCTATGCCTACAAGAAACAAGTTTATGCAGCTTCTCAAGAGGGCAATCTCCAACTGCACAGTGCCCTCTACTGTGAAATCAAACCTGTAGAGGCTCAGAGGGAATAAAATTGGGCTGCTTGTTTGCTGCAGAACAGTCCTGAGGTTATAAAGTCTGATGAGAATCGAACACAGGTGGTAAAGCTTCAGCCTGGGCATGCAGGACCAGGCTGGAGTCCTCAGCTGTGTGCAGAGTAGCTTGGCATCTGCTAAGCCAGTGCCTCGTAACTATTCCCAAAATGGCAAACGGGATGAATAGAACAAAATTTAGTATGATTAAGTGCATTTAAACACCTAAAGTTCTAAGAGTTTTTATATTTATTTTAGTGTAATCCAGGTTTAGTGTGAACATGTTGCCCAGGGAAGTTGTGGATGCCTCATCCCTGGAAGAGCTCAAGATCATGCTGGATGGGGCTTTGAGCAACCTGGTCTAGTGGGAGGTGTCCCAGCCCATGCAAAGGGGTTGGAACTAGATGATCTTTAAGGTCCCTTCCAACCCAAATAATTATATGATCTCAGTATTTAGATATTATAATTTTTCTCAGTAACAGTTTGCACACAGGCAAAATTCCATAACTGTACAATTTTGTTACACCTTTGAGTGGCAAGCAAGCCTCAACTGGCTAGATCTTGCTATTTGAAACAAACAAATGAACAAACACACACAACCAAGCATCACTTTATCATTGTTTCTGATGCTGCAACGCATTAATGCTAAAAATATAGAAGTCCATTTATACTTCTGATATTTAAAATAGCTACCACAGCACTAAGGCATGTTATTTTGCTCTCCTAATGTGTAATAAATGTTCTACTGACTAAAAACATAGCAAGTTAAACTCAGAGAGTTTCCAGCCAGGTACATGAAGGGACTCAGAAAGGTTTAAGCACAGGAAACATCTCAGATGACCAAAAGAAAAAGTTAGTTCAGTAGCAAAGGGCAGATCCTGTGACCAATCACCTCTATTCAGAAGGCTCATTTGAGGCTTACAGTGGTTTCTTCCCTCTGGCTCCTGCAGTAAACCCTGCAAGTAGGTTTTATTCCTCCCTACCTCCCAAACACATCCATACATACACACACTGCCTCAAGAGCAGGGAGAACCCAAGTGGTTTGCAGCTGGTGTAATGTTTTCCCCTACCACCTTCTAGCAAGCTGCAGGAAACAAAGCTTCTTCAGGGAGTTTGCTTCATAACCAAAATGCCTTCAGCTACTGGATAAGGCACGTTTCTTTAACCTTTTTATTCTCCAACATTCATATAAAACAAGTATGTGAACACCCATTAATTCCAGAACAGATACCCACACACGCATAGACAGGACAAAGCTGTGGTGGAGAACACCAGCACTTAATGTCCTACAGCAAACATTCAGCCAGGACAGCGTAGAAGGTGGAATAAAAACCTGTGCAGAGCAAAAGAGAATAATTTTCTGAACAAATCAGAAGAGATTTGTTCATAGAAGAGAGGAGATGCCCAGATGTTTCATCCTTTGATTTTTTTAAATAGTGGCAGGCTGAGCAAACCACTTCTTGGCTTTAAATTGCCAGAAATCTTCCAAGCCATGCTTCACATGCTGCTAAATAAGAAGTATAAACTGTAGTTCAGTCCTAAAATGTAGTTTTATGCATTTACCTGGGTTTTTAAACAAACATCACTACTTTTCATTTGTATATCAAGCAGAACTCAAGGAAGTAAAATAGTAAAAAAATCCAAATCAATTAATAAGCAAAATAAAAAAAAATTCTGGAAAGCTGTAAGGAGTGCTTTGGCAACACAATTGTTCTCTTAGTTGTCAAGTTTTCCTATGAGAGTCTGCAGAGGATTACAAGATTTAAACATCCTGTAAACTTCAAGGAGTACTCTTAGCAACCTAATAGTACCTGGTGGCAGGGACATTGCTGGAGATGGAGTATACATCAATGGAGATGGTAAACAGTTCCAGTTCTGAAAGTCACCTGTTGCCATCCCACTCAAAACACCCATACACACATCTCTGCTCTCGTTTGTATGCAAATTGTTTAAAATCACATATTTTTTTTTATTTTTTTAAATCTTTGGAAAGTCTTTGTGGTTTGGCAGGGAGATACAGAGCTGGGGTAACACAGGGAGAGGGAAATGTGTATATGTTCAGTATATAAATAAACTGAAAAGGTCAGATTTCACCTTGGTTTACCTTGAAAAGAACAATATTTTCCACTTCCTGCTTTTAGAGTAATAAGACCTCCCTTAATAAAATGCTCATCCAACATCACTTTCAAAATTCTAGATCATACAGAAGTTTTATATGTAAAATTACTGTCAGAAATATGAAAATCCTTCTTCATTATACTTGAAAAAAACCACAGATAACCTCTTATGTTACTATCTCCTGGCTAATTGATTTGATTTCATTTTCTACTAGCAAGGAAAAAGAGAAGGCTGAAAAGAATTGTAGATGATGTATAGTTTAGAAAGGCTTTGAAATAAACCAAACATTTGCTGCATTCAATAATGTTCTTTCACTGCTGTTAGCATAGCCCAATAAGCACAATAGCAGTGAAGCTTTTGGATAAGTTAAGAGGCTTTTTTTTAACACAGAAAAGAAAACGAACTTGTTTACACTTTAGCAGCTGCTTAAAGATAACAAATGAAGCTTAAAAAGGCACATACTAACATCAACACAAGATGTTCCTCAGGCTTGAAAATAAAAATTCAGAGTTCTGTTTGGCTTAGACATTGGTATTAGATTAAAAAGAAAAATTGTTTTCCTCTTACATTTCAGGAGACAGACATTGTTTGCTGAAGAATGTAAAATTCAATCCCCCGGGGAATGCCACAGGCTTTTTGGCAGACCCTCTGAAACTCAAGTTGACTCTTTTCTGTAGCAGCTAACATTAGAAAGGGAAAAAAAAGGAAGAAGAGAAGGAGACATAATTACTTTGAATATTTACATGGTTCTGGCTTCTTGAATCTGAAAAAGTATTAGACTGCAAAGACTGGACTTAATCTAACTTTATACAATTGACAGGTGGACTTCAACTACTTCTAATTATTCTAAGTGGCCATTTAGTTATCTTAACCCTTTTTACAAGAACAATGGGAAAGAATACTCAAGTTTATAAGAAGAAAATGTGCTCTCTTATATTTGTACTTATTCAAGCTCTGTGCCATCTAACAATGTAAGCTTTGTGCTTAGAAAGACCAGTTAACTAGCCTAACATCAGGGTGGGCATGCATTTTACTGCCAACATCCCTCCAAACACTGTTTAACAAATGTTCTCCATTCAAGCTGAACAGATGGAAGAAAAATTACTCTGAGGAATTGCAGTCCTATAGGCATAAATTATATGGATGCTTAGCAATAGCAGTGCTCAGACTCAGGACAGAGGTTGCTATATAATGACTTGCTTGCTTAGGCAGGCAAGCCAAGGCTCTCTTCACTCTAAGGAACTACAGACTAGCAATGTTCCTCCCATATTTTTTGAGAATGCATAGCCTTGTTGATAATTTTGTAAATATCTTCTACTGAAGGAAATTCCGTATCAGAGTCAAAGAAGATTAACAAATCAAAAAGGCTCTAATTACTCTACACCTACACACACACCTCACTCCCCATGTCTCCATATTTAAAGCTTTGAAAGTGTAATTGGCTTTCCTTATTCTTCCAGCATAGTTTTCCATCCAAAGATTTATTCATTAAGACTGGATGTTAACTGTTTTTAACCAAGTAATGCCTCCCTTTTTCAGTCAGCCTCATGACAACTTTATTTAAACTACTCAGGAGTAACAGAAAGAGAGTATATGATTAGGAGGGAAAAGAGGAGAAATATTGAGGAAAATTTTAGGTTTAGATCTAATCTGTCAAGGCTGGGGGCTCAAAAGCAATTTTTCATAGATCAATAGCAAATGTATTCAAAAAGCTCATCCTTGAAACCCAACATCTTTTAGTGTCATCCATGTCATCCATTAATCTTGCTATGGAATCTTCTGCTCCATGTCTATATTTGCATAATTACCTATTTGTATGCAATACTGTGACTTTCAAGCACCGCTTTACCAGAGGAATAAAATGTTCTGCAGTTCCCTCTTTCTTTACCAGCATCACCTGAACTGCCTTTTATATTCTTTCTTGCTGTTCCAAGCCATCATTATGATTACACATGCCAAAAGTAACTGTAGAAAAGATACTGCACATGTAAGAACAGCTTTATGGAAAACATGCTGTAGGTAGGGAAATTTAGGTTATCAGGGGAAGTGATAAAGGGATAGATAAATTCAGATCCAAACCAGTGAATGGGAAGAGAGATCAACTGACATGCAGTAATGGCACTAATGAAAAGATTTGTTCAGCTGAGATAATTTCCTGGTTAATAGATGGTCTTATCACATATTATTAATAATTAATTACATACACCAACACAAAGGCCTTAAAAACAAGTAGGCAAGCACATTAGTTCCATTCACTGCATATGTTTTAGAACACTGATATCTGGCTTTATTTGATTTCTTCAGACTGTGGTCAAGTAATTCTTTTGAATTGCAATTATGACCTACAGGAAAACTTTTGGGATTACATATGGGAAGTTTCAAGCAACCTCAGCAAGGATCCTGTTCAGTAATATTATCTAGCTAGATTATACAGTAAGAATACCCACAAGAAACAACTAAAACAAGAAAAGACAACAGCTCTCCAGTCACAGAAGAAGTGTCTGAAGTCCTCACTGAATTAAAAAAAGAAAAGTTTAAAAATCTGAGCAACCTTTTCACGGAGGAGAAAGAGGTACACTGGTGAATTAACCTGCAAGAGAGAGTTTGCTGAAGGGCAGCTTAGAGAAACATAAAGCCCAGCTGCAACAGAAACTAGAGTTTTTTTAAGACAGTGTGATTACGCTTCCAAAATGACCAGTTTCTGTGACATTTTACTAAAGAAAACAAAAAGGAAAGCAAAACAAAACCAGAAAAACTGTTGTTAGATTTGCATTTTTGAGGCTACTTTGAAGCCTCCTTTGCCCAGAAAGATTAAGACAGGGCTTTATGCAGTTTCACCCATCTTTAATACTAACACAGGAAAAAAAGAAACAAATATATTTTCTGAAAAGCCCTATCAATCTTCCTTTTGGACTGTTGTAGAAGTCTTTTGTAGAGTTCCTAGCTGTGGCTTAGCACCATCTTTTTCCAAAGACAACACAGCAGCCTGGACAGGCAATTCAGATAGTAAGAGTACAAGAGTAATCTATAGGAAGAAGGAAAAAAGTTTTTTTTTTCAGATTCTGAGATTACCTGCCTATCAGTTATTCTAAGTACACAGTAAAGGTTACTACACTAGGGATTCATACATTTATCAGTTAATCTGTCCCAAAGCTATGGAGGGTAATTAATGAAAAAGATAGTCAGGCATGGCTTCAGGCAGTAATTCAATATTACTCTAAATCTCTGCATGAGCAAACCTGTGAACCAAAGAGGAAATGCATACTGTACAAGGACACTTGTGTTCTGAAACATGATCCCCTGTGGAGTTTTCAGATGAAGCACTTTTCCAGAGATTAACTCAGAACATTTGAATTTCATTATTTAATGTTTTAGGTGACTGGTTATTTGTAGTGCACAGAGAGGAAAACAAGTTTTCCATGAATAAAATCCGAGTAAGAGGCAGATAATGACTAAGCCATCTCAGGTCACTTGGAGCCTCATTGTTATTTGCTGAGCAAGTAGGACATTCAGTGTGAGCTCTTCCAGCTTATTTTTTGCTAATTGTGCCATACTTTTCTTATATTCTAGTGGCAATAGTTCCATGATAGATACAAAGAACTTTTTTCCATACTGGTATGTCCCTTCCTGTAGGGTTCATGAAGGATCAGCTGAGGGAAGTGTCTTGGCTTATCAGAATTTGTCAACATGCACTGAAATGCCCTGATTACACCAGTTTTTACAGTGGTATAGCAATCTTCTGCTCCAGGGCCCTGCATGCCAAATGCAGCCAGGCAATGGGTTGCATTGATTTCACAAAAGAAGACAGCCCTCAAAGCTACCTCCCAGGTACGGCAAGGAATATTGTTGGCACACGCTTCTCCAGGATTTGGGGAGAAGCAAAGCATCATTTGTCTCTCTGCTGATCTATTATTAAGCAAGAATCAACTAAGATGCATTGGAGGTGTTAATCAAAAATAAAAGATCTCTCCAGAGAAATCTGCTGGATGTGTATGTTCTTTGCCAATAAATTATTTGTTCTGCCATCCTTCTGGGAAAACGAAATACCGAAGATCCGCTAACGACACTAGAAATCCAGGAAAGTAATTCAGATAAGGGTTAGATAAAAAGTGAAATCAAATTTCAGAGCTTTTAAATTGTCTCTTTACTGCTCTGTAAGTCTCCCTCCTAAATTCGCTGGGGCCTGGATTTGGTGGGATACACTCCCACACAATGTCATTTTACCATCTAGCAGAATGTGGTATTTTAAGCCTGTTTATGTTCTTTTAGTTCAGTGGTATTTTCATGGGCTGCCTTTCTCTTTTAGAGATCAAAGACAAAATTCAGACTACACTGACAAACTCAATTCTGGATTACATATGGATATGAAATGGTGTTTCTGTACCATGAAACTTTTTCAGCTTTCAAGCAAAATCTTTTCCTGTTCCCTGTTGGGATGAAAAACAAAGCCTTTTGAAGTTTTATGTAAAAAAACAAAAACTCAGGATAGACCCATGCAGTCCCAGTTAAAAGCCTGGTGGTCAGAGCTCTCATCTGTCTGATTTGAACTAAAGACTTGTGACTAAGATTCCTTCAGCCCAGGGAACAATTTTTTTTAAGAAAGTGCTACTGAAATCTCTGTCAGCCTCTCTATTTTTGGCAGAAATTCTGTCCTGGAATAGAAAAGTCCTGGTAGAACCCTAATCAAAATTAGAAAAAAATGTATAAAAATTGTATTAAAATTGTATAAAATTGTATAAAATTGTATAAAATTGTATAAAATTGTATAAAATTGTATAAAATTGTATAAAAATTGTATAAAAATTGTAAGGAAGGAAAAACTCAACCAGACTTTTTTTTATCAAGCCCCTCACCAGAAGCAAATTAGGCACTAACCACAAATGATGACACACTTAAAAACAAAGTAACAGCAAAGACATCCCACTCATACTCAGAAAGGCATCAGCTACATACATTTCTGCCACTAGTTCTGACATTCTGGTATACAATACCCTTGGCTTCCTAGATTAATAAAGAGCTAGCAACAGTTATATTGTAAAACCTTATTTGCAAAGCTTTTCATATGTTGGTGGTGAACTTTTCAAAGCATTATCAGCTTAGCTAAGGGTTTCCAAGAGTCTGGCACTTAACATACTTCATGCACAAATAAAAAAAATAATAAATCCAACCTTCTGACCTTAGCTCCCAAGGAGGTCAAGACTGGAGGAACACCTCTGCCCTCTTTCTGGGCAGCCCCTACCTGAGGCTGCAGCTGGTTTTGCCACCAGTACAACAGAGATCTCTTTGTAGGATGCTGGTACCCATGCAAATGATGGTGAGGTACCTCTAGACAGCAAGGCCCTTGCAAGAGCCACATCTGTGTTTAATAAGGTGGTACACAGCAAATGTGTTTATATTTGGCACTGCTAATATTATTTCAGGTGACTTGGGAAATAGCCTTATACATGGCTGCATGCAAGTGATCCTGGTACCTGTGTGAAGCCAAGAGGAAGCATATGGAGAGAGGTGTACAGCAGAGCTCTGCCCAAGTCAGGAGGTCAGGAGGCCTTCTGAGTGGAGGTTGCTGCAAAACTGAGACTTCTGTGTCTTCAAGAAGTGTTTTCCCTTCTGCTTTGCAAGGTGAATGGAACAGCACTGCATAGGCAGACAGCAGAGTTTTGGAAAAAATGTGACTGCATTTCAACATTGTTTACAACCCACAAGGCAATTTCTCCCTTGTCCTCTCCCTTCTCTTTTCCCCTTTTCCTTCCTCCTTCTTTTTTCTTGTTTTGTTTTCTCCCCCCCCCCCCCCTTTTTTTTCTTCTTTTTACTATATTTTCAAAGCTGTTCCTTGCAGACCATTGCACAGCAACTGTTGTATAGTAACTACACATACATTTTCCCTCTCATTGTGTCAACAGCGAACTGTGAAAGCTTGTTCCATCCACCTTATAGGAAGAACTGACACCAGCCACAAGGCCTACATGATTGATTTTGATTAGCAAAAGATGGCTTTAATTTTTTTAAGGTTTTTATACATTGTTTTTGACTCAATATTCAATATTTAAATTACTTATCATCTCACTTTTTTAATTACTTGAAAATAAATATTCTCTTCTACTCCATATGAGACTGAAAGACAAACCTAAAAGTAACCTTTTGGTTACTGTTAGGAGATCTATAAGAGCAGTACAGGCTGGGAGGATTTTTTGTGCCTCAGACACTTTTACCCACACATTTGATTCCCAAGCAGAGGCACATGAAAGCTTCAGTGGATTCTTGGACACCATAAAATCAAAGCTTGTGGTCCAACATGGCATTTCCTCTGTGGAAGCCTTCCTCACCTGCAGTGGAAGTTCCTGAGGTTCCTTGCTTTGGAAGAAATAAGAGAAGTAGCATAGCTTCCCCCTCAGTTAGTTGCTTCCTCAGTTATTATATGCCTCCTTTCTCCTAAAGATGCAGCAATGCCTATAAGCATATACTGGTATTTAAACCCTTGGACTTCTCAAATGTGAGGGTACATTGCCCTCTTGCACACAGAATTTTTGCAGAATACTTAAACTGAATTGGATGTGATAGAGGGTACTTCACCCATCTCTGAGCTACTAATTTTAGGCTTTCAGCAGACTCACGAAGGGGCTTTAACAGTTACATTTTGTTCATTTTTTTATCTTTCATGTAGACACTATATAGGCAAGAAGAACCTTACCATTTTTGAATGAAAGTCATCATATGACAGAAGGGATCTAAGCCCTCTATGACTTACCCCAGGTCTAGAACCACTGAACAGAACCTTTTCTAATATGCAAGTGATGACCAGTACCACTCTGTATCATTCAAACTCTAAATAGACTAAGATGATTGTTCAAATAAATTAAAAAAAATAAAAAATACTGCTATTATTTCATTCAGTGTTTGTGGTTTGTTTTGTTTGTTTGTTTTTCATAAAGCTAAATGTCAGAGTGTAATTACTGTAATGACTGTACAGTTTCTACTTTATAAATAAAATAGATGTGTTTTAGAATAAAAACTAGAACATGCTCCTCATATTTCTTTAGTTGTTGCCTAACATATCTGGAATATATTAAAAAGTCATATGCAGTTATAACTCAAACAATGCACACGTCATGAAATACACGCTCTGTGCAGAGGACAAATGTGCAGTCAGAATCACTTTTTCAAAGGAACACAATCACAGTATAAGTACCACTGAACTCAGCAGAGACACACACCAAATTGTGCATTTGACACCTATGCTAGATGAAAATTCCTTCCTTAAAGTCAACTTTCTTGGCTGAGTTGTCTTTCCAAACATTATCCTTAAAGAGCAAGAGTTGTTACCCGCACAGCTTGCTTTTTCTATTCTGTTATGACAGCTTTACTCTACCTGAGGTTAATGACGTAAAACTGGAATGACAAAATTTCTGTAAAGTGAAGACAGTAAGAGTTTCTCTTGTTCACAGGCTATCCATTCATACCCTTCCAAGTCGTTGACAAAGATTCCATTGACTTCAGTGGTGACAGACCTTTACCCATACAGAACGCAAATTTTGACCCCATCCTTAAAATACCTATAAATTCTTGCAGTTAAATATTTCTCTGCATAACTTTTGGAAATACACTGTAGAAAACCAAAGAAAATGTCTGTATTTATATCTTTAGGGCAATTTATTCACTTACATGCACAAACAGACACAAAGACTATACTAATTTACTTAGTTTAATATTAAAATATTTGGCCTCAAATTTGAATCAGACAACATAGAACCATAGAATCATCAAGGCTGGAAAAGACCTTTGAGATCACCAAGTCTAGTTGTCAGCCCTACACCCCCTAACCACTAAACCATCTCCTGAAACACCATGCCTACCTGTTTTTTAAATGCCTCTGAGGACGGTGCCTCCACCACCTCCCTGGGCAGCCTGTTCCAATGCCTCACCACTCTTTCTTTGATTCTTCTTCCTAATATCCAATCTGAGCCTCCCCTGAGATACCAGTGTGATCAATTGTAATTTGTTCTTTTTTAATGCATCCTGGGAACACAGATCAGTAACGTGTTCCCCTTAGAACATTATTCATCTTCCTCTGAAAACTAATGGAAGGTGTCCAGAGACTTCAGTGGTGAGCTGAATTTGGATATATGATTTCTGAGATGTGGTTGAGAAGTTAGTGCTTCACACAGGGTTTGTTTCTTAAATTAATATTCATACTAAAATAAAATCTTGCTTCCATTGTATATTTGTTTAAGCTAAGTTCTACTTCAATATTCAGTCCTGGGAGACTCTCTATACTCAGTGAGAATAACTCGCCTACTCACCAATAAGATGTAGGGGAGAATAATTCTCTAATTTTTATCAAAAAGAAAGGCTAAAGCTACTGAAGAGTTTGGAAGTCTGGCATAAATATTTATTTGTTCCTTTCAACTGTTTTATTACTTCCTTTCTATTTAACAGCAAGTTTCCTTAACAAAGGGAGCAAGTAATAAAGTGCTTTTGTAATAACTGCAAACTTTTAACATTAAGTTGGCAGAAACAATCCATTTTTAATAACAGTCTGTCTTGGTAACCTTGTATTTTGACCCAAGGTGAAAGGTGAAGATTAAATCTCTTCCACCTTTCTGAATGCAGCTGCTGTGCACACAGACTTTAATTGATGTGAGACTTAGCTTTGTAACTCAAGACCATCTCCCGCCTGCAGCATTGAAAACATGCGATTCAAGGCTCAGTTACTGCTGATAGCAGGTCCCTCTCAGCTGATGGTCTGGACAGGAGAATAAAGTCTTTGTCACTATCTATTCTCCATCAGGGTGACTTTTTTCTTCTTCATAATTCCAGTATTCAGGTCAGGCCTATAATGGTGGCCTCTTGCAACAAACCATACAAAGTGAAAAATCCCAAAAAATGAAACTAACAAACCATGGGTGAGCAAAGCTTCAATGCTGGAGCACAAATCTGCTTGATACTCAGTATGCAAAGTGTGTGAGAGGTTTTGTGGGAGAGGGGTTTGCATAGATATAATTCCTTTTTCTTCAAATTCTGCTTTGCAGCTGAGTACAAGGCATTCAAAATGGGAAACAATTTCTTTCATTTTATTCCCACCTAAACTGCAAGTTTCTGTACATTCAGGAATCAAGATGTTGGCTTTGGCATTGTAGCAGGTCTGCTTAAGTTATTTTTTGGGATACTTAACCAGACCTCCAAGATCTAAAACCGTAGCCTCGACTGCTTAAACAATGTCAGTACTCTGAGTACTGGCCTAGGAAACCTCAATCTGAAATCAGGGACCAAAACAAGACACAATAAATAAACTCACAAAATGGGTAAAATTCCTTGAGCCTTTGCTAAACTTACCCTGCATCTACTGATTTGCAAGAGTATCCAAAAGCATCAGGAGCTAATCAAAACCATTTTACAATTCTAACTTGAATTTGAATAAACAAGTAACAACTTGCTTAACTGCACTGTGCAGTTTGCTCAGAGAATTAAGATACTGCCCCACATGAGGCTTTAGTCACAAAGCAGCATCTCTAACACATGGCAACCAAAAGCACATGCTAAGTTTAGATGGAGGACCAGTATGTCATATACACATTGGACTTATTACTTCAAAACTAAAAGAAATTGATTTTTTATGTATACTGCAATGAAGAAAATTGTGCAAAAATATTCTCAGAATACCACACTAACCTTCTATAAACAAGACTATAAAGTTCATATGTATTTTATATGCATGATCTAAACAATCTGCATTATTTGCACTGGAAAAAGAAAGAATTAAAAAGAAAAAAAAAAAAAAAGAAAAAGGCAACAAACAAACCAAACCCAAGAAACCAAACCAAACCAAAAAAACTCAGCTCAGACCCAAAGAACAGCATGTGCTTCCAGCCTAGTTTTCTAACCCATATCTTTCTGGCAGGTCTACTTATTTCAGAGAAACTTTGCTTCTGTTCCAGAATTTAGCAAAATTTAGTTTTTTAATCTCTGGCTGAGTTCAGAGGTCCAAATTACCAAAGTGAAGACTTTCCCCCACTTTTTCCTGGCCTGCTAGGGCCAGGTGATAGGAGCAGATCTGTTCTGGGTTTTCCAGAACACCTGACTGCCTGTCTAACTAGATATCATCACATTTAAAGGCTAGTGCAGTATAAACTATGCTTGAGCTACAGGGACATTTCTGTTGAGTCTCAAGTCACTCTAGTAATCCCCTTAGACTCCAGCTGCTTTCACAGAGCAGCATTACTAAAGGATCACCAAGTGCCATAGGGGTCTCAGTATAGGCAGTTTGGAGAAGATTTTTTTTTTTCCCCACCTAGAATTGAACATTTTAACGTGGGAATTACTGAGCTTTTAAGATAAGTTACACTCTGAATATGCCTTCTAATTAATCTAAAATGAGAAAGAAATAAAACTGAATTTCACAGCTCTAAGAATTAAATTCATGAGACAAGAAAATGAAGATGCCTGAAGGGGTGCTTTTTTGTTTTGTTTTGTTTTGTTGTTCTGGTTTGGTTTTCTTTAAGTGTTTGCTAAACACTGCTGGATTCAGCAACAGTTTTAAAGGTCCTAGGGAATCAATTTGGTCAATCACTTTGTTAATACTTCTGGCTTTTTCTGAGCAGCAGTAGAAGCCACATCGCTGAGTAACCTGAAGGACCTTGGAGCAAATTCTGTGCAATGGTGACAGCAAGGGTTTGTAAAACTTCATTCTTGTGCAGCTGGTCGGTACATATCAGCATCAGCACCAGCTGGAACCTGGCTTCTCCCTGCTGTCCACTCCTCGTTAGATGATAATAATTATGACATCAAAATTATCACTTCATGAGAAAATACACTTTGGTTTTTCAAAGGCACTACAATTATCTCCATAGCCTCCTCAGAACTAACTGCCAATTGATATCCAATTAAATGCAGCCACTGATTATTTTTTTTTAAAGGAAGAAAAATATCTTTATAAAGCCCTCTCAGAAGACTTATATTCTATGAAATGTAATTAGCTCTATGTGCTAATTCCAAATGACTTGCTAATTAAGCACTAGGTCATCACTACTATTGGAAGTAATTATAGAGGATTCAAGTGGGAAACTTAGCATCACTAACCTAGTCCTAAGTTATCAACTGAGTCTTTACTGCATTAGATAGTAAGTGAATAAAAGATAACAAGAAGGTACCAAATAAAACAACAAGGAATAGCTCCTTTTTTAGTACAAAAGGTAATTCAGGAAATGGGCCAAGGGTGTAGTGTGTTAATATGTTATTGTACTAAACTCAGAGCCAAAAGGCAGCCAGTTACAAAGAAGAATTATGTACCTATAGGATGTAATATAGTCCATCTGTCATTGCAGTTTAGCATTTAAAGCCGCAGCCTGTGCTGTTATGTGACACAAACTGTATTCAGATCAAAAAACTCCTTTTCCCTTCTCTTTTCCTGAAGATGCAATATGCTACAGGACTTAGGTCATGACAGTTCTAATTAATTGTGTTGTGTAAAGATCAGAAAGAATCAACTCACTCCTTTCTCTCCTATTCCTTATACCAAAAGGGTTGGCCTCTTGTTTACTACTTGATTCAACATAGGTATTAATTTTAGGGATGAAAAAATCCTTGAGAAAACAATTTGACCCATCAGCTTTTTATCATAAAATGTGGAATCACAAGGGGTGACAGGGTATATTTTTACAATTGCAGTTGTACTTACTGCACCAAATTGCACCTACTTCAATTTCCATGGACTTGCTCAATTCCATTTCTCTTGACAAGGATCCAGCAAGGTCCACAACCAGTTTGTATATATGTGCACTGTATGTTACTAAAGGGCAAAATCCCATTTGACTTAAATATAACTTTATTCTGCCTGCCCCTAAATCTCTTTATTTGACTGAGAACACCTGAATAGTTCTTGTAGTGTAGATTATTTCAAGCAATCAGCATCACCTCTGAACACCAAAAGCTAAGGCTATACCACAAAACTGCTAGAATGAGACAGCACTTTTGAAAATGTTGGGTTTGTCCTCTCCAGACTTACAAGCCCCTTCTCTGAAATGAGAATAAGTTTGCTTAGTTGCCTATACACAAGAAGAAAAAGCACTACTAGTTGGTGTACTCTTAAACAGCGTATGACCCTTAGCAGGAGCATTTCTCAGTGCAGTAGACCATACCACCACCCCATGTGTGTTGTACACAGCTTGAAAACAGAAGTATTTGGACCTTGCTGTTCATACATGCTACATTTGCAACAGCAAGAAATTAGATACTGGGGAAAAGAAAAAAAAAGAAAAAAGAGGTACAGTGTCATCTACTTAGTTACTGCACTATACCAGCTGGTACAGTCAGGTTTATAGGCCTCATGGAGTTAGAGACTTCTTCCTCTCTTCAGCCTTAAGCAATAAACAAGGTGATGGAGACATTTTGAACAGAAATTTTGAAGACAGTGACATGAAGGCAAGTGTGGAAGACGTTGCCAAGGGGAAGGTTAATTATGCAGCTTAAGGAGGTGTTATTGTGTTTGATAGGCTAGAAGTAGAATCTGAGGTTCTTCCAACTCATTAAACAGTGTCTTACAAGGGGGCCTAATTGAATAAGATTTGAGGTTAGTATTGAAGGATCTTCTACTGGACGCTACTGCCTCACAGATCCTATCAAAAAGACTCAAAGGAAGACAACTGCAATTAAGAGTACTTACTAATGATCAGAACAGCACAAATAGACCATGAGGCTTGAGTGGAATTAACAATTACCTAAGAAATAAAAATGTAAAATTTTGCAGATTCAAAGTTATTTGTGAGGCAGGTAGAAACAATCACATACCCTCTTTCCCAGCAACAATCATTGGTGACCAAAAAAGAAAGTAAATGTAAGGACCAGATGTTGTTATAAATGTGGCTCTGTATGAAATAAAATCTGTCAGTTTAACCTAATAAAAAGCATTCCTCAGAATTTCTTACCCCTGAAATAACATAGGGTGTGATACAGAATATGGAGAATTCCAGCCAATAAAGCATTAGTAAATTTCTAGTATATCAAATTAATTTGGCTACATAATTATTTACTATGCAATACAGTGTGAATGAAACTCTATTAATCTCATGGGCCCAAGTCCCCAAATTAATTTAAAAGCTTGTCTCTCAGTGAGAGTTGTCTGTTTCAAGCAGTTTTGAGGGCCTGGGCTATAGCTTTCAGCTCTTCATTCACTTAAAAAATGCGGTGTGGCTGCTTTATGTACAAAGCAACTTTAACCCAAACCCAGCATCTTTGTAAAAGGATTAGAAAAATTCCTTTATTTTAATGACTGGATAGATGTCCTTCAGCTAAAACTCTTTTTATGTTATTCTTAATTATCAGCATAAATGCTTTAAACCAATGTTGTAAGTAATCTGTCATTTTATCCAAGGTTTTCTTGAATGGTTCTTTTGAAATGATCTGATTATTGATATCTTTAGGAGGCCATTCAGCTAAATTCCCATGTGTGCCCATATAATGGCATCTCTGCCACTTCTGGGAGGTTCCACAAAGACCCATGGTGCTAAGCTCACGTTAGTGCTGCCCCAGGCAAATCAGGGGCTTCACTGGAGGAGGAAGATGTGCTTAGGACTGCCAGAAAACCTGTTTTCTAATGTCATTAACAACATCTAGCAATTTGTGCCACATTTTTTTTAGTTCTAAATGCTAGTATTTTCATAGTGGCCTGATAAAGATGGAAACTTTTACCCCCAAAATCTTGTATACCAATCAGCTTCCTTGCATTCTAAGTAATTTAAAACTAGGCTTTCTGTTTACATGCCTACAGATGAACATCAGCACCTAACATAGCTCCTCAAAATTCCTGGCTGAGGACTAAATTTCACCCTACTAATACAGTCCTATGTTACAGGATAGTGTGTGATAACAGGCCTTTTAAAACAGCCAAGATGTATTTTGTAATTTAGAAAATTACTCTGAGGAACCATTTGTCAGTTTAATGAAAATCTGAAACTACAGGTTTACATAATAGAATTAATTGTAATGGCTCTGCTGGAATGACTTCTTTCAGACAAGTTATTTGAAGGATTGAAAGAGGGATTTCACAGCTGAAAGAAAGAAAGGATTTATCCTAAGACCCATGTAAGCAAAACACGTTTAAATTTCATAATACAGTGCCTTTTACTCTGTGGGACTATTGTTTTTGCATGTCTTGAGATGTAGGAGATACTTCTGTTCACAAGTCTATTCAAGAATATCTTGAAAGAATTCGATGCTCTCCTAATGCAGGTGTTCATCATCCACAGATGGCAAAAGAGTGAGAGCATTTACTTATTAAAAAGTGACCTTACAGAGTTACAAAGAGTTACATAGGGTTGTGTAATGTCTGGAGTTAGAGAGCAAACAGAAAACCTATTTCTAACATGGAGGAAAGATTCAGGCCTGGAATAGGTGAGATGGATGGAAAAATTACAAAACATTATAAAGCTTAGAGTGACAACATGGTTACCCAGGAAGCTGCAGGGAATCACCAGCCTCAATTCAAAATACCATTTAATAAAAGGGGTGGTGGTCTTATGGAGAAAGTAAGTATTGATAATCACACGTGCAAGTTTGCTGTTGAAGTCCCAAAACAGCATTATTATTACTAGTATTTTACACCCTTTGTTGCTCAATTTTAACTTCTGAGCACATTGTGTGTGTACATGCCTGGGGGGGGACATATAATACTTCGGGTTGAGGCTCCCCCTACCCACCAGATCATTCCCCTTCAGGTCTTCAAGTAGAAAGTAATTTCCATTGCTAATTTAATTTCTTTCTTTGCAGTTGGAATGATTTTTTCAGCTCTTTGGTGGGGAACAAAACCATTTTGTATTCTGACAATTCCACCTTAGCAGCCATCCCAGCATGTCCCAGCACAGCACCATCTTAACATCAGGCCACAGAAAGTGTTTCAGCTAAACGTTGTCATGAAGGAGAAAAACATACAAGTTGGATTCCATATGGCTTCTACTCTCACCAGTGACTTCTTGGCCAGTAAGCCATGCCCACGACTGGAGACCAGCACTCAACAGACAGGAACAAATTACACAGCCACAGATGCAACAGTGCATCTGAATCGCTGAGAAAAGGAGCAGGTGGGATCAAGGTCCCAAAGCTCTGACCAAAATTACAACAAATAAACAGCAACAGTAGATAGAGTGACATGTGCAAAGGGTGAGAGGCAGCCCAGTTTGACATCTTTGCCATAAGGGCTAGCTGGGCCAACTGACAGCTCATCTCCTGTCCCCTCACAGCTGCACTTAACATATTGTACCCATGCTTTCCCTAAAATGCTGCTGAGTATTCAATATGCAAACACTGACATTTGAAATCATGGCAAGAAATACTTTTTAGAGTGTGGAGCATGTAGGATATATAAATACAAATTCTGGTATTGTTATAGGACTAATTCCCCATTCCTTATTTTGAAAACTCCTCTGTCATCCCAAGATTTTGATGCAACTATGCAAATATATTTTCCAGGACATGCAATTATTGCTCTGTATCCTGTTGCAATGCAAGTGCCAATGTATAAAGTGTTTAGTTACCTTCTGCTACTTAGGCTATAATTTTCTCTGGGGAGTTAAAAAAGAATAATTTTAAAAAAAAAAAGGTTAAACCACATTTCTGAACTAGAAGTCTAAAGTGTTATTATGGTCATAACAACACTAGAACTACAAGAAATGTTGCCATCTCCACTGTGTGATTTAAAATAAAAGCATAATTATCATTGTCTTCTGGCAGCTAGGTAGATAATTATGCATTGCATTTGAGCCACTTGTAATTCTACACAATTTGTTCCAAATCTGTTATTTGACAAGTGTAGGAAAAGACAATCAGCGGCTGGTATTTCAGGGAGTGTCTTGGGAACTGCCATAAGGTAAATAGATGCTAGTGAATCCCTAGCCCCAAAAGCCAAACTATAGAAGCTGGGCAGTGTTAAATCCAGCATACTTGCCAACCTGCAAGCCACCTGCAACTTCCTCTCACTGAAGCAAATAGCAGTGCTCAGCAAACCTCAGCTGCACATAAAGTGTATTTATGTCCAACCTGTTTTCCCAGAAGGGTACAAAATACTGATCTGAAGCAGCATAACAAGGAAGTGATGATGATAATAATAAGACACTATCCTCCTTACCACATTTCTGCAGTGCTTTGGGTTCAGCTGCCATTTATAGGAAAAAAAAAAGGTTGCCTCTTAGATTACAATTTACCCTGTATTACTTTGTTTATAACATTTCTCCACCTTCCATGCCACCCAGAGTGAAAGAGAGTTCATGACACTTTTGATGTGTATTTTACAAAGAGGGCATTTTAAATAAGCCAGGGAGGTTAACTCAAGATCCTTTAATCCTAGCATATGTATTTGTTAAGGAAACATAGACAAACCATTGAAAACCCCAGCTAGAAAACAGGTTCGAGGAAATCCCTCACCCTGGAAAAGCCCTCTAGGACCAAACTGAGTGCTGTACACTCAGATTCTTTCTGCAAAGAAAGAAAATCAGCAGCTGCTGAGGGGAGTTTGCCCCTGCCAGTGGGGGCTGCAGCTCCTCTCCCCTGGCAGAAGCCTGGCACAGCAGAAAAGGATGCTGTGCCCTTCTCATGGGTTTGCTGAGCCTCGTGAGTGCCTTGGGTGATCACGCACCCTCCTTCTGCCTCTGACACGCTCCCGCTGTGCTGCCTGACAGAGCAGGGCATGAAGCCTGGAGAGCAGCAGAATGCCTGACAGTGGAGCATCCCCTTCTCATCAGGCAGCTCTATGACAGGAGAGCTCACAAAAATACACAGGTATCTTTGATCAGGGCTGACTAAAACTAATGAGCCCTACCGCTCTTTCCTATTTCTTTGTAATATAATGTTTTTTCACTTAGTTTAACAGCAGCAATATTTGTGTGTAAGTAGGTGCTGCCCCAGTTGACCTAGATTGATGTTGGCCCTAAGACCTGAAAAAACAACATATTTTGGTTACAAATGACTGCCCTTACCTTCACTGACAGCTAAATATCACCCAGAGGGTGATAGTAAATAGTTTCTCCTCAAACTGGCAACCAGTCATAAGTGGGGTCCCCCAGGGATCAATATTGGGCTCAATATTGTTTAACATCTTCATGGGTGACCTGGATGTTGGGATCAAGAGCACCCTAATGAAGTTTGCTGACAACACCAAGATGAGTGAAGAGGCTGACAGTCCAGAAGAAAGAGCCACTCTCCAGGATGACCTAGGCGGACTGGAGGAGCGGGCTAGCAGGAACTTTATGAAGTTCAACATGGAGAAGAGTAAGGTCTTGCACCTGGGAACACATAATCCAGGAGTGCAGTTCAGACTGGGATCCACCTGGCTGGAGAGCAGCCCTGCGGAAAGGGACCTGGGGAGTCTTGGTGGATAACAGGCTCAATATGAGTGACCAGTGTGCTGCAGTGGCAAAGAAAGTCAACAGGATGCTGGGCTGCATCAACAAGGGCGTCACCAGCAGAGATAAAGGAGTCATCATCCTGTTATACTTGGTGCTTGTCAGACCGCACCTGGAGTATTGCATTCAGTTTTGGTCCCCACTCTACAAAAAGGATGTGGACAGGCTGGAGGGTCCAGAGAGGGGCACAAGGATGATCAGAGGACTGTAGCACCGCTATATCAGGAAAGGCTGAGAAAACTGGGTTTGTTCTGCCTTGAGAAAGGAAAGCTTTGGGGAGGTCTTATTACCATGTTCCAGTGCTTAAAGGGTGGCCACCTAGAAGATGGAGAGTCCCTGTTTATAAGGAGTCAAATGGAAAAGACAAGGGATAATGGGCACAAGTTGCTCCTGGGGACATTTCGATTGGACACAAGAGAAATTTTTCACCATGAGGACAATCAAACATAGTTTCCCAAGGGAAGTGGTAGATTCCCCCACATTGGACAGTTTTAAATCTCAGCTTGACAGGGTGCTGAGTAATTTCATATTAATTATATTACTACCTAGAAAGGTTGGACCAGATGATCCTTGAGGTCCCTTCCAACCTGGCATTCTATTATTCTATTAAATGTATGTCTTCTATTCATGAAGTGAAATTGACTGGACTAATGGGCTGTCCTACCCGGCACTGCTCTATCTTTGCCTGAAGAAGGAGTTTTAGAGCCACCAAACAGTCCAGTCGAAATGCTCCCTCAGACACTTCAAAATCTCAGTACTTTCTCCTTCTGTAGTTGCTCTTGTTTTAGAGCTGCCAGTCCCAGGGAAGAGCAGGGCATAACTGCAGAGCAAGCCAAAATGCTTTGAGTCTCCAATTTAGTTACTCTGCAATATTTCATTTTTGTAGAGCAAAGTATTATAAAGACCGGAAGCAGCAGCAGACAATGCATGTGGATAAACATCTGCTTATCCAAAGGACCATGTAAACTTATGTTTAGCTCTGGAAAAGAGGAATGTTTTCTTTGATTGCCAAAAGACAAAAGCAAATTGCACCAGGAGGAGTGGAGAAGAGCCTTTTTAAAAACCAAAACAAATGAAGCAAACAAACCCAAAACAAACCCCAAACCTAAAAACATAAGCATTTCAACCAAAATATCATTTTATGCATAGAAATGCTTGTTTTCCATAAAAATATCCAAACCCAGTTTTACTATCATGGATTATCTTCTTTCCAATCCTCTGTGGAATTGCACATTTTTCTCTGACGTATAGTGACATGTCAGCTAAAGTAAGTATAAGTCACAACCCAAAACCAAATTTATCAATACAACACAATCAAACTAGCATATCATAAAAATATTTTTCAGTCTTTATTACAGAGACCAGTTCTAAAGCAATGACATTTCTTTCATGTCCTTTTATGTCAACCTGAAAAATCCAACACTGGAAAAAGCAGTAAATATCTTCAGCAGTATATAAAATGCGATAATAGAGAAATTGATCAACCTTTCAAATGTTTTTGGAAAATGAGTTGGGCTAAAGTAAACTGCATCCCCTACAGACTAAAAAACTTTAATTCCTATAAATACTGGCATAACTATAGGTGAGTCCTTATCCTCTGCTCTGGCTCTGGTAACTTTCCCTGCAATTTTTTTCCCCAGCAAATGACATGCTGTCAAGATAAGATAATAAATTTTCAAGACGGCATCTTGTGAATTGTTGATTAAAATATTTGATTATATTTTTTTTTAATAATCCAACTTATATTTTACTGGAAATTGTCTTACGCTTTCTACATTTTGTTTCTCCATAGAAGTGTAAGCGGCTTGCTGTGACTTATTTTTCATATCAGGACACAAGTTCTAATGAGTTTCACTTTTCAGTAACTTTACATTATTGTTATTTTAGTCTTTTCCAGAATGGGTATAAAGCCTTTATAGCAGAGAAATACTACCCACTTAAAGTTGTTTTTTCTGTCTGGACATTGTGTACCTTCTCACGTTACACACAACCCCGAAGATTAGCAAGGGCCAGGCTTCTTACAGAGCCAGGAAACCCAGGAGAAGCTCAGGGTGATGATTCCTGGCATGTTGCCCTCCTGCCAGGTGTGCAGTGGGTGAAAAGGCCAGGACAACTTTTCTCAGGGTTGCAGATTACTTGCTGCCATTTGCCAAAAGCATTTCCAAATGGCATCACAGTTCCTCTTGCAAACTGAATTAACCTGACTGCAACACAACTTCCAGAAAGGGTTCAGATATACTGAAGCCCCAGAAATACATAGCAGGACAGAGGACTTCAGTTCTAAAATATAGAAAAGATAATAAACATGGCCCCTGAAAGACTCGGCTAAAACAGGGCCCTTCATCACTTCCTTCTCAGTCTCGGCTAAATTCATGGAAGAACACATCCTTGGGGAAAAGCAAATAAAACCAAAAAAAACAAAAGCCCCAGGAAGCCTTATTTAGAGAGCTGGTCTTGCCCTCTGCCAAATAATCAGTTTTAGAAACAGAGCACAGTTGCAAAGATAAGTTTGAGAATTTTGGACCCACATCTGATGCAGCTGAAGGACACCTTGGCTGAGTCATATAAGGCAGGACAGCTTCATGGAGGAGAAACAGAGGCAGGGAACAGAGTATGGCATTTTGATAATACCATAACTTTTGACAGCCATGTCTACCAAACCAGACTGAATTTTCTCAGATACAGCTCTGCTGGTGGGATGGCTCTCTCAAGATGATGGGGTGGTTTAAAAAGTCTGAAACAAAACTGAAATTACCTGCATCTCTTGCCACAGCACCTGAATCTTTTCTGCATTTTCAAATCTGCATTTGTGCCAAAGTCTAGGCTCCAGATGTCCCTGGTCTCTTGACCTGTTCTAGGTCACATAGGTCCTACATGCATGGGGCACCACTGTGCATGGGTCACCCAGCAACTGAGCAAATCACACTGGAAATGGGTCTTTGCGATATCTGACCAGAGCCACTCAACACCTGAATCATTGGATCAAATGTACATCCAATATGCAATGATAAAGAAACACCCCATAGATTTCAGAATTTTTTTGCAGTTCAAGAAGACTGTTTTCATAGGAAATAAAGGTTCCCAAAACTCAAATAGCCAAGACTAAACCCAGTGTTTTCAAAAGAGCACTTACCAGGAGCATTTGCTTTTCTTCGATATTAGTGTGTCTCCACTTCCAGCTGGAGGTCTGTGTGTGGCCTTCATCTAAGCTCTGCCTTTAGAGATGCAAATGGAATTTTAAATATTTGTAAGTTGATGGTCCCCACTGTCTTTTAAAAATTGAAATAGCCTTTAGAGATGCAAGTAGAATTTTAAATATTTGTAAGTTGATGGTCCCCACTGTCTTTTAAAAACTGAAATACACACATCCTCTGTGGAAAAATGACAAATTCATGTTTGCATCAGTGATCTTCTTCCCCACCCCGCTCCCTCCAATCCTTCAAGGAATATTGTCTAAATACTCTCCAAGGATTTTCCCTGCTCCTGGCATGCATATGAATCTCCTATTAGTGTCAGTGAGAGTTATGTCTGCATATCTCAAGGAAAATAGATACCTAAATAATTCATTAGACTCTACATGTAAGTATGTTTTCCTTGATAAACAGTTACTATCAACAATTGTGGAAAGGTTAATTTCTAAATATTTTTAGAAACTAACCAACTGCTTCAGTTATTGAGACTGTGCTTACAACGCAAGTGATTTAAACCAGAGAAATGTGGGCAGCACTTATTCCAAAAGATTTTCTACAGCAGCATCAGTTACTGATGCTGACACAGGAAAAATACAGGGGGAAGGCAATCAATGGGGCTACATTTAGACTTGACTTAATTCATTAATATTTGAAAACAAATAAGACTGGTTTGCCCCAGGGATTGGTAATAGGATACAAGCCTTTCACCTCCAGGTCAGCAGTTCAAAGCCAACTTTGGTCAGTACTGACTGAAAGTCATTACTATCTATCCGAACACTCTTCTGGAGTATACGTAAAAGAAGTTGGTGGTCTCTGTTTATTTCCTAATGGGTAAGGCCCTGATTCAGCAAAGCTCTTAAGCATGCACTTCATGAGAAGCAGATGTTTAAATCCTTTTGAATTCAACATCTGATTACAGTTAAGCACGTTCTTAACAGTCTCACCAGCATGGGCAGGCTGAAGAACACACTTAGGAAGCTTTGCTAAATAAAAGCCTCAGTGTGCTGGCTTATCAGTTGTTTGTGTACACATGAACAGAGGGAACAAGCAAGCAAGCCCATTTCTCCAGCCCCCAAATAATATTACCCACAAGCTGGCACTCTGTCCTAAAGATGGCACATGCATAAGAATGAGAATGTCACCTGTAGAATAGTTCTCCTTTTCATTCACATATATTAATGAGACCAGCCAGGGGAAAAATGTTTGAACTGCCATTATAAAACAGTATACAAGGGTACAGAACTGTCTAGCTTTCCTTACTTACCAGCCCAGAAGCTTTCATGAGTGTGGAATGTGCTTTAAAAAGGAGCAGAATAGAAACGTGGCGTTTGCACAGCCTTCCTGGTGCTTATTCCTGCATGTGCTAGGATATAAATTAATTTACAGTTAATGTGCATATTTGAATGTGCATACATAAATCTAGTCTGGAAGACTAGAAGCCTCAGAGCCCAACCACATTCAGTATTCATCTATAGGTGAAGCTGATTTCTTATAAGGTAAGGCATTCCAAGGGTGAGGGAAAAGATATTTGGGAATTTAATGTTTTGGGTTCTTATTTGTACTTGAAAATCATGAAGCCTGGCATAGGGGTAGAAATTTTTAAGCACTGCTGTTGAAGCAGTCATCTCTCCTGCTAAATTAAATACCCTCCAAGATTACCAGTGGATCAGATTTTGCTTTCCTTCTAAACAGAGTTGTATTCTGGGACTTTTCCATGGTGCTGCTGCTTCTTGTCTCTCATGATCAAGGTCAACTGCTGCAAAATTAAATCTAGTGTTTCAAACCACAGCAGGCTGAGAAAACCACTATTTTCATACCATGACTGTGATGTTAGTAAGGCAAGTGGAATTTCATCGGTTACAAGTGCTACTCCCTCTCCCTAAAGACCTCTGCAATGGTGTCAGTTGTACAAGCCAGTAAGTCTTCTCACAAAGAAGAGATGGTCCCAGTTTTGTCATGCTTCAGTTGAAATCAGTGGAGTGGAATCTGTAGAATTATATCATGGAACCGAGATCAACACTTAGTGCAGCATTTGGTAAATCATCTGGCAGGTTTTTGCCACAAAAACAAAGATAGCCAGAGATCAAATTGGTTCGTAATGAAATGATCACGCACAATTTCCTGCAGTTTAGGCAGCAGCTTTCCAACTCTCTAATCTCAGAAGATTTCTATTTTACAGAATTTTGGGTAAGGTTTTGATAAACATCCTTCACTCAAATGAATGAAACTGCTGACTTCTTAAATTTACCCATTGCTAGTGGAAAATCAATCTAAAAAGTCATCATTAATCAAATGTCTGGCATGACTTAGAACTTCTCAGCCTGCAGGAATTCTCAGAGAACACTTCCTAGAGCATGAGTGTTCACCCTCCTTCTGAACAATCAAAAAAAGCTATTCCAGAAACTCTTCCCTCACTCAGACAGAGGGTGCTCCATGCTGATCCCAGTACTGGAACCAATTAGTGTTTTGCCAAGGCTGTCCAAGACAAGCCCTGAGCTCTTGTGTTCCAAATGTATCCATCTACTTTATTTAATCCTAAGGTAGCTACAGTTTTGATCGTGATTACTGTGTTATTACACAAACATGGTAATTTCAAACTGAATTATTTCAAAACAATTTACATGGCTGTTTCTTTGATTGCCTCAAATTCATAAGCTTTTGCTTTTGCAGCCTGTTATTAGCTGTTGACTTTCATAAGAGACTAGCACAACTTTTAAGTAGAATGCAAATAGGTGTCTGCCATCCTAGCTGACCTGGGAAAAAAATTGCTATTCAGCCCAGTGATGCAACAGCTTTCCAGTTCTTTTTGCACAGTTTTGTGGACTTTACTAGGAATGCTCAGTAACTTTGTCAAAGGAGTTCATGTTTATCTGGGAGACTAGATACTACTGGGATACTGTGCTCTGAGGCCAGAGCTCTGCTTCTGCTCCTTTATTCTGGGAATTATTTTTTGTCATAATAGCCACAGGAAATTACAAGTACCACTGAGACACGCTGATAAAAAAATAAAGGTTTGGAGCTGCCTTTCCTTTCCCTTCCCAGTTTATGGAAGAGGTTTTTCTGTTACGACAGTAACGACTAGGAGAACCAGCTTCATTCCCGTCCTCTTGTGTAAATTCATCTTTGCTAAAAACAAAGAGGAGGTATTGGTTCAGTATTTAAACTGCTGTGACTATAATTCAAAATAGAAAGCATAACAATAGGTGCTTAATAAAGGAAACACCTGCTTTTCATTTTCCTGGAGAGTTTAAATGAAGCAAATTAAAGAACATAACTGAGGACCGAAGTTTAAATCCTGGTTAGAAATCAGAGGTCTGTTACACTACCTCCAAACGACTAGCAGGGTAAATGCATGTTTGATTCATTTTAAATTTGGGTGGTTCTTAATTAAGTTTAAGAACTTGGATGAAAAGTATGCTGTTACCTGTTGTGGTCCCATGATAGACTTTCTAGTGTCTCACTGCAAACATATCATACCAAGATATTTTTATTACTTGCAAGACACAACCACCCCTTAGACTATATGTGGAACTTCCTGAAAAAAGCCTTCTGCTTGAAGGTCTGTGTGGCACAGTGTAGCGCTGCAAAATACTCAAACAGATTGGGAGGGGTGGAGGCATGGTTTTGGCACACTGGCCTAACAGCCATGCTGAGAAATAGTATGTGCTACTTGATTCACTAGCACAGACAAGCAGCTTCTGGCTTGCAAGAAGCCTCCTTGGGAACAAGCTTGGTTTATCTACACAGCCCTCCATTAGGCCATGCAGACAGCCTTCAGTAAGAGGTAAGATCCTTGCCTCAGGGAACTCTGGCATCCTTAAACACAATTGCCTAACACTGCCAAAATACCTCTGAATTCTGAGCTTTTAAAACATGAGTAAAAACCGATAAAGCCTGAGATGAAAACTCATTCAAGCAGACACAGAAGACAAGAGGCTGAAGACAGGAGCCACACTTCCAGACTTCCAAGCCAGTACATGGGCTACTGGAGCAACTGAACTCCCTTGATGTTTCCTCTGAATTACATCCATCCTCTGCCCCAAAATCTGGTCACTAGGCTGGAGGCAGAGAGAAGTCTGGATGCAGGAACATCCTTAGCTCATGGAGCAACACTGGGGCTCCTCCACAGCTGGCCACAGCCCTTTTGAAACAGCAGCAGTGACACCACAGCCACCAGTGAACTAACGGGGCAATTAGACAGCTTGTTCCCCCAGCAGTTTGCTCCCACAAACAACGAGTGGTCCTGCAGTTGCCATGGCCCTGGGCATTGCAGCGTGGCTGAGGTGGACAGGAAGGTGCCTGAAGCCCTGCAGAGCTGGGTGCTGACACCACTTCCTCTCCAAGGGAGGAGAAAGGGGCAGACCAAAGCAGGACTCTACGGGCTTTGTGCAAACCCCACAGAAGCCTCTTGCAAAATGCAGCTTGCAACACAGTTTACAGAGGTTGAACGCTGCACAGTGAGAAAGTTACACATTTATGAGCTAATCTCTTGCCATTTGGTGATAGGTTTTCATGTTTTCCATGTTTTCCTTTCTGCTAAGAACCAATGGGGGGAGAAAAGCTACTTTTACTTAAAAGAAGTGTTTTCATGTTTACGAGGACACCCCAAACTGGCAGAGGTCCAGCTAAATAGGAATTATGTACATCAGTAGTTCTTCTCCTGCTTCCTCATAAAACTTGGACCATTTTCAGACTTTGAATGAAATGTGGAAGAGATTTAATTGTGAGCAGTTTTGCCTTTCATTAGGAATAACTTGCATTAAATTAGCTGGGAATAACCCAGGTCTGTGTGTTTTTCTTGGAAGCCCAAAGTTTATTTAGTACAAACCTCTGAAGACACCTGTGCACACTCCCACCTTGCTCCTTTCTTTTGACTTCCTCCAGAAGTCTCCACACCTCACATTCTTAAGTTGGATGTTTCCAGCAGGGTTCATAGGACCTGCTTTTAGAGGATCTCCCCTTGTGAAGACATTTTTTTGGGATCTATAGAGAGTTGATTGGCATGCAGGGATTCAGCTAAGGTGTTAAAAAAAACCCCATAGAATCATAGAAAAATTAAGGTTGGAAGGCACCTTAAAGATCATCAAGTTCCACCCCCCCTGCCATGAGCAGGGAACCCCACCCACTAGATCAGGTTGCACAAAACCTCATCCAACCTGGCCTTAAAAACCTCCAGGGAGGGGGCTTCCACAACCTCCCTGAGCAACCCATTCCAGTTCCTAACCATCCTTATAATGAAGAATTTCTTCCTAATATCTAACCTAAATCTTCCCTCTCTCAGTTTAAAACCATTACCCCTTGTCCTATCACTGCCCTGTCTGATGAAAAGCCCCTCCCCAGCTTTCCTGTAGCCCCTTCAGGTACTGGAAGGCCACTATAAGGTCTCCCCACAGTCTTCTCTTCTCTAGGCTGAACAGCCCCAACTCTCTCAGCCTGTCTTCATAGCAGAGGTGCTCCAGCCCTTTGATCATCTTAGTGGCCCTTCTCTGGACCCTTTCCAACAGGTCTATATCTTTCTTGTGCTGAGGGCCCCAGAACTGTACACAGTACTCCAGGTGGGGTCTCACCAGAGCAGAGCAGAAAGGCAGAATGACCTCCCTGGCTTTGCTGGCCACTATTCTTTTGATGCAGCCCAGGATGCAGTTCCTCTCTGGGCTCCAGCGTCTACTAGCAGCTCATGTCAAGCTTCTCATCTACTACCACGCCCAAGTCCTTCTCCTCAGGACTGCTCTCCAGCCATTGTCCCCCCAGCCTGTATTTATGTCTGGGGTTGCACCATCCCAGGTGAAGGACCCTACACTTGGCCTTGTTGAACTTCATGAGACTGGCAGTGGTCCACCTCTCCAGGCTGTCAAGGTCCCTCTGGATGGCACCCCTTCCCTCTTGGGTGTCAACCACACCACACAGCTTGGGCTCATCAGCAAATTTGCTGAGGATACACTCAATTTCAATCAATGGGTGAAGCCCATCAGGTCCCATAGATTTACGCATCTTTAGGTTCTTTAGATGGTCATGAACCTGCTCTACACCTATGGTGGGGGGGTAATTCATTCTCCCAGGCCCTGCTTTCACCTTCTGTGGCCTTTGTGTTGAGGCTGGTGCATTTGCCAGAGAAGACTGAATCAAAGAAGTCAATTGAAGACCTCAGCCTTCTCAATACCCTGTGTTGCTACCTCGCCCGTTTCCTTCAGGAGAGGGCCTACACTCTCCTTGGATGTCCTTTTCTCCCCAACATACCTAAAGAAGCTTTTCTTATTGTTCTTAATGTCCCTGGCAAGATTTAATTCTAGCAGGGATTTGGCTCTCCTAACCTGACCCCTAGCTGTTCGGACAACCTCTCTGTAATCCTCCCAGGATACCTGCCCTAGCTTCCACCCCCTGTATGCTTCCTTCTTCAGTTTGAGCTTTTCTAGGAGCTACTTGCTCATCCATGCCAGCCTCTTGGAGTTTCTACTTGACTTCCTCTTAGTTGGGATGCAACACTCTTGGGCCTGGAGAAGGTGATCCTTAAATATCAGCCAACTTTCATGGGCCCCTCTACCCTCCAGGATGTTATCCCAAGACACTCTCTTGAGCAGATCCCTGAAGAGGCTGAAATCTGCCTTTCTGAAGTCAAGAGTAGTAAGCTTGCTGTAAGGCCTTCTTGCTGCCCTAAGGATCTTGAACTCCACCATTTCCTGGTCACTACAATCTAGGCTACCCTTGAGCTTAATTGCAAGGAAAGACATGTTCTCTGGTAATGAGCCATTTTCTTAAGCAGGAGGGCACTTACAATAAGTTTTATACGATGCAAGTTTTATATTTGAACACTTAAGCACATTAACCAACAATATTTTACAAATGGGCACTTGTAGCTTAAGCTGGCAGCCAGGGCTTGGAAATAAATTTCTCTTTCATCTGCTGCTGCCAGACTTCCAAGTTATATCTGCAAACAGAGCATGGGAAAATGTGCATTTCTAAAGACTTTATTTCAAAGCTCTTGCCTTCTTCCTGCCTGTTGGATCACCTTTACTAATACAACAGACTGGATGAACAATGACTACCAGTACTAAGAGTCAGTTACTATACATGTCCACAAACATGAATTTTTCTGTCATTTACCAGAAAAGAATGTTAACTCCATTAAATAAAAGGAAATACAAGGACTTAAAAATAATGAAGTCCTAAAAAAAACCAACACCCAGTAGATTTCACTCTCTAGGTTCTCAGAAATCAACAACTTACTCCAATACATGAACAAATTGAAAGAATGACACTGGACTCATTTTGTTTTCAACATTATCAGAAATACCTACATAGACCAGCTGTAGGGCTGGAATCAGGTCAAGGGATATAAGAAGGTATGATTACACAAGATTTTAAATTTGACTTTGAAGATTCAATAGGGACCTGATCCAAGGCCTATTGAAGTGAATGGAAAAAAACAATCTTATATCTTAGTTTAGACATACTCAGTTTGGATACAGTTCAGAGAAGTACTTGTACTTGGCACTTGATGTAAACTAAACATATTAACCCATCATTAGAAATAAAAAGGTGCCAGAATAAAACTATATACAGATAAATCTATGAAGTACTGTTTCATGGTCAGTTTAGCCTCTCCAGGATTCCAACACCTTAACAGAGAGGTAAAACAAACTTTTGGTTGATTTATTCATGTGGAGATTTACAGTGGCAATTAAAATCTGAGTAAAGATTTGGTCCTACCCTTTTTTACAATTACTGCCACAGATAAATGCAAGTTTGCAAATAATTAAAGACTTTTGTGAAATTAGTGAAGTTACACACAGTGCAGATCCCAACACTATTTTTTTTTTCTTTAATTGCTATTCCATGACACTTTTCTTCTGTTTGTAAATGAACAAAGAATTTATCACATTAATGAGATAAAACTCTGTGAAATCATTCATAGCTTACTTGAATATTTGTATTTTAATGACAAAGTATAACAGAAAAATGACTCAAACCATAGCATAGTATTAATTGCTAATTAGTTTACCATTATGACTGGAATGCCTTCTAGCATTCTAAGTCACTTTTAATCCATATAAACAGCTAAGGAATGCTCTATCTCAAAACATGTAATTATGGGGGATTATATTACACCTCCAGCATTTTGGCACAAGTTTGCAATGACAAAAGATAAAAAGTAATACCAGTCTTCTTGTAGATTTCATACTAACAGAAAAAAAGAAATGGCTTATTATCACTACAGCATATTCAGTGTTTAGTGAACTCCCAGTTTTTTTAGATTCAGAGATACAGGCTTTATGTCACCCATTATTTTTTTCTTCTACATTCTCCTTCACACTGGTCACTCCTAAAATAGAGAATTTACCAGAGTATTTACTCTCAAAATTTCCAAGAGAATTCCTGTACAGCATTATCATACACAGTACATGTTTACAATAAGGGTACAGTTAAAAAGAAAACCCAAACAAACCAACAACACAGAGCTTTGTTTTTGCCAAGAATGAAGTGGTTCTTACGTGCATTGTTTGCTGGCTAAATGACAGCAGATTTAATACAAATCGTACTTACAAGTGCCATGGTTCTCTTAGACCAAGCTCAATTTAAATTGAAGCAACTAGTTCATGCACAAACACCTTCCTTTTGAAGGGAAACAACTGTCTGAAGCATTTATAATGAGGAATTTCAGCCACAGAGGTATAAACAAGCAGGAGACTAACTTCATTTTCCTTTCTCAGGAAAATATACCAGATTGAGAGAGAGAGACCTCCTCAAATATAAAAATTTGGGGGGCCCTAGGCAGCTCCCTGCCATCTGCTGGGCCTTTTTCAGCAAGGGCAGGTGGCTGCAGAGCGGACCCTGAAGGAGAAGAAAGACATTGGCCACTGGAGGGCCACAGAAAGAACTTCCCATCCCTTTTGTCCTACAGCCATTCAAGCAACTTGTTTGTTTTGAGATTTGTACCGATGAGATTTCCCTTCAGTTCAAGCCCTGGATTTGCCAAGCAGAGGAGAAGGCACAAGTTAATGACCCCACTGACAGACTATCTGGGCAGGGCAGCTCCTTCCTTGCCTCCCTGGCTGCCTGTAGGTCCCAGCTGCACCACCCTGCACCCACCGCTTTATCTATCATCTGTCTTGTACACCCAGAGCAGTGTGAGAACCTCACATGCTCTCCCGCTGGCCCAGAGCTCACATTATTTTTTTTACTCTGTTTCATGCCTGGGCTTTTCCAGAGCTGTTCCTGCTTTTCCCAAACAAGCAGCTACATTTTCAAAGAGACATAGGCATAGCCCACATCAGTACCAAGAGAGTCTGCTGTTCTTTGATGGCTGCAGCTGCTCCTGTGGGCCCACAGCAGCATCCCCTCGCTTCCTGCTTCCATTCCTGGCTGACTTTGGACCATCTTTAAATTAAGTTATAAACTTAATTGCCCTTCTCCCCAGCTGACCCTCAGACTTCTCATTGACTCCATGAGCAAAAGCTTCAATTTTCAGTATCTACAGCAGGATCAATGGTTTTTAGGAGGCCCCTCTTGCTTTTCAAGCCCTTACGAAGGGGCACATTTGATGAGATACCTCAGTATTTTGTGATAAATGGATACGGTCACATTTTCCTATGACCTGACCAGTGAACGAGCTAAGCTTGTCCGAATTTAAGACCCTGTTCTCTCCTTTTCACTTTGACCAAAGCCATGGAAAAAATTCCAGACGGATGGCTTGAAATACAGATTTCTGTTGGAGATGTTTTTAAATCCAAGGGTTTTTTGCACTTTGGCAATGTATTGTCGTTTTCACTTAATTTTCCTGACAAGCTGCCAATAAAGCCAAAAGTCTGTTTAGTGAAAGTGAATTAAAGTGCACCTTTCTCAGCTGAAGAAATGACATCTGCTGTTCTAAAAATAACTTGATATCTCTCATGAAAACAAGCTATTAAATCTCTGAATCTTGTTTGCTGTAATTAAAACCTGGGAAAATAACAATAAGCTGACTTTTTGGGACAAAACGGTTTGTTTTTAAAGCTCATGCTTTAAGAAATGGAAGATCCTGTCTGCCCTCTCTGCTAGTCACAGAAGTTTTGATTTTGAATCTTTAAGTAATTCCAATGTTAAACATGATAGATTTTATTCCAAGTTTAAGTAAGTTCGTTTATCCCATGAGTCATTCAGCTTCTCTCTTGAAAGGAGCTTTACTGACTTCAAATTTTTCTGTTTCATAAACAGAACATCATTTTTCTGTTGAAAATCATCACCTTACAAATGGATCATGCAAGGAATACCTGCCAGCTGACTCATATCCCAAGATAAAAATTACAATGGTTTAGGTGATTTTTTATTCTTTTTTAAAAATCCATTCAGTTAAACCAGTGGAAAAAACTTTACAATCTAAATAGTGCAGATCGAGTGCAAGTCTGTGAATTTAGTTAGAAAGCATTTTTAAAGCATTTGAACAGATTAAATTTCTCAATAGCAACAAACCTTTAATGTCCCTTAAGTACTGAAAATAGGGTTTATGTGTCTTGTGGATTAATAAAGCTCTCTCCCAAGCACTGGATTTCATTCTTTGTCAAACCAGTGTCTTATGCTGTACTGAGTGGATAACAAAGCACACATTTAATACATAAAAATCAGAGTCATGAGACACTGAAAGTTAATTATAACACAGCTGAGTTTAAGGGTCAGGATTAGAGGGCTCAGATTACTTGTCAGTAGGAGTAAAAAGACCAGGGAAGAAGAGGTTCATCACAGTAAGGTAATAAAAGACAGCATTAAGAGGACATCTGTGGAGTCTATACTTCCTCTACTGGTTGGGTGGGGTTTTTGGTGGGTTTATTTTTGTTTGTTTTTTTGTTTTGTTTCAGTTGTTTTTTTTACAATGAAAAATCTGATTCTTAAAATTGGCCCCAGGTATCTAAAATTAGAAAATCTTACTTTTTGAACTTCAAACATTGTGCTCTTTAACTTAAAAGCTCTAATTTTGTTTACTTTTATTTTTCTGGCATTGGTGAAACCAAGTTTCACTCTATATTATTTCCCTTGTGCTATGAAAGGAAAAACTTTATGGAAAGAACATAGTGCCTTTATTGTCCTTATATACTACAAATAAAAACAAACAAACAAACAAACAAAACCAAAACTGGAACAAGCTGAGCAGCACTTGGGACTAGATATGGATCAAAAACATGTTGCAAAAAGAAACAGACTGTACCAACTGTAGTCTGAAGTGACGTATCATTTTCAGATATATTCCATTTCCATGCAGCCTTAGTGACATTTATCACATGCATTGCTAAAAATTAGATTTTGCCAGCAATAAAAATCAGGAGACAGATATTTATCTTGGCTTATTCGGAAACCTTCAGCTGTTTGTATTCAGGGAGTAGAACTATTTAATGCAGGCCTGGTCCCCAAGCCTGTCCTCAGTTGTATATTCACTCCTTAGTCTGGAAAACTTTCCAGTTTACTTCAGTGGATACTTTTGCTCAATTTTAACTGAGAACCAGTGCTGAAAACTCTTCTGCACATGATTACTGTTAGTAATCAACCTCTTTAAAGTCAATTAAACTATTTACTTGTCTTAATATTTCTGTGCAACCTTCAACAAAATTATTAACCGTGACACCAAAAGCCTTTGATAATTCATGAAAGAGGAAAAATATATTCTTCAGAAACCTTCAAAGATAATTAAATATCCTAAAAAAACCCCAAACCAGTCAACCCAAACCTGATTTTTTTCTCCTCCACCCCCAAAACAAATAAAGGAAATGCTATGAACTGGCTACTTTAAATAGCCATCATGGTATCCTTGAGATACACAGGACCAATGACAGCCTTAAAAAATAAACCTTCCTTGCATATATGAGATACACGCAGCTTCTGTGATTTGTTGCAATTTCACCAAACCATTCTCTAAAGTGCACATATGCTGCTATTCCTATTTCCTAGCTTTTGTGGTTGCGTTGCTGCTAGCCAAGTTTCCAAAATAAAATATGAAGTTCCTACAACAGTCAAAAGTGTCCAGTGAGCGGTAGTTACAGATTAAACTAGTCAGTAAATAAAACAATACATTGCTTATTAGTTACAGGACGGGTGAAGCCAAGGCCAGGAGGTGGGTAGGATCAGCACACTGCTGCCAGACACCATTCAGTTAGCACACAGGGCTAAGTAGGACAACATCAGCTGAAATCAAAGGTTCACAAATTGGCAGGACACATTCTTTTGTTGCATAGTCACCGGTTTTCGAAGGGTGAAAACCAAGCCGTGTTGAAGTCACCAGGAAAAGTGTCTGTGAGCCAGGACTTCACCTTAATAGAAAGTAATTAACCTCACTATTCCTGCCAAGAGTTTAGGTCTGTGGGCACCAACCCATTAAGCCATGAAACTCATCTATGCTACAAGAGCAGCCGTTACAAAAATGTGCAGAGCACAGCGGGAAAAAAGGTTGCCCTGGTGATGTTTGGACATTGTGGTGTTTGCATGATTATATAGGAAAGCCTCTCTTTTTCCAACCCAGTATCAATGGTAATCATCAGTGATGTGAAAAGAAATGATGAAAAATTACAAGATGGCATTTCAAACATAGTTTTGGCAGCAGGCAAAATTCCCAGCTTCCAGGCAGCTTCCAACAACTCAGCACCCTTGGATCTGAGTGTGGGCTTGAAACTTGTGTTGTGGTATCACAACTGAGTAATTTAAAATGTCTGCTGCCTAAATCTAGACTCTCTGAAAGTTTTAGGTAGAGTTTAAATTGGGATGAATGTAGGGAAAGCTCTAGTTTAGAGCTTCCCATGTTTTAAGCATCCAGTTTCTCTCCTGCCCCTTACGTCTATGAGCTTCCTAGCTCTACTCCTCTCATCCTCTTTGATAGGTATAGCAGTGGTGGCTTAAGTCAGAGAAAGAGCAATGACAAATAACACCTTACTCTTATCTGGTGGAAAAAAATACAGTAAAAGCTATATTATAAAAATGAACATGGTGTTTATTTCAAGATCTTGCTTCTCTTTATTAGTACAGCAGATTAACCTTTCAACCTTCTGATGTATAAACGAGAGGTCTAGTGGAACTGCGTCCACAGCATCCACCAACAAAGGTATCACTGAATAATCTTATACACTGCTACTCACTGTGAAGACTTCTTTATACTGAGCCAGGCTAGAATAACCAAGATGGGTAAGGAAATTCATTCTGTGAGGAAGTGCTTTTGACTCACATTAGCCTGGGAGAGACTGAAATCATGATGATTGAAAATGGTAAATGTTCTAAAGCATGAAAGACAATGTTGTCTCCTCTGCCACTGAAGGATATCTTCCAAGGGAGGTGTATGAAGCCTTTATTTGGATGGCTGGGTAGCAATGGCATATCAAAAAGATATTTTTTTTTACTTCTAACTTTACTGAAAGCCTTATAACTTCCTATCAGATGAGCATCTGGCCGTGGTGATCTTAATAAATATTGAGTACCATAAGTGACTCTCCCTGGAGCCGAATGTGAACATTATGCATTTCCAGCTGCCACAACATGCCCTTGCTCCCTTCCCAGCAGAGACCACCATGTCTCCACCAAGCCTACATGCCACTAACATTCATCCAGCTCCCTCATGTCAGCACAACTACGCAGTGTTGCATTTCAGTGCATAAAAATTGCCAGCTGGGAAGAAAATCATAACTGAAATACCAAAAATCCACCCCAAAACCCAACAACTGCATGCTCAGCAGAATTTTAATCCTGAGGACACTCATGAATGGAAAACTCAAAGGATTACAGCAGGGGTTTTGTCAGTATTAGTAAAGCAAACAGGATGTAAATATCTATAAGCAAAGAGGGAAAATAGCTGTTATGGGGGGGGTTAAGTATAGTTCTAGTTTTGCTATCACAGTTACTGTAGTGAAAGCACAGATTTCCTTGGGTCTTGTATAAGGATGACACAGAACATTCTTCAAAGTCAGTAATGTCTGAGACCATATCAAAAGACCTGAAGTCAGCATCAGACCTGAGTCATCAGCATTATCATTAATCTGTTTAACTCTTAAGTTTTCCTTATTTAAAAATAAAAATCCTACAAACTGTTTTCTCTGAAGAGGATTTGCGAAAGTGCTTTTATTCTTGTTCAAAAAGTATTTTGATGTTAGGATTAGTGATTAGAAGTAATAAACTTCCATAACAGACATTATATGGTTCAGTAGCAACAGATTATATAGTACATAGTCAAATGAATATTACTGAAACTGGCCTGATACTAGCTATCCAGAGTCTATGTTCGCAGACTTTTTGGCTCTGATTGTAAATAGACTTGTCATACATTTTAACTACAGTTCACTTCCAGGGAGTAATTTCTATTGTTTTTAAACTAGTCTGTACATGTTGTACCTAAAAGTAAATGAAGAACATTTAAAGAAGGGAAGGAAGATGTCTGTATTTCCAGAGAAATCAGCCATTTCAGCAGAAAACAGGCTGACAGTAAATACTTAGGTGTAAGCAGCCTGGCAGCAGAGAGGTGATGTTACATGGCGCACTGGTGCATGATTGATAAAAAACCTAAAAAACCTGATTGATAAAAACTTGAACTAAGGTCCTTACTTTCATTTATGATTACAGGTAATCTTAGCTAACAATAGATAGCCCACAAATTTTCATTACTTTGCAATAACACAAAAAAATTTCTAAATTATCTTTTTATATGCCTTTGTTTGATTCTGCATGAATTAATAGTACAGTCCTACTAATATTTGTTGAGGCACTCACATCAGGCTTACAATACCCCAGTTCCACCTGTTTTATAACTTAGTGACACTTCTTTTATCCACAACAAGGGTGCAACGCCTACCTGAGACTTGATCTGCTCACTTCTCTCTTTGATGTTCTTCACTCTGGGCAAGGGTCACAGCACTGGCCAACATGCCATGGGGTATGAATGATTTAAAGCAACAGGTGAAAGTCTTTAAATGAGTGTATTTACTACCACCTTTCAAGGACTCTGTATCAGCTATGCTTGATCGTATTCCATGAGTGTTCTCAGATGCACTTTCCATTGTGTTGCTGTTTCGAGCCACGGTCATATTTCATGTAAGTTAGCTATTCCGTGAATTTCACATGCTCATCTTGTAAGGCTGGTCTAGTGTGGATGGTCAATCTCCTGGGCTTTCATCACTCAATAAGGCACAGGTGCACTTCAGTGTCAAGCAAACTAACAGTATTTCCTACATTTCCCATGAAAATACTTCTGGCCTGCATCTCATCTACTTGCACTTTCTTTCTTTAACATTTAACCACTGCTGTCACCTCTCACTGCAAGAGTCTGAAAGGCTCCTATGCCTGAAATAACTTGCTGTTTTCAAGGTGATTTTACCTTTCTTCCTTCAAATCTTTTTCTTAAAGACCACTTCTTCTAGATCTATTTCATTCTGCAAAGCTTTGAAAGCTCAGCACGACCTGAGGCATGACACTGCCTTTAGCTAGAATTCCAGCACTTGTGTCTGATCAGATGGTCATCCTCTGCACAATGGCAAATTAGAAGAATTCCCACTCTTTTATTTAAATACCTCCCAAGACATTACAATTTCAGGATGGCTGTAATGACTGCAAACCTAGCTGTGCAAAAAAAATCACACAAATCAAATGCAAAAAATGCAAAACACCCTAATGGAAAGAAAAAAAAATACTGAGTACAAAGTGGACCAAATGTCATCAGAGGTCATCTGTAAATATTGTCCAATTCACTAAAATAACAAATGCAAAAGCAACTGTGAGAACATGCATCCATGCATCTCTGATCTCACAGTTTTTCAGTACTAAAATGTATACAGTTAGCTTGGAAAATCTTCCTTTTCTTTTTTTCCTTCCCCTTAATTTATCTCATAGCAAAATCAATGTACTTATGATACAAAGTAAAGACTAAACAAAAAATATTATTTTTTGTATAAATTATTGGCAGATTATAGATGGTCAGTCAGGATTTCCTTGCTAAGTGACATGATATTTACTGCACACAGAACAATGAGATCAGCTTATAATGTCAATAGTAGAAGGCAACACTGACAGAGAATAGATCAGCAACTAAGAGATCTCAGTTCTAATACAGACTACACCACTGTTTAGTCATGATGTTGACCAGAATGCTTCACAGCTTGGTGCTTCTCTTCCCACTACAAAATGTTCCTAATATGTAGTGTTTTAAAAGCTGTAAATATTTCTTTATATAGTTCCAGTAGCCTAAAAAAAAATTTATAGGATCACCTAAATGTACCCTTGAGGTTAGGGTAGCATCCTGTAGCACATCTAGAATGTAACATTTTCAGGTGTTGAAATATAGCTTAAAATTAAAAATAAAGCTTTTTAATAAAAATAACTATCTAAAAGCTGCAGAAATTAAACACGCACTCTTTGCTTCAATTTGCAGATTGATAATGATCAGCACCTATAAATCCTCATGGGCAGTGAAACAGCGCTGGAAGGGAGAGAGAATGTTTTCAACAATAGCTGATGTCTGCATCAGCAACAAAAACAGTCTCTGAGCACTGGCATCAAGGAACATTTGATGTGAACAAAGTGACATCTTGTTTCATCAAAGGTTAATGAGTACAGCAGCTCTGTCAGCAATACATTAAGACAGCAGTGTCACTGTTCGTCATACTTGGTGAGTTCAAGGCAGACTGCAAGCATCGCCATTTGTGGGATTGTCGGGGTTTCTTTCCCCTCCTGGTTCAGTAAGTTTAATGTGACAAGTTAGTATTTCCCCATAAGCAACTCTTTATGTTGTTTTTCTGCTGAGCAAAAGTCCTTTTGTAAGCCTGTTACTTGTGCTGACTGGAAAGCTAGAGGCTTTTCTCAGTAAATTTACTTTGTTTAATTAGAAAGCAGAACAGAAAATGCATAAAACATCTTTAACCATTTTGTTTGTTTGATTTTCAGTTTTATCATCAAATGCTTTTCATGGTTTTTCTTGGTAGAAAAAGCAATATTGCTCAGTTAAAGGCTTTATTTTAAAGCAAAATTTTAGTGTAAAACTTTCAGTTTAAATATTTATCTGTAACTGTTAAAATAAGTGGTAAAGTGTATAGTGGCATCAATGGGAAGACAAAGAAACAACAGCAGTGAAATGCTGTGTAGCCAAAGTTCAGCACTCTGCACAAATTCTGCTGCTAGATTTCAGTGCCACTAGGCAGTGCTCAATGATATTACAACTGGCTTCGGAACTGGTAGAGTTTTTTGTCAGTATCTCAGGAAATTATGTGCCTGAACATGCACCTGACGCCAGGACAGATTAAATAAGGACTGGATGTATGAGATTTGGACCTTAGATGCAACAGCACTTGCCACACTCTCTCATCCAAGTTGTAACAAACAGCAACTCATTTCCCTACCAGATAATGCCTTATCTTTTTCTAAACATTGACAGGATATGGATGCCACTTCACTGTCTCACATGGTATCAGCTTCCAAGATCCATAACCGAAACCAAGAACGGGAAACTTCCTTCTGCTTGGGAGCTGCATGCATGAGGTAAATGTATTTGAAAGTCAACACTGTTGTGTGGTGGTTACTATGCTAGCATTTGTTGAGTTGTGCTCATATTGTTGCTGGAAGTGCTTATAATTCCTGCTGCTATTGGCAAGTTGTGGTTATTTTCAAAATTCTCCCTCTTCTGAGGACTGAATGACTAATTTGGGATAGTTTATTTCCAGGAGTGTGTTTTACACAAGCCAAACTTTCAGCTCTGTCAGTTTCAAGCTAGATAACCTTAACAGGTTATTGCAAAAGGTCACTACATATCTGTGTTTCATAGGGCAACTTATACTTCATAGAAGAATCGTAGAAATGGTGGTTCAAAAGGAGCTTAGGAGCCTTTGTAGTCATCAGGTATTCTTAGGCTGCTCCCAACAGGTATTTGCATATTCTTGTTTTTAAAACCATGTAATGACAGAGGCCCTGTCTATTCCCTGCACAATCCATTCAACTTCTGAATTAGAAAGATTCGCTTTCTCCCCATAAAATATCTATCTGACCACTTTCTTGGTGCAAAGACTTGACTTCATCACCATGAGCAATGAAAACAGACTACTCTTCTCCTTTCTGTGGCCCCTTATAAAGCTAACCATATATACTTTTGTCTTCTCTGGATAGCTCAACACTGCATGGAACCAGCAGTCCTATATATAACTTCCACCCATTTCCCCTGTAGCAAGCAGTTGTGCTGAATCAGGTTACACAATGATGAAGATTTTAACTTGCAACGCACCTGCTATGTTCACGCACAAAAAAATCCCATTTGCGTTGTATATTTTATTCTTTCTCTTTTTGGCTAGAATCCCATCCCATCTGCTAAGGATAACGATTGCTTTGGGTTTGCAGATGCTGTTTTAACAAGTCACAGAATCTTAGGGGTTGGAAGTCCATTCTCTGGTTTTCAAAACAAATGGAATGAAGGCAGGCATGACTTTAGCCCTGGTTTCCTAAAGATATGACTACAGAGTCATGCTACACAAGACTTTCTGTCCAACCATCCCACCCCCATGGCAACTTCTGATCCTGTAGGTCAATGTCAGCCTGCTTTGACAGGAACAAAAAGTTCAAAGACTGAGTTTCTGCAAGATTGGGGTAAAACAAACAAACAAACAAACAAACAAAAACCACCAGAGACTATCTGAATTGGAATAAGCAGATAACATGTCAGACATTCAGAATCCTTTTAGGAGAGTGACTTACAAAGTGTCTGTCTTGCAGGAAAAGTTTCACTTGAAGAGATGGACTAGCCTAGAGCACATATTGGGCTTCCCAGTTCCCAAACTCCTGAAGCCATTTGCACTATCCTGGAAAATAAGTTTGCCAGGATATGAAATTTTCAGTAAATAGGGTTATTATTTGTTTCTGTGAAGGTCCTTTCATCAAAAGATCTGAAAGCCTGTGACAAAGAAAGCCTTGAGCATTATCTCTGATCCATGAATTGAAGAATAGAGCGGGATGCACCTTGCCTGAGGTCAATAGATCAATAGCAAACCCAGGTGTCCCTCAGGTAGCTCAAGCAGCTGTCCATGCTTCTTCAGGCACACTTGAAATAGCATAAGGTAACTTTTATTCTGCTATCCTATTTTTTCCACTTCAGACTTAACACTCACTTGGAATAGTGGTCTAGACTACTTTTATTTTTACCTGACAGACATGAACCAACAGAAAAGAGTCTGTTTTTGCAGAAAACAGCACATCCTCAGATTTTGAAAGGTGCGTTTAAATGAGCATCCAGATGTTGAGGCTTCCCAACAAGCAAGTTAGTTGCTTTTGAAAAGTAAGTTATCTGTGCTTTTGAGTTTTGCAAAGGGGGTTGCAGAATCACCTCCAGCCACAGCAGTTCTTGTGCAGTTTGAGGGCAGAAACTGTTGCCCAGAAAAGCACTCTTTGTTCCCACTTAAAAAACATGTAACTTGTGTACATTAGGATCTCAACCTAAGATTTACGTACCTTTACATACATTCTAGGAGACGATGTAGCCTTAACTGTTGCGTTCAGCTATCCTCAGTAATTCTGGTTCATAATCAATGCTTATCCACACACTGTTTCTAAAAATGAACCTCAAATATTCTCTCACTGAAAATTACATTTTCTGGAGGATCCATGCTCATTTTATCAGAACTTATTATTTCAGACAAATCCATTCACTGTCAATGACAGATGATAAAGCCACAAAACACTGTTCTCTCTGCTAAATATTAGCAAGAAAGAATGATTCATTTGAAATAAGACTTCCAACTAACAACTATCTCAACAACTAGCTAAAAAAGGTGCTAAAAGCACTGAATCCCAGTGATGTCTCTAAGATGTCAGGAAGCAAAAAAAAACAACAAAAAAACAAGAGCTTGCTCTTGCCGCTCCACTGCATTTAAAATTACATATCCAACAGCCTCCCTCAGAATCACAAGTGGTCTTTCTTAGGGCTTCACTTCAACAATGCAGATTTTAAGAACTTTAAGATGGTAGGAGACAGCCATTGAAGAGAGCTCAGAATAGTAAGCGGTACTTGAATTTTAAATCTAGTTACAGTTCATTCTGGCCATACCAAAATCTTGACATGCCTGTGCCTTCAGCAACCCAGGTATAAAAGTGGTAATGGTTAGGACCACTCCTCTGAGCCCCAGTGAAGCAGGTGGCGCTTCTCTCTGAATCAGACATTAATCCCTGTGATTGGCAAGCCTAGATGTCAAAGCACCATCCTTGGCTATAAGTGCCACGCTGCATCACAGCAACTCTAAACTTATTTTAGGCTTATGCACTTATCTACTTCTGCTTGAATGTTTTTGTTTTACCTTATTTTATCATTGTAGTTTTGGGCATTGCTTCAGAGAAACACTTTATCATATATTTTCATCCTATAAGTAACTAAACCATGTGCCACAAAACACAGCTTCTGCAAAGGACAGTCTTTTTCCACCTTAAATGCAAAGAGGATTTAAATATGTACTTATGCTTTGTGCTGACCTGAGAACCTTGTGCTAGTGACATAAGCAGACCTACTGGTAGCAGTCACCTTCCCAATGCTGCTGTATCACCAAGAATCACATTTGATCTAGAAAAGTCCTTCCATCTCAGTGCCTATTCATTGCCTGTGCCCTCTGCTAAGGACATCATTTGTAGTTGTGAAAGGGACACTTCTCTTTTAGGGAGCTGGAGCACAGTTTTCAATCACACGCAGTTTTAAAACCAGTATAAATATTACAGAAAGAAAGAAGGAGAAAATTAAGGTTTGTTTCTGTCAGAGGAATCTCTAGTTTAATGCGACACTGCCCAAAATTACAAATTGTACCGTAGATAAGAACGATATTCTGAAAATGAGAGGACACAAGTATCTGTTTTGACATGCCATACATAGAAATGCTCTGATTTCAATAAATAACATACACTGTTGATTTGGTCTGAGTTAAAAATAATATCCAACAGTCTGTGAGGATTACAGCAAAGTTCGCAAGCATGCACTTACACCAAGGGTGATTTTAATGAGGTTTTTTGTGGGTTAAAATTAATGAAAGGAGATAAAGCCAATGGAACATGAATGGAAACTAAATTACTTAATAAGCCCAAGTGATTTTTAGATATATAATCAGTTTCAGCACCTAACACTTACTGCTTTCAATGGCTAATTAAAACACTACTTGGGATGTTAAGGATTATGTGTGTGCTTGAATGAAAGCAAGAATTCAGGATTTGCATTACTACTTTGATCATTTAGGGTATGGCATTGCAGCCTCATATGTGAATATCTAAATGGGATGGCTCGCATGACTAAGGTTGGTCATGTGCACACATGGTGGCCACAGCCTTCACGAACGCAGCAGAGAATGTTCAGATAGAAACCATAAGTCTGCACATTTAAGAGATGGGCTTCCAAGCTGGGAATTGCTACAAATCAAATAATCTCTCAATCAAGCACAGAGGTTGTGTTGTCGTCAAACACTGGGTTATACATCTTCACAAAATGTGCTTCTAATATGCATGATAGAGCACACTTCACATTTTATTTGCAGGCTTGGGTATCACTTTGAAAACCACCTGATGTCAGCAAATAAATATAGCTGCTATCTAAACAGAGATGCACAAGCTACAGAAGCCTTTGTGTCAAATCTTTAGCCTGCTTTCATGAAGTGGAAAAGTTATAGCCAGTTTAAAAGTTCAGTTGATCCATGGATAATGTAAAAATTCCACAAAACTGTAAGGTAAAAGTGTATTACATAATCCATGCATGTAGTACCCACAGCATCAGAACATCCACTAAAATGCATGCAGAATGCATCTACTTTCTGGTCTAGAACCACCACATTGTCCACATATTCAGGTCATGGAGCCTTTAAAATATGAAGACTGTTTTCAACCAGATAATCTAAGACTTTACTTCGGAAACCAATCAGCATGTAGCCAGTTACACCCTTAACTTCTCTGTGACCTTCTTTCCAGATTTTCAGATGTCAGAAAGATCATAGCACAATGTAACGTTATGTAGGAGAGTTTCAAACTCCCCTACATCCATGATATCCAGACATCCCTAGCCTATATATATATATATATATATACACACACACCCCTGAAATAATTAGTAACTACATATTAAGATATCTTAATCTGCCTTCTGAGCAATAAGTGAACCAGTCCTTTCATTGGCAGTCTTCACCTTCTCAGTTCTTTATCATCAATTTTAACAAATACAGCTGTATCCTGTGTCCTCACAAAGACTACAAATATGAAAGGTAGGATGGCTCCTTAAGTCCATCCCTAGGTTTACTTCTGTATACCCCAGACAACAACAACAAAAACCTGTACAGCTTTTTTCAACTGCCAGTTTAAAGTGACAATACAAGGAAGATTAATTTTGTAGTTAACCCCATCAAGATAATAAAATATTTGGGTTCTTATTTCCCCAGAGTCATCTATGTTGCACATCATGCTGCACATTCATAAAACAGGCTAGAGTCCTTTAAATATAGATGACACAAAACAGAGGATGAACAGCAAGACTGTGTAGTCACTGTGCATGTACAAGCTCAATCTGTTCCTCTCATATGGGTGAATCCTGAATAAGAACAAAATTATGCACAATGAAAATACAAGAATGCACAAAGCTAACACAATAGCCTGCAGAAATGCACAGCAAGTCTTGGAAAGATATTTGATCTTGTTTTTTGGTCTAGCTGTAACTTTGAATGCTGAATTATCTGCAGAGACTATACACAGAGAAAGAAGTTTCATTAATATTACATTTCCATGCAAATCCTTTCACAATATACAAGAAGGAATAGTATATTTCTAGTTCTCTTTGAAAGGCTGATGGGACACCAAGCTCATATATTATGCACAATGAGGCCAAGGCCAGACTGAGATGGTAATTTTGGTTGTAGGGGTGCTTGAAGGGAAATTACAATTGGCCAAATTCTGTAACTGCAGTTTCCATGGCATGAATTTGCTCAGACCTCTAAATCTCAAGAAGAATCAGCATCACCAAGGAAATTTGTATGTCACACACTCACAGAATGTCCTTTTAGGAAATGCTGAGAGGATAATTTAGGGCTGAGTTCTGATTTTCTGCTTAGAGATTACTGTTGATTTCTGGGTTTTCCTGCAGTGGTGCTGTCTATATTGCCTGTCTCCTAAATTCTCACTCTATGACATGCTCTGGGACAGGATCATCTTGCTTGCAAAGAGCTTAGCACAAATGAGTTGTGAGCTATGATGAAGGGTCTGAGTGCTGAAGACAACAAGAAAGAATAAACTTCTGGGTGCTATTCCTTTACCACTGACTGGCTGCAAAGGATCAGGTAAGTCACTTCAGTAATTGTCCTAAAAATAGGGTAAGTACCACCATTTTTAGAGTAATGACAGTTACTTGTTAGATACTCCACATATTAGACCTGTAAAGTAGCTGAAGAAATCAAGTCTTATTAAAAGAAAAAATTCCTTTCTCTGTGGATGCCAAAGAAAATAAATGCTGAGTAGAGGATAGAAGACAGATTATTTAGACAAGACAATATCTCCAAATAAGCAAGACTTCATGAAATCCACTCTTGACTACTTCAGGAACTAATCAAAATAGTCTTTGAACCATAGGAAATCACCTTTGAGAGTATACAGAGGACAGAGATAAAAAGAAGAGGAAAGAGGTCACAGAATGATTGATGAAATAGCAAACCACTCTGAAGTCCTGGAAAGTTCTGGAGCAAGTGATTAAGCAGTTTTCAACTACTGGACTACAAGAGTGATATAAGAAAGCTGGAAAAATAGGCAAGTCAGTCCAATTTCCTTCTCTGATGGATTAATAGATTTAGTAGATAACAGAAGAGTAGGAGAAATATTTCAGCTGGAGTAAGACTTGACATGTTGAACAGAACTTTATCAAAATTAATGAAACAGTAAAGACCATAGAGTATGTTCACAACTGACAGAAGAAATCCTATCTGTGATTCACTGCCAAAACACTTCCTACAGAGGAACAGGTATCTTAAGTACCCTTGAAGTAATATCCCAGAAATAATTATTATTTAAAGAATTATTTGAACAATGTAGTAGGACAGGCAAAAAGTGTGCAGATAGCAATCAAGTATGGAGATACCACAAGCATAGAGTCAGGGCCTAATTGTGTCCTCCAGGGGACTTTACTAGCCTGAAAACAATGTGATATGATAGAACACTATAGAACAACGAATATGTCCAAAACCAGAAGATGAACTTCAGTAAAAATTACTTTTAAGCATTACACCTAAGAAGGAGAAAACAACCACGGCTAGACACAGAAGAACAGCAGGGGAGCCTGTAATACAATAGAAAAGATCAGACTAAACACGACCATACAACGTGACATTTTAAAACAAAAAAATGTCTTATTTGGATCTTGAAAGGAGTGCTGTAGGACACAGGTATTGCAGGCGAGACCTCAACCTGTGTATCATATCACCAAAAGCACCTCAAATCACCTGACATATTCATGCACAGAGATTCCCTTTAGAGACACTTGTTCTCTTTTGTTTCCTCAGGAGCCAGCCTCATACCAGCCTTGCTGGGCCCCTAGGTGCTCATGCAGCAATAGCATCAACAATGGTCACTCTCTGGTTGCTTACACTGTGTCTCCTAGAGAGGAAAAAGGAAGGCCCAAATATATAGAATTGATTTAGGAACTGAGAAGTGGCAGAAAGTTTCATCAGTTAAACAGGAATTAAAACTAAATTCTGGTGCCAAAAAACACCTAACTGAATAGAGGATCTCCTGGTCTCCAAATCATAGAATCATAGAATCATAGAATCATAGAATCATAGGGGTTGGAAGGGACCTCGAAAGATCATCTAGTCCAACCCCCCTGCCAGAGCAGGGTCACCTAGAGCACATCACACAAGAATGCATCCAGGTGGGTTTTGAATGTCTCCAGTGAAGGAGACTCCACAACCTCCCTGGGCAGCCTGTTCCAGTGCTCTGTCACTCTCACAGTAAAAAAATTTTTTCGTATATTCACCTTGAACCTCCTATGCTCCAATTTCCACCCATTACCCCTTGTCCTATCACTGGTCATCACTGAGAAAAGCCTAACTCCATCTCCCTGACACTCACCCCTTACGTATTTGTAAACATTAATGAGGTCACCCCTCAGTCTCCTTTTCTCCAAGCTAAAGAGACCCAGCTCCCTCAGCCTCTCCTCATAAGGGAGATGTTCTACTCCCTTAATCATCTTTGTAGCTCTGCGCTGGACTCTCTCAAGCAGATCCCTGTCCTTCTTGAACTGAGGGGCCCAGAACTGGACACAATACTCCAGATGCGGCCTCACCAATGCAGAATAAAGAGGTAGGAGAACCTCTCTTGACCTACTAACCACACCCTTTCTAATGCACCCCAGGATGACCATAGCTATGGTCATCTCCAACGCCACTGCTACTGGCAAAGAAGAAGCCTTCTCTGGTAAGGTCATTGAAGATTACTGTTCATGGCACAACTGCACGATCAGCATCACAGCCCTGATTTATAGTTGGTCAAGCAGAGATTTAAAGAGCTGCAATAGTCTGCCTTTCTACAACATGGACAGAAGAAATTTCCTATGAACACTTCTTCAGCAATTGTAGCAAGGAGGAATCTGAAGCTCAGAGAAGTTTCTTAAGCAATGCAAGCTAAGCTAATAGCATAATGACAAAATGTGTCAAGCAGAGCTCTTGCTATCCCTGCGAAGCTGAGCCATGAGAATTACATGCCGCTGGTTTTCATCATGAAGTCAGTCACTATGAGACTGGTAGAGCAGTAAAAGCCCCACGTTTCCCTCCTCACATTAAATCCTTCCTAATTTCTCCTCCTCAGAGATTGCTCTTATGATATCATTGCCTCTGCAGGGAAGCAGCTCTTTAACAGCAGGACAACCAGCAAGAGAAACATGAGAGCATCCTTTTCCCTACTGGCAAATTTAAGCTGTTGTGTTAATGACAGCTGCAAATAGGTGGGCAAGTGTGTTTGGCGATACTATATCTATATAGGAGTGACAGTCTGTTAGCCACCCATAGGTTCAGAATTGTAGACACAGAATACAAAATACCTCCAGCCCTTCACAGCCAAGAAAGCATAATGTCAATATATTGCATGAGAAAGCACTTCCTCATCCCCACCTGGCATGAAAGCACTGACTAGAGAAAGATAACCAAGATACCTAGCTGGGCACATAGAAAGAAAAGATTCCTACAACAATTAAATTAATTCAAGTAAAGGCCCATTTGACTCTGGGCGGAGGGGGGAGGGAAACAAACAAAATAAACCCACTTAAAAAAACAAACAACTAAGCAAACTTACTACACAATTAGGTTTGGTTTTCTCTGTTTGAACATTCAATCTGTCCTCACAATGTCTCTGAAACCTTGTTTACAATGAAGACAGGTTGCAGTGGAGCAAATGAGATAAAAGCTGGTGACAGACAAGAGCCAGAAAAGATTTTTATGAGCTGGAATCAGTTTTATCTAGGAAATGAATGAAGAATCACTCTGAAATATAATACAAAAAATACGTAAATTTTCTCAAACATTTTTCAATGTTTTATTATAAAGGGAATAAAATTGGGCATTCCTACAACTAAACTGAAATTCTAGTCAAAAGTTACAGGAGTATTACAAAAAAATATTTCTTTTGCTGTTCACTGAATAATTTACTGAATGTTCTTCCTGGATATGCATTGTCATGTGGCAGGAGAAGAGCCAAGGCAACACAGGCTGACTAGAGGTTTGAACACAGGATTGCTTGTGAGGCCACATGTGAGAAATGTAAGTTACACTATGCTTTGCTTTTGTCATCTAACAAACTTGTCTGAGTGAACATACCTGCCAAAAATTACATTAGCAACAAGGTATCTTGTGTCTGCTCCAACACAGTTCCCTTCAAACACGAAAATCACTTACTCCACGTGTCTGGCCTTCAATGATGTCTTGAAAGCTGACACATAGCTGTTGCCAATTAGAGTTTTTGCTTTGGATGAAAGGACCAGTCTGCTGACTTGGTGGGATTTGGAGCACATAAGAGGAGAGGCTGAGAGAACTGGGTTTGTTCAGTCTCAAGAAGAGAAGGTGAAGTGAGATCTTACGGTTTTCTTCATCTTTAACAGGCACTTTTGAAGAAGACTGAGCCAAACTTCAGGAGGTCCAGAATGGAAGGAAAGAGGCAATAGACACAGGCTGCAGCCAAGGAAATTCCAGTTAGATGTTAGGAATTTTTTTTTCACCATGAGAGCGGCCACAGATTGGAACAGGCACCCAGGTGGGCCAAGGAATCTCCAGCCTTCAAGATGTCCAAAACACAACAGGATGCAGCTCTCAGCAACACATTATCTTTGAAGTTGGATCAAACTTCAAATTTGACCTGCTCTAAGCATGGCTGTTGAACCAGATAGTCTCCAGAGGACCCTTATAGGCTGAGTTATTCCCTGGCTCTTTTAGAAAAGTGCCTCACAAGAAACAGGGTCTGATCTTAAAAGCAGCAAATATACAGTCACCTTGTAGATGTTTCTCTCTGGGCTCCACGTGCCAGGGGAGTATTAAGAAGCAGTACTGGATTGAAGATTTGCCCCAGAATTTATTGTGTATGCTGTCAATGCACCAAAATAGTCTTTAGCTTTATACTGTCTCAAATGGGAGTTATTCTCCCAGGGGATGCTACTTCAGAGCAGGAAACACTACAAGAAATGGAACATGCAGGTCTTGTTTTTTTCCTTGTACTGATATAACCAAGACCCCCTCTTTTTGCTTGCAATGGAACAGAGTAACTCTGGGTTGGGTTTTTTTTTTGTTTGCTTTTGAGATCCCTAAAAGCTTCCTAGTATGTGCTAAAAACAAGCAAATAAACAGAAAACCCAAACAGGATCTGAGCTTCATGTTACATTTGCATCCAGCATCTGCAATCTGATCTCAACAAAACAGGGGTTTTGTCTGGAATTAGTTTGGATTCTAAACAAACAAGTGAAGAGTTGGAAGACACTTTCAAAACACATAGAAACAACACATTAAGTAAGCACTGCACTGGACTTGGAGGTCTTGCACTAATACCCAGTTCTGCATGAATACCCTAAAGGACCTTGGTCAAGACATTTTGTTTTTCTGTGCCTTGCTTCTCTCCCATTAAAAGGAAATTGATATCACCTTTTTGCCACTCTGCCTTCCTAAGCACACGGGACTAAAACTCATATAGGAAAGGAGCTCTGTCCTACTACAGCATAAACCAAAATGCAGTCAAGTTATAGAAAACCTGAAAATATCATTAATACACAATGACAGAAAACAAAAGAAGAAAAAGAGTAAGTACTCCCCTGCAAATACATTCTTGATTTTGCTTAATTGAAAAGCTAATGACTCTTGGATGGCCAAGGCTTTTTTTCACACCCTTATGCAGCATTGTTTGCCAGTTGATCCATCCAGATTGTGTCCCTGAGCACACAGTAAAGGTCTGCTTTCTCTGAGCTTTTGTAAGAAACAATTCCCACTTCTCACTAAGACCCAGATTTCAAAACACAATTTCATAAGATCTGTGTAAGGAACCTGATGGAGTCTAAGCTGGTGGCACCGAGAGCAGAAACCAGAATTATGAGGACAGGGCACCACTTTGTGTGGAGTCACATTGTCAGCTTATCTCATCACAGTTTCCACAGAACTGCAGAGCTGGCTTTGGATTAGTATGCCTCAAAATACCAGATGCACGTAACACTCTGCAGAGTGAAAATCTAAGCATTTAAACAAATGTGAAAGGCAGAGCTGGCACATTAAGGATGGTAAGTTTTCTCAGTGCTGGTTTGGTTTCCAGTGTTCTTAATAACACTCACACTCAGCCCTTCAGGTGAAGAGGTTTCCCCACCTCCCCAAAAAGCAAGCCTTCTCTTTGCCTTTGTTTGTACATTCCTAGGCATTTTATAATACAAGCTCTGACACATGCTATCTGGAAGCAACGGCCACAGAAAGAGCCTGCCTGCCAATGTATCCCGACTAATGTAGGAGAACAAATCCTCCATTGTTGCCCAAGCGCCATATGTCAATACAATAAAATCACTGTCTTCTGTACTCAAGGTTACATTTGTTTATGATTACAATGTTTATTTCTTGCTGTGAGACTATAACTAGCATGCTTTTTCTTCTGTTAAAATACATTTTTCCACCCCCACCCTGTAATCCTTTTCCCACCTCCCACCCACTTCTCAGCACGTAGCCAGCAGAGGAATTCTCTTGCACATAAGTAAAATAATATCATGTTTCTTTTTCAGAAGTATTAATAATTGGGTTGTAATGGCATGCCTGTGATGACAACATCTACATGCAAATGTATATTTTAGTACTTGCTTCACTTAGCTTTAAGCAAGTTAAGCAAAGCCAATGTGAGCAGCTGTATACTTTTTGTTGGGCCAAGGATGGTATTGAAAGCACCACGAAGATCAGGAGACTTTGGTTTTAATCTAGTTTCTCCCACTTGCACTATAATTCCACAGAAAGTCACTTTTCCTGCTTGTGACTTCCAACTCAAGGTAAAAAATACCATGTGATATTTTTTCCAAAGTGCTCTGAAACACAATAATATATAAATTAAAATACATTATCAGCATCAATTAAAGTATCCATGGTGCTCCAAAGTTTGCAGTATGCTGACTTTTCCAGTTAAAGGACAGAGTCCTGTGTGGGAGAACACCACTGCTTTCAAGTTTCCATCATGGGAGAGTCCACCAGAGTCCTGCAGACAAGCACAGCATAGGAAGCTGCAGAAGCCTTCCTCCATGGGCTGCTCTGCCCACTGCTCAGACCTGCTGCTGTCCCTTGGGATCGTTCTTCAGCAAGAATGAGGACACAGTTGCAACCTCACTGCTTACTAAGCATTGTTTTCCTTTAAATAACATAATGCTGTAACACAAACCTGGGGAAAATCAGCCCCCACCATGCATACAACTGACTTAGTCCTGCAAGCAGTGTTCTCCAGTGCAATCAGCCAGTCCAGAAAGGATGCAGGATGCGGTACTGTCAACAGCTGTCTCGCCGAAAATCTGCCCTCCATTATAGCCCTGTCAGAGCAATAATAAAAAGTTTTCTGCAGTTTCCCATGGGACTTGATAAGTCTTGCCTCCTTGGAGTGGTTTTTGATAAAAGCTTGACTGAGGTCAGGATGAATGGAGGTAGCCGCCAGGTTCCACCCACTCTCACAATATATACTTTGTCTAATGTTCTGTAGAGCAAAGCAACCTACAACATATCTAAAGTAAATATTTGGCTAGTTAAGTAATGATGCTGAAAGGTTCCCCTATCTTTATTATACCAGAAAGCAATGCATAAATCACCTGATGTTATATCTCTGAAGAAATTTTGTTGAACTGGGGCACCAGGAAGTGATTTTCAGTTTGCAAGTCAGTGTAGAGGGAAAGAGGGAAAGGTGGTAAAGTATAGTTTGCTGTTTGGGAATTTTTGTTGCTGTTTTAAAAATACAAACAAACAAAACAACAAACAACACAATAATTTGCTGATATTACTGAGATTTTTAACAGGTCAAATGCAGCTGCATATAAAAGGAGAGGTGCACGGCAGCTCTGAGAGATCTTTCAATAAAGATAACATCTTTACAAGAAGGGAACAAAGTTCATAATTTCCTCTTAAAGATGCCCATGTAGTACCAGTGCAACTTCAATAATCATAGCTAAATATTGACTGTTTGTGGAAGAGCTTTCATTCTTGAACTCTGCACATGATGTAATCATGCAACATAAGACTGCACAGCACCAACTCTCAGACATGAGTCTTCATATGGAAGACTCATATGGACAGAATAAAATTAGGAGTCCTTGTTTACCTTGGCTTTTTCTGCCTTCGTTTACAAGGAAAAGTTGAATTGCAGTTTAAAAGAAAGACACTACCCTGTAGATTATTTGCTTGGATATGGGTAAGCAATTACTCAGCAGTTACTTTTCTATTTTTCCTGCCTAGGTCTCGACATAAGTTAACTTATTAACTATTGAGGTAAGGCAGGTAGAAACAAAAGAAAAAAAACAAAACATGAAAGACTGACCCAAACAACTTAAAGGCTTCGGGAGTAACAAAACATCCAATATTTGCTTTTAGAAATGTTAAATTCCTCAGTGGCTGGAGAACTGCCATTTTCTGCAGACATCTTAATCACTCTACAGTACTTTGCCTGACAGCCTTGTATTGATCATGAAGTTAAATTCCCATCTAGAAAGACATGAGCCTAGAGAGATGAGAAGGGATATGAATCTAGACTAGTAATAGGTTGGAATACATAACCTCTTTACACTAGGGAACAAAACAAGAAGCATGGCACACTAAGCATAGCTCTTTCAGTTCCTAGTCACAAACAGCAAGATCTATACTTGGTGTTATCTCATTCCTGTATCTTCATTCAGGAACCCGACTTTCTCATTTTGAGGTGTCACTGCCTTTCCTGTTGTCTGCTGTTCTGATTTGCAAAGCTATCTTCGAAATCAGTGCTTCTCTAACATTGATTTTCATTCTTCTTATTATTTTAAGACAGGCTATTTAGGTTGATTTTTCTTCTATGCTGTCATTTGTTTATCACCTTATTATCAGTCTTGAGCCATCCTATCCCTCATGTCCTTTTTTTTTGGCTTCTGCAGGATCACAGTTTCTGTATTGGATCATTATGTCTCATGCATTTATTTTTCATGACAAGGTGAACTGAGAGTCAAAAACTTAGCTAGATTTGAGTTGCAAATTTCATCATTTATTTGAATTTCTAGGTTTGGGGTTTTTTTTAATCCAATATACGTTTTGACTCTGATGTCATACAAGTCATTTAAATAACTGTACAATGCACATTAATAACTGAATAAACCCTGCTCTAAAGGAAACCCTGTCAGAGCTACACACCTAATTACAGTCAGAATTTATTCTCTTGCAGGGATTTGGAGACTACATGACTTAGTCAAAGACCATGAGTGCTAGTTTCTGTAGTTTTCCAGCTCAATGCTGGGCAAAGTTACTGTAAAGTAGTAGTATTCTAACACACATTCTAACTATCAGATATTTGGGCGATAGTTCCTTTTGTTAGTATTGTGCCTGGTCAGAAGTGTTAAAAGAACATGATTTCATAGCTGTTATTGAGAGGCAGTGAAAAGAGCAAACTATGCAATCTTACAACATCTTTTATAGTGCTTTAATGGAATTAGCCAGTGTGACAGAAAGGTAAACAATGTCACCAAATACACAAAAATTAAGACTAGAGATGTGGGTAACAAGCAACATCAATTCAAGCATCAAGTAACAGCACATAAGCAGAGAAGTGGGTCAGAGGTATTTGTGGTCCATTTATTCGTTAACTGTGCTATCCTTAAATTATGGAAATACGGATAAAAGATGGGTACAAATAACTGGAGAGGAAAAGTATGGCTTTGTTTTGAACAAAACAGATATTCTCTTCCTCTGTTGAATTTCAGTTCATTCATACAACTGTATTTGAATTCACTGTTAAACAGCTAGGACCATGATGGGATCTATTGACCACTGTTCCCAAAACATAGCCTTTTTGTAAGTATGTGCAGTATATCAAAGCTGTGAACAGCAAAATGGTGCCATTGAAGAGGATTGCAACATATATATAAGGATTGCTCTTGTGTAAAAAAGGAGAATAATTAGTTTGAAAAGCTACAGGGGAAAAAGAGTTCCTTTAATTTCCCAGCATGATCTAAGAGGCACCCTCCAATCCTCATTAGACTACACTCAGGGGCATGTAACTGCAGGCCATTTACAAAATCACCGAGTCAGGAGTTTTGTTAGAAAACAAACAATATTGGAATGGAAAATAATTAGTTTACGGACTTTATACAAAATTTTCCAGCCCTCTTTACTGTGGAAAAAAATGGAATGGAAATGCGTTAGCGATAAATATGAGATTCGTCACCTTGCCTTTTCTGTGCAGGTAATATACGATCTTTGGTTCATAGTTTGGGAAGACTCTTAGTCATTTACACATAGTATATTGTCAGGAGGAGCTGAGGATGCTCTTAAGATGGAATTTTCTTGGCCAAGAACTGAGGTCAACATCTCACGATACAGAACATCTAATGTTCCTAATACACAAGCATATAGGATCCTGAAACATAAGGGAAGACTCTGCATGCTGGTGACTTAGCCTAGCAGAAAAAAAATACATGTGAAGCTTGATATTAAAATATCTCACATTGCACAGTAGTCACTTGCTCTGCTTATCTTCCTGTTGTAATTAATAAATGTTGGACTATTTGAGGTTTCAGAATGTTTAACAATTTTTGTTACTAACACAGCAAGCAATTAAGAAACAATTACAAAGGCAAAAAACAGCATAAAAAAAAAAGCAAGAGTCACTCTATTTCTGGCAGTTCCAGAGCCATGATTTTGATGTTTACACTCAGTCTGTTCCCCAGACACACACATATTTTACATTTCTTTTGGGAATTTATTGAGCTGATGGATTATTTCTTTCTGATGTTGAACCAATTGATTATTTTCTATATATTAACGTACTGTTGCTACACAGTTCTTGCCAACATCTTACAAGACATATTACATAATAAAACAAATTGCCATTTGTTGTTGATTCATTAAGAATGACTTCTTGAAGCTTAGAGAACTGCAAAGAGGCTGATCTATAGTAATGATTTCCATAAAGTTGTCCTCCACATAATAGAAAGGAGGAATCAGTGGAGACTAAACAAAAGGGCCTATCAATGACCTCACTGTACATCAATCCTCAGACTTAAGGGCAACTATTTCAGATTTGTATTCCATGCAGTCAACTAAGTGGGGATGATAAAAATACAGAAACTAAACAAATCTTGCCTAAAATATTTGCTCACAATTTGAAAACACATGAAGTTAAGGAAATACAGCTCAGATGACTTCCCTTTGTAGAATAAAATACATCTTTCGCTAATGTGTCCATCATATTTTTTCAGGTAGAAAAAAAAGAAGTGTTGAGAGGGAACCAGTCCAGCTGTTATGATACACTCCCAAAGTTCAAGAGTCTTGGATTAAATTTCAGAGGAAGATACTGAAACTATTCTCAAAATATATTAATGACTAGGATGGAAAAGTGAAAGCTTTGTTTCTCTTGTCAACATCTTTGTGTTTCACTGCTGCAACTTCAGTCTACACATGAGACAATGTAGGATATTAACTTCAATTTGCAAATGATAAACTGAGCCTCCATTTCCACTATCTTCCATCCAGTTGGGAAACAAACCCAACTCTTGCTATCATCTAAATGGCCTTTTATACAGAGTATGTTACATCCAACTTCTGAGACTGTGGGAGCCAAAACAGGCGTTTCTGGTAGAACATTAGAGAACTCCTACCACCAGCAATTCAAGAGCAGATGTAAACAATCAAATAAAAAGTTGAACAGACTATTCAAGGCCTTAATACTTTTCTCAACTATGACTTTGTTTCTTGCATAATTGACGAGCATGCTTCAGCATAAGCAGGTCTAATACCACCTTTCACTTCTTAGTAGAAATTCTAACTCTGCTTCATCCAGCCTCCTAAAATACATACCCTATCTTATGTATCAGGCCTGTTTCAGTTGAATACTCACCCAGTAATTTTCTTTCCCCATATTATAAAAACAGGTTTGTTTTGCAGCAGATTTACCCACAAAACTACACCCACCATGCTCTACTCCATATTCCCACGCTTTTTAATATCTGTCGTATTTCATCTTTTAATGCAGTCCTAATGAGAGCATATTGGAACACCACAGAACCAGGCTCGTAAGAACGTGGAACAGAAGCAGCATTGTATCACAGCCTCTGTTAATGTTTTAATGGTTGAGAGATTTCCAACATGCTGGCAGTGTCAGGACAAACCAATTTAATAAATTATTAACACTAATCAAACATTTTTATGATGGCAGTCAAAACTTCCTTAGCAGTTAAGGTTAATTCTGTTGAAGTTTGACAAAGATGTTACTGTTTGATAGAAACCAGGCTTAAAACTGAAGCCTCCTTCAAATCACAACCTTGCACTGCCCTGAGAAGAAATAGTTAAGCAACACGTCTCAAAGTACATAAAGAAGCAGTGAGGGCAGGGCTACAGTCTGCATCAGCAGTGCAAGAGCTGAGGAATGGTAGTGAAATGTAAATTGATTACAGCGTCTATAATACGTCTGCCACTACTTGGGGAAGGACAGAGAGAGGCTGTTACCGGAAAAAGATAAAGCTCGTGCTGTCAAGGGGAGAGTGCTAAATCAATATACAAATAAAATCTAGGAATTCCAGGCACTTGACAAGAGAGGAAGAGGGGGAAATAAAAAAACCTGCCAGTTTTGATGTATTAAACTTTGGAGAAAAGGTATTTTAAAACATCCTTTCATTCAAAAGGCAACTAACAATAATAAAGCCAGACAACGCCACATTCTCCCTCCCTCCAACTCCTCTAGCCTGGCCAGCTACATGAAATCCAGCACAGCAGAAGCTAATGAGGGGTATGGATTAACAATACAATGTTTCTCAGGCCTTTCTTTGGCCTCTCCTGGGGCACCCACAGTCTATACATCATCAATCTACTGCAAATTGTTGTAGTCAGCCTGTAACAAGGGTCAGGTTTCCAGGACCAGCTACGAGGCATGATCTAGTCATTTTGAGTTATCAAGACAAAGCTCTGTTCTGATGAGCTCTGGCCATATAAAATCCACAGTACCCCAGGCTCTCAGTGAGCAGAAATCAAACCATAGAGCTTCCTCTGTTCTCCTCGGTGCCCACTGGGAAGCCAGCTCACCTTTCTGAAGTGACTCTGTTGTTATGCCTCTCCCTCTTACAGATTATGCCATCTTGGAAACTTCAAGCCCACAAACAAGAAAAACATACTAACCCATCACTTTATTAATATTAGTATTATTATTTATTGCATGCTAATTGTTTCAGTCACATCAGAATAATAACAAGAAAAACCAAATCTTTATTTTCAATATATGAGAGGAATGAAGACAAGAAAAAGGTACTCTGATGGAGGTTTCTAAACAAGAAAGAAGTTTTATTGGAGTACCAAACCTTTTGTTTGCCCACAATGCTTTTTCTGAGTAATCACACATGGGATCTTGCTTTTATCCATCAACTTACGTGCCACAGCTTTTCCAAATAGTCAGTGGATTAGTTCACTACCTGCATATTTGTGCTGACATCCCCTTAGCTTAGTTGAAGTCAGTGGGTTTCCATGCAAGCTTGGTGGCAAGAGAGCCTGGGCTCATAGCCTGCAGCCTGGTCAGCTGCACCAAAATGCATTCCTTCAGATAGGAAGAGACACAAGAAACCAAGTATATGACACACTGTAAGGGTGAGATGTTCTGTCAATAACATGTGCAGCCCAAACTAAAGTAGATTCAAAACACTAGCAAGATCCCTGTTAACTTCAGTGTGTTTGACTGCATCCACACTTCTACAGAAACTGCAGCAGGTAAGATTTACATAATACCTATAGGTTTAGCACCACTTACTGGTTCTTTCTGAAGGCAACTTCCACAGCTGTTGAACTGCCTCAGAAGAATTAAAAAAAATAAGCTACCATATAGAAATAAAAGGATAATTGTATTCCAGCTACCTAAAACATGGCAGATTTCTGAGGTCTCCAATATACTCAGATTAATTTTAAATATTCACAGCTATTTGTAGTCCAACACAGGTGTGAACTACCAGTAGCAAATAGGTTTTTCTGTTAATGAAGGAATTGAATTAAATTCAAAGTATTTGCTACTTATTTCTGTGACCATATCCTACTAATATATTTTAGAATATGAAAAAAAAAGTAACCCTATAAACATTATTTAGGCATTTATTAACAAAAGAAATTCCTCAAATTAATTTTGTGCTTTGTCTGCTCCAAATGGACAGCAAGCTTTGAAAAGCAGGCAAGATAAGAGAGTAAGCCACTTGTGGTATGAACATCCGATGAACATTTGCTCATAATTATTCATGCACAGATTCTGGAATTTCTGTCATGGACAGTCTTCCAAACAAAATGTCATGCATATGAATGTGCACGAAAAGCAAATAAAAAGATGCACTAATACCTTTGAAGTAACTTTGTGGCTTTTATCTGATGGATGCTTGCACATACTTTCTTTCATTATTCACTCAGATTTTTCACACTGCTAGCAAGCTCTGACAGCGGAGGAAAAACCCCTCTAAATTGCCAGGCAACCTCAGTTCTTATTTTCCACTAGCCCCTTGGAGCAATGATGTGGCTTGGGTAAGTTTCTAAGTGTTAAAAAATTAGGCTGGTACTCAAGAAGTTTCCATGATCTCTCACTATGAGAGCCTGCCACTGGACTAGCCAGTGACAACAAGTTTTTCCCTTTATACTGTACTTCTGCATTGACTGGTATGTAACCAAGACTGTGATATTTTTGCAAAAGGCTGCAAAGGGACTCTAAGTGAATTATTTAGGACATGTATCCAAGCTATGGCCTGTAGCAGGTAGCCATTATGTACACTTTTTTGAAGAACCAATACTTAAGCCTTTTGAGGTTTGCAAAAATGCATGCTCTTTAACCTAATGCTTGTGTAGCACTTTAGGCACATATCCCATCAGTTAAACACAAAGTCAATTTAAGCTGTTATCAATGGAAGTTTGGACAGAGAATGATTGTAGCTTTTAGTCTACAACTACTCATTAGTGATTTTACCTAATAATTTTGCAGGTATTTGTATTTATTCTGGGCCAAAGAAAAAACATGCATTCACATTATTATAGCTGATTACTATTAGTCATGTCACATGGAGCAGACGTTTTTAGAACAGCTGAGAATATATGAAGAGCTGATAACAAAAATTAATATACATTTTGGAAGCAAGCATCAGCACTTTACAGAAGTACAGGTTCACCTGAAGCAACCTGTGAGTTTAAGTTGCCTTCTATTTATTTTTCCAGTTGTTAAAAGCTACAAGGAGGACATATTTTCCTGTCAGTGGAAGTATATGCAAAGACGTGCTCATAATTTAAAAAAAGACACCTTTCATAAATGGCTTCCCAAAATCACCTACCTATCCATCTCAGTTCTTGACTATGCATATCATTAAGATACACCCGAGGAAGGAAGCATGCAGATGTGTTTCAATTCGTGGATGCAACTTGTGACCTGTTTAAATTGTGCCTGTATATGGAAGCCCATGGAAAACGCCTCCCCTGAATGAGCTCTGCACCACTGACCTCTGCTTAATATCTCTGCAGCAGCTTCACCACTGTCGAGAGTGCTTTTTAGCTTTGATCATTAGGGAAAGATCAAGGCTAAAATCCTCATTCATAGCTGGAGGAAATTTAAATCATCTTCCAGACATGAAATCTTACCTATCGTATCTGGTAATGGAGCACATCAGCACCATCTCCCTCACCTAAGAGCATTTGCCTCCACTCCTCCCAACTGCAGCAACCCCTCCTACACAGCTTGTCCCTGCAGGAATGGGAAATCTTACAGTGGCTACTCCTTTGCAGAAAAACTGCCAAAACCCTAGCCTCCAACCCCAAACCAGGTTGCTCTAGTACCGGCCAAAGGCTGGCTCTGGTCTGACTGCTCTCTTCATCTACAGAATTGTTACCACTCTCTTCTGCCTACATTAAAGTTAAAACCAAATGGTGCTCAGTGTAAGTCACCTTTTTGAGCAATAATAAATCAGAGTGGCTTGTCTGGGCAGCACATTGGAGGGAAGCTTCAAACATTGTTTACATTAAAGTTCACTGCTCCCCTCCAAGACAATACTACTCCTCTTCCGAGTTTAAAGGCTCCCACTCATCTTTGCTACTCTTCCCACCTATCTTTATTTGGCTACTTTTCCAAGGGCAGACAAGAGCTCCATGCAATTCTCTGAATCTCTTCTTTTCAGAGAACAAAATACCTTCCCCCATCTAAGAGAACTGATGCACTCTGCTGGCTTCAAACTTTAAAAATATCTCTGCTGAAGCAGCTGTTGAATAATTTATATTTCTTAGAACTGAGCTGAATATATGTACATTTTTGCTTTGATATATACGGTATAGTTGTTTTTTATTCTTTTCCATTGCCATCTTGTTTTTCACTTAAAATTCCAACGTAGGAAGTTCTGAAGACTTCATATTCTGGGAAAATTATTTGGGTTTTGGAAGCAAGAAAGAAGGGGAATGCAATTTGTTTGTGAGCTTTTTTTTTTTTTTAATGAAAGGAAAAAATCCTGAACAGCTTGCAATTAGCAGCTCTGAAAAGTTATAGCTTCTTCAATGGCACACAGCATGCCAAGTAAACCTATAAGAGATTCCTTAGCTTAACATGCCTGGAGCTGGATACAGTTCCTTTAAATCAAAGCCCAGCTCAGAGTAACAGTTGCAGTATGTTAGTGGCTTTATGAAGAATTATAAAGTGACACAGCAGTCTGGTTGAAAAAAACACACACTACGCTTTGATGTTTTTAACCACTAACTTCAAGAGGACCAACAGAGACCTTCCTGTTTTTATTGCAGCCTCTCTATCATCCCTCCCCCTGCTCCCTCCCTCCTCTCCCACTGTTAGATGGGGGACTGTTATCTTTCAGTCACTTTGTAAGCTTGACTTGTTTACAGACTGAATGTCTCTGTTTATAGGCCTATATCAGAGAACAAACAGGGCAAGTGTGACTTCCTAGGACCTGAAATGCAATGCTTTTTTCACTTGGGGAAGCAGGATTGGCAAGGGAGGTGGAAGACAGAAATTCTGTAATTGTCCTTTTCTTGTCTCTCTTCACTCCAGGTTAAGCGTACACACCTGTATGGGACCAAGGTATTTTAAATGAACTAGTTGCTTAAATGCTAGCTTACCAAAACTCCATGGAAACATACACCAATTATCTCAGTAAAAAACTAAGTCCACTGCAGAATCTTGTCCACTAACAGTAAAGTCAAGGCTTCTCTTAAACTGCCTATTTTAAAAGTTTCCTAATTTGGAGAATCTTAGAAGCTTACATCACATTTTACTGGGGACATTTAGAGGGTGTCAACACATACACACTGTAAGGATGAAATTTTAGAAACCATTAATGACATGAGTTTAATGACATTTTTCTTATCTTGAATAATAGTTTACCTCAGACATAAGGCCAGTCCAGTCAATAAGAATAGTCCTTTATAAGGTACTCAAATGACATGAGAGGCAGTTTGCTTGTATTACTACTGGCAGATTTCTTTCCGTTTTCCATAACATTCAGGTTATAAACACCCCAGAGGAGGAATGGTTTCGTCCTTACTAAGGATGTCTTACTTTTACACCGGAAACTTTTATTTTAATTGTAGGATTAATTTGTATAGGTTCTGGTTTCAAAAGGCTTCCTTTTGTCAGTGTACACTTGGGAGCATGAGGAGGTTTTAAGGAGGTTACAAAGAGGTACATCACATTTATTCTTATGGTGAAACACTGGGCTAGCCAGTTTTGAACTAGCTCTGTCTAGGCTCCCTCTTGTAGGTTGCTCTCCGAAAGAGACTGAAGAGCTTTTGCACTAAAAAAAATAAATAATTGAATAAAATCTAGGAAGATAATGCTTTAGGCACAACTCCTTGCAAATAAATACCTCGGACAGGACAGAAAAGGAGATATTTTACACATACATCTTCCTTTGACAGCTGTGTCCATGCAGGACATTTGGCCCATAGTTAGACATACTCCAATTGCTCTGTGAGCAGCAGCAGTGTCCAGTCTTCGTTAAGTCCTCCCATCTACTCTGAGACCTGTCTGCTTCTTGTTCCTCACTGCTGTCTACAAGTCAGAGCCGGCCAGGTCTGCACTGTGGCTCACTGGCCCCTATTATCATCCCCTCCAATGTGCTGAGTAGCACACCAGTAAAAGAACAAGCTCCTCTCCCTCCAGAGGTCCCATTGTACCTCCCCACTTCTAACTGATGGGCCACATGCCTATGCAGACCCCAGACAGGAACAAATGCTGCCAGCACACACCTCTACTGTGCAGAGACACAGACAGCCCAGCACAAGCTGCGTCAGCCCAAATGGCTGAACTTTTGGAACAAAAGTGAGAATTTAGTCTGTTAGAGCTCAAGTACAACTTAATCAGTTTAAACACAGCACCCAAGTAAACAGTACCTATACATTTGTGTCATGGTGCCGTTCTACCTGCTGGTAACAACAGAGTTGCTCCTCCTTAGCTGTCCTGGCACAAACATATTCAAGGGTATTGGCCTCTTAGCTTTCTCCCGCAGCACCAGATTTCTCCTGCAGAGACCCCCAGCATCCTCCCACAGGCAGCCAGCCTCATCAATGTCCTCCACTTTCAAGTCCTGCCTTGCAGGATATACAGCCTTGTGTTCTAGTCTGGCATTCCATAACTAAGTGGCTTCCTCAGCTCAGACTGCAGAGCATACTATGTGAGATGTGGGCTTCTCCCTCTGTGGTCTCATTACCCTGGAAGCTGTGGATAACAGCAAGCTCAGTACACACCACTCCTGCCAAAAAGCAAGCAGTGAGCGAGGAGACAAACCAACCTTTCAAGCAGCGCCAAAGCCTCCCAGCATAGCTCAACGTAAAGGGAAGGCAGAGATTTGTGGCCATTGTGTTTTGTTTTTTTGGGTTTTTTTCCAAACTAAACTGCTTGGGCCATCCATACCCTTCCCAATTTTTGGTCTCATATTAGGAAAACAGAGGAAATTAAGCTATGAGTAGAAGGTGGGTTTTAATCACAACCACTTTTTCCCCATGAGACTAAAAGCATATGCTTGAATTAGTGGATGCTTTCCATTAATCACAAAGCACCCAGGATAGATGCAAGAGAAGTCAGGCCTGCCCTCAAATTTCCTTTTTCCTTCAGCTCTCTCCAGCAGTTTCACATGAGGATGATGAACCCATTTAGCCTAACAAAAGACCTGGCTTGGATCCTGGGCTAGAATTCACATACACATTAATTTCTGGTTTTGGCATTCAGATATGATTAACTCTTCTTCTGTCCCTTTTGACATACACGTCCTTTAAGAAGGCTGAGAAAACACTTTAATGCTCAGTTCTAAGTACAGAAGTGGGGCTAAATTTGAAACACATGCCTCTCTTCAGCATGGCCTGCCAGGAACTGTAGATAACATTTCCCCCATAACTCAACATTGTCAGTTCCCATTCTGACATATATAATTCTATCTGTGCTAAAGGCACTGATTTTTTTGTTAGGATTCTACTATGTAGAAAAGACCTAGACACTGCGACAGGATGCTTAGCCCTTTCTGCAGCTCTACTCTTTACCATAGAAGTCTATGGCAAATCAGATGCTTAAACTTTTCCTGTCGTGTCTGAAAGTAAAGCCTTTAAAACCCTGTACAGGTGAAGAGCTGATGACCACATGGTATTCCTCATGAGTCTAAGGATAATCAATGCTGAACTTGAAGGTATGAAATGGTGAGATTTAGATACATTCACAAAGTACATGTAAATGAATGAATAAAACTGTTGAATTTTTTGAATAAAGCGAATGAGCATTTCATGTCCCCAGCCTCTAAACAGGTAGTATTCAATCAGCATCATTCCTGTAGCTAATAGGAGCTCAAGGTATTTCACAGATGCACACAGGCATTCACATGCAAGCTGCATTGCCTTTCCACATGAATCACCACACTCTAGCCCCTGTGGGAATTATTGCTTCTCTGAAAGTACTAAGATGCAGGTGCAAATAGCATCCACTGAAGAACTAGAAGAGTCCCAGAGCTGATACCTGTCACATAGGGTACAGGTATGTTACTTTAGGATTGTGCTCAAGCTGGGCAGGCAGGCTGACTGAACATGGGCTTCCTGAACTCTGCTTCTGTTCCCCCCACGTTCCCCAAAGCTACTTCTGTATGCCTGAGCTGTATGTGCCACAAAGTAGCACTTGAGGGCAATTACATTCCTAGAGCACATTAATGTGTAAAAAAAAAAAAAAAAAGAAAAAAAAAAGAAAAAAGAAAAAAAAAGTATGGTTTTGTTTATTGTATGATTTCCTGAGCTACTTTGCCCTGTGAAATCCAGCACAGAGACCATAGGACCTGGGAGCTTTTCCTGAGAGCTCAGGTGGCAGCTATTATTTGTGTTCCTGTATATCTGTGGTGATATTCAAGACTCAGAGAGGATCAAAGCTTTAACTCCACTGCTGGGAAATAGCTGACAGGGCACCAGGCGTCAGGGCTGCAGTTTCCTTTCCAAATAATGTTCCTCATCTGTCCTAAGCCCTTTATGGATATACTGTGCCACGCAAGACTGATTCATTCCCACAACTTGTGCACCGAGGCCATACAAACTCTAGACCAGGGACGCCCCCATCCTCCAGCCCCTTCATCCCCTCCATCACCCCCCTACAGCTCTTTACAGTGCTGGGGACTCCACGGCTCTATTACAATGCAAGCACTAATTAACAGCCTAAGCAGGCTTTGTGCAACGGTTGCCAAGCAAAGTTATTTGCCTTGGGCTGAACTGTTTGCCCTGCTTGGCTTTAAAGTCTTTAAGTTCATAATTTACTGCAATGTACTAAGTTATATCACAGAAGGTTTAGAGGCATGACTTCCCTCCACAAGTTACTTTTAAACAATAACAAGTCATCATATGCTTGTTTCTATACTCTGATGAGCTTTGAAGTTTAATAAATGATTAATCCTATTTAGAAGTAACTTAACACTGCCTTAACTGCATCTTTCCATGGAGTGTCGCTTTGACATCCTCTGTTGTATGCATTCATTGCAACTTTCACACGCTGTAAATTAAGAACGTTTACACATGCAATTAGTGTTAAATAAATGCCTGAAGAACTCCTTGGGGATTAAGCAATTAGATGGCATCATGGAGTAGTACCCTTTGTACTTATGAAGAAAATCATCTAACCGTTTTGCACAAATTGCATGCTGGGGTAACCATTGTGCTGGCAGGAAGTGCTCGGCAGAACTGCCAAACGCAGCCTTGAGTTCGGACGTGCTATCTTCTCCCCAGCCCTCCCATCCATCTCTCACTGACTTAAAATAGAAACGAGTATAGATAAATTTGTGATTAATTTAATAATGAAGTACTATATTTCTCACTCCATAAAAAACAAACAACGAAAACAAACCAAAATGTACAACATGAACAACTTGAATTTTTAATCCCATAGTTGAATTACAAAAAAATAATCTGTCTAGAAGAAAATGCAGCTATGTACATACAGGCCATTTGCATAGCCACCGAGAAAAGAGGCTTAACCCTTTCATGTCACAGACTTATTTTATGGTGCATGAAAACTGTAGTCAGTATATGTGGCAAAGTATGCAGGCAGTCTTAAAAGGAGAAATACTTGGTGCGCTAGAGTGCCTTGCTAGTGCGAGTAAGTATTTTATATATACACCATACACACACCTAATGCATACTCTGAAAATCACAGCAATCATTTGCCCTGCAATGTATATGGCTGGTACTCACCAAAATGATCAGTAAAAAACCCAAAATCAAGGTGATGGGAGAGAAAAGAACAATGACTTTTTAACTTTGAACTTCAAGACAAAGTGAACCCAATTAATTCTAACACTTGTCATTCACAGGCAGCCTGGAGAATAGAGGACATCTCACCTTGATAACGTTGTAACCAAGACATGGACTTGCACACAAACAAGAGGTGAGCACAAAAAAAAAAAAAAAAAGTTTTGTGAACAGAGTGAAGTTTGAAGTTATACCCTGAGTGCTTAAGTCAGCAAAACTATGAAAATGCTGTGCTGACACCCCGACGGGGTTCCCTGCCTCACAGCACCGTGCCCTCCACCCTCCCAAAAGGAACTACTGCTCACAGGGGTCACCCCCAAAGCTACACAGCATCCGTACAAAGAAACTCGTTGTAACCAAAAGCTTCCCGAAGCCGGTTCGTGCTGGGATACAATGAAGGTGGTGCAAAATACAAACTAGTTGAGGCCGCATTTCACAGGAGAAGAGGGAAACCCTGTTTGCATCCAGGAAGATTTCTGTGCGCCAAGCATTAAAAAAAAAAAATAAATCGGAAAAAGCCCAACACAACCATATCAACCACCAAACCCCAAACAACAGAAAACAGCTGCAGGGAAGTTGTTTTTTCCACTCGATGCAGACTACAGAAATTGTTTAAAAGGTACCTCTGTGGATGCGAAGTCACCCACGGCAAGAACTCCCAACCTCAGGGTGCCAGCGCCACCTTCTTGTAAAAAAATTTAGTGGCAGGCTCTAAAAAACGGCGACTCGCGACTGCTAGTGTGAAAACCCACGTAGGATTTCGGATGGCACCGCAGGAGAGGCCGAGTTTGCGGAGCGGACGGGTCCCGCATCCCGGCCAAGCCCCGCGACCCCCAGCCCGGCCGCTCCCACCCGCAGCGCCCCGGGTCCCCTCCCGCTCCCCTCCACCGGGACAGCCAAAACACGTTTGTACAAAGAAGACAGCTTAAAACTCATGCGAAGCTGTTTAAAATAGGACTTAACCCAGACTCCTTCTAAAAGATGCATTACTTTTCTTCCAGTCTCTCCACTGGAAAAAGTAAAAAGAGTTTACAGCTGTTTTTTGTTTGGTTTTGTTTGTTGTTTTTTTGTGATTTTTTTTTAAACACCAAAGAAAGTATTTTCTCAGTAACTTTGTTCAATGTGAAACAAAATATTTCTCTCATACCAGTAATTTTTTCCACAGGTAAACATTCTTACAGCAACACTTTAAAAAACCAACAAAACAAACCACCCCACACAAAAACTCCAAACAAAAACAAACAAACAAAAAACCCCAAACACCACCCCAAGATGGTCATATTCAGGTCTGGTAGAATGTCATACTTGGGGGATATACTGTGTTACAGTCCTCACTACTCAGTATCAGCAACTCCATGCACTGTTAAATCAGTGAAGGGAAGACCAAACCAGCCATCAGCTCCTGGAAGAGGGGCTAAGATCCTCACTAATGAACCCTTCAAACCACCTTAAGTTGTGGGACCTCATTGGGATCTCAAAGAGTTTCAGAGTCACAAAGTGTGTCAAACGGATGTTCTCAGAGCTCAAACACTCTGGTGAGTTACAGGCACAGCACAGAGCTGGCGTCACCCTATAGAAAGATTCTGTTTTGTTGTCCCAAAGTACATAAAACATGACATGAAAAAGTCCTCAGATGTAACTTCTGAGCCTCTCCAGTTTACTTCTCTGAAGCAACTGTCACCAAGGGATCTTTCTGATGCCACCTACAATTTAAAAAAAAAACCCTATCAAACCTAATTCTCTGAATCATTTTGGGTGCTCTGATAATTTAGTCTGGATGCCATCAACATAATTTCACTCCAGTCACCAGACTGCAAATTAAGAGCCCACACATTTTCATACATCTTTTTTTTTTTTTTTTTTTTCTCCCCAGTTTCTACCTTGGATGGATGTGGAAACAAAGTCCCACAGCAAAACACTCAATATTTTGGTTCCGAGTATAACTGATGAGGAAACATACTCCAAAGATATTTTCTTTTCCAAAAGTTTTACATCTGCAGATTCAGACAAATATTGCTGGATACTCATCTGAAAAATAAGGCCCTGAACATCTTGAAGCTTGCTTTCCCCTGCAATCCTGAGGTTAGAAGTGGAATAGCAACAAATGCAAAGGGATGTGACCTTTTAATCATATCCAGAAATCTGGAGCTTGCCTGTCCTTACTGCTTGGATTGAAGACATTCAATAAGCAAGGAAGAAAAGAAGCAGAATCAAAAGGAAGCACATGGTGAGGTTACACATCCACATATATACAGGGGAAAATACATATTTCTCAGGGTAAATAAAAAAGTTTGCATTATACTTTGTAGCAGAATTGGCTGCATGCAGTGTTAAAATCTGTCTCTCACCTATATACTGAGCCCATCCCACAGCTTCCTATGAATTTAAGCAATTTCAGCAAAGTTGTTAGAATGAGCTACCTTCTGCTCTCAGAACCCACTGAGCTTCCAGCCAGATTGTAAATGTTAGATTTTTATAGACATAAAACTTTCACATACATACACACACCCCTGCAACTAGTTAATTACAGAGGGAGATAAAATGCAAATGTAAAAATAAAAAGGCAAAAAAAGGCACTTGAAGAAACAAAATCAACAGCCAAGAATTTGTAAAATAAAAAAAATAGTATTTTTGACTTCTGAAAACTCTTGAAAATGCTGATTATTGTTGTGAAATATGACTATATTTCACACCCCCCACCTTGTTTTTGGGAACATTCAGTCCTAATGCATTTAGCTGTTTAAGAAGAAATATCAGTTAAGCTCTCCAGTGAGTGTGTACACATGGCTTCCTCAGGACTTCTCAACAACCAGCTGCAACACATTTCCCTTGCATAACATGGGCTAGGAGATGTCACAATGTGGTGGCCAAGGTAAATTCATGCTGTACAACCCGGAACAGCACAGCTAGACTTGGTGTTGCTTCAAAATTGGAGCAGCACCGATGCTACTGCATGACTGGTAGGATGCTGAGGGAAAGCACTGACCTTCCTCTCTTCCAGTCCTGCTGTCACTCCCTGCTCCCCCCCAAATCATCCTTTCCACCTCTGAGATAGAGACAACCCTGGAGGCAATTGCACTCCTGGGGGGCTCTTTCTCCCTACCCAGAAGATTGCTCCCATGGCCAATGCTGAAGCCTGTCCTCTACCCTACCCATTTCCTGTTAAGAGCCTGTATATATACATATATATACATATATATAGTTAATATCAATTACAGGGAAGACAGGGCAGTCTTTCAAGCTTCCAATATGTCAACACACTGTACAAACAGGAAGCGGCACTGCAGCAACAGGTCATTAAAAAGACTGCAGACCAACCAAGAATGAGAGTCATCTGAAAAATGAGGGGGGGGAAGCAGGCCTTTTCACCACAGCTGGCATATCCTAAATCTAACACAGTTTCATGCTCTCATAGAAGATATGTGTGTGTTTCACGGAACTACTCGAGCAAAAAAATAAAGTATTTTCACTCTGCCTTTTCCCATAACACCCTCCCTATCACTTAATCACCTCTGTTCACACACAACACTCCTGCAGAGGGTGGGGACAGGACAGGGTCTGAATAGAGCCAGCTCAGAAAGAAGTTATCTCCTTTGATAGGAGCCTTTCCACCACAGAGGCTCCCCCGAAAGCAGCAATCTGCCTTTTCCTTCTTGCAGGCTTTAATCCTTCTCCTCTCCCTTCCTTCCACCTTGAAATGACATTATAAGCGAAGTCACGACCGATTCATTTCTGAAGAAGCTGATGTGGGATACCCAAGACAGGCTGCCAGCTAGAGGAATCCAAGGGAAGGAAAAAAAAAAAAGCAGCACCCTGATCTATCCAAGTTCTTGTTCATTACAAAAAATACCCTCTATAAGACAGAAAAGCCCAGCATTTGCAGGATTGCTGCAAGCACCTTCATCTAGAAAGGATCCTCATTAGTATTTACTATCCCATCCACCAGCTGAAGGTGACATATTCTACTTTACCAGTAACATCTGAATGGCAGCGCTTTTTTTTTTTTTTAAAAAAAGGAAAAGGTAAAATTAAAACCACCCTCCTTCCCCTGAGCATTCACCATTTTATATTTCAAGCCATCCCAATGCAGCATGAGTATGCACACAACCAGCTATGTTTTTTTAACATCTGCTTTTCATTTTCCTAACAGGAAACCAACACAATTTCCATGACAAAAGAGGATTCTGGTATTATACTCTCATTTATCTGTCATGTGTACACTTGGCAGCATTTGATCTTTATTCTCTAGACACTTAAGAAATAATCTAGGAATTACTGCTTCTTGACAATGCAAACAAATAAGGCTATCTATAAATAAACCACAGCAAGGACAGAGGGAGGATTGCTTCACACCCGCATAGGGACTGACTCTGGGCTAGTTCTTGTTTATTTTTTGGCCATCACTGGGGATCAGGAGGTCATCTGCCTTTCTGAGTCTGTCTGTGCAAGCCTGTGTGCAGGGAAGAGAGGCCCCTTACTAAGGGCACCCCTGAAGAAAGCATCTAATTTTCCACTCCCCCCCACCCTTGTGACAGAATCTTGCCTGATGCCCTAAGGAAGAACAACAGCAGCAGGGCCAGAGCTCCTGACCCTTGATCCTGCCAGTCTTCTTGACAGGAAGCAAGATTTAGGTGGCACCAGGGCAGGCAGGAGATGACACCCCAGCAGGCAGCATGGCCACAGCCACCCTCCTCCCCCATACTACAGGTACTGACAGCCAAGCTTCCCTTGCAAACCACTGCTCAGCAGAGGGAAGGAAAGGTCTTGTGTGAGCTATTTGAGCTTATCTTCACTCCACAAATTTCAGCTTGAAAACCCAGGAAGCATAATATTCTTTAAATAAACTGCAGGCACAAAGTCATTGTTTAGTTTACACCATTCTTATGTAGGGCATTCTTGCTAGTGCCCACCAGATGCTGCTCAACTTTTTTTTTTTCCCCTTCTTCTTTGAAATATTACTGTTTGCAGCATCTCCCCATGGCTATTCTTGTTTGCCTTGGGCCTGATCCAAGCAGCTAAGGGAGGAAACAGCCAGGACATCTATTCACTTCTACAGGAGTTGAATCAGGGCCACAGGCAGCAATGGATACAATCCATCTAGCCTTTTTTGAGGGCTCTGAAATTAATTACTATTAAAACAGGTACATTTTAAAAAGAATTTTTCATCTCACTTTTTATGTGAAAATGTTGCTCACTATAGAAAGAAACTTTTGTAAAGAAACCTAAAGATTCCAGTTTTATAAATAAATTGTTTTAAGAAAGTTAAGGACACTAGTTAAAATTGTTCCAGTTTAATATCTATATTGTCAAATTATGAGACTGACCCTGCAAACACTTCTTGGAAGTGAAGAGCACAAATCAGTTGAGTGCATGTTCCCAAGTAATTTATAGGCAGCTGCAATTAATATAAAATGGCATATTGCCTAGCTCCCTGTGGCATCCAGAGGCCAGAGGTATCTCAGATTTCTATACAGTTAATGAGAGTTAGGAGCCTCAGTATAGAAGCTAAAGTAGCCCAGCTTTTGAACAAGGAGACAGAACTGACCTCAGTGTGCTCAGCATGCAGCTACTTGAAACCACCCAAGAGAAAATGCTGAATGCAAGGCATTGCCCCAGATATTCACCCCTCCCAGGGTTTCTGCCCTTCATTCCTTGCTACAGTGAGGTTATCTTTCCCTCCTTGAGATCAGAAGCCTGAGACATGGCTTCACAAAAGACTTTGCCTTGTTTTTCAAAGACTCAAGCAGAAGTTACACTTTCAAATTGTGTTTAGTACCACAAACCATGTGTAATGTAATAACTTGGTGGCTGGAGCATTATCCTGGGAAGTGGGAACCTGAGATCTAGGTCTTCTTTTGCCGGGGTTGTCCAAATATGTGAGCCATCAAAAACTGGCCAGAGAGATTAAGTGCCCAAATGAGAGTACTGTCCAGACATAGACCAACAATAGCTCTATTTTTATATGCAAACTTACTTATATTCATCTTACTTCAGCTCATTTCCTTATTAGAAAAAGCTATTTTGGTCCAAACAGACCTGCCTGACATTTGCCAGCCCACAACAATTGAACCTTTTAGAAGCAGAGATTTGATGCCAGAGGTGGTCTTAAAAAAAAAAAAAAAAAAAAAAATTACAAGAACTCCCTCATTTTTTAACCTCCTTAAAGACAGAGAAACAAAAGGCTTGGGCCATTTTGGGAAAAAAAAAAAGAAAAAGAAAAAGAAAAAAGCATCAAAACGTTAGCTCAAGGAATCAGACTCAACCTTCAAGGGAGAAAACAAGCAACATCATTCAGGATTTGCATATATATTAGCAGAAGAAAAAACCCAAGCCAAGACAGAGTAAGTCTAAGTGTGATTCCCCCCCTCCCTTTTCATGGCTGTTAATCACATAAGCAACCTCACTAAATCTTCTCAGTATTTCTATTGTAAGTACTCAATATTGTAAATAAGTGATACATAGTTTGGCCTACAGACAGCATAGCAAAGACATGCAGAAAAAAACCAACCTTGTAAAGATACATATCTGTCTTTGTGCCTTAATGAGAATGTCTCCCTTGTTGAAAATACACCCAAGCAAACAGCTGGTACCATGTGGAGAGAACAGAAGACCTAAAAAAAGGTTAGAACAGTATAGCCATTTAAAAAAATACCCTTTAACCTCTTTTTATAATTTCTTGGTCTTACTTACATTTCCTTTTTATTAGTTAAAATAATATTAATCAATTTAAATATGCCATGGAGAAAGAACTAGACAGAATAGGTGGCAAGTGACAATACTTGAGAGGCAGTTTTCCATATGAACGCACTTCATATTTACAGGAAATACTGTAATTTTTACTGTCCAGAAGGAAAATTTTAACAACATACGCAGTTTCAGGTGAATCCAAGTCGAGGTTTTTCAGCTGTCAAGAAGCAACAATTTCTTTGGGGTCAGTTCAGCATAATTTCCCCCTGACTGAGATGCCACAATGATTCATGGAAAGCTATAGATTAGATGTCTCTTTCTGTTCAACTCCTTACTAGATTTCACCTTCAGTGACCTCCACAGTCATCCCTTTAGCTGAATCAGAAGTAGTAGATGATGGAAATCCTACAGAGTATACTATGGGAAAATGCAATCCAGCTGTGAGGAGTGAGCCACAAAAAGTGAGTTCCAGTTAGCATTCTCCAGTCTTCAAGCTTGTGTTCCCTTTTCTCTAACCTCACACACAAACCTCAGCCATTTTTCACCTATGAGTAAAATTATTAAATTACCCTATTAGTTTAAAAATAAGTCTGTGTATACTGACTTCTCTCCTAACCCAAGCTCTGTCTTCCTCCCATGACCACTTTTAGTAGGTCTGTGCAAACAGAACACAGGTGAGGATCTTGGTCTGGGAAACAAAGATGGCACTTTACCGCATTATTTCTGCCTTACATCAGCCTCATAATCTTTGTGTTCATTGGCTCCATACAAGTGCTGCTATTAACAGCAGTCATGCAGTGTATTTGTCCCTCAGGACCTTGTGAGTGGGATTCCTGTTAGGGCTACGAATTGAAGGTGCAGCAGAAGGGACGAAGGATCTAGTCAATTTGTTCCTCCAGGTCCCAGTACTTGTGCTTTTATATGGTAGAAAAATTGCACTAGGTCTACTCTAATAAACAGAAACTTGCAATAAGAGTGGGCCTAGAATATCATTCCATTATCCTGTCTCTGTCCACTGCCAAAGCAAGTATTACATCAGTTATTATAGGTGCCTGCATGTGCAAACACTCTCCACACGCATTTCATAAATGCACCTTTATATAGGGAATGTATGAATATATGTATGTGTGTATAAAAAAAACCCAGTCAGCATGTGGCTCTCAGACAGCCTTTTCTACCATCTAACTATGGCTATAAAAGAATCATAACTCCAGCAAAAAATTTGTCAGACTCATGGAAAATGGTATGCTATTTTTGGCTTATGTCAAAGAAAAACAGAGTGATAAAAAGTGGGCACAATAAGGTCCAAGTTCATCTGTACATGTCTCTAGGTTCTATTTACTTGCATAGACTCAAGAAGCACACCCTATGTTTACGTGTATTGTTTCATCACACTTCAGATGTAAAGAAACCATTTAGGAATGTGTATTTTATCCATGTGATACACATATAGCAAGGTAATGATCTATAAATTGGTTCTATGATTTGCATAAATATTAATCAGAATACAAAACCAGCAAATTTGAGCAAATTATCCAGAAACCTTAATATTTTTGCACCATTCTTCATCCATAGTCAAAGGATGGAATTTAATCCTTAAAGAAAATCTATGTGAAAGGAAAATTACCCGTTGTTTTTCACTTTGGTGCCATAAAAATGAATTCCAACAATTAACAGAAATAGCTTTCTAACCTATCCTGTCACCCCTACTGCCAGATAAACAAAGATACCTCAATAGCCCTCCCTTCCAGAGAAGGGACATGTAAAGTGCAGACAGTCTTAACAAAATGAGAAGTCTTGGCCACAAATCTTTGTCCATGATGATGCTGCCTCTGAAACAAACACAAAAGAAAGTTCACTACAATGTTTTTATTACTGAATTATATGCCACTCCTTCACCCAGCACTCTAGCCAGAATGCACTTTCAGAGCTGGCACTCTCTACTATCATTTCACAAATCCAAAATAGTTAAGACAAAAGTTTGGCAAGACAGGAAAAATAGGTCCAAATGCTCCAGAATCTGGAGAAATAAAAAAGATTAAATATGTAGTTCATTACATGAGTTAATACCCTTTTCTTGGTTTTCTCAGAATGCATTATGTTCATAAATCTCAGAATGCCTTGCTTTCCTGCTACGTGCTATTCTATAGCCTTACTTTTTTCATCACACACCCTGCCCCCCCATACTACATGCTAGCAGTGAAGTGACTGACTAAAGTTTTAGCTGTTGACACATCCTGCCCCATCCCTGGACCTACAAATGACAAATACTCCATCCTACCCCATGTCATATTATCTCTCTCCCTCCCCTCCCTTTCTTCCAAGATAAAGCCTGTCATCCTTATTGCAATTGACATACTGTAGATTTGTTTTGTGTCAAGTCCAACCATTAACCCAGCACTGCAGAGTCCACCACTAAACCATGTTCCTAAGCACCACATCTACATGTCTTTTAAACATCTCCAGGGATGGTGACTCAACCATCCCTGAGCAGGTGGCTCCAGTGCCTCACAGCCCTTTCAGTACATTGTCCAAAGGTGCAGCAAAAGGTCTTCCTAATATAGGAAAACCTTCCCATCATGGAAGGCTACTCTGGTGTCATTTCACTGAGCCTCTTTCTATAGGGACTAGGGAAGACATTACTCAAGGGTGGAATAGCATGAGTTAAGAAATGTTTTCTTTCACTACAAGGCCACTGCTTGAAACAGGTCATGCACTTAAATTCAACGTGTTTAGTCCTGCTGTAAGCTCAAGACTGATTGATAGAAGCTTATCTTTCAAAACTCAGTTTCTTCCCTAACCTTCTTTTGAATGCTCATGAACTACAGGTGCAATATTCCTACTGTAAGGTATGATGCAGCTAAGCAGTTCATGTGAGGATGCAAAATTTGCTTCAAGTTTCAGACATCTATCTGTTCTATGAAGGTTGTTTCAAGAAAATATCCACGTGTGAGAATATAATAAATAATAATTAGTGATTATAAGATTTCAGGAGTAGAGAAAGATAAACAAACAATGAATCACTGCTTGCACCTTCTGCCATACTCACAGACCTCTACAAACAATGCATCTTTGACATACTTTATCATCAAAACATTTCTGTGTTTTCTATCCTCTGGGCATCACTACAGCAGCACCACTAATTTTTCAGCTGCAAATCCCAGACTGAGTACTCACTTTTATGACTAAAAATCAATAGGCTAGTGGCTGGCACCATGGAGTAGATGCGCAGAATCAGCTGCTGCAATAACCTGATCAGCACTAACCCTCCTGCTAAGTCCTTCATGTCATAGGTAATGAGGAAGGTTTGTTATGGTCTCTGGCAAAGAAGAGTGCTTTGATCCATCTGCTTCAACAAAGGAGACACTGGCTTCCAGCCTTAAGATATCCATTCATGCTAAGGTTTGGAGAATACAAGTTATTTCTCTTATGCTTAGAGTAAAAATACTTCTACAAATAGGCACCATTCCTATAATTCTCAGTGGAATTGTAGTCTCCTTATTCCAGAGCCGAATTTGGGTTCACAGAGTGCAAAAATAAAATCGCTCTGCCCCTTTTCAGCAGTGTACCAGCCACCAACAAAAATGGTTCCTATTAATGATTAAATGGGAAATTTTACAGTTCCTCTCCGACACAGGTCTTTGCAGATCTTTTTGGCATGACATCGAAAAAAAATAAAAAAATTGCATAACTGCAGCTGCTTTTCCTTTAGACAGAGAACTATGTTTTCAGTTAGTCATGTTTTCACATTTGGATTGGAAAGAAGTTCAAACAGAGTTTCACTCCAGCAATTGAGTCAATATACAACATGCTCATGCTTGTATGGAGAAATAAGCATGCAAAAGCTAAACAGAGAGCTTGCAGAGGTAATGAATGCTTACTTGTAGAATCTGCCAGGGGGTAGATGGTGGGTAACAGCTCACCTGCAAACTACCTTGTATGCCAGTTGTATTACTTTAATCTTTGGATCATACCCTGCCTAAAGCTGCATCCTGAGCTGCAGCACTGCCAGTACAGGAACATGGTACTCAAAGATAGTACAGACACAACTTACAAAGCTGTTCATTGTTTTGATAAAACCAAACCAGCTCCAGAGTTAAAGAATAATTCGACAGGGCAGCTGTGTCTCTATTGGACAGTTCAGCTGGGATTGCTGTGCTGCTCAGGAATCACACCTATTTTGTATGCAGACTGACACAGCTATGCTGGCAGACATCCCTAGTACAGAGCTGGCCTCACAGGAGATGAGGACAACTGAGAGGAAAAGTTAGTTCATGCTGGACAGTTTTCAAGTCATTTTACAGAGCAAAACCCAAAGTGTTTTGTCTGTTCTACTGAAGTAGCCTCAAGAGCACTGAAGGTGCTGGGGCAAGCAGCAGGACACAGTTCACCTTTAGTATAGCCAAACGTTTTTCCTACCCAAAATGTGTGCCCCTGCCTCACCGTGTGGTGGGTGTTGCCCTTGGCCTATGCTGTTCTTTGGAGCCTGCCCAAATAATTCTTAGGATACTGCCAGTTGGCATAGATCAAAATCATGCCAGGAAACATGCTAACAAAACAGTATGGGGCACCTGCGAAAGGGTGCTCAAGGCTACAAACAGGACCTGCTGAGTTTCCTGATACAAGTTTAGCCTTCCCATGCACCACTGTAATAAATGCATAAGTTCTACTTAGCACATAGTTGATCTTGGAGATCTATAGCAAGCATAGCCCACACTTAGTTCTTGGATGCCTCTGCATATCAAGTAGCTCAGAGGTCCATGAACACTGGCTGCACCAAAATTCTAATTTCACATGATAGGCAACCTATTTTGAGTTACTTTTCTGTTGTTGTACAGGCACAGAGATAGAAGACATGAAAACAGTAGTGAATGTCATGTTGCCCGAGTCATCTTTATAACAATCCATTTACTTTGGAAATAACATTTCAGTCTACTGATTCAGATGCTACAAGAAATGCAACATATCAGCTTTGCTTCCTCCACGAGAAATATTTTTCAAGCATATCCAGTACAAGCAATATTTTTTTCCTTTCACTGAGTTAATAAAATATTATATGGTTGTATACACTTCATAAAATAACACCCTTCAGGTTAAAGAATTTTCAGATCTCTTCTGTAGATGGATACAGTCCTTGTGACCAACAAGATCAGCCAGAGGGATGACATTTTTCACAGAATTAAGCTGGCTGGGAAGTGGTCAGTTGACCACTCACACGCATGAAAGAGTCTAACTTCAGAACTACATACAGGTCTCCATGCTGATTGCATTTAGATCTCAGATTCTTGCATGGCTGCACCACCAAAATATAACAGTTACATATTTTAGCACAGAAATGTCAGTACATGGTCCCCTGCTGAGATAATTTATCACTGCCTGCGTATCAAAGCTTACGAACTACACTCCTCTGAGCCAAATTATTAATCTGTGACTTAAGAGCACAGGCTGCAGATTGAAATCACTTCTCAGAAAGTACAGAAACAAAATAGCTGAGAATGGGACAGATTTCTCTTTGTCTGCTTCAAGCTCCCCATCAAAGCAGAGTTACATCAGACTGGTAAGTACCAGCAAAGTTTTGACTACCCAGCCTCCAAGGAGAGGGATTTCACTGCAATTCTGAGAAACTGCTCCAGTGTTTAACAGTCCTCTTAAGTTCTAAATAACCAAGGTGCTTGTTCTCCGCCAAGCTGTATCTTATCAACCAACAATGTTCAAAGATTACCCTTTTAGATAATATTTTTCTGCATAACTTGTGTAGACATTTTTTACTGTGATAGAGTATAGAGGTACTCTCTCCTTGTACTTCCATAAATAATAGGTGAATTATATTAGAATGCTTTGATCCTATCCAATTGAAAGCAAGAGATAATTAGTACCAGGAAACAATTTACTTAGTAGCATAGATCTGTGAACACGATACATGTGAAATGTATGAGAACATAGATAATACATTAAGATAGGATAAGCAGGGGATGAAGCTAGGACACTCTATTGCCCACACAGAAAGCCAAACCAACCATAGCAGTATAGTGTTATAGTCCACTCACACTGTAAAATGAAACAAAAGGCTTTAGCCCAGTTGTGCACAGCAAAAATAAGATCACGCACTTGTGTGTTGATACCAGCTTTCTCAATAAAAAGCAAACAAATAGACCCCAAACCCACAAATGGTCAGATTTCAGTTGTGCAGCCACCTCTGATTTTCCAATGTTGGAGATAACAAAGAGAAGGCAGAACAAATACTATGTTTTAGCAAATGGTTGTACTCTGCTCCTTTTCCTATTGTACAATAACTAGCAAGGGACTTTAGACTTTTACTTAACAAATAAGTCTAACAGGTAGAAACAATGTGAAGAATCCTGATGTATAATGCCCTTTGCTATACTGTAGCTTTTTCAGCAATTCCTGGTTATTCTAAATAAACAAAAAGCAGCATACAAGTCCATAGGGCACATCCTACCTTTTCTCACTTTCCCTGTGGTTTTCTTCAGCATCACTGCTGCCTTACTAGAAGTGCCAGAGAAAGGAAAAAAAAACAAAACCACTTAAACATGAAGAAAGAGGAGCAACCTTCAAGACTCTCTCTAAAAACTGTAATGGCTTCTTCCACAACATCCAAGATAAGAAGCCAGAGTTTCATTCAGCTGTGCAGCTTGCATAGTCATTTACACATTTGTAGAGCATTACTGGTTGATGAGGCAGCATTTGCACCCACTTTGCACTAACTTCAGCAAATATAAATGATTATGCAAGGTAAAAGATGTTGAAGGAGGAGGAGGAAGCTCAGATGTTTTAAATCCTTAATAATTTATATGGCTAAAATTCCAGTGTTCCTCCCAAACGATCACATTAGTTTAAAAGTATTGGTGTTTAAACCCAGAATTGAAATACCTGCAACACAGAAGATACTGAAGTACCAATCATCAGAGAAATACTTATTTTAAAGCCTACTAAGACATATTACAATTCTTACTCCTATTACCATGTTACTTAGAAGTCCTAATGACTGCATATTCTTCCGGTCCTTCCCAGAAAGAACCCAGGACACTAAATTAGCAGAACACTAACCTCAAAAAAAAACAACAAACCAAACAACCACCAAATACTTTTCTTCTGTGTTAGCAAAGTGAATCAGTTTGTGAAGTGATCAGAGAAAAAACAGATGAGGCTAATGGGACTACAGGTCTGAACATTAGGCTCAGGCCAAAGAGCAGCCAAAAGGGAAAACAACAGAAGCGAGTCACCAGATCTGTGTTCTCAACAGAGCACCCTGAAGTACAGTAGAAGGTAGAGAGCCAGAAAGTAGAGCAGAAGGAATCACCGAGGAAGCTGTCACAAGAGGCAATTACCTTGATATAAATGAGGAATTATCCCAGTTTCCAGCCTGACACTCATTCATTTATTCATTGACCTCAGTGCAGAGGTGCAGGTCTTCCCGTGCCAGTGTGCAGTGCCAGTTCTGTGCACTTGAGTATCTCAGGTGATGCACAGAAAAACAACATACTGAAGGATCTGAAGTCTCAAGTGGGCATGTATAGAGCTATACATATGCTTGCTGCCTAATGTGTGGAGATTCTATTTCATATAAAAGTATAAAGCAATAGTATTTTTTAATACGAAAGCATAAAAATGTGCATAATCTAAATCACAGTTTGTTCAGGTAAAGTTTTAAGATTTTAATTTGTCAAAGTTGCACTTCTGTGGTCAGTCAGTGCTATGGCAGTTTACCTCACTAAAGCTGGTGTTTCATCTACAGTTAGTTTATGCCAGCTCTTTGGCTGACAGAGGTGTTTTTGGCCTGCCCTGTCCCCATCCCCAGCTCCTTATCCCCACCACTGCATCCATCATGTTGGTGTGGCTGTTTGGGTGGCTTTGTGGTAAACTCGGCAGAAGGCGGAGGACAGGGTGCTGCTTTTGAAAGCCATGCTACTGCATGACAATTTAAATAAATGTATTTGAAACTGTAACTTAAATCTCATGGAGTGATAATCATGCAAAGATATTCCTTGCCTACTCTAGGAACCTGGTTATCTACTGTTTTCCAAATTGGGGGCTCATTTACACCAGTTCTTGGATGAGATATGAGGTTAAGCAAAATATGAGTGGCCTCAATTTATATTCATCTTATGTGCAAATAACTGCAGTAGGAACAAGATAATGGTCAAGCTGACTGGTTGAATTTCAAGTTTTGTTGTTTTAATTTTTACAGGCTCTGGACTGCAAGATCCTTTCAAAGCTGTGGCTCTGTTTTCCTATGAAGCCAGCAGGATCAGCCCCTGCTTCTGACCAGGATCATTAGAAAGGACATGGGAAGGGAGAAGGAAGTTTTCTCCAGGGAAGAGTAAAAATTATCCGAAAAAATTTATCTGTCTCATCTAGACCAACAGTTGCACAGCTGAAGCTCTTTTCAGCTGGTCTAGAGATATTCACTTTGAACTACTATTTTTAGACTTTATCACTTGTCCACAAAAATTCATTTAAATTGAAACCTGACACTCAAAGATATGACACAGGAATCTGAAGGGTTTCATCAAAATCCTCTTTTAAAAAAAACAGAAAGCAAGAAAAAAAAAAATACATGGTGTTTAATTTTAAGTTAAACTTGCACAAGGAGAAACAAACAGGCTTCCCAGTTTCAACTGCTTTCCCTCCCTTGTGCTTGTGTAATTATACAAGCTTTTATTTAAAAGACTATGTTTTCCAGACCTGTAAGGCTTTTACTTGAATTAGGCACTTCTGGAATTTCTGATTAGAAAAACTGAAGGGACTGGGTAGCAAATACAGCAGAACGAGAACACAGGACCTGTGCTTTGGTAACCTCTTTATTTTTAGCATGTCTTATTACATGTATCAATAACAAACTCTCTCTATAAAGTTTAACTAAAGATTGACTCCAGGTAAGATTAAATCCCCACTGAACAATACTTTCTGTTGGTTTTGGGTTATGGCAGGCTATCGCACATCACAAGACCAATGCCCCATTTTATCATTAAACAGTGTTTTTTGGGGCACAATTCACTAACATATATAAGTGTTTGGCTAACTTCAGTTATGCAACTAATTCCACCGGTTTTAACAGGACTTCAACTTGCTTTATGGTAGACAAGTCCTCAGACATTTTTCTGGACTTGAACTGAGCTCAGCTTTACAGAAAGCTGCTCCTTTAATTGACTGTCTGATCTACCGTATCAGAAGAATACTGGGTACTCTGGGGAATTCTTAAGGACATGAAGAGATATTTCAAAAAATGTTAGAAAAAAGATAAAGAGGCTGCCTCATTAAGTAAGAAAAATTATATCTAACCCTTATAATTTTCATTAAATATCTTGGATTAGTACCATACTGCTGGACTTATATTTGAGTTTCCTGGCTTTGGTGTGTTTCCTTTAGCTTTACTTAAACACAGAGTCCTTTTTTTTTTTTCCCCTTCTTTCACTCTTAATTTATTTAATATATACTCCCTTTGGTTTCATTATGGAGCAAATTTTGAGTGTGTATAAATCCTGGGAGTTTTACTACCTAATTAAAAACATGTTGCTGTTCCACACATGGATGGGAAACTCATGTCTCAAAGGGTTAATTAACAGTCTTTACACATTCTGTATTTAGCTCTGGGTACAAAGCCAAAAACATAAATAATGTCTTAGACGGAAACAGGAGGTGCAGATGGTTTTTAAATTTGGGTCTTAGTGCATTTTACACTAGCCAGAAAAATGTACTCCATAAAACCGAAACAATGACTCAGTAACCATATTTAATGCACTCTTATATTTAAAATGTTCTTCCCCCTCTGCAACTTCATATTGTTTAGGCTTATAAAACAACAATCATAAGCGTACTGCAGTCAGATGTCTGTAAGCAAGAAGCCCTGAGACAGAAGTGCAACAAAGATCTTGTAACTGAGAGACAAACAACAAGTATGGAACGACATTGTTGTGTACAGAAAAGATAATCATCTGACAAATCCAAAATTAAACACTGGAGTGACAACAGAAATTAGCACACTGATTTACCAGCTTTCCATCTACAAAGCAAACACGCTATAAAATAGCACTAATTTGCCATTAACTTTAAATGAAGCAGAATTATTAACTGAGAATACCAGCTTCAAAGAAAACTGAGAGAGGATCTTTTTGAGAAGTAAATGCTTAAAAAATTCCATTGCAAAAGCATAATATGGAACATCAGCCCACACAAGTCCTGCTAGTCCCCCATCACTGCCTCTCACTTACATAAATATTCTATTGACTCCAAATGGCAAAGAGACCTGGTAAAAGCTAACATTAATTGAGACAGCTGAATGAGACCATTGACTGAGGGGCTGCTAACTGGGTAAAAGTGTTTGCAGGTTTGAACTCACATACAAATGCTATGGGACAGTGGAAGTGAAGCAAGCATGAGATGAATACAGAAGAAAGCCAAACCATCTCATTGCCTGTTGTTACTAGATACTCTGTTTCAACAACAAAGTGGCTTTGGACGTCTCATGACATTTGTGTCTCACTCTAATGTCTCTTAATGGGACTTAAACTTTAACTAACCTCTAAAGGAGCCACAAAAGTGAGTTAATTTTTAACAGACATTTTCTAAGAGATCCCTTTAGTGTAAATTTACAGATTTGTGAAATGCCACGTACACATGCTCTTGGATTAAAACTTGCAATTTAGGCTTTGCGATGGCCTTGGACATAAAATATAAGAATAGCTACAAACCACCTACAGCTAAACTAATACTCCACTTTGAAACTGCAGCTTCAGCTGAATTACCTGTCTTCCAGTGTCACAGCATCTGCCTCAAAAGTGGGCTCCATAGCAGACATAAACAATTCTCTATAGTCTTGACCAAAAATTGGAGAGCTTGATGTTTTTTTATGGGCTAACTATAAGTTGCTGGGGTCCAACTAAAGGTTTCTTGCTCAGTATGCTGGTGATTTTGGAAACACCCATCTAAGCTATCTGTACCTTTTAACTCCTTTAGGAAATAGGCAGCCTTGATACCTTGGTGTCCAGTATCTAAAAATTAGGATCTGTAGGCCCCCATCTCCTAAGTTTAGATCCTCTCAGGAGCATGCTTTTGTGTTTGCAAGCACTCCTCTGCTTCTAAATCACTTTGACATCATCAAATGTTTTGTCTAGCTAGAAAACATGGTGAATCATTTGGCACCTTACACTTAAGAGGAGGACATTAAATGGCTGTTGCCTCAAATGAAAATGAGGAACATGATAGCATTTCCCATTTTGCTGTAAGACTTTATGAGGGAACATAATTTGCTAAGACTTCAGATAATTGAGTAGCGCCTTGCAAATCAACTCAGCTAAGGAAGGTCAGACTTGCTAGATAGGGTGCAACTTGTGCCAGGTACTGTATGTTCCAGCATTAAAGGCACATCTGTCAATGAGAGGCATGCTCCTCCCTTAGGCAGAGTACTAGTCTCCTCTTCTTGCTTTATCCAGAAAATTTCAAAACCGTGGCAGTGTACCCTAACTGGAGTCAGTAGTATTCACTGAGAAAGAGCATTTTTCTACCTGTTCCACGAGTAGAAAAGCACTCTGGAAGCACAGAGCGGGTTACATCAAAATCCTGACTGTTAGGGCTAAGGTCCAGGCCTCAGTTTCACTGTAAAAGGTGAAGCTGTTGGCCCAATGAACAAGGTTTTCTGTCCCCATGCCTGTGATGTGAAGACTTGCACTGTCTCTGCCCTTTGTACATGCTAGAGAACAACCTGTATTGTCCTCCCTTCTCCTCTCATTTCTGGGTTACGCTCAGAGCTGTCCAGGGGAAACTCAACTCTCTGCCATCCCTAAGATGGCAAAGTTGTCCCACTTGCAGGAAATAATGCTGCAGTGCTGTGGCAACAATACAGCAAATCATGGAAGAACTTCTAAGAGAAAAGAGATTTCATTTTAAAACAAAGCTGATTTCAGCCATACCCTTATGTCCCCACCCTGGCTTACAAGTGCCAAGGCTTGTTGCACATGAGTGGTCTGCCCAGCATGCATGTAACCAGATCCTTATATCTAGGTGTCCTATGCAGGCTTCCTTGTGGTGACAGAGAGGACCTGTCAACTATCAACTCCTCCTCGTGTCTCTTCTTCTTCCTTAATCAGTGACCCTGTGCTGTTTTTGGATGTGCCTTTTTGCACCCTTGAGGGGATGACAGTGATTAATCTCTCCATCCTGTTCCACCTATGTGAGTCACCAGGATTTACTCAATCTACTTTGTCTCTCAATCTGGGTGACTTGAAAAGCTGCACACGTGTGTGCTAGGATCCTGACGATCTGCTAATCCAGTTGGCATCAGCACATGGTGTTCTTGTCGTCCTTCTCCAACTGTTTACCCAGTCTGGTGTTTTTCCAACCAGACTTCTCCATTTACTCTGCTAAAGTACCAGTTGTAACATTTCTACTACAACTCTCCACATCCCCATCAGCATTGATGGGTCATTTGTAAGTAACTTTTTCTGATGCAGAGTCCATGTAATCAAGTTGCCTTGGTCAGCAGGATGCAGCCTTTTTGGTAATGTAAAAGGAAAGGGGACTTGCCCTGCCTGACGTTCTAGAAAATGAAATACACCCACAAAGGATACAGCCCCAGTAAATAGTATCAGTTAATGATGCTGAACATATGGGAAATGAAAAGTAAATTAGATGCACCAGATAAAACAACACTCTATATCCAGAACAAGTGAACATAGCCAGAAGAGATCAGAGGTAACGACTACAGGAAGGAAAACAGCAAGCACAGTATAAAGCAGAAGTTATTTCTAGCTCAGGTTAGCTCCTGAAGAAGACCAAAAAAAGCCCAAACAAAACAAACAAACAAACAAAAAACCCCCCAAAAAATAAAAACTCCCCTAAGGGGGAGTGCAAGTTTGAAATAGAAAAAGACTAGAAAACAATGTTTGTGGCAAACAGAAATAAAAGTTACTGCATATCTTGCATATGACACTATCTCATACAATTGCGCTTGGTCAGAATACCACAATAATAGAGACAGAACCACCAGCCCACAGTTTAACACAAAGAGTTTTCCACAATAAGGACTGTTGGAGACATTTATGTAGGCAGCCACTCACTACTTCACCTACAGTAACAAAACCCTTATTCATATTCTTGTCTGCCAGCAAATACCTTAGGGCTCTATGTGGGACCTAAGTGCACACCTGAAATTTAAAACAAGTGCTTCTCTGAATAGCCATGGCCTTCAGCACAAGTCAAAGTCCTCTGCTGTAATGTATAGAGCAATATCCAGGTTTTATCTGGGCCCAAAAGCTGCTGGAGATGTATGGAAACAGAACGCACCCAGTGGGTCAAGTATGACAGTTGGTGAGAAAAGGTAAAAAGGAAGAAAAGAAAAGTGAAGTATGTCCAGAAAATATGAATGTAAGTTAATGCAGCACCAAAGTAAGGAACAGAGGGTATAAAGACAGCAAGAAAAAGCAGCTCGGTCTCTTAACCCTCTGATATTAACCCTGTATTCCAACTCAATTACGACATCTCTCAAGTGTCTTGCTCAGTTTTCCCCTTATTGCTCTCCCCACTCCCCAGCCACCACTGGAGTCAAATAACTGCTTTCCATCCCCTTCACCTAGTAAGTTTTAGGAGACTTCAGGTTTTCCCAGCCTGTTAAGCTCTCTTGAACACATCCAACAAAAATATAGGCATATTTATTCAGGATAATATAGACATTTTGGTACTAAATGCTTTATTTTAGGCTTCATTGTTGCTACCCACCAAACCTTATACATTTCATACTCCAATAACTGAACCATGAAAATTACAGCTAATTTTGAAGCACTGCTGGGGACAGAGGGGAGGAAGAAATGAACCCTGGAACTACAAAATTACTAGCACAGTCTGATTAGAAAACTGATTATTTTACACATCTTGCTTTTTACAAAGAATGCATGTGAAAGCAGTGACTTTTTTTTATTTAGGTGTCCACTCTGGATTACTGACCTTGTTCAGCTTGCTTTTTATTTTCTTTTAATTCCCCCTTTTTTTACTAGTTTGCTTAACTGCTGTTTCTAGGAACATTTGACAACCTGAGCAACAGCAGACCGAAATCTCTAACTGTTCTGACACAAGAGTAAAATCAATCTGTTTTCTGCAACTTATTAACTTTTTTTTTTTTCCCCAGTCTAGGGCATGAACCCAAAAGATAGAGTTCTGACTCTAGTCTGACTTCATCCTCATCTGTACCAAAGTCACTTTGTGTCTGACAGAAAGAGGAAGGCAGTTACGCAAACTTAATTAAAAATAAAAAGTGTGGATGGAAGAATAAATGCAAAATTCCAAGGTTAAAGAAGATGTCGTCTCTGTTACATATTTTAGTCAGGATAAAAAGGGAAGAAAATATACAGTATTAATTACTCAACATGAATTATTTAACTATCCCCTCCTTTTTTATAAGCTATGTCATTTCTTCCAAGAAGTGACTTTTTTGTACCTAGAAATCATGGACCAAATCCTGCTTGTATTCATCTCCCAGTATTTCCATTTCAATGAAGAATAATAAAAGAATATATTCCTAGAATTATGGGAAGTGACTTCATAGTACAGGATGCTGTGCCACAACTTTTAGCTCAAGAATGTTTAACAAGCACTGCAAATTAAGTTTTGTTGTACCAGGAATGCTTTCATTCTGTCTTTTACTTGCTGTACATGGAATCAGCTTCACCCTCTAAAAGTTCAAATAATCTGATTTCCTGAAGAAAAACAATCTGAGACTAAGTTGTAGCTCTTCTGAATCAGCATTTCCAGTTCATGTAGTGGAACAGCATCCAGAGTCTCTGTCCCTCTTGAGCAAATGAGCTAGGGCCAGAGCATGTGAGACTAGTCCAAAGACCAATGAAATAAAAGGAGAACCTTTATCTTTCAATTAGCCTCGAATCCAGACCTCAGGCATTTAGTCCAACCCAAGTCCAGCCCTGGCTTATGCTCTCTGCTCTGTCTCACCACATATTGTCTCAGCTCCAGGTATTGCAAACCTGAAGTGATTAAGGAGGTACAGAGCTATGCTCCCCCATGCAAACATTGCAAAACAGTGTTTGTTTCTGCTGGCCTCTCTCCCCTGGTGAATTTCACGTCTATATTTATACCAGGATCAAAACCTGAGCTCAATACTGCCATAAGGAAATTTTTTGTTTGTTTGTTTTCTCAACTATCTAGATCTTTAAGATTTTTTAACTGGGCTGAAAAATAAGTAAGAAACATCTGTAGAGTGATGGAAATATCACTTAAGTAAGCTTTTGGTCCAGAGTCTTGGAACTGAGTCCAAAGGAAAATAAGATTTTGTATCTTAATTTAAAAAAATAAAAATAAAAATGGAAAAATTAAGTTCAAAATGGATTTTGCTTTATTTCTGGGATCGCCAATGGGAAAACAAACAAAAAACAGCTAGTCCATTCAAGCGCACGTTATGTACTCGTTCTGAGTAGTGTGTGTGAGCCAAGAACATTTTCTACTATACAGTTCTCTTACTATGTATAACTGTATACTTCATTTTGCCTAGAAATAACCTCACAGCATCACACAGTAGAAAAACAATGGCCAAGAAAATTACCCACAAATCAACATTTCTGCATAGGCTTCCAAGCCCACACTTCAGATGATTGGGAAATCCAAGTCTATTTTTAACGTCATATTTGTCCTCCGACCATTGCTTCATCACCATGATAAACATTATAATTTGTGGCTCCAAAAAAAATAAAAAAGAAACCTACCCCAGCAAAACCATATTTATGCAACTCTATACACATCCAGGATGGAACATGTGTATCCATAAACTTAGACAAGACTGTAACAAACAAACAAATGAGTTGCTTTCTGTGTTTTCATTTATACTATTCTGTGATATTGCCTTTTGGTATTTGGTGCAACTAGAGGACACAGGAATCAAAGCTCTTTAGTTAGTTTGAAAACTCCCACTCATTGCTGTCTGCCCAATGTATTTAAGTTTTTTGTTAACAAACTACAGTGTGTTGAGTTGCTGAAGAAGCAATCTACACTGCATTTCACTACTAGTGTGTGCAGTGTGTTGATTCAAGATTCTACGCTTCATCAGCTTAAACAGCCACCAAAACCTGGTGCCCAAAGCAGTCAGAACCAGGAAACGGACCTGTTTGGTGTATGTAATAGAAACAGTTACATAGAAACACGGTCTAAGTGTTACCAGGGTGATGAAACCACAGCAAATAAGTACATGTACCTGCTTGCTGTCACCATGCTCAGCCTGTTGTCAATCCTGATTTGGTTTTGTACAATATTTAGGCTTTTCACACAGACATTAACATCCATTATCTATGACACTTAGTGCCAAGGTAGCTGCTTGCTATCACCACTTCTCACCAAAAAACAAATGGCTGTGCAGGAGGCTGTAGGGCTGCAATACGCAGGTCTGTGGTAACAATGCCCTGATCCTGCAAGTTTCTTGGGCAAAAACAACTTCTTAAGGAGAAAAAAAGTGCCAGATTATAACTAAAACCCAGAGCTCCTGTCAACCTCAGTGCTTTGAGTAGAGCCTAAATACTTCTGTAAGAATGTTCCCTTTATTTAACCTCAGCAGACACCCCCTTATTTGGCAACTCAGCATAAGATCCTGTGGAAGAGAACTATGCTACTGGTTTATGAGGAAAAGCAGGTAATGTGGATTAACTGAGTAGCAATTTGAAGACCTCTGTCCTTTTTGAGGGGGACTGAGCTCTGGCTGGAGGCCCAGCAGGATATTGTGCGTGGCTGTGCCTGGTTGTTTCAGGGCAATCGGTGCAGAGGGACATGTGTGGGTTTCTGCTGTGAGCTCTGTTAAAGTTGTTATCCCTTTCCCATGGACAGGTCTCTCTTTTTTTTTCTTCTTTGCATTATTTCCTCCTTCTTGCTCCCTTGGCAACAGCACATGACAATGGTCAATAGTCAAGTAAGAAACATTCTCTTTCAACACAAACCAAAAAACTTTGCTGGTATGAGGAAAATAACACTTCTTATAGAGGTGGTCTGATTCTCACCCTCTCCTTCACTGAGAGGAGCTTTTCCCTTGATCTCTCCCTGCTCTCATTCTCTCCTGACCAATTGCCCAACATTATTCTAAAAATTAAAGAACAGTGCTGGTGTCTTCAGAGGAGAGGGTCAGCTGTATTTCCAAATGTACCCCATTTTTACTCAGCTTCTGTTGAGAAAAACTAGTTATTTCTGGAAATTGCTAGCACCCAAAACCAACTGAAGTTCTTCTATGTTAAATTTACATTCTTCACAGAGTACAAAACCACATCTAAAATACTATACTTCTTTTAAAGATCAGGTGAAACTGGGCTGTGCTGAGTTATTTAATGACATTGAGAAGTAATAATAATAATAATAACAATAAAGAAAAGACCTAAGCACAAATTTATAGCACTTTCCTCCCAGTACATGTGTGACACATAAAAAGTGCTAAAGTTGCCAAGTCAAACACTCAGAAAGTCAGAAATTACAATATACTTGACCTTACTTTGGTCCCCCTGTGAATATATAAATACTATGATGATTACACGTTCAGGGTTGGGTCGTGGGGGGTTTTTTGAGTGGGTTTTTGTCTCATTTTGTGAATTGAAATGAAAAGTGCTCACAAAAAAACAATGTTCAGTTGGCAGTTTTGACTAGTTTTTCAGTCTGTGATCATGGCCTTTACATGCTTCACTTTATTCAAAGCTGTTCTCAAGATAGCTTTAGTAATTTCCTCAAGACTTTTTGTGTCATATTCAATACAATAGTAGCTGAGTGTTTCTTATGTATCAGTTATCTTCACAGTATAGTTTTAATTTTGCAGCCAAAATAATGCAATTCCAATTTTTTAGTTGTGACACCTGTGACTTACATTTTCACAAGACTTCTATACCCAAAGTACACGTCCTACTTCTTGCTGCTGCACCTCTAAACACGGGACTCAGAAAAAAGAAACACAAAATTCTTTCATGTTTGATAAAGTCTCATTTTAGTGACTTACTTAGTGTCGTCTGACGGGAATTCTGAGAGAGAGATAGGCATCTCTTCCTTTCCAGTATTCCTCTGCCTCACTTGGTAGAGGTGATGATACAATCTTTGAATCCACAGCCAAAGGCAGCAGCTTTCTGGACTTCACAGCTCTGGTGTATCCTAAGAGCAGACATATGTTGTGTGTTGAAAACTGCAAGGACCTTGTGGCTTCAAAACAAACTGTATGATTAAAAATGCAAATATGTGACCCAAATTGAAATTGTACATGCAGGCTCAAACTTCGCTTTCATCATTACCTGCCTCAAATTTCTTGACTCAAAAACCTTAATAATGTTCTTTTTATGTGGACTTGCACATGCAGTGCATATGAATAATATTTTTTTAGTGGAATGTCTCACTGAATCTCTCGGCTTTACTATTACTTTTTAAACTACTAGCACTAACTTTTTTAACAAAGCATACAAGAAGGTTGAAACTGGAGTAAAATGCAGTATGGAATAAAAGCAAGAGAGGTAATATTATACTCACCAGAGATCACATTCATCCTTATAAGAGGCCATCATAAATCCAAACACAATATTAATCCCAAAGTCTCCTACTTTCAGAGTTCAAATAACATTTAATTGGTAAAAATATCTTGTGATGACAGTGTAAAATTGTACATTACTTTCAATAACTAGCTACTATTTTTTTACTTTCTCTATTAATACAAAATAATCTTTAAAATAGTATGTTTATTTAACACAATGTGAAATGCAGTTTCACTCCACAAAATGTATCTTTGGGGTCAATGGCTTGATGTCCAAGTGGAGATCAATGATGAGTGGCATTCTTCAGGGGTCGGTATTGGGACTGACTGTTTAACATCATTGTTGGCAACACGGACAGTGAGACTAAGTGCACCCTTAGCAAATTTGCCAATGACACCAAATTGTGTGTTGTGGTTGACATGCTGAGGGGAAGGCAGGCTATCCAGGACCTTGACAGGCTTGAGAGCTGGGCCTTTGCAAATCACATGAAGTTCAACAAGGCCAAGTGCAAGGCCCTGAACATGGGTCAGGGCAATCTCAAGCACAGATATGGGCTGGGAAGCGACTGGATCAAAAACAGCCCTGAGGGGAAGGACTTGGGGGTGTTGGTTGATGAGAAGATCAACATGAGCCAGCAGTGTGTGCGTACAACCCAGAAAGCCAACCATGTCCTGGGCTGCATCAAACCAAGCATGGCCAGCAGGTCAAAGTTGGTGATTCTTCCTGTCTACTCTGCTTTCAAGAGGACCCACCTGGGGTGTCCATCTCTAGGGCCCCCAATACAAAAAAGACATGGACGTCTTGGAGTGAGCCCAGAGGAGGGCCACGAAGAAAAGCAGAGGGCTGGTGCTCCTAAGAAGACAGGTTGAGAAAGTTGGGGTGTGCAGCCTGAAGAAGATAAGGCTCTGGAGAGACTTTATAGCAGCCTTTTAATATCTAAAAGGGGCTACAGGAAAGCTGGGGAGGGACTTCTTACTAGGGCGTGTAGTGATAGGATGAGGGGTAATGGATTAAAGCTGAAAGAGAGTAGATTAGATTAGATATCAGGAAGAAATTCTTCACTAAGGGGGTGGTGAAACAATGGAACTGTTTGGCCAGGGAAGTTGTGGATGCTCCATCCCCAGAAGTGCTCAAGGCCTGGCTGGATGTGGCTTCAAGTGACCTTGTCTAGTGGGATATGTCCATGGCCATGCAGGGGGGTCAGAACTAGATGATCTTTGAGGACTTTTCCAACCCAAACCATTCTATGATTCTATGATCTCTGCTAAGCCAAATGCTGGGTTTTTTTACATGAGTAAGCAGCAACTGCTATTCACAGTTTATTTCCTGAACTGACTTAGTGTCCATCACAAGGAAATGTATGCAGTTAAGTGAACACTGCATTTGTACACTCCCTTCAATTTAGAGAGTCCTACATACTACAAAAATATGAATTATGCTTAAATTTATAGTAAACTACTACTGTAGCTTTTTAAATATTAATAAAGGGAAATTCTGGTAGACTCTGTGGAAGTACCATTACAGTGGTATAAACTTGGCTATCCTGAATTTCAAATAATGTTAAGAAAACTTATTAGAAAATTCTTTCTGGGTTAAAAAGGAAGGTGCCAATTGTTTCAAAGTTGCATATAAGTTTTTAAGAGATTTTTCCAAGGTTTGTTATACTTAGGCAGCACTCAGTCCCTTGGGAAAGTACAGGAAGATTTCTCTCTTGGTAAGAATAAATACCTCTCAGAGCTCCTTCATATGGAATATACAACGTGGTGTCCCTGGAGGAGCTGGAGGCTGCACACAGCTGCAGCCTGTTCCTGCAGAAGGATCCAGGAAGCCCCATGTAGAGTCTGTTCCTCAGTGAAGGCATGAGCATAGCTCAGAGTAACATGAACTCATACCAGAGTCTCAGATCAAAATCTTCTGAACTGTTTAATATTTGTGCCCAGATCCTGAACTGAATCTTAAGATTTATCCTCTCTTTGAAATTGACTTAACATTTTGCTCTCTCCTCTTAATGCAAATACCTCTGCAATTCACTTATTTTTAATTTTGAAGGGCAGAACTAGGATTTGTGGCTTCAGGAGTCTCTGCAAAAACCTGTCTACTGCTGTATACCTGAAATTTCTTATGAAGATACATTAGCTAGCTCTTTTATACTGGCTACTTACTAGAAACTAAAAGCATACTAATGTGAATCCTCACTCCCCAGGACTTTGAGCAAAGACTAGTTTTCTCAATTAACTAAAAAATTAAAAAGACCCTAGATTTAGGTAATAATGGTCAAATGCACACGTATTTAGCTTGACTAAATGGAAATGACATCTCCAAACCTGACAAATTATCTTTCAGCTGAAGCAGCAGGGCCTAGGCTGTTGCCCCTGCAGTGGTCATTGCAGCCATGCATGAAGCCTGCTGGTGATTGACCCACTTGTGGTGGTTCAGCACTTTTGTAAGTACCCTCTGGAAAAAAAATCCAAGCATTTTTCAAGCAGGAGGAAAAACCATGAATAGCTAGTCCTTACAGCAAAATCCCCAAGCAGCACTGTGAGTTAAGAGCAGAAGCTGAAATTTATTTTCTTCCCATGATTTGACTAGCCCATGATTTGGTCATGTGATATTACAAACAGCATTTTCCTGTCTGAAACACCGAGGTATTAGGAGCATGCTTTCTACTATTCTGAAATTTAAGACTCTTTGGCATTGCAATATAACAGCTGCCAAACTGTTGGGCTCTTTCTTCACTAGAGTACAGTGCTAACTATCAAATACTAAAAAAAATCTGCATCATAATCAAGAGTTTTAATATCAATGGGAACCTCTAAGAAGTTGGGAAAAGATGACCAGGTGGTTTGTTAGGGTGCATGCTGAGTGGCGCACCAGATTCCTGCTACAAAAATACTGGTCAGTCTAAAGGGAGCTGCAGGCAATACAGAACAGACTAGGCAGGTTAGATATGACCCCACCAGACAGCCTCCCAGATCTTTACTCATTTTTAGAACCAGACTGGGACCAAATGTTCTTAAGCTCTTGGAATTTCTGAAGAAGTGTTTTTTCAATTCCACTGTCCAGCTAGGATGGGAAACAGAAGTGCTGAAAGCTACAGGAAAAATGCTGCTCCAGCCCAGTTTTACAGTCGCAGAAAATCTGGACAGCTTTTATAAACTTTGGATCAGTGACTGCAGCTCTTTCTGAACCAAACCTCTGAACTTTTGAAGTCTGGCCAGGATTCAGATAATTTGTTGACTTTCTCTGTAAGACAGTTAAAACACTGAACGCTCATGTCTGTGTTACGTTACAACCTGACACTACGTAAACAGGCAGAGATCACTCCCTTCTCACCTGGAGAAGACAGTGATATTGTCAGGGGGGTCATTTTCCTACTCCTCCAGGAACAGCCAACACCATATTTGAGCTCAGCAGTTAAGGCTACATGTATCCATTTCCCTTACCATTCCCTGCCAAAGGGGAGCCAGTGCAATCCACTGCACAGAGCGCTTTGAGTCACCGAGCCCTGCTACAATCTACTAAAATAGCAAAGGTTGGTAAAGACTCTTTCACCAGCCTGCTTGCATCAAGAGGTCTTCAAAGCCTGGAACAGTTTGTCCTGAACACCACTGTCCTGCCCCTTTGAACACAGGGGCATGAACATGATTTGAGAGGCCCAGCCCAGTGCTGCACTCTCAGTGAGGCATGAGCAACAACACACAACCCCTGAATCACCACCACATGATCCCCCCTCTTCAGACTTCAGAAACACTCTGAGACTTCAGAAAATGAAACAAACAAGCAGCCTAAAACTAAGATCCAAACTTGTACCAAATATTTGCAGATCGATGTTTACAAAACACTCTACCCCGTGCTTGCCTTCCATATTTACACATAAACAGGCTGATGAAACAGAAACAGTAAAAACAGAGAACTCAATCACAGTTATTGCCAAAGTGACCAAAGTGGGTAAAAGTCAGTGCTTATCTTTTTTTCTTCTATTAAATCATCAAGTAATAGCTTGGATAATGTGCAATAGCTGAACACTTCTACTTTTGACAGTACTCTATTATTTTAATAATGGAATCATTGTGCATAGAGTGTAATCACTAGCTCAAGACAAAATTAGCTACGCTGACTTAATTGATGCTATTTACTTTTGCAGTCTGTTGGCAGCCAGCCATTTGCTGTGAATACCAGTTCTCCAATTAATCATGATGTTCTTTCAGCTCGCGAGAGTTTTCTGCAATGGCAGCTGCTATCTGGTAACAGCTATTACACATATCACCGAAAGAGCAATCTCTCTCTTTAAGTTTAACAAGAGATTATTTTATCACTGAAAGCAATGTCCTGAGCCATGATCTTCTGAAACATCCTTTATTCTCACTGACTTGACCAGATTTTAGTGAAAGTCAGTCTTCTTGTTCTCTCTAGTGATGTGATACATCACACAAGAACTATTTAAAAACACAACCCCACAATCCTTAATAACCACTCAGCTATTATCTATTAAAAAATGGCACACATTTCTAATTAATCCCTTTTACAACTGTTCAGCAGTTTCCTGGGAAAAAAACTCAGCAGACCAAAATGTAGAAGGTGAGTGGGAAGAAGTGTAAGTGTGTTGCTTTTCTGAATCCAAAAATTTCTGAGGCCTCTGCTTGTTCCCCTCTGAACACTGCTGCAGGAATGAATGCTGCTATAGTTTTCTACAGGAAATCCTCAAACCCACTCATTCTGATGGCATGTTATGATGATCCAAGAAGGCAGTATTTGCAGAACTGAAAACCAGGAAAGAGTACATAGTATTTTGCCTTTGAAGAAATCAGCTGGATGTGGGCCCTCCTTTGACTCACCTTCAGCTTTCTATGTCTGATGTCTGTTCTTGTCGGCCTGGCTAAAATAATATTTTATTTTTTGTTGTTGTTACTATTTCACTGTTTAATGGCCAGCAGATGTGAGCTGGTACATTCCACTTCCTGTCACTGCATACACCAAAGTTAATGTCTCTTTGCAGCTCACATGCCCAGAGCTGGAAACACCACCTTCTGGGGCTCCAGTAGGAGAGAGAAAATGGGTTTACATGCATGTGCATATACAGGTACAGATATGCGAATATATTTATTAATAAAGAAATGTAAGCTGAGGAATTAATCAATCTCACAAAGAAATTTAAGAGTAAAGATACACTTTGCAAATGCATGTGCTGATTCAGAAGCATTACTTAAGTGATATGTTTTGACCATGTGTCCTGATCCTGTTGGGAGTTATCCAATTCAGAGTTTGGGCCTAATGGAATGAGGGTGGAATAAAGATTAAGCCAATGACATTCTCTTTCCATTAGCTGGAAAAACTGGCTAAGTGGAAAAAAGAGACAATGCAAGCTGCATATCCTCTCTTAAACTTGCTGCATAGAAACACAGTATGTGTTAGGTCCCAGGAAAATTACTTGCTGTAACACAGTTACATGTGGGATTCTCTTTGCAAAAGATGCTCAGCATGGTCCCCTGGATTTTGCTAACCCTTGGTGGTTTAGATATACTCAATTAAATACTATTACTAGTAGAATAAACATGAAACTGGAGCTTAATCTAAACCTACAACTATTAATGAACAGGTATGTAGCCCTCCAGCAGCTTTTATATTCTTCTCAGACTTTTCTGTTAGATTACAAATACACGTTTCTGTGATGGCCATATGTTGGTATGTATATGCACATATGCCTGTACATACATATGTATTCTTAAATCTACTATAACCGACAAAAGTTCATGTCTGTTTGAAGTTACACACAGCCTGTTTAATTCTGTCTCTATTCTAATACACCAATAAAGACCAATGAATGTGAAAGAAAACCTATAGAAAGATCTGTTTTTTGAATATAACCAAACTGCTCCTCAGAGTGCTTACATCACCTTTCTGCTGGAAAGCCAGCTGAGATGGGAAGTATGATAAAATCCGTGCTGTACACACTATTCCCCTGTGTAGTCTGAATTCTGAATTAGGCCTTGCAATGAAAACAGTGAAATAGTGAGGTACAGTTAATAAGGCAGAGAGTCTAACAGTAGGTGCAAAGAGAGGCACCTGTGTTATTAAACACTCGTAACCTTTGGAAAGGGATTTGCAAGGCCACTGTGCTATTTCTGCTTATTTGCAAGGGCTCACATTCATCACAAACATTATTCTTACGTTTGCTAAATTTTATATCTATATATGTTTGGCAATGGGGTGTCCCAACAAAACTGCTCTGGGTTATTGTGTTTCCCACTCATTAGGGAAAGGGGTGAATTCAGAGAAAATCAGTGGTTTTCTGATAAAATGAAGTTACCTTGGAAATGATCACTTGTGAAATTTACTATGTTTCAATTAAAGTTAATGAGGTGTTTGCCAAACCCAGCATATGGTCCTGGGGTCAGAAGAGGAAGAAATCATGGTAGAAATAAGGAAGAAGTAATTAGGGATGGAGAAGGAAAAAACAGAAAGACACCTTTTGGCTCTCATGAGATCTCATAGCATCTGATCCAGGACATACCCTACCTGACTTGGCTGTTTTGAGAAGCCTGTTACTCCTCCTGCCACTCCTGAGCACTTGGTTCAGTGTTTGAGAACCCTAGTTCTCAAGGCAAATCTTCCTAGACTTCTGCAAGTGATCTCAAACCCTGAGAGCTTATGCTTTAACAAAAGCTCAAATCTACTCAGCACTACTACATCTGTTTGCCTGAAAAGCTGAACTGGAGGAGATTCAAGTCCCAGGCAGCCTAATGTAATGTTCTATGTGGCATTAAAATATGGATGGACTGAAATAAAGAGGGACTCATCTGGTATTCTGAGAAGCAGCAAAATACATTTTACACCTGTTTTAAATAAGGTAAAATCCATTGTTGCAGAAGCTTGTTCATCACTTGGGCCTACTTACTAAGCTAAAAAACCATACATCTAGCTCTGCTTCAGGTACCATGTGATAGATTCTGCTGTTACGTATCCTGCTATAAAGTCAATGTAAAATACATTTAGGGATGTGGTTACACTTTTTCAGTCTTTCCAAAACATTAATACTTCCAAAACATTACCTCAGAGAAAATAAGACATTTCACATCAGAGAAAACAGGTGTGTTAAACTAGCCCCCCCAAAAGAAATAGAAAGCAAAGAATGTTTAATTCCAATTTTCCTATTGCTAAGCCATTTTCACATTAAGGCAGCTGATCTGCCTGTCATTCTCAGCCTCACTACCAAATTCCATCCAAAAGATTCTCATAATCAAGATTTGTCAGTAGATAACTTAGTTCTGGATTGATTCAGATGTAATCCTTCCCTCAAAATATATGCAGCGTTTTTCTGTATTCCTTGTGACACTCTCCAGATAGGCTCCCATCAGCCTAAAAGCCACATTTCTGTCTACAACAATGCATGTTTCACAGAAACTGTTAAACAACTCTTTTCTTTTCTTTTCTTTTCTTTTCTTTTCTTTTCTTTTCTTTTCTTTTCTTTTCTTTTCTTTTCTTTTCTTTTCTTTAACCAATTCTAAACATTTGCAACTAGATACAGCCATTACATTGCAGAAGCCTAGTTCAGCATCAATATCAAGTGTCTTGTTCTATGACCTTGAGTCAGATGGGAATTTAGGGATCTGCCAGATGTTTGGTATCTCAGACGGAGATGGAGGATGTTCTCTGCTAAGGAGAGAAATAGGGAACGGTGGAATTTCAAGCATTTGGCAATGTGTTTTGTCCTGTATGACACAACACTAATTGAGATAAACAGATGCACTCCAATAACATCTCTTGCCAAGTCAACTTCCAATGACTAGTGTGAGAGAATATCACAGTCAGTGAAACGTTTCAAGCTAATGCTTCCTTCTGAGCATATGTTTAGTTGAACAAGACTTAAGAAAAGACTTTTCTAGTTGAGGGTTGACATTAAAAAGTGGCTAAGTACCTTTCTGAGTCAGGGCCAAAACTGGAATAAACAAATAACAATTAAAAAATTCCCATGCAATGTATAATACATTCCCATTCCACTAATGCCTTGTTTAAACATATAGAAATAATGTCAAAATTCCCATACTGCATACTCTCTCCCTACTCTAACACAAATCAAAATGTCCTGTTTTAAAAACAAAATATATATATATAATTTTATACCCTGCAAGTTTCCAAGGCTCATGTTACTGTGGAGGAGGTACAATGCATGGGAATTTTTGTTATATTTTATTTTAATGAGTCCTGTAAGCAATTGTTTCACAATACAGTCTGAAAGGCTAGAACAATTAAATGACTACAGATGTGTCAAATGATGCAGGAAAACCATGAGACACTTCCAAATGAGTGGGCGGAGGGTGTGAGGAGACCATATCCTGTAATATATGAATCTCAGATTCTTTGGCATGCAGCTTATTTTTATGGAAATGTCCCGGTAAGCCTGGAACAATCTAATGGTTTTCAAAGTATTTAAAATCAACAGCATAAAAGCCCTGTTGAGAACAATCTTTTTATGCTGTGGTGATTTTGAATTGGCCTGGGAACAGTACACTAAAGAATATGCAAGCGCTAAAAGTACCAAATTATAATTGCATTTGCAATCTGTAGGTGAGAAACAATTTCATAAAGATAATAGAGTTCATTAGTGCAGGAGGTGCAGAGGAAACAGTGCTGGTTGCTTTCATCTTCTTTTGCTGACTCTCAGCTTGGATCTCAGCCATGGACACAGTTTGCAGCAATAACAGGGTCACTCTAAGTTATGCCATCTTCAAATGGGCCCTTGTGGAGGCTTGTCCTGCAAGTCATTAAACAGGAGCCACATTTGTCACTTTGTCTTCTGAGTCTCCTAGCGAATGATTATATGAAGACCACTTCCAGCCCTTTTATCCCCCGTTTATACCTGAAGGAAAGCAGGCCTTGTAGTGGTGATGGTGTAGCACAGTTAAAGTCTTACCTTAAACTAAGCCTTGGATAACACCACTGTGACAAGAAAAAGCAGGGCTCTCTCAGCAGCAAAAATCAGATGGAAGGTTGCTTCTCACAACGAGGCCCCACACAAAACCTGCCACCACCACCTGACCACTAAGCCGAACACTGTTGGATGTGGTAATGACTCCATGTGTGAGCAGAAGAGGGAAATGACTGAGTGGGCAGGGAGATAACAAAGCTGCCTGCAGGAAGCAGCAGATTTCAAATCATGGAGCCTTTTGAGGGACACATCTCTCTATCTGATGCCATTCTTTTGCCTTGTGCATAAAAGAGATGGATCGAGGCTGCAAAATCTCAAACATGGCTTGCTCTTCTCTATAGCTGTATGGATTTTTCACAAAAGAAAGAAGTCAGTAGACTTTTTCTTTTTCTTTTTCTTTTTTCTTTTTCTTCTCTTTCTTTTTCTTCTTTTTTTTTTTTAAACAAAACAAAACACCCCAAACCACAAACTCCAATTACTGAAATAAACTAAGGTTATTTTTGAAATTAGGTGTCATATACTACTAAAGGTTTATGGAAAACTGTCAGAGAAAATCAAACACATGAAAAGTTGATCTCAGGTGAGCTTGTTTTCCCAGCAGCCTACAGCCAGAGGATCCCTGGGTTAGTAACAGCTGCAGATTGTTACAATATAGCACTGTGAAAGAAGTTACGTGCCTGAGTTTCTGAGTTTTTGTGCATTAGCACTGGACCTTAACAAAGATCTAAGGTCTTGCCAAAAATACTTGGAGACCACTAGTGCCTGAAGAACAAGTCTCCACTAATTCAAATATTTTCTTTTAGATAAGTCCCCTTTCTCACACTTTTTGAGAATGTAATTAGATATTCTAGAAGTCTGTGTGGATGTTAAAAGCTTTTTAATATAAAATTATCTCACAAAATAGGCATGTGTATATTAAAAGATGTAACCTGGGAGTTAAGTGACATAAAGCAAAGTTGTATGATTAATTTGTCCTACTCTCTGTGGAAGTAACAATCTGTTTAGAGAAGTGTTATATAAAATTATGTTGCACACACTTGTCAGCAGGTACTAATTACTGTAGTATTTTGTGAGTATACAACAGGAAAAAGTTATCAAGTCATAGGAGAAAACTCACTTTATTTAGCCTCGTAATCATCAAAGTAATGTCACTCTTCATAGAGATCAAGTAATAAGGGCAATTTCTGCCATTGTTTGTTTGGGATTGTGAAGAGGTCTCTGGAAAATTTCTTCTGCTACCCAGCTGGATACAAAGGAAGGGATCCATTCCCTCCCCCCATCCATCAGCAATGTCCTATTGGAAAACTCTATAAATGTTTTTCTTTGTTATGCACCTGTACTTGGTGGAGAATGATTAATTACTTGAGAGTATTTTTTTTTAAAAGATCAGCTGATAATTCCTTATTGATTTGCCCAACTATGAATGTAACTGAGGACATTATAATGTAAACAGATGCATATGTATTATATGAAATATCATACATAAACACTAGCAGAATCAACTTTACACTTGTCATATCTAAAGTGAAATTTTTTTTCATTACAGAAAACCTCATAATGTATATAATCGTTACACTGCCATCTTAAACACAGCCATACATCATCTATCCAGCCTCATTCAAGTCAGCCTCAATGTTTTCCTCGGTTATGAAGACCTGGGAAAAGTTGGAAAGGTTTCCATGTACAATCCTCTGCTTTTCGCTGCTTTCGGATGACATCTCCTTGACTTACCAGCACACACAATAACCCACGTATCACTGTTCTGCATTTACAAGTTGTAATACCTTCCATTCAAAATAACCCAAAAGCACTTCACAAATTTGAGCTAGTCTTGGAGTAATTTTACACATGTGATCATTCCATGGACTACTGTCTTTATATTACTGAAATGAAAACTGTATGAGCTGTGTACATTTCTGACTCACAGCAAAAGCCTTGCCTACTCTGAAACACATCAGGGAATGCAGAAACTCCATGCAGCTGCTTACAGCAGCGTCACTTGTACTTTATATCTACTATATTTTTCAATATAATATCTCTACTTTTTTACACCTTTCCCATTGAAAATGGAATCAGAGGAAAAAAATGATCCCACAATCACCAAGAAGGCCAGCAGCTTGTTTAACCTGATGGGAAAAGCAAAGATGAGCTTGCAAACCAGGATCTCACTTTTAGCTGAGTCTTCAGGCCAGGCTGAGCCTGGTCCATCCTGTGTGGAAAAGATGACCTTGAGTTTGCCTGTAGTGGGGACAGGGAGACATCTCTGTGCTGTGCAGAGCAGCACAATGTGCATGCAACCCCGTATGTGAATTTGACCCAACCTCTTGTGTGGATTTATTCCCCTTGAGTTAAAGAAAATGTACTCTAACACTTAAGTATTTATTACCCACGGCTACTAGAGTGTCACTTCTGCGGGTGACAAGCTAGACCAATTCTCAATATCTATTCCCTTCTGTTCAGTCCCTGCCATGCTGCTGCCTCCTGTACTATTCCTTCCTGACAGCTGCAGCTGCTGTTACACAGCTAATTCCTGCTACTCATCTGAGCTATCAGCTGAGAAGAGACTTTGCCAGCTTTGCTCTTCAGTGAGCCCCTTAAACTACTATCAACTGGGTGTCATGTGGCTGAAATAAAATTTAGAAGCTTTAGCACAGAATGAATCATATTGAAATGAATCATAGAAATAAGACACTATAAACATTTTATCCCTAAGAGGACAACTTTTCAAGGCTCTTTCCCACACTTTGGAGTTATCAAAACTTATAATACATAATGAAAAATTGGGAAGAAAATATGGAGCAAACTGTAAGCAAAAATTGTTTTCTCACAATTTTCAGCAGTCATGAAAAGCAAACCCAACAATCTCATGAATGAAAGTGATGTTTCTTGTGTTCAGTGAATCTACACATGGAGTTTCTCTGTTGGTTCAGAAAGCAACTGGCTCCAAGCTAAACTAAACAGAAATTACCACACTGAAGCAGGTCGTAAAATAGTGAGAATTTTAATGAGAAACTTGTAAAGACAGGTCAAAGATTTTTTTAAAAAATTTTTGCTTTTTAATTAATCATAACAGTTCCACAGTTTTTAATTTTTCATAAAAGTTCTCTTTTTCAGAGAAAAGCAGAGACTGGTTTTGGAGAGAAATGCCATTATATATTCAGGTATTTAAAGAAAGAAAAAATAAACTTTCCTTAAAAAAATTAACATTCTATTGGGGAAAAAAAAAAAAAAAAAAAAAAGTTTAAAAGGACATCCATTTTAGTTGCTAATATCTTGAAATAACAATTTCATTCTGCTTTCCCATGAGTATAGCACACTTGGATTAAGGCTTCATAGCAGATGCATGACATGGATACGCTTTTGAAAGCACAGCACAGATCCCATAAGAGAGACATTTTGGTTTGCAGGAAAAATGCCTAGACTTTACACTGGAAAACAAAACTCAGTATCTGTCCATGCTATTGCCAGATTTGCTCGGCCTTGTAAGACAGGGGGAACAGTCTTCCAAAACTCATCTCAGTTTTGTATAGTATATAAAAATATGCAAATATAACATGTAAGTTTGTCCATTTCCTATCTGACTTCACTTCATCAGTCAGCCAGCTTGACTTCAGATGAAACTTTTGATTCGTTTTCCTTTTTAACCATAAGGGCTTCATGGATCTGTAATTAAAAATGTATTTTCCTGGCTATATTAGACAAAATAAAAGTATTTGACCATTTGCTGAAGACTGGCCATTTTGATCAAAGAGCTGGAGAAATTTCAGTAACAAAACAGAGCAGTATTGAAATCTTTGGGAAGTCACAGTATCCATGTTGTAATTTATACAGGAGAAGGGTTGTATGTCTAGCTCCTTAATGTATTTAAGAAATCAGCGGACAATTGAGAACTGATGCCTTTTTTGTTTGGTTTGATTTTTTGTTTGATTGGTTGGCTTTTTTTACTCAATATTTTTTATTGAGTAATTCTGTATCATTACTTGAAGAAGCAGCACTGATTTACTGCATTCAGTCTGTTTTGGTGCTGCGTTGTTCACAGAAGGGAAGGGGAGGGTTGTTCACTTATCTTTTTAAATTTTATGTCTGGACCTATTAGCCATGCACAAATAAGGGAGGATTTAATGTAAAATTTGCCCCCATAAGCGAGGAATCAGTAATGATTACAAGTGAAAAACTCCCAATATCTATCAACTGAGATTCATAGGATCTAATGGTTCATATTTTGCTATTAATAATTTTAAACTTTGCACCTGAGTCACACTCATATTCCCTCTTTCCCCCCCAAAAAAGGGTTTACGAAGTCCAAGATTTTCTAAGGTAAAAGTTTTAATATCTTGTCATCAAAAAGAAGGGGCAAATAGCCATAAACGCTCACGTATTGAGCAATTATGTCAGTTTAGGAAAGTTCATGAATAGTGAATACAGTAACAATTTAGTTTTCACCTAATTTTTTACTTTGATGATGAAATTAGATTTCAGTGAAGGGTTGATAATTACAATCAATACATAAATACGACTTGAAAAAACAATCAAAGCCAACACCATCTTTTAAAATGTTTTTTCCAAATAACTGGACCATTGTGGGCTTTAAATCAGTGTACCTGATGCATATTTGGGCTCAATTAGGGCTACACAACTTAATCTTCATTTTTTAAAAAAATACTACATAAACAAGCTCCAGCTAAATATTCTGAAATTTTGAATGGTTTCTGCATCTTTCTCCTTTCTGTGTACTTCCATAACATCAAAATATCTGGGCTAGTCCTGTCCTAGTTCCTCAGGCACAAGTCTTGCTGGCTTGGGCTTTTGCTGTAGTGAGTAACTTAGTCAGGAACTGTTCCCATGCTACAGTGTGTGGTGTTTTCTCAAGGGTGCTGAACAGAGCTGTTAAAATTCTTTCTTGTTGTTCCCATAAATAATAGCTGAAAAATAGTTTTCTAATATTCTATGAATTAAACATATATTAAGGTTATTTCTGAATGAAATTATGAAGGAACACTGTGAAAGACACGAAGCAGTTCAAAGTAACAGAGAAAATCTTATTGTCACAACACTGCCTGAAGAAGTCTGATGTTGAGCAGAGTTTATTTTAGAATAAAAAAACAACGTCAAAAAAACAGAAATTAAATCCTCCAGAGAGAAGAAATGGCATTCGGATTCTTCCACATTAAGGTCACCAGTTCAAACCCAGTGTAGGTCACTTACCAAGTGGTCATTATCAAGTCATGGTTGGTCAATGAGCTGGTGATCTCATGGACAGAAATGCACACCACTAAAACCTCTGCTACAATTGGCACCTTTACTGGACATTTCATTAAAGGAACCAAGGGCTGAGTTGAGCACAGAGACACACAACAATCCTTTCAACATAAGGGGTGATGCCTCAAAAAACAGGTTAGTAATATTTATGGTAAGCTTGTCTTAGCTGAAAGTTACTGTTCACATTTGTAACCAATAAGCAAGACAGAAAATATCTGGGTCAGATTCCTTCTGACCTGTCTTAGTGTTGTGATGCCCAATAAATGCCCAAATAAATGTTAGATAAACAACTTATTCCTGACTTTTTCATCAGGGTAGTGATTTCTGTAGTACTTCAAGAGAAGACCACATAATTATATCCATATGGAACCCATTTATCCCTCTCTCCAAATTATAATTTTAGACGTTGATTTCATTGCCAGGAAGAATATTCAGTTCATGACTAGATTAAAATAGGTTTTCTAATAATACTTGACTTTTCATATTTTTGTACACAAAAAGGATGCTCCAAACATTCATAGAGCTTCAGAATGTATGTAAAGCAAGTATAAGGAAAATATCAGGACTTAAACTGGTTTATGATTCTGAGACTACAAAATGAACTGAAGAACTCACTCCTTACAGCTATTTTAGAACACCAGCTTAGTTTGGTATTTTACTGTACATTTGTGAAGATACAGAAATGAAAGTATACACAGTAACTGACTCTTCAGACTCTGGAAAGCTTCTAATGAGAGGAATGTACACCTCTGATCACCTTGCACACCCTGCAGATCCCATTACTGTGTAGCCCAATAAATAAAGCATTTTCCCCAAGTTCTTCAGAAAAAAAAATAGAAAATCATACAAAAGTTAGAGGTTCAGTAGTTGTTTCGCAGTCACACCAGCAGTTAGGGTCTTATTAGGACATAAAAATACAGGTGGCTGTACTGATTCAGACCAAGTATCTAATCAAATATTCTGTGATCATAACTGGACACACAGGAGAACACAGTAGAAAAAGTATAGAGGCTATTTCTTCTTTTCATACTCTTACACCTCACAGCTGTTTTCACCTCAGTAGATTGTATGAGCTCCTTATGATGTAATCTGCTCAGGAACCCTGGGGCCGCCTGGTTAAAATACTTATCCAGTCTTCCATTGAATCTGCATACATTTCTTACATCCACAGTGTCCTATAGTGTTCCATAGGACAACTGCTTTTTTATGCAGAGCTCTTCTTCAGGTGAATAACCTGCTTTTGAACTAGGCTCCTGCCAGCTTCATTTGTTGGCCCTTTTCACACTGGAGAAAACTAATTAGTTTCAGTCACTATCAAATCTCCTCATGCCATTCATAATTTTGTAGACCTCTTTTGTATCCTTCCCTAGACTGAAGGAGCCCTAGCCTTCTCAATCACTCTTTCTGTGCAAGTTGCTCCATACCTCTGGTCATCCCTGTTTCTCATCTCTGTGGTTTCTCAAATTCGAATAAAATCTTTTTCATATAGTGCGACTACAACTGCACACATAATTTAGGTTGTTTATGAACTTGGCATAATTGTGTTCACAGGATCAAGGTCTCACTCCTCAGCAGTTGCAGTCAGTTCAGAGGCCACTATTTTATCTGTGAAAAAATAATTTTATTGTGGACCATGCTATCTCACTGGAGCAAGTGAAGCAAGAAGCTACAGCTTTGGTCCAGCTTGAACACATGGAGAAATGAAAGATAAAACTGCAATTTAGAACTGGATTGGTAACAAAATAAAAACAGCAGCAAGCAAGCTGGAAAGATATACTTTTGAGGCTCACTGGAATCCTTTATTCTGCCTGTCAGTAGTAATTCTGGAGCACTGATGACTCTGAGCTTGGCCATACAGAAGACATCAGAAGTGCTGTACTGGGATTTTAATGTCTATGGAAAAAAAAAATTCCAGAGTACTACATCCAAGAATATTTTCAGTTATGCATTACAGTTGTGTTTGACCATTTGCATGACAGAAAATAGGACATAAGTACTTCTATTATCTTACATAGTTGATAATAATTAATAAACCATTACACTTCCCTGTGCAATACAAACTAACAGTCACTATTACTGGCACTGGTAAGGAGGAGGACTATGAAGGCTGAAAGATGAAGCACTCATCTAAAGTTTCCAAAAAATTCAGAGTCTGGGACTCATGAAAGCCACACTGACATTTCTGTGAAGAAAGCTTTTGTAGTAGCTGTGGACTTTTGGCAGATTAGTTGCAAAACTTAAAGAACGATTGAGATTTATTGAAACTTGAAATAGTATATCTGTAAGTTTTTTAAGAGCTGACTATTTTGGCTATGACAATACTTACAAAAAAACTGTATTTGAGTGGAAGGACGGTCTTGTTTCGAAGGCCCTTGATTGGCTTTCAGAAAAAAAATAAGTTAACACTTAAATTCACTTGGTGTGATCTGGGGCCAGTTATTCAAATTCATTACTCGTCAGCTTTACATGTGATTTAGGGACAATAAAAAGACTTTTCTTGTTTATGTGTCGGTTTGTCGTACAATACGTGACTGATTGCATTGCAGCTTTCCTAGCAAAAGTTTGCCCGGAGAGCTTGCATTTCATAATTGCTCGATTTCTCTTTCTACTCATTTCTACACTGCCAAGTACACAGAGTCTCAGTTTCTGTGCATGAGTACCACATGTGGCTAGCTTTAAGTGTTCTCTTCCTGCAGTGCTGGAATGACTACAAAACTGCCTTTCCATTTCTCATCTATGCCTTGTGTAGACTGCCATGGTTGCCTCCTCAAAGCCAAAATGGACACCAGATTAAGACTGAGGTTTAATCCACAAAATAAGGAAATAAAGCTGCTTATAGGCATTTACATAAAGTGAGCCCATTCATAGAATGATGAGACTCTCTTTCATCTTAAGACTTCTGTTATTTTTTACCTGTATTTGAACCAGAAGTAATAGATTATGTCCAAGAGTGAGTCAAAGAAAAATGGCAAGAGTTCAAGGGCAGTTTTGCAACAGGGAATTTAAACATTATCTCCTATATACACTGGCAGTGACTGTAGTAAGATTCTCCCTTGATTTTATTCCCAGGTATATTAATATTATAAACACACCACACACATTTTTAATATCTGTGAAACAAGGTAAGAAAACGGAAAGCTTCTTTTAGAAGCGCCTCAGTAAAAAAGGAAACTTCATCAACAGGTCTTACAAAGAGTCATAGTCCCACCTTCCCCTTCGAGGGGAAGAAAAAGCTGCAAAAATGTCTGCATGATGCCCATTTCCCAGCTCTACTACAGACTCACATCATCAGAAGCACCACAGTTTGTGTCTTGTTCTAAAAGATTTCATGCGAGAGTCCAGCTATGGCTGAGTTCTCTGCTTACACAAAAGCCTCACTTCTTGTCCTCCCTCCTTCCCTCATCATTTGCCAGGCATTCAGAGGAGAATACATTTATACCTTTTCTAACTGAACTCTCTGGAACTGAAGGATGGTACAGGCTGCAAACCTGGCACACTGCCCATCCTACACACCTCTCTGTAGACCCCTATAAAGGATTCAAGCAAGGAAAAGCCAAAATAAACCAACGAAAACAACAAAAAAATTCCTTCTAATGTCTCATTGAAACAATGGGCTTAAGAAAACTTCAAACAGCACTTATCTCACAATTCTTACTTAGAGCCTCAAATTTTTTCTCAGAAGGAAAAAAATAAAAAATGTTTCCAAGCCTGGCCAAACTCACCCTGAAATACAGGTGAGACCCAACCAATGTACCTTGGATTATTGCTAGCTTTCCATTCTTACTAATCTGTAAAGTTAATTTCTAGTCTGAGGCAGGGCTCTCTACCAACAAGATCCAGGCTAAAGAGCAGCTTGTAACCTCCCTTTCATGTCGGCTGACTAACTTGTTTACTCAATATTGTCATGTATTAGTTACTTAAAGAAATGAAATCTGTGCTTTAGTGTTCTTTTCTAGGAAAGCATTCCTAGATGCCAGCAGTTCTGGATATCAAATGCTAGTAAAGGCATGAAAAACTGACACTCAATGCAGCCATTACAGATCATAATGATTCTGATCAAATGTACTTTACCTGGCAGGCAGGACCTCAGTGCCCCTTATTATAGCAAACAGTAATGTGTTACTTTTGTAATACAAAGTACTGCATGAAACAGAGTCAGTTCACGTGATGTTGCTATGCATGAACAAAATCCAGATTCCTGGACCCACATTTTGCATAAAAACAGACCGTGCTGGGAATAGATCATCTCTGTCACTGCTTCCCCAGTGTTATGATTTCTTTTTATTTGGGTAACATATTTCCTGATCCTTCAAAACTATTAATCACCAGCAAAAACAGCATGCTAAATAGTCACATTTATTCAGTGGAGACTTGTATCACAATGGTAAGTAATCATTCATCATCAGTCTTTAGCTCGCTCAAAACAACAGCCCTGCATGATGTGGAGACTTTTCAGAAATTTCTTTCATCACTCAGGTTGCTATCATGGCAGAATCTTAATCTCAGATATCTTGGGTCTCAAAGGGTCTGTTAGTGAAGACTCAGTTGGGCGTCAGCAGTGTTATCTAAGTCACATCATAGTTTTTGGCAGGGCCAGCTAATCATAGGACTGAGCTTTCCCATTGTAAGTACTTTGGCTGTGAGATATGTCAGATGTTTTCACAGCTCCCGTGTTAGCCATAAACATTAGACCAATAATTTAACACAGTCAGGGAGATGCACTGAAGCTATACAGAGTCATGACACCCACTAACCCTCTAGTGTTTGTTTTTTTTGTTCAGAGATACTGAATGGATGGTCCATACTGTTTAGAAGCGGACAAGAGACTTTCAGCTAGCTTATGATGACCACCAATATTGGCAAAATACTTCCATACAACTCCATACAGTAATACAAATCACTCCCCAGAATACCACAGACTATCCAACTAGTCCAGATTCACCTCTGAAATGCCTATTTTCCAGATGGTTTTGGTGATGACTCATTCAAATGCGGTTAGTATTACAGCTCATCACGGATAAAGTAAGGCTTGGGTGAATCCCAATGGCTGGTTCTTTCTCTCACAGAATAATTAAGACACAGGCCAGCCCTTCCCATCCACACCAGCTGTGCAGTCCTCAGCCATTGCTAAGCAGACAGATGCATAATCTGGAACTGGTAGTTGCTGTCAGTCAGCTGGCTGTTATTATGTCAGGCATAGAATAATCCCCAGGACATTTTGCAAGGCAAGGGGCTCTCAAAAGATCTTGACTGTGCCACATGTGCAGGAGTCAAGAAGAGAGAAGCTAGAACAAAATAAACAAAAGAACCTGAAGAAGTTCCATTTTCCTCTAAATAATACGCCACTGAAGCATGGGTAACAAAGTTTGTAACACCATTACATCTGATCTCTTGTTCAGAGCTCCCTAGCAGAAAACAAGGTCCCTGAGTCCACTCAAGGGGCTTCAGTTCCTGGAGCCCAAAAGGCTGCAAGCCAACACTTGTGAAAACCAAAGTCACTTCAATGACCACCCTCTTTTTGTTAAGCTTCCTCTTTCTAGCTGGTTATTCTAGATCTGGAGTAGAAGCAAGCTCTCCAGGGTTATGCCACGCAATTTGTGTTGTCGTATCTGCAGAGATCAGACTCTGGCACAAGACACTTGCAAGACTCCACAAAAGGACTCACCACATGAACAGAAGCTGGAGCCGTAGATGTTAACACAGGCCTTGCTTCCTGTGCGGTAAGACAGACTGCATAGGGACTATCCCTTATATGGGGATCCTTCACCTGGCCAAAGCTATGATGCAAGAGCCAAGAAAGGACATATATAAAGAAGCATATTATTTCCTGTCTAAGAAATATAGTCAGATAATTGAGATGACATTTCTGTTTTGGATCTTGTCATTATAGTGTCAGTGTTACAGTGAACAAGCTTCTTAAAAAGCTCAATTTACAAATAGTTATCTAATGAAAGTGATCTACAAACTGCCTGGCACCCATCAGTCTTCTGACATGAGAAGATTTTCTAAAGAACTCAGAATTCATGTCTTTTTAAAAATCTATCTTTGTATTTCGGAAGTCCAAAGGGAGTGGCTGTGTGTGTAGAGCTCTAAATACTGCTGGTTCTACAGCGTAATTTAAATTCTCCAGATGAAGATCTCTGTATATCAGAAATGACATAACATACTAAATATCAGCAAAATAAATTACTTATTTTAATTCACTTTGAGAGCTAACAGGCAGACTTTAGAATTCAGCATATATACATAACCCCTCATAGCTAAAATAATCTGTTAAAATGTCATTTATAAGGTGGTTAAATCTTTCAGGGAATATTAAGTTTAAGCATATGTAAGAGCATTTTTTTTTTTTTTCAGGCAGCCTGAACAGTATAGTTTGCATGACCTTTTTAGAACTCTTCATCAGGACACAGTATCTCTTAAAAATACATTGTAGAGGGAAATACTTTTTTTACTAAAAAAAAAATCCTTCCTCAGAGAAAAATCATGAGGTGATAGAACTATAAACAGTCTGGCCATGGACATTTATATTATTTTATTTTATTTTTTCCTCCTCTCTGGTTGGAAAGAGTGACTTCCTGGATTCAGGAATATGTTGTAGACTTACATACATATCTACATATCATTTCAATCTGGAACACTGGAAACAACTACAGTTGGGAACTTGAACAGACACAACAGTGGCTGTGGTGATTTAGTTTCCTATTAATTAGAGCAGGTTGGAAAAATTCTTACCAAATAGTGTTTATTGGAATTTGATGATTTGGCCAATTTAGAACTTTTCACAGACATGGTTTAATTTCAAAGACCGTCTGACAGACCCCAGGCAGGCTCCAATATGAGCCTCACTGCCAGGCAGGTTTTAAAACTTGAGTTCTTGCTCGCTACCTCATCTGGCTTGCTGGCAGTCCACACAGCAGGTTGCTGGGAACACAGATTTGCAGGATCTGAAGATCACCAGCTGTCCTTGCCCAAGACAGTGCAAGAGCTCTGTCCCCATTAATAGAATATTCCAAATGTTTTCCTCCTATTACTTCAAATGGAACAAACACAAACATCAAATCCACAAAAACCTCTGAGAAAAAGAATTACTATTTTTACCTCTGTCTGATTGTAATATCAAGCAACATAACTGAAACATTAAAATTTCCACTTGTTGGAAACTAATTCCATATGATGAAAACTATCATAATTAATAAACATAACCCAGACAGCATGTAAAAATAATTATGTCTTCAACAGAGGCTACTTTTTATTGATGTGTTTTTACATCATGCATATAAAATATCACAATAGGATCCTGATTCCTTTGTCAAAATGTGAAATGAAATCAGTAATAGTACATTATAGAAAAAAGAAAAATCACCTCCCCTCATGGTGTTTGGACATTAAAGGTAAAACCAAAGTCCTGTTAATTATCACTAATATTTATGCAGTACCCGCAAGCCAAAACTGACATGATAGCCTCATTCTGTTATGCCTCATAATTCTCCATCCCAGGAAGTTGGGATTAGATGAAAACAAGGCATGGAAAAAGAAACAGAACTACAGGCTGAGACAATATAAATGCTGAAGTGATTTGCTGCCCAGTTTGCAATTTGAATTTATGCATATGTAAAAAAGAATTCAGTGCCTGCAGAAGTTACACTTCTGTTTGTAACTCTTATGGAACACTCCAGACATGGAGCTTTATCCTGTACTTTTATTTGCACTGAGCTCTTGCATTTGTGAAATTTTGAAAAGTTAAAGAACTGCAGAGAATTTTCACTTGTGCAAAAGACCTGCATCAGTTCTTTTAAATCTTGCTTGCCACTTGGCACTGATGAAGGGGAAGGGTGGAAGGGAGGAAGAGGGAAGGAAGGAGAAAACCACAAGCTTTTGGATTTTTGTCTTTGAGGAAAGATTAATTAATGTTTCTGACTGATTTTGCATTTTGTATGTTCTGCCTACCTTCCATACCTCTAAAATTGTGTGTTACCAAGTTGTTAGTATGCTCTTTCCTACAGGAAATAAATGCCATGAAAACTGATCTACTTGCTGTCAACCTTTAAGTATTGCCTGTTGAACACATCCAGTGGAATAGGCCCCTAAATATGCCTTTTACTTTGCCTGTTTAGTTTTTTCACCTTTTTCTCCACTGAAACTATTTTCAGTAGGAATAAAAATGATCCCCAGCCAGAAAACAGCTGGCGTTGAAAGTTCACCCTCACTTTCTGTTCCAGCCACCAACAGCAATAAATTTCAGTTGAGCTGTTTTGAGTTTTTTAACAAGAACAATTTCAATGTTTACAGAAGGTGAAAGCAGCAGTGTTGGAAGTTGTTCAGATATTAGCCGGGAAAGCTTTTTAAGTATCAAGAATCCCTCCCTGTCCAGGTCCCACCATATCCCCCGGTCACCTGAAGTTGGAGCACAACATCTGGCTTTTCCCTACACCTCTTCAGTCCTGGACAGTATTCTCCAATGCTCACACAATAGCATGGCTGCATTAGGCAATGACTCGTCTCATTTCATAAAAGACATCAAACAATGCTTTAATCATGATCCTGGAACAGCATTTAGCCATAGTGAACCTGAACTCAGCCTAGATCCTCAGCAAGCATTCTAGGTCTCATCAGATTTTTCTTCAAGTGGTTTATACTTCAGCAGATTTCATGTAAATGAAACAAGTTAATCCATCAGGTCTCTGTATGCCCCTCCCCCCCCCACCCCCCATAGAGCCACTCTGGAAGTATCTCAATACAAATGCTGGATATTTAATCCTGCCTATGTCCTATGATTTCCTACACATTTTATCTGACTCCACTCCTACTTGCGTGAGAAACCTTGATTTCTAAATTTAAAGCAGGGTTTCAGGAGATACTAAACATTCCTACTGTCACAGTTAAGCTTTTATCCCCAGAATTGCTTGTCTGCGAAATGTGTCAGAACCCTGTATTTATAATTTGTAACTAATACTGGAGGTGGATTCAAGAACTCCAGGTTTAGTCACATGCCTGTCTCAGATATCCTGCCATAAGGTTTCCTGATTCCTATATGCTACAGAATAGCTTCTAAGTTGTACTTTTTTCCCTTGTCACAGAATCTGACAAGAAAGGCAAAAATGGTCCCAGTACCGACCCCTGAGGGACTCCACTAGCCTTCAACTAGATTCTGCCCCATTGACTACAACTCTCTGACTTCTTCCTTTCAACCAGTTCTTGATCCACCTCACTGCCTGATCATCAAACCCATACTTGATCAACTTATCTACAAGGATGCTGTGGGAGACGGTGTCAAATGCTTTACTGAAATCAAGATAGACCACATCTACCGCTCTACCATCATCCATCCACCTAGTAATTTCCTCATAGAAGGCTATGAGGTTAGTCAAACATGATTTACCCTTGATAAAACCATGCTGAACATGGTCATCATAATGCAGAGACATGGCCTAAATAAGTCCACTACAATTACTCAGGTGCATATGGATGACAAAACTGGACTATGTACATGTAATAGGGGTCATTTCTAGTGTTAATTTTAATTGTTTTCAGTGGCCCATATACAATATTTGAATGGGAATGTGCTATGCCACTGGTTCTTACCCATTTCTAAACTTCCCCCAAGTTTGGTGGAGTTGGTGATACACTGAACTTTGCTTTCTCCTGCAGAAAAGTGGTCATGTAATTATGCTGCAAGTGAAGTTGTTGTTGTTGTTGCTTTTCTTTCTCATAGGGGAGGAATGGATATGCAAACAAAAGTGATGCATTTATTATAACAATTTACTTAAGAATGAAAGTCATGCTACTGACATTAATCATGTAGTCATCAGAACTGGGAGGGACAATGATGAAACTGTCATTAGCTCTTCAGATCCTTGTGTCTTCTTTCTCTCACTTCATCTCTTAGAAGAGGTTTTTATCAGGGACCAGCAGATTATTTACATTCTCTCTCACTGTTCACATGACAGTGGGGTTATATCTATAGCAAAAGAGCCAGAAAGTTTATACATATTTCTTTCTATACCTGCTAATAATTTTTAGTCTGATCAGTTGTGTTTTACCCTAATCACATTCTATACTGAAGTTTTCAAACTCTTTTCCCTTTTTCAGAGTTTTTTTTAAGAAACAGTTGCATGGCAGAAGGGCTCTCTCAAGATTCAGTACTGATTAATATACTTTTTCCTTTGTTATTGAAGAAAATTACACCAAAGAATGGTACCCCTGCTCCTTGATGTATTTTCCCAGAAGGGAAAGCGTGCTTGAACTTCCTATTGCTGCCTGATATAATTTTCAAGAGTGCATCAATGTTCTTTTCTGAAGTAACATTTGAAGTTTTCCCTGGGTTTTTAGATTGCCACAGGAACTGAAATTAGCTGTAGGAAGCAGGCTGCAACAGGCACTGAAATAAGCTGTAGAAAGGCATATTTGCATGTAAGCCATGCTCTACATACCACCTAGACTACACTGTTTAACTTCTTGTTAAGAATTAATATTTTGGGAAAATTAGGGTTAAAAATAAGCTCTTACTTATTGCAGCACAATATAGAAGTAACAAAAATGCAGATTCAAAAGTAGATACTGAAAATTCACACATGCAGGGGCGGCCAGTCAGAATGTCATGTGGACATCAGTCAGAGACTGCAGATGATAACCTTTACGTGAACTTCACTCTCTGTGGGATTTGCCCTAATAATAGTCTCTCTATACACAGGGTGCATGGGGATTAACACATCTTAAACCAAATGTTTGTACTTTCCTTGGATTTTTCCCCCCCTGCCCCAGATGTAGAAAGGTCTTTGACTAACTTACCCTTGAAGGCCTAAATTACCCCCATCTTACCAGCACCCTGTTCACTATATGATACTGCATTAGCCTTGTGCCTACCCTAGGTGCAGCCATGCTTCTTGTTTTCGAGGAGTCTCAGAAATCTGCTGACATTCAGAACACTTGTGCATGAAAAACATTTTCCTTTCATCACTACCTATGATTTAAGTCTGTATGCATTTTGCCAAAAATAAAAAAGAGGTGAGCATAAGAGAAAAAGAGAATATTTATTACAACTAGTTTAAAGCAGTTTCATTTTTGGTGAAAGCATCCTGGGCAGTTTTTATCCTCCCTCCTCTCCGTGTATGCAGCATCCCTTCAGGAACAGTGAACTAGTGAAGAATAGAGTCACGATATGATATTTTATTGATACAAATCCAATGATTTCGTTCAGAGTTCATCAAATAGCTACTCAGGGAAAGTCCTCACTCCACGGAGTATGACATCCTGAGTATTTAGACTACTTAAGATCATTAGTTCTTTTAATAAACTCTGGTCCTTTTCAGGATTATTTTCTGCTTTTAAGGCAGAAGCAGCTCAGGGAACTATAAGTAACAACTCAGAAAAAAACATGAAAGATGTCAGTATGATAGAACCAGAAAGAAACTACATGGTGAGAGAGAAATTGGAGAAATAACTGCATTTTTCAGTGTTTGACTCTCTCCTGATTTTTTTTTAATTTTTTTTTTTAGCAGAGTTGTTTCCCTAACCTCTGACACTGTGGTTATTTCTGCAGGCAATTTAATCAGAAATCAGTCGAAATAAAAGATTCATCCCTTTCCTCACAAATTCCAAAGCGTATGTCTATCAGATATTATTCAGACTAGTGGCAAGAAAAAATGTAAACTGTAAAACACGCCTGGTGTTTCCCTCCTACATAAAGTTATGAGAAACAAAACAGCTGGTGGGACCTATGCTGAGTCCAAATAGATGTGCATTCTTAGAAATACGCAGAATTAAAATGAAGCCACAAAGAAAATGGAAACCTAAAACTGAACAAATGAAACCACCTACTTATCTATATAGGCAAAATTCTGAAAAAATACAAAAAATATGTAGGAGCTGACTTTCAAAGGAACTGAATGTGAAAATGTTTAAAGTTATTTTTATGCTACAGTTTATCCTGCAAATGGCAACTAAGTCACTTCAAAATTTTTGGAACATGTGTCCTTAAGCATTTTTGAAGACCCTTTTTTTGACTGAAAGAGCATTACACAAACAAGTTGTGGAAGCCTTTTTCATTCACCTTCAAAGCCAAAAAGAATAAGGTATGCAAGTTTTTATGGAAAAGGCTGCTGACGGGTAAAGGGCAAAGTCTCCTTTCCAGAATTCTATTCCTCTTTGTCACAGGTAAGTTATTTGACACTTGAATGTAAAAAAACAAATTTAAACTCTGATTTAGCATTATCTCTAAATTGTCATACATTTTTACATAAATGTTACCCTTAGTGTTTGTAGTCCCTTTGATTTTTAGTCAGTAGAAGAAACCAAATTTGAATTGCAGATGATACTGAACTTCCAAGGGCCCCCACAAATACCATCATCCTCCATGAAACTGCCATCAATCATGTGAGTTATTATAGTCCCTCGCAGGAATATCTGATGGCAGCAACTCAGTTCATAATTTGTCCTTCAGGTTCCTATGATTTGAATTGTTTGAGTCCAATAAAAAGAAGTCAGAAGAACAAACTCTGTAAGATTTAATGTCCTCATTCTTTGTCTTAACAGCAGACAAAACAGTAATGTCACTGACTTGAGGATCTGGGGTACTGTATCTCCTACACCAGTGATCCAGTATTCTCAGCTTTAGTTTTAATTGTTCTTATTCTGCAACCTTTTGTGCCTTCTTTAGGACTTACCTGGCTACTGTATGTTTAACATTTTTTTTTATTAACTACATACCACAGCATTTTACCAACACTGACTAGCTCTGCTAGCCTAATTCACAGCAAAAACATTGAAAACAAAAGTTGTCTTTCTGGTTTTCATGAAAAGAATCACGTGGAATATAGATCAAAATATGATTAAGCACAAAAAGGCATTGAAAAGGGAAGTGTAGAAACAATTCTGTTGTGTTAGCAATTTTTCTACTGGTAGACTTAATCTGCAGTTTATTTACAAGTGAACTCAATATTGGTCCAAGTTCAGTTTTAAAATGAAAGCGTTGGATTTAGTGCCACAAGAAGAAAGGAAGTGGCTTTAAAATCTTGCAAAGGAATTAATGCTATGGCTATTTCATTGCATAAGAGTTTATGGTTTATCTCTCCTACCTAATTACTAGGGATGGACTTTGCATCAAACCCATTCCCTGCACAAGTTCAAAACAGGCTTGATTAACTGTTGGGTTTTTTTTTCAGCCAAGAGCAAAAGCCTAATTGCAGACACACCAAGCTGTAAGAAATAGTTGTCATGATATCTCCTTGCTGTCAAAAGGAAATGAGCACTGGAAAACTCATAAGAAAGTCTGGCCATGTAACATTTCCAGCCTAATTTCCAGACCAAAGAGGTTTGGACAAGTTTTGGTTAGGCAGACTAATTTTTGGATGCTTATCTGAACTGAATGGTCAGGACTTTTTGAGGTTCAGCATTGGTTGCTATCCATTTGAAGAGATGTTGGCACTTCCATACATGTAATCAACTAAAGCCTTTCATCCAAAACGCTTCCAGCTTGTTCTGTTGTGTTCCTAAAATATGCTCATTTACTGGTGGTGTTAAAACAAGCCATCTTCTAACATAAAAAGGAAACAAAAGGTAGCAATAGGTTATTCCAACAAAATACAGCCCCATTTTTCAAGCATACCTTCACTTAGTGAAATGCTACAAAATCTGCTGCAAAGAAGCTGTGACAGTGGGGTTTTGGTTTTATGAGCTGTTACATTCTAAAGTGAATTTAAGTCACCCACCTAGTCTTTCTAGTCATTTAAGTGGAAAAAAGTATCCGTAGAGCCGCAAAAGGCTATTTGAAATTACTTGATTTCCTCCCTCACCAGAAGAAGTTGTCATTACACGTGCCATTAAGATGAAGGTGGATGGACACAAACAAATTGCATAGCTGTTTCTGCCCTGTGCTCTTCTATTAATTTCCTCAGTTTCTACAGAAAGAAAGGATTCTTTTTGGTTGCAAGGTTTGGTTTTTTTAAATAGGACCACAGGGTATGTCTAACTAAAGCACTAAATTTATAACAACATAATACTATCTCTAGTATAGCCTAAGAAAGAAAGACTAAGGTAGCAACAGTTGGATTACAGTGAGTTTTTGTTACTTACCTGATGTCTAAGTTTTTGAGCACATTAAGGCTTCATGAAGCATTTTTAGACCAGTTTCAAATGTGAAACTTTTAAACCTTCGGGTCCTCTCATCACGTTACAATCAGGTGTGATTTTACTGTTCACTACTTCAAGAAGTTTTACATGAGCTCTGTCATGATGGTATTCCCACATTCCTCTTTCAAAATTCCTCCTCTTAGGTTTATCAGTCCAAAGATTTACATTACTTCCAATTGGACTTTTTTCTCCTTCTCCCAGATATTTTGGTAAGACCATCACCACACCAAAATAACTGAGGTAAAGGATCACCGTAGCTCACAGAACAGGGCTAAGGCTATTCAAAGACAGTTTGCTGTTTGATCCATGGTACACCAAGTAAAAGATTAACTAGTGAGGTGCTCATGACAACCAAAGTTTTGTTTTGTTTTATTTGCATTAATTAATTCATATTTGATTAATTATTTAATATTAATATAGAAATACACAAGTCCATGGAAACCCAGCAGCTCCTTGCAGTTTACCTTGCTAAATCTCACATTAAACAAGTCTTAGTTTGTTTCTTTTTTCTTTCAGCCTGAATTGTATAATAATAAATCATTCCCATTTTGGTTTTCTTCCATAGATTTTTCTGGACCCTAGTTCCTCCTCTTCTTACTTGCAACTTCACACTGTGGAAATTCGCAGTACTATGACTTACTGAGGAGAGAATGAGTCATAAATTAGTCACTAGCAAGACAAGTATCTTTGCAGGCCCACAATGACTTAAAACATGAGGCTGGTTTCTGGCCCAAGGTCAAGCTCCTAGAGATCCTTGAGTACATGATTAAAATTATTGGCTCTTAACTGTCCACCTGTATAGGGCTGGGCTACACAGCGTTCTCATAAACCACCAGCAAAGGGAGTCAGGCATCTGTTCATGAACATGCTGCAGTCTTTTCTACTTCTCTGTGCTGTGCCAGGAAATAAACATAATGTTAGGAATTTGCATTTTTTATCTTTATGACCCAAGATGTAGATTGTAGTGCATTACTTCTGCCCACTAAATGGGGGATTTGACTTCTGCTTTTATTTAGAACAAACTAGATTTTGTTACTAAAAAAAAAGTTCAAAACTCCTCAACCAAAAACACCTCATTGTGTATTACTCCAGGCAAGCACGAAAACAAGGTTAATAAAGCAAAAATCAGTTCCTTGCTCAATGAACTGTTTGCAAATAGGCTCATATGTCTCTGACCAGTTCATGCCCCTAGGTACATTGACACATGCCACATGTTAAAGCTATCAACTAAAATCACTGCAAAGCAGAAAATCAGGGCTGTTGGTTCTCTGTTCTCCTTTCAGTGAGAGGACAGCTTTCAGTAGCTGTTATCAGACATGAAGTTGGTGTATTCTCTGCAAGTTTCAAGGGAGGCTGCTCAGAAGCAGGCCCTGCTTGATGAAGTACACAGCTTAATGTTGGTACACTAGGTAGCAGAACTAAATTTCCATCATGTCCAACCCCAGCTCAACCTAAGTCTTGAAACAGAATTATTTGGTGATGTGTGTGCAGCCAAATGGGAAGTAAAGGTGAGGAGAAATCCACAGCCTGGGTGTTCATGTCTCCTGCTCAGGTACTGAGCTTTCTTCTCCTCAACCAGGGCACACATGCCTCACGGTCATAGCTGGTTCTCAGCTTATTTTCTCTTAAGAGTTGTGTTGACTGACTGTTAAATTCAGTGGCAGCAGCAAGCACAAGTGGTCATTTAAAACTGGGAGTGAATACTTTTTAGGTTATTATTAGTGGCTGTGAGATGGAATTCTGTGGCAAATAGCAATTTTGTGAGTTGGACTCTTTTTGAAAAAGCTGTTCCTGAGCACTGCTATCATGCCACTTTTCAAGACAGCACAGATAAAAGTGAGAAGGGGATTTCTCAGAGAATGACTGATGTTTTTCAACACTTAAACAAAACAAAAATCAAGAAAAAAAAAAGATCACTTCCTACAGTGTTTTCTCTGAAATACAAAATGGGCACAGGCTGCCCAGCCCCAGTTGACTAGCAGGAAACAGACTCTCTTTTTCAGCTTAAGTACTCCCACTCCTTCTGCTCACTGATTGATTTTGTTTTGCTTGACTTGACAAGACCAGGTTGGACAAATCTGAATTATCTCTATGTTGCTGACTGGATTAGCTGCAGTTCCTTTAGTATGCTTGTCATTTAGTCCTATAAATTACCTTAATGAGGACTCTAAATCTTAGCTCTCTGAGGACATAGTTATACAATAAAAAACAATTTCAAGCTTTAAAAAAACAGACACTCTTTGCATGTAGGTTGCTCTTTAAATGTATCGTCTCTTCGAATTTGCCCTGGATTGCTGTTGGTCAGTTTTCTAAATATAACTACCTTCTTTAAAGTAAAACTAAGTTTATCTATTAGGCAAATTTTGTTAAACACTTTCAGAAGAATGGAAACATAATTTCATACGGATCTATGAAGTTTTGCATAGGTAGGATGTTGAGCAAACATGTTTTACAGTGGTCTACAACTTTTTTTCTGACATATTTAATCATAGAATTCGTAGATTAAAATAACTACAGCTACTGACCACTAAAATAATATATATAATCTGGCAATCCTCTACTTATGCCTGAATAAAAAAAAGCCACAAAGAAAATGCAAGAAAAACAGACTTTGGTGCCATCCTTTATATCCATTCATTTTTAAGAAATGTTAAGAAATGAATGCATGAACCCATAAAATCATTTAGCAGATAGAACCATTTTAAAAATTCAAGTCCTCTGACTTCCAGTACTGAAAGAAGCATAAGATGTATTGAAGTACCTCCCAAAAAATGGCTTCCTCTGATGTCAGTCTTTTCAGAGAACTAGAATGATCATTAACAAGTAATATAATGCTCCCATCTTTTTCCAAGTTCTCCTTACAAAGCATTTAGCCTTCAATTAAATGTATTGAACAAACAGCTTGAGTCATATACTAAAAGTGTAGGCCTCATCTTATATGGAGAACCCCACCATAAAAAAGAAACTTAAAAATATCACCTCAGATAATTAGCAGTACATTTTGAAGACAGCTGTGAATCGACTTAGTTTAGATATGACAGTGTGCTAAATATGTATCACTCCCACTAAGTAATATTTATATTTTTATTATAACAGATTAATCAGTCAAAAATATTTTAACAAAGGTAAAAAGCTAAAATTAATATATTACTTGTCTGAAGTAATCATAAACAAGTAAAGTGCTGTTTTCTTTGGAGAATCATACTGAAAGATGTATCACAAGGCATAGTGATTCACAGTGATATTAGAATTCTCTCTGTCTCTTCCTCATCTTCCTGATTTTTCTTTGATATAAATACATTTAATTGCTTTCATTGTTAAATTGTTTTTTACACAGCTTTTTAGCTTGCACACAAAGACTAGAGTCTATAACTAACGCACACGCATTCAGTGGTTTGACAGGGACACAAAGTCCAAGCTAGTTTTGAGTGTGCATGATTTATTCACACACTGAATGACACTGTCATTTATTGCCCCAGTGTAACTTGTTAGACTCAAACATGGTGTTTCTTCCTTCATTAGCTATCTTGTGTCTGATCTGCAGGTCTGCTCTTCAAATAAAAGCATCAGACATTCTCTTCCACCTCTAGGGTTTTTTGTGGACATCTCCCAAGAAATGTCAACAGCTACAAAAATTCTTCAACCTTCCACACCTCTATGTAACAAATAATAACCAGGCACTTTCCACAAGCTCTGCAAAGGTCTTGGTAACGCTCTTTGTTGTCTGGAACAGGCCCATTCCATTAATCACACAAACATCTACTGAGTAGTGCCAATGCCCAGGGAATAAAGGACATGCCAGTACTTCTCTAGCATCCAGCGATTAGTAAGTTCCTAAGTCAATTCCAATAACTCCTTTCCTAAGATCCTTCCAACTCCCTTAGAAGAAGAAAAAAAGAAAAAAAAAAAAAAAGTCTGGAAATGTTTATTTTGATGCCTAATCATAACATTTCCATGCAGAATTTTTCTCAAAATGTTTCCTCTTGAAACAGTGGAACACTTGTTACTGTACCTTGTTGGATTTCAGAAATTCCTTTGTGAAAATTAGCAAGAGGAGGACAGCTGACCAGTTATCAGACCAACGATATGACCACATACTAGAATATCTCTTTCTCTCAAGCATATTACATATTAAACAGAAGATCTGTTTGACATGTCAGTATCCTAGGCATTTTGAGTTCTGCTAGTTTTCTTGGAGCAATTCAGTTTTAACCTATCCCTGTAGTATCTCATATAGATGCTTCAGTGTTCAGCCCTTTGATGACACCAGATAGCCTTCAGGACGCATCTCCTGCAGCCTCAGAACATGCCTTTTTGTGTGGTTTATATATAAACATATGATTTGCATATTGTAAGTAGTTAGTAATGGTGCACAATTCAGATAATTGGATGTGTAGGTCAAGGGCACAATGGCAAATTCAGACACAGGTCCAATGTTTTTTCCCTATCAGCCCAGGCTGACCTTTACATTGCATTTGATATTAGTTCAGAGACCCAGAATATTTCAATTGCCACAGTATCTTAGGAACAACAAAATGCAGTTAATTTCTCTAATAACACATTTTTCGCTCAGAGATTCCTCTCAATCTTCATCCCATCCATATTGCTACAAGGCCCATACAGACAATATCTAAATATGTTTGGACTCTTTATTGAATCAATTCAGCTTCTTAACCTCTCTGAAAACTAATCAGCTAAGACTAGGGAAGGGCAGAAAGCGTGGCAGAAAGAGATGGAAAGGGTAAAGCCTGCCTTGTTTCAGAGTCAAGAAACTGATGGGTTTCTCAGATGCTCAAAGCACTGTCGACCCAGATATGTTTCAGAAATGGTTATGCCTTGTAAAAATGAGTGGCTATAAAGGATGGCAACAAAATGTGCTCCGCAGATGTTGCCACAAGTCTTGTTAACACATTTAAGTACTTCTTCCAAATGAGAAACACGGACTTTGCCATTACCCTTCACAACTCCTTTGTCTTTTTAAGTATCAGCCTTCCATCTCATTTGTAACACGTTTTAGTAACTTCCTAGAAATGTCTTTTTCCAGAGCTATACCACTTTTTCCTAAATGACACACAAAAGACATGTTCATAGTGAACCTTTTTTGGCCTCTTTGATGATACTGAACCTTCGGTATTTCAACTTTATGCCAATTTTTGGCAACATCCAGAGCTGAAAGATCTATAGAAACTGGGTCAGCTCCCAGAAGAATTTGTTAAAAATTATGTCCCAAGATTACACTAGGTTGCCTTTTGGAGGGAATACTACTAAAGTTAAATAAATCAAAAATGTCCTTTGACTGAAAGGACTCTGCTCTGTCTTCCACTATTTATCATAAACGTGGCCATTACCACAGATGTGTAATGTATGCTTCAACCTTGTCATGTATCTTAGAAATGTTGTGAACTATATTTAAAAAAATCACCAGCTTTAAATAATAATAATATTTTATATAGAATATAAATAATAAAAAATACAAGCGTTAAAATTGCAAGTACAACAAAAATTGTAGAAGTGCTATTTATGAAGAAATCATAGCACAGCTAAAACAATACTGCCAAATTGTACTGGCTGCCAATTTGCCTCAGTTTTTGACTTCTGCCAGTTATTATTCTGGCTGACTTAATACCAAGCAACTTGCTAAAACCAGACTTAAACAAAGAGAAGTGAAATTTTGCTGGGAATAGAGCTGAAGAATTTATCTCCTTCATTTTTTTTTTTTTGTTTAGTGGGTTTGTTTTGCTTTTTGGCTTTGTTTAGGTTTTGTTTTTTTTCAGGGGAGTGTGAGTTTTTGCAGTTTGTGGGTTGTTTTGTTTTGTTTAATTATTATTGTTATTTTTATTCCTTAGCAAATACCTATAAAACGGTTGGGTGAAATACACATCTGGCCATGAGTGCAAGTAAACTAATTTCCTGGCATTAGAGTAAAACCACTTATCTCATCTATCACCTATCATTATCAATTACTGTGTTACAAATCCTGGAACAAACAAAAGGCTAGGAATGTGGAAAACCAGGTTATAGGTCTCCTTAGATATTTTCTGTGGCCTTTTCATTAAGTCGAAACATAATTACAAGTATTAGCAACAAAGATGACAGTGGTAAATCTGATCAATGAAATTGCACAATTAAACTATCCATTGTAATCTGTGATGGCATTGCCCAAGAAGCAGAGATCAAGATATGTATGTTAGAACAAAGTGTCTACCTTGGGTGGCTGAGTGTTGGAGACAGTGCTGCCATACAATACATCAAGGTGAAATTTATTACCTACAGGGTATAGAAAAGAGTGTGCAAAAATCTGATCTCTACAGGAATGACTGCACCTACTAAAAGCATTTCTCTTAAGCTGTTTTACTTCCTTGCCCGGATGCTCTGGCAAAACTAATTTTTACTATAATTATAAATTCTTAAAGTTTAATCGTATAGCCAGACAACCTGGCAAGAAAGCTGACTTTGCCACTGTGATCATCTACCAGAAAGGTCAACAATTTTATTTAATACCATACAGCTTAAGGAGCCAAACTCTCATTTTTTATTTCACTTCTGCAAGCAAAAACCTGAAAAAGGTCAATGGGAATTATGACTGAATGAGGACTGAGTTAAATTTTGGTCTTTGGGCCAACATTAATTATTTTAACAGTAGGCCAGTTTAATCTCTAATGTAATTCCACGTATCTCAGTTGGCAGTTGGTCCTGTCTCAAATTGTACCATTCTTTTAAAAATCATTTAAGTAGTTTTACTTTTAATAAAGATACATAATTCAGGTGATAAATTCATCCTGGAAACTGAGAGTATTTGCAAAGGAGTGGAGGCTTAAATATAATATTAAATTCTATAGATATAATTCACAGTTTCACTAAAGCCCATTTAGATCACCAAGGAGCTGATCTGTCACAAATGAAAACCATACCTTTGTGTTTACAAAATATACACATGGCTAAAACATTTTGTAGTTTACTAAAATGTGACTGGTTACTTGAATTCACAGTTACAAGTAGGTCCTAATGCAAAATGGCCTACTCCATCCTGGTTTTATGTTCATAAACATAATATAGATCTGCTCAGATTCTACTGAGTTTTTAAGAGCTTAACAAACAAATGTATGCACATAAATGCCCATGCCTTCACACAAATACACTGCTTCATGAGAAAAATCAGGTTAGGATAGATCCAAGGGAAAATATGTCTGATAAAACCTACACTGAGATTTATGTGTTTCCACACTGAAAAAACCCAGAAAGATCTTTGCTTATTTTGACTGCTTGCCTGGTCTGAGGGTTTGTTATACATCTAAAAGTTGACCTGAAAGATTAGAAACCTTGGTGAACCCAGACTATTTTCAGCAAGGCAGGATTTGGGGCTTAGGCTCATTAAGGAATGTCAATCTGAAGCTACAGTCAATCTTAAGAAAATTGTTTGTCTGCTTTGAGGTTTAACTGGCTTCCCCTAATAGAAGTACCCTGGATCTACAAAGACAGGGGAAATAAAACAATGCCTATAACTGAGATTATATAAAAGATTGAAATACATATCCCTCTCTCTTTTAAAAAAAATAAGAAATACATTTGCAGGAAAAAAAAAAAAAGGCAAAAAGGTGTGAAGATTTTTCTGTCTTATGCATGTTTTTTAAAATCCCTTCATGATATACCAAGTAAATATCTAGGGTTGTTCTACCCAGTCAAAAAGCATAGTAAAATACCTTAGGGAAGTTCAAGTCTACAGGGCATACAAAAATAATTCAAAGACAGACCCTGACCATTTTTTTTTTTTCTGTGTCATGCTTAAGATTGAATAAAATGAGGCTTTTCTTTCCACAGCAGCCTTTTCCATTTTCTTCTGTTTTGTTTTTCTATTTCAGTGATGAGGAATGCATCAAGGGACAGATGAATTAATCTGCAGTACCATATGTGTATATGAGAATACTTCAGTATGTTCAAGAAAACAAGGCTTTCATAACTACTGTACTGACTGATAAAGGCACTTTTTTTTCCAGGCTTGTGCTAGAAGTGCACTCTAAATGCTCCCTTTCATAAGTCTGAAGGCTCTGCGCAGGACACTGGAATTCCCATCTGTACAATGCATGCTTTCATCTATGTGATCATCAACACATGTTGAATATGTTTCTGAAAGTTTGTTTTAAAGCTATGGCCATGGGACATCATGTGACCACTGAATCATTTTCTTCCAGCTGAGGGTACATTTTATCTTGCCAGACATTTTCATAGTTTGTGCAAGCAGTTCCTGAAGTCTGATTCAGCTGCTCATGATGTGGCTGTCTGCTTGTCTGAGTGCAGGAGGAGGTTTAGGATTTCATATTCCTCTCCATGCTGTGACTTTTAATCCTCTAAAACGTTTCCTGAGTGTAGAACATATGCCTGTTTAATTATTCCTGGCAAATGGCATTTAGGAACAGTTTGTTGATTAATTCTAAGCCATACTGTGATGGTCTTCAAAGCACACCTTACTAATTTTAAGTAAGCCATGAGGAAAATATCTTTTTTCTCCTTCCAAAATAGATTCTGCAGCAGCATTTTTCATATTAATGGAAACAGTATTTCCATGGCATAATAGGAGAGCTTTTGGGGTTATGTAATGTTCTTATCTACCCCATATTTAACAGGATTTATTGCATACACCCTCCATTTAATGAAGTCAAATAGGCACAGCAAAGCCTGTTAACCAAATAAAGTAAGTCAGGCTGCTGCAGACTTCAAGTAACTAAATCAGCGGAACCAAAAATCTAGTAGCAAACTATAGTTATCCCTAAAAGTATTTTGTTTGGGTTTTTTTTTTGTGCCAGATCAAGTGTACATACAATATGTTTAAGCTATCAAAGCATTGATAACCAGAGAATTAGGTTAATAGAGTGAGCAGCCTCAGCCAAATACTGACCTCACTCAACCTCTGTTTTTCATACCAGTAGATCAGAATCCTACCCACCTCTTGGACAAGTCATGCAATTATACCAACAGTGAGACAAACAATTAAGAACTAGAAGGTATAGTCACATTAAATCCCTTTTGAGAGTTACAGAGCTTTATTTTTCATCTTATTTTAATTTATTCTTTTTTTGTCAATTTTCATGGTCAGCTTTACATGTGGATTACTGAAAACTGCCTAATGTAAACTGCTTAATGTAATCAGTACCACAGCCGAGACTAGACACACACAGGTTTTCCTAAAACTGTACAACTCTAAAAATTCTTCTAGACATCAGAGAGACAGAAGGTCTACTAAGTGATCCAGCCCATTTCCCAGTTTCATTTATATGCTGGATTTTTCTGTGCTTCATCCAATCTGGTTTCAAACTTTCTCAAGCAACGAGGCTTCCTCTACTTCCTGCACGAGACAATCCAGTTCTCTAATAGACCTTGCTGTCAGGATGTTTCCCCTGATATTCCGCATCATTCTTCCTCTTTTAATTTCATCCCATTAATTTAAGTTATACTCCCTTTCCCTTGATTTATGTAATTGTTTTTCAAAGGAAACATAACAAAAGTTTTAATGAAAAGGAAGCCTGTCTTATGTAAACAATAAAAGTTGATGTTGGAAAGAAACATTCGCCTTACTTCTATGAGCCATGGAATTAATACAAGGGAGAGCAATACAGGTCTATAGCTCATGCTGTGTTGTGGTCAGACAAAATTCCAGCAATAAAGTTGCAAGACCCTCACTAATTCCACTACCTGTTATTCAAGTAGGCTATAAATCTGGTAAACTTTTTTCTATTGGCTAATCTTACTTACTAATCAAGTTTAATTAGCAATTTATGCAAGGGCTCAATTCCAAGGTATTTGAAGGCATTTGAAGGATTCTTTCCATTAGTTTCATTGGGATGTGGATGATGCCGATGTTATACATGAAAATACCACTGCATTTAATAGTATGCTAACAGCACAAAAGCAAATATCAAGTAAATACGTTTTCACAATACCTTTTACACACTTTAGTTTAGTGTAAGTGTCTTTGATGAAATCACTCACATCTGATATTATTAGAGCAAGACAAAAGTTTAAACCCTTCCAATTTTCACTTTAAAATCATTCAAGCTGTAACAGCATGCTGAGTGAAATATCAATTTATTTGACAAATAATATATTTTTCCATAGGGTTTCAATAATAAAAAACTTCAACCTGTTTCCAGCAGTTATAAAAGCAGTAAAATTAGCATCTCTCCCCAATATTACTAGATTAATTTAAGATAAAGTTTCACAGCCCATTTATTATCACTCTCTTTCTTCTTCTATAGCTATCTGGTCAGCTGAACTTGACTATACAAATTTTCCTATGGGAGTAGAGAGGAAAGTGCTAATAGCAGCCACACTCTACCTCTCTTGCATGAAGTTCAGAGATGTTAAATGCATTCCAGCACATACTCTAGACCAACCCTGTGCTCTGTCTCTCATGGATAATTTGGGGTCTTTTATTTTGATAAATGACTTGGCATTCTGAAGGGTGGTCAATTTTCATCCAAGTAAAACAGGCTGATGTATTGGCAATGAGATAACATCTCAGAGCTTTGCTCAGTGATGTATACTAAACCTTCTAAGCAAGGCATGAATGCATATACACCCGCATCTAACATATGGACTTCATCTCTTTCCCTCTTCTAGGCACTCTCTCTCCCCTTAGCTATGTGGAGGCAAAACTCCCAGGTTCGTGCTAAATCGTTGCTGGTCCATTTAAAGTAAACAAAGTAGAGATAATGCTGCTTTTCTTTCCAGCCAGAAATGCTGGTTTCCTGCTTAAATGCATGCCTTTGATGGTGTTCACTGGCAGAACTCGCCTTTGGTAAAAGAAACATAATTATGCAATTTTCAGCTAAAATATTTTTGCCCTTAAAGAGAGAGAGAAACTGAGATTGAATCCAGTCTCCCAAGGAGTGTCCATTTGTGAAATTTAAACTATTTTATTACTCCAAGCTCACTGCTATTTAAAAAAAATAATAAATTTTTACTGGTGTTTACATGAAGTTAGCAAGCAGCAATCCAGTGGAGCCCTGTGGCCTGTGTGGGCTTCCTACTAGGTGAGCAAGTCAAATATTTTTTTATTAAAGCATATTACATTCACAAATTACATTTATGGAATAGCTAGGGTCTGTGTGTGTGTATATATATATATATGAGATACAGATCTTAATAGCACACGAAGTACAAAGGGTCTGTATTATATCTACATTTCCATATTCCAAGGTGAAAGAGGGCAGCACTGACTCCTTATCACACTGTTGATCTGAGAAGTCAGTTTCTCAGACTTGAAGCGAGTGAAGCTGAAAGGCTTGCAACATATCATATTTAATGGAACTGACTGAACTAATTGCTGTGAAAGTACACTGTCACAGCCTAATAAAACTAGATGTGAAGCAAGGCTACACTCACTATGAAAACGTTCTCTTTACACAATATAGTTACGATGCTGGGTCACAGAGGTGGTGTTGCAGCTCAACCCACAGTAGCGACACGTGGCCATTACAAGTACTAGTCAACAGATAACATTTGAGACATCGTGTTTCTCACAATTAAGAGGTCCATGATGTTTTACTCTCAATGCTAATGAGCTGTTTTCTCCTCATCCCATTACCTAGCACGAAGAGCAACAGAATTTCACCCAGAAAGCAGCTGGGAAACAATCCCTTGCCTGAAGCTACTACAAAAGTACATGCACAAAATGCAACAGGCTAATAAAACTTTCTCCTATTTTCCCCAGTCGTGCCTTTTCTGATCTTTTCAGTGCTTGGGAAAGTTCTGATGCAACCTCTTATGGCTCAGCACTTCACCCAGTGGGCAGCAACAATCATCAGTGCTTAGGAAATCTGCTTTTCTACACTTTTACGGAAAGAAGTAGTCAATTTGTATTTCTTGACAGGATTTAGCATGGAGTTGATTGTGTCTCAAAGGCAGGGGATGCACTAGAAAAGCTTTGTGCTGTTCTCTTAGCACTCATCTACCTTCACCAGAGCAAAGGCTCTGATGGAGCAGAGGTTTCCCTCAGCCAGAAGAATGATTTCCTAGGCATTCACAGAGATAGTGTTGTAGAGAGAGGGGGTAGGTACTGGGCTGAGGTCAGTTTAAGTAAATGCTGATCCACAACAGGTGAGTCACCGTGCATTAAAGGACTAACTCCTACCTGCTGCTGCTCCTGCAGACGTTGGTGCAGCCCTACCTCTTCCATTTAAAAAAGAAGCTCAATCCAAAAGCTGGACCGTGCTTTCACTCTTCACTGCCAGGGGTTCCCATCTAAAAATATTCTAAAACTGTGAAGTTGGGATATTTCTCTGAAGCAGTTTTCTAAGCCTCTTGAGTTCCTGCACAGATTACAGCAGCCTCATTTCAGCTGCAGGGTATCTCTACTGACATCAGCAAATTTGGCTTGATATACTCCAATAGATGGGCAATTTGTTTTCATAATAAACACCACCACAAATCACAAGAAAAGCAGCATAACTGCCAAAACATCTTCAGTTCTTGTAAGAAAATAAACAGATTCTTCTACAATCAAAGGATGTTGTTTTCCATTTTAGTGAAGTGGAATATTACATTGCTCAGAGGGTTTCTGTCTCTGATACCATTGAACAGTCTTCTAGCACTAAGAACAGTAGAGGCTACCTGGTAGCATGTGTTTGCATAAAGCCATTTTGGAACAAGAAAAAAAAAAAATCAAAGTAAAACTAAATGAGAAAACTATCAGAAATACTTACTTTCCTTTATAAAGAATTCACATTATCACAACTACTACTTTTTTGCTGTTGATTTCTTTGAGTTATTATTACCATTTTAATTACTTACTCTTTCTATGGAAGAAAGAAAAATGATTCTTTTTCTAAATGAGCATTAAATATATAACAAATTTATGATGAATACAGCAGGCAAAGTAAATAATGAACAGAAAACATGTTTGTTTAAAGGAAAGTATGAGTATTTCTTCGGTGGTGAAGCTCATGTACTTTGAGAAGTAGTTTAACGGTGGGGCCTTTCTTGACTCTATATTCAAAGTAAATAGCACTTGTAAACAGCTGCCATTCACCAAACATAGCAGGACTGGATTTAGATGCATATCCATGGACATTTCCACAGCCTCTGATCTGCCGTCTTCTTAAACAAGAGAACAGAGTATGCACTGTTCAGTGGAGTACAATTTGCTTTTCTAAAAGACCTCTGAATACTACCACTGTCATGCCCTCAAATCATCTTCCAGTTAGGCTTTTATGAGAGAACTTAGCAGGTTTAATTATGAATTTGTACTTTGTGATGGAAAAACAGTAAATAGCTTAACATACATATGTATATTTAACTGCTGAGGACATATTTTGCTTCTAGTTTTCTTTTTTTCCCTATGGGCTTGCTTTGTTCTGAGACCTCAAGAAAAAAGCTCAAGTCAAATCAATATAAAAGTAAAGCTGAGACAGTTCCCTTCTGAAGTAAACAGCATGTATTATCTTACTGTTATATCATATCATTCCAAATATGTTTCAAATTATGTAGAAAACACAAATTAGTCTTTCGAACTTCAACCGGGAATTAGCTTGGTAGTTTGACGTCTAGCAGAAAGGTCTAATATTATCTCGTTCACGTATGACTTCTCTACTCTATTCTAAACCTGCTCTTTCCTGGCTCTTAACAACCCACAGGCTTTTACTATTATGGTGCAGGATGTCCTGCCTGTGTTTTCAGAGGAATGTGGGAAGGACATCTTCCAACGTGTCTGTGATGCTCACGACAACTTTCTTTGAACTGAGACCTGGGCTGTCACTGTAGGCAGCTAATACATTTCAGGAGTCATTTTTTTCTTGTAACATTTACTCAGTATGTGATGGGTTTTGTTCATTCATCAGAAAAAAAAGCCACAAAGCTATAAGTATGGAAATACAACCTGAAAATATACGTTCTTTTGTTTCTGTCCTAATGATCACATCCCTGCCAGTCAGGCTAAAACTATAAACAGAAATCTTTACAGGTATTTAAAGAAAACTAAGCTAAGTTATTACTTTGAACTTCACTGGATTTTGAAGCAGTGCATTTAGTGAGGATGAAGAAGGAGGTTGCTCCTTTTGGAATAGAAAGCAAAAGCAGCAAATGCCTGTCAGACAAAATGGAGAGCTGCTATTGGGAAGCTGGGAAGGTTGATATGGATATTAGAGGAAAGTAAATGACATTTAACTGCACCCACACAAATTATTTCAGTATCATTAAAAGGTACTCAAGTTAGTTTTTAAACTAGCAAACCTTGATCCTTGTAGATAATTCAGTGCAGTACAGTGTATCACATGGATGTATTTTCTCTGCTTTTTGGCATTCTGTGATGCCCCTCTGACCTGATTCTGCCCCTTGCCATCCGAAGTGAGCCAACTCAGACACATCTATGTTGGACTACAGTTGCCCTTGTGTCCACTATAGTACCTCATAATACAAAACAAAAGTTGCAGTCTTTCAGTTTACTTTCATGGCTGAAGAAACTTGCTTGCAACTTAAGTCTGCTCAATACATTCCAAATATCACCATGACTTAGAATAAATTAATCTGGTCATTCCTGTATTACACACAAAAGATACTGGGAAAAAATGTAAAGTGAGAACCGCAGTCCTGCATGTCACAGACAGCAAAAGGGTAGTATCTATAGCCTACCTTGAGATCAAGAATATCAATTAATAAGAATGATAAGAAGCTAGCACTTCTTTAGTTTAAGTAAAATGTTCAAAAAGTGAGGAAACAAGACAGATGTAAGAGGCTTCCTCTAGACCTATTAGCTGTTCAAATTGATTATTAAGAGAGTAGAGGGTCACTGAAAACATGTTTTCAATCACTAAACTCTCACTGACCACAATAGCAGTAAGATGAGGCTTCAAGAGATAACAGAGAATACCTGTAAGACTTGACCATGATTCGCACTGAGGCAAGACCTTTCCAGTGTTTCCAGCAGGATATAAAGAAATACATGAAACATTTGTCTATTTTCAGCTGTCAGGGTGATATAAATGAAACTGGCCATAAATACCTTGATTTATAGCACAATAGCCTAAGATGTAGTGGTTACTTTGAATAACTGGTAGATGCAGTCACGTCTTTCCCTTTCCAGGCTGTTTGATATTATAATTGCTTTTTCTACTGAAAAACGTCAGCTGCTTTTTAAAACCCGTGTGGGGTGAAATGAGGTTAAAGATGCCCACTGGTTGTTATTTCGCATGTTCCTCCATTCAATTTAACAATAGTGGAGCTTTATACAATGGAACATCTCTGTCCAAGACAGAAAAAGCAAGTGAGAAAAGTCTGGCTGGAGCTTAGAGAACCACAGAGGGAATTTTGCTAATTAATCACATAGGCATTAATGTTACCTGTTTTATAAAATTAACAGTTTATGAAGTTGTGATTTTGAGTTTAGGTTAAAAAAAAAAAAAATGAATGTATTGCAGGTAAGGGATCAGAACTACTCTAACACCAAATGCAATTGAATGCAAAGTTCATCAGGAAAACAACTTTGTAGGTTTTCTACATAAGACTAAATGGCAATGTGGAAGTAGAATAATTTCAATAAATGTAAGTTTAGCTTTATAAAAAGAACCCAATCTTCCTAGATAAAATCTTCATGGTACTAACTGTATAAATTACATAGACATTGTAGCCAATATAGACTGTGTTTCATGGATCACATTTTTAATATCTAGATGCACTTACAATATATGGCTAGAACCATGTATTTCTTGCATGTTTCAACAATGAATTTGCACATGCACAGACTAGAACATACACTGGAAAACATACAACACATTGGCAACACCTGGTCCTGACTTATTTTGCTTTTGCATTTTCTGTTTGCTCATGGACTATATTTCATCCTTCCTTTTTCTTTTCTCTATAGATGCTAGTAACTCCAAACATGGATGCTTCAGAGGGGACAAAAGAAATACGGCTGTTTGAAGAAACAGAGTATGCTTTCAGCAACAAACAGATGATATATACACATATAAGTAGGAACCTAAACCAGCTTGGCTGCAGGCATACAAAACTGAATGTGGCTAATTAATTATAGTAATGAATTTGTACCAGGCATAATCCAGTTTCTGTGCAACAAGTTCTGTTGTGTAGAATTTTAATAAAAATGTTTCAAAAGCATTAATCGCAATATTTCCACAGCAAATGTCATCAACAGACCAGTTTACTGATAATCTCATAAGAACAATCACTCTGAGAACATCTGCTAGCAACAGACATTCCACCTTCTCCAAACTCCTGCCTCCATAGGTGCTGATGTCATATACACGACTCTGTGTGACTGCTTCCCATAAGAACACTAGCACATACTTTACATCTTATTTTAATTCAATTAATATTCTCCCAATATGAACATTTGCAAGTAATAACTAAGTGCTGGAATTTTCTCATTTTTTAATGAGTGACAGAACTTGTAAATTAAGTGACTCTACAAAACTATTTCACAATGCCTGTAACACTTAGTCCATTAGTTTTGTAAGTAAAAACTGGAGTTTACTTTCTTCTACAAGAACTGTTGGTTTCACCATAGAAAAGTCAAGGTAAGATTTTAAAGTGTAACTGACTTTACAGTACCAGACCATTTTAACTGGAAAACACAACCATTGTTTTTACAGCATGGTAATCTAAAGTCATCCAGGGTTCTGGATATTTCCTTGTTCTGCAACAAAAAGTAAGTAATTCTCTATGCTTTCCTAGAAATTAAGCTGGGACAAATTATTTAGGGTTATACATACTGGTTTTTTTTTAATGACACATAAGCACATTAAACTCTATTTTAGCACTTACCAAGAACTGACTTAGAGTGGAAAAAACAGAATGTTTAAAAATGTTGCTGTTATTTTTGTTTGGTTTTAATGATCACTCCGTATCTAAGCAAAAATCTTTCCATGAAACATTTCTTTTTCAACAAATTACACATTTTTGGATGCACTTGAGTTTACATACAGTTCCATAGAATATTTTTTTTCTGTTAAATGTTGTATTTTATGACTTTGGCTAAATCTGATACATAAGATAATTTCTTCCCCATAGTGTACAAAAGTCATCACATACCGTTTAACCAGCTTTTGAGTAGACTAACATGGCCATGACAAAAAATGTTAATATTTTAACATGCACAATTTCAGCTTCAGTGAGGTGATAATTTGTTTCATAGATAACTCTAAAGCTCAGGTTTAAATAAAAGGAAAGCAATTATCAATTCACAGTCTTTTGAACCTGAGGGGCTTACGAACTAGCTGTGCAACACTAATGAGAACTGTCTTAAAGCTTGGTGTTTAAAGTTAAGCTCCTAAAATTAAGCAACCTACTAGAACAGCTTCACTGGCTGATATGCTAACCCACCACTTGCTATCAGTGTTCTGCTGACAGAGCAAAGAAAAGTTGAAATCGTTTGTTGTGGGCAAGAGACACATTTTGAAAGAAATCAGAGACTTCCAGTCCAGAATCATGCTACATTAAGCAGTTACTCAGGACAGACTTCATCCTGACAAGACTGCTTTTAAAAGGAAAAGCAAACCAAATTGGGGGTGGGAGAAGAAGCCAAGTTTCTGTGGCTAAAATCACCTTACAACCACCTTATTAGAAAGACTATTTCACTAGAATATCATTTTAAATCAAAGGAACATATCAAACACGTTCCTATTTTAAATCCTATAAAATAAGATACCTGTAACAAGGCTGCTTAATAAATTAGAGATTACATGCTTCCCATTCCCCTGAGGAATAGAAAAAAACAAAATGATGATGTACACATAAGTAAAGGCTGTTACGTGCCAAGAATTTTCATCGACGAGCAGTTATGTCAAGACAGCAAAAGACAGCTGTGTAAGCTAAAAGAAATAAGATAATTTTTGTGGAAAAACAGCACAGACTTCTTCAGCAATCACAGTCTTATTTTGTAGGTTGACATACCAGTCACTATTGGGATCTGGGCAGCTAGGACAGTACTCAGAATTGTTTGGGGGCTTTTATAGTTTATTTCCAGTTAAGCATGAGCAACATCAGGCACATATGAGCTTTCAAGTACGCATTGCTAGAAGAAATTAAATTATCAAGAACTTGAACCATTACCTTGTTTGGAGTACTGGTTCCCTTTTCTGAATTGGACACTGAGCCATAACTTTGAGAATGCCCTTGCCCATCTCACTTGCAGGCAGAGACTTCTAGAAGTCTTGGACTTGCTAACAAAAGACTGGGAAAAATAAGGGCCTTTTTGCCATTATCTGCAAGGACTGAGAAGCTTTGACTCTATGTCCATCATGATGAGAAGCAAGAGAACAAGCTGTCAGTCAGAGATATTTTCATGTAATAATAATTGGTTGCCTCCAGCCAATTACTGGCTCTCTAAATGTCACTGCTTTTTATGTAACACTCTCCCAGGACAGCGCATCAGGAGGTAGGATTGCACAGGACAAACCCTGGATTTTGATTTAGACACTGACATGTGATCACAAGCACACACACAAAAAATATATAAAAATTTTAGAGCAAGTTCTTGGGAACTCAGTAGAACAACCTGACGCTGAAATGCTTTCATCTTTAAAATAAAGTAGTTGCATAGCTCTGCTCTCTACTTATGTTTTTATTCATCTCTTCAGAAACCAGCAAGTACTACTTGGCACAGAGGAGAACAATCTCTCAGGCAGACAACTGCATTTGGATACTTCCTAATACCACATACAGCCTTGCTGTGGTGGGAACAGCAGGTTCATCCCAGCTGTTAGAAAGGGATGCCTGAGAAAGGATGACCAGCAGCAGGATGGAGACGTCTCTGGCATGCATAAAAATTATGTCCATCCTCTCACTAATGTTTTCTTCAGGGAAATTAGGAAAACTTGTGTACTAGTGCAGGAGATAACTGGAAGTTAACAGTTACTCTGTGCAGTCTAATTGTGGATCTACAAGTAAAGTCCACTTTGCCAAAGCAAGAAACAATTTAATGTCTATATGGAACTGAGTAATTGATTAATTTTTTATGGCCCTCTATATTTTGTCTTTCATGAGTAGCACTACCCCTGATACAAACCCTTAGCTTGTCCTGTTGTACATCGATTTCCCTGTTTTAGAAACAGACTACTCTTGAGAAATCTGTTGCTAATCTTGTAGTGAAAAACAAGCTTTAATATCAACATATTTCATTGTAATTCTCCATCTGACCAGACATCTTAGTTTGTTTTTGAGTGGTTATAAGCAGCCTGCCTCCTCTTCCTTTTCTTTTTAAGTATGGCATTCATGAAATGTGAGAAGTCGTGGTATCATCAGAAATCGTTTTTCAAGCCTTGACATCTGTTTACGACTCTTACTAGAGTGGAAACTTGGGAATTCTCTTAAATTTCAAAGATAGTATCTGCTGCATCCAAATATCTGACTAAAAACCACTCTATTTTATACCCAAGGACAACACATGTCGACTGATTCAAGGAGCTCTGGTTTAACACAGAGTAATGCTAACACTATGAAAGCAGACTGACCAAATGACCTCTATCAGTGCTGCCAGTTTTAAAGCTTAGAGCACTACTGCAGCATTGTACAATTTAACAGTCTAGAAATCATCTGCAAATCAAGAAAGCAAAGCTTCTTTCTCAAAGCTAAACACAAGCGACAAAACACAGCCACAGGGACACTTCTTTGCATTTTTCGCCCCTCTTTCCTTCCTCTCAGTGACGCTGGATGTCTTGTTAAATGTGTTTGTCTTTTAGCTTCTATATTGAACAAACTGACACACAGGAATCTGAAAATTAAGATTAAGTTTTTATGATGGCTACAGGCATAGCTTTTGCTTATGTAAGTTATCTTGTATCTCTGCCAAGTGCATGTTTTTCTGCTTCTGGTTTAGTTTTGGCTACCATGTGTGGGTGTGCAGAACATTTTGTTGCAGCAACTATAACTCCTTTCCTGTATCTAAAGGAACCTCAAAATTTGAGCTTATATATTTCTAAAACTACAAATAAATCTTGGGCACAACTACTGACACCATTTGAGAGAAGCTATTTAGATCATAAGCAGAAAAAATAAAAAAAGCAATGGGTATGAAGGAAATTCAGAACTTAGTTGAACAGTACTCAAATTAATAAGTGTATCTTCAACGTTTGTTACTCCTGTGTTTAGGTCATGATGATTTTTTAGATATATTGACCCAATACCTTAGTGAGTAGTTCTCTTTAAAGGAAAAGACTGATAAGTAGAAACTTACCAGGATTTCAAGTCTGATCTTTCTGTAGAATTGAAAAGCTGATTCCCATAAATTACTATTGGAGACCTTACCAAGCTTCCATATCAACAGCTGGGTATCAAAACCTCAGTGTTGGGCACAAATAGTCTATAAAGGTGCTGTCTTCAATCAAGACAATGCAGCAACAATAATTAATAAATCTGTTTTTGATTTGAAAGTAATTTTGAATCTCTATGGCTTATTTCATACAGAAATACTTAAATCTGATCCTTCTCCTATGTGGCTTCTTGTGAAGAATAACAGTATTTGGAAAGACTACGGAATATAGGAATGCTCTCAATCCCATCTCTCCTTCCCTACCTGATATCTCTTAGTATGCTGTTTTCCCCAGAACAGGTGCCCTGTAGAGAGCAAAATGTTTCAGGATAGTTTCTCTGTTCTCAGGCTGTTTGTTTTAAAAAATAATAACCTTGTATTGCTAATCCTTTCCTAGTTTTCCTTTCTACCATGACATTTTTTTATGTCCTTATCTAGACTGAGCTTCAGACTCGTAGCAATTTTAGGGCTCTTAATTTACTGAGTGGCTAACTCCTTTTTCCAAGTCAGTATCAAAGACAATAAGTACAACAGGTCCTAACACTGGGACTTACTACCACTGTATGATTACTGTATGATTTCACTTGTCATGCTCCAAACATATTTAACACAGTTTCACTTCTCATTCTCATCACTTACTCTTTTACCTAGGCTTCATTTATCTGAATAAAGTGGAATTAACTTTTGCATACTATATCATTTAGTAGTTCCCAATAAAGTATCAAAGCTGTGTATTTCCAGCATGTTGCTTTCAGCCATTATGTAAAAAAAAACCACATCATTTTCCAACTTGTTCCCATTCCCAGCACCTACTGAAAAAACCTTGTGCTTCAGTGATTTAGCTCAATGCAAGGCTGCACAAACAGTAATGGTAGAAAACTGAGAAAAGGCTGCAGTAGGGAGAAGATGAGACCACTCCTTTCAGCATGAGCATGGATCAAACCGGTCATGTAGCTGTAAGGGCTACAGCTCCTACAGAAATAAATTTGGAAAAAGAAATTTTAAAAGATTACTTTTTTCATTTGCTTGTTTTCACATTGCATGTAAAGTATTTCAGTGGTTAAAGGATTTACCATGGTAATAAAGTAACATGAGAATTGTCACACTGGATCAAGCTAATGCCCTTTTAGAACACTATGTCTACAAGGCATTGATATAAAATTGACTCTAAACTTGGAGACTTGAGGGGGTGGGAGATAAGTAATACCTGGTTTGTTATATGTCTTCATTTAAATGGACTACAGATACATTTACCCTCTAGTCAAGTTGCTCTCCCACTCCTGCACAAACCCTCTCCCTAATATTTATGATGACATAAATACCTTAGTGAGAACTGTATGAAAAACATCACTAGTATTGATAAATATTAGCTTAGCTGTAGCTTCTTCTAAGGAGTTAAAATAAAAATTTGGAAAAAAACTCTACAAAAAGCCAGAATTCTTGTACCATATACTTCACAGACAAAGCATTTGAGAGCTCACACACCAGGGAAATCTCTACATTTACAAATGTAATTGGAATTTAGTAAAACAAAGTGTTATATTTGGAGGTGTATGTCTCTAAGGACTTTGTAACTTTAAGTCCTTTGAGAAAATGTAAAAATTGTATAGAAACAAGAGGTCCATATTGTGCTTAGTTTAGTTTGTATTTGTCAGTATAACACACTGCATATTATTCCATATAGCTATTGATTATTTTACATAGATCACAATATGGGGGAGATCTGGCTGAGAGAAGTTCTTTTCTGTTAGAAACTTGATTAAAGTAGGAAACAAAGGAGGCATTTTAAGTTGAAACAGATGTCTACAATTTTTTAGTAAGGCTGGTTCTTGGTTCATCTGCTCCATTAAGTGGTTAGGAAATAGCAAGGAGGAGCGAAAAATGTAGGAATTAATTTTAGATGGATTTTCATTATTTCTTTGACTTCTTCAGAGCGGCTTTCATTTTCTCTTAATTCCATTCTTGGAGCAAGAAATCACATTCTTCATTGTTAATAACATTATTCTTACTATGTTCAAGGTGACTTAAAAGTGTTACAGAATTAATTTATTCAATATCTATTTGAAGCTCAGTTTTGACAAATGGTAGCCACAAGTCCTTGTAAAAGTGTCTACTGAAACACACAGAGAAAACGTCTCCCTTACAGAGAAGTTTCTTATAAAAATGGTGGCAATACACACAATATCAAAGTTTTTCACAAAAGACTATTTCCTGAAACAATTTTTAATTTCATTATGCAACACATCTGTCCTTTTGTATTTTACTGGTTCATCATGGTTCTTTCCTTCTCATGTACCACCACTGAACTGGGCAAAATGAAATATGTTGCTATTTCTACATTTATTTTATGTCCTTCTTTCAGCTGGTATGTCTTAGTTCAGAATAAAGTTAGGATCAAAGTTTCAATATTTTTCTATGGAAATGTTTTTTTGTTTTGTTAGATGAATTGTTCTGAAAAGTAGTGATACCCTCAGCAAAACAAATAAAAGATGTAAAATCCCACTATACCTGTGAAAACGGCAATTTTTTTTCCGATTTTGCATCTTGACTATAACAGGGTGTATTTCATGAGAACAATGAAAGACACTTCACTGCCAAATTTCAGTATATATCTCCAAACCACAGAAGATACACAGCTGTTCAAAAAACCAAATGAAGAAAATGAGCACTGGCAAAAACACCTGTTCTTCAGCAACCTTTTTCTTGGAAACAAATTATCTATTTTTGTTGAAACTTTAAAAAAAAAAAAAAGTAATGTGATGAAGGAACAATCTATGGAAATATTCAGCTTAAATTACTAAGATGAGCTGGCTGGGAACACGTGAAACCAGAATGCTAAAGGCAGAAAGCATTAGGCAGCACTCACAATCTCTCACACGGGTCCAAGCTAACATTCCTGCTTCCTCAAACTCACCACCCTCCTCTGCCTTTCAGCAACAAATCCAGCTTGGCGAGGTCACTATCTTAACACTCTCCTGCTGGGACAAGGTCACTGTGTACTTCCCAGGGAAGAGGAGAACAAGCTTGTCATTGGCCTCAGAATCCTGCTTCGATGCCTGACATAACTTGCCCAAGCATCTGTTTCAGAAAGTCATAGGAGTATCTTAAAGTCAGAAATACTCCAATTTATTTTTCAGAGAAATCAAAGTATGTTTTCTTCAGAAAAGGTTGGAGATGTTATTTTGGAGTTGTGGAGTATTTGGAACATGCTTGCAGGCTCAAAGGGCCTTTAGGGCCTTTATACTGGGAACAATGAAATCACCTTTTTCCTTTTTTTTCTTTCCTAATTCCTCCATTGCTTAGACAAAACAGCCTTTGGTTGGTTTTTGTAAATAAGCAGGGTTGCATTTAAGACACAAAACTTTATTATCAATTTTCCCTTCTTACAGGGAAAAACTACAGGATTTGCTAGAAGAGCTGCTTGGATAAAAATGGAAAGCAGTAAAGTGTTTTAATTACAGATACTTAGGTAAAATAAAACAAAACCACCACCAAGAGAAAAGTAACTAACTGCAATATTTTTGCCTGTGCTGATTGAAATGTAAAATAAATATATAAATAAATGTCTCTGGAAACTACTTATCCAGAGCAAAAAAAAAAATAAATAAAGATATACTTATGTTACACAGAGAGTTAATGTGAAATGGACAGCCCTTAGTGTTACAGAAAGAGTAAACACCAGGAAACCACTCACAAAAGGTCTCCACAACACATATCTAAGCCTGGGCCCAGCTTGTGATGTTCTGATTACAGTAACTATTCTGTGTTTTTACCCAAAGGTTGTGTAAAATGTTTTTAAAACATTTCTCAAAAGTGCAGCAGTTACATCTCAGAGCTGCAGGCAACACTGTCCCTGTCTCTGCTACGGAAAGATTCATTTTACAGTTGCTGCTGAGACTGCTCATACATTTTGCATGTTCCAAATAAATACTGATGTAAAATTGTATTGAAAACAAAGTAATTTGAGTGCATCAAAGACAAAAAATAAAGCAACCTCCTACCCCAAGTATACTATTGTCCTGAATACCCTCATTTAACTTGATAGTGACACGCAGACTGTAGTGCTTTATAACACTTGACACTTTTTATCCTAAAACATCCCTCACTATTATTATAACCCTGCTTCCACTGCACAGACCCAACATATCTTTAAGCATCTGCATAAATATAAAATCACTCCCCAAGTTTTGGAACTAATTTAGACATTATTACACAATTGAAATTTTTTTTCTACTAAAAGACTGAAACATGCTCACTATGTACATACATAATGTTACTGTCATGATTGGAGCCTACCACAAAAATAAATAAACAAATAGATAGATAGATAGCATACTTATATTTTCCATAGCTCAAAATGTTTTAAATGTATAAGTACTTCATATTGATTATGCCTCCATCACTGAGTACTAGCTATGTTTAAATCCCTCAAGATGTGAATATTTATCTAAACTGGATGTGTATTTTTCATTTTGTATCTTCAATAACATGTCTCATATTGCAGAGATAATAGCCACTCCAAGTTACTTGACTGTTATAACTAATCTTTATATATTATTTTGCCCATTAGTTAACAAAACACTGCAAAATTCTCTCTGAAAAGCACACCCGTTCATGATTTATTTTTTTAAATTCATTTATTTTGCTAGAAAACATCAGCTGGTTGAAACTAAGGGAGGAAAAGACAGTTTTAATTAATGTCTTCTTCAGGAACAAAGTTCCTAAAGTTGCTGAGGTGATCCATTTTGACATTTTTAAAACAAAAAAATCCCATTTGTATGTATGAGATATTTTTTCAATTTGAAATTTAAGACACCAAAAATATAACATTCAATGAGAATGAAATGTTTGGATTGCTCAATAGCAAAATATTTTTTCAGATTGCTGTACATTTTTTGGGCGCTGATTTGAAATGCAATGCAAATTCTAGAACTTCTTTTAATGCCTCTAGATGTATGCACACACATATATAGAATCATAGGGATAAGTATATATCTGTAGAGAATATATGAACAAGCAGATACAAATGTCAGTTCAGATGAAGAATTAAATACATACGTATATATACACACAGACAGACATGAGCACACATTTATGCTCACAAGAGTCATCTGTAAAATCTGATGGGCTATTTGAGACTAAGGCTGGCAATCAAACACAATCTCAAAAATTTACATGCTTCCTGCACTCAGGTGTAACAATAGTAAACTCCCAGATCAATTGTGTTCTATTTCAAATAAATAAAATGCCTTTCTTTGAAGAATGAAAGGAAAGAAAGGGAATTTAAAAGCTTTGAAAGTAATTCAAAGGGGACTGCCTGTATCCATCTCAGAGTTTACATCAGAACCTCAAGTAAAGCTTAGGTTTCTAAAAGGAGTTTGGCTATAAATATGGATTTCTAGAATAGCAACCTAAAACTTCAAGGGCTCTTTCTGGTACATGAAATAACTGATAGATACTTTAAAGAGAAAATCTTAAGTGCTGATAAATCAGCTGATAAGACAAATAACTACAGACCATCTTTAGCAGAAAGCAGAGGGAGGTGCAGAGCAGATAATTTAGGGCTTTTTACCAAACAGCTTTCAAAACTTGGAAAACCTCTTAGATTTCTAAACATAATTAAATTCTTTTAAAATTGCGTTTTACCCTGTCTTTACTCAGCACTCTTTAAAAATGTAACTGATACTATTAGACTCAGTGTAGAGGACTCTGTTTAGCAGTAGGCTCATATTATCCCATTTTAAATATTCTACACAGCTGGAAGTTGTCAGCACAAGGAATAGCAACAAGGGGGCTGCAGACAGTCTCCTGCAAGTAAATACAGGCATGCTGGCACTCTTCCAGGTTTATTTATTTTGAAAGCTGTGCTAAGGATTTAAGGCTTTGATTCCACCATTTGTCATGATTTTATCCCTCTTGCTGACATTGGATGATCCAGCTTTCAAACATACTGCCTTCAAAAGAAAAAAATATTTTATTTATCTTTGTCCTATGATTGGTATGCTGCGAAACCGCCCCCCACCGCATCACTGGTTTTTAAAACAATGAAAACTGAATAGATTTTGATCTTACACACTGACCAGGGAGGGGGTTTGGAGGGGTGGAAGAAGTAAACAATTGCTACAAAAACTTTTCCTGAAAATAATTCCTTACAATTTTAATTTCCTTGTAGTAACTTACAGATGTGACTCATCTAGAATACCAACATTCTCCACCACTGTCCAAAAACTTTAAGAAAGGCCGGATTTAAATGTTAAAATCAAATTTAAAATTTGAAAAGTTTATATGATAGTCCAGATTCAAACCTTGTAAACACAAGATCCAAATCACAATCACAAACTACACAGATGTAAACACAAAATCCAAAGAAAATGAAAAATCCTGCTTCCACACTGCTCTGCAATACCTAAGTCTGTAAGTAAAAAAATGGGCAAATTCTTCCATAGGCAAGAAGCCTGGGAGTATTTTGTAGCAACCACTCAGTAAGACCTTTGCAAATTAGAACTGATCTAGGGATTGAAGTTTGTACAATTTGTATTTCGTCAAATGGAACAATAAAATATTCATGGACTTTATTCTCATATAGAGAGAGGCTCCCACAAGTTGCTTTGGCCTCCCACAGAGGCAAAGTTTCTAAAGGGCTCCTTAGAGCTACTTCCATAGTTAGAAGAAAATAGGCAAGTTTTTCTCATATCTGCAAAACAATCAATAAGCTGCAAGCAAAGTCCAAGTACAGAAAAAATTGGCCTTTAATTTCGTCTAACTAATCAACCAGTGTTCATCCACCAATGTACTTTAACAATGTGCTCTATTACTCATCTCTTATCAGCTTCTGTACTAAGACAAGCAGAATGTCCATTTCAGTAATAGCTGCAAGAGGCTCCACAACTCTCTGGCCCTGGGAGACACTCACCAGATGGACCTGCCTCAGATAATAGGTATCCTAAGACACTTCATGTCACTGACTTCAGAAAAAATCAAGTAAAACTCAAGGAAACATTCCTTTAGGATCATGCCTGATAGAAATTAATCAAATCCATGTGTTTCAAGTAAAATGCTTAGGGTTTAAGAAATTAACATTTAGTTTTAATGTCACTAAAAAGTTTCTAACCTACTCCAATACATGAGCTTTTACTTTCATGCTCTCTTCTGCCAGTGGAACAGTAAAAATTAATTTTCTTCAACTAACAATCAAATTCTGAGAAAGTAAAAAAATACTGTTTTATAGTGTATTGAAATAGTTTAACCAAACTTTTAAAGAATATTTGATGCTTGTCAGTACTTAATGTGGAGTAGAAGACAGCATCATCCCAGTTTATTACAGCACCAGAGAATTTGGTGTAGAATGCTCCTTTGCCATACATTTTCATTACATCTTTCTTGTCTTTTGTCCTTCCACTAACTCCTGTCTTTCTCCCCTCTTTCTTTCCCATTACATAGCAATGAAACCTGTAATAACCATTCATGTTATCCCTGTTCAGATACTGGGGGTTTTTCCACTGGAAATGTTGAATTATGGGACTGTTGTTGTATGGTTCTTTTACTGAATAGGAAGTAACAAAATCATTAATTACCTAGAAAAACTAATATAAAGATGAGGTAGAAAGAATCCTGCCTAAAATTTACACGCAAACCAGCTCAGACCAGATCAAAATATTTTAAAATAGAATTTTGTTTCTTTCTCACTTTAATAATAAGCCTCAATATAATCGTTAAAGATTGGCAAGAACACAAAGACATAAAAAATATAGTTCTGGCTTAAAAGGAAAGAACAGATACAGAGAAAGTCTCAGGCCTCTTTTATACTGGAACTGATAGAAAACTGTAGAAAAAAGGAAAACAGACATAATATTTTAAGAAGAGAAAAAGGTTAAATTCTACTATAGCAAAAAGCCTGCATGAGTATACTCAACATATAATCAATTTTTTTTTCGGTAGAAAAATGTATAAATATAAATATTGTCAAAATGATATACTCTTGTACACAATTGTATTGACTTATTTTAGATTTTCCCTTTAAATTAAGAAGTTGAAGCTACATTTCTGTATATTCAGGGGTCTACTTCTGTTGGATACTTTCTGCTTTTTCAAAATGCTCAGCATGGAAGTTAAAATATAACTGTGACCAAAAATTATGGAAGATCTTTCCACATTTCCCAGAATATCAGCTGTACTGATAACACCCTAAGGATCCAAGCAAGAGGTTGTAGCAAAAGCTGTTTTACTGCTTCTTGTACAGTGGGAAAGATGGAAAAGCTTTTGGTATCAGTCCATTCTTCCTATCCATGAGGTCTAAGAGTTTGTCTATCACCTGACAGCAGGCTTTATGCCTAAGTGTTACTGATTTCCTCTAGTGTAAGAATAAAATAAAAGATGCTATGTCTGCCCACACAACTCAACTTACTTTCAATTTTTCCCATTTTCCTTGTGTATAGGACAAACGTTCTTGAAAACACTTCAAATAATATTACAAACTTATTTCACCTTCATAGAGATATCCTATCTTTCAACTCTTTCTCTGAATGTGCTCAGGAGACATTGTTTAATTAATTTCACCAAAGGCTCTATGATTCATAAACATTAAATTGTTTTCATACTAATGTTTCCTTGTTCACTGTTGTTCTCTTCCTGCTTCCTTTATGTCTGACCCGAGTTCGTCTCACTTGGCATTTCCAAAGTAGAATAGATTTGCTTTTCTAAAGCCATGGACAGAGCTAATGGTACACAGATTCCCATGAAGTGGGTGTTACAGAAATTGAATAAATAGCACCTGATTTCCACTGACCAAAGACAGGATTGTTAAGGTGACAAGAGGAGGGAAAAAAAAAAACAACAAAACACCTACTTCTAAAAAAAAAGCTCTTTAGGTACCTTTTAAACAGTGGGAACCAGACAAGAATGTGATATCTCCCAAATGAGGGAAACTGAGCTGCAAATAGTTCCAGTCAGGAAAGTGTACTCAACTTTGAACTTAGCTTTTCAAAAGTGAGAGCTATCACGCAGTGACAGCATGTGAATGGGTGTGAATTCATGGGAAATAGCTTCTGAAGTTGATAGCCAGTTTAAATTTAAAATCACTCTGCCAGTGGCCAGAGTGTAAGTGCTGATTCAAAAAAGTAGAAGACTTCTGATGCAGAAATGTTCTCCTTACCTACCCTAAAATCTTAATATTGCTTTCTCTGTGATATGTAAGATTGTGTAAAACCTCTTCTTGAAAAGCAATGGTTATGAAAACACTAAAAAGAGTCAAGTGAGAACATATTTGGTGGGTCTTCTGATTAATTTCCTAACCTGGATATGTAAGAATACAAAAGATTTTCACTTTTTAAGAACTCCTGATGGCTTACATTCTTAAGCTGGTCAGTGTTTTTCAGCTAACATGTGACTCAGCTGAAGTTCACGTATTCAGAACCTTTTGTTTCTGAGTAGAAGACATCATTATTAATTAGAATAGGAAGTCTGTAAATTGTGTATCAGGAAATTAAAGAGTCCATCAAAAGCAGCAACTACTCATATGTAGATATTACCTGCAGTAAAGTACCCAAAATGTAAGTACATCTTAAATTTTAAATAAAAAAAGGTGTCTTTATACTTGCTAACATTTTTTTCCCCCTCTGCTTATCTAGAATAGTACAAGTGTCTTCAGTGACCATTAGCCACACTCAGCAAAGAACATGTTTCTAAAAGAGGACTCAGATCTGAGGCCCAGATGTTCAAAATGAAATCCAGAATACTATTTAGTAAGATCTTCTTACTCCAGAGGGTGTTTACACTTATTGCTCTCCTCTCCATTTGACCTGAAAGTTGCCTAGGTGTTTGCTTTATACATGCTTAGAATTGCCCCAGCCTAAACAGCTCAGGACCTATTTCTCACATCCCTCCCAAGATAGGATCTAGAAATTTGGCAAAGGAATGTGTAGGTCCCCTAAGGCATCCAAAACATTAATCATTACTGAATAATACTAAGAGCACAATGACAATAAGAGGTTCTTCAGAAAATGCAGACTTGCTCACTGTCTTTTAAAAGGATGGGTGGGAGTCTCCACCTTTCATGCAACAGCCTAATGTTTGCAGGACTCAGCAAGTGAGAGGGCTGGGTTCAATAGCTTCCTAAGCCTACAGACATTCAAAAGCCTGACGTCTTGCTTGCCAGGAGAGAGCCCTAACCATGAAGCTTTTACAGAGTGCTCACTCCTATACAATGGACACTAAGCCATTCTAGACAAAGGAATCCACCATTCAATGGATCAGCAAGAGTAAGGGACAGCATGATGTTCCACATCCTGATTCAGTGGATTTCATGAGGATTTATGCATTCACACTAAAGAGAATTCAAACCTCCAAGGAAACAGTCCTAACTACTAAGTCATTCATGATTCTGTCTTTTCCTCTAGCTTACTTCAAAAGAAACAAGAATGAGTGCTGCTTTCCTGTGTCAGAAAGGCTTATTTTGTCAAGAAGACATCTGCTGAAGCCCAAGATGTCTGTTCTGCAAATTGTGGTGTAGTTCAGAGATCCTTAATCTAGCTTTAAACAAGTTAGCTCATGTGTTGCAAGGAGTTATTTACAGCCACATTCACTTCTAACAGCAACATATTTACCTTGATAATAGTATGTCTTAAGTAGATACACTGTACTGCCTAGTCTAAACTTTGTGTGTCTGGGTGTTCAGATATGCTGTTGCCTCCCAGACCTTTGTTGATTTTTATTTGTTGGAGTTTTTTGGTTTTGTGTTCGTTTGGCTTTTTGGTTTGCTTCTGTTGTTCTTGTTTGGTTTTGTTTTGGTTGGTTGGTTGGGTTTTTAGCTAGCTGTATTAGACTCCCTAATTAGCCAGCACCTTGTTTGGATTCAGCTTTGACACCCCGCCCTGTGCGGGGAACTTTAGTGTATAAATGAGGATTCAGAATTCCAACTATAGAGACTAGAAAACACGTAACTTTGGGGCACCTAAGTCATAATCTCAGCCCAACCTTACATTTTTTTGGTTCTTAATAACCAGGGAGTACCCTAGATAAGAGGCTGATCTGATTAAATCTTCTTCAGCAAAACCATTGACCAAATTCAAGACTAGCAGCAGTGTGGTGCATTTTTAGGAGACAATGAATCCAGACAGATGCTACCAAGCACAGAACATGATGGCAGTAGGGTTGTATGGATATTATTAAAGGCACAATCAACCTCCAGGATCCTTGTTACTAACATGCAAAATGGAAAATGTGATTGTCTGTCACATTTCAAGCTGAAATCACAGAATCAGTAACTTAAAAACAAGCAAACAACTGCCATCTCAGCTTTCTGCTGACAGAGTAAGTATGGCTTAGTAGGAGCCCTGTCAGACACAGGAAGTGTAGAACACTACAAAAGCCATTTTGGCAGGTTACAAAGAAAAAGACATTTTAAAATTATATCTCTGACTTATCTAGCAATACACATTAACAAGATACGGGGAAAGAATTTTTTTCCTGTCCCAGCATGAGCTGCTCCAGTAAATTTAAATATGTCAGCACTATTTCTTCCCCTTGGGACTAAATCTTTGTGAATAATAAATATAAGTGAACATGCATACTTAATAGTTGATTTTAGGTTTTGTTTTCATCAAAGGTATTTAATGAAGTTGAAGTAAAAATAATAAAAACCCAAATAAACAGGAGGATTAGTGTTTATATGAAACTACCAGTACATCTTCATAATATTGTGCTTTATTTAGCTCTGTTGATGTGTTATAGCAAAACATACTGATGTCTGGATGCAGATTAAATCTATCTCCTTTGGTCATCAGGAAAGAAAACTACAGCATTTAGGAAAGCAATTTTTTAAACAATACATGCAATTTCCTGCATTTCCTTGCAGGAACAACATATGCAATATAAATTACCGGAATTAATCTATAATAGGCATGATGGGCTCAGTTCAAAAGACCTGAGAAGTGTTTTTTTAAAAAAAAAAACTGTTTAAGTTTTTATCTCTGAAATTTACTTCCAGTGTGGGATTTCCCTGACAAAATAAGTGCCCTTCCCCCAGCCATCACATTTCAAAATATTCAGTTTAACAGACTGCTGCTGAGGTCTGTAAGATGACCTCTGAAACCCTAGCTAGCCTTTTCATCCTCGACACCAAGCAAACGGCCAGCAGCCCCCAGGCCTCTGGAGCTGTGTTCTTTAGCAACAGCAGCAAAGAGCAGTCAAAAGCAGAGCTTTCCCAACCAAGTCATGGGGAAGAGCAAGAAAGCTCAACGCGACATGACATAATGAACTTGACATCGTCTTGATGTGCAGCAGACACGCCTTGCCTGTTTGTTCTCAGTTTACTGTACATGATGCTGTGCTACATAAGCCTGACCCAATCCAAAATTAAGGCTTTTGTTTACATTGTCTCGACACATACCAGCTGCAGGGCAAGACAGCTTCCCGGAAAGTCACAGCTTCAGTTCAAGTGAGAGGTGCTTCGAGAGCACAGGAAGCCTGAGAAGGCTACGTCAACCTTGTCTAGTTAAGCTTCATGAAGCTGAGAGCCCAGGAAGCAAAATTGCTCTGCAGGTCTCTTCTTTCAAGGACATGGGTGGGGGGGACAGCTTTCTTTTCAAACCTTTAGAGTGTTCCTTTCTTGTCCAGGAGGTGAAAATTTGCCTCAATCTGAATAAGTTTTGCTCTAATAAAAATTAATTCCAGAGCCTGCGAGTCTCTTGGAAACTTTCAGATCATCTATTTTCAGGAAAAGGAGAAGCAGTTTTATATAGAATACAAGTCATCTTCCAACCCACGAAGGAATTTGGAAACTGCTAGACATCTTTGACACATTAAAACAATCCATGGTTTGGTAAAGCCAGTTTGGAGATAGTTATTCAGAAGACAGTATAACTCCAATAAGGCAAGAAAATTTTCTCACTGATGAGCAGCTGATGAAGCCAAATTCTTGATTTCACTTTCTAATTTAAATTCCTGTTTAAGTGTCTGACTGGTTACTATAATACAGAACCACAAAGAAGCTTTATATAAAATATGCTTTCAAAAAGGACATATCCCTGAAAATGAAATAACAATAAATACGTGGAGTCCTACTCTGGTAGTTTAATAAAGTGTAAGTCCCCAGGGAAAACATCAAATTAAGATCTGACTTTTTCCTTTATTGGTTATGCTCTGCCAGCAAGAGCTTGTTGTCCTTTCTGAGTTACACTAAAGCCAGTGATGGAATACAAGCATCCAGATAATGTTATATCAGACAACCAATAAGAAATCAAAATAAAATCAGGTTATCAGACTTCTTGTAGTATAAAAAAGAATATATTGAAGAACACAAACTGAATCAAAGATGTGAAATTACTCATTAGGGTTTCATTTTTCATCTAAATTGCCAGGTTCTTTGCCACAATTTGGAAGAGATGGAATTTTATATACAGGTTCATTTATAGACATTTTCTCATCTCGGTCCCCAAATGTTGGTCCTGAAAGCAATAAAACTGAAAACCAAAGAAAGAAAACACTAAAAACACAAACTAAGAGAAAGAAATTACTATCATTTCTTTCTCACCTTTTATCTAGTATTAAAATGATCCCTCTCTGTGTCTGCTGCATCTAAATACATAAAACCTTTGGAAATGCACTTCAGCTTCCTCTTCAAAGAAAGCCTTGCCTCCCTGTAATAGCACTTCCTTTCTTGTAGACATTTGCTCCTTCTAACAGGCAGCACTGGATCTAAAGGACCACATCCTGTCCCATGACCGACACTCCACAAAATACTGTGTCCTGCTGCCTTGGTCGAGTCCACTACACATCACATTCCTTCCCCACCCCTCCTTCTGCAGCGGGTCTCTACCCCAGCTCCCAGTCAGTGTCCTGCCACCAGCAGTTAGGCCAGATACAAATGGAATTTTTTCTCCTATCTGTTCTTTCAGGCAGGACTCCTGATGGCTGTGGGAAGTAAGGAAGGAGTGCCAGTGAAAGGACAAGATTCCGTGGTGCCCAGTTTCAAGATTCAATAGGTACAAAGTGTAATACAGGAAATTCCACTTAAACATAAGAAAAAAATATTTTTTCTTTTTACTATGAGCATGGTCAAACACTGGAACAGATCACCCAGAGGGGCTGTGAAGTTTCCATCCATAGATATACTCAAAACCTGCCTGGACACACAACCCTGAGTAACCCATTCTATTTGACCAAGCCTTGAGCAGAAGGTTTAGGATTAGGCAGACTTCAGAGGTGCCTTCCAACCTCAGCTGTGCTGTGAGTCTGTTGAAAAATATCAGCACCATTACTGATCTAAAACCAAAAAATGCATTGAATAACTTTTGAGTAAACACAACCATACTCCATGCAACAGAATGCATTGCAAAGCTAAAAGTGCCTGGGATGATCAGAGAAAGAACAACATGAATCTTGCCTTTGCAAATTACTGTGGAATTTACTATAATCCCTTTCAGAAACACAGCTCTTTTGTGAAAAGAGACCTAGGTTTAGCATACACTTCTTGAAACTATCAGTATTTCAACACTGCTACTATTCTCCTAACAAGCCACACAGCAAGTCAACAGACTGTTTACCTTTGCATTAATATTTAACTTCTCCTATGAATTAATAGGTAGATTTCTTGATAAATTTTTGGAGTGGCTCATATGTACACAAGGTACAGCCAGCTGCAAGTGTAACCAGGTTAACTGCTTGCCCTTAGTAACCTCTGTGGAAACACAGCACAGACTTCCTCAGTTCAGTCTGATTAATAAGTAAAGGCCTGGCTTCTTTTCCTCAAAAGCATGAAGGCATAACACGAGCACTACATTTTACTTTTCAGACCTGAAAGATTTTTTCATTAACGAATCATATCCAAACAGCCTTAGCTTAAGCTCAGTATATTTTTACATCTTATTATTTTTCTCTTTCCCTATCCTTCTTATAGTCTGAGACAAGATTTACTCTCTAGGAGATTGCATCCATTTATTAAAGAGAAGCAAACAGCTAAGGACAAGAGGAAGCACAAGATTTACAAAAGGGGCTCTGTGGATGTTTTCAGTACAGGCTTATTTCATCACTGTCCAGAACACTTCTATTGGCAACCAAAATAACTAAGGATCTCAGCCCTCAAATCTTATTGTTGGCATACCTTTCACAGGGTCTGAGATCCAAGTCCAAACAACTCATGCTTCCATTTAAACCCACGCACACATCCTGAACCACTGAACGATTAAACAGGGAAGAGAAGATTAGCAGCTTTAAGCTATCCAACTTTCTGCAAGTCAATGTAGAAATAATTTATTTACAATGGAGTCTACTGATACACCTGAAAGCTATATCTGCAGCTGCCTTATGAGGTGTAAAGTTCTCCCGGATATAGAAACAGAATACATCTGAAGCATGGAGCTCTGGTGATGCTCCCCTACCTTCTATGTAATAAACAGAGAGATCTTCAAATTTACTTCAACTTAGTTCTAGGAAAGGCTACAGAGAACAAATTCAAAGCATTTCAGGTTTGATACTCAATGTGTAAACACTTAGTCCTTTGGACTGATGAAGTTCACACTGGTATTTTAGAACTGTCACGTGTCTAAACATGATTCACTGCAGCCTCCTGATTTCATTTCCAGAACAGAACAAGCACAGATGAATTTAATACTTCTGTGAAATATTTAGAACTGAAATACAACACAGGGTCTTGTTCTGAAAGGTAAAACAAATAGTTTTTTCTTAACTTTCATTATGATCCTTAGTAACTTTATGAACATTTTTCATGGAATCGGTAGGATTACAAATGCTTGTCCAAGAAAAAAATAGAAATAGGTTGTACCTGATCAGTACCAACTCAGAGACACTAAATTCTTTGTAATCAATAAGACAACTGGTGCTGATGCCTTTTCATCCCTGAGGAGAAGGGATTGAAAAGAGATTATGCATCTTCCTACCCCCCTTGATGTTTTACATTTCTTTAGTGCTCCATTACAAAAAGTAATGTTGCGTGAACAAATGCAGCCCTGGCAAATGATCAGTAACTGCCCCTTGCCTTAGTATTACTGAACCATATCAATAGGCAGCTTAATCTTTGATGGAAATTACTTGTTCAGTCTTTTCTGCTACACCGACCCACAGTACAGCATTACTTGGAAGAACACATTCCTGTGTTTTTGTAACACCGGAATTGGGTAACATTGGAAATTCACTGCAAATTCAGCGTTGATGTGGACATGAAGCCTTGGATGCCATGAATATGGAGATTTTATGTTTAAAAAATAAAAAAGAATATTCATGGTTCAATATTCATAGTCTAAAAACATATAAAAGAATGTACTTCCATCCCTTTTTGAACACTTTCCGCTGCACTAGACTAAATAAATAAATAGATTGCTCTGTTTAAAAGCATTATTTTGAGTAATTCAGATTTTCTGACCCTAGTACTAGTGCTCCTGCATTGACTCCCTTATAGGCATGTTAATGTTTTCATCTTATCCCCTGTATTGTTTATGCTCCTACTTCAGTTCCACTTATTGGAATACATCAGCTGTCCCCATCAAATTCAATTTGTGAGACAACTATCATTAAACTTACAGTGTGGAAAGCATGTTTGGGCTTCCTTTTGACCCTGAATATTTAACAAATTTACCTGATTTATTTACTGCAGGAAGTATTTTCCAATATATGATTCAAATAGTGCAACGAATGTCCATCAGTAAGGCATCAGCGACCAAAAAAGTAAAACACGGTTCTTAGTCTTAATAGGATCCCTTTCTGTTCTCTGCATGCCATTTCAGTCCTGTCATATCCCAGTTCCTGAGATGTCAGCTATATTCATCTGTGGAGTTTGTGGTAGATTTGTTTGCAAACAGGAGCTGGCTAACATTTTCAGAATCTGAATATTTGAGGCATTATAAATCTTGTTTGCCTGGTTCTTTTCAGAAAACTACAAAGACATGGCACCCAGCCACACCATTACTAACGTTGCATATTGTTGTTTTAACTGGATCAAAGGAACGTGTTTTAAAAAAACAGACACTCTTGTTTGAACACCTATGTAAATCCTTTTCTAGTGGTCTAAATACCAATGGTCACCTCAGCAAACACTTGAAGGCACCTCAATTTGTCATAGATGCCTACGTAGTTACAGCTAAATCACTTTTTGATATAGGAGAATCAAAAAAATCATCACCATATACCCACAATCATATTGCATTTCCCTCCTCATCTAATTGTTTAATAGAAATACATTTCATTGTGGAAACTGATTTTACTAGGGCTCTGAATAGCATATGTGCTATTGTATGTAGCATACATATATTAGCAGAAGAAATTATCTTTTTTCTTTTTTTTTTAATGGCTAATCCTGTTACACTAGTTACTTCTCTTTCACTGCATTAAAAACAGCTTTCATAATAGGACACACATAAATAAAGTTGTGTGAATAGGCATTTGTAGACAGCTTACAAGGAGATTTAGAAATCAAGGAGCTCCTGAAGAAAGTCTTGTGGAAGAAAGTAATTTAGAGTTTGTGGAAGAAGCAACTTGTCACTTGGGTGAACTACAGAAACATTGTCAGGGTATGTAGGAAGGCAAAAAGGAAGGCCAAAGCCCTCTTAGTACTAAACTTGGTGAAGGAAGTAAAAGAGAACAAGAAGGGCTTCTTCAAATACATCAGTGCTAAAAGGAAAAATAGGGAAAATGTGGGCCCACTGCTGAATGAGGTGAGAGCCCTGGTAACAGAGGATGCAGAGAAGGCAGAGATACTGAATGCCTTCTTTGCTTCAGTCTTTACTCCTAAGACCAGCCCTCAGGAATTCCAGACCCTGGAAGTAAGAGAGAAAGCCTGGAGAAAGAAAGACTCTCCACTGGCCAGTGAGGACTGGCTTAGAGATCAGTTAGTAAACTGAAGATACGCAGATCTATGGGCCCTGATAGGATGCCCCCATGAGTGTCAAGAGAACTGGCTGATATTGTTACTCTACCAATCTCCATCATTTTTGAAAGACCACGGAAAACAGGAGAGGTGTCTGAGGACAGATGGAAAGTCTATGTCACTCCAGTCTTCAAAAAGGGCAAGAAGGAAGATCCAGAAAACTACAGACCAGTCATCCTCACCTCCATTCCTGGAAAAAATGATGGAGCAGCTTATTCTGGAGGCGACCTCTAAGCACATGGAAGAGAAGAAGGTTACCAGGAGTAGCCAGCATGGATTTACCAAGGGGAAATCATGGTTGATTAATCTGAAAGCCTTCTACAATGTTGTAACTGAATGGGTAGATGAAGGGAGACTAGTGGATGTGTAGTCTACCTTGACCTTAGCAAGACTTTTGACACTGTCCTCCATAGCATCCTCATAAGCAAGCTCAGGAAGTGTGGGGTAGAAGAGTGAACAGTGAGATGGATTAAAAACTGGCTAAACAAGAGAGCTCAGCAGGTGGTGATCAATGGCGCAGAGTCCAGCTGGAGACTTGTAGCTAGTGGAGTTCCCCAGGAACCAGTGATGGGTCCAGTCTTGTTCAAAGTCTTCATCAACGACCTGGATGAGGGGACAATGTGTGTCCTCAGCAAGTGTGCTGAAGATACAAAAAACTGGGATGATTTGCTGATTCACAGGAAGGCTGTGTGGCCATTCAGCAACAGTTGAACAGACTGGGAAGCTGGGCAAAGAGGAACTGAATGAGGTTCAACAAGAATAAGTGTAGAGTCCTACACCTGGGAAGTAACCACAACACATACCAGTCCAGGTTAGGAACCAACTTGCTAGAAAACAACTTTGTGGAGAAGGACCTTGGAGTCCTGGTGGACAACAAATTATCCATGGTGCAACAATGTGCCCTTGATATCCTTGCATGCATTAAGAAGCGTGTGTCCAGCAGGTCGAGGGAGGTTCTCCTCTCCCTCTACTCTGCCCTAGTGAGGCCACATCTGGAGTACTGTGTCCAACTCTGGGCTCCCCAGTTCAAGAGGGAAGGGGATTTCCTTAAGAGAGTCCAACAGAGGGCTATGAGGATGATTAAGGGACTGGAACACCTCTTTTATGATGAAAGGCTGAGAGACATTGGGCTGCTTAGTCTAGAGAAGCTGGACTTGAGGATCTCCAGAGGTCCCTTCCAACCCCTAACATTCTATGATTTTGTGATTATTATGTTAACACTCTTCTAATATGCATAACAAAACACAACATTGACTTTCTCCTCATAATAGTTCACCACTTAATTTATGGAGGCCCTTCCAATCCATTTGTGTAGATTCTCTCCCTTGACTACACTAATCATTTCCCTGTGTGTCCTGAAAGTTAAATGCCTCTAAATGCTAAAACCCACAAAACAGTCTTTGCTGAAAGCCATTCCTCAGCTTTGGGATTGAAGCTGTGACCTACACTATGAAGGCAGACAAAAAGAGACCCAGTTCAGTTTCCTTACCAAGCTTGTAAAAACTGCGGCATAAGGAACCAGCCTATTCAGGTACCTATGTTACCTTCCCAAGCATCCTACCACCTCTGGGAGTGAGAAGCCAGACATGATCCCCACCAAACAGTTAGAGCCAGCCGTGTGCACTCAGGTTCACATCTCTGTTAGCTTTCCAGTAAAATCACAGAGGAAGAAGAAGTTTAGGATGTTGCTTTGAATTGTACCATGACTTGTTTCATTGATAAACTCTATAAATATCATTAAACAATAACACTATATCATAAAGCAATAACACTATATGCCTTAGAAAGGCCGATAGTGATGTATAAACACACTTCTATTTTAATATTAAATGTTACTTTGTCCATGGTGACAAAGGAGTCTAAATTCCATACAGCAAATCTAACAATGCCATTACATTTAAGTAGGTATACTTAAGGGCACATTATTTTCGTCATACACACAGATCCATATACAGAAATTAAACCAGTGCAGTGATACAACGACAACAGACTGTGCCTTTCATGGGACTCATGATGCAAAGTGTGAAAAAACAATCCATACATCTCTCACTGAGATTTTCTTTACCAAGCAGTAAGTAATGGAACAAATTGTCTACAGTTCCTATTACCAGGAAATAGAAGGAGGAAAAAAAATGAAAGAAAGCAGCAGCAGCTGGGGATGGGAAAATACGAGGAAGCTGGTAGTAGCTTTGTCATTTTAAGTCTGAGGCAAACAGGGAAGGTTCTGTCCTTGCTTCTGTCATACTGCTGTGCTCACCTAGTGGGCTGGAGAATTTGACTATGTTCAGTTTACATGGGATATGAGCTGTTATTTTTAGTGAGCAAAGGCCCATTTCTTTTTAAATAATCCCTTTCCACTTGGTTAGGGAACATTCTGCAGACATGCTGTGTGTACTCTGGAAAGAGAACCAAATATAATGATCAGTATTGAAAATAGCAAACAAACTTCCTGAAGGGAGACATTTGTTTTTTATGGATGAGAACAAGTTTATTACTATTATTTTTAAATGTATTGCAAATACTGCAAGGAATGTAAAACCAACATTTTTTGAACATAGATTGTCTGACTGAAACATTTGCAGGTCATTATGGGATTGGTACATCAGATAATCCTTACATGTTTTTGAGGTGTAGAGGACAGTTTAGCAAATATGAGGTACATTTTGTGTCTGTTGTTACATTTTTAGGACATATTTGTTTCTTTTATTGCTAACCACCAGACTGAGACAAATACTCCACATTAATCTGCAGAAAGCAGAAGGGAAAGCGTAACTTTTGACTGTCTGCAGACACAAGTATTGGAAACAAAGGAGACACTGGAATAAATTGTTTCGTTTGATTTTCTTGATGCCGTCAACATCTATACACTTAGATTTTGTGAGAAAGCCATTTTGCCAACACCTCAAGATAACTGGAAACAAAACAGCTTTTGTCTCAGATGTGTTTGGTCACATTATTATGTTACAGAGTCCACACTGAGCAGCACTGGCTGTGGGGGCTGTTCAATGAAGCACAACACATGGCCAATCCTGCCACATCCACTCTAGACCAAAGGTGACTTGTCACTGAGCAGCTGGTAATGTGGACTGAGAAGGTACAGGCAGCTGTCACTCATGTCAGAGAAGCAGCGCTTCATGTTCTGAACCTCCTGAGTTGAGAAGAAAAGTGAATAAGTAGGCTTAGAGCTAGACTAGAAGACACTCAAAGGTATTGGGATTATGAGAATACTGGTACGAGTGATTTAGAAAGTTAATTTCTTCTAATATGAGGCAACATTTAACATCAAGCCATTCTACCACTTTAGCAAGTTATTATGCTTTTTCTTTCAAGAGGACCACATTCACACCACAGCCTTAGGTAACTGACCGCTTTTAGAATTACTGTCCTCTTTACCTATTTACATTTATTTTGTAATTTCAATTAAAAACAACTTTTTTGTTGTTGTTAGTTGGGTTTTTTATACTGGTTTTTTATATTATTACTGTCCTCTCCTAAGAGCTGGCATAAGCCACAACAGGAGTAGTTTCATCTGCATATCATATGAAATCATTACTACCTGGATAGCTTGGACTACAAAATGCAATGAGGTCAATAAAAAGACTTATTTAGAGGTCTTTGGATCAGAGCCAGGTGCTGCAAATTTAACTGGCTGAGATATAAAGTACTTGATATCTTTTGAAATGGGAGATACTTCATAAATGCACATTAATGTAAAGAACTATCATCCTATTTTGGAGACATCATCACATACACTTAAGGTTTCTTAAGTAGTCCAATTCCTCTTGTATTCTCCAGGAGTGTTTGAAGAGCTCACACTGCTCAAGGAATACTGGAAATTGCACAGGAACATTCCCCAAAAGTTTTTTCGCAAATGGATTAGCTGCTGAGTTGATGAAAGAACGTCACAAGCAATCGCGGCCACTCATGACTGAAATAACTCATGTCTGAGTTACGGAAGATATATTCCTTTCTTCCCTAAGACATGCAGTACTTGGACCAACACTTTTCAGATAGGAAAATTCTGTCTTAGCATTACCCTGTGTATTAAATTTGAACAGGTCTGAAATGGCAGCCAGAGCACAATATAACTCATCCAGTTGAAGTCAATACCCTTGATCCATCACATCTGGGATTCAGGCCAGCACAGAGGACAGGACAAACTTTAGAGAGATTGATGGAAGATCTGCTGTCAGTGAGGAGCTATCCATTCTCATCTTCCCAATCTTCCAGCATAACTCAACATAATCTATCCCAAAGTATGGCAGTGATCCAAAGAGAATGTGTTGAAATTATTTAAATCATTCCTTCCAAACAACAGTAACAGGAAACTTCCCATGTATCCCCATACTCAGAATTTAGACTGTGGGAAAGACCTGTTCTCTCTCCAGATACTTTCAACATTGATGTCAACTGAGAAAACGACAGATGTGTCAGGAGCATGGAGATAGCATATACTTCTGCTCATATTTCACAGCACTAAACCATACAGTTGGGACTGATCAGTGATCATCTGAGTACCCAGTTTAGGACTTTGGTGATATTTCTTTTGTTACCAAACACTTGTACAGCTACACCTATTTTTTTTTTTTTCTTATATCTTCCTGTGAGAGAAAACTATCCCAGCTTCTGCTTAGTTACACGCATTATTTGTACCTCCTGTCTCCACTTCAAGAACATATAATGCTTTTTAAAAATATTTGTCAGTACAGCACTTCAGCAACATGGATTACAACAAATCCATCACACCTGTTCTCCACATTCCACATTGGCTCACTCTCTGAAATCAAGTAACAGTCTACACCTTCAAAACATTCAGTGATCTCTGACAAAGATAACATGAAAGCTTCCAGAGTGGGAGAAGATTATGACTGAAGTTTCTACCACAATACCTTCTAATGCAAAGGTACAGCTTGTTTGTGCTGAAAATGAAGTTTTTTTGGAGTCCAGTCCCAAATCAAGAAATGAGCTCCATCAGGAACTATAAGTCATCACAAGCATTTCTACCTCTGTCTCCAAATGCATGACATCCTTCTTGTCCTGACCTTCCTGCTTGCCCTGACCTTCCTGCTTGCCCATTTTTAAAACAGATTTATAGCTTTTAAAAACAAATTCTACCAAAACCAGACACTGCACTATCCAGTGAATTTTCAGCTCAGGGACAAGACAAGAGAAAGAGCAAAATACGCATCACAGACATAACATTTAACATCTGTCCAGTACAAATGATACAGAAATGAAGGCAGGATTAAGATCATTTATAAAACAAATATGTTAAGATTTTCATTTGGTAGTAACACATGTAATGCAATTTAATTGCATAAAGTCATGCTGAACTCCTAAGTACCAAACATTGTAGTATGGTGCTTTTCTTTATCTCATTGATATGTATTTTACTCACTACCTAAGTTATGAGTCTGAAAGACAGTAATTATTTTAAAAGTATTACACTCACTTTGTGGCAAAAGTTCATTTTTATTTCCTTATTGAAACTGAGTCTTGACTTTTGCATCTACTGCGTAACCTACCAAAACATATTTTTCACATAAATAAAATCATTATTTTTGTCTTGAAAAAGACTATATTTCAACAAGTCTATTTACTTGTTTTTAAAGATTTTAACATGATCATCATAAATTAGAAAACTTTATTCCCCTCTTAAGAATATATCCCTTTCCATAAATACTAGCCAGAAATTACCACTGAATATCTCGTTATTTTTCTAACAGTTCCAGTAGAGGTTTCTGACTTACCATTATCTTATGAATACAAATAAACAAAAATAATTATAAAGAATAAAGCACACAATGGCATATCACGACATAGCGTGGCTAAGACTGCCAGAGTCGCTACTTGAGCAGATCACTTCTACAACCTAACTTTTAATTGTCTTGATTAAACAAAGTGCACAAATAGATTACAAAACCATATAACTACAAAAGAATGGGAATAATCATGCAGAGAAAATAATTAATCCCTCTGCAATGGCACCCGTTTTATAAAATCACATTCTCCCAAAATCCTTATTTCTGTATTTTAAAGCATATGGAGCTGATGGATAAACTAGGTCTTGTGGAAGACATGTCAGTACTGTAATTGATAGCTATATCTTGAGGCTTATATTTTATGTTACGTTACAATTTTAAACTTCTTCCTAGTTTATTTTCTATTTACATATCTTTATTATATCTTTTACATTTTGAATAAGAAAATTTACAAGGCAGAAAAGCAGTGGCAAGCAAAAGTAAGTCAGTCAAGGCCCCATTTTGGTCAAGGCCCCATTTAGAAAATAACGTAAAGTTAAGTAAATAACATAAAGCTCCATTAGCATCCAGAGGACACAACAAAGCTTTGTGCTACTCTTTTTAATGTGCTCTGCAGACTGCCCAAAGATGACACAAAGGGTTAATTACCTGTATTCAGTCATAGAAAACACTCTACTTTCACTACTCTTTAGTGTTTCCTCTCTGAAAAAGTGCAGAGAACTAAGTATCTCACATTTATGAAATCAAGACCATGTTCCAGCCACACAGGTTGCTATGTAGCACCAAATGCACACCTGGTGGAGGTTTTTCTTTTTCCTGGAAAGGTGTTAATTCCACAGTGTGGCACAATATTCTAAGATAAGACAATCCTACTTAAATCAGAGAGATTGGTAAGAGAGATGACCTTTAAAATATCAACTTACTGTTTTACTGAATCGTATTTTCTGACTAATCTTGTTACGGTCAGTCTGTTCTGAGCTAGCAGTGAAAAACAACAAAAAACAACACATAGGCAATATTATGAAATGAATCACAAAAGAAAACCACCACCAACAAAGCAAATATATCAAAGCAATGCAAAGAAAACAAAGTGCCTTTATGGGAGACTTCCTTATCTTTGAGAAGGTAAATAAAATAGCTTGACCCCAAAAATGAAAATGAACAGCTACATCAGGATAAAGCTGTTGGATCAAATTATTTCCTAAAACATTTACATCAAAGTAGAAAATTTTATCATATATCCTCACATGCTCCTGGAGCTGATCAAAGATTAACCATCAGTTAACTATTCTGACTTGACACTTCATGGAAACTGCTCTTTTTTTAAGTAGGATAAACTCCTTTATACCGATAGGCAACCTGTATACTTCAGCCCTGGCTAGACTTAATCTTTTAAAATAATTTGCTCTTTCTGATTTAACTGGGAGTGGAATCCTCCAATGGTGATGAATGATACTGTCTCCACTAAGAAGAGTGGGACATAAAAACCACATAGCTGCTTGTATTGACATCTCAGAAAGCTTTCAAGGGTGACCTTTAACTACATAAAACTTAACTGTTACTAAAGAGGAGAAAATATGAGACATTACATTAGAAGTTTCAGCTGGATATTTCATGTGAAGTCCGCACTGTGATAAACCTAAAACAATCTAAAAGTCTACAACCTGAGTTTTCTGTGAGAGGTTAACATCCACCTCCTAAATCAGGAAGATACCTTAAGCAGGTATTCCCAAGTTAATTCATTCGCTAACATTTCCAAGGAGGAAAAAAACAAAAAACAAACAAACAAACAAACAAAAAAAAACCTCACTGCCTCAAATGCACATCAGAAAATTGTTGAACTTGTCAACCAGGGAGCTCTACAGGGAATTTAAACAAGCCTTGGAACTCTACATGCACAGAATATCTCTGAAGGAACTGAGAGGTCTTCAAAGCTTCAGCTTCTTTTGCTGTCTGTAAAATGTGTTTCACAAACACAGCCAAGTGCTTTCACCTTTACACAAAGTACAAAATCAACATAGGAATTTGAAACCATTTCTCACACTAAAGGTTACATGATTTTACAGACAGCCCCTAAAAAAAAAAAAATATTAATTGCTGGCTGGTGTGCTTGTTATAATTTACTAATCAACCAGAGTCTGTAAACTCCATTTTAAACTCACTCCCAGATTAAAAAAGCTGAAACCCGCCACCTGTCTCTCAACAGTGCAATCAGGTTTCTATTAGTTATAAGGTGGTTCACATTAAAAGAAATGGTTCACATTCTAAGGGATTATAGGGCCATTTTGTAAATTGGATTACAATGAAGAGACTTAACATTCTTGAGCAGTTTTACAAAATATAAAGAGACCATTGTAAAAGCCTATGGGCAAGCTGTATGTTTACACAGAACTTCCCTGACCACCCAAAGAAGCACCCTGAAGAAACTGTTAATCAGTAGCTTAATAAGTATGAATTTTTTTTCCATGAGTGTTAACACTAAAATAATAAAACCAAAAATTTCATATATATAATTCTAATTCTGAAGTCATCATCACAGAAACATAACTGAATACTGAAATCTGCTGCCACAGCATATCTTTATTTCAGTAATTTAGTCAGTATGGTCAGTATTTAGCCAATACTTATCTGGAAGATTTGGCCCATATTAATGATCTGGGTTGCCTTATTCCAATGGAAGAGATCCCATGGGAGAACAGCTCATAAAAATCCCATAGTCAACAATTTATTCAACAGTACACAAACATGGAATGATAAACTGATTCAGCTGACTACAACTCTATGAAGATGTCACTTGTACAGTTTCAACAGAATTGCAGTTAAATTTATGCAAGTGTTTAAAAACATCCACTGTAGAAAAATGTGACAGCCTGTCTCAAGATCCCTACTATTTAGCTGCTCCTTATGAAAAGTTTACCTAATAAATAAGAGAAGGTGCCCAAATGTGTTAGCACTGAAACCTTAATACTCCCTTGCTACTAAGCCAGAGTACCTAAAGAAATGCTAATTAGTTCTTGACATTGGTGAAAGTAATTTTGAAGTGCTCTGAAAGCTGGTTTTGAGTCCTGCCAATTAACTTTAATTAGTAAGCAACAGCTAATGGTGACAAAGCCTTAATATTATCTTTGCTTATTCCTTCATGCACAAATACTTACTTATTAAATGCTTTTATAGGTCTTTTGTTTTGCAGAATATGTATCAGATTGCTCAGATGAAAGACAGAATTAGCATTTTAATCACATTAATTTAAAAAAGCCTTAATCACTTACTTATTTCTTTCTATTGTGTGAGGGTCAGTAAACAAAATGTTACAACAGGTGGACTTTGACCTTACAGCTCTAAAGACGTTGAATTTTTTCCTGGTTTGTTACCAAGTAGAATTAAGTGAAAACTTCAAATACAGTCACAGCTTTTGAAGGACTTTACCATATGAAACAGAATATATACATGCCCAAGTCTTTTGGCCTTTGCAAGCAGTTTACAAAACCAGACACATTTTCATACCATCCCTGCAACGTCCTGATTGCACTCCATTTCTATAGAAGCACAAGAGATAAGAGAAATGTAAGCACCTGGCTGGGCACATTTCCACACAACATTAACTGAGGCGAAAAAAAAAAAAAAGGCAGATATTTAAGCACAAATAGAATATTTTTAATTTAAGGAAAAACATCAACACGCTCTTGAGAGTCAGAGTCAGGTACAATGCAAAGGTAAAAGTCTTGTATTTGAAGCTATGATGCTGAAATTGAGCCTATAATGTATAAAATATTAATGCACAAGTTGCATGAAACTCAGAATGTGATATTGTTATAAACCAGAGAACCGAAGCCCCTTGTGTCAGACCCAGGCTCTGTAATGATCCTTTGCTGTACTATCCAAATAGTCTCATTCAATATTTTATTTTTACAAGAGCTAAGAAGTGCAAAAGTAAGGGCGTTTAGTTTGGGCTGAGGAATCAGATTTGTAATGGTGTCAATTTAGCAGATTCTCATAATTCTAGGAATCAGTTTGTGAAAAGGATTTTAATAAATTTAAATTTGACAGTGCCTGCTACTTATACTTACATCAACTGTGAGTCTCAGAGTACAAGGTACAGTTCAGCAAGGGTGTAGATGGAGGAGTTTGATTCTGGGAAATGTTACACAACATTTGAAATAAATAATCTTTCAGGAATTCAGTTCAGATTTTTAGCTTCTGTTGTTGCCTTCTGTTTTATTTATCTGCCTTTAATAAATTTACAATCCAGATATGCATTTTTCTTAGGGTTCTAAAATATGCTTTAAGAAGTAAATACATCATATTCCAGGGATATATTTAACAGAACCTGCCAAAACTTAATATTGTGGTAACAGGAGAGTCAGTATTTGTGTTGGATATTCTAGAGAAAAGTACCATTCCTGCAAAGTAATTCCCCTGAGCAGAAGTCTGTCTTAAAGCCTATCCTGCTACATGGTAAGCACACTGAGGCAACCTTCAGTAATTCCTGCTGCTAGACATGAGAAACTGTATTTACTTTCAATGTTTGCTGAGAATGAGGTTTCTGAGCAGGAAATGATTATCCAAGTTCACACCTTTGCACAAATCCTTATTGTTACTTATCAACTGTAGTACAAGAGCATCTCTGCAGCACAATGGTCAGCTGGAGTCACCTTGTGCTGCAGAGATGGAAATGAATTTACACATCTCAATATTATTTTTTGAGATTGTTGTCTATTAATATCAGGAATAATTTCTACATCAGTAATACTTAGATTTATATAAATAATTGTTCTTGTAAACAGCAATGTGCAAAGACATTCAATGGTCAAATGAGATAGCAACAAGACCACATATCTTCTCAATAAACATTTTTAAGGGTCTAGTCAGAGCTTGCAGAGATAGCAGAAGCATAAAGAATTGAGAGACATTAGGCAGTTCTGTTTGGTGAAAGAAAGAGAAAGACAAAGTGCCAAAGGAAAGAATTCCTATAAATGAAACAATCTTTCACTCCATTTGAAAATTACTAGACAAAGCCATTGCAATTAAATATTATGTGCTGCTTATTATCGTCATTACTATGGTTTACCGAGAGATTTACACTGCTTTTTGAACTATCAGGATCTTTTCAGCAAGTGGTGTGAATAATCGAGATCACAAAGAGTGAAACTAGCTGCCTGAAAGGGGCAGAGAATACACTGAAACAGAAAAAAAATCCCTTTGTATCTTCTTTCAGTTGCAGTACTCTTATGTATTGCTGCAACTTCTTTGAAACACAAAATGAGGGAGAAGTGTGGTCTTTCAACTACAGAGCTCCCTTTAAAATTTTCTGCTTTCAACCCTGGCTTGTTATATGATTCATCAGGCCTTTCAGAGTGGTCTGAACTCACCACATGCATTGTATCAGTGTGGTGGTCCTCTCTAAGTCTGTTTGGGTAAAGCCTATAATATACCCGTTTGCCCAGCTGTATTCTTTCTAATCTCACAAAATCCCACTTGGCAAACATCAGTGACAGAGAAAATGTAAATCTGTGGCAATCAGTGAAGACTTTAGTTACTGGTTAACCTTCAACCCTGAATATACAAACAGAGCTTGATCTCTGACCATTGTTGAGAACTGGAAGTTTCATGGCATTATTTAACTAACTCTGTTTGCTTTAAAGGATTACTTCATTCCTCTCCCCCTCCAGCAGCCATACCCTGCTGAAAGCCTTCCCTAAGGCAGCCTGCACGACCTTTTGGCTTACTTAAAATCAACCTTGATTGATCAAGCCGGATGCTGCCCGGTGCACAACACATTGCAGGACACAGCTTTGTCCCCATGGCAGCAGTTATCTGCATTGCACTATCCTACTTAAGTGTTTCTGACCAGAAACTAGGCAGAAAATGCAGTCATTTACACTGGTCTGTATTGTATGATCCTGGAAAGGGACTAATCAGGAAAAATAACCCCACAGCAAGTCTCTAATTTCTCCCACAGTTGAACAAACATAGTCAACTTCCAGACAAGGTTGCAAGGAACTTTGGTTTTATTTACACTTGAAATACTAACTAGTGCATGAGAGCATCTATTGAATGGGGTGGGGGGGAGGAACCAAAACAAAAAAAAAAGCACAAAAACAAGCAACCAAACAAAAAAAACCAACCAAAACCCAATAATGACAAAACTCCCCCCCCCCCAAAACCTAGTTCCACAAGCATTTCCTATTTATTAGTACAGTTAATTTACTGTATTAATTCTGCCCCATTCAGTGAAAAAACCCAGAGGCTTCCTTCTCTTTCACAGCAATTTATGCAGCAGATATCACCAAGAGCACCCCAATAGCTATTTCAGGTCTGTGTGAGGTGCTCCCTGATTAAGAATATATCTGTTGAAATGTTTAAGCCTAAGATCTTTACTCTTATTTTATTTCACAGTTTTCAACCTCACAGTGATATAATTTTTTATCTTACTTCACCACGCTCCTTTTCAGTTGCAAACATAATAGTGCAGACATGCAGTAACTTATTTTGTTTTACAAAATCTTTTAATTTGAATTGTATTTGGTAACATCACAAAGTATTTTATTCTAGAAATTGTCATATTGATGACTACATGGATTTTTCTGCAGTCACAGTGTCTTTTTCGCCTAACTTTTTAATTTCATAAATACCATTTACTCAGGACATCAAAAAGCATTGTTTGGTTAGCTGAACTTGCATCCTGATTTCATTTTGATTTAAAGCATATGATAAACAGAAGACCCTAAGACTAAATCCAAAATATCCCTGCTGTAACCTCTGTTGGAGAAACCACCATTTATAAATATACATTTTTACTTAGCAGTTTCTGGGGATTCCTAGCTATCTATGTAATTATAGTGTATTTTAGAATTATTCACTACATCGTAAGTTAAATGATGAGCATCAGTGTCACATTCTTTGGAAATAACATCCATTTAAAAGATCTTCCAGGCCTTGGTAACCTTGAATACATGGGGTTTTTTAATAAGCTCCACCAGTTACACTGGTGATTTCTACTGAAATTATTTTTAAGCAATACACTTCAAAGCTGTATTTAACATATTTTTCAAATAATGTAAAATGTTTTCCACTTTAAAATGTTTTAACAATTGGCAATATTCTAACTCTATAACTGTTCTAATATTATAACCATTTGCTATTAATAATCCTTAATGCTAATTTTTTTTTTTTTTTTTTTCCCCCTCTTCAGCCTATGAAAATCTGAACTGTGCCTTGGGAACTGTAAAAATAACTGAAGGGCCAATATAAAACCCTATATTCTGACATATTCCAATTTTTATTTCAATCCAAATCCAAAAACATATGAACATGTTAGTTTTGGCCAATATTTCTTTAAAAAACATGAAATATGCATACAGTGCAGATTTGCAATTGTTAAAATACCAGATAGAATCCTGAAGAACTTCTACTCTAACAAAACCACTTTCAACTTTATTGACAAGTATGCCCTGACATTGATCACAGGATCTGACCCATCAGTTTGTCATCTGTCAGTTTTAGGGATTCCCACACTGGACTTTTGTTTGTAAAGTTTGATGTATTACACTGAATTAGCAAAAAACATGTCTTTTCAATGACTTTAGCTTTTTAGTACAATTCCTTTGCAGCTGTTCAGAGCAACAAAACAGGTAATGTCTGATTAATTACGGGTTTTTTTATCCAAATAAATTAGATCACGGAAGTGAAAAACCCCACCCAAAAAGCTTGATAAACTACTCATACTGCTGGGCTCCTGGGTAAACAGGCAAACTCTTGACTCTCGCAGAGTTCTTTGGGCAGCAAGATTAATGGGGCAGGGGGAGGGAATGGGGGTGAAATGACAGAAACTTAGGATGTTTAAGACTCTTCTTTTTGCTCTTACATTACTCAGAAGCAACTGCATTTTATCTGCAAACTTAAATTTTAACAGCATCTGACTAAAATGCCATGCTGTTACATATCAAAATTCAACAGGGTCTGACCTACACTGTCATTTCTGCTTATTCACCAGCAAATGAAGGCAAGCTTTATCCTCCATAAAGAGTTTCTGTCAATGGAGATCTCTTAACAGAGTTGCAGGCTCCCCAAGGTTCACAAAAAGGTAACCACAGAAAGCTCCTCCTTCTCCAGGCTTTGCACCACAGACCTTTACTTAGTAAAGCAATGTAAGAAAGTGATCTGGCTTTACAGACATATAAAATTTTACAAAGTTACTTCTATCCAACGTATATACCTACAGTAAAAGTGGGCCTGGGAATAATTCTGAGCTTCACACACTTAAAATTATTTTGAATTACTACAGCTCGTCCTCAGAGATTTTCTTAGTGTTTCTCAAAAATTTTATTTTTTTAATAAATACAAGAGTAATTTCCAGACCTTCCAAATTAAAGAGTTTCTACTCACTCAGCTACAAAACCTACTTTTGTACTTGGAAAAGTCCATGGAACAAGAGTATAATGCAAGAATATTTAGTAACTCTAGAAAATAACAATGTCCTATGTATTTTGTGATGCATTTTCCAAAGGCTTTGAACCACTAATATGAGCCTTGCGTCCACTGCACTGGGCTGTAAATGGTATGCAGAGATACGGGTTCATTTTCAGTGGAAGATGTAAGCAGAAAGCAATTACACTGTAGGTTTCAAAAGCTTTGCCTGGCATGCAGGGCATGTTGTGGGGATATTTGAGTGACAGATTGGCCTGTGATCAGAATGATGAAGGGAAGGAATGATGTTTTCACACTGTCCTTAGATTCTGGCACATGACATGAAGAAGTCTTCCTGAGGCCAGCCTGCAGCAGAGTCCTTTCAACAATTTCTTCTGAGGGTGCCCTGGAAAGACTGAAGAGAGATACAAAGTATGTAGTAGGATGACAGGGCCTTTTGAAACTAAAAAGGGTTTCCCAGGATTATTTTATGGTCCTGTGGGAAGCTATTCATTGTGCCACTGAAAAGCCTGCCAAGGTTGCCAACATTAAATCCTTTTCAAATCCAGTAAACACTTTTTTTATTATTTTTTTTTTCTTCATTTTTGCTACTGCTTCTTTTTTTATTTATATATATATGTTTAAATACAAAGAACAAAACATTTCTTCCCTTTAGAACTTTCATTGTCTGGATTGTTTCATTTTCAGGAAGTCTAACACCTTAATTTCACCTCAACAACACAGTATTATCCTTGCATTCATGACACAGAAGTGGGACAGGTTTTAATTTATTTAACACAGGCCATAAAACCATACAAATACTATTGAAAATTAATAAGTATATTACTGTATAATTTATCCAAATATTGCTATTGAATATTTAATTGAAGACATATTGAATATTAATAATGAAATGGGTGTGCCAATCAAAATTGAGATAACAAATGAGTACTTAAGTATTCAAAGTGTACCAAAGAATTTCCAAGGACATTTTTTTCCTGAATAGTTTGATTCACTTGCCATAGGAAATACAGGATATATACCTAGGATTTAAAACTATATTTGTAGTTTTGCCTTTGCCTTTTCTGCTATGCATCATTTTTTAATTGCACCCTAAATGAGAAAAGTTTACTAAAGAAAGAAAAGATGTTTACCAAAATAGAATCTGTGACTTAATCCTACCAAACCATGAAATTATCTTCATAATAATACCAATTTCAAAGACAAACCACAAAGATATAGCCCCAACATAAAGTAACTTCCACCAAGAGATGATGACTGAAGGACAACAGTGCCTACAACTCTGAAGCTCGAAGGGTCAGTTACAATATGAGACCAAAGACTGGAAGTATTTTTCATGGATGCATGTAAAAAAAATTGGCTTACTGTAAGTCAGTAACAGTTTTACCAGAAAACTGGTGCTCTGTTGTTCCTCTAAATTATTGACTTTTTTTTTGTTTTGTTTAATGTACCTCAAATGTTTTTATTTTACCTAAATGTAATTAGGAGACTATATGGGAATTAAAACAAGGGAGGAAGGGGCTATGGTCCTCGGTAAAAGAGTAACAATGCCATCCAAAGTCTCTAAAAGCGGTTAATGGAAAAGAAACCACTTTTTTTCCCCTGTTAAAACCGGGGGGGGAGGTTTTGCTTTGTTTTTTTTAGAAACCCCTATAGGTTTGAATCCAGTTTCAGGATTTTAGGAGACAGATTCACCAATTACATCAGATTAACAGTAGTACTGACTATTAATAGAAAGAAATAATTGCCTCCACTTCTCTGTACAGTCTGTGTCATCTTTAGCATCCAGCTCTGGTTGATTTGTAAAATTAAGTCTTTAGTAATGCAACACCTAGATCAGAATTAACAAGTCATTCTTCAAGATGCCACCACCCTTTCAGCTGTTTTTTTTGTTGTTGTTTTTACTTCTGATATAACTCAATTTCATTTAAATTTCACCTTCCTATGCTGTATTTCCAGTTTCACCATGGCCTTTCAGTTGCTTGTATGGCACAGGAATCTTCAATAATTTAATACAGGCTGATTTTGAAGCTGTCAAGACACCCTGTGTCACAGCCCCAAAAGGCAGTTTATTCTGTTTCAGCATGCATGTGTAAATAACTGTAATCAGAATGAAAAGTAGATGTTTCCATATAATGAGGTTGTAACAATGGTAATACACAGACACGCACAGTAGGATTGTTATAGAATTATTTCACATATGGTAGAAAGTAATTTTTATTGACCTCAGCTATTTTGCCGTATTTTAAAAATACCTGACGGACGAGTGTAATTTTTATGCTAATATTCCAGGCATTTTTATTTTAAACTAACATTTTTCCCTTTGTACTACAGTTAGAGGTCAAACAGCATCACAGGTCTGCTTGGAGTGATTATTTTAATCCTCTTCTGCCTCTCTATTTTTAAGGGAAAACAATTTTAACAAGAAAGTTCAGGGGAAAAAATTTCTCTTCTGCAAAATAAGCAGAATCAGCACATTTTAAAATATCCAGTACAGTAACGCCCCCAAAAAATGGTTTTGCTGGAATGTTTGGACAGACCTCACTCACATCAAAGAACTTTTGGAATTTGTACCACTGTAGGACTCCTAAAACTTCCAGTGGAAAATTGCAGTCATCAGTTTTTACCTATCATAAAAATCAATCGTGTTTGGCTCTGTACATCTGACCATCCTGGTTCTGGTCAATGCTGCTTTGGTAACTGTCAGAGGGACATATGGGAGGATGGCAGACAAGCAAAGGGAAGAGCAATTAATAAGTGTCATAAAACACATGAGTGTGTCAAATTGTGGGCCCCCAGTACAAGAATAACCTGGAGCAAGTTCAGTGGAACCCACAGCAATGGATAGGACTGGAGCACTTCCCCTGTGAGGAGAGGCTGAAGGAATTGAGTCTGGAAAAGAGGTGGCTTTTGCAGAGACATCAACAGCAGCCTCTCAGCAGCTGTGGAGAGGTTATTGAGAGAACAGAAACAGGTTATTCATAGTGGTACTTCATGGCATGATAAGAGACAACAGGCATAAACTAAAACAAGAGAGTGACAGGCTGGATATAAGGAGAAACTTTAACCCCATGAAAGCAGTCAGGCAGCAGACCAATTGCTGAGAGAGGCTGCACCACCTCTGTCTTTTGAGGTTTTCGAGACATGACTGGACACAGCCCTGAGCATCCTGGTCTGACCCTGGTTACAGCAAGTAAGTTGGAGTAGAGAGCTTCTTAAGTTCCTTCCAGCCTGAATTATCCTCTGATCCTATGACAACAGGGGTAATCGTATACAACATCATATGAGAGGATGAGTTTCTAGAGACTGGGAATATGCTGTGTGACTCCTCACAAAGACTGAGATACAGATAAAGTCAGTATCCCCTGTGGTGGAGGAAAATTAGCTCTGGAGCAATGCTGAGTAAGCTATGCCTGAAAGATCTGGGCAAAAATCCAGGCTGAACACAGATTCTTTGGGGAATGTATAGACTCCTTGTTGGTGCCGTGTCTTCAGCAGAAGAGACAGAAGCCCTTGGGCTTCTGGAGAAACAGATACTATGGGATCCAGTGGAGGACAGTGGCAACAGCTATACCTCATTTGCACAAATCAGCAGAATGTTTGTATCTCAGAAAAGCTGCAAAGACTTAAGACAGGAACACAGTACATGCAATAGTTACCTGTGGCTAATCTGCAAGATGCTTATTATAATCACAGAATCTCTTAGGTTGGAAAAGACCTTCAAGATCATTGAGTCTAACCACTAACCCTACTGTACCAAGTCCAGCACTAAGCCATATCCCCAAGCACCATATCTAGAAGAATTTTAAACACCAATGTGAATGTAAATAATGTGAATACCAAGAACAACTTAAGAAGACTGATAATTAAAACCATTAAAGCATTCTTCAAAATGATTCAAACACGTAAGGGGATCTCAGAAGTATTAATCACTTCTACCTGAAATTCTTAAAAGAAGGATATCAAGGTGACTGCACTTCTTCTTCCAAGACTTCTCTTATTTTTTTATTTTTTTTTTACCAGAAAAAGCCTTCTTATTATCTAATAAGGAGTAAGCATCACATAGGTTCAAAATACAAGGTGAATTTGCAAGTAGGTATAGGGTTAGAACAGAGTAGAAACCATAAAACATAAATTGAGTGTGTTTGAGTGAATTTATGGAGTAAGGCTAATGGAGTAAAGACTAAGGTTTTATTGGCTCCAGAAGCTTTCTTAAGTACTATGTAGCCTATGTACAACATACATTCACATGTCTGGTAAAGAACACCAGGACAGAATTTACAGCACATTTTAATCTTCTCTTTGAATTCATCACTTTTGGAAATACAGATTGAGAGAAATCTGCAGGTCCATCCACAGCCCACTGAATATGATATGAGTCTGTTGCTCTGAATATACACAGAACAAGCCATTATTTAATAAGAAATCTGCTGTGCAAATTACTCTCAGACTTTCGATAAGAATTTAAATCTAATCCACTGTAGTCATCACAGTTTTCTAAGCTCCCAATCTAAAATACCATGTTGTTCAGAGAAAACCGCAAATTTTCTATTTGCTTACCCTTGTGAGTGGTGAGACATAGTCTAATTATCTTCAATGGGAAAATTAACTGTTTTCTTGGAGGATAAAGTACCAGTGTATCTGTTCTACTATTGCCAGACAATTAGAGATTTTAAGTGTTTGGAATGATTCAATGTGTTCATCTTCAGGAAAATGTCTACGCATCATGTCTGATTATTTTTTAATTGAAGAGCAACAAAGCAAAACGAAGTACCATGTTGGAGTTTGTCCAATCTCTTTCTCTGCACCTGCCAAGATGGGGCCCACCTTCTCAACCTGCCAGAAATATTATTGAAAAATCAGTGTGCCAGAGACTGTTAAAATCCCTCATGGAGTTCTATACCAGAGATATTGCTCCACAGCAATAAAAAATCTTCCCCCTAGATTACTCTAGACTATGTTAAACACATCTTAGCTGGAAGACACCGAGCTTAATTATGATTAGTGCAGTTATAAATTAGAATAGCATTGATTCAACTGCAGATTCGTGTTTCATCTCAGTAAAGCCCCTTAAAATCTATGCTGCAGGTACATTGTCTGCAAAAATAGCCTACCTGAGAAATGCATATATACAGTCTGTAAGGCACTTCTAAGTTTACCAGAAGTTATATTACTACTTTCCTTCCTAATAGCTGCATTATTTTACCACAGTTACATGGAAATGAAGAATAGATCCTGCATATCTTGATAACACATGCATAGTACTTTGGATATGTATTCCTCTTACAACCAAAACCAAAAAAACATTTAGGTATATAACTATTAAATAGGACTGCAATAAGGGAAAACTACATCAACAGCTCTTTAGGAAGATTTGTAGCATTTCTTTAGAGCAAAAATTATCATCCATTCATCGATTTATAGAAATATTTGGCAATTCTGGAGTGGATATAAAAGAGCTGTTCTTTAATATCTTGGCAACTCTGCTAACCACCAAAAAATACTAAAGGAAAAAGCATTACCATTTTATGCTGCTTAGTCTGCTCAGATTAGTGTCTGTGTGGGTGGTTCTTGGAATATGTATTTGCAAAAATATGTTTTGGATCAGTTCAGCTATAAGGATATCAATTATATCCTCTTGTGGGTTTTCCACTTTTAACATTCACTCTTGGTCCCTTGAAGTTCAGAAGCACAGTACCTATCAGCCTGATGAAATAAGTTTACTTGGTAAAGTTAAAATCTGTCAGACACCTACAAAGATGGTGCTGCTCAACCGGGGACAGATTCCACTCTCCTCATTCACAATGACTGGAAAGTAGCATCTGCAACAGGCAATAGACTGCTTTTATACTGTGATACGACTTAGTAAAATTGTAACTTGGCTTAAAAAAATAACTAAGCTGCAAAACTCTACTGTGGATACATACTCTGAAGCTCACCGTATATTACAAAAGGTTGTAGTGCTTGATCATACATTTCTGGTTTGGCTGAAAGTAGTTCAAAATGCTAAGTTGAGACACTTAGAAAGCTTTTCTTTAAATTTAAATTTGGTCTGAAGTGTGTTTTTTTGGCATGGGCCTATCTGAGCTTCTCTGCCCTAAGTTTTAGTTCATAAATTGAACTAAACACTGAACTGCCACATAAGCTAGATAAGTAAAGAGCATACTAACAGTAGAAGCAGCTTGATTTCAAACTATGCATGGCAGCCAGCTAAGACCTGGAGGATGAAGTTTCATGGTAAAATGTTAATTTTAAAATGAAGCACAGGGAACCAGATTTTTTTTTTTTTTCCAGTCTTCCTACTAAGGAATTATCATTGTGTGAGCTCTTTCTTTATAAGTTTCTGTATATTTTCTCTATCTCTTGTCACTCCTTTCCACTCCCCTTGTGTGGAATTGCACTTAATTCCAATGACAGAATCCACATATTGCTCGCCTTTGTCTTCCTAATTGCTATTACTGACTTAATGTAGACAATCTGGAATCTGACAGGCTCATAAGTAAAGACAATAAGACCTAAATAAAACTAGTCTGCACCAAAGGGAAGCTTTTTTCCTGTTTCTTGATGATTCCCCATCTCTTGACACCTCCAGCAGGAAATGAGGACCTGTTTGTTTGGCTGGCTTAAAGGAGTTCCAGTGAAGTCCCTACACTTGATGAAACACATTCAGTGTCTACTTAGCTTTTCATTTTCACATGTCAGCACTGTCTTTTTACACTTTCATTGAAAACACTGCTCAAAAAGCATTGCTCAAGTGGAATTAGAAGTGATCCTGCACTTCAGTTTTGAAAAAAAACCTTCTGTACAGGTTCAGATCAGTTCTTAAAGCTCATATTTACAGAGTAGAAGTAGAATAAACCTTGATTAGGGCTTTTACCTCTACATGCTAGAGGGAAGCATGTCTAGAACTGTATAATATAATATTTTTTTTTAGTCCCTGAAATTAATTAAATATAATTTATTTTTCTTTGAGTTACCCTATGTGAATTTATTCAGAGCAGTATGGAGTAGTGAATTTAATAATTTAATTAAATTATTCCTGTCTAAATATTCCAGAAATTAGTAAAAGGTGTACAGGGAAGAGTAAAACAATAATAGGGTTAGGACTCAGTTTAAAGTCTAGATCCAAACTCTTCATATCTCTGAGGAAAGGCAGACTCCCATCCTAATTTTGTAATTAAAGATCTGTGTACCATAGCAGTAATCTAAATATGAAAAAGGAATTTAAGCTATGAACTAGGACCTACATACAAGTCTTTGCCATTTACTCCTACCTTTGCAATTAAATAAATACATTAGTGGAACATTGAATTGCACTCTGTTTACACAGTGCCAGAATTTTATGGTTTTTTTTCCTCTACATTTAGTAAAACCTGAACTGGCAACGGGGTGAAGAGGGGAGAAATCACATAGGACTATAAGATACTACTCAAAAACCACTGTAGAAAGTCATAGAAAATGGAAGAACTTAAAACATCATGCAGGAAGTAGAGAAATAAATTCCCTATTCTATTCAGATGAAAAGTGAGCATACACAACTGATGTGAGCAGGTTTTCTATTTTATAACACCACCAATTATGTAAATTTTTTCACCACTTCATCATGGTAGCTTCAGAGTGCCAAAACTGTACAGTTTTATACCATTTTGCAATCAAGTTAAGCTCTCTAGGATCAAAACTTTCTAATACCTTCACAGTCATTTCTGTTCTCTTGTGAACCATTAGTAGAATAAACTAGCAGATTCATCCAGATGCTGTGGCAAGTCCCTCTAGTATTGCAATACAGCTTATTTTTCCTAGAGATGAAATCTAGAGATTTCCAGTCTTTGCTTCTGAAAGACATATCAAAGAGTTTTCCAAAACACTCTAATCCTGTTGGTTTGTTGTTGTTTTTTGTTTTGTTTTGTTTTCCCCCCCTATATTCATTGTGCCATCTTGTTTAAGTTATTCACAGTGTAGCAACCAGTAACACAGCCTTTTTACACTGATAACATTCAAGTACTATAATACATGTATAATTTGTGGAGATGTATGTCCAGTACTGAAGAAGAAATAAAGATCCAGAGACAAGGCACATCCTGGAATCAATGTAATTGAAGTGTAAATGTCTAACAGCCACAGGCATCCAGTTTGAGTTTAAGTGTCCTGGCCACTGCAGCCTGCTCTTACTAAAGAGAAGACATATGCCTCTAAAACCTCAGGATGTCAGGAACAGAGCAGCCTTTTCCAATTATTGTAAATGGGTTTATTGAAATATTAATAGAACTTGGCTTTACCTCATTTCTATAAAACTGTAAACATCAACATCTCATAGCAGCTCCATTGCTACATGCAGCTAATGCCAACAAAATTATTGTCATTCTCACCAAGTGCAATGACAGAAATCTTTTTAAACAATCAGCTTGTACTACGTGTCCATTCAAAATGGTCCGAGGATAGAATCACACTCTTTAGAGACTTGCCCATTGCAGTATCCTGTTTACACAATGTACATTTAATAATTTAAGAAGTCCACTGGACTTATTTTCACATAATTCTTTACCATCAAATTTATAGTTTATAAACAACTTTAAACTATGTTTGCCCTTGACAAGGTCAAGAAGGGCACACAAGCCATCAGCCACACCTCCAACTATAAAGTAGCTCAGATCTGTCATCCAAGTCAACTAATAAATAATAAAGATTGATGAAAGCAGCTCTTAAACTAGTTTTGAAATGCATTCTATTTCCAGAATCACTAATGGCTGGCCATTACAAAAGAAAACAAAAGGATTTTTTTTCCTTTTTTGTTAGAGTTGTGTGTTCAGCTGAAATTTAGGATCTGCCTAAAACACTTCTTTCAAAGGAGAAAAAAGTCTGCTGCCAGGATGGAGCTAACATTGAGATGAAGAGCACTGTTACACGAAGCTTGCTGAACAGCACTCTGAAGAGTAATTCCAGAAAGTAGGATTATTAATTTGTGTCTTTAGAATATCTGCATCTTTCTATTTGTCCTTTATCCTCACGTGCACATCAGGCAAAAGGTATCTTGCTATGAACCTCTCCACTGTTCCTCCTTCAGTTAAAATGAAAACTGCATTGTGGGTTCGAAAACACAAAGAAATCAGTAGTAGATGACATGTTTCCAGTTCTCAGTCTTTCATGGGACTTGGAGAACGCTTAAGGTAGAAAGTATTTAGTACTGCCAGACTGCTTTATATAAACTATTTAAACCTCAGAGACATTTATCCTTCAGCATTCCAGACATGGTCTTACCTATGAATTCAGACTTCCAGATGGTACAATTACCACAAACTTCAGTCATGTACTTTTAACATGGTTGTTCAACAGCTGCAATGAGTCAAAATAACAGTAAGCAACACATTTGTGCATGCAAATAACTATGTGGAAAACCTATATGCACACATGGGGTTTATATGTAAATGTCAGTGGTAAACAAGTGTAATCCAGGCTGGAATTCAGCTTCCTATGCAGCAACTATGTTAATAAATATGCTCAGTCAAGTTAGGACACAACAATGAAAAATCTGCCATACAATTGGTACTACTGTATGGGTCCTTAACTGGAGCACAACACTGTTTTCCCATCAGAGCAAAATCTCTGCTTTTACTTTTGTGACTTGCACTACACTGAATCTGAGCAGCTAGGGAAGAAGAAAAAAGAGTGGCAAAACAAATTGCACCTTACAGCCTTGCATTAGAATACAAACTATAGCCATGAGCCACATCCACAGTCCAGTTAGCAGACTGGAGAAATATGGGACCTGAATATGCTTAATGTGAACAGATCCTTCAGATGATGAAACTGCCAAATCCTATCAAATCTCAATAGGATATGTACGTATGTGAGATGTTTGGAGGCTTATAACTTGAACACAACTCAATAGCTTTCTCACCAGAACGATAAAAGATACTAATGACCAAGAAATTCTGACTGCCCTTCACGCCCTAAAAGCATGAAGTTACTAGAATTTTTCAATCATTAGCTACGTATCTTTAAACCTAAGTAAACTGACCCCTCCTCATGTGTCCTTAGCAACAGTTGTACTATTCTTGCAGAACATTTTCCATAACAATTCAGACTGAGGCAGATATCCCACATAGAAAATATTAACTGAAATTACTAAAATTTGGCAACATTGTAAGCAAGTGAAGATAGACTATTATAAAGTACCAGTCATTTTTAATGACAGTTATTTCTGTCACCTGTACATAAAGTTAACTTAAGGATTACTAAATTACAGTGATCTTTCAATAGACTTTGAAGAAGGCACAGTACAATGCGGTTCTTTGCAGTGCTCAGAGGAAGATCTTATTATGGAACAGAATACATCAATCACCATCTTTTGTTATGGCTTTTTTGTGCACATTAATGAATTTCCAGGTCTCTACCAGATCTAGACAAGGTTCAGACCAGGACCCAGGAGAGGTTTGGGAAGTCCTGTGAACAGATTTCGCTGGTCTGCTCCTAGGTGAAAATCCGGCTAAGAAGTCTAACTCAGAGGATCTACACTTAGTGTCAAACAAGGAGTGCCATTGTAACAGCTTTCACTAAAGTTGCAACACTATGGCATCTCATCTGTTACTTATCAGTGAAGAGTATTATTATACAGTAAACATTGCTAATACACATATTTTATTCCAGGAGACCAGGTAGGTAGCCTCCAGCAAAAAAGGCCTTCTCCTTTTCTGCATCATTTCCTTTTCCGGTAATTTCTGTAAGGATAGCGAGTATTGTAATCCATTTAAGACTTACATACCTCATTAAAATTCATTTTAAAATATCATATATTGTCATTATTCTATGAATTGCAGCGCACACACCACTGAAACATGGAGGGAAATAGCCTAAATTTTAATTTCAGGAGTCCTATAGAGCACCAGGTGGATGTAACATCAGACTGTAATTCTAGCTAGTGGCATGCAGCTATACTTTCAAGTAGACTTCAAAACCATTTGTCACTTGACTCTTCTCCAAGTGATTTTCATTGGGTTTTTTTACACACACACACACACATATATATAGTCCATCTATGCACCAAAGTCTTACATACATTCATCTCTGAGCAAAAATAACTATGACTTAATATTACCATTATTCATTTCAGTCACTGAAATGTCAGAATTGAAAGGGACAAATCTTTCCAGTCAGGGTAGGATGTATATTTCCAGCTCCATTATCTTCCATCATACAGATTCAACAGCAACAATTCTTTCATGAGAGAAACAGCTGAAAATCTTCCTGTGAAGCGTCAGCTAGCACAGGACTAGTTAGGTGAATCCAACAAATTAACAGTGACAAATAAATTTCACGGGCATTTTTGCATAGCATAAATTAAGACACTTCATTATTCATACACAACAACCATGCAAACTCATTTTGGAATTGCAGAATGCTGTTGGATAAATCATCTGTGGGTAAGAGTGCCAAAATTACACAAGGGGTTGGTAAACTCACAACACATTGGACATACATCAATTAGCTCCTTCAATAATTTTCTTCAATAACTTCAGTCATAAAATAACTCCAAGGAAGATCATATCCAAGTTCAAATATTCTGCTGTGCATCAGAATATATATTTATTTTTCTTATTTTTTTTCCATTATTGTCTTTTAAAAGAGAAATTCTTTTTCATTCCTATAGACACAATTTTTGTTTTTGATATTCAAGCTAAGAGTCCAAAAATGTAAAATTATGCATGATAAAAAGCATCTAGCCCTAACTGGAGCTCCTAGTGCACAAGAGGGGGGAATTATGAGAAGAAAACAGCAAGAGGTATTATCTGTATGCATACGTAGGCCCAACAAAGAATTCATCTGTTCAGGAAAAAAAACATGCTCGTATCTCCCCTTTCCTCTGACAATGGGAGAATTACTTCCCCCAAGAGAAATTGGGGAATCATTACAGTTTTACCAGAGTAATCCTTAGCCTGATAATGAAGAACTAAACAAAGACCTCTAAGGTAAACAGTAGGTGGAACACAAATGGACACCTGATTAACAAAATCTTCTCAAAGCAACAAGTAATTTGTGTTATACGATGCAAATTTCCTTATTAGCCACTATTAAAAGCTTGTGCTATGCTATCCACTTCAAAATTACTCCAGTTTTTTGCCCCTCACTCCTCAATCCAACCTGTGCAAGTTTCCTCCACAGACAAGATCACCTCACTGAAAGTGCTTCCTGTCATGCCAGAAACAAACATAGGTGAAATTAATGTGGACCTAGGGATATATTCCAGTTAGCAATTACTTTTGAGACTACTGATCAATTCAATTTACAATGAAAGCTCTTACTAACAAACATAGATACTAAAGGATAACTGTAAAACAAGTGTAGTGATTACTGGCACAACAAAGAAAATGTTATTACTGGTTTAAATATTTCTAAGCTGTGCTTCTAATGAATTTGATATTTATGACGCTGATAAACTACTGATCTTATGACAGGCAGTTTTTAGATTATTTTTATTTAGTCTTTAATATGTAATGATATGGGGTGTCAACAAGCCACACTTTGCAAATGAATTTCATTTTCGCATGGAAAAAAAAGGCTTCTTTCTGAAGACGGGAACATTCCTTTCTCTCACCTACCAGTTTGATTTATTACTCCTACTCATATGTCAGGATTCTGTTGTTTCACCTGGTTTCTTTTTTTAGCTATGTAGCAAATCAAAATCTGTCCCTTGTCAAATTGCACAGCTTGGCACAGCTGTGCCAGAATTTTACTACAGGTGGGAACTTATTTATCTCTTACGTGGGAGCCTGTATTTTTATAATCTACACACACCGTTGTTTTCCAAGACAATAGGGAAATACTCTATATGGAGGGAAAATCAAGCACTCATCTTTTTTATAGAGAAAAAAGAAAAAAAGATGCATGTAGTATTTTGTCCACTCCTGCATTTCTTCTCTTTAGAGAAATCAAGCAACAAGCTCCCCATTTGGGTTTCCCACCGGACAATACTTTAAAGCAATTGACAGCATACTGCCTTGGGAAGCCGTATGACTACACATTTATAATATGATTTAACATGTGGGAATTACAGTAAAAAAAACACCACTGAAAACTATTTCCTGATAATGAAAAAAAAGGGGTGTTTTCATATACACACATTTAATCAGATCCTCAAATACATTCTCATTGAGTTATGCTAGATAAAGCATTCCCTCTCTTCCCCATAAATATATATGAGACTAAAATTGGAAAGAACAGGTTTTTAGACCTGGTTTGTCTGACAGAAACTAGCTGGTGTATTTATGTTCATTCTCCTATGCAGCCCTATAGCCATGGAAACTGTGGGCACTGGGCCACCTGTGCACAAACGCAGCCTCCTCTCCCACTCTCACAAATGTCTTCCTTTCACTTTTCAAAAAATGTCTCCAACACCTCTGCACTGATCTGCCCACAGCTGTAGATGTGTCACTTTGTACAGTGGTCTGTGCCTGAGAAAATTACATCAGTATCATCCACAGAAGTTGGGTCTGGGCAGCTCTGATCTGCAGTCCACCAAAAGCAATCTTCACTCTCCACCCACTGCAGTCCAGCTGTGACATCGCTTGCTCTGTGCTAATGTGAACTCACTTTTAAAGATATGGGAAAGGAAGATCTGGATTCTCTCCCAGCTTTCAGGTTCCAAAAATAGCCACAGAGAAACAAACCAAATATAAAAACAAAGTTGAAATAAGAAAAAATTGGCTACAATACAATTAACAATTTTATAAAAACTTATGGACCTCATAAAATCAGAAAATTCTCAATAATTTTAACTTGAGACAAGCCATTATCCTTTTAAACCTTGTATTTCAAGTACTTTTGTCCCTATGCTCACAAATAACAACTCTAACCCACCATTCAAATAAAAATAACAAATGGTTATAAGCCTCTTCTAAAATTCTAGATAAAAAACAATGCTGACTTCTAGTAACTGTTACTAAAGCCCTCTGCAGCTCTTCCTCATGAATAAAAAGCAGAAACTTCTAAGTCTCGAAAAAGATGACAGTTTTTGAAAAACTTCTGGCACAGTTGAACTACAACATGTCAGAGATTCCCTTTACTTAATACGACTTGTTATTTTAATTAAGAAAAATATATATTCTGGTAAGTAAGTAGACTTTAAAATGTTGGGGATTCACTTGTGCATTAGTGGAAATTTTTTATATTTTTTTTTTAATTACCAAAATAACCTCCATTTCTAAATAAACTTGTACCATTTGCTCGGTTACTATATCTGTGATAAATGAGCTGTCATTGAAACCTGTAATACACAATCTGCCTCACCAAGCATTTCCTTTTTGTTTGAGAGAGTGCCTAAATAAATGTTGCACTCTAAGCACAGGGCCTGCACAGCATCAGAGTCATGGCTGCAGTGGGCTCCTGCTTGCTCCAAAGCCATGGCTCCTCTCCCTCCACCAATATTCAGAGTACTTGTGCTTATTAAACATGACAACATATCTCAAACTGAAATTATCCAAGTGCCTGACACAAAAGTACTGTAGCATCATTTTAGCTGAAGGAGGAATCTCTCCAGCTCCCAGCAAAAGGCTTGCCACTATTTGAATCACTCCCAGTGCGGTTACCTTTGGCCATAAAGCTTGAAATACCACCATATGACTGACTAAGTACCGTATCATCATGACTTCCCATTCCAACAAGTGCAGGAAACAAAGAGAACATGAAATACGAGCGAAATGGCTCAATAGCTGGTACACTACACTACTGTATTCAGCTTTTCAAGTAAATCACTGCACACCAGCAGCTAACGCTGAAGGTCAGCTGTTCTGCGGCTTGAGACACCAATCATCTGCAAAAAGGGTGGCCACAGGAAATATATAGTTAGACTTCTCATTGGCAGTCACGTACGAGAACAGGAGGGAACAGCTGATAATGTTTGCTTACTTTTCTTTCCCATAGATCAGCTGGCAGAACAGGATTTCTCCTTTGCACATTGCACAACTCAGTAGGGTTCAAAACAAGGTTCAATGAGCATGCTTCATGCAATACAACATTAAAACTGAACCAGGATTCAGACCTTCTGGTTGTATCTAGTCAAAATACATTATTCAGTCAGAAAAACTAATAATGCTGACGACTAAATTCAAGCAGATACCAAGACTGAGTCCATAAGATACTGAATAAGCATGCAAGTACATTACATTAGCAAATTTGTATGTGCAAATGCACAGCAGTGTGCATTTACTGATTGTGTTCACACATTACTATCTTTGGCTTCTTTTGAAAAGATACCTATATTTCACTTGATAAATCCTGGCCAAAGGCCTAGGTCAGTTGGAAATGCCTTTGCCAGAAACTTTGGACATGAAATACTTTCCAGGTGGTACTCAGTTCCTCGAAGAATCAAGACCCAAAACAGGGAGTGCTTGTTGGAGTTTCTACAGTGAAGCTACTGATGGCTATGATGATCAAACAGGCAGTGCAGCCCAAAGGCTTGTTCACAAGCTTAAAGGAAAAGCACTGTAACTGCAAACTTGCACAGAGTAACAGCTTATTTAGCTTTCAGTAAATGAAGTGTTCTATCGAATAGAATTTTTTTTTTTCTTCCTCTGCTGGCTAAATGCTTCCCCTATTACTAATGTGTGAAATGATCTAGAATATTAGTGTTTGCATTATGCAGTTACTTGCACAGACCTTGGAAAAACGACAGCTCCTGGCAAAATTTACTGGAGAAAAAAATTTCCAGATTGATATTTGACTTAAGGCATTACTGCTCAATGAGGAGTGGTTTGGGCAAGATCTTATTTCCACTTTTGCCCTGCAAGAAAATAGGCAATGACTAGTAAATGAGTTGGAAATTATTACTATAATTAACATGTCTTCAAAGCAGTCGTTAGAAATTGTAAATGCGGCAACAAACTAATGAAGCTCCAGTTGCACAAAAACAAAAGGTCACAACAATGTGAGGGAAAGGAGCTGCTTTAGAGAACTTTTCCCATATTGAAGGCAGACTCTGAAGAAGATAGTGACAATGCCATCCTGCCCTGCATAGTCTTATTGTCTCGACAGTGAGTCTCCCAGTAATGAATGCCTGGTGCTGTCAGCACACACAGAGGCATTTGGAAGTCCTTGCAGAAAAAAACAAAAAACAAAAAACAGGAGGTACAGGGGAGAGGGAGTTTAGGATGAAGCTGGAAAAATGCAGCTAGCAAAGTATATTGGTGACATGCAGACAGATTTGTTTGGCCAAATTTTGATTTATTGTGTAAATAATCGCTCGGCCAGTGTGCACTAATTACATACGGCATGCACTGAGCAATTCTGTATGAATCCTTTACAAACAGTGCAGCTCAGTTCTGCATTTTAGTTTTTATCTCAAAAGGAAGATTATATTCCTCTGGATCTCTCAAAAGCACTTCAATCAAATCATTTCCTGCCTTCAAATTCTGCCTGCTTTTGCAAAATGAGAGAAAAATATCTTCATACAGTTTCTCCCTATTTATTTTTTAATGAAAAAAGGAATAAAATTCATATTAAAGGTTCTAATTGCACTCTTCTAAAATAAACAGCAAAAAAGGATTAACAGTTGGAAAAACACAGCACAAGCATATTGTGCAGAGGTTTTACACAAGCGCCCACACACATATTTCTGCCCTGACACCCACTTTTCCACATCATTCCTAATTTGCAATGTTCTTGTTGCTGGGCCTGATCCAAATCCCCCTGCAATGAACTTAAGTTTTTCGGCTGGTTTCAGATTGCCTGGGATTCAGTTGAAGCATTTGGGCTCTAAAGAGCATATCAGGAATGCTGGGTTGGGGGAGGGGAGGGGAAGAAGGATGGGAGGAGTATTTTCACAACACTGATAAACAACCAAGCATACAACAGATAGCTGAAATTTCAAGTTTATTGACAAGAAAGCAGGAACTGTCCTTCTGACTGTTCTGGTATACTACAAAGTGACAGCTAGCTCCAGTTAAGCCTTAAATCCTTCTTAGAACAGCCTGAGAATAGAATTCAGTGCGTAGTAAAGATCCACTTCATTTCATTAGTTTATATTTCCTTACTTCCTTTTTTTTTTCTTGTGATCCCAAAATCCATTTAATCATTCCTGAACAGCTTTTTGCTCAGGCTGGGGGTGAATCCCATTGAGCAACACTGAAAACCTTAAATGAAACTTCCTGGATACTAAGCAGTAACTTCCTTAAAAAGGGTTATTTAGTGTGCACCTATTTGCTCACCTCTGTTCTTTCTGCCTTGAATTGAATATCTGATTAATAATAATTTTGAAATCACCATCATTAGTAGTTAGTGGCAATGAACTAACAGGATTTATCACGCTCCATTTTCTGCCTTGAGTATTTTCACCTCATTTTCTGCTTTGAGTACTGAAAGAAAAACATCATCTTCAGCTTTGGTCAGGAAATATTGAGGACATAGGGGAAGCTTACTAATGGTGTTTTCACTTTTGCCTCTTAACCTCTTAATATTTGTCATGGTGAAAAAACACCAGGTGTTTTTGCTTCTTTCTCTGACACCTCTAGTAAGTTATTCCAGATATCCGAGTATATTCACAGAGCTAGCCTTTACTACCTACTCTGTCCATGAAAGTGATCCACTTGTGGGAAGCTCAGATGGTATAGCACGTACAGCCACTTCCACTGTAACAGACAGCATGCCATCTGTTAACTGCATTTGAAGTCTGCAGTGGGACATCCTATAATCTTCTTTAAAATATCTCTGGGGTTACCTTTACAGGCTTGGAAAGATAAGGGAAAAAATATTTCTTCCTTTAGAAGTAACACTGCATATATCTTTCTTTTATGGCAGGGCACGGGGCAAAACAAGGTACACACAAGGCAGTGGATGTTTACAAAACTAAGATCACCTCTTAAATCTTTGTGATGCCTGGGACTGTGAAAAATGCCAGGTTTTCTGACAAACACTCAAACACTTCTTATTCAAAATGAAGTAACCCTTCAGACAAAAAATTATACCTTCTCTGCAATGCTGGAATTTTGCATTTGCAAAAATAAAATAAAATAAATTATAGAAGTGGAAAATGCTCAAGACTCAAATGCCAAGCTTTCATTAAAGACTGTGAATACTTAGTACAACAGTAATTCTTATGGAAAAAAAACCCCACAATAGCCACCCCCTTCCCTGAAAAACAAGCAAAACCTAAATAACATCAAACCCCACAGACATCCTTTGTAAATTATTTGGTCTTTTTAAGAGATATTTCACTTTAGGGAAGGATTTAGAGAATGTAATTTAAGTATTTTGTAAATGGTAGAAAGTAGGAGAAAAAGTCACAGGACTGTGTCAAAAAACATTGCCTACTTATTTAGCATAAATGAGCCCTCGCAGCTGAGTAGCAAAATGATTCATAACTGAGAATTAGCACTGTCTGCTTTCTAAAAAAGTTTTCTTCCTCTCTGGTAATTCCAAAGACACCCAAGAAGCAGATCTCATAAGAAAATGCAGTAATACTTAACATCTTCCATTCTGGTCTTGTTATTTCATAAAGCAATTTGCTTGTTGCCTTTGTTTCTTAAGGAAATGTGTGTTGCCTTTATCTCAGAAGTGGACCAGATCTGACATGTAGATCCTAGGTCCTTCCTACTCCCAACAGTCTCTATAGGTCATAACTAAATTGAAATAACTTAATTTTTCCTATGTCACAGTTTGCTTTCATACAGTAAAATGTCCCTAATGCTAAAAAGCTTTACTGGAAGAATTATTTCATCCCTCGCCTGCAACTTCCTCAGTTAGTCTGCTAAGGGTCCTTTAGCCTCAAGCAAGTCAGAAGACTTTCACAACTGCAAAACTAGAACCATAAAAACAATCCCAGCATGCTCATACTGCTCTCATGAGCCATTAATCTGCTTCTCTTCTATTCAGCTTTGTTGAAAGATACAGATTGTATTTTACACTTCTTCATAAAGTGCCATAACTCAAAGCTGACTGAAGCCCACGCTATGAGTTTAACGTGGTATTTCTCAACTTGGGTCAGATGAGAAGATTCATGTGTCTGTACCTCTGTTTGTAACTCTGTTAAATACATGGCTGCTAAAGCAAGGAGAAGTTTGGTTCATGTTGTAACAGATGCCCTTGCAGATTTTTTTTTAACACTGCCAGCAGCTTACTGCCTTATGGGGCAATATTGTAATTTGGACTGTTACATTCCACTGAGTAAAGATTCCCCATTTTATGACACTGTCCAATAAAAGCTCTTTAGAACAATACTATGGCATTTAAGAGACACGAAACATTTTGATAACAGTCACTTCTGTTGAGTAAATATTTAGGAAAAACACCAAAGGTTATCTACCATTTCAAAAATAAAAGCACAGAGTCTATGGTGTTACCTTCATAGGAGCAGAATATCCATCTAAAGGTATTTCTTACTGCAACAAGCTATGAGTGTAGATGCCAAAACTGACTCTCTGATTACCTGAGTTTTAACGGGAAATTTAAGGAAATCATTAACAAATGATGATATTATAACATGATCACTTTGCTTGAGAAAACCAGAGACTTTACAGCATGTTTGGAATCTAAGCAGGAAATGCATCAACATCTTTGTGCTCAATCCAACCACGACATAAGCTATCGAAGGCTGACTTTTTGTATTTTGTACTTACGAGTACAGAGTGCATGGGAGAGGAATAGGAGTAAGACTCCGCATCTCCTGTAGCCTGCAGGCTACAGTAATGGCATTCCTCTATTGTTCCATACCATGAGAAAGCTTTCATTTCCATGCTCTGGCTCCTGCAGGTTTGAACAAGTCATACTTCTGTATCTAAGAGGATGTTTTACTTCAAACCACAGAGTCAAATTTTCAGGTATATTACATTGAGATTTGCAGTTTGTCAACTGAGGGTTGATTCAGACATTTCTTCTGATTACAACTTTCTTGTAAACATGAAAAAAGAACAAACCACTAGGAAGTCCCATAAGGTATTCTTATCTAAAAAAATTTTACATAAGTGTTATTTTCTTTTGTGTCTCTGAGAAGAAAAAAGGGAGGAGGGGAAAAAAAAGAAAAAAAAGGAAAAAAAAGGCAAACCAGGAAGACAGTCGGGGTGGGGAATTATCTACTGTTTCAGCATGCTTTATTTATAAAGCATTTATAGCTCAGGTCAACTTCGAAGTGCACATAGAGATCCCTGTGAATCACACAGAGATATCTATTTTTAAAGCTATTGGGGAATACAGAAATATCTGACATGTTTCCATCTGGAATTGTTTTCAGAAATGCCATCTAGAGAGGCAAGGCAGAAACATGCTGTCAAAGAATAAACAGCATCTTTATGTAAGGCAATTAATTCTCCAAATGCAGTCCAATCTGTGAATGGCTGGTAAACAAATGGGGTAACTGCCAGTATAAATATTTATTTGGGAACAGAGGCAGCTTCAAAACAAGCAAAAGTTTGTCTCAAGCAGTTAGTGTGCACACTCTGCAGACAAGGAGCATGAATGGCTCTAAGCTCCATGGAGCCCTGCCATGTGAATTCCAAATACACAGGAATATTTAAAAGGCTTTAGTGTTATTAACAGTTTAGTATATTGATCATCATAACTTTTTTAATTACTCCAGTGACATTTAGTATAAGCTACTATCAAAGCAAATTAAGTCCAGAAAACTATCTGATCCACATTACTTATACTAGAAGATCCAATCAATTGCATGAAAATAATAGTGCATAGAGAGAATGTAAACATTAGTTACCAACTAACAGCTACATCCATTTGACGTTTACAAATCTTAACTTTTTTTAAAAAAAGTTGTCTTCTAAAAAGGAGATCTAAGGATATAATCCAATATTCTTAGTTTGTGGAACAACTTCAGAATGAGTTAATGCTTTCATTAGAAAAAAACAACTGTAAGTTTGAAATTGTAATTTGAAGGAGGAGAACATAATAATGATACTTCCTCTATATGTTCAAGTACTAATAAATTGCTTTGATTACAAGTATTAAATTTAATTACTGGATATGACATACTGACATGGTAAAATGCAGCCTTCTGAAAGGACAAAAGTGGGTCTATTAACGTGAATTTTTTGTCCATATGGATATTCTAGATCAGCTCACAAGCAAAATAAGATGCATTCCAACTATGGAGTAGCAGGGAGCTCTCACTCTAAACACTACTGAAATTATTCTTTCGGCTGACGCATAAGGAACTGCATAGTTTTAAAGCAGAATTTTTCAACTAGCCAGTATTTAGTCCTTGTGGTCAGAGAACAATGACTGTCTGACAACTGTGACGTCCAATGTACCACTGGATGGTCACATTTAGTTAGAAGTTTCTCCAAGATAAAAAAACATATCATTAAAGAGCCTGATACTGCAAGGTGCTGAGCCTACTGGGAGTGCAGAACACATTGTGCCTGCCATAGCTGAGGTCAAAAACCATAATTATTTCCATAGACACTGAAATAACTCTACTGAATCTCTTGAACACATAATACTTGCAGAGGAACATGTTTACTCCACAAAATCTGAATGCAGTATTAGAGTAAACTGCCATTGGAGAGGGATAAAGTTAGCTAGCTCAAAATACGGTACTTCCTTTGATTCCCTCCAAGCGTTTTGGTCTCTGGCTATGTGACAGGTTATTTTTCAATCTGTGTCTTCACAATATTTTATTTCTTATGTAAATGAGATCCAGATGTTATCTGGAATATACCTACTTCTTTCAGTTCTAGTCTCACTTCGAAGCTTTCTGGCTCAGTATACTTAAAAGAGAAGATAATGATCATAAAGGATAACAAAAACTGATGTATCTTCAAAAGGAACGAGAATTTTGAAACAGGCTTTACTTTGATGAAAGACTGCAGTAAGGGCCACATCTATCCACCACGTCTTCTGCTATGCCTGATAATTCAGTTATTGCTTGCTGACACAATATAAAGCCTCTGCCTACCCACATTAGGATTTTGAATTCTCCAGAAAAGTGGCAAAACAGAAACGTGCAATAAAAAGCATGACAGTGACAGTTCTCAGTTTCAGTCCCTATAAGTTTTTTTGTTGTTTGTTTGGGTTTTGTTTTGTTGTTGTTGTTGTTTTTTCTAAGAGAATAAAAAACCAAATAAAGGCTTAATTTTTTCCTCATTGTTTAAGTAACTGAAAGTTTACAAAAGTCTGTACCTATTAAATGAATGCCCAAGTGGTAAAAGTTTTGCCATTCGTAATTGGAAAACCCGAAAATGATGACAACAAGAAAAAGACACCAAAACCCTCTTCAGAGCAGAACATACTCTGCTATGGAGTGAATCTTACAGTGTTGGTTGTTACTGAACCTGACCTTAAACAAAATCTGCAGCACATATCTGCACCTTGGCTTGTTGCAGCCTGTTCCATTCAACTCCTGACAGATTCCAAGTGACTGATATGAGAAAGCAATAGGTGTCCTTGGTAAATACTTGTCTGTGTTTAAACACCTAAAGGAAAACTTGGGTCTGAAAAAATTTTTTAAAAGTCCATTAAGTCTCTTTAGCTGTTAGACTCTCCAAGCTGACAGGATATTTCCATTCAATAAAACTACTGTGACTTTTTAACAGTTGTCAGATGCAACTGTAAACAATTTGAAAAGGAACAAATGCTTTCAGCCTTCAGAAGTTATGAGCCATTTTGGTGTTTGTTTTTTTTTTAAATATAAGTCCATGAAAATACTTGTTATGAAGCACAAAGGACTGATACGTACCCTTGATAGAAAAATGTCTCATCATATTTAAACACAACAAAAACCTAGAGGAAGGTTGTGCAGCAACAGCAAACTCCTTCTTGCAAACATGAAGCTATTTCATAACATTAATAAAATTTCTTGATGGGGGTTAACAAGGAACAAAATCCCAAGCTTAGCAGGAAAACTCTAGTGTAAGTTTTTCCTTCAGCAGAATGTCAAGAACATATTGTCCAAAAAAAAGAGTTTAATGACCTTCAGTTAACGAATTTTAGTAACAGAAATGTTTTGAAAGTCAGAGGTTTAAAGGATTAAGCAAAACTCTTAAAAGTTTATAATAAATGTACTAAAGCAGTTAAAGGTCTGTACTTATGTTATAAAAGCTCTTTCTTTCAAGGTAAAATATATTATTTTTTTTTCTTAATCTATCTGCTGTTCAGAAACACAACCTCCTCTATACTTTATAAAGTATTATTGGAAAGTGGGAAAACACTGCCACTAATGGAACAGCATAATCCAGATAGGAATACAGAAAATATTGTTCATGTGTTCCTTGCATTTATCAGCTTTAGAAACCTACTGGGGAGAGCCAGGGACTAGGAAGGTAATTCTGAAAAAACTGAGAGGGTTTCTTTACATACTGTATGACTCATTGTATTAATTTCTTTTGATACAATGTTATTTTATCCTAAAGCTTGCATTTCAGTGAAATTAGGCATGCTGAAATTCATCATGAATCTGTGGCTATCTAGAAACTAAACAATGAGGTAAAATTATTTACCTGGTCATAGTGTACCTATGTGATGTTACTGTACAAAAGGATAACTATTCCTCCTAGTTATAGGCTCTATTATTCTAATACTGTTAAATTACTATCTAAAAGATCTAGTAACGGAAGTTCTAGCAAAACTACACCTGTTAAATCCTGACCAAGGTCCTGCAGTGGGATGGAAAGAAAATCCTGAGGCTTTCCTCTATCACAGCATAAAAACTTGTCCAGAATTTTCCCCATGGCATTTTAATGAATTACTTCTGAGATGTTCCAGGGAACAGCACATGGTGAGAGAGGCTCACTATTTCACCTGCTTCGAAAAAATCAAAATAATGGAAAAAAAAAAAAAAATCTAAAAAAACCCCTGTTATGTTAATGATTTTGTTCTCTATTATACAAATGTCTACAAAACTCTCTCCATGCCACTCCTTCAGAAGTACCTGAAGGCGGTAGTGTTGTAAAGAGGAAATCGGAAACTCCACATCAAGTAGAGCACATGCCACTACAAAGAGGTGGCTATTTATTGTTATCTCTGAGAACAACCACATAAATTTTACTAGTGTTATATGACAGCAATATTATCACTTGGCTGCATTGCTGGGCAGGCTACAAATCTGGAGTTTTTCAGCCTGAATAATGACTGGTCTCTGAAATTATGAGGAGTAATGGCTTGATGACAATGATTGTGAAGTTCAAACAGTGAATAGAAGCTTGTATGACTCACAAGAGAGGAAGGATCAGACTCACACCTGGTCTCAATATGCTCATGAAGTAGAGATTTGCACTCACTCACAGTGGGTCTAGAGGCTAAATATGCAAATCCCTCCCCACTGGAAGAAAACTGTTTTTCTTAGCTGCCTCTTACAGTATTTTCTCCCTTTAAAACTGATTCCTAAAGTGTAAAGAGATGTTAAAGCACTACTGCCATTCTTTACTCTAGTCTTCCCAGCTCTAAAACAGAAGTCATACCTCTTCCTAGAGCAGAGACTACAGAAATACAACTGGGTACAGAATAAAGACATAAAGCAGAGTTATAAACTGAATTTGGTGTTCCAGGAAAAAATATAAAACAAAACAAAAAAACAATAGCCAGCCAAATGCGGTGTATTGAAATTCCACGGGACTGCAAAGATGGGAGACTAGAGTTCATTTCAGAATTAATGGAAATTGATGAGCCAAGTCTATCAGAAGACATGAATTCAGCAGTTTCTCTTGCTTCTTTTTCACTCAGCCATATTCCAGTTTATTAGTAGCTATCAGAGTTTCTCCTAACAGAGTAGGTTTTGCATTCAAATAAGATTGAGGAAGGTAGAGTCTTCCGAATTCAGGATACAGAGCTTCTTTTCCACATTAGAAATGTTCTTTAATCTAGCTAATATTTTTCCTTTAAATAAAATAAATTGTGGTTAATCTTTCTTTCAGTCTTTGTGCAATTATTGAAGTATTTGTTTAGTTGTTACTATTTGTTTCTTTTCCTCTAGCGGAGGAGGAACAGGAAAGACAAGAAGGGAACATATGCAAAACTAAGCCATTAAAAAAAATTATTATTTTTTTTAAAGTATTTGAGAGAAGTTTAAAAAAATAAAATAGAATACAAATCTTCAAATGCTTCCAGAATATTTCTTAAAGCTATGTAACAGCTATTCTCCAGAAGAAATTCACTTGACAGATACAAACCAAATGTAACAATTAATTAAAAACTCAAGGAAAAAAATTAATTAATTTTACACAAATTAAATATTCTCCTAACTATTTGTAATACACAAAAATTTTGTCAATTTTGTGTTACTTGAAATTACCTCTAATACACGAATGTATTCATGAAAGGTAAGCTTCAGAAGTTTCAAATGTGCGTGGACCTCCATTTGTTCTATTAAACTGACTGAGAATATTTGTTAGTGTAGTTTCTTCTGTGCTGATGTTTGTAGGATTCTGACCTAGTAATATCGAATGGTATAGTAAAACTATTATCTGAAAAATTTTCAGTGAGGAAGTAATTGCATTGAGATTGATACATTCCCAACACTTCCTAGTTTTCTGTAGCTTGTCCAAAGTCTGTACACAGGATTTTCATTTTCAGTCCCTTTGTGGGAGTAGCAAGATACACCTAGTCACCCTGAATGCTTACCTGCCAATGACTTCTGAACTTATTAGTCAGTTTAATCAACTTTGCCAGAAGCACAGTACCTACAAATTTCATGACAACAGGAAACCAATGAGACATTAAAAGGCCATACTATTATCTTTGTACTATCTGGAAAAGGTTGCAGCGCAAACTCATGCCTTATCAGACAATCCATAAAGATCAGCTAAAAGATAACTTTTCCTTGAGTGCAAAAATAGGTAGTATAGCAATAATGTAAACCTATGATAGGAAAATAAGCTAACATTCATTTCTTAAGCTGTTTGTAGACAATGAGCTTAGATTTTGCTCTGTGATTGTGTGCAAGTCCATGACCTATTTAGGATCTAATTACTTTTAGAAAAATGTCAAAAGCAGCAATAAAGAATGTTCCACTGAAGAACCTGACATGTAGGAAACTGACAGACTAAAATACCACGTTGCTGTGGGTATACACAGCAAGATTCTTCCTCATATTTTATAAATTAATATGACATGAACAAATAAAACGAAAGGAAAAGTAAATAAAAGAATTAAAAGCTTGCAAGTTATGTTAAAATATATGTGGAAAAAGATAGATTTCTAGGTGGAATCCTTCCCTCTATTCCATAGCCATAACAGAGACATTCTCTCCATGTATTTCCTCTTTATATTTTTGTAAGTAATTTGTTGATTTATATATAAAAATAATTGTCTAATGGCATTAGATTTTTTGTTTCACAAAGTTATGTTCACAAATTACAAAAGTTCAGCTTTAGACATGTATAGCCTAAAAAATCAGTATAGTTGTATGTCTACATTTCAGTGTTTAAATAAGAGTGGTTACACAATGGCCTGACCCAATTGACAGGGTCAGAACTCAGCTTTGAGTGCAACAGTGGGGTAGATTACAGCAACTCCCACCTCTTGTGCATGCCCACATAGCTCAGAAACAGGAGGAAAATTGTTCTAAAATTATAATGCAGATACAGCAGCATACTTTTTACAGAAACAATTATAAGACAAACATAAACTCTTATTGTATATTCCAGACTGAAACAGGTAATATAACATGAATGGCTAACTTAAGGTGTAATGTTTATCTGAATTTCGTAGCAAAGATGAGGTTTTGTAACAGTTCATTATTATTATTTATGGAGTGTCATAACTTTTTTTTTAGAAAAAAAACAGTCATCCTACAAAGGAGCATTTAATACTATTATCTTGAGAGAATAGCATTTAGGTAATTCCTTTTTTGATAGGTTCTCTGATCAGCACATTTTTCTGAAATATCAGCAGTGTTTGACTTGCTATAATCTTACACATGTCATTAAAACAAAGTTTTGTGCCAATTTGAAGAAACTTCTTAAAACTTTCTAGTTATTGTTTAAAGAGACAGTGTAATGTAAAAGTTTAGACCTTTTTGATCCCATCTTTTCATGATGAAAAATACTCACAAAAAATAAAATATTGCTTTATTCTTTTTTTTGAGAGAGATGGTACAGTTTTAAGAGTTTAACAGGGCATATTAATGCAGAAATTCCTTAAACCACTTCTTGTCCTTCATCATCTTTTGTTTAGAAAAGCAAAGGTAAAACTACTCAGTAGCTCAGCAGGCTGGTGCGCTTTAGTTGCAATCGTTTTTCCTGGGCCCTACATCAAGACCAAATAGCATAGGAATTCATAAACAGCAGGAAGTAAAACCTCATGCTATCGATTCAGAAGCTACTTATTTGTAGGTTTTCTACCCAAGAAAAACAATTGGTGCTACTGTGTGCTATGAGTTCTGAAATGTAATTTCTGTGTTCTCCTAAGAAAACACAAAGATATAACTTTTAAACTGAGAAAGTAATTATGTCAGTGTATATTGGCTTTTATTGCAGGAAATAAGAATGGTATATCATTTTTAGTTTGGTTGTATATCATGCAGTGCAGAAGCCATACACACACTCCTTTTGACTGGAAAGGGCAGTGTCTTAAACTGTGGATTACAATAAATAATTTCATAAGAACTTAATTACAATGAAACATAACTATTCCCCATGAAACTGTCTATTTTGCATAGGTTAAGAAAGAATTAAGAATAAATCAGAATTAGAGAAAAGATTAAAACAAACTTTACCTTAAGCAAAAGCCAAGAGAAGACAACACCAAGTTGGGAGGGAGTTGATCTGCCTGATGGTAGGCTCTACAGAGAGATTTGGACAGACTAGATCAATGGGCCTAGGTCAACTGTATGAAGTTCAAGAAGGCCAAGTGTCGGGTCCTGCACTTGGGCGACAATAACCCCATGCAATGCTACAGGCTGTGGGAAGAGTGGCTGGAAGATTATCCAGCAGAAAAGGACCTGGGGGTTCAGATGGATAGGGAGCTGAATACGAACCAGCAGTGTGCCCAGGTGGCCAAGAAGGCCAATGGCATCCTGGCCTGTATTAGAAATAGTGTGACAAGCAGGACCAGGGAGATGATCATCCCTCTGTACTCAGGATAGGTGAGACCACACCTTGAATACTGTGTCCAGTTTTGGGCATTTTAATACAAGAAAGACATCAAAGTGCTGGAGCTTGTCCAAAGAAGGACAACAAAGCTGGTGAAGGGCCTTGAGAACAAGTCTTATGAGGAGTAGCAGAGGGACCTGGGGCTATTTAGTCTGAAGAAAAGGAGGCTGAGGGGAGACCTCATCACCCTCTACAACTACCTGAAAGGATGTCGTAAAGAGGTAGGCGCTGTTTTTTTCTTACAAGTAACTGGTGATAGAACAAAAGGAAACGGCATCAAGCTGCACCAAAAGAGGTTTAGACTAGACATTAGGAAGAACTTCTTCACTTAAAGGGTTGTCAGACATTGGAACATGCTACCCAGAGAGAGGGTTGAGTCACCATCCTTGGATGTGTTTAAAAGTCATCTAGATGTGGCACTTGGGAATATGGCTTAGTGCTGGACTTCGTAGAGTAGGGTTAAAGGTTGGACTTGATGATCTTGAAGGTCTTTTCCAACCTAAGTGATTCTATGATATTACATAATATGACATAGCAGCATGATCTAAAGATGCTGATAAACACACAGCAAAAAAAAAAAAAAGTCACCCTTCGACTAACCAGTAGAAAAATTCTTCACACATATTAGGTAGACTTTTCCCACTTGGTAAATGGCAAAGGAACATGACTGAATTTCAGTAACCCTTCTGAATATTCTTCTAGAAAGGAGTTTCTTTTGTAAGTGCATCAGTTTAGAAAATGGATAGTAATAAGTGACATAATGCCAAGCGAAAACACCCTTAATTCAGCACAACTTCATAATCCATACCTGGCAATCCTGAGAAAGTAAGGTAAGGAGCTTTCTAGATCATTCATTTTTACTTTCAGATATTCTGGAATATTTCCATTAGGGAATCTCCACAAGTTTTGTAAAAACAGAAATTCTCACTTGTTACCAGATAGTTGCTAGCTGGCCTGTCACTCTCCCCAGAAATTCTGATTCCTGAAGCTATTCATAACAAGTTGAAAACCAAATAATGAATGTCACTTGCTCTATGCCTTTATCAAGCCTTGGTAAATAAACCTTCTTTTGCTTTGCTAAGTAATTTTAATTTGAGCTAAAAGCTGAAGAAAATACATCTTACAATTATACTTGCCATGTCTAGCTTTACCACTTCCGGTTTTCTGGATAAGGGTTAGAAAACTAAAAATTTATCTAAAAAGCTCTTTTATCAGTTACTTGGTTGTTCAGTATTTTTTTTTAAGCTCTATTCACTTAAGGAGAAAACAGCAACATGACCTGAGCAGGGATTTTTCAATGTGAAAAGCATATAAAACATGTGATGACTCAAATACTTCCTACTTACTCATCTCATTAGAAATAAGCACTGGCCCCATGAAGGTCATTTCTGTCTCTTATAATCTTTCATTCCCTCTGGACATGAACGATGTCTGACTCTCTTGATTATTTTTTTCTCCCCTAGCTCCTTGCTCCCAACTACAAGGTGCTCTCCTTATCCTAATGAAGTCAGTGGTAAATTTCTGTCATTGACCTCAATGAGGTTAGGATTTCTCCTCTCACATTCATTTTAAAAGGACAATATAGCCTCCAGTCAGAACACCCTCAGTGTTTCCACTATTTATGATTAACTAACTTTTTTCTCTCTTAATCAAAAATACTAGAGCTTCATTGTATACAGTAACAAAAAGGTGTGTGTGTGGGAGGGGCTGGGGGTCTGGGGGAAACCTCCACAAGAGAGAAAGAAAAAGCTACTTCCAGAGGAAACTTCATCTTTATTTTGCTTTCATCTGTGCTCCCTAGCAAACACCATAAAGGTACAAGGGAATAAAAATCAGAATCACAAATAAAAGCTCTACAGTGACATCTATTCCGCACATGACTGTAGGTGTTATCCACTCACTTGGTTGGATACGTTACATTATCATATGAACAGTAGCTGCTTACTCTTTTCTGAATTCCTGGCTTCAGCTTTGGGGATTTCCATTGGTTTTTTTCCTATTTTGCTTTGTTTTACTCTGTCTATTCTGCAAATCCTAGCAAAATTACTGTTTGTTTTCTTGTGGTGCTGCTTCCATTATTTGCCTGAAATCATGAGACAGATCAAATCAACAGACACTGCCTGACAAACTTGTTGAGACAAATGCTGCTTTACAGAGTGAGTTGAAGGCAAACATCCTTATTGTCCCTAATTTACTGTCAAAACATGAAAGAGAAAAAAAAAAAAAGGCATTCTATTCAAAAGGCAATGATTTACACCATCTTAAATAATACTCTTCTCTGTGTCTGAAACCTCTGTAGTTTAGAATGTCAATGCATTAAAAAACTCATTGACATTACAAATTTCTACTTGATTCTTTTCTCCTCTGGAGGTGATAAAAACAATGTTATGACTTGCTTTGTTGCCAAGTTCTTTTGAAAAGCTGCTCTTGTTCTCACTTTAAATGACAAATCGGTTTTGGGAAGTTCAGCCTAGACATTATAAGAAGCTGAAAGTCTTGATTAAGCCTTGTATAATATGGATTAATTTAACATGAAGAAAGCTTAGTATATGGTTCCATGGTAGAAACTGCAATTCACTATGAGTGGATGCATGCTCTGTGCCCTCTATGTGTTCCTTCCACCCTATGTCCAGGTTCATCTGGTAGTCCTAAGCAAAAGCAACAGTAGTAATTAGATTTATTCCACATTCCCATACGTTGGACAATTTGGCTCATGGTAACAACGTGATTATTAGAAATCTAATCTAGACCACATTCTCTCAAGATTAGCAACAAGATCTTTAACTATAACAAAATAAAATGGACCTCAAAGAGGAGGGAAAGATATACATCTGTTTCATGTGATAGACCTCATCTGACAGAGGTGTCTCTGCAGCCTAGAAGTAGGTACCAAAGCTCTAAAAGAAAGCAAGATAAAAGGCAGACCTCATCCTCAACTTTCCTAATGTTGGTTTATACAGCTGTTCATTTAGTTCCTATGAATTTTCTTTGGCCTATTCATTTTCCCCAGGCTTTCTCCAGGAAGTTTTGGCCCTACTAGAAGCCAGGACAAAGTAAGTACACACTGAATTCTCACTGTTGTAGACCCGGCCCCACAACAGTTACTTTATTACCACCTGGGAACTTTGGAAGAAAACTCAACTTCAGCAACTGAGAGATTTCCATATAAAAAGGGTCTATAAAAAATACAGAATTACAATTCCCAGTTTGGAAGAACATTGGATCCTCTTATGCATTTTTATGCCAGCACAGTTCATTCAGGTCAGAACTTGCTGTAATGAAGATGCCTACTAGCAGCAATATGTTTATTTTCATGTGAGAAGCACTCAAAGGTACAAATCTTTTCTTCTCCTTTTTTACCGTCCATTTACAACTGTGAACCTTTTAGCTGAATGCTTCGTACAAACAAGAATAAACACATGAGTGAGAAAGGTTACTTTTACCTTTGGAGAAATCAGGGTCAATTTTAACCAAAAATCTTGTGAAACCATGAGGGTCCCATAACAAGATTGCAGGGGTCTGAGCAAACCCCTGCTCTTACAGTGAAAGATCATGTTGGAGTATTTGGCCTCCTGAGTCAGTAGGATTCAAATCTGTGGTTTCCTGACTGGAACTAGTTTATATGGGAGTAAGTTAAACATTTTAAATCCCTTTATAATAAACAGTCTTTGGAAATAATTGTTACTAATTTCCTGAGGGGCTTTTGGTCACTGTAACACAAAGTTTTAGTACCTGGTATTTTGCATATGGGGAGGTTTAAAATGCATCCTTCAACCTACTCAGAGATTTAAAGCAGAATATTTTATTTTTTTTCTTAATGGCACTGCAACTGCCACAGGAACATATTGTAACTGTCAGTTACAAACCACTGACACCAGATTTAACCTCCTACACAAATAGGCATTGCAACTGCTGTTTCACCAGACAAGACATAACTATCCAGCTAGCAAGAGAAAAACATTTAGTCTCTTAATTGCTTTCTGTACAAACTGTATAATTAAAGGTTTTTTCTCTGTAATTTGGCAATGAAAACAAACAAGACTATTTGTAAACCAGAAAAGCAAACAGAATAAAATCAAAGGAGGAGCGAAGGAAACGGGGGAAGGGAAAGAAAAAAGGAAGCAGTGTTTTAATGTATTTTTTCATTCATGGTGAGAGTCAGCTATGAACTCTTTTCAGCCTGTTCTGGAAAGAGCACAATAACCAGCACAGGCAATCAGTAGTTTTATAGGATGGAGCACAACTATCTAAGGCTATGAAATTTCCCAGTACATTTATTCAAATTCTCCTTAGCTTGTCTCTATAGTCAGTAAGAGCTCTCAAAATTTTATTCAGGATCCTAAAGCCAGAACCACCATTGAGAAATACAAAAAATTTGGTCATGTTATTGATGGAGCTGCCTGAGGTGGGAGGGCACTGGGGATCACCCCTGCCAGCAGAGAGCTCATGGTAGCACCACAGAATAACATCACAGCATCCAACACATTTTATCCAGGCATCTAAAAGGCCCAGTCACAGAGAGAAGACGTCCCAAGTCCCTCACCGCAGCCGGCAGCCTCCAGCTGCCAACTCCCACTCCCTGCCATTTCCAAAAGGAGGTGTCCAGCCCCACTGCAGCCCTGGCAATAGCAAGACTGCCACTGACTGCCTTTGAAAACCATTTCATTTTGCTCCCACAATGCAGTATTTCATTCTACGGCCTATTTAACTATTTCGAGACTGACACGTCGATTTCTTTTTTTTATAAGTTTGGCAATTTTACTGTGAAAGCAGACATTGTACATAGCTAGCAATACCAGACACCAAAGCAGCAAGTTAATGCTCTTTTCAGGAGTAAAGAGAGTAAAATGGAGAAATTCACATAAGAAGAGAACAAATTCAATTGAACTATGTCCCTTTTAAAAAACACCAGTGGGTAATGGTTAGTTTTACTGGTATGAAACTGGAACTGTACTTGCAAAGCTGAGTAACTGCTAAGCACATTTACACAAGTGAATTGCAACCATATGTGACTTCAAACAAATTGTGATGGTTGCAAGAGAAAATTTCATACATTATTGTTTAGAAAATATGACTTATTTTTTTTCCCAGGGAAAATTGTTCTCACTGGGTGAAGAGAGGGGAAAGAAAGGGCAAAAGGTGTTTTTTAAACGGAAAATTTACGCTTCATTTTGACTTCTTATTGTACCTGAATAATAAGAATATGATTAAGATTGTGAAACAAATTGCTTAGTTGGCTTTACTGTTTATTATGTGCTTCTCTGCATAACTTTTTTTGCTACCATAGTTTAACAGCTGAATATGTGGCAAGTATAATCTTTGTATGAGACCTAACATTGGTAAAACTAAAATGGGTAAGAATTATATTCCCTGACTATTCTCTTTTTACTTGGATCTTTTTATCATTAATAACTTGCTTCAACCTTATTTGTTAAGAAATATGAAAACTTAAAGTATACCATCCTTTAGAGAGTAACAAAATATCAAATAGTACCTTATTTCTCCAATTGTCTCACTAGTGTCAGCACTGACCTCACAGAAGCAGGGAACAGGCTCAGCAGAAGACCTAAAAAACAACAACACAAAAACCACACTAAACCTAAAAATTATGTTTATTGATAATATGGAATAAACTTAAAACCTAAAGTAACATAAAATTAACTGTAAATCTCATTAACTTCAATGGAAATGTATGTGAAAAAAAACAGTGAAATTGAGAGTTCTCTGGGTTCTGTGACACTACTACACATTAAAGAACACTTAATCACCTTGGGTCCACAAAGACCAAACATTAAACTATCCAAAATGCAGGAGAGAGAAGTATGACAGTAAGTCTTTTCTTTTTGCTGCTTTGTTGGTGGTTTTTTTTGGGGGGGGGGTTTGGACGAAGGAGTGAACAGAGGAGAGACAACTTATAAAATCACATTACTTTACAAATCTCATTAATAATCTCAGTATCTCATTGCTCAGTAGTGAGCAATTACATTTTCTCGGATACCAATTAGCGCTACTGATTTTTCATGAAAAAAAATGTACGAATCACAATCCAAAAACCAGGACAACAGCAGCATGAGAAAGAAGTAGGATGGGATTAGGGTCTGATATAGAAGTCTTAAGTTTATTCTCCTTCCAGATGGACAGCATTTTCATCACAGAAGGATAAGTTTTCTCATGTTGTAATATTTTTCCATTACTCTCATATGGCAGAGTATTATCCAGAAATGGCTAAAACACTCCAACAATACTTCTGCAAGCAAGAAAGTGCAGCACCATTACTGAAGAAATCCTATGGCTTTTGTGAGGGCTGTGGGACTAAGCTATGAAAAGAGAGCTTTACCATGACTAAAATAAAATAAAAATAAATTACAAAAGAGGGGAAAAAAGAAAAGGAAAAGAAGTCAGAAAGAGCCTGGACTATTGAGGCAGATGAAAAAAATCCTATAAGATTTTAATAAAAATTAGTTTAAAGTACTGTCATAGTAGTATGATGTGTCAGAAACCTGTATTCCTTACTCTAAATTCTCATTGGCCATCCTTGGGGTGTCTGAAGGTTAAACTAGACTTTACCAAGTAATTCCAAATTATTCGGCTTGATACAAGAAGTGGTGGTAAGAATGTTGACTTTTCCACTAATGAGCTCAGAGCAGTGTTCCCAAAGAAACTAACACAAGTAAAGGGGACAAGTGCTGCCACACAAATAAAGATTCAGGAACTCATGAACTAAATTAAAATCTAAAGGTCATTGAGAAAAGTATTTTTCAGTTTTTCTTGTATCAGTGGTATATGTGTCCCTTTTAAAAAAGAATAACTGGAGATTCACATCAATAAGGTAAATTTGACACTGAAACCTATTTACAAATTACCCAAATGAATTTAAAATGGAGTAATATGCAGGGGTAATAGCTGAAAAAGTAGCACCTGTATTTACAGACATGGAAACACAACGGTTCTTTGGTGCTTTCAGTCTTAAAATGCTCAGATTCAAAGGTTTAGTCACCAGCACTTACACACAAAAGAGTACTTCATGCATGGAGGTGTTTGCTGAATCCAGCGTAAGAGGAGATTCTGGTCTTCTGGGTAGTAACTCTCTGCTAGCTGTTGTTCCAGCTTCCAGAAACTACAAGCTATTTATGACAAGATGTTTATAAACAAAATGTAGATGCCTAAACTATTGACTTTAACCCACAATCACTTGCAGTAGAAGAGGAAGGGGTTAATGACCTTAGAATAATTACTTTTTTACCACAAAAATATTTAATAATAGGGCTACAATCTAATAGTCTTCACTCTATTCACAAGGAAGACACATTCAGTAAGCACAGAGAGTGAGGGAACAGTTTCATATCACATCCACAATAAGCTGCACCACATATCACGTAGTCTGGGTTTAACTGAGACACTACAGTTAGTTTAAACAACAGGCACCATGACTACTACTAACTGCAGTCCGAGCCTTTCTGTGCAACTAAACTGCAAATTAAATAATGGTTTGCTTCTGAAAAGACACCACTTATGGTCACCTATGAAAATATTTCTGGCTTTCAGAAACACATGCCTGTACTGAAAAAAATATATAGCTGATAATTAAAACATAATTTATCATATTTTATGCATTGCTTCTGTTTGTATGCAGTATGACAGCATGGGTTTACAATGCTAAGCAAGAGGGTAATGTGGTGGTAGGACAATTATATGGTAGGACAGGTATGTATGGAACATTTCAGTTCCTCATGCTTAGAAAATAAGCAACCACAATATCTGTGGCAGTCAGCAAACTTCTGGAAGGCTTCAGAGAAAGGGAAACACAATAGAAAGTTTGTAAACCTACCACTTTATTTTCTCAGCTGGAATATCAGTATACTGAAAATTTATGTAATATACACCATCTCTACTTTTCACATCAGATCAAATTACCACAATGGGAATTCCTAATGTTAAATTTTGTTGTGAATCTAATCTTTCTTTTGCAGATCATCTACATTAGCCACACAGACTTAAAAATTAATCAGTGTATCTAAGATGATAATTATTATTATTAACCAAGCTTACATTTGCTGATCTACACTGTTGCTGACTAGCTTGGGCTCCAATTTAGCAGCAACAGATCCCTTTGTCATAGTGATGGATCAAAGGTCAGACTAACTCCAACCATGTGGAGCCTAATGACAGCTAAGGGAGACCCATGATGGATATAAAAATAGAACTAAAGATAAAGGCTTTAATCACAAGTGACAAATTACATTTTTGATGTGTCAAGTTCAATATTAATTATTTTCAGCTGCTCTGCTTTTTCTTTTGTCTTAAGGAAACTACAGCAATCTGCTGACAAGCATGGAAAAGTTCAGGTGCAAAATGACCTCAGTTCATTTGGCAGACTTACAGGAAACCATATACTATCTTTTGAGTATTTAAGTACGTGGAAATGTGGAAATACTGTGGCCTGTAAAATATGTAAGTCAGGAGGATGATACTGCTCTTTTCCCAGTTTTAGAATGAGATAAATCTTCTATTTATGTTGTGGATTATGGACTGACATAAACCAAACCAGAGTATTCTGCCAGCAGAGAATCAACAGTTGTATGGAGAAACAACATTCATAATTAATTTTGCCATAAATTAAAAACACAAAAGAAGTGGTAACTTCTTTTCTACTTTTGTAGCTATGATGTTCTTTCAATAGCATCCTTACCCATTCACTCCCGTACAAAAAAAAAAACAACAACAAACAAAAATAAAACTTTTTTGCCACTCAATAAATCCATTGCCTACTCTGATGTTTTGCAAAGCATCTTTTATTCATGGTAGAAAGCTAATTAGGCTGCAAAAATGAACATACCAGAAATTCTTCAATGAGTAGGAAGAAAAATTAATAACAGACTAGAAGTTCAAAAGGCAACTGAGGTGGGCAACTTGACAGATCCAGAGCTTACACTTTTTCTTCATTGACCTTTAAACTGAAATGTAAACATGCTATGATGTTTAAAAGAAATAATCACATTTAATCTGTTGACCATGTATGATTAACTAATAGCAAAATCAGAGAAAATCACTATGGCATTTAAAATATTCAGTTATACACAGAATCAGTAAAAGCTTTTCCTAACTAAACATAAACAAACCAAAGTACCCGGTTGTCAGAAACGAGCTCCAAAAACATGAAAACACTGATATCTACCTATGATTATTAGCCTGAGATCTCTTAAATAAAAATATCTGAGAGATCACTCTTTATCCTGACTACTAGAAATGGTATGAAACAGAAACACTCCGATTTTTAAAGGAAAAAAAAAAAAACACAACAAAAAACCCCACTCTAAATTTAAGTAAAATTAGAGGAAGTATAAGCTCTGTGGCAGAGGTCTATCAGCAAAAGCCGTCATAGGCTTCAATGCTGCCAGCGCCGTGAAAGTCGTTCTGCACTAGGCAAGAGGCTAACATGGAGTATTATCCTGTTACATGGAGTATTAGCCTGATACATGGTCAAAATGAGACAAATGAAAGGGCCCAGTGGGCAGGCCTGAAATATGTCTATTTTCTTCTGCTAAAAAGGTATTTCTGGAGATAAGGAAGCATTACATAAAGTGGAAGAAAGAAACCCAGTCAACCCACTACATCTATGTCGCTGGGGGGAATTATTTCAATCCTTCATTTCAACCAATAGCTTACAGCACTGGGATGCAGCTGTTATCAATGAAAGAAAGGATGAAAACAGGAGATTCATTTAAACATCTTTTAGCTATTAAGAAGGAAGACTGTGTTAAAGCTCAAACTATCTGTTTTCTGGCTAAGAGCTGAACACCCAAACTGCAGTGGCTAATGAAATGGCAGACAGAGAAAGGAAGGATTTGTAGCATGCCAAGGTGAATGAAAGCAGCTTGCACCACTGGATCACAAGCAGCTGAAATCTAGCCTTGCTATCTAGCAGGGCTTGACCATCTCAGACTTCAAATTGTTCTTATAGAAGACAGGGAGCAACTCAGGGTTGTCCAAGAAAGCTGCACCATTATGTCTTTTGCCAGTGGGTGTTTTTAGGTTGTTTTGGGTTGTGTTGGGTTTTTGGGGGGTGTGGGATTCCCTTTCATAAAAGACAGTTTATAAATGGAGAAAACTGGATTACTGAATATCAGGGAGCTTAGTGAAATTTATGAAGGTTTATTACTGGAGTTTCAGCCCACTATTTATTAGTTACTCTTTTTAGAATGAAGCCTGGTCCTCTTTATTATTAATCAAGTCCTGGCTAAAGAGGTAACACAGAAATAATGGAGATATGCTGGCTGCTGAAAAGACACAATGCTCTATTCTCCAGCTTACACTGATTGATTCCACTAGTGACCTGAGAAAAACCCGTATGTATTCACAACATGATAGGGTGTAAATTATTTCTTCAGCTGTATTCAAAAGCAATCAAAGTAAATTATCTTTTTCGCAGCAGTACCTGACTGGCATTCATGAGGAGACTGCTTGGAATTATAAACTAGATATAAATGAGTCATCATGCTTTCCTGCATTAATGTGGGCATGTTTTCAAGGACTGACCTTTGGTCTGACCTGTTAGAGGTATAGCCAAGCCATCACTCTCTGACAGGCCTTTACTGAGGGAGAAAAATCTTTGTAATAGCACAGAGGAATTTACTAATCTGACATCTAGTTTAGCAGATTAATCTTAGATTTTCTTTGATCATGCCTGGCAACAATGTGCATCAAGTCAAACCAGTCAACAATCATTAATTAAAAGAACAATGAAGAGCAGAGGCTATTTAGTTATGAATGGCACACACAGACTGCATATTATGAGTTCTCAGATGAAAGCAACATTTCCTAAATGACACAGATCAGTACTAGATAAGCTTCAAGAAAGTTGTACGATGTAAGAGGGAACCCTGAAAAAATGTTATCACAGTCTAGAGAAAAAAGTAAAACAAAACAGTGCCTTTGGAACTCTCATGAACCAGAGCCCTGCACTGATTCATGCCATTAGGCTTACAAATACAGCTGCAAACCCCACAGTGGGCACTCATGCATTGCCCGCAAACACTAACTAAAACTCAGGTCTCATACAACTGAAAAATAAAGAACAGTAACCCTGTGTCAGCCTTTCTTAATGTTAGGTGGTATAGTAGTGCTTACAAAATAAGAAGTTATCTCAAACTCAGACACCGTGCACCCTTACTTTTGCACTGAAATCAGGGGAACCACATTTTCTTTATACAACTACAAATGGATGTTGTGACACTGAATTTTTCATTACTTGTGTTATATAATGCAAAGAGTTGAGAACTTTCTTGAAAACTGTTATTCTTACAAAAGCAGACTGAAGGTAAGATCTGGCCCTACCTTTGTGATTGTAAATCAGGCCTATGTTCCTACCTGTGTGACATTATAAGGAATGACTAAGCTTTAATTATTCTGGGAAATGAATTGAATATAAAACAGAAGAGAATATGAAACAAAAGTGAAATGCTTAAGGGCATTTTGTTTTAACAAAAAAAGCATAAGGAAGTTACAGGCGTGTACCAGCTTAAAACTGTATTACTTACATAATTGCACAATTATACACTGGGAACAATTTTTTATGCAAAAAAAAACCCCACCCTCTTTAATGCTTGATAATTTCTTGTGAATAAGACATTTATGGCCAAATTTATGCAGATCTCGTAGAAGTTAAAAGTACTTCTTACTAACAGTATTGAAGATTTTCCTTAAAGTTACTCATGAGTAAAGAGTGCAGATGTGACTGGTCAACACCTCCAGATTGTTTAGAGCAATGAAACAGCCTAGCAGGTGGAGGGCACTCTGGCACTGTTAAAATTGCCAAGCACTCACAAAGCCAAAACCCAAAAGCAGTAATGAGAGTAACACCTAAAAAGAAGAAATTTGTAATAGTCTACAGCTCTCTAGCCAGCTGAGGAAGGGCTGTTAGAGCCAATGGTCAAATCAAAACCAAGAATGAGGTACATGTTTCAAAAACGTGGGTATTTAAACATATAAAATCCCAAAGCAGAAAGTTCACCAACCATCATTTTGAATTAAAGTTTAGCATTTTATAGATAGATGTGTTATGCCTTAAACACAAGGTCTAGGCTCATTTTGTCAGTTACTAAGCAACCTTGTCCAACTTGGGCTAGGCAGAAGATCCCAGTAGATTACACATACCAACGCCTTCTGTTCCAAAATCTATGAGTATTTCTCTAATTTAGATGTCATTTCTAGAGTCATACTGTGAAATGGGTGGAATGGCAGTAGCCTACATTTGTCCACCGCTCCCACATCCAACTATGGTTTCTAGTTACCAGGAAATGAAAATAAATTTATCTTTCAATAGGCCATGATTTGGTCTTTTTGATTTTTAATTCTTGTTAAACTTTAAAACTAAGTGCACATTTTTTGCCTATAGACACTTTCAAGTGAAGCTTCACCCAGAGTGATCTTTGCATTTTAAAAAAAAATCTAGATTAAAAAAAAAACAACTGTTGTTCACTTCCATTGTACTTAGAAGAAGTGCACTAATTTGACTTATAAATAATAATCTCTGGTCATAATCAGAGCAATTCTACTACATCTATATTATGAATATATATAATTCATATGGGACACCAACTCATGTTTTCAAATGTGGATATCTAACTTGGACAACTGCACATAATCATCTATAAAAAGAGGTGAAAGATCTACTTGAAGACAAGAAAATACAGCTAGATCACTTAAGGCAGAACTGTTTCTGGCATCTGATGTAGCATCATATTCAGGCACCTTTGTCTATTCTCCCCTCTCCTGCCAATCACTAAATACCTACTTACACTTATTTGGAGCTGGATCAATTGAAAATAACTGCTGGTGTGAAACCAGATGAAAGTGTAAATGCACACCAACAGCTCCAGAACAGAATACCAGACTCTGATGCCTTGAATACTCTTAACTATATACCTTTCCTATACAGGGTAAAAAGAATATGTCTATGCCTGAGAAGCAGTTTCATAAGAAATGTTCACTTCTGTGGTAGGTTTACTTGCCTCTGAGATTATTGCCAGGTATAGTCCCAAGCATAAATGGATAAAGTGGATAACAGCAGTTTAGATAAAAAAACAGAATTGCAGACTAGAATGCTCATAGCAGAGAGGCTGGAACATGATGATCATTAAGGTCCCTTCCAACCTTAACCGTTCTATGATTCTATGGCTATAAAAAACAGTATTTCTGCTATGAAGACCATTTATAGAGTACCTACTCTATTGGTTTAAAGCACAAATGATACAAGAAAGTGCAGAGGTGCTCAATGTGACTGATGGGATTGCATCTAACTTAAATACGCCAGGCCTCAAAAGGAGTTCTTTTTTAAATTCAGCTGTCTGTCTGGCAACATCTTGCTTCTTCTCCTATGTCTAATGCAGAGGAGAACTGTAGAATGCGAAAAGTCTTTATGGTCTGGCAAGTTGCCCTAAGTTAATGAGCATTACCTTAAAAGTATAATAATTGAGTTTTAAAAACTGTTTCATTTTTTGTTGAAGTAGATGCAAGAGTTCTTTCTTAAAGGGACATTTCTCACTAATGTGTAGGTCCAGACTAATTTATTTCATGTCATGATTTACATTTATTCAGCTGAGAAAACAGTTATATCAAAATAAATCCAGACAGGGTAATTTTAACCCAGACTCAACACACAATGATCAATTTTTTTCCCCCAGTAGAACTGTATTTTTATTTGCTAAACAGCATTGACAGTGACATTTAATAATGCATGTTTCCTCAAAAGTCAGCAGCCACCTTTATAAAAAAACATTTTGTTACTTCAGAAGCTTCCTCTAAATAGACTGTATATTCTTGTGGGACTTGATATATTGCATACCACAGTTTCAAACATCTGAAATTAAAATGGGAAATCACTAGCAATGTTTGTAAACAAGATCCCTGTAAGGGGTGTCAAGCTAAGGAATAAAAAAATGAAGATGATATCTGATATGCACCCTTAAGGAAATAGTATTCAAAGAAGCAAACTCTACAATTCACGTTTCTCTAAATCGCTTTGCAATTTAGTTAAACTACATCAGCAGTTTTTGAAGTATACCATCAGAGATGTAGCTCCTCATAATGTAGTTAGAGAAACAGCAACTTGTGGCAGAAGAGTAATGGCTGGAATTAGAGCAATCAGACAGTAAGCCAGCAAACAGATAGAGGACTCAAAAGTATGTAAGAAGCAACTATATCCTCATGCAACAAAGATCTGTCTTAGCTGGGGAAGCTTAAATTGCACAAAGCAAGGAAGCATTTTACAGATCATCCCACATGAAGTTTTCTAGAACTTCTCTAAGACACCACATTGATATAAATACCACAGCAACATGAAAAAAAAAAAAAAAAAGTATTATTGTATTTCTCACTAGGTGACAGTAGGCTCTAGTCTCTTAGTAATGTAAGTCAAAATAAAAGGTAGAAGAGAAATGTTAAATTTAATATGTGATATCTTCAAATTAGACAAACTTTAAAGATGAATTATGCAGAATATTATAATGCTGATTTGCATCATCCTTCAACTTTCTTCAAGGACTAGAAACAGGTATTTTGAAGAAGAAGGACAACACAAAGCACACAATTTCTCTGCTTGGCTAAAAGGGTATTAGAAAAAGCTGTGGCCTTCATGTATAGGGGAATGTACAATTTTTCTTGATCTCTGAGGAAGGGTAAGAATTCCACATTTAGGGATGCAGGAAAGGAGAAACAACTGATAAAACGCAGCACTGTAAATACAAGGAAGGAGTTATTTAACATGGTGCCTGTAACACCAGGGGCCTGGGCTGGCCGAATGAAGGCTCCCTTCCAATCCTGTGTCCCCAGCCACTGCGAAATATTCCTTTGCAAAACTAAAAAGCACTGTGCAGAAACACGTGAGCCTATGAAGCTGCTAAGGGACCTGGAGAGGCTTGGATCCAATGTTAGAATTAGGTAATTCAGAACTGACTTTGAAAACATTTATCACATGATTGTGAAATCTATCACATGGATCTTACCTCTGCATACAATTATGTACTGTACCAGACTGCAAAGCTTGTAAAAATAATATAAATAAATATGACACTATCCAACAAATAAATAAAATCATTCCAAAATAAATGGGACAAAAATAACCCAGTTTTGCCCTTTACTTCATATATGTATACTCAATGTAAAAGGATAGTTCATTAATCTTATGGCAATTCATCATCTGACTGCTTTTGTAAAAATCTAATTGTCCCTCCCCACCAGCTTGGCCTGGCCAGTGGTATCGGGCAGGAAAAATCTTTCTGGCATAGTCGTGCTTGTATCGCTGCTGAGTTCACAAGGGAACCCCACAGTACAGTATGTTCAGCTGCCCAGGGTCCTCAACAACAACGAAAATTTAAAAAAGAAAAAAAAGAAAACCACTCTCTCAAAGCAGAACTTTTATTTTTAAAAGCTGCTAGTGATGAAACTGAAATAATTTCTTTGTGTGTGAAACTGTCCCTGTGAAAGACACTGTGAAATGGATAGCAATCTGAGGTGCAATTTTCCATTGCACATGTTTTTCAAAGATAAACATCTGATTAGAACAGTTTTCTGTTAGTAAGTGAAAATAAGAACCAGAACTAATAGAGCAACTGCCAGCAGCTTCCAGATCATTAACTATTGTTTATTTCTCCTCATGTTCAGACATCAGACTGGAGTGATGGAAGATACAGTCATTAATTTGGGAGCCATTTCAAGATGTTCCCATAAACATTGAATCAGGATACTGGCAAGCTGCCTAAGAAAACTTGCTGCCAACAACATTTTTTTTTTCTTTTTGAGTAGTGAATTTTAATTGCTATTTTTATTTTCTGCTTTCTAGTCCTTGTAATAGACCAACTATGGGTAGACTATCAGAGTTTATACAAGAACTGACTTCTTATACTTTATTCTGCAGCTACAGATGGGTATTTTTGCCTTTGTTACAACAAACCTTTTAAAAATGTTGCATCATAAAACATCAATTATTCTGTTCCTGAGCTCCCCCATGGCAGCCAAAGGGGAAAAATTTGTTTCTCCTTACTTAACAGAAGCCTATTGAAGTGACAGGTGAGCTGTAAGAAATGATGATACTAAAGTAATCTGCAATATTTCACAGGAAGTATATATTTCCTTTCTGGCAATCCCACGTTTATAAAGACTATCCCATTTCTTAAAAAAATAATAGAAAAAATGAAAAAAAAAATCAAATCAACTTTATCTCTGTCGATAATTTGACTAGGACAACAGCAAAAGTGGTAACTTATCACTACAGTAGCAATAATAAATTGCTGTAAACAACATCTTAACCATAAACTACTAATAGGATCATGAAGGAAAGTTACAGGCTCCATATTCTTACGAATGCCAACTCTCCTGTACAAAGCCATAGTAAATGACAGAGCTGTCACTGAACAGGACTAAAATATTTCATACCTCCTGAGACTGAATACTTTCCAGAACTCTAAGTTTACACGGTTATTATACAATAGTTGAATGGTGCATGGAAGTATCAGAAAATCAATAACTTTTCTCTGAGTCTTACCACATTTACATGGTTGCTAAATTCAGTACATCACAAAGCTATTGCTAGTGGAGACCCATGATGTCAGGTTAAACTAAACACTAATAAAAGCTTATAGACTTCCCAGAAGAACAAAAAATTATGCAAAGTAATTGAAGTTCATAAGCTTGCACAATAATTTTGTTACACCACTGATCACTTTAAATACCACACATTGCTATAAAATGTAACATCTTACATAACAAGTTTTTGTCTAGATAGAGGAGGTAAAAAATAAAACACAGAAGTTATTTTTCTGGTCAGACTGAAACTCCAGACTACCCAAAATCTTCATCTAAGTTCCAGCTATTACGTGGCACAGAAGAAGAATATAACATTCAGGTTTAGATGGAGGGAAAAAGGATTTAATTTAAAAAATTTATCCAGGGTACAGAATTCTAATTGCTAAGTTAAAAGATACTATAATATAACACAAACAGTCTTGAGAAGGTCAAAGTTGGTGGCTTTAATTGTCAAACAATAGTTTCTTTTTTCTGGCTTAGAAATAATAATGAACAACAATCCCCTAGTGTTTTGGTCTGGACATAACTGAATAAAATATACAACTGTAATACAAGATTGATTAAGTAAACTGAATCTATAACACTATCATTAATTTTAAATTTCCTTGATAAATCCATAGTTATATCTTCACAGTATATTTCTGGATCAATAAACAAAGAAAAAACAAGTTTCTGATCTGATAACTGTATTTTTTATTGAAAAAGTATGAATTAGTAAAGTGAAACCTTCAAATAACTAAAAATGCCCTACACTAGGAATGTCCATCCTTATGAATCCTATGTGCCACATCATAAACCTAAGAAATTTACATAATACGTACTTCATACCACAAAGAACTCAATGGAATGGGAGTTCAAGGAACTATTGAGCCAGAAACAACAATGCTTTCCCCCTAATTCTTCCATTTCACTTTAGGATGTGAAGGAGCTAAAGTACAAGAAGGCTCAAGGGCCACATCTATCATCCTGAGAAGGTCTGGATGCACATTTCCTCGGGTACTGGCTCCAGAACACACACCAGCTCAGCTCACTAGGTTTGTCTACCCTACAGCAGCCCAGAGATGGGAGGCATGTTTTAGCTGTCCAAGAGTTGGCTTCATCTCAAGAGCTGTTCGAAAGGCTGCCCAACTGGCACTAGTACCTCTTTCTTTTCCCTCTCAGTTTTCCTTTTTGAAAGTAAGTTGTCTTCAGTAACACAAAAAACTGAAGAATGGTCTTGAATGGTCAAAATAACTAAAGGTCATTTAATTGTGAACAGGAGTAATACAGCACCTCTTCCTCTAGTTCTCCCATACTTTCCCACACCAACTGCCCTAAAGGGTGCTCTTTGAGTGAGTTACAAACAACAATAATTTGCAACTCTAACCTTAGCCTGGTATTACATTAAGAAACATGCTTTGTTCTGGTAGCACAGTTCTTGCATGCAAGGCTATCACATGTAGCAGGCATAGTCCAGCTTGGAACAGGAAGGTCTGAAGGGTGCAGAGAGAGGATGCTGCCCACTGCAGAATGGCTACACAATGAACTGAAATGGAGCAAGTACCCCAGCACAGTAGGAGCAAACTACATGTGTCCATGATGTGAGAACAAAGAGTATTCCAGCAAAAAAATTATTAAGCTAGAGGATTCTGGTAAGATACTCCCTCTTACTAACCCCAGATTCAAAAATATTTAAGTATCTTACTATGGATCTAGAGGTATTAGGTTCAATACTTGCTCTGAATTTCTGCTTAGGCCTTCCTACAGCTGACCCAGGTAGGGAGGCAAGGGTTTTTCAGTACTGAAATACACAAATCACATTCTTGCATGGTATTATCTACAGAAACTGATATATGATGGCAGGCTAACAGACCATAGAAACTTACACAGAACTTTGCTTGCAAACCTCTTCTGAATAATTTACCTACGACAGTTCTGATTTTCTAAGCTGCTAGTTAAGACAACAGGAGTGTGAAAATAAAGACATCTTTGTAAAATGTCCAGAAATTCAGTAAACTTCTTACTTGATTAATACTTGCTAACGGGAAGGCAATGTCATGACTGGTGAAATCAACATTAACGTTCAATCTGAAATAAATAAATAAAATCCAGATTTATCTCATCTTCTGTTTATTCCAGAGAATCTCCTATGAGGGCTTTCCAGCAGACAGCATGCCAGACATGCATAGCAACAGAAATACAACAACCATAACACCACTGGTGCACAGCTATCTGATCATGTCTGGAAATTACTGCTTTTAATTGTCAGGAAGACCTTTTAACACAATACAAAATTATTATTATTATTATTATATTGGAATTAGTTACCAGCAGCTTGTTAGAAGTTACTATTAGCATCCTAGCTTTCTTAAGCAATTTCACTTTCTTAGCTGAATTACCACTATATTTCCATAATCTTTTATCATAAGGACATATAAATAGAGTACACTTCCCTAGAATTTCAGGACTTAGCTGTAGAAAATTAAGACATTCTGAAGAATACAAATAATAAGGACAGGCCTTCTTTCAATCATTAGTCTTAGACCTATGGGAGATAAAAGCTTTTAATAAAGTTCCCAAAACCAGCTTTCTAGGACAAAATACTGACCTCTGAGGAACGCACTGAAAATTATTTGCTAGATATTTATCTTTTCATTTTAACAAATTTCTAGAATGTAACTGGTATCAATCTAAATGTTTGCTACAATATTACTACAAAGAAGAGCCATAGTATTTGCTGATATTGTTTAAAAATAAAGTGTTTTCAAAAAACAGAATGCAAAAGACAACATACTGAAAGTGAGATAAATGTACAGTTTTACATTTTTGCCAAGCATCCAGAATTCCAGCAGTTTTTGTAGAAAAAAAAAACTTATTTTTTAGATACTGCTTTTTAGTTTTACTTTTGAAGGTATTTTAGTTCTGTTTCTAATTTTAATTCAAGGTCTAAAACAAAGTTAAGACCTCAAAGAAGATCTTAAATAAAGTTAAGCATTACACAGTCATGACACTTTACAGACTACCTATTTGACCAATTTTTGCTGGTTTCCATCCACAGCAAATTTGAGAGTTAATTCTGATGGGAAAAATGGATTTTGAGAGCAGAAATCCCTCAGGATTTGTAACAAAAAAGTAAGACAGAAATGTTCTCTTGAGTTGCACTTGCTAATGAAATGAAAATGTGACCAATTGCACAAGACTAACTCATGATCATTTAAGATTTTTTCTGTGTTAGTAAGCCTTAATTTATGTTTCATTAAAGTTAAATTCTTTTGTATTAACATCTGTATACATCCTAAGTGTATATATAGAGACATAAATATATCCACACTATTGTATTTTATGCATCCTGATATAGGTAAGTGTGCATATTGTTTGAGGATAACACATTCACATAAACACAGAGACAGAACTTCAGGATATCATGATCTGGCTTCCATTCTATTGCAAACACATGGCTATCTATGTATTTTATTTTCTTCCCTTTTTTTTTTTTTTTTTTTTCCCCTGCCTCTTCTTTGTCTTCCCAGTCTTCTGGGATTTTTCTTTTGCTACAACTATACCTTTGCATGTGAATATCCTTTGAACTTGCACAATCAGATCAAACTGAGTCTTAAAATTTCCTTGAGTTTTCTAAGTACACTCAACATTTTAGTGGGGGGGTTTTTGTGTAACTTTGCTTCTCAGTCTGGAATTGGAATTTTTTCTTTATTCACAGATCATCACTGTCCTAATGTACTTCTAAATCCATGATGTATCATCTGACCTCAGCACTTAAAGTCACTGGATATATGGGGTTTTTTTCTTTCTGTTCCAGTGCAATTCAGAAAGCAGAAAAAGATGTTTCCTTCTAACAGTAACCAGTTCAACTATGCAATACATCTTTTACCACCTCCCACCTACCCCCCTGCACCAGGACTCTGTCCAGACTCCCTTTCTCCATTTAAGGTGAAATTTAGAAGTAAACAAATAATCTGTTCCATTTCAAATTGTCCTTGAACTCTTTGTAATTAGACATCAGGACAAAAATAGGAAAATTAATTACAAAAGGAAGAAAGGCCTTTTTAAATAGCCCGGACAAAAAAAAAAAAAAAAAAAAAAAAAATCAAACAAAAAAACTCTAGAACCAAATCTCTGTACACAATTGTATGAATTGTCCAACACTCAGGAGAAAAATAAAAGCTATACAGAAAGATGCAACATCTAAAGAGTTCCAAAAAGTATCTGGAGCATTGCCATTACAATAAGCAGAAGAAAAAAAATACTCCACAAAGCACATTTTATAACAGAGCTAATGGCAAATATAGCAGAAATAAACAAGGTGTCAACATTATTTAATCAGAAACACACTGCATATTACTGTGACAGGGTTCTAACATGTTTACTAGAGGAAAGCTTCTGGATTAACCTAAAAGTCCTTTGAGACAGAGTTATCCCCTAAAGGTTTTACTATTCTCATTGTAGTTCTTCATTAGGCTATATAAGAATTTTCAAAGCATTTCATCACTGAAGAAAATCAGAGTAGTAAAATAAGATACCAGGTTGTAATGGAATCCAAGTTATGGATACAATAATCAAATGAAAGAAAAAAAAAATGAGTAGTTGAATTCTAACATTACCAGTCACTGTTTTGAACTTCAGCATTTTTATGTGAAACATCTACCTCTGGTGAAATTGTTCTTCAACACCATATATTTAGCATTTTGTTATTGATTTTAAATTTCATCCAGAGTTATGTGGTTTAGTGTATGAACTTGAGTTTCCAGATTGTTTTGAAAAACTCTCAGTGGGTGCAGAGAGAATTCAACACACCCTTCCCCTTGTGCTCTATTTAAGATCAGTCAACTATGATAGAAGACCAGTCTTTCCTCATAGTTTGACAATTGGCATTCGACAAATTATTGGTTATAGTTAGATATTTAGTTTACTTTGGTAAGAAAATTTTTCTGAACACTGTTAGCTGGTTATTCTATAACAAGGAATTTGTGAGAAATTAACTATAGCACATTTTACAGTTTTTAAGAAGCTTATTTATTTAACTATTGCATCTTGACACAGTTACTGGAAAACTGGGTTATGGACACATATCTCCCTGTCTGGTGATTTAAGAATACTAATGAACACTAATTTGAATTTTGCTAACTATTAGAAAGGAAAGAATATTCATTGCCAGTGCAAATTTAAAAGGAAGAGACTCATAAGAAGATATATTCTAACCACCTTTTCATATCTATTCATAGAGTATAAGAAAACATCTTTCCCATTAAAGGGAAATATATACCAATAGCAACAGAAAAAAGATTACACTGCTCCATCAGGAATGCTACCTTATTTCAAAATTGTCTATGTATACAAAATACTTAAAAGGAACTGTCTCCATGTCACCTTGCTTCATGCTACTTCAGCATCAGGTCAAAATGAGAACTGTCCTTTTATATTTATTTTTCTTCTTGTAATACACATGCTTCTTGACATAGTGAAAATGACAATACTGTGGCCTAACTGAAAGATCCCTGGATTCTGCATTCAAGTCCTTAGATCAAGTCAGAGAAAAAGTCAGTAACACTTGATGGCATCAAGAGCAGAACTGCTCCATTATTATTCTGCCCCTCTCAGTGGGCAGAACAGCTTTAGACTTCCAGATAAGTGCCCTGTTTTAAACAAAAAAATCAGTATGTAGGTATGTCTCAGTATGTATTCACATAAATGTAAAATAAATAAATAAATAAATGTTCATTTATTTAGGAAAGCCTGATCTTGAAGAAATTTTGAAACAGATTCAGTAAAATGTGTTAAATAATCCTAAACAGCAAACATTAAAACCTGTTGTTATACTTCTAAGAAACCTCAGAATTTCAAACTTACCTTATGAAAAAAACTATTCTATAGCAAACAGTTTCACAGTATATTTCTAAGCCATAGATAAAATCAAGAGATTTCCAGAATACCTCAAGTATGCAACAATGAACTTCTATTGTCTTGAGATTTTTACTAAAGATGTCCCATGCAGATTTGTGCTGTTAAACTGTGACACACACAAACTGAAATCATGCACTCTCAGGACTTGTTAGCATCAACTTCAAAATTCAAATTGAGGACAAAGTGCCTGTCCAATTGGCTTCATGGGAACCAGTAAAGAAAGAAAAAAATCCCACAATAAACCAGGAATGACACTAGTAATCAGGTGCAATGCCTGCAGCACTTTTGCTTAAAGATGTACCTCTCATACATTTACAGACTTCATGGAAACCATCTCTATGTTACCAGCAGACCTTATTACAATTTTTGTTCCTTCATTTTAAGCCACCATAAGAGTTAACTATTCAGTGCTTCTATGAAATGCATTCAGATACATTATTTGTGTCCTCAGTATAGCATATCACAATAGTGTAAGCATATGATTACTACTCTAACTTAGCACCAATTCTTCTACATTAGTATGACAGAAGCAATTTTGACCCAGTTATTGAAATATGGACAACTCTGAAAGCAGGAAAAGTAACAACTCCTATCTCCTGCAGTGACAGACAGCATGAGCTGTTACATAAATTTATTAGTAATCTTTACTCTTTTTCAGATCAAAGGAAGTTTTTCATATGAAACCATACGCACTACTATCTCAGTTTGAGACCAAATAAACCCAAGCCAACATCATTTCAGCCAACAAAAACAGGAATTAAACTGGGGAGCTCCAGACCTCAAAAGAGAAATTGTCACAGTTTAACATTTTATCTGGGGACTACACCAAATCAAGATTTCTTCCCACAGGAGAAGAACTTTAATATGTATTCCGAACTGAGGTACTGTAATATTTTTTGGAAATTAAAAAGAAGAAATTCTATTATCTGAGTTACAAACGCAAGGTATTAATACTAGAGAGAGTAACTGCATACTAGCAGCAGCATTGTGCCCCCAAAATGTTTTAAGGTGCAGCGCTCTGTCTCATGTGGTAGAGATAAAACTGACTTGGCATTGCTTGAGATATGATTTAACTTTATTTGGAAGAAAAGCTATTATAAATATTAAAAACTGATGGCCCCTAGAATTGAACAAAAGTCTCTACTGCTATCTGAAGCAAGGTCAAGACCACTATGGAGAAGTCAAAAGGAAAAGTTCTGACAAAGATTGTAACCACAGTTGCCAAAATACCTCATCTGTCACATTGTTTTTTTCATGTGTGTTTATACAATAACTTGCCAATCTAGTCATATAAGTGCTACTAATATTTCCTCTGTAGTGGGTAGCAGAATAACAGCTTTATAATTATGGGAACAACTTAGGTTAGTTCTTGGATCCTGTCTGAGTAATGGTAGAGTATTCCTCTCCCTGGTGCTTTGAATCTGGCACGTCATTGAAAAACAATACTAATTTGCTTCACAAGCTTAGGTTTTATGACAGTCCCTTTTTTATTTGATGGCATTAGGGTGCACTTTGCACCAGTGTCCACCAAGGCTTTATACTTTTGTGGTTCCTATGTGCCAGGAAATTGAATCCAGACAGTCCAATAAGTTTGGTTGTCCCTCTCCTCCTCCTGCCTAGAGGAAGGGCATCTCTAATTTTGAGCACATCTAAAGGTGCTTAGTGCAGAGGGTACCTCTACATTCTCACTATTAGTACCTGATGTATAGGGATCCCTCTTTGTCCATACACTCGGATTGGAGATCCACAGACTGGAGACTGGAGCAACCATCCTTCTGGATGGTTCTCCTCCTGTATTTGCTTTACCTAGCAGTTCACATACTCCTGCCTGTAGGTCAGCAGTAGGTTTCTTATACCACGTTTTTAGGTCCTCCCCATAATCACACAGGAGAGACCACAGAATACTTCAGCCTGTATTCCATTTCTCTTTATTTGATCTCATAGGAAGGAGTCTATTCAGTCTCTTAGTCAAGTCGTCTGCGGCTGAGATCCAGGCCCAATGTGGAGTAGACACAGTGTCTCCAATTTGTCGTGCTTTACTAACCACGTCACACACATGTGGTACAAGTATGTCATCAACTCATATAATTACTGACATTGTATGGGAAAATGCTGTTGGTACACTCGGCACAAACTTTTGCAGCATAGGCTTAGGGCACAGTACTTAATCAGGACCTAGAATCTGACCATCATTCATAAATCACATCTCGCAAAGCTAATTCTCTCAAAACCTTGACAGCTCTTTCAAGAGTGGGTGCTCTGACCCAGGGGTGGTCCATATCATCTTTATAGGGATACCTGACCCTTACAGCTGACAAGAGTTGCCTCCATAGACTGATAATTCTGGCATCTTTCCCAATCGCCCTATCAATGCCTGCATCTCTGGCCAGGGATCCCAGCTGCCAGGCTTCTCTCTCATCTCATGGTAACAGCCCCATCAACCCAGCACCTAATAACCAAGTAAGAATTGGTTCACCTTCACAATGGCTAAAGTCTTCTCTCAGAGTACGCAAGTCCTTCATAGAGTAGGATTGAACAAATACTTCTGGTTCCGAGTCCTTCACCTCAGATGACTCTGTCTGAGAAGAACCTGCTCCCTAACTTCTTGAGAAAGACTGGCCTTATCATCCTGTCCCTGGTCTTCTAAAACCTTTGAAGCTTTTGCACAGCAATGAGGGCTGGGATCTTTCCTCTTTTTCTTTGCTTCGATCCTAGTCACAGGGTCGAATAGTAGTGGTGTGGATTGAGTGAGAGTAGCCATAGTAGCAGCACATGGAGCAGGGTCTGCTTCCTGAATCAGGCCAGCAGCAGTGCCTGTGGGGAGGAAGCAGCACCTGCAGAGGCAGCGGCAGAGCTCTCTTTACGAGAGGTTTAACTTCCATGATCCCTGACCTTATACCGAATCTTACGTGTATTTATACGTATGGAATATCTCTAGCCAAATTTGCTGTCCATCTAGTCTGCTCTTCTCTGCCAGAGGGCTACAGATACGACTCTTCTGCTCCTTTAGCATCTGAGGCCACAGATCCAACAAGCACAGTAAAGCATCCTTGATGTCTCAGCAGTACCTATAAACATTGCAGCATTATTAGTCCACTAACTAGAAAACTTGCTGCTAGTTAAAAGAGTGTTCTCTTAAGGAAAAAAAAAAAAAAAAAAAAATCAGTAAAAGGAAAATTGGTTCTATCCTGGCTCAAACCAGGACACCCTCCGAGTCACATACCTTGACCACAGTTCTTTATTTAAAATCTTTCCAGGAATTTTGGTGAAACATATACAAGGATTTCCAAGCAAGTTTTTGTCCTCTGCAGAATCTTCTGAGTGGAAGGGATTATTAACTACACTCTCATATAGATAATATTTTTGTCTTTTTTTTAATATTTTTTTTTCCAAAAGTTGCAATTTCCTTATAAAATAATGATTCTCTGAAATACTTTTTAAAAGGCATTGGAAATTCCAAATGAGTTCTTGACATTTTGAAATACGGTTTTAGTTTTCATCTTGCTTAACTTCTCAATTTGATTCCTTAAGATGTAACAGCTTATTGGGCAACATTTTCCTTAATAAGCTGAACAAAAATGCAGTCAGTTTAATGCATCATTAAGAGTGCTTCCATCTCCCCTCCCTAAAGACCATAATTAACTAACACACAGGACTTCATCACTTTGTCTTCTCTTTATGCCACCTGGATAATACAAAGAGAATCCAGCATCAGCTCAACATTACACCTCTCTTTGTAATGTGAAGTCAAAATGTTGCTATCCCTTAACACACACATGCACTCACTATCAGGCTTTGGTGGTGAAAGATTGAACTTAAGGAAAAAACAATACCCAAGGCTCCATTAAGACTTGTCTCTTCAATTTGAGTGAATCTCCCCACCTGCCAAGATACCAGGTAAATTGCTGAACCTCAATTTCAAGACAGACAGTCTCAAGTTAGCACAAATGGAAGGAGATGAGCTGACTGTACAGGTTGGTCACAAACTGGGCAGGAAGTCAGGAAAGTCCTGACTGCTGTTTAAAAAGTCCTTTTCTGCTGTCTCGGGCAGTCAGAAAGAAGCCAGTGAAATTAATTATTCCAAGCCTAGCTAACTAGTTGTGGGCTATCAACCAAAAATAATTTTAGGGCTGTGCTTAGGCCTGGACCCTAACAGTGACTGTCCAACACTCTAAAAGCAGGAGAGCTTGGCTGAAGAGAGCTGGAGGCTACAAAATTAGGGATGGCTACTTTTGAGCAGGATAATATTTGAGGATTCAATGGAAATCTATGTTTCTTGCAGCAACTGCACATTGCAGTGTTTCTTTCTGCAGGAGAGAAACTTTTCTATCAACTGTAAAAGGAATTCAGATAAATCATGCTCTGACTTATTCACCTAAAATCAGAGGCCTGGAGTGGACAGAAATGTCTTATTTTGGGTGTACTATGGGTACTTAAGTTTAGAATAAGTTTTATACCCCTCCCTCATGACAAACTAGTCAGGAAAATCCTACTTTTTTCTATGGTAATTCCACTAAAAGTGCACATACAACATTTAGAAAAAGACATGGATAATGACCTGGCTGCAACAGATTTAGTATCTTATTCCTCCTAGCTGGACAGTCAGAAATTTAATTCATAATAAGTAATTTCTAGGGGCTTATGGTGGATTACCATCATGAAACACCAAACCACTCATATTTAAAATAGTATTGTCTAAGGACAGAAAAATACAATTGTGCCTTGTCACAGATTTCAAATAAACACATTTTTCAATATATTCCTAGGTTTTCTGCTTGGGATGTTTTATCTCTTCCTGAATGTTCAAAACTACTGATGTATTTTACATTGTTTATGCTAGGCTAAAACCCAGAGCTACTTTAGTTTGCATACTTACTGTTTTAATTTACTTGAACTGACTTTGGCAGACAACAAAAGAGGACCAGAGTAAACAGTACACACATGTTCTCTCCTCGTCACTACTCAATTAAAAAAAAAAAAAAAAAAAAAGAGTAGTCCACCATTGCTTTCTCCCTGTTCTGACATTTCTAATGAGCTAAGCTGGTATCTGCTCTTGGAGAAATGCAGTTGAGACCTGTACAACACATGCTTACATTTAACACATTCCCATGGCAGTAATGAACAAAGCAGTCCTTCCTTTCAGGAAAATCCTGAACTCGCATTCCCCAGGTCCCTGAGCAGTATAGAATTTAGAAGAAAAACAGGAAACACATGTGGAAACCAGATATAACTGACAAACCTAGCTATTTAAGTAGTCCAGACAGTAGCTTTTAAATTAATAAGCACATCCATCTATATTACGCCTGACTGACCCTTCCCTCCCCCACCAGCTATTCATACTGAAACACTTAGGCTAGGTATAGGTATGTGTAGAAATATGCAGAGGAAAGAAATAGGAGCTAGCAACATCTTTACTATACCTTACAAAATGAGAGTTTATAATTGTTCCATGCATTTTAATCAGGAATCAATGTAATCTGTGCAAACTTAAAAAAAGGCTAAATTTGTGATCAAAAGCAGCTAGCTGTACCTGCTTCATTAAGTATACCTATACATGTATATAATCTCAGATAGATACATTCCTGTTCAGAAGTTAATCAAAGTAACACAGCAGTATTTTTTTCAGTAATGGAAAAGTAGTCATAGTTGTAATGATTACTGTAGTGTTTTTTTCCTAAACTATCTTTGTTATTTTAATTACTCTAAAAGAATCTGCATAATAACCTTTGGTTTATATTTCCCAAAGAGCATCTTACAAATGAAGAATGAACATTTTTATTGTCATCCTATGGTATAGATACTTCAGTGGTATAGATACTGGATGTAATATGATGTTGAAAACAATTTGGAAATACAAAAAAATTTGCACAAAAGATGTAAGCGATGGTGACAGAAACTAGACTGTGCACATGAGCTGGACTCCTTTTCACATAAAGTAATGCTTTTCTATTTGTACTTAATGGAACATCAGGAAAAACATTCAGGCTTTTTAATATTGCCGTGTATAAAACACAGTGGGACTCTCAAGAAAATGTTGTTTACCTGGAGTTCTGCTGCCTAGAACTTCAATATACCATTATCTTGCAAGCTTCTGCCTGTGACAAGCAACCTGCAGTGTCCTTAGGTTCGTATCCAGCCTTTTGGGAAAATCAAATCTACCTCTCTGGATGCTCAAAATACCTAACTACCATCAGAAAGGATAAGCTAAATAAATATCATTAAACTAACAAAATTTTAATAAAGTGGGACAAGAAGGAACTATGTTCATAATGACTTCCAAGAGCCAAGTAACCCTTCTTTTCTCAAAGCACAAAAATAATAGTTTAAGTAATTGTCTTTGAAGTGTGACCTCTGTGGAAGCTGGAGCCCTCCTGCTTTTTGCAGCTCTCAATGATAGGTTTTGGAAGCCCCTCTGGGTATTGAATTGTGGGGCCACTTTTCCCACTATTTACTCTAAAGTAATTTTAGTTTCTTTGCACAAATACGGTGACAAAAAGTTATTTTTGTATTTTCTAAATATATTTTTATCTTTCTAGTTCCAGCATTTCTTCATCCAAAAGCTTCAAGATATGGCAGTAGAACAAGCTAGTAAACCAGTCCAGTCACATTGGGCATAGCTGTGTTGTTTATATTTTTCCTCAAGTAAGACACAGCACAATGGGGGAAGGGAGCAGGTCGGAAATGCCCTAAAATGTTGAACATGAAACATCAATCATTCCCACATATGATTGACCTCTGACTCATTCCATTCAATTTGCCCTAATTTCCCAAGAAACTGAAAATACTTGTCTGCCATTGCTCCATCCCTCTGTCTCTCTCCAGGACGGCTTCAGGACTTTTTAAATTCACTTGTGTATGCTTTTGAAGCTCTGTAGATGTGCAGGTGTGTATCAACACTGAGCTTATTACCTGCTAGCTATCTAAAGTGAGTAATATGATCAACAAAGCCAGAGATTACCTCAGCCACTTTTCCTATAGTGCTGGTTATCCCTCACTAAGTGAAATATCCTGCCTTCTGAACCTCTGTCTTCCAGTGCCCTTCTCAGGGTGGTTAATCTATTTCTACTTAGAATTACTGTCTTATTCCCCACAGCACAAAGCCAGACCTGCCATCACTGGCAGCAGGAGATACCAGTGGCACAGCTTATCACAGAGAGGATAAGCTGAGGTTAACAATAAGCACAACAGGGCCTAAAAAGAAGGAAAACAAAACATGGATTTTGAAAAGAACTGTCAAAGCATTAAATTCCATTCTGCCTGAACATACAGGTTTGGGGTAGAGGAAGGGTTAAATATTTCATTTTACAGGCTCCCTGTAGCAAATAAAGAAATTGGTGGTACTCACTGAATTTAGATAAGCCAGCTAAATCAGTGGTGAAAAATTGCTTTATTCTGGATACAAGAATCAAGAAGTGTAGCTATGTAGAAAACAAAAAAAAAATACCAGAACAGTCTTACTGGTTGCTTGGTGTAGTCACGCAGTGGCAGGCAAACAGGAGTCACTTCAAACATCTTGAGCAAAGTTACATTACAAGACAGGGTTGCTAGGCCCAACTCTCTGCCTGTATTCAACCCCTGCTAAAAATGCACTCTCTTTCATAAAGCTTAGTCCAATAATATACATCCTTCAGAGCAGCATATAGCAACTGTCTTTCTTGTGGTCAAGCTGGGGTGTGAAAGCACATATAAATTGTTTTGCCTGGGGAACCTTTCATCCTACCTTCATTACATGGACAGATGGGCACTATGTATCTAAATTAATCATTTGGCTCATTGTTCTGTTTTGTTTAGGTGTTATTATTCACTTCTATTTTCACACCTGTGGAAGAAATACAAGAATTGCCATGGGTAGAAAGGATAGAAATGAGCAAGAATTATTTTCTTCAATGTTCACCTAATCAGAAAAAAAAAATAAATAAAAATAAAAATTTTGTAAATATTCCTATGTCCCTTGGGCTCTCTGTGCACTATGACCACCAGACATATGGTCTTGCACCATAAGGCATATGGTCAAGCAAAGTCCTGCACTTTAATTTTCTGACTCAGAAAAAAAGCTCAAATAAAAACAAAAATGAAAAAAAGTGCTGTTTGTTGACCTGGCTCACTGCCTTAGTGGTTTGGTTGCTAAGAACAATGAAATGCTAAAAGGGCATTTATACCACAGAGATCCTTAGTACTGGCTCTGCTTTTATCTTAGTCACTGAAATAGAACGCTCAATCTACTTGCTAAAAGTAACCTCTTCACATGCACTTTTTGAGATCCACCACAGTGATCCACTTATTCTTGGCTTTGTACATGCAGCCATACACTGCATTACTGATGCCTTATCCTCCCCACAGATAGAAAAATAACCTGGGCTAAAGCAGCTGAAGTAGACACCTTTCCATTTAAGGAGGTTTGGTTAAAAGAAACGAGAGGGGGGGGGGAAAGGCAAAAAAAAAAAAAAAAAGCAGCAAAGAAACATTGTGGCATTGTGAGCTTTGACTTAATGTGAACTTTCCTATATTCCAGTCATGAGATTTAACCAAAAACAGCCTTGGGGATATCATGATGGGAAAAGCAAAGTGTGGTGATTGCGTTGGGAATATATTAGCTGGAACGCTGTCTCAGCAGCTGGCCAGCAGCCTTTTGAAAACAGGGTTATTCCAAGAACTATATAAATAAACAGAGGCCTTGGGAATTTTTACCCATCCAAAAAAATCTCTCTGCCAAGCCAACCATTACCCAAACTTTCTCTATATGTGTGCCTCACATGGAGGGTACTTTATACAGAGTAAGAGATTACTAGCTATGCCTGCCAAACGCTTTAAGTTAGGATTTGGCAAGGGCTGATTTGCGAAGGGGAGGAGGAAGAAAAGGGTGTGGGGAAAATGGCTTTTCCAGAGGTCTACCCTAAAGTAATTATGCAGCCAATTATTAGTAGGCTTTCTCTTTTTTACTACTGCTTTCCATCAATAATTATATTTTGTCTTATGTTCACAGGGCCTCAGGTGAAAGTCCTTGCTATTCAGTAATTCTCAGATCTAATAATGCCCAGAATGATAATGCATTACATGCACCTCTACATTACAGTTCAGCAAAGCCTCCAGAACTTGAAAATCTTGCTTCTTCAGCAGAGGCTGGGTCAGATTGACAACTTTAGTGTCTTTCTTCATCCAGTCAACTGAAGACACCATCAGACAACCGCCTTGTCACACCCTAAGTTATGACAACCTGCTTAGTTCTTTCTGAGGCTTCCTGCTATCTCTTCTGGGTCCACTTGGAAGAAATTTGAAATGCATTTTGTTGCTCTTACTGCTATTCCTAATAAGCTCTAAAATAATAATCAGTGTTGTCAGGCCTGGACTTTTGTCAATCACAAGGTCAACCAGGAAAACCAGTACAATTACCACAAAAACATACAGAAAAAGGCCAAAGGCACAGCTCTCCAGATATCTGCATTTCTCTGCAAATACTCGATTGTTTTTATTCTTATGGACCAAAAGAGAAAGTTTAAATATTGAGCAATAACAGGTGAGAGAAGTTACAAACAGAAAATAGAGCCACAGTGACAATGCAAGCAGAGAGTTTTGAGAGCATTTACCTTGATAACAAATACTTCCTTTTTTATTTTTTAAACAGTTCTTATTTTAAGTCCAGATTTTTTTGCCTTGCTCCAATTTTTTATTTGTAGCTAAACTTCCTAGTAGTAGTGTAAATCTGCTTGGGCTAATGTTTGTCAGGTTTACTGCTGCCAGTATATAACCATAGAGAAAAATGCAGAGGACTTCTGATAATCATGTAGTCCAGCATCACTTCTAGCTATTGATACAAGTGTAAAATAATCTGCAGATTTTTTTACCAAGTCCAAATTAATCAATTGCATCATGATGTAATTTATATAAGATGTTGGAATCTACAGGCCCGACTGTTTCAGAAATTCTAGGTACTTTCCAAAGATTAATTAATTTTTATAAAGCCCATGGGAAATTTACTTCTGCTGTACAGATGTGGAAACAGACATGGAGAAGTTAACTGATTCTCCCAAATTCACATAGGAAATGTGAGTCAGTTTGAGAGAAAGAACTTGTGCCTCCTCCTCCTCTCTTCTCTTGCTCTGCTTACTTTTATTGATTGTCAAGTAATAGTGATGAAAGCCATACATACAAGACAACCATAGGGCAGCAAGAATGGAAAAAGAGAAAAATATCTCCACAAAATATATTTTAATGGAACTATGTAAAACATATTCTGACCTAAGAAACAATTTTTCAGTAATTCATATGATTTATGGAAGTTAAATGGATAATAAAACTCCCAGGGTTTGTGCATATGGAAATAATAGAAGTGTATTACACAAAGCAATTCAATATTCAAACTATTTCTCATACCACAAAAACACCATTTGTAAATCTTCATAGATTGAATCATAAATATCAGGTGTAATTTAATTATGCTCAGACCAAGCGTAAGCAGATGAGTACTTACCCATTTCAAAATATTTGATGCTTTTATCATAATTACATTGGTTGGACTAGAAAATTGCTATTCATAAGTCTAGAATCTCCAGGGGCTCGAGAAAAACGGTTTATTAGGCTAGTGCAGGTGCTGTGATTCAGCACAGTAACACACAGACTGCTCAAAGGCTCTATACCAAAGAATCTGTGGCTTCCTTCCCAGTGACTCAAGCCAGATTAAGAAACTATAAAAATGAATAAAGCAATAAATCTCCACCCATTTTTTAAAAATTATTTACCAGCAATTTCTCGTGATGAAACACTGGTATCCAAAGATACTGACACCTTCAGGTTTACATGCTCAGGCTACAGTTCTACAGCCAAGCATTATATAACCCCAGAAATAAGGGCAGAAAGTGAAATAAAAAAAAAATCCACAAGCCCACAGGACTTGACCAAATCAAGTGAATAGCACCTGGCAGGGTGAATGAAAGCAGAGAAAAACTGCTAAGAAACTATTTCCCACAAATTGTTTCTTAGAAACCATTTCAAAATTTTGAAATGGCTTTCAATTTTTTTAAATGCATTCATTTCAAATGCAAACGTTTTCACACAAAGACATGCATCACTGAAGCCAGCAGTAGCAGGTTCAGAAGTTCATTTAAGGTAAACCAGGTTAGACATTTATCAGAAGTTGATATAGTACATTCTAAATCTACCTAAACAGAAAAATCTCCAGAACACATAAATTCACTCTGGTCTTACAATTTCCTTTCTTAAGCATTCCAAGATTGCAAATACACACTTCTTAAATGATCTGGCTGACAGGGTGGATCATATCCCAAGACCACTGCCTGCAGTCTTGGAACATCAGCAGGTACCTCCATAAATATTATAGCTAAGCACAATATTTGCTGTTTCTTTTCCATCTTTCAAAAGTATTTTCAGAGGCAAAAATAGGCAGATATACAAGATAAAAGATACTCTAGCAATCTACATGAAGATTGCTTTTCCCTGCCAGAAGATAGGACCGTAACTTCCCTACATTGTTCACATCTTGTTCTGGATTCCTCAGTGATCCCTGAAGATAGTACAGACCCTTGCATGAAGAAGGGAAGCAGCATAAGGAAAAAGGGAGACAACTGTGTCTCCTGTCTCTCCAGTGCCAAAATTAAGTTCATCAAGGGTAGCACAGAAGGAATACATTTTATGGCAACACACCACTCCATACCTTTCCTTAAAGAAAGGAAACACAAAAGCGCAGCAATGTTGTCATTGAAGGAATGTTACTAAAGGCCTTTAGATCTTTTCCTGTAGCACCACTTGGAAATCGGTGAAATTCTAGTGAAGGAATTGAAACAACAGATGAATAATCTTGGTGTTACGGATATCTTAGAACCAATCAAAATGGTCACTGTTAAATTAGCACACAAAAACAGCAAAACCAGCAATATCGCCTCAGAAAATGTGTAGAAGTTTCCCTCAGTTGTTTATCTACAGTCAAAGACATCCAGCAAAAATCCACAGGGTTTTTTGTGTGTTTGTATGCCTTTTGGCAGGTAAGAACCCCACATGATAAAGCCCTGTACCTGCCAGATTCATTGGCAGACACAAACAGTTCTGAAAGACACTGAGCAGGAGATAAACAAAGATGTTGACACAGTGGGAGAGGAGGATTTCAAGAAGGTGATGCAACTAGAGAATACATTTTAGGTTTTGGTCTCCTGAACTACTATGAAAAGCCTAATGGCCATGTTGACTTTTACATTCCTAACACTGCATAGTAAATGCCACCTACTGACTCTTTCAACAACAAAAAAGCCCAACACCCAGAATGTCACTCGTGGACACTGTCACAGTTGCACTCTTAAGAGTCTAAAGGGAATATTAAGAAATTCTGGATAGAGTACATAGACGTCATTCACAACACATGCCATGTTTTTGAAGATTTGGTAGTTCAGACTCCTGCCACAGAAGGTCCCTGTGAGACTACTACAAAGGATGGCAGAAAGATTTGGCCATCCTAACAAGAAGCTACCAAAACAAACAGGTAACTGTTGAAGATTTTAATCTCATTGTAAAGCAGTATGACATGACCATTCATGAATGCTAACGAGCACAAGCTAGGAGCATAACTTTACAAAATACCTGTGAGCTGTTTGCAACAGAAACAAGCTTAACTGAGAAAGAAGGCACACAATCTCCTGGGAAATTACTACATCCATGTGGAAATGTGTCTTCAAAATGCCTTTGTTATCAACCAAAATGTCTTTTAAGAGAGCCTAATGAATGAAAAAGTAGTTTAGATAGTAACATGAAAGAGTATCTCTAGCATTCTTTTTTGTCTAGAGAAGAACTACCACACGAGGCAGCGACTGCTCTACTTTCCCAAGCCACAAATATTCAGTGTACAGCAAACCCAGGATTTTTGTCAGGAATTCAAGCACTTTACAAGAAATTAGAGGGTGGAGCTTCTAATCAGTGGGACCTGGCAAAAACTGAAGACTGGCCCATGCAGAAAACTTAAGAAGTTCAACAAGAGGTGAAAAGTTCTGCTCCTGGGGCAGAAGCACAGGCTGTATCAGCACCTGCTGTAAGCAGCTTGGCAGTTACAGCAGATGACAATTTCAAACAAGCCAACAGTGGACTTCCATCACAACTAAGGCAAACTGTATTACTGGACTACATTAGGAGTAACAGGGGCAGCAGAGCAGTGGAAGACTCTTGTGCAGCACTGGTGAGGCTGCAGACTTCACTCAGCTTTGGACTTACACTCAAAGAAGAGTGTGAAGATTCTGGAAAGGGTCCAGTAACAAGCTTCTAACATATTTAGGGGCCTACAGCATGGTGCTTTCAAGACTAAAGCTAACCAAAGCCATGACTGATCTGATGTTCATGCTTTGAGAAGGAAGTCAGATGGGATGACCTTCAGAGGTCCCAGGCAATCAACACTTCAATGACTGTGATAATTTACACAACATGTGATTAAAGAGCACACAGTATGTAGGATAGTCATTATCATGCAAAGAACAGCAACAACAACAAAGCCAAGCACACTACTACCAAATACTGGGTATCTTGGAAAAACTGGAATATAGTTCCATACCAGCAAATTAACTCATAACAACTAGGCATAATTTAAAATTTGTACTCCTGAGAAAAACTCAGTGCTAAAGTTTGTGTGGTTCTATAAGGACTAAGATGATCAATAACGAACACAAAGTCAAAACCACTGCATCTGTTCACAGACATTAAAAAAAAAAAAAAAAAGAAAAAACTCACATGAAGGAGCTGCACACACTTCAATGTTGTGTGTGTGTGCACTGTAGAATATTTTAAGCAAAGATTTAAAGCTATTGGGAAATTGAGTATGAACAGAATATTGATTTTCTGGGTTTTTGAGAAGTGTATCACTTCTGCAAGACAGTGATTCTACAAAATGCTCCAAAAAGGTATCTAAAGGCTATTAAGTTAATTTAACTCTACTGACTATTAATGGACACTTAAATGGACTCAGAACACCTTCAAAACAGTAGGGGGACAGAAGTGGTGCTTTCCAAGACAATTATGGGGAAATATCTTAAAGAAGTTTTACTTGTGCAGCCATATGATTAATTTTACAGTGGTTTGAGTGACTACACAAAACTTGGAATCAGAATTTAAAGTGTTCACTTTTCCTCCTTTTCAGATTTCACCAGAAAAGCAAAAATAAATTCCTGACAAAATCAAGACCTCTTGGAGGTGCCACAAAGAAAACCAAAGTAAGCAAGTTTGTGGTTTGGTATTCAGAAGACGGAAGGTAGAAAAGGATGAGACATTTCTTTGCCACTCACATATACCACACTCAAAGGGAAGTCTGAATCAATGTTTTAATTAAATATCATCATCATTTGTAAAAATAGAAATATATATTTCAGATCTTCTTTTATCAATTGGTACATGGGCATGTAAATATAAAATTTATGTAACCAGCTTCTAAAAAATTAAGTAGCAAGGAGGACACTGTGAATAAAAGATTTTACCATTAGGCTCTTCCTCATAAGATACTTTTTTTTTTTTCTTTATTTTAACTTGGCTGTATCTCAAGATGTTCCATTTTTAAACTCAAACTTTCTGACTTTACTGGAATATGCAACTTCAGAATTTACATAGAATTACATTACAATTTACTAATTGTATGAAAATATAAGCAGAAGTCTATTAAGGCACTACAGTACCACTTTAATCAATAGAAAGTTTTCATACATTGGAATGACTGTTGAATTAAGTTTATTTACTCCTATGCAGCCTGGGAAGCAGCATTCTGATACTGCTCAAGCACTGCTTTGTTCTAAAGCAATTATTCTGTCCAAATTAGGCAACTGACTAAGCTTGGGGAAACCCAGATTTACAAAACAAATATCTCAATTTCTTATCTCCTTTTTTTTTTTTAGCATTCTTCAACACTTCAAATAAGGTACCAGAAAAACATAAAAAAGGTTTCAAATATATGGGACAAATCTAGGAAAAAACCCTCAATCCCCAGTTAAGGGAATTGTTTCAGGTTTAAAAAATAAAAGGTGGACAACACTTCTGGGTTGTTTTCAGAAATAATAGTGCTTTTGACTTCTTGGATATACAAAATCTAATTGGTCAAAAGCAGTGACTGTTCATTCTATTCATACATACTGGGGTGCCAAAACGGAGATATTTTTTAACTGTAGACAAAGTCCATGGGTATAAATAGGGTTTTTTTCTAGACAACCTTTATGGCCATGAGTGTTCTGGCCAAAAGAGCTATTGCCAGGTTTGTCACATTCATAAAATGAACCTCTCTGGGAGCAAGCAACTACAAGGATTTCATAACCACAGAACAGAAATGCTTGACTAGGTTGCAGCACCGACTCCTCCACATTTATTGGAAACAAGGTATTGAACCACTACGTTTCAAAAACATGATGCTTCATGCAAAAACAAAACAAAACAAATTGCTCTGTCTATATCAACTCAAAACTGAGCAGATCTAATTTTCTTGTCCAACTACAAACTCTCTACCATTTGACCAGCTGCACTGGTCTCACAGTAAGAACACATGGAAAAAGAACTTGCATATATTGATGTAAAATTATAATAAAAATCTGTTAATACATCTTGTTTGCGACTACATTCCCTAAAGTTAATTTGTCCCAAATTTACAACAGTTTTTATTACCTTCTGCCGCACTACATTTTTACAGATAAAACTACTCAAGAACCTGCAGAGGACTAAAAGTGCAACCAAGGTTATAGAATAGAAACCCATCAAAAATCTTAACTGATGTTGTCAAGTAGAAGAAATCACATACAGAAAAGGTTATTAAAATCCATGGTAAGCAGACCTTTCCTCCTCTTCTATACATTTGTGCTGAGTTGGAGATGTTTCATTTATGTACTGTAGGATAATGTATTTATAATACACCCTAATCATCTATCTGAAAACCTAGACGAATGCCCAGGGGGAAAAAAGGTAAAGATGGGTTTTGTTGCATTGTCAGTGAACATGGGGAGAGGTCACAAAGATGTCCATGGTAATCTTTGAAATACATAAATTTGATAAACTTATTTTAAAAAGTAACAACTTAACCTGAGGTGGTGCAACAGACAAAGAAAATGGACATACATTTAGGGCATGAGCGAAGTTATAAAAAACCTCAAACCCTTAGATCTCTCAGATATGCAAAAAATAGAATTTAAACAAAACACCACCACACAAGTTGACCACAGCAAAAAATTATGTAAAAAGCATAACGAGAAAACAACTATTAAACCATGACTGCATTATACCATTTTTCAAATTGTGGAACTGAAGCAGAGAAAGTAGCACAATGTAGAGAAATCACTTGTAGATGATAGAATATTTTAATTCAGCATTCATATACAATCATACTAAATCCAACCCTTGTCTGCCATGACATGATTCTATATGGACACGTAATATAACAGGGAAAAAACTGCAGACCTTGTCTATTTGCATCATGTGGGTGAGATACAGGCAATACTGAGACTCTGCCCTTTGTCTATCAGAGTGCCTGACTCCGACAAAGCTTCCTTTGCCTTAGTGTGCAGAAGAGAAATCAGGAGCACTCTCCCTTAAAGGCTATACTAGCAACAAGTACAGACAATCAGCCATTGTGCAAGGTTGGGGAAAAAGGTAAAGTTGGCTGGTTTTAGAAAAATGCTACTAGTGAATACGTAACCTCAGTGCAGTCAGATGGCCTTTGTCACATAAACTTAAGCAACTACATCTGAAACTAGTTTTATTGCCTCTTTTTCAATGAAATATTTGGATATTTAAGCCCATTCCCACACTTCTTGAAGATAAACATCTCCTGATGTCATTGTGGAGTTCTATTTTCAGAAAGCTTTATTTGTTTCTAAGTGGTTTAATGTGCATCTGTTTACATAAATATTTAGATATGTGAAAGCACATCCTGCTCAAGCTGGTCTGATAAACAGAAGTCAGCTGTTACTCCTTTTCCACTCTTGACTCTGCTTGGAGTGTTGCCTATTCTTGAGCTCTTGCTTATAATGCAGCCATTGTGCTTCGAACCAGGAGTTTATAAACACATGCTTGAAAAATGTAGTCTGGCTTTCCAGCAAAATATTTCAAAGGCTCTTTAATCATTAAATTGTGCTACAGTTAGTGTGGCTCTGGAGCACTAAAAAGTTGTATTTCTCCACAAGGCCTAACACAGCACACATATTGACAGGATTAGCAAAACAGGGAGGTGCAGGTTACAGATTAAGAACTCCGTATTATCACCGAGTTATAACAAGAGTTATAATATTATTACCTCTACAAGCTACTTCCAAGGATTATAGAAGTAGAGCTTATGGAGTACAGGATGCAATACCTAAAACTTCTAGTGGCTCATGTCTTTGACATACAAACCAGTTGCTATTCTTGGTTCACACACAAGAAAACTTACTACAGAAATATGAAGAGGGGAAGTAGATATTCCTGCAATCTAAAGACTGGATTAGGAGTCAGAAGATCTGGACTGAGGTTCCACATTAGCTGCAGAAGTCTTGTGTGAGTTTGGAAAAGTCTCTTAGATCCTGGGCCAGTACAAAATTCAGCACATCCCATTGGCTTCAGTCTCTGGCAAGATTTGAATCGTATGTGACATCCTAAATCTCCTGAAATTTTTCCTCTTCCTCTAGCCATTAGAATGAAGTTTTCTTTTACCTCAGAACTGACAATTTTCCCCAGAATTACACTGGACACTTTCTCCGCTGTAAGTCACTATCCATGCAATAAAATTTACCTGTTCTACGATCTAAATTCCCCAAAGCTACATACTTACTTATCTTTTTCATTACATCTAGTTACATTTTTGTATATGCCAAACTTTTGGGAGGTGAGCAGTTTGGAACACTATGCAGTCCGATAAATTTATTATAAATCATAAGACTCTGGGAAATGCTTCTCATATTCTAGTTTTCGTTTAAGATCATAATGAAATTTTTACATTGGAAAACACACCTGAAAATGAGGACAGGTTAGAAGTATCTTTCATGCTTTTGAAAATGGAATCCTAACTTCCATAGGAAAAGTAAAATTAACATCAGAGAATCATAAAATGTGTGGGGTTAGAAGGGACCTTTCAAGGTCATTTAGTCCAGGCCCCCCTGCAGTGTGCAGGGAATGTGTATACCTAGCTCAGTCTTTCCCATAAATCTCTACTTTTAGGTCACACTCTTTTACTACCAATAAAGTCTTCAAAACCAGTAATTGTTGGCCTAAGTCAGTTCTCATTGAAGTCAGCAATGGTTGAGTCCAATTAGTTTAAATCACCAGGACTCTTGTGAAGCAAATCTCCCAATTGTCCCTTGCACACTGACTATTACTTTGGAGTGCATGATCCAGATCTGTTTCAGCTGAAGTCAAACCAAAGATGCACTCCAGTCAGATGAGTTGCAGCCTGTGAGATCACACGTGAGGTAGTCTGAAGTAAAACATCTCAAATTACACAAACTGTATCCTCTGTTTTGACCCTCAGCTTCTACTGATTCTCAATGTTTCTCAATGAAGACACTAGCAATAAGACTTTGGGGCTTTGTTCTTAATAAAGTCAATACAGAGATAAGTTTGTGACCTGGTTGCTTTTTCCTCCACTGTGAACAGTTGCATATACATTTAAATCAGAAAGATTACTGGGGAGGGCTAGAATTTTCCAGGTCTTCCTCTTCAAACCTTTCACTGTCATGCTACCAAAGAACTACCAGTAACAACACATCCATAATAATAATAATTGTTAGAAGAAAAGGAATATGTGTGTTTTTTTCATACAAGTTTGGCTTTACATAACTATAATTCCTATTTGCTTTCAGTAAAGCCTGAAAACATTGATCATCTTCAGAAAGCCACATAACAGATGTGAGTTACACAAGTGATCATTCAGCTTTCACTTTTTGTATTAAGCATGAGAACTTGGCATAAATGCATCAGATTAGAGGGCCTTAAACTGTAAAGACTCAACTTCATCCATTCAAAAATTTCTGTTCTTATGGGGAAAAAAACAAAACAAAACCAAAACCACAACAAAAAAACCCACAAAAATCAACAATCAGTATCCTTCTGCAACTTAAAAAATGATATTTGAAGTGACCAAAATATGCAGATGGAAACCTTTAAAAGTAAGTTTTATAGTGAAGGCTAAATCCTGTGGCTGGCTTCAGCTGTTTTCTGACTCTCCAGCAGGACAGGGAAGCAGTTCCCAGACCTACAATATTTGTTCCCTTTAAGAGGTATTTTTCAGCAGCATACAGTCATCAAAATATTGCACAATTCATTTCCCAATTTCTCTACACAGAGCATGCTGCTGACGAAAAAAAAAAGGTATTTTTTTTCTTTTTTCCCTTCAATACTTGACTTACATCCAGACTGATAAGGAAGAAATCAATACATGTCCTATATTGAGCAGCACAAAAATATCCCAGTATGAAGCTCTATACTGTTAAAGGAAAAGTCAAAATAAAATCTAGATAGTTAAAAAAAAACAACAGGTGTACGGGCTGCTTCCACATATTTAATCATAAAGTCTTGAAAATTATGCCATTATGGCCACTGACTTTAATCAGATATTAATTCGTACATCTTCCAGGTGTAGTGAAGCCACAATGTGCCAGATGTCCTCAGAAGGGTATGGTACCAAGCAACAATATCGGCAGATACTAGCAGCAGGTCAGAAAAAGGACAGGTGAAAGATCAGGAAGGAGGAATTTGACAAATTGGAAAGAGCAGACATAACTAAAGATGGTTCATCTCTCTTTATTTTTCACCTCTAGTTTATCCATACCATTACACAGAAAAAGAAAAGCCATAGAACGTAGGGTAATAATATACATTATGAGAACTAGCCTAAGTCTGAGAATTTCACTTCTTACTGCATTGAGATCTGGGTCAGTTTTACCACTTCTTTGGAAAGCATTTCACTTTATGTCAAATTCCTGATTTCAAAATCAAAGTATTTACAGACATCCTGATATCCAATATTCTGTGATTTGGTAATTATGACAAATTATGTTTTATTTTAATTGAATATTTTATTTTAAAAAATTATGTGCATGCATGTTGGTATTTCACATTTTTAACAGAAAATGCTCCTGGTGGAAGTTAATTTCATTTGCCAATCAGAAATTTCCCCTCCCCACACTTCCTCTCAGTTTTCAGAATCAACGTAAAGGGAGATATGCATCTTATAAAAGAAAGAAATCTCAATCAGCACTTGAGCCACCAGTGGGAATCTCCCAATGAGTTCCAGATGTTTGGCACCCAGTGCACTAATGACTGCACCACGGAAAATCTTTCCAGGTGTTTTTAGTTTCATGCATGCACAACAGGGATCAAAAAGCAATTTCCATGAAGGCCATACTTAACCAGAGGCATGCAAATGAGAGAATACCCAGAGTAGCTGCAACCATGGCAGAAATAAAAAAAAAATCTGACTGTAACACCACTTTACATGTTTGTACAGACTGTGCTGGGCAAGAATCTTGCTCTCCTGGACACAATGAAGCTTATGTCTTAGGTCCTTCAGTGCAGGGCAGCACTGTTCATATCTGACTGATGAGGAGCCCGGGACAAGTCAACATTTCCAAAGACAGTCTGATCTGTGATGCTCATCAACCTGAGCTTTCATTGCTATTTCAGAGACAACAGTGACTGTAGACACAAGTATTAGCTTGAAATGCAATGTATTCCATAATTCAGAACTGGTAAACTGAACTGTGATGTACACTATATTTAAAACCTAACTGACAGTTTCTGGACTCTCCTTACACTCCTCCCACCTCCCACCAGCCTACCCCCCAAAGAACAAAAACCCCAAACAAACAAAAACAAACAAACACCCCCCCCAAACATAACAAACAATAAACACAAAACAAAAAACACCAAACAATCACCAAACAAAAAAAAACTGGGCTGAAAATACAGAAACGTACAAAAAGTCAAAAGACAGATCCAAAATTAAAAGATATTTAGTTGATTATATAAATACCCTGAAATTTCATGTTACTTAAGCAAGGACAGTGGCACAGCTTGAATAAGCATTCCCAATATTTTTACTTCATTTGCCAGTTTCTAAATGTCACCCCTAAAATGCAATGGGCAATACTTACAGTCTTCAGTTTCAAGGCATAAGCTACATATATGATTATTTTATGTTTTGGAAATTTATGATTATTTTCTGAAGCACTGAAATAATAATTTAGAAAGCTGTAAGTGAATAACATTATGGTTGAGGATTATTTTCTAAAAGAACATAATAATAAGGACAAAAGGAGAAAAAAAACCTCACAGATTTGTTTTATTTAACCACTGCGTAAGCATTTTCTTTTAAAAATAAAAGTTCTTTCTTGTTTAAAAAAAACCACACAAACAACAAACAAACAAAAACCCACAACAAACAAAAAATCCAAACAAAACATTAAAAACCATGGATCAGAAGTACATACTCTTAATAAAAACAAAATCCAGATAAAAGACTTCAAATTCTGAGATCTGCAATGGTCTGTTATCTAAAGGGGAATTATTATTCCCTGTCATCTGAAATGTTTCAGTTGCTTTTTTGTTTTGTATACTCCAGGAGTGTTTGTTTCTGCATTGCTAAGTTATGAAACTTTGAAAAATCAGAAACAGGCTTTTTGCATTTATACTAAGAAGGGCTAAACACAGCCACAACCATCAACCATCAACCCGAAAAATCCTCAAGTTGTGTATATGATAAATTGTAAAAAACTGTCATAAATTATGAATCATCAACATAGGCCAATAACTGATTATCCCACATTGCAATGTACATTTAGCATTTATAAAGCCAGACTGTAGCTCAGATCTTTACAAACATGTCAAATTCCGAATCCGAGTGTCTCAGCAACAGCACACTGTTCATTAGGCTTTAAATATGTACTTGACCAAGGACCACCTTGCCATCTTTTTAATGTCATTTTGGTTTAGACTCACTAACTGACTTTAAGCTTTTAGGTTTTTTTATAGTTATCTTGCTAATCTCCTCTCCAAACTTTTAAGTCAGATTTTGGTCATGGGTTTGTTTGCTTTCTTTTTTTTTTGAGCGCTGCGCACATGTTTGATAAGAGAACAAAATATAATATACAACTGTGACACTACGTAATCAACTTATATTATTAGATCCTGGTTAGGACACTGCAAGATAGGTACAGGAACACCAATGAGATGGAATTGTGTCAAAAGCATGGGGCTGTTTCTATCCCAAATTAAACCAACTTGAAATTCTTCAAAGGCAGCTGGTATAATCCACTTCAAGCATTATCTCCTGAAGACATGATCTCACATAAACTGCAAGTCATCTGCATACTGTGAACAACTCTTTTAATTACATGAGCAATTAATTACAGTAAAGGTAATTTAGAATTAAGGTAATCTTGAATAATACATAATTCAAGCTCATTTAACTCGAGAGAATAAGAATAAAAAATACAACATCAAAGACCAGAAGATGAAATTGTTTTGTTTTCATTCCATATATTTCTTAGCTGACTCATGACAAATATGTATAATTTATTTGCATTTTTATTATAAGGCTGTTTTTACCCATTTGGTCCTTGCTTAAACACAAACAGACAGTGATTCTATATTTAATTTCAAAATTACAAAAATTGCAGATTTCTCTATTTCTTAGTATAGACTTAAAAGGTGAGTAGCATTCTTCATAATTTTAAGTGCTATTTGACTGATCTAACCACATGATGATATGTATTTCTAAAGGCATTCAATGAAATTCAGTACCTAAACCACTTCAGTTCCTTTGAAATACTGAACACTTCTAAGAATCAGCTTGACAGGGTGCGGGGCCATCTCATCTAAACCATGTTCTTTCCCAGAAAGTTTGGACCAGATGACCCCTGGGGTCCCTTCCAACCTGTCATTCTATGATTCTATGAAATAATTTTAAAAGGCAGATAAAACTTTGTGCTATTGTTTTTTTATGGGTAGGACAGAGGGAGCAATGTATTTCTAGATGTTGATAATTTTGTCAAATAACAGCAAGATCACTATTTCAACATCTGAATTATTAAGCTCCTTGAGATCCAGAAACTTCAGTCAATGTCTTGCCTATAACCCAGCTTCTGATCAGACACATCACTTCTCTACCCTAGGCAAATACATTCCATCTCTATAAATAATTTCTAGGTTTTAATTTTTATAAAGCAATCAGCAATTGCAAGTGCATCAGCTTTCATTTGCCCTGAGATATCTCAGAAAAACCCATGATTTTTACAAGGTACTGAGCATCTATACAATATCAACAGAATCCCTGTATAATACCTGATATTCCAAACTTCTAACATTTACAAGTTAAATCACTTTTTAAGTCTAAGATAAATTTTCCTCAGCAATCATATATACAACCATTTAAGAGAAAAGTTTCAGAAAAAGATAGGAAAAAACCCCTCAGTGTCTTTGAATGTGGGTATATGCTTTTACTCTGTATCTGGCTGCAGCTCCATAAGATGTGTTTTTTACTTTTTTGTTTTAGGATTATTATTTAACCAATATGTCTTCCTTATTCTGGTTTACTACGGAACTCCATAACCAATTTTACTGGATTGGTTTAATAATAGATAAATCAGATTTGACAATCAAATTAATACTGTGCTTCCTCTAAAACTCTCCCTCCAAATATGATGCTTCTAGCAATATCTGCTACCTCTCATGATCTTATCAGAGGTCTCTTAAGTAAGACATGTTTGGAATGTTAGGAGCTGTGGCTGTAATGTTAATATGAGCTGAATATGTAACAGGATTGTTCAATCTCTAAGTCCTGTAAGACACATGACTAGTTATTCTAATTATCCATATTCTCATGATCCAAATACATCTAAAGCAAATATTCTGTATTTCCCTACTCATTTCTCCCCTGTTGCTATGACTTTATCAACAGTCCCAATATTGTGGGAAAGAACATGATGTCATGTCCACAACTTGTATGGAGTCCTAATGTTCACAAACTGGAACACAAGGTTCAATCTAAACATAAGGAAAAACTTCTTTACTATAAGGGTAACAGAGCACTGGAACAGGCTGCCCAGAGAGGTTGAGGAGGTTCCATCTCTGGAGACATTCAAAACCTGCCAGGATGCCATTCTGTGCAACCTGTTCTAGGTGAACCTGCTCTGGCAGGGGGTTTGGACTAGATGATCTCCAGAAGTCCCTTCCAACCCCTAACATTCTGTGACTTAAGCCAGTTTACATTGTTGAAATAGTATTGCTTATTCTGATTCACACTGGGAATACAAGAAAATGCATCAACCATAGGCTTGAGACAGGTTGATCTAATAGCAGATCTACACAAAACAGCAAGTCTCTGATTCATTATAAGTTTTCAATAAAGTTTCAGACTTCTCAGATGTTTCTGTGGGTAACGACACTGTGCCTAATGAAGCAACACAGCTGTCAGTTCAAATGGCCAGCATTTTAAAAGGTTGTATTTTCACAATAAAGAAATGTGAAAATGTTAGGAGAGCATACCCTTAATTATTGACCATAGAAGAAAATAAAATTAGACTGACTCCTGAGATTGATCTTTTGATAATTGTTTTAAAGTAATCATAAAAAAAAAAAAAATTACTTTTCAGCCAAAAAAATACATCTATGAATTATCAGAATTATTAGTTTCTGGTATTCATTGTTTTTCTTTCACATCGTGCATATGAAAAAGTAAATCACATTCTGTGATTTCTACTCTGACTTAACAACTGCTCCTTTTTCTTTTCTGGGAAGAGAAGGTGGAAAGGAGGCACAGAAAAAGCCAATTCTCCAGCATATTAACTCAGAACAATAACTGTGTTGTAACTAAGGGACTTTTTATATCAACTAAACCAAAACTACAGATGGACTTATTCCTCATGAAAGTTACAGTCACTTTTTCGTCCCAAATTTACATTAGGAAAAAAATCATCCAATACTTCTTCCCTGTTAAATCCATGGTCAACTGAATTTCATTCAAATACCCACAATGAACTTTAATTAAAATAGTATTTGCCTTGTAGCAGTTGTCACAAATTATAATTAACAAGAGGTATTAAAAGATACATAAAGGAAGAAGAAAATTTTTATAAAGCACATGTTTCATAAAGTGGAGCAACATCTTCTGACAAACTTGCATGAAAAGGTTTCTTTTCCTATCTCTTTTTTCTTTCATCATTGCTTAATTTTTATTATTAATTCCTCCCTCCCTCTCTCCAACCTTTTGAATCTTTGCTTGGCACTTCAATTAGATATTCTCATTAATCCAAAGGTGATTTTTATTAAATGTACTGCAGTACATTCAGATAGCAGATTTAAGTATATATACATGTCATGGATGGCATCCTTGATGTGAATTTATTGGCTGTTTTTGTTACTCATCAACACTGGGGTTGTCCTCCCTCATACATGCCATTCTCCTTCTGTTTACTTTGGGGAGATTCCCAAGGCAGATGTGATAGGTAGAGCTCCCTCCTCCCCCAACCCTGACATATCATAAAGCAGATTGCAACACACCACTAACCTCTACTGCCAGTATTTCTTACAAAGAGACAGGGCCAGATTCTTCTGGTCTCATAATTTCAAGCACCACCATTGACCTGAGTTATAACACAAGACAAAGACCAGGAACTTAGGACAGAAAGTTGTTGTTGTGATATGTACCTTGGACTTAATTCTGTCCTCACCATTCAAGACTGCAGAGAAAGGTTGCATGGTGAATACAGAATTAACTGCATTATCATCCTTCATTATGAAAGCAAAAATTGGTATGTTTAGAAGAAAAAGAAAAAAAAATTGACATTTTAGAGCAGTATCAGCTCACAGCTCACAGGCCAAGGCCATGTCTAAAATTTCCATCACAAATTTCATCTGAACTCTGCTTTCAAGACAAAGCAAACTTTTCAAGCAAGGTTGGTACTGCATTCCTAAGCCAATAAATGTACTTCGATGTTAAGTTGTTTTAAAAAATTAAGATGAAACAATAAATTAACAGGCCTAGAAGATGTGGATGTCATTACGTCTTTTTAAGGGTAAAAAAACAAAACAACAACAACAAGCAACAACAACAACAAAAAATCAACACAAACCAACAAACAAAATAAATGAAAACGTAGCTGGGTTTAAGCAACATGTATAGATTTTTCACTATAAATACATAAAGATATATTTGCTTAAAATTACATGTGATCATATTTTTAACAAGCTATCTGAATATTTGTATCCATATTAACCTCACAGCATGATTTGAAAGATACACTGCAGTGATGAACTACAGGCACCCCGTCAAATATGTTTTTTCTTGTCCTTAATAACATTTACAAGCTATTTACAGAATTGAGGTCTGTATTTAGTATCACTACATAACAGATATGTGAGATTTGAAATTATCTTAGAAGCAGAATTTTGCAAGGGTTGCAATGTACTGCCTACTCTTTAGCAGCAATGCTGGTGATTGTCCTACCAATTTATCATTTATAGTAAAATATGGGAAAATAAAATAATGTACATCCCATGGTGTGAGACTGAGGTCAGTAATGCTTCTGAAATTAATTTGGAGTTTATCTTGGAGAGTCAATATTAACATCTTCCCTGTGACTAGCTGTATAACTGTACTGTAGCAAAAAGTATCAACTCATCAGGTGATTTACTAATAAAAGACAAAAGGATTGTCAGCTCTGTCAAATAACAAGCATTAATGTAAACTGACAACAACAGAGTTGCACTTTAAAGACATGCTAGCTACTCATAATCTATGCAGACCTATTATACCTTTTTATTGAATGAACCATCAACTGAGACACTCTCCCAAGCCCCTTTAAAGGCTTTCATGTCTCTCAATTTCAGCTAAATTTACACTCAATCTTAACTAGATTGCTTTTCAATTACTGTACAAGTGTGTTTTGCTTACTGCTGATGAATAGCTAAATTGGGAAAACTTCTAGAGGAAACAATAAGGAAAGATTATTTAGGAGGCTAGGACGAATAATAATTTAACAATATCATAATGTTTTATATAGATAAATAAATCTAGAATGTAAATGTAGCTTCATTCTTGTATTCCTGTATTTTTGCAAAACATACATTAAATATGTTAGGTCCTCATTTTCTGATAATTCCTCATAGAAGAACACATCATCTCTGTTTAGAGAACTGCCCACTCAGGCAAATACTTAACACCCTACAAAAGTCTACTGTTCAGGAAGTCTTCAAGACCGGTCTCGTGTAAAGCTTTTTCAGACCTGGTAAAGAGAGAGAAATAATATTTTTTCCCCTACCAAAGATTAGACCTAACTCTTCCCAAAAAAGAAACAAAACTATGACTTCAGCAAGATTTTACTTCTGTATGGAAGAACTGTAGGTTATACATTGCTTTCATTAAAATATGTTCTTGACATTTTAAAGTTGTGATACAAATAGTGACGAGTTAGTGTAGTAAAACAACAGAAAATTAATGCTGGATATAGGAATGATTCAACTAACAAGGAACATGTGAGAAGCCTGTAATACAAACAGGATGTATACTTTCCATAGTTCTGATTACAACAGTTCTTTTTTTTTCCTGCCATTCATAAAAAATATTAGGTCTTTACATAAAAATACATGGAATGTGCTGTGCTTTTGAATGAACCCTAATCATTAAATCATGTTCTCCCACTGCTTGCATGAAGCAAACTCCTGCTATTATACATGGGACAGCTGCATAAACTTAAAGAGAAGGTACCAAAACAAAAGGTAGAAGCAGGCAGTCTTCTTTTAGAAGTATCTATAAATTCTATAATAATGTAATGTATAATATTTAAGTTATACTTTCAAAGGGAAGCTACACAAAAAATTCAGTGTACTATCTAAATAGCAATCAATAGCTTATAAATAATAAAAACATAAAAAACATAATTGCTTCATTCATTCTACCTGAAGTTACCTCACTAGCCTCTTACCTACTTTCATGTCCTAAAAATTATAAACTATCAGCACAAAATATCAATTTACTTTTTCCTTTTCAAAGCACAGCTTTAGTTCAGTCTAGAGTATTATAAATAAACTAATTTGGCAGTAAGTTGACATTTTCTTTTTAAGACAAGCTAAATTATCCCCTACTGCAGCATAATTAAACTATGTAACTGAATAAAAAAAAACACGTAGAAGGAACTCAACCCAGTAATTTTGCCCATTCTCATGTCACTACCACACCTCAATCTTAAATAATCACAGCCAGCCTCAACTCAATATTAACACCTTACTTATCACTTATTTAGCTATTTAGAGTTCAACCAGCCTAAGCCTATGTTTGGGACTGTGGCACATGAGTTTTCAAAGGTCAGATTTCATTCTCTACCCTTTCTGTACATAAAAGTGAATACACACATACACTGTTCATTATGACTTCTTTAAAGGAGATCAAACCCAAATTTTAGAAAAGTCCCAAGCAGCTTCATGTTAGGCTAACACCCAAGAACTGATTCAGGTTTCTTTTGACCTCTGAAGACTAAAGATTTATACTCTTAAAATATTTAACTCCTTCATTAGCTCTCAAGCCCCTGTTTGTTCACGCTGCATGTAACACCAGTTGTCTTTAAGCTCCCTTCTACAGCAAGCATAAGAAGAAAACCTGGAACCTGCTAACATGTTTCACTCAAGGTTCCTAATATCTGAGACCTGGTAAAACTGTTCACTCTACTCAAAGCAAGTTTTGGAGCTAGACTACATCATGTTTTGGCCACATACTAGGTCAGTCTTTCAAAAGTTCCCACATGGTCTTGCCTCTTCAAACACCTCATAAATCACTCCTGGCATGTAACACAAATCCTCCTAGGCATGCTATAAGACCACAATTTTTTCAGATGGAAGATATTCTTTCCATTATTCAGGCACTTAGAACTAAGAATAATTATAATTGTGTCTTTGGCCAGTACAAGCTTTGACAGAAACATAAGCTGAGTACAAGGCAGTGGAAGTTCTAGCCAGTCTAATGGCGAGGATCAGCCTTAGCAATAGCTGTGAGGTGCTGGAACAGGTTTCCCAGGGAAGCTGTGGAAGCTCCATCCCTGGAAGTGTTCAAGGGCAGGTTGGATAGGGCTCTGAGCAATGTGATCTCGTGGGAGGCATCCCTGCCCATGCAGGGGGGTTGGATTTAGTAAGGTCCCTTTCAACCCAAACCATTCTATGATTCTATGATTGTAGGTTTCCGCTCTTTAACATATGCACCAAGGTACACCTGCTTTAGCACTATGGAAGCTGATTAGTTTTAAAATGTAGACAGTTTACAATATAAACATGTAGGCACACACATAGATACCGAGGGCATTTCTGGAGTATGAATTCAGATGGCTTATTCTAAGTTTTATCTCTGTAGTCTAACGCATATGGTATAATTTATGAAAAAATATTTTACTATTGGCTCTTTAAGATTTCCCTGTTTTTCATTTTACATTGTTATTAAAATGTATGCAATTGTGAAAGCAACTTTTATACTCTTTGGCAAAGTCCCGCTTCTGCAACACTTTCAGTGCCTGATCTCTCTGAACAGAGATTATTTTGAGTGGAAAATTTAACTTCCACTTGACTATAATGCTTTCACCCTAAGGGTGCTTGCATTTGGAGGCACTAGCAAATCTTGGTGTTGTTTCAGCAGACTTTGCACCAGACTCTAAATTCAAATTACTTTTTTTTTTTTTCCAACAGAAAGACTACACTTCAAAATATTTTTTTGCATATTATTCAGAGATTCCATTAACTTTTCAGATTAACAAGTTTTATTATTGTGGGAACTTAGACTCATTACCTGAAGCCTTGGCAGATGGTTTCATACATGTTCAATTTAGCTAGCTCATGTTTAAGGCCCTTCTAGTCACAGCTCTCTTGTGTGTTTTTCTGATCAGGCAGAATTAAAATAAATTATTAGTCAGGAAAAAAGAAATCACACAAAACCCTCACCCCAAAAAAAACAGAAAACAAAAAGAAACCCCCACATCATTTGATAAGATGGTAAAATATCTGCAAGCAATGAGGAAAATGATATGGTAGAGAGAGAGAAGGGAAATAAATACCTTTACAACATAAAAATATTCAGTCTTGTCAGATATCCTGATACACCTTTACCCTTTGACTATATCTGTATCTGTCTCAGCAAGCTAAGCAGAGCCAGGGCCCATTTTCTGGCCCGAAGGCCAACTGGCACTACCAGGCCACACACACACTGTAAAATCTTTTAGACTCTAAGCTAGGACTGCAACAGGCAAGCTACCTTTCCCACAGCAAGATTCAGCCCTTGCCCAAAACTGGCAGAGGTTACCAGCTCAGATGGGTTACCAACAGGTAGGTTACACAGATGGTTAGCATAACTAATGCAAAACCAGAAAAACATTAATTGCCAAGCAAAGAGAGATATGAATACTTCTTTTGTGAGTCTGGCACTAAGACAGCCCAGAACTCAGTGGAATACACATAACTAAAGAAGCTGACAGCTCAGTCCATGAATTCTAATAAGCCATATCACTGTCAAAGAAACCGAGTGACACTAAAAACCAATAAAGCCTTCCAATTTTGAAAATGAGCCATTTGAAAGACTGGCAGACACATAGCTCTGACTGTACAATATTAAAGGAATCACTGCACTGAGCAGAGTGCAAAAGTTGAGATGATTTTGTTGATTTAAAAACAGAACGCCAAAAGAACACATAATATACTATTACATCTCCGGCTTTAAACTTGAACTCAGCATAAATTATTTCAGGAATGTTTTGCATAGTCTCTTTTTATATCTCCAGTGCAAAATCTATTTTGATTGCATGGCCCTGGAACAAGCCTGTTATTTTTCACATTTTATCATTTTTGGAACCAGTGTGACACAACACAGCTTTCTTATCTTTCAACCCATGCCCCCTCTACCCTTAAGGCAAAAATAAAACACACAGAACCACTTGCAAAAGCAGAGAGGCAGGCTAGAGTGGAAATCTCCATTCACTGAGGGAAGGTTTCACATCTCCAAAGGAAAACAAAAACAAAAGTTGAAGACTGTGGTTAAGCTACTACATAAGCTATAGCAGTGTTCCATAGGTCAGCCATCTTCTTTAATGCAGCAAATGGTCAAAATGAAAAGCTGAATCTTTGTAAAAGAGGAGATTAAAAAATTTTAAAATAAATAAATTTAAAAAAAAAAAATTAAAAGGGTTGTGATGCAAAAAAAAATAAGCCTTCACCATCAAAATTAAAAGCATTGATGATGTAATTATGGAAAAACACACCTGTACTCACCAGACATTATGGATCTATCAACAGGGTCATATACACAAATGATATACCACATCAGGAACCTGAGGTTGGATTTACATAAACCCTAATTTGAGTTCAGCAATTTGACAAAAAAAAATAGCACCAAAATATGGACTAGGATCCACCCATACATTTTTTATATATGAGAGAAGGAAAAATGCACTTTCTGTAGTAATTTAAATGTGTATTCATAAAGAACAGGAACAGATCTGGCAAAAAAAAAAAAGCTCAAATGTGGTGGTAGGAGGGAATATCCATTTACTGTTGTCCTTTGCTACTTGAGATTATTCTTCTGTTTGCAGAAAAAACCCTTAAAGCCCTCTCAAACAGACTTGTTTTTCCTTCCATGCAGTTTAACTTTCAAGTTAAGGATAGTGAAGAAAAGTTTTTTTCATGAGCATTTTGATATTGAGGGCGAGAAAATAGCAAATGCAATACTTGTAATTGGAAAAGGGCAGAAGGTATTTGAATTGCTAAAGAACAGGGCTAATATGAAAGCAAAATAGGTGGACACAAGGCTGAAAGTACTGAAGGGTATCACTGGTGGAGTTCCTTGATCTTTCAAAATTTCTAAGGTACACATCCCAAAGACTGGGAAAGTGCTAGCAAAATTAGAAGACACTGATAGCATAGAGGAGGTAGAGGCTACATAAAGAAGCAACTGTTTGTCACAGAACAGGAGTAGATAGATAGATCCCCAGGAGCTCAGAATTCAAGGTGGAATTACAGATAAATGCCTTCATCTGAAGACATCTGCTGCTGTCTTATTAGCTGGCGGGATTCAAAAGTGTTTATGACAGGGTGTCTACGAGCATGAATATTACAGCCCCAGGAAATGCAGGGAACTTAATGTTTAAGAATAGAGATATAAAATATTGACAGTTTACAAGACATTCATGAGACACATGTAGGTAGCTCAATCCATGCAATAACAGCCAGTCACATTCAAGAGATTGGTTCAAAACAGAATTGTTTGGGAGAAAGATTGATGATCCTCCAGGAAGTAACAGAATTTCATACAAGAGTCTTGGAATGGATAGGATTACTACCTATAAATTCATTGTGGGAATGAGGCAACCCAGGAAGAAAAAAAGTTATTTACGGTAAAGGAAGACAATGGGACAAGCACAAATTGGTAAAAACTAGCCATAGGTAAGCTCAGACTAGAAATCAGAAAGAAGTTTCTGATTAGAAGGAGAATTTGTCTTTCTAAGATACTTTTCCAAAAGCTGTCTGGAGAAATTTAACACTGCTCAAATGGAGCTCTACCAGTTTGTATACTATAAATCGTGCTTGTGAGCATAAATAAGTGGACCTGACAACACTTCTAGCTTTGTCTTTCTCTATGTAAGTTGAGTTTCTCTGCTTTGGTGACTGCGCAAGACAGCACAGTAATTCAAAATTGTATGGGCATGTAGACAGAGGAGACAAAGCAGGTGTTATCCTGCTGTGTTCACATGAAACACTTATGAGCACACATTACACAGGCACAGCAGACAGGTTAATTCCTTATCACAGCGTACTGCTTCTCAGTGATGAGCAAACATGCTCTGTTTATGGAGAACCCTGCAATGCTAGTGATCCTATGACTGCAAGGGGTCCTGCAGTCATAGGTGCCAAGGAGATGCACTTTATTGCACGTGCTGCCAGACCAACTCAATGCTCTCTGCCCATGCTGCTCAACCCACTTGAGTACTTTCACAGCAGTGACAGTTGCCTGCACATCAGTAATGAACAGCTTGTAAATTCAGCCTTGAGCACTGCTCTTCTTTCTCTACATCTGCTTTTCGTTATCTCTGTGTTGATAGAGTTCTGTCTTACTTACCTTCACCCTAAACTATCATACATTTTCTTTGAGGGGCAGACCCAAAACAGCATATCATTCTTCAGGCACATAAGCAGCAAGTCACTTCCTCTGCAATGCATATAACCAAAAGACCTTAAGAAGACAAAAGCTAGTATCTCTAGCCACATTTATCTGCAGCTTTGCAAATCAAACATCAACACACGTCAAAAACATAAAGATCAGCTAAAGGAAATCAGATGCCCTGCAGAACTTGGCATATCTCTCCAAAGTGTTTGAGTTGAACTACATCAATCATTTTTAATTCTTTGCTACAATTTCAAATTAGTTAAGAAAGTTAAGTCAGCACAGACCAGTTCTTCCAAGCTTGTAGAATCAAGTAATCTTCATACCACACCCTGATGAGCAGCCAGTGTGTAAAACTGGATTATTTCGTGAAACCCAAATAACACTTTTCCCCCCCCCTCCCAGAACATAACATCACTACAAAACCTTAAGGAGATTCAGGTTTATTTGATGTTGTAAATGCAATAAAGATTATGTTTGGTAAAACAAGGTTTGACCTTGGAACACTCGTTTCACATTGCAGTCATTCTCTTCAATGCCACTTCCTCTGAGGGACTACCAAGGTGAGTACAGGTTAGACCATCAGAGCAATTATTAATCAGTGAGTATATTCTTTATCATATGATTCAACCATAAGACATGACTTAAGACTTTGGAGCAATAACATACATCAGTCACAGTAATTTTGGGAAAGGCAAAAGGAAGATGTTTGGCTGTGCTAACTTTGGTATGGGTGTGTGACATTTTAGCTGATATAAGTGGGATAGTCTCAGTTGGACAAACATGTCTTCTCCTATTATAAGATTTTCACATTTTAAGGAAATATGCTTTAGTCCTGTCTTTGCAATTCAGCTATTTGAAACAGTTTGTATTTTCTAGATATTAGCTGTTATATACTCTGTCTTTCATGATTTAGGATTAGCAACAAGTCAACAAAACATTACAGCAAAGACTATTTCCTTGGCCATCTGCACCACTGCCTACCATTCACAGACCAATCCCTCTTCCTGAACAAAGACCCTAAACTAACAACTTTAAAGTTACTTACAGGGCAATTCATTTAACTGTGCTCCCCCAAAAAGAACTGATGTTTTGAACAGACTAAACACTATGGATAGTGGTAGGTTTTACTGGTTACTATGCAATATATGCAATGCAGAAATTTCCAAGATATCTGCAACATAACTACTTTTTTGTAAGGGGCTGTAGTGCATTTATTTGGCTAACGGAAAGACAATCTTGTTCAAAACCTTCTCCTCCCCTTCCCTGCATATGTACGTACTAGTAAAATATGAGGGGTTTTTCCTGTCTTGTTAAATCTCTATCTGCTGATGACTGATGAGCTATCACAGGATACACAAAACCTGATATCCTTTTCCAGATGAGGCAGTTAGTAGTTAAATACAGGGTTTGAGTGAATAAAGAGCTCACTTAAAACTTGGTCTCTGCCTTAGGGCTTTTGTAATCTTGGAGCGACTGGTTTAAATTTGCAGAGTATTTCAGAGGCCATCTTAATACTCAGCAACTTTAGGGGGAGGAAACTTGTTCAATTTGCCTCCAATAGGAAAATTCTGTGAATATGCTATACAATTTGGCTGGAGTCACTCCATTTTACCATAAATGGCTAGTCAGAAGTGGCACAGGTGAACAATATGCATTTGTAGTTTGAATGGTTTTAGTTTGAGGTTTGCATGGACATTAGACCTTTGCTGAACTTCATTGTTGTTACTGCTGTCCTCTATTTGAGGTTTATTCTCTTTCTATATACACACAACACACTCACCATTATGAAGCTACATGATTCCTTAAGCACTACAATATATTTCACATATCAAACATTTCTCAGTGCCTTTCTCCACTTTGATCTCCCTCCACCACAACTACATCCAACACAGTACAGGAATGTTCAGACAACAACCACTTCCAAAATAACCAATTATTTATTTTAAATCTATATGTGGAATATAATTTTGAAGCATCATGAATACACATGGAAACAAAGTCATGTCGACACTAGCCATGGGTTGAATGAGATAATACTTCTGAGTGCTTATATAATAGAGACGTTTGTAATATATATATTTTTATACACACACACACAAATACACAGCTCGTTAACAAGGCCAATATCCAAAATGATGCCTCCAAACTCAGGCCTGCCAAATTAGACCCTTAAAAGGCTTAGTACTGCAATCTCAAGAACATCTAACTCCACAGTGAGAATGTGAGGGCAGCAAATTCTTTTTTCAGCTGTCAGCAACAGATACCAGAAGTTTAAAGAGTTCTTCGGAGTACTGGGGAGTGGTTCAGCAAACTTCACATAAGCCAGCTCCTTGGCAGACAACATTATTTACTAGACTACTGCTTAAAGTGCTTACAAGTGACCAAGAAAGCATAATCAGAATACGGGTGTGTCACTGTTTAATTTCCACTTAGCACAAACAAAAGCAAAATATATTAATTTTGAAGTATAGCACTGCAAGAAAAAAAAAAAAGTGCTGTAGGTCACCTACTTAACATCTGAAAGGACATTAGAGGGTTGGGGTTTTTTGTAACATACAGAAAAATATTACTAAAACATGTTCCTATGATAACAGATGTCAACTTACAACATCAAAACAGAGATTAATTGTTCTAGTTTTATTATTCAGCAGCATGCAGTTCAAATGGAGCCAGAAAGCATAAAAGAGTCTTCCCCTCTCTTCAAAACCACAATTTTCTTTAGACCCTTTATAAGAAACAGTACAGAGAAAGTCTAATAGTTTGGCAAACGCATAGTGAAAGAGATGGTCACTCTTGAATTGTTCTTTTTCACATGAAAGCTAGGATACTATTATAAAATGCAGTTTATACACTTTTTGGCTTTAGAATTTTAAAACAGTATGTGCTTGACTATACACCACTGAAATAGCCAAGTATTCAGGGGAAGACATCTTCTCCTGAGTGCAAAGATAAAAGCAATGAGAAAGTTCTTCCTTGCTTTTCTCCTTCAGGTCCTGACCCTCCCAAGTTAAGCACCAAGCCAGATCAGAACAGACACATCTACCAGGCATACTGCAAAGAGTGGAGCTGGGCTGTTTCACCCCAGCCCATTCCCTGCTCTGCAGTTTCTGCAGGGTGATTTGGCCAACTCAGGCCCTTGGCTTCAAAACCTAGTAGCCTGTGGTGCACTGAGTTCTCTGAAAGTCAAAAGCTCTCAAAAAGAAGTTAATTGCTCTGAAAACAAAAAGCTTAAGTACACAAACAAGTAAGACTCATTCACCATGAGTACACAAGCCTGCACAATATTTATACACTTAGTTGCTTATATACCTGATGGAAAGAGATAAAAGGAGGCACCAAGGAAAACAAGAAAAAAACAACAACCCTGGAGTATTCAATGATTTTTTTTTAATTTTTTTTTTTTAATAAGGGCTACTCCCTTGCTGACATTTCAGGAATTTCTGATTATACAGAATTTTCTGACGTGAAAACAATTTCTTACTAGGACTTGTCATCAAACCACTGGAGGCTACAGTTACCACAAAATTGTTTTCAACTCATTGCGTGTTATTCCACAGTGATTGGCATGATTGTCAGACAAAGCATTTACATGTGTTCAGTGTACGTTGCATAAAATCTCACAGTGGGGACTTATTACTGCAGTTCTGCAGTGCTTACTTCACATGCATATATATTATGCACGCACAAGCATAAGCACCCACTGCAAAATACGTGACTTGAATTTCTTATCACTGCATATTACAGGATGATAATCTGCACAGTTGCTTTTGAAAGTTAATTACATGAGCTTTATACAGAGACAACCCCTCAAACTATGTAGCTTTAGCTCTGGAAACAAGCAACTCATAGTTTGTCATCTCAAGCTTACTTTCTATTACATGTTATGAAAGCAAGCCATTTTCCAATGTTAATATCTTCTTTCCTCACTGTTCTAAATGACCAGTAAATTGTCAACAAGTTTTTCTTTTAAAAGGTGGGTGCAGCAATTATACAGAAAAAAACAACAGAGTAGGTATTTTAAAACAGAAAGTCTTGGCAAAAGTAAGTTTGCAACATGGCTGCAGAGCCTGGAATCAATTTGATACTATGCTATTTGAAAATTCCTGTTACTCACTACACCATTCCTGGTCTCCAGGAGGCTTGGGGTGGGAAGACAAAAAGGGGAGAAAGCTAATTGAAAGCAGTGCAGCTCCGCCTGTGAGAAGTCAAATAGCAGAGACTATTCATTCAGTTGACTTTAAAGTGTGCAAAACCTAATCCAGAGATGATCTTACCGAGGACACAAACTCTCACTACACAGTACCATGCTGAGTGCCAAAATCCTGAGAACTGACACTGTATTCCTATGAAGTCAGAGCTCAGAACTAGATTTAAGTTTAAGCACAACACTTTTATGTCTTTTCTGTATGAGAATTGCAATGTCATTTCAGAAACTGGAAGGTAGAATAAGCTTCTGTGTACCTAAAATGTCTGAAAAAAGGTAAGCCTAGCTTTATAAACAAGAAAATTAAGTTTTCAGTACCTACAATAATCAATAATTAGCAGGTATTAATATTCAATCATCCTCTTAAGAATGTAGGAGCAACTTACTTTGTATAATTGGGAGTCATTTATCATTGGCAAAGGAGCTCTACTCCCAACTTCAATCATAGTGTGACCCATTAAGACATGTAGAAAGTAGTAGAGGGCCAGATATATGCTGCGCATCACTTAATTCTTGCCTTTAAGGTACAGTATAGTAATTAAGTGCTAACACTTCCTGGAATTTCCAGTGGAAATTCAAGCAGTCACTACTCTTTGGCAGGGCCACAGTAATTTTTTGGTTCTGCAGGTCCACAAGGAGTTCAGTATGAATACAAAAGGAATAGATGCGATATGAACGGATACTCCTCCTGATAAGAGTGTATTTTTGTTATTGTTCATGAATCAACATGAATTCCTTCATTCTGCAATGCATACTCTAATTGCACACTACATCTGATTTGTAAAGTTCAAGTTACATTCAAACGGTCCCAAAATGTGCAGGTAAATCTGTTCTGCAGTTACATTCTAGTCCAATTGCAGAATTACAGAGAACGTGTGAAGACAAAGAATTGGATTTTCAGAAGCACTAAGCATTACTGTTAAGTGGCTCTGCCTGAATCAGTAATTAAGCAACTTTTGAAAAAGTTTCCCTTTGATTTCAGCACCTGATACTCAGTAAACAAAGTGCAAACTCCTCAAGTCTACCATTCATACCTGGTTTTATACATTCCGTTTTTGCAACAGCAGCTGTTCCAGCTTGAAGAAGTTTTGCACTGACTTGAATTTCCAACCTTACTGTTGCAAATTGTGTCAAGAGCTTGAGGTTACTCGTCTGCATAATCCATTTTCAAGTGGTAACACTGGACCTAGATAACAAACTCATTCCCTAGTTTTACACTCTTTGTCCGTATTGCTGGGCAGGTTGCAACACAGTTAGATTGGCAAGAAATAAAAAACAAACGGGGAGATCCCTGGCTAGACTGTTGTAATAGCATTCATATTCCTTCAGTCATACCTTGTTTTGGTAGCATGGAATTTTCTTCCTAGTACATAATAACATGCTAAATTTTTGTGTATTTTTTCTAATGCATGTTATCATTGAATAGGTTTTTTCATGTACTATACCTCACCCCTTATCATTTTCTTTTCTTGTGTGTTTGTGTTTGGTCCTATAGGATTTGCTAGCAAAATATATGCAAGCAAAGCAGTATGGTAATTACAACTGTAATCATTAAGAATACATGCAAAATTTCATTTTTTCAATCTCAGAGTTTTTAACTCCACAAAATCCAATTTCCTTTCTCTTTAATAAGTGCAATGAAAAGCTTACTTTCCAAAAGAAGTAAAAACTTCACACATAAAAAAAATCTAGATCAAAAGAGAGATTTTCTATTAAAAAAATATTTTCTGGTGAAAACATTAAACACATCAACTTTTCTTCGATGCTAAGTATAGAAAAGATGCTGTGACATTTCACAAGAAAAATAAATGAGAAAGAATTCTTACCAAAACTCCTAAATTTTAAACCAGATGTTTTTAATTAACGCATAACAATAAGTAAAAAGAAAGAGAAATGCAGAAGAGAAGAACAGAAACATTTAAATTAATAAGAGCACATGTATCTTCCAGAAGACAACAGAAAATAATAATGTAAATCAGATGGGAAAAGTAGTTTGGTGAAAACATAAAACAAGGGTATCTACAATAAGCTAAATGTTGACTTCCACATTAATGTTTGTACATTCAGGAAAACAGGAAACATCAAGTAAATTAAAGAATTACACCACTTGGAGGACCTTTTGTTTCATTCAGACTAAATCATTTTATTCCACTCTAGATATTTAAAGAATTCCCAAAGTGACAGAGAGTATAATTCTACACCTTACAGAATATAACCTTAACAAGTCAGAGACTGTTTTAACACAAATATTTAGCTAGATGTTTTCTATAAAAACAGTTGTAAAGGAATAGCTTGTTGAGATATATTACTTAAGCACAGTATCAGGAGTAAATAATAATCTGAAGAAATCCAGGTCTGCTGTGTTATTACATAGCAGACAAACAACTGTTGCAATTTATTTTTATTTTTTAATCACCACCCCAGTTTCTACTTACATTGCAAAATAAATTACTTATTGACTCTCTTTTTTAGGTCAGTCTGTATGTTGGATTTAGCTTTTCCCACATCCTGACCAGGCAAAGTAGAGCCATACAGAAAATTCTGGCTAAAAAGCAGGGAGCTAACAACAAAAAAATCAAAGCCATTTCTAGAAATGCAGAATATATGGTTTGTATCACTCATGAAGCTACTGTCACCATGCTCTGACACTTAGAAGGCAGACTATCTGTTAAAACAAGATATAAAGGCAGGATATACATAATAAAATTCACCTATATAATTATTGCTGCAGGCAGTACAACACAGGAAGCTCACTGTAGTAGTTTGAATTTGGCCTTCCAAATGTCCTTGGCTGGAAAGTACTCTTTTCAGAGCCAAACCAGGGGCATTTTTGGCGTCACTCAAATTTGTACTAGCCCAGTACATCCCAGTCTTCAGTTCCCTTGACACTGAGTTTTCTTTGTAAGCTAAGGGGGAAACAGGATATCTGCAAATATTAGGGGAAAAAAAAATAATAAAAATCACAGCATCTTATTATGAGGTTGCAGTATATATGTAATTTCTTTATGGACAAAATCCAGTGTGTTTACCTATTTTCCAAATGTAGGTAAGAACAGAAACCAATTAAGTCTCTTGGTCAAGAGAAGATGTTACCAGCTATATATGAAAATATATTTTAATCTCCGTGAGCTTGTCTTATAAGGAATCTGTTTGGAACCACTTTGAAAAGTTTCCAAGAGGTTTCTTAAAATGCACTATAAGCACACATGTACATTGTAGTCATACAGAGTACATGATAACACTGAGGGAATTTTCTGCATGTATTACAGTGAAGCTATCATATCTCTCTGAGGATAAATATTTTAGATAAATTATATAAATCTCATATACAGACTTCCCAGAAGCAAATACTGTCATACTTCCTATAATCAAAAAGGAATATAGTTCTATGATAGGACTGTGATTTAAGTATACTCTGCATCAGATAATTTTTTACTAATTCATTTCTACCAACACATCTGGATATGAACACATGAAGAATTATTAAATCTGCCTCATAATAAGAACCTCTCAAATCTTTTTATGGGATGAACTTTTATCTGGAGTTGCCTATTCTTAAACCAATTAAAGGGAAAGCTCAGTTAACAAACTTCAGATATACCCAATAACTTTCTAGAGAGCTAAGTTATGGACATAAGTCCTTTCATTCCATGACTCCTCATTCGTTCTAAAACAGAACATAATGAGGGCTGCAGAGAACTGAGGAACAGAAAAAAATGCTGCTTAGCTCTCCAGCATCTCTATCACATGACACATGTCCATCATTTCTGTTAAGAGTCTAAGTGACATTATGTGCCCCTCTGGGAATCCAACCCTGACAATACGAGGTACCCGTTATCTTAAATGGAGCAAAGAGAAGGGGACACAAATTGATTTTACAGGACAAAAACTTTAGAAGCTCTATAAGGAATACTTCTAATATTTAAAGTCAAACAACAAAGTTATATTCAGTCCTCCTTATTTGCAAATGTTAATTAAATAACCATCAGCTTCACAGTAAACACAATTCCCCCTCAACGTACCACCATCTAGCACAGAGCTAGTCTGTGTGTCACCTAGTTACAACCCAGACTGATTTCAGAGAACTCAGCTCTTTTCCAAATTTGGGATACACAATTAATTCCATTGCATGAAGGAAAGTTTGTAGAATCAATGGCAATGACATAAAGGAATGTGAAAGGATCATACAGTTACATGCTGCTGTTTTTATAAGCACTATATGCTAGAATAAAATCCTCACTGTTCACTTTTCCAACACTCAGGAGACCTTGAAGATGAATCATAGAATACTTTGGGCTAGAAGGGTCCTCAAAGATCATCCAGTTCCAACCCCACTGCCATGGGTAGAAACACCTCCCAGTAGACCAGGTTCCTCAAAGCCCCATCCAAACTGGTCTTGAACATTTCCAGGGAAGAGGCATACACAGCTTGTGCTGTGAGGAGGCACAGGCCCCCTCCTGAGGTGACCTTACTACAAGGGACTCTCATGCACCTATTCCTGCAATCATTGTTATCAGTTTTGTATACGTATCTGTATGTAAGTTTATATATCTGTACCTCACCCTATGTATAACTCCCTTTTCTGCGTTACAGTAAACTTGTTCCAGTTTCAGTTTCCAACCTTTAAGTCTCCCTTCCTTATTCACCTTTTATCTTCCCTTAGGAGGGTGGAGGGGGTGGTAATAGAGAGGAATTCCACCCTCTGGTTTGTGGTTTGCCCTGACCACTAAACTAAGACAGAACAGTAAACTGCATAGCACAGCCAGAAAATGTAAGCGGAATATGAGACAACTCTGCAGTCACACACTGTGCTAATGATTTCCTAGCTGTCTATACATCTTCCCCTACATCTAGAGCAGATATAAAAAGTGTATGAACACCTACAGTATTTATATGAAGAATTACTAGGCTGTTCTTCTTCCCCAGTGTAGTGCATAGGCAAGAACAGTAATGAACAGTTAATATGAAGCGGAATGACAAAACTGAGATCACCAGTACATACAGAAAAATCAGCTTAGCTATAAACTGGTGACTCTTTCATGCTATCCCAAGCATTGCCTACATCTAGGTATGAAATTCATTACTTTCTTGTTTTCCTTTTTATTAAAAAGCATTTCCTGACAGAAGACCTAATGATATATTTCAAGTTTACTTGCAAATTCCATAAAATCTTGTTATTAAACAACAACAACAAAAAAATCACCCTGAGAGACTATTACAGGTGTTTTACTTTTCCACCCAGGTTTATTGAGTTTTTCTTATGTATTAGATACGCCAACAAGACTGGATTCCCAGAACGTATTGTATAAATATTTATAAACACAGCCTCCCAAGCCCAGCCTCAGGTGTGCAGGCATTCTTGGAGAGATAGTTCTGTCGTACGTGAAGTCTTTCAGGGAGTTGGGTAAGCAGGGACGGAAGAGTTAATCTGAGATACAGATTACTTTAGGGTTAACCCTTTTGTCAGCACCTCACCATACAAAAAATTTTCAAACACAAGATGCTTCACACTAAAACGTCAAACAAGGGGTTTCATTAAGTTCAGTAGTCTGAACTACTGAAATGTTTTGGTTTTAAAATTGTATCCTAAGAAGAAAAAATAGATAAAATGTAGATAATCTTATCTGCTATTGTATTATCATGACACTAGAGTGATTGTATTTTGCAGTTATACCAGAAAAAAAATATGTAACTTTCAATTCTTTATTTCCAGAACAGACCTAGTGCAGCTAACAAAGGCATGAAGGAGGGCTACCTGGATGACCAATGACACAGAACACCTTACCTACCAGAAATTATTACATAGACTTGGACTCTCTTTTCCACCCTGAAAAAGCATTAATAAATGTGTATAACATTGCTAGCACATTCAGTGTTAACAATGAAAGAATATTCAATGTTTCTTGTTACAAAAATTACTGAACAGCAACCAAAAATAGCAGTGGACAAGTTTAGGCTTTCCAGGACCTAAGAATACTCTATTTACTATAGAACATCTTAGACATAAGAAGATAAACCAATCACACTGTGATTGCTGTGACCCTGTAGTTCAAACAAGGGCTTGTTTTACATATGGAACTAGTGTAAATTTCCAAAATGCTAACAGAGCATCTTTAGCCACACACGTTGTGGCTAAAATATACCAGACTCTAAGAAGTTTTCATTTGTATCCTAATCTCTCCAAAACATAAATATACTCTGTTTACTATAGAGCATCTTAGACACCAGTGATAAACCAATTATGCTGTGATGCGTCTGACCCTGCAGTTCAAATGAGGGCCAGACAGTAGTATTTCACTTGTGTTTATTGGATTTATCACCAGCCTCTAACTTGTATTTAGGTAGTCAGTAAGTGTACATAGATGTAATTCTATCAAGACTGTTGCCTTTTAGAATCCATCACTCATTTTTTTTTCTCCTTGAAAATCCAGTCAAAATAAGTCCGATGGATTTTTCACACCTTCAAAGACCTGTGCCTACTCATCAATTTGTCTGCTTTTATGTCACTGCTACATTACAGGAACTGGTAAAGATTGCAGCTTGAGGACTGAAACTGCCAGGGTAGTCATAGTGGTCCTGCAGGTTTCTAGAAAGAGAGGGTTTTGAGCTAATACCATTAAGTCCATAATTTCCAAAAATTTTAGGGACAAATTAAAAATAAAAATACAAGTTTCCTTGTTGAAATATCAATGAATTAATCTACTATACTGATAATGAGGTATTTGCCTTCTGGTATGACAACTTTTTGCTGCTTTGCTGTATGTCACTTTGATGTGGCTTCGATCTGTGAAGCCTTCTGCTTACATAAATGCAAGATGTCAGCTATAAATAATGGAGGTACATTAATATGTAACTGCAGACTCAGAATGAAGGTATTCTATTTCCAGAAGATCATATTCAGTAGAGTATTAATTGAACCACAAAATAAAACCCACTGTATCGGTTCTAAACAATGTATTTTTATATATTATATTGCTATGCATAATGAGTCACGATGAAAATTACTGTTTTAAAACATTTCCCACTAATTCCATTAAACGTAACTGTGCCAAGACCCAAAATCACAAAGTTTGGGACAAGAAAATTCTTTGCTTTTTCCTTCCTCACCTAAAAGGTTTTTTCATGCCTACTTTCTAGTGCTGCAAGGTGTTGCTTTCCAATCTACAAAGACAGAAAATGTACTATGGGAACTATAAACCTCTACCTCATATATTCAGAAAACCAATTTCCTATACTACTTGTTCCAATCAGAAATCTGCTTCTCATTAAGCACAGCATATAATCAAAAAATCTCTTTGGGATACAAGTTTGAAAATGTTCTGAGAAAGACCATCAGGTGGCTGAACAGCAAACCAGCTAACCCTGCACTCCAGTAGAGATATTTCTAAGTGCTGTTTGTGCTTTACAGACAGTTTACCCATCTGTTTCTTTAAATGTTCGTCAAAATATTTCTAGGGCATTGTTGTTCTTTGCACTACAGAAGAGCCCAAGAACCATGTCACCAAACAGGGCAGCTTTGAACAACTCTGACTAGGACAGTTCATGTTTCCAAGAGCTCATGTGCACAGAAAACAAATCTCCAAACATAACATCTGCTATGTAGAAGAAATATGTCTTTAATTTAAGCAGTTTGGATTTCAAAAATCCTTTATACTTAATTGTTTGCAAATAGTGTCAGCTGATGAATGGCATCTGTACAATTGACAAATGCTAATATAACATTATTTATGCATGTGTTTGACAGACAGTGAAGTTAAAAATGGGATGTTACTTATTTTCAGAACTGGCCAGAGAACAGCAGCTCTTTTTTAAGTTGTCTTTAAAGCTTTTACAGCATAATCTCCATTTCCATTCACAATTTGGGCAGAGGGGGTAGAATGGAAGGAGAAATCTTCCAAATGTTTTATCAGTACAGTTCAGTCAAAATGTCCTTTTTCTTAAAAATTAATTGGGTTTTTAGATAGAATATATCAACCCACATTTATGATTAAAAAATACTTCCTCTCCATTTCTTCCAGACTTTAAGCTCTTTATTTCTTCTCACACATTTTCTACTGTGGCCAACCAATTACAATATTTTGCATTAAGACTCTAAACAACAAATTAAAGCTTAAGCTCTCACTAAGCCTGGACCCAATTAATACAGGATTTAGGTAGCATGTACATGTTTACAACAGCATTTTCTGGGGTGTGGCGTTCTTTAAACCTCTCTCTAATCTACAGCAGAATGTGCCCAGTATAGCTCCAGTCTATAAGATAACTACCTGGAGTCCAGCATTATTTGCTGGGACCAATATTAGTTTATGCACATACAAATATTAGTTAATTAGTGGTTTTATTTTTGTAGGAATACTTCAGTAAGCAACTGACTGATTTTGAAGTAGTGCTGGAACATAGGCTCTCATTTCCTGCATGGATGAGTATTAAGAAAAGGATCCTACTTTGGGAAACAACCAAAAATGTATGGTTACCTAACCCTTAAAATGTACTTGAATACAGTAAAAATCATAAAACAAATCAACTGCCAACAACATATTAGAGGCTTCCAGTAGATACATTTGAAACTTTCTCTAAAACCCCAGAATGATTTTAAAACACTGTAGTCTTTATTAGCAGACATTGTTCTTCAGTTCATTAATACAAAGTAGACAAGGACAGCAAGGTTGGAGGTAGGATTTCCTACTACCTGACCTTTCCCAAAATGTAAAAAAAAAAAAAAAAAGGGGTAAGTAGGGGGTTATATTAAAAGTAACCATGCACCTTTGCGCCTTTAATCACGCAGACTGATATTCATAGTTAATATGTCACTTAGAGTTTCAGTCCAAGATTTGAAGCTTCTTTATACAGATTATTTACATCCTGAAGCTGACAGAGCTATGTCACAAATCATTCAGTAACTGAAAGAAATTATTTTTATTTACAAAAAAGAGAAAAAAAAAAATTCTTATTTAGAATCAAATTTAAGAGACCTATAGGATATGGGCATACTCACATACATGCACATACAAGGGCTGTTTTCCATAAAAGTTTTGAAATTGAATGCATTTCACGTAAAATTATTTCTTTATGACTTTCTAACTACTCAAAAAAGTAAAAATAATTTAAAAATTTTAATTTAATTTTAAAATTAAAGCATTTTAAATTTAAAACTCTGCTTTCCACTGAATGTTGAAGTCTTTTATTACAACTGGGCAGGAAAACTCCAAGTTTTCTTTTAACACAGATTCCTTCCCTCGGCAGTTTTTTTTGTCTCTGTTCATGTTATGTTAAGACACTATTTTGATCATTCAGTGTTTTCCACCACTGACTAGGTGATGAATAGGCTTGCCACCTGGCTCACTTTCCCATCCTCTTTCCCAGTCTGAATATTTTTTTAGACATGAAACCAAAGGAAATGAAAAAACTGCCAGAGGTATTTTTTAATGCCTTCAACAAACAAAAATTTAAAAAAAGATCCTGTATGGACATGAAAGTCAAGACTCTCTCTGGATCCATCTGCTACCTCCTCCCTTGCAAAAAGTAATTGCTACATTTTAGCCAAAATTAATCTGAGCAGAATTTTAAGGAAAAATATTGATTCGTTCATTCTCAAACTGTCCAGTTGCTTCTTCTGGAATTTATTCTCTCTCAATGGATCCCTTTCACATATTTTAGTGCTTTTTCAGCTTCCTGAACACAATCTTTCTTTTTCCACTTTTCTACTTCACTTTTTTCTTCTAATGTAATTCCTGAAATAGTGAGACTCTTCTGCTATTTGTATCTTTCATGATGCTGCAGTGCCTGTCCTCCTGTCACTTCATCTCTGCTTCATTTCACCTTATTTTCCTTTAACTTCCCACTCTCCTTTTACCTTTTCTCTCCATGTCATTGTACCACATACATACTCAAGACAACATGATCCCCATGAACAATACCCCTTTATTGCTCATCTTTAGCACCTAGCATAATTTATTACTTTATTAGTAGTTCTAGGATACATCAGCTACCAGCAACCAAAGAATCTAAACACCATGACCATCTCCACCACCTACTTGAGGTTGGGAGAATTTTTGCAGCTCCTTAGAGAAGAGTCTGTGCTTCCTGAGGATGGTTTTCCAGTATATCTATAGCATCTTCCACACATCTGAGTCAGGGGTCACAGCTGCTATTAGTAGCTATTCAGTTCACAGTGGAAACTCCAGGGCTAACTCTCCACAAGCAAAGCACAAGTGGAAACCTTGCAGTACACCCTCTGATAAGCCTATGCAAAACTTTTGATAAACCTATTGACACAGTAGGATTAGATAGTCTTTCACAGTCTTTGCACTGTTACACTACAGCAAATTCAAAGCAAAGCTTGATTAAACTAGAACAAATCCAGATCTTAAGGAAGGTTTTCCATGGGTTTGTGGTTGGAGTAGTAGGAGGATAACTTTCAAATTGGCTTTCCAGTGAAAAATTTTATACATTATCTGCATCACCTACCCCTCCCCCCCAAACCTCTACATGCACCAAAATAAAATTAAATAAACCACTGTTATTAATTCAGGAAGAACTATTATAAATAACCCAATTCCAACTTCTAGGTCTTGAAAACATCATTGTAATATTTTCTGGAAAATCTTAACTGGTGATAACAGACGATCAGCTTCCTCAAAAGAACTGCATTTACTGTGCTCAGTTCTGCAGAAAGGGATGACTGTGTTTTCATTTTAAGAGACTTATTCTGGCTATCAATCATGTCCATATATAAAAGAATGAGGATATGAAGCATCCACATTACAATGCTGATTTTTGTAATCAAAACTCACATTTTCTGAGAAAAGTAGGCAAGTATGAAACTTGGATTTTGGATAACTTTTGGTTTATTTCCCCCTCCTCATCATCATCACCAATGGAATATTTTTATGTGGGAAACAGACTTAGTTTCCACAGGAAAACTAGTCCCCATCTTCAGCTCCATCTTAACAGCTTTTCCATTGTACTAGTGTAGCTGGACCATGAAAAGGAGCTTGTGTTGTCCTAAGAACATTGCAACAATTATACTCTAGTCATATGAAACCATTACAGATCTTCCTGAAAACTTCATCCAAAAGCTGCAGGGAAAGGCCTACAGAAAAGGACCCAGTCAATGTAATTTTCAGATCTCTCCCCTCTTTCCAAGTCTCTAAGGCTGAAACAAAGTTTAGTCTGCTCCAAATAAGAGCTGTTGAATGCTCAATCTTGACCAAGATTGCCTGTATGAGGCCCCAGCAGATACGTAGTCTGTATCTCAAGATACTGTAGATACTTGTCAGCCACCATTTTACCTTTACTCTTTTGCTCAAGAAATGTATTACACCTGCATGCAGTGCACAAATTAAACTCAAACCTTCATTATACAACTCTTTTTCACTGAGTATTGAAGTTTAAGGATTTTCTTTTTTTCTACAGAGACAGGTTAACACAGTTATGTGCTTCATAGTCTCCAATACAAGAATATCTCTCCCTTCTGCTATAGTATGATATGGATAGGATGCCACAGTTTTCACTCTTCATCATAGTTCTAGTGTTATTCCTCAAATGAGTCTCCTTTATAATTTAAAGTAACAAGTTCTTTCACACCAGAGCTTTCAACTCACGTATCACTTGAATAAACTTAGGAAAAGAGAATATTAAAAAGCCTATTTAGGTAAGGAAACACAGCTTTTTAGCTATTCAAATCTTGTTTTTAAAAATCGTAGGAGGGTGAAATTTGGTTTATTCAGGAAGCTAGAGTTGTAAAAAGTGCAAAACACAAGCTTTGTCCATGGCCATGAGGTAGAAATAGAGAATAATTATATGACAATTTTTGGTTTTTAATTGGACCATGCTCTTATCTCTTATAACACTCCATCTACTAAATAAAACGTGTTCTGTAAGATAGTTGCCTCACTCATGCACAGATTAAATCACAACATCAGATGTTCCCACAGATCTGGATGGGAAACAGTGATCAACACCAGGCTGGGGAGTACACCATCATGCATAGATTATCCAGGTGTAACTATCTGTGAGGATTTGTAGCAAATAGGCTGTTTGCATTTCTGTGAAAAAGCTTTCTGAAAGTTTAACTCCAGCTTGCACTTAATACCTGGATATACCAACTGTGTCACCAGTACCAGACAATACAAACAAGAACTGAGTCCATTTTACAAAGATAACTTAGGAGGCAACTAAAGTCAGAATAAAGAACATAAGCTTCAGAGTGCCAGTGCTCAAGTCCACAATATCATGGCTACCTGTGAAAAATCTCCCAGTGTCTGCAGCATCTTGCATTTCAGATTCCTCTTCTGCTTGTTAAGAGAAGAAGAGCTGCCTCCTGGTTTTCTCCAAGGGCTTTATAACTTCTCTCTAAAGTAACAACTACAGCTTCACTGTCTGTAGCAGTGGTCTGAGTTACACTTCAACCTTACTTAGCATCACACACCTCTGGGCTGTCTTCTGATCACCATTTCTTGCTCAGAAGGGTTCTGTATTTTTTGCTTTGTCTTTACCAAGTATTTACAAAAAGATCAGTAATGCATAACATACTGAAGAACTTCCTTGATGTCAGAGATACTCTGCCACCAAAAGGTAAGCACAATTTTTCCACCAAATCAATTTTGTTATTCAGACCACATCTGCTGGCTAACAAGTTTCATAACCCTAATTACATTTGGTGCTGTTTTCTCTCTCAGGCATCTCTCTATACTTAACGTACATTTGTGTCTTGCTCTAGGAAACCAGGTTTGAGCAGTTTGATCATAAATTACATCATGCAATTCACAAAGTAGTGTAAGAGCAATTTTAAGTACTATCATTAATATAAAATTACTGCCAAAACTGAATTGTGCTTTTTTCATTCTTCATCCAGTTTCCTAGTTTTAAACACAGTGCAAACTTCATGGCTTTTTAATAAAAAAAAAACACATTCATAAGTATGTTTATATTCAAAAGTACAAATAAAAGGAGCCAAATTTTATGGAGATCCAAGTCACAAAGTTGTGGGGGAAGAAAAAGCGGAGAAAACTGAACAACCTTTAGGCAACTTCTAATCTACATTTATAAAAATACTTTGTACTTTTATTAATTGCACTACTTAAGAAAGATCTGCAGTCTGTTTTCTGTAAAAGCTGTAAGGCACTTAACAATATATCAGACACCAATTAAGTCAGCAAATGTGCCTACAGCATTTTGCTTTAGAAACATGTTATGAGAATTATAATGTGCCAGATGAATGCAGATCTGCAAACCAGTCTCACCTAACATGCTTGGTCTCACCTAATATGCTTGAAATGTTTTTTTTTCAGAGCAAACAACACATTTAAGGAGGATAATTTTTAAAGCCTAAACAAAAAACATATGAACATCTAAGATTTTGTCACATATCAAATAAACTGCAATACCTAAATAGCACTCAGATTAGGACAAACCTCTTTAGCCACTATGGTGCATAATTACTATTATCCTCTAAATTAAGAGGCTTCTATTTAAATACAGAAATTACTGTACATAACATATTAAAACTCTGGTTTTGAATCAGAGTCCAGGTGGCAAGGCAGAGATGCAGAAAGAGGAGAGCTACCTCCTGTCATTAGAAACAATAGACATCAATTTGAGAAACAAGGCAAAAAATTAAGGATGTCCAGCATAATGACAACAATGAACAAGCACTGTCTATAGATCTAGTATATAAATGGAAGAAAACTGGCTGATTTCTTGAGAATTAAGAGGTTAATTGTAAAGCAAAAAAAGACTTTCAAGGGGACAAATGCAAGACAAAAAACCTGAGTCCCGTTCCTTAAACGTGTTCTGGACATGTGTGTCATCTCTTGCAAGGATCAGAGGCAGACCACCTATATTGAGAAGGACCACACAAAGACATCAAGGGTCCTGTGGCATAAGTACGAACATCATCATTAGGATGGTTTATGTTCTCAGGATTTGGGTGATTGAAAACAAAGCTGCAAAACAATTTTTGCTTCCCGTGAAGGACACAAATTAATCTTTCTACTGCCTAAGAGGTTCCTGGACCCTCAGACAGAAGGCAACTAAGAAGATCTGAAATGATGGAAGCCTGTAACAAGTGGAATAAACCAGTCTAGATGTGTCTAATGAAAGTGGTACAAGCAACTCCCCATTCAGGAGTCTGACTTCTTGGATCCCCAACTTTCCCCATGTTTTGAGTGGGAAGCACTAGTACCTAATTACATACGAGTATCCACAGCCTCCACTAGTCAGCAGCAGACATCCCCATACATCAATGAGCTGGATTTGAGAGCTCTGAAAGTTTCTGACAACTTCTATGTACTTTTTGCAGTACTTGAAGCAACATCTGGTCTTTCATATTTCACTTACCCATCAGAAGTGCAGAAATTTTCCTACTCTCCTGAAATTCTTTTGTGCGAGCCTGGCAGACAATAACATATTTGATTACATGTTTTTATAGCAGCTAATACAATGGGATATACATTTCAGGGAGACGTTATGTTATAACAGATTCTGTCAAAGATGTTACCTTTAGATATTAACACTGATACAAAATAGGATCCGATGATGCACAGCATTACCTTTGGTCTCAACATACCTGGGATTATTAAAATAATCCTCAAAAAATCAAGTATTTTCAAGCAACTTGGTAGTTAATTCTGCAGGCTAGTGGGCAGTTCACATCAAATCTGTGACCCCAGAATGAAATGGACAAGGCAGAAATAAACAAGACCTCCTTTATAATTGAGATTTTGGATTTCTTAGAAAAATCTTCTCAAGGTTTCAGGAAGAGTGGCTAGGAATCTGCCCAGAGGAAAACGAAACTGGCAAAGCGTCTAGAGCATGAGTCTTACAAGGAGCAGCTGAGGGAACTGGGGTTGTTTAGCCTAGAGAAGAGGAGGCTGATCACTCTCCACCATCACTCTCCACAATTACTTGAAAGAAGGTTGGAGCGAGGTGGGGGTTGCCTCTTCCAAGTGGCAAGCGATAGAACAAGAAGAAATGGCAGGAAGTTGCACATGGAGAGGTTTAAACTGGATATTAGGAAAAATTAATTTGCTGAAAGGGTTGTCAGGCACTGGAACAGGCTGCCCAGGGAAGTGCTGGAGTCACCATCCCTGGAGATACTTAAAAGACATGTAGATGTGGTGCTTAAGAACATGGTTTAGTGGTGGACTTGGCAGTACTGGGTTAATGGTCTTCAAGGTCTTTTCCAACCAAAATGATTCTATGAATCCTCTCATACCCTTAACCATAATTTTTTTAAAGCCTTTGGACAGGTAAACAACAAGCTCTGTAAACCAAAGCATGGAAACTGGGCAATAGAGTCTTTCAAAATGTGAAAATCTCTTACACTGTCAACATTCAGGCTACATTTGTTAAGAAGTTTCTGCATAGATTGGGAGTTTTTCATGCATTATATACTTTACCTTTCAAAAATGTTAAAAAAAACCACAGCACTTTCAGAAATGTCGTTACAGGATGATAAATAATCGTCTTAACTACCTATTACAACATTTCTATAAACAGATGCCTCAGAAGTAGTTTAAAAGCCTAGGATTCATAATTTTGCAAGAAGAAGCAGGAAAGGATACCAAACTTAGAGCTGAATTCTAAAGTGTGGATTAGAAAGGGAGTTTGAGTGTTTCAGGGTTTCTTCTTTTGTATACAAGAGATTTATTCTGAGATCTTCCATTCCTGCATGCATGTTCCCTTGAAGAACTTAAGGCACTGGTATTGGAATGCATAATGAACGTGTACAAAAACTCAGTCATTTGCTGGGAACTTCAGCAAAGAGGATGAGAATCAGAAAAAATAATTCCCTAAACACAGAGGTGTAACAGTACTGAATTAAATTGAAAGTAAATTAAATTTTTTAAAAGTATTTCCAGGATCCTTATGTGAATTTGCTCTGCATATGCTAATTACTGTTACTTTATTAAGGAAAAAAAATATGAAGTGTAAGGAAGCCACTAAACTTCCAGTTCCTGATAAAATTTCAGGGGTGAAAAAAAAAATATCTTTAAAAGGACCATTACTTGAAATGTACTACAATGTTTCATTTTTTATCTGTAATTTAATGATCACCATTTGATACCAAATAATAATAAAATTTCCTCAACACTACTAAGTTTTTTGCAGCAAGAGGACAACACTAAGAATCTGTATCCTGGATTTCAGGTTGTTCCTGTTGTCCACTTACCATGTCTTCTGTTATTCATTTAACATATATTTCTCACATTTTTTTTTGTTACTACAACTGTTTTCTACAACGCTTGGCAAACAGATGAATTTTCACACAACTTTCAGTCACACAAACTGAGCTATACTTTTGCTGCAGCTCATTGATGTGGTATTTATTCCAAGAGCTAAACTCCAGCAAAATTACATTCCAGGAAATCCCTACCCCAATTTGCAAAAATAGTCCATCCTTGTCTCAGAATATGAAGGTTACTGGTACTTAAACATACTTGTGTTTAAATGTTTTAAAATATTTCTGCATTTTACACAATTTCTGCACTATTTGTACATGTTCTTAGTGTATCAGTAAAAGCAGTAAGTTCCTTAAAAAAGAAAAGTCAAAATAAGACTTATGTATGGATTAAAAAGAAGCATAGGAGTCTATCTCAAGCCAAGGGAAAAAAAAGGGAAGGGAAGGGAAGGGAAAAAAAAGGAAAGGGAAGGGAAAAAAAAAGGAAGGGAAAAAAAAGGGAAGGGAAGGGAAAAAAAAGGGAAGGGAAGGGAAAAACAGCTTTGTTCTCAACTTTGCATATTTCAAATTAATTCTATTTATAGTATAAATAATGTGTGACAGCACTGGATTTAGAAGTCTTTTTTTTTTTTAATGTGTCAGCAAAAATTACAGAAACCTGCACTGGGGCAAACATCTTTCTTCCCTTTTTGATGTTACCTCAAAAGACAAGGAACAAAATAGCCTCCCAAAACTTTGCTTACATTTTTATTCAAACAGTAGGAATTCATACACTTGAACAGACTGCTTATGTGGGACCATCTGGAATTAAATCCTGCACGGAGGGCATTCAGCAATTGCTGCAGGCAGAAGCAAGCAGGTGGTGGTGCAGGAAATGGACACTAGTAGCCAGTTTTTTAGGGGATTCCTTCACAGTGTGGCTGTGTTTTCCATCTGCCATTTTTTTGTAACTACAAAATCTAAAAGACACAGCATTACTGTTTCTTATTAGAGATGTTTGCAGAGCCTCTCAATACTGGAGAAGTTATGAAAAATGAGTTTCATATCTACTTCTTATTCATGTAGCAAAAATCAGTGGTGATTACTTTGTTTTCTCGCTTTTTGCACAACTACTCACTCCCAAGTAGCTACTGCCTTAAGAGTATTGCTATTGCTGAATCCCAGACTGCTGGAATGCTGGACCAAAAGGAACCTTAAGAAACTATCCTCCTCTGCTCTTTCACTTAAGCAGAATGCTAATCCGGGATGACAATTTAGTCTTAATCTTTCCTAAATTTCTGTCTTTCCTCACAGTCATGTTTTCCAATGTGTTTATTACTGAAGTTCTTTTCTGGACTCTGGGCAAACCAAGTGAAGTTGACTGCAAGGGTTATCATACAGCTGATAAAATGAAGAATTCAAAATATTTTCATTAATGGTTACTCTTTCAACTTAATTTTCTAAAATACATTTTAAAATATGTCCCCCAAAGTCTTTTACAGAAACTAAACAGACAAGGTATAAGAGTATAACATTGACTAAGGACAAAAAAGCAGCATGGGAGGAACAATCAGAGGTTTGTGTTGTAGGAACTGTGCTGTTCAACATACTCACAAGTGACCTGGAAAAGTGAGCAAGCAATGAGGTGACCATATTTTCTGACAAAATAAAGATATTTATAGAGGCAATAGCAAACTGAATAACTAGAGGAAGACTTTAAAATACTAGGTGTATGGACAAAAAAAGTGGAATCAGTAGTGTAAATAAGTGTTTTGCATGAAATAACACTCCACAGATTCACTTACCAGACAAGCTCCAGAACACTAGATATTTTTATATAAACATCAACTCAGTACTAACAGAACTAGTCAAAACAGAAAACAAAACATTTTAGGAAAGTTAAAGAATTTTAGGAAGGATTAGAGGAATAAACCTTAAAATCTCATTGTCATGGCATGGTATAAACAATATGGTTTGCCCACAACTGACATGATGTGAGCAGTTCTCATTGGCTCTCAAAATGTATTACAACTGGAAAAAAGTTCAGAGAAGGGCAACAAGATTGAAATCAGTTCCACAGAGGAGAAGGAAAAGAGTAGGCTGGGCTTCTGCAGCATGGAACAGGCAAAAACCATGTCTTCTCTTAACATGTAATTTCCTGACAAATACCGAACAGAGGCACCAGAGAAGGACTACTTAGTCTAACAAGTATCAGATACCTTTGTTATGTTATCTAACATAACAGAAATAGTATTCTACTAATTCACCACGCAAAGCAACCTCTCTGCAGGTGATACACAGAATATGTGAGAAAGGAACCTCAAAAACCTAACAGCACAAGTTTTTGCCCTCTCCAGATAGTATATGCCATTTTCATAACCCCCTCTCTCTTCAGATGTATTTTGTGTGACACTTAGAGTTCACAGCATTTTAAGCTTGGGGTTGAGGGAAGGAGGGAAAGAGAAAGGAAAATGCATTAACTGAAATGACAGGAAAGCTCAGGCAACATGATGTGTTTTGGCCTTCTGTGTCACTGTTCACAACAAGATGGTATATCGTAGAGAAATTATTTCAAAGGCACTGGTACATTTTGTGCCTTTTTCCTGTAAAGTGGGTATGGCTACTGCATGTTCTCTCCATCCTTCAGCAGATCCATTAATCTGTTTAGGTCTGTAAAACAATGTATACAGGTCCACTGCTGCTTATTTCATTTCCAATAATGAGGATCTTGGATTGAGTTTCTGATGCCACACTTTGCCACCCTTCTCAACAAAGCAAAGCTCTGCTTCTGCTACTGATGCAAGTCTTATCTTTTAAAGAAAAATAATAATTAAAAAAAACAACCAAACAAAAAAAAACCACACAAAACAACAAAAAAACCCCAAAACACCCAAAGCTTAAAAAAAGGACAAATCTGTGCACATTCACCTTTTCAAAAACAAAAACAAATTTTTACATTTTCCAGACCCCACTTACACATACCTAGATATAGAGCTATTCCTGCAAGGAAAAAGAAAAACAAAAATGCAAGCCACCACCAAAGCACACTGAATCACACTATAACTTTACTAAAACACTTATTCCATCAGTCAGCCATGTAGAACAAATGTTCTAGAAACCACATCCTCACGCTACAGCTTCACTCAAATCGTCATCCATTCAGAAAGAATCATCTTATGTGCAAAGAAAGTAATTTAAGTCAATGTGGCCTCTGTACTACATGTTTCTCCAGCTGGAGCAGGAAAACAGCATTTCTCTCTTTTTCACACTTGAAAAGCACATCTGTTTGTAAGTTAAGCACCAGATTATATGTTTTTTTCCTTCCAGACTGTCCTAACCTTCTCTTCCATATGTCCTCTTTACACGCTTTAGGTAATTTTCAATTTCCAGTAAGTTGCTGAGAGCTGCACAGTACAAAAATCTGATCTTCCACAATGATATTCTCACTCTTAAATTTCTGTGAAAGGTAAAATATACAGAGGAGCTTCTGGTTTATATGGCATTTGCAAGTAGTAAATGAGCTCAAGGCTCTGTGCAACAATAAAAAAATGAAATACTTTGGGAATTACAGGAACTACTAAATAGTTCCTTTCACAGATGAAAACTGAGCACTGAAATCAGAACCTAAAGATGTGGCAAGTGAAAAAACATTTGTAAAAATCTTTAAAAGCTTCACCCAGGTACCACACAGGAAGATAGAGCAGGTGGGCAAATTATCTAATTAGCTTAAACTTCAGACATTCAGTCAGTACAATTTATGTACAAGGCACAGAATTGCAGTGATGTATCAGAATATTGTTTCCAGTTGAAATGGGACCAAAAGTAAATATTAAAGCTCATTTAGATTTTGCATTTCTGTAGTAGATCCAAAATTGCATTCCCAGATTTTGCATCCCCAATACAAATGCAAATTACATTTACTGATTTGTGGCACTGGGATTTGGGGGGTAACGTTCCAGCTAGAAATCTGAAGTAAGATCTTTAATTATGTAGGGATGCCAAGTGGGTATGATGTAATCAAAATGCCTGTGAGCCAACCAGGCCTTGACGGTATTTTTTGGCACTGTACAAATCCAAAGTCAAGAGAAGAATATTTCTCCATGTGAGAGAAGTGCTGGTAGTAGAACCACCACACACATGTAAAAAGACAAAAAAGAGGAGACTCCATTTCCTAAGAGTCTCAAACCCTAAGATTGCAAATTAAAAAAAAATTCCTAAGGCCCACAAAAAGATAAATGTAGAGCAAATTCAGCAGGAAAAATGGAAATATTGTTAAGTACAATTTTTGCCATTATTTCCCTCCTCTTCCTTCACGCTTTTCCCCTTTTGTCTCCTTCTTCCCTGACTCAGATTTCTGCTTCTTTTCTGCATTGTATTCTCTGAGACTCATGTCTAGGTTCACAGAAATTTTCCTCCAAAAAACAAAAACAAAGGAAAGTTAATATGCCCTGTAAAGCATTCTCCAGATTCTAAACCAAATGCTTAGGGACCCTGCTAAACTGTAGGTTGTAGAATTGGACCTTTCAGTGTTGCTTTAGATCATGTGCAGCCTGAACGAGATCTTAGATTTTCTCTGGTCCTTGTGGTTATTATGCATTTACTTTTTATTCCACCTAGGTTCTGTTTTTGCTGAATGCTTACATATATGTGTCAAGGAAATCAGTCACAGACAGCTCATCTACCCATACCCAAACTGTTTTATTCCTGAAAAAGCTTTTCTGAAAAAAAAAAAAAAAATTAAAAAAAGTAATCCTTTAATGAGAAAATACAACTAAGAAAATCTGCTTCTGAGTTGACATTTTTTAGGACAAGTTTCAGCTAGGAGGAGAATTTAAAAGCTGAGGTATAAAATATATGGTGGGTGGAGCAGGCTATAATAAAGGTGTCGGCACAAAGCTATCCAAGGCATTATAAACACAATGCTGAAATAATAAGATCTCTTGAATGGGAAACCACAACCTCTGAATTTGAAAGACATAATTTTACTTTCATGTGAAGACTTGCCGATAGCACTGTTAAACAAAAACATCAGAGCCTCTCCATATTTCATAATGTGCTGCAATCTTGAATACACACAGAGAGACAATATTAACAGCATTAAACTTACCCAAAACTCTCAGAATAACTGTTTAAAAGGTGTCAGACTAGGCAATCTTATTCCTGACTGAATGACTGATCATTATATGCTCTAAGGCTACACTAAAATTTCTTTTTAAAATAGTTTTCTTTTCATCCATGCTGCAGTGCTCCAATTCATGTGTTTTTGTTAATTCCTCTTGAGAGCAAATTTATCCTGATAAAACTAAAGATCATTCTTACAACTGGTTATGCTGCAAGAATGTACTAAAGCTTCAGAAGAAAAGAAATATGATAATTGGGAAATATACATATATTTATAATATGCTTCCATGGTATAGTTCTAGAAACATCCTCTGCCTTCTGAAATAAAACTAATTGTTGTCTTTGGTACTTAAGGAAGGAAAAAAAGAAGAGTCAGCTGGTTGGGCTTGTTTTCCCATACTCATTTCGAAGATTCTGAGACTTGCAGCTTTAACGATTTATTTTGACAGCCTAGAAGAACCTGTATGATTAAAATAACTGGAAAGTTTTAGACAATTCCAAAATCTACTATAATTTAAATGCTGGATTGTTAAATATAAAATTGATATAAAGTTCCAGAAAGCAAATCCTCTAACAGCAAATGCTGATAGAACTTAAAGTTTCATATTCATATTGTTGCACAGCTCTTTTTAACAACCTCCGCAGTACGGCATTTAAGCATGTTCTGTTGGTTTTTCCTCTGTAAAACATCAGACTGGCATAAAATTTCACAATGCTCACTAAGTGAGGAATAACTCCACCAAAGCCTTTAGAAGTACAATATGAAACTGATTCAGTTTAGATGACATACATAATCTCCCTGGCACATCTCTCAATCTTCAAAAAACAAAACCTAACACAGTTTTCCAAGTTCCTTGCTCATATGACATGAGGAATAGAAACCAGAGTCCAGAGATGACTGGGATGACTACACTGATGTTCATTATGCTGTTGCATCCTGGAGTTCCTTAGTTTTTCAATGAGACCTGATAAAACTATAGAGTATTTAAGAAGAAGCATGTTCTCAAGGGGCCTGACCTTCTCCTGGTACAAGGTTTTCCAGTTCACATCATTACACTTTAAATTAGGCCTGGCAAAACTTTGAATGGGAATCCAGATAGCTTCAAAGCTTTTTGCTGACAAGACAGCATGTGGGGACAACTGTAGAGGAGGGCAAAGTGATAACATGATAACACACACACTGATGGCAGAACTGCCTGCAGATAGCTACAGGGCTAGTTACCAATGTCTGATCCTTCACAGAGACAGGAACAGGCAGAAAAGGAGGAAAGAAACATGTAAAGAAAATATGCTTTTCAAGGAAAAAAAATCATTTACATTTCAGCACTGAGAATAGTTCTTTCAAACTTTCTTCTCTTAAGCCAACCTCAGAATATCCATCTACATCCAAAATGCCTCTAGAAGTATGGATTAATACAAGAAAAAAAAATATATTCTTGTCAAATCCCGTGCAGACACAAGCTGTTAGAGAGCACTACATGCCCAACCCAGAATTAATTCCCTGCTCTGTTACTAAACTACTGTATAATCTAAAAGGTGCACTAGTTACTGTTTCACAACACAAAATGCTTCTTGTCAAGAAATAGCAAAATATTTATTCCATACTTTAAGATAATTCTAGCAGCTATGCATGGCAGCTTAAGTAATTTTGCTCCTAGAAGCTCAATAATACAGGAAATTACAAACCATACTTTGGGGGAACACATTAAGCAAAGTGTAGTCCATTTAAAATGCAGGATCCAGGTAACTTTTCCTGTAGCATACAATACTACCTTTTTTTCTCAGAGAAATAAAGGTCCCAGACAATCCAGAGTCATTGCCACTGAACATAAGCCTGAGTTTCTGCACTTACTTGCTGTTTAAAAATTTGACCTTCTACAAAGCAATTTTTCCCCTAGCTGTTCCTGGAGAAAAAAAAAACATCTTCAGGCCCTCCAAGCAAAACACATCTGCAGATCAGCTTGTTACCATCTCTACTGCATTCTCAGAAAGGCTAATGAGGTTTCTGAATAGGCAATTCCTTCCCCTCTTTTACAATATGGTGGTCTGCAAGAGGCACAGGAAGAGCCTACCCCAGTTTCTCACTAAATAACCCTGCTATCCTGAGTATTTCTTGCAGCAAATCTCAAAGTAGAACAGAGAGCTACAATTCAAATCCTGGTTCAATCTCAATTTTAATATTCTGTGTGCTCCTACAGAGGCTTTACTTTTGTTACTTTGCTTTCCACTTGCTGAAGACATTTGGGAAAACAAGATATACCCATCTGCAAGTGGTAGGTGGGGAAGCCAACCTGTGAATTACTGGTGAGTCTATCCTTTCTAAGAGAAACACAGTGAATACATGAATTCCAGCAAAGACAGGAGGATGACAGGCATTGTCCAGCAAATACTCACGTACTGCTTCACATATTTTACGGAGGCTTTTTGTGTCAGTTGTATTGATACAGCCACGGTACACAGGCACCTTCAGCAGCTGCCCCAGACCATACTTCCTCTAGATAATTTTTTCCAACAGAAATACACAGGACTTGCATTAAAAAGACTTCACCTACAGCTGAAAGGAATTACTTTTGTCCCCATGCCCCTTGCTTCAAACACTTAAGATTTGCTGAAGGCTCTGAATTTTAACAGAGCTCACCCATCTCTTATACCCAGGGGCTTTCTCAAAACTCTCATATTCCAGACAGTACCAAGAGTCAGCTACCATTAATTCCCTCATCTTCTTGGGTTGTACCTCTTGGGAACCACAGCTTATCGTAACCCCACTACAGTCAGTACAACTGTACTAGTGCCAGACCGTGTCAAGCAGAAACATGGTGTCACATTTCATTACCAACTGTCTGAAGACAGTGTAACATCAAAAGAGGTGGCAGGAACAGCACACTATATGTGACAGCATGCTTAAGTTCTTTTTAACTGATAGCGTCAACTCGGACAGCAGGATTTAACCCTTGTTCACACTAGATGCAGAAAACTATTATGCTCCATGGCTTGTTCCTCTCTTAGATATCAGACACAGCAAACATAAGTAAGTAAATAAATAAATGAATAAAAAGAAACTCCAAATGTGAAGAGATAGTGTGCCAAAAGAAAATAATTACTTCAAAACAGCAACATTATCAGAAAGCACTAGGCTATTACTCCCTCATTTTCACACTAGAGGTACATTTTTTACACACACTAATCTAAAACATTATGAGAAAGAGCTCCTTAGATGTGCATGTAAAGCTACCTGGAACAATCATAAAACAAACTTGCATGTTCAGAGAACGTAACTAGCTACCTGGTACTGAGAGGAGAAGTTTTTTGAAAGAAACAGGCTTCAAATGCAATCATTGGTTGGGACTTTTTAAAAATAAAAGTGGATGGACAATACAACAGCTTTCTATTTTAACTTTTGCTCTTTCCCCCCTTCCTCTCTTTATCGCTTTAAAAGCTGTCAGATTAATGAGCCAAAAATGAAGCAAATGGCAGAAGACGTGGAAATCTGAGCTGCAATGGCATGCTCAACAGAGGCTTGACTGCTGGCAAACAAAGATCTGTCCACTCAACATCTGGCCCATTTTGATCCTTCAAGCTTAGCCACCAAATTACTATGTCATTTGGATTCAAGAGATGGAAGCATGAGGAAGACCTGATATCATTCTCCCAAATCGTCTAGCTCTTGCCCTGTGCTTAATGAAGTATTTTTAAGACCAGCAAGAAGGAAAGAAGCTGTGCTACTCCTGGAAAAATATGACTTAATAAGTTTCAAAAACCAAAAGTTGGAACAATTAGAAGTATAATGGGCATTGGAAGAAAAAAATGTATTCACAGTATGCTCATAAGCTTGTTATAAATTTCTGCAAATACACTTAACAATGCTGACCAGTTTTAGCCCTGTACTTTCATGCATGTAATTTCCAGCTTTAAGTCTGTAACAATAAATCTACTTACAGAGGCATTTTAAAGTCATTTTGATTTAGGTTTAGAAAACATGTCTCTTCCCTGTACTTTTTTATTAGTTTTAGCTGAAGCAAAATTCCTAAGAAGTCCATAGTTGTTACTGAACATATATAAGATTTGAAGAATGTCATGTAGACAGACTTACTTTCATTGAAAAGAGGGTCCCTATTTTATGCTGTGTATTACAGTGGGCAAATACTGGATTCTTTCTGAATGACATTCCAAAGATGTCAGGAGCCTGCCAGGAACACTGGTGGAAGGGTCCCCAGCAAAGGTAAAGAATTTCATAAAGCCACTAGTGCAGATTTAAACCTACTTAACAAGCATACATTAGGGCTTCATAAACATCTTCAATATAGACAATGCTTTACACTCCAAACTCCTGCTCTTGCTGATGGGTGGGTTTCACAGAGTTAAGCTCTTCTGGAACTTCCTCCACATGGCCCCCTAAGCACAAGGGGGATATTGGCCGCAAGGAATCATAGTGCTCACAGAAACTGCAACAACACATCTCTGGCTTTTGGAGGGGGATAAATTAAGTAGCATGCACAAGTCAAGTCTATTGTTCTAGTAGGAAAGTATCACATTGTTTGCTGCACCAGACATGTAACCCAAGTGACCAGAAAATAGCTGAATACTTTTGGTCACCTTAAAAAGGCTTTACAGTAGCTCCAAACACCAAGAAGCACAGGAGCTACCAGCCTGCTGTGACAATGACATACCAAGAGCCTGCAAGAATGAACACTGATCATTTCAGTCTCTCATCCTGTCAGGCTCCCTCATAGATGGGTACCCAAGCTGCTGGGAATGCGTGCAAGCTCAAGGCTGCAAGAACAACTGTAGAGCTGCAGGGTGGAAGCCCCTCTCCTGACTGCCGTGGCTCCAGCACGGCCGGCTGCTGCCCCAGGCTGCCCGCTTGCAGCCGTTCCATAGTCACCTGGAACCCTCAGCTCTTACATCGGACCTCAAAATCTCTCCTGATAACTCAGTTCTTTTGTTGCCTGTGCATGATGCACTTGTTTGCCCTGTCTCCTCAAGTGCAGACTGCTGTGCCGGATGGATCTCTTAGGTTCACTGAGTCCTGCAATATAAGGCTGGGATTAGAACCAGCTTGCTTCTTGGAACCTACTTTGCAAAATCATGCTTTCCATTATGTTTTCTGAAGTCCCCAGAACTTCAGCTGAATGCTTGCTGGACAACTCAAATGCTCTATTTCAAAAGAACTTGACATTTTTCTAATAGGGTCACTAGGCAGTAAAAATAACCCACATTTGTAAAAGCAGTTCATGGTCAGTTGATTTTACAGACTCCAAAATCATTATAAGAACTTCCTAAAACCCCAATTAGAAAACATCTGAATAGAAGACATAATTGACATTGACATCTTCAGACTTCAGTCTAATTCAGTCCCGTTTAAATTTCTTAAATCTCTCGTGAAGTAATGAGTGATTTTTAGAGAAGCTAATATCAAAAACATTAAGTTGCAGGAAAAAAAAAATAAGAAGAAATAAGCACAGAGATAAGGTTGTTTCTCAAGAGTTACCAAATTTAACCTGTTTTAAAGGTCTAAGCTTAACTATGCTTAGTTATTATTTCTCCTTCTGAAAGTGTTCTAGAAAAATTGGCAGCAATAGAAATCTTCATTTTCTCAATAAACAACTTTATTACAGAAATAACTACAAAAATAGTCCGGTTATTTAATATTTTACATTGCCCAGAGGAATTATAGACAAAATAAACCACGGTCGCTCTATGGTTCAATTATGCGAAAAGAACATCAACAAATAAATTACTAAGTTCAGCAAAAGACAACATTATCAACTAATTTGATGTAAATTCTTATTAAGTTCTGAATAGTAAGAGATAAATTTGGGGAAGGTATTTCTGTATGCCAGAGAAGGGAAAGAAAGCTAACTCTATTTCAAATTCAATTATTTTAAATTAGTATCTTGAGATACATTGTCTTGTGGTAGTGAAATTAACTCTCAGGTAAGTATTCCAATTATCATTTACTAGCAAGTCATTTTCAGTTCATCCCATTGAGTGTTTCATATGGAGGAGAATGATTTCATGATAACTAGAGACTCATCTCACTAGTTCAGTGGTCAGAACCCTGCAAAATGAGAGTCTTGAGTTCTAATTCATACCACAGGCTTTGGATTAAAAGTCAGAAGAGTTAGGTCCAGCTCAACACCTGTGGAACAAGTAATATCCATGAGGCTTATTCTAAGACAGTCTTCAGAAGTCACCCCAAAACTGCCACAGACTCCTTCAATCTCTGATGAAAGAAAGAGGAGAAGGAAGAGAGAGAGGAGGGGGAAAAAAGAAAAAGAGAAAAAAGAAAAAGAGAGAAGAAGAGAATAAACCCCAAGAACTTACGGTCTTCTGCATTTCTTCTGGAAACTAGCACAAAATGTAGATGAGGAGACATAAGCAGGTAGTCTGAGGATGGGATTACCTCATGGAAGTCTAAAGATAAGAAAGGAAATACAGGATGCAAAACTTCAGCCTGAATTCAAAGGCAATTTTGATTGCAACACTGACAGTTTCTCACTTTCTTCCTAAGTCTTAGCTAGTTACCTCAGATGTTGCTCACTAAAATACTCCACTGAAATTCCAAATCCAGTCCACACTTAGAGAAAGACCAAAAAAGTTCACCAAGCTATATAATGGGAATAAAAGTCAGACCTAACACCAAAGGAAAACAGGGAGAGTGTCTTCTTGGTCCTCTCAGGTGGTTAGCAAAACAGCTGGAGCACAGAATGAAGTCAACAGAGCTCAGAAAACTCTGACAGGAAGAGAGCTCCTTCAAGAAAAAATTTGGTGGCTTGCTGGGGATATTCCTATTGCATCTCCATATTTTTAAGCCTAAAATGACCCAAATTCTCATCTATAATATTTTCTACTAAAACCCCCATATGGCCATTAGTCTGGGTTCCTCACTTCCACTGCAATATTGGGAATGGTATCTTAGAATTTCATTTCCTGAATAGAAAATGGCCTTCTAGTTTCTGGCTTAAACTTGCCCTTTCAACCAGGATCTTCTAAATAAATGTTATCCTCTCCTGCAAGCATCATCCTACATAAAGCAATCCTATATATTCTCAAGGGACATTTTGCTCTGGTAAACAGTAGATGACTCTAGCCCCTCTCAGAAAATAACCCAAAGTCCCAGTGTCTCCTAACTAGCCTTCCCCAAACTACTTTTAGGTAATTTCTGATGAAGAGGACAGACTATACCAAATGAGGCAATACAGAAGGCAGTGGCAAGAGTGGTAGATCAAAGTGCTTGAAACTTTGCTATTGGAAAAGTGGAGTTCAGGTACCCAAGTGAAAATGCAAACTATGTAAATAATTTCACCTCAAACTTACTTATATTTCCCACTTGTTATTGTTAACCATTAGAAATACTCTCCAGATACTAAAAAACATCTTAAACAAAGAGGAAATCTACAGAATAATTCAAATAAATTCAGAGCACAATCTTTTCATCTCCAACTTCCAGATGTTATATAAAGGTGAATTTGGCAGTATAGAGATAAAATTAATAAAAACATCCACAAGTTTTTTGTTCGTTGTTTTTTGTTGTTTGTTTTTTTTTTCCTGGAGAAAGAGGCGTGAGTGTTACAGGAAAGAAGGGGAATGAAACAAGCAGGGGGAAAAAAATCCAAAACATACTGTTTATGATCAAGGTAGCAAGTGACAGAACCAAAAGCTGAAAACTAGTTTCACAACAGATTTCAGAGCATTATTTACATGCTGGCCAAAACTGCATTTAGCACCCATACTTTAATACTTGGGCATTTTAAAACCTTTTTGTTTCAACTTCATAAATGAGCTGCTTTTTCCTTAGCAATGAAGTCATATTTTTTCAAGCTAGGTCACTTGGCAAAGCACCTGAACCACTGTCAGATTTCCTGATTTTTTATTCTTAGTTAAGTCATTCCATTTCCTCCTCATTTAGAAAAGTCCAGATTTTGAAGTGGTGAAAATGAAGTTTCCAGTGCTTTATCAAGACACTGACTACATCTAAGAGATGCAGTCAACCTCAACACTTGGAAGAACTTGTAATAATTTATTTTTTATTCTTTTTTAGAGGGGCAAGCAGTGGCTTTATGAAATCACACTTTAACCACTTTTCATTTAAGAGCTTCCTCTAGAGCCAGCTCTTAGGCCAAAATGGTAACTTGCCAATCATGGCTAGATAGGTGATGAACTGGGCCTGTCTTTTAAAAATAATTATTTTAAATAGACAGAAGAGTAACATGAGTTTAACTTCCCACACCGAACACTATTCTTCATTTCTAAGAAGTACCTCCTCCAGATGAGACAATTTCAAGATTAGCAGAATGATTTACAGATGGCTTATGGCTTAACTCAGCACTCCCTATTTGACCTTCTGCCATGTTTATGGATTCAGAGACCTCAGGCTCTCAGCTCTGGCCCAGCTCACAAAATATGTCATTATCTCTGAAATACTGTTTAAAAAGCCTTCAGATTTGGTACCTCCAAACTAGATTCTAATCAGCTGTCACAAACATAACTTAAATCTCTTGAACAATCTAGAAAGCAATTTACATCAACCTCAAGATAGTCTAAGACACAGCCAACAGGCTTTATACACAATCATCCTTTGCTCTCTACTGGATTTTTTTGTAGAGCAATTCTCTAGTGTCATTCACATTTCCACTAGCAATTCTTTAAGCAACAGGAAAAGCCAATCCCTGGCCCCTTGGCCATAACTGATTGGTTTGGGGATCTTAACTACCATGAGCATAAAACTGAGATAATTTTCATCCTGTGCATCAGGTCCAAATGTCCTAAACATTTCTAATTTGTAAAGCCACCCTTCAAAACCAAACTTTTTCCAGAGTTTGAAGTCTAAAAGACACTACCTTATGTGATAGCCCAGTTTTCTCCTGACGGACTTGACCCAGTCACCACTGATGTAGCACTGTGCTCATGGAGAAAATGGCAAAAAGGAGGGGAAGAAGATTTTTTTGGATAATAGATCACGAACTAAGATCAAGCTTTTCCTGTCTGTGCACTGCAACAATTACTTGGCACTCTTGGGGGAGGAGCAGAGGGGTGTTGGAATAAATCAGTAATACAGACAAAAATTTTGTCCTTGACCAAAATTTTTCACCTGGAAAACATAGATAAATTCCATGGTCTGCATAAAACTTGGTATCTATCTTTATAAGTAAAATTAAATAAACTTGGCTCTGTAGAAATCTTCAGGACAGGGTCTGCACTGAGTAATGGGTAACATTTCACGTAGGGGTATATTATAGCAAACATAAAATTCCATAAGAAGTTTCACCCATGGATCAACTACAATCAACTGTTTTTTGCAAGTAACATGATCACATTGATTTCACACAAAAAATTAAATCCATAATGAGAATAAAATATAATTAAGAAAATATTAATTCAGATATTACTAAGTAGCAAATTAGTGGGAAGAAATCAAATTACTGTGAAGAAAGATAGCAGGTATCTGAATAATTCCCAGAGTGGGTTATAGCTCGTTTGGTTTGTTTCTTTTCATCTGCTAGTGAGCACAACATGAGATGCTTTAACTTTTTTCTAAGAACTAAAATTATTCTTGTGCCTCCCATGAGTTTCCTAAGGAAGACTCAGATGAATCAAACAGGGAAAAGTAGTACTATGCCACAATAAATTACCATCTGATGCTACCTATATATTAGTTCCAGTATAGTCATTTGCCACTTGACTTTTGCTATAGAAAGTGCCTCTAGACATTTTCTTGTACAGAAAAATCTATGCTTCCTTCACCACTACAGTTTTTGTCCTGCCATAAAGTTGTCCTCATCTTTTTTTTTTCTTCACAGCTTATCAAAGAATTAACTTTCTGCTTGCGAATGATAATACAGTTTTCATAAATGAAAGAACACTTCAACATGTTTAACATGTCTACTCAAGGTATTATTTACTATTGACATTCATTCCTAAAGTCATACTTGAGAATGGCTTAGTTTGTCTACGTTCTCAATTTCTTCACAACTCATCTACCTAATTGCTATTTAACTGTAACATTAATGTTCATGATACAGAAAAACAAAATCAGAAGAAAAAAAACAAAAAATAATTACTTGGTTTTCATCAGAGAATTAAATCCACTTTTTTCCTGTAACAGGCCACATTAGTAATCCTTTTCCACTTAAAAAAGCCATGTCTTCTATTGCTGTCTCTTACTGTGTCAGTCGTAAGGGTTTTGGACGCTTGTTTGATGAGATCAGCTTTGGGACCTTCTTTAATGCAAAAGAAAAATGGAACTGACAAGTGTCTTGACCAACCCCTTACACAAGTTTTTCCAAAGCTGAGGCTGTATTCCTCTTGGTGAAGCATTTCTTCCTTGGCTAGCAAGTCCATCTTCATTTTGCCAGTAGGAAGCTAAGAACAAATGTCAGGGAATATGTCTGACCGTGCTCAGAAAACAAAAGCTGTCTACATGTGTCATTTCAAGCATAAATCAAGAAGAGTATAGTTTTAGATTTGTAGCTATTCTGGGGTTTCATTTCCATTTCTAAACAAACAATTCTCAGTTATGCCACTACTCTAAAAAATACTTTTTTTTCAGAATTTGAATATTTTCTGTTGCAAGGAATCTTCACAGAGAACTGACAGGTGATAAACAATGACTAAATGTGGATACACAGAGTGACAAAAGAAAGGACTGATCTCAGCATCCTGTTTGACAGAAGTAGCTGAAGCTTTGTTACTTGCCCAGAAGCTGGGATTGAAAACAAGCAAAAAAAACCAAAAAACCCCCACAAAAACCCAAAAAACATATGTAATTACTGATTTTTAAAATATTTTTTAAAATTACATAAGTGTTTTTTTCCTGGGTTTTCTAGGGTCACTCAGGTCACTTGCTATAGTAAGGCAGAGTTAAAAATTACTAGAATGACAGTTTCAACTAGCAATAATAAGCAACTAGACAGAAAATTGCCATTTTCATACCTTCTATGAAACCAGCTGCAATCCTCACTTCATACTTGCTGTGGTGTCCCATTTATTAATACATACAAATATAAGGTAGAACTTAATTTTCACAAGGTAGTATTCTTTCTTCCTTTGTGTTTGAAAAATACTGAGGGCCTCCAGAGACATTTGTTCATACCTATGAGACATCTACCAGTATGACCTATCAAGTGTTCAGAAACAGTAGTATTTAACTGCACAGCATTTGGAGTGTCTTCTTCATGAGGTGGGTGGGCAAGACACGTAATGGTGGTAATTTTGAATAAATAATAAGACTAATGAAAGTACATACAAACTAAGAATAAAAAAAAAAAGTTGCTGCTTCGAACATGACCCTTGAAGGGTAGAAAGTCATAAACTCTACATGATTTCCTCACTTAATTGGTTCAGGTAATTGACTGAGTTGATCCAAACATTCTTTTTGCTAAATTGTTGGATACAGGCTTCACTTCCAGCAGAGGGACATGCTTATTTATTCCATAACCACAAATTTTCAGTATACAGATCCTGTTAAAGTTACTTTGTACATTTCTCCATCTTGGAAGAATAAAATGACTCATTAAACTGATAACTGACACTATTTATGGCTTTGGGTCTCAAACTTTCAAGAATTTGCTTTACTCTACTAATCTACTCCCTCCTCCTGAAGGTTGCCAGACGGCTGGGCTCTGTTCCCACAGTGTTGGCTCTTAAGAAGCTTTCAAGCTTCTGCACAGGAGAGATGGAAGAGGGGAGATGGAAGAGGAGAGGGGTTTTTATACCTTAGCTAAGGTGGGACTAAGTAATTGCTTCTGATTTAGGATTCACAGTTATCTTAAGACTTCCCCCTAAATACTCCACCAGTAAAAAATCAAAACTGAAGTCTACCTCTCCAGAGACATGGTGGCTAAAAGGAGTTTTTACTGTGACTAGTTTTAAGAAGTGGAACTTTTTTTTTTAACCCTTAAGTTCTGTGCTTTCCTTTCCTTAGCAGTAGAGCATTCTCTGGATCAACATATCAGATTAATCCAATTATCAAAGTACAGTATTACACAGAAAAACTTTACTATATCTGCATTTCTCTACAGACTCACCTTATATATGGCTTCCAGGGAATTATTTATATATATAAACGCACCCTCCATTCTGTATTACAAAACCATCCCACAGTCAGCTTTAAGACTGTGATCAGTCCAACCCACTGATCTACTATGTAGCTAGCCTCTAGGCTAATTAAATAAGCTCTTGTGGCTCATATTATTGTAACACACAGACAGACTTAAGCAATCGTCACAGCATATTGACAAAGTCCTTAAACCCAGACTGATAGCACCACAAGACTGTTTCCCTGCCACAAGTTATATGAAGCAAGAAAACACAGATAAGCCATGGTTTAATGAGAAAAGTTGGATTGGAGGGATTCCAGTAAACCATATTCCACTAAAAAACATCCCAACTACACCAAAAACTCATTGCACTTGTGAAGTGAGAGACTAAAGCTTATTAAAGGGTTAGTGAGATTAGATATTATGTTTCTTCCCATAACGGATAAAAGAGGCAATAAGTCTTATATAAACTTCATTTTGTTTGCTGTGACTAATTTGACAAGAATTAATTGCATGCTTGAGCCCATTCAGAACAAATTTGTAGTGCTAGATGGTCCATCACTACTTGAGCCTAAAAAATACAGATAGTACAACCAGGATACAGAATTTCCTTTAAAAAAAAAAATAAAAGGGGGAGGGGGGGTGGTGGTGGTGGGATTTGTTTGCTGTTGCTTTCCATTGCTTTTCAACTTCCTTTTTCCATATATTCTGAACCACAAAGCCTAACGTTTAGCACAGCAGTGTTGCTATCTTCCTGCCATTGCTCACCTTGATTTGAGGAGGAGCTTTCACATTTACCTTAGGCAATGAGACAACCTCCTTTTGCACCAAATAACAGCCCCTAGACATGGGGGAAAAGGAGCTTTGGTCACACGTGAATTCCAGCTGCACACCTTTGCAATGCAGTTTGAAGTACCAGCTTCAAAAGGTTGCTGCCTTTGAACTGATCTACTGGTAGGCACTTCAAGATTAGTAGACTGGTTTAATTACCTGCTCCTTAGCAACCGTGCTGTTGTTTCTATAAGGTCAACCCTTGTGATGTGCTCCTCCCAGGCTCTAGCAGGCTGGCTTGCTCCAGCGTGACCCAATCCTTGCAGGCGTGCAAGTTGCAGCTTGGTGAGGAGCCACCCTCTCCAGGAGGCTCCATTTTGGTGTTTGACACGGCAGGAGCTCATGTAAGAAGCGAACACAACTGACAGAGCAACCAAAGTGCCTGAGCTTATAGCACAAGCGTTAAATTGTATAATGCTATGGGCATAAGATAGGAGAAGAATGGTTTTCTTGGCTCTCTTCTGTAAAATAAAAATCTCACATGATGAAGCAGAATTTCTCTATGAAAAATGCCAGTTGGGCTTGAAATCAAACATTTCAATGTCTTTTTTATTTCTTCTTCTTGCAGGTTTGCATTTCAGATAGTCAAATGCAGTTTCCTTGGCCAGTTTGCCTTCACTAGCACAAAATAATTCTTTCAGTAACTGTCCTAGTCATTTGCTCCCTTAAAAAAACACTTGATTATTTATAATCAACTACAAGATTAGTATTTAGAGAAAAGAAACAAAATATGTCCCTCAAACAGAGAAAAGGAGGAACAGAATTGTAAACTATTTTGCTTAATCACCAGAAAGGGTTTTGGTTTTTTAAGAGCTTTCTCTGCTTTCACCTTTGTGGCTCCACACTTTTAAATGTGAAAGCTGATCCATTTGCAATAGGCCATTAATTACTGCTGTTCAAGGAGCCCCACTACTGAAGCACTCCTGAAGAGAGGCTCCTGGAGACCTAGTATCTGACATCCTTGGTTCCCAAAATGTTTGAACTGGGATAACAGCCTACACAGGAAGCCTGCTAACTCATTACTTTTGCTTTCTTTTTAACCCAAAAAAAGTTTCATAGGTGAACCGGGTAAGTGGCAATGGCTGAAGCAAATCATCTAGAGGAGGACAAGACAGAAATATCAGTGCTGTCAAGGATTCAACTTACTAGTACTGAACATATTTTGGAAAACCCAGCCTTCCAAGAAAATAAAAGCATGCCATCTCCCAGGTGAAGCAATTTTGAAAATATGTACAAATTAATACACTGTATAGTACAGTATTCACAGTATGAGCAAGCCCACAACCTAGGAAGGAAAGGCTTCTTCTAAAAAAGTCAAACAAAAAAAAGCTTTTAATGATAAGTGCACTCATTGTGCAGATTGCTTAAATTTACATCTGCAGGCAGTGCAGGAATTTGAGAATACAGAAGACATTTTGTGCTATCTTCTTATTAATTGTACTTGAACTCTAACTGCATACTTAGGGCAGTGTTTTTTCCTCCATACCTCTAACATAAGCTTTCACTTAGGAAAGAAAGAACCAACAGAGCAGCAGACACATCATGTAGCAAATTACCTGATCATTTTCTAAGTGAAAAATATTGGCTAGTGGAATAGCTACCTGTAATTCTAGGGGGGGGGGGGGGGGGGGGTGGGGGGGGGAGGTGCGGAATAATAATCAAGAAGTCTGTTTGCACTTCGATTTTCTGGACATACCTAATCAGCATTAAAGGACTGCATTAAAAGAAAAAAAAAAGCTGCAGTAGAATTAGCAATATTTTTAAGTGTATTAACAGCTAGCTAGCACATCCTAGGCAACCACTTCAGCAGGAAATTCTTCTCTAAATGCAGTATAACCACTACTCTTGTTCTCCACAGAGGATTTTCTATGGCAGGGAAAATAACTAAGCAAAGAGTCTTGCGACACCTATAAACACTTATGAAAATAAACGGAGAACTGGATTTACTAGCACTAAAATAAAAATAAAGGCCCTTTGGTTAGCTGCACTCGGAAAATTTTTAGTGTTACTGCACCTGGCACTGACTGCCCCAAAAGATGGCAATTTGCAAAAATGGGATTTTATAGGGAAGCACCAGCATCCCATTACAATAAACTACAAAGCACTGAATTTTGTAATAGCTTTTTAAATATGTAGTTATACTCCTCTGGATTACCAGAGGCAATGTGAAAGCTAGTATGTCAGGCATCTTGAACCATGTCAGACAAGGCTGGCAAGATGAAGAGAAGCTTTAATTTAATTAGTGTACTAGCACCTGACCAAACAAAGGTGTGTCCAGGCTGAATCAACTTCGTATACCAACCAGATGATCTTCCTAATTTTAAAATGTGTAAAGCTGGCATTTAAATATACCAAACCACTGTATAAAAAGGTCTGTGAAAATCACCTGAAAGAACTCCATCAAACCTTCAAGGAGGATGAAGATTAGGCCTTCTCCAGCTCAACTCATATGTGGCAATCATTAGGAAGATTTAGGGTTTTTCCTATAGGAATGTGATTTCATCTTATTTTAAATTCCAATGCTGAATGTGATTCAAGAAAATAACAAGAAATGGCTCTCCTCACAGTATCAGCGAGTCAAGAGACACACTGATACCATTAGAAATTCATTACCTGTCTCTGCACAAACAAAATCATTGGTCCTTTGCTTGAGAAAAAAATACAAATCCTACATATTATTAAAAAGTGTTGGAAAGAACTGTAATATTTTTAAGATAGGGTAAACTTATGGTAAAGTTAATTCTAGAGTCTTGTCTTTGTCAGGTGATGTTGGACCTTACAGGTAAGGGAAAGTAAGAATGGTGGGAGAAAGATGTTTACTTCAAGCAAGATTAAAGAATTTAAAATATATATACCTTATATTGTCTTCACTTGATCTGAAGCATTTAATATATTTTATTTCTTGCTAATTTATCTAGAAGTAATTACTGGAACAATATTTGAAACATCAGAGAGACAATCAAAATGGACATTCACATCCACTCTGGATTCTTTTAAAACAGGTGAATGTGAAATTGCAATTCAACAAAATATTAGGCCATAAATCAGCTCCACCAAATAAAGTCTATAGCATCTGTTTAGCCTAATTTATTAAATGGGAGTTGGAAGAGAAACATGTTCATCTTTTTTATGCAGTTATTCTGTTCACATGCAAGTTTGAAGCTAATTGTGCAAAATGTTGCAGTAATTACTTGGGATTAACAGAGGTTTCAATCCGCCTGAGATACATTACGAAATAAATACTTGAATTAGTTTTTAAAATCACCGTAATTGTATTGCCCTACAGCAGGCTACCAGTTTAAAGCTCTTAAGCAACCTGCAGACATGGCCCCATTTCTTCAAACAGAAATTTAAATTTTAAAATGCTATTTAAGAAGAGACTTTCACATCAAACAAAGCTTAAGTAAACGAGCTTCAAAAGAATGACGTGTGCAGAGGAGTTCGGCCACATTAGACAACTTGAACAACAGCATGCATTTGCATGCTTTTTTTTCTTATATTCCAGCCTGTTCCTCAGAAAGGCAGCAGTACAGCAGGGGAAGACAAGAAAACAAACAAAACTAGCAGAACCTCCAGCATGAAAATGGCAACCAAAACAGGATGCAAAAATGCAAGAACAACCCTGAAACCACAGCAGCTTCCGAAGCACCAGCCGTTCCCTGGTTGGCTTGTATCTTCTGAAGGGAAAGATTTCCTCTTATTCCTATGGTATTTTTCTAATAGCTATGAAACAAAAATTTTGCACACATAGCATAAACCAATGTACTCACGGAGGGATTCCAGATGAGTTAAAGAAAAGATAATGGTTTACAGCTTATAAACTGTTTGTCTTGGCAGTTCTGTTTGGTATCTTGCTTAAAGCTCACTACTTCAAGCACATAGTAACAAGCGAAGGCAGTAAAAGACCTGGCAGAAGCTTAATATAAATAGTAGCAGACTTGAATTTTAAAAGCCCAATGAAGTAGTGTCAGTAGTTCATAGACTAAAGGATTAAAAAAAAAAAAAAAGGAAAAACAAAGGAGTGAGAACCTGTAAACAAGCTCAAAAAAACCCAACAACTTTCTAAAATTAGAAAAGAGGAAATAATTCAACACTAGCCTTCTATCCCTTTGCAATTACAGGATAACGTGTTAGGGCATTTAGCAGATGAGCCTAAGCACAAAAGTGGGTTTTGACTTCACATGCCCAGCACTGCATGTAGAATCGATCCTGATGTCAAAGTAAATATATAGCATTCACATGAACCAACAAAGCAGCAAACTTTCTCATATGCATTAGAATATAAACTTATAATTACATAAGAAAGGCATTCATATAACTAGACACTGTTTACAGGCTGATTATTCAGTCATATGGCCTAAAATATACACAGTTGCATTACAAGTTTGCAATTTATTTTAAATTCTCTTGGCATCTCAAAGGAAGCAACACGGAGACACCTGGACATCCCCAGTCATTGCCACTCACAGAACAGATGTGTTTGTGGCACAGAAGTGATACGGTTGCATAAGCATCTTCCAACTAATCGGTTGCCCTCACTTACTGAAACATCCAGCAAGACGTGGAGACAGAAGGACTTAGATGTCATTTGTATCCCAGAGCTGTTTACAATCACCACCCTGGAAATAAAAAGGTTTGGTGATGCAATCAACAGCACATAACAGCTGTGTCAACACAACTCAATGGACAAAAAAGTCATAATATTGTGGGAGGGACACCACAATCAGCAAAGGAATTTTTATATGATCATTACTGACTCTGAAGAGATTAATTTCAGGGCATGACATTCAACCTCTTCCTTAGCTCCACTGCTCACCTGAAGGAGATAACAAATTTGATTACTCAGAAGAGTAACAATTTTTTGCAAAGCTTAAGCTTTAATGAAATATGCCACGTTTCACTACGCTTGTCAAGCTCAGTATTATACAATACCCTTACTAGACCTGCTATCTTAAAACTATAAACAGGCCTGTTTATTAGCTCAGGAAATTATTAGTTCAGAAGCCCAAGTTTCAAACGCTTCTCTCTGCCACAACACTACATGATACATTAAGAGGTATGGTACTATAGGTAGGGTATGGTCAAGCACATATTTTCCTGATTTTGAGTCCTTCCCTGGATAAAAAAGGAACTATTTATCATCAGCAAACCTAGAGATACTCATTAGGGCCTCAAAAACCTGTTAGAACATATTTGCCATCATCTTCAAGCATCACATACAAAACCAAATCCTTAAGACAGGAAAAATTCTGAGCTGCAGCCTCAGTTAATGTATGCTGGACAGACAGAGGGAAGTGGAGAATTGTCTGCTTTGTGAATAATTGTATGTTTATCCTATGCTCAGTTTAGATGTTGGAACAAAAAATTAAAAATCCTCATTTTCAGCTTTTACTTAGAGCAGGATGGACCACACAGAATTAACTTGAGAACAGGAGTTTGAGGAATGTGTAGAATTTCCACAAGTGCCAAAAGCTCATGAGAGCTCAAAGGACATCAGTTGTAATTCAATTTACAAAAAAGAGAAAATAATGAGAAAAGCACGCGGCAGTGCAGAGCGGAGAGCGGCAGCGCCACCGGCAGCGGTGAGAGCTGCTCCTTTAATTACTGAGGATAAGAGAAAGGGCCGGGCTTCCCAGAGACGGCGAAGCCGGAGCAGAGCGAGGAGACCCAGTCTGAGCGGGAATCCTGAGAGGAACAGGAAGGCTGACGTGGCAGGGGCGTGGCTGAGAACAGCGGCAAGGTTTAAAAGCGGCCATCTCGGCAGCTCCTCAGAGCACGCGGCAGCGCAGAGCAGCAACGGCCTTCACAGGAAGTGGCGCGAGGGCACGCGGAGAGTGGCGCGAGTGGAGGCAGGGAAAAGAAGACACTGGTAGCTTTCTCTAGCATGGTGACAACACGCCCTAAAACCGTATTGAAAAAGGATATGGGAACTCAGACGGAGGTTCTGAGCAGGCACGCAGCCGTGCAGGTCTCTGGCTGCAGCGAATGCCTGAGCCTGGCACTGGTACCAGAGGGAGCCAGTGGCACCGCGTGTGTGCGGTGTGAGCAAATCAATGATCTCCTCAGGCAGGTGGTTAGACTGACAGAGGAGGTTGAGAGGCTAAGAACTATCAGAGAATGTGAGAGCGAAATAGATTGGCGGAGCCAAACCCTGAGGCAAGGGCAGAAAGAAGAGGTTATTGAACAAGTGATGGATCCCCTCCCTGCCTGTCATCAGACAGAAGGAGAGAACTTTAGGGACATGGAGGAATGGAGGGAGGTGCGTCCTCGGAGAGGCAAGCAAAAACCCTCCCAACCCCCTCCGCCCTCCGAATTGCCCTTGAAGAATAGGTATGAAGCCTTGGTACTTCAAGGACAGGAAAAAGAAGTTGGAGCGATAGATTTGCCTAGTGAACCACCTAGGACTTGTTGCTCAGCTCCACGCCTTAGGACTTCTTCTACTAAGAAGGAAAGGAGGGTAATTGTGGTGGGTGACTCCCTTCTGAGGGGAACAGAAGGGCCCATCTGTCGACCAGACCCATCCCACAGGGAGGTCTGCTGCCTCCCTGGGGCTCGCATTAGAGATGTTAAAAGGAAACTCTAGTATTGTAAATCCATCTGATTACTACCCACTGCTGATTTTTCAGGTTGGCAGTGACAAAATCATTACAAGAAATGTAAGGGCAATGAAGAGAGACTTCAGGGCCCTGGGACGGCTAGTTAGGGGGTCTGGAGCACAAGTCGTGTTTGCCTCCATACCTCCTGTAAGAATGGGTGGAGAGATAAACAGGAAGAGTTTAATGATGAACGAATGGCTAAGAGACTGGTGCCAAAGGCAGGGCTTTGGTTTTTTTGATGATGGGCTGCTCTGTGAGACACCTGGCCTGATGGTGGCAGGTGAGATGCACCTGTCACAGAGGGGGAAAAGGCTTTTGGGGCAGGACATAGCAGGGCTCATTGAGAGAGCTTTAAACTAGATGTGAAGGGGGAAGGGGAGAAAACTGGGTCTGTTAGGGACAAGCCCAAGAGGAACATACCAGGGCCTGAGGGAAGGTGGTCTAAGGAGGATTTGGTCCCACCAGAGTGCTCTGTTTGCTTCCTGAAATGCCTGTATGCTAATGCACGCAGTATGGGGAATAAACAGGAAGAGTTAGAGGTCTGTGTGCGGTCTAAGGGTTATGATCTGGTAGCAATAACAGAGACATGGTGGGACAGCTCACACAACTGGAATGTGGCCATGGATGGCTATGTGCTTTTTAGGAAAGATCAGTCAGTGAAGCGAGATGGTGGAGTTGCTCTTTATGTGAGAGAGCAACTAGAACATATAGAGTTTTGTGCAGGGGCTGATGAGGGGCAAGTTGAAAGTCTGTGGGTAAGAATTAAAGGGCAGGGTGGTATGGGTGATACAGTTGTGGGAGTCTACTACAGACCTCCTGATCAAGATGAGGAAGTTGATGAGGCTTTCTACAGGCAGCTGAAAGCAGCCTCACAACTACAGTCCTTGGTCCTCATGGGAGATTTTAACTATCCCGATATCTGCTGGAAGACTTACACAGCCAGCCTTTCACAGTCTAGGAGGTTCCTCCAATGCATTGATGACACCTTCTTAATGCAAATGGTGGACAAGCCGACTAGAAGAGGAGCGCTGCTGGATCTTGTGCTCACCAACAAGGAGGGCCTTGTTGAAGCAGTGGTGGTCAATGGCAGCCTTGGTTGCAGTGACCATGAGATGGTGGAGTTCAGGATCCTGTGTGGGAGGAACAGAATACCCAGCAGGACCAGAACCCTGGACTTCCACAGAGAAAACTTTGGTCTCCTCAATCAATTGTTAAGGGAAGTCCCATGGGACAGGGTGCTGGAAGGTAAAGGGGCTCAAGATAGCTGGTCAACATTCAAGGACCACTTCTTGCAAGCACAGGATCAGTGTGTCCCAATGGGTAGAAAATCTAGTAAGGGAGCTAGGAGACCAGTGTGGTTAAAAAAGGAACTGCTGGGCAAACTCAAGTGGAAAAGGAAAATCTATAGATCATGGAAGGAGGGGCTGGTTACTTAGGAGGAATATAGGACTGTTGTCAGAGAATGTAGGGAGGCAACTAGGAAAGCTAAGGCCTCCTTGGAACTTAACCTTCCAAGTTGGGTTAAGGACAATAGAAAGGGCTTTTTCAAATACATAGCCAACAAAACTAATACCAGAGGCAATATAGGCCCACTGCTGAATGAGGTGGGTGCCCTGGTGACAGAGGATATAAAGAAGGCAGAGGTGCTGAATGCCTTCTTTGCCTCTGTCTTTACTCCTGCAGGTGTTCCCCATGAGCCCCAGCCTCATATAGCCCCAGTAGAAGTCAAGATAAAGGAGGAGTTTGCCCAGGTAGATGAGGATTGGGTTAGGGATCAGTTGAGTAATCTGGACATACATAAATCGATGGGTCCAGATGAAATGCATCCAAGGGTGCTGAGGGAGCTGGCGGAGGTCATTGCTAGGCCACTCTCCATCATCTTTGGTAAGTCATGGGTAACAGGAGAGGTGCCTGAGGGCTGGAGGGTAGCAAATGTCACTCCAGTCTACAAGAAGGGCAAGAAGGAGGACCCGGGTAACTATGGACCGGTCAGCCTCACCTCCATCCCTGGAAAGGTGATGGAACAACTTGTCCTTGGCACTATCTCTAGACATATCAAGGACATGGGGGTCATCAAGAGCAGTCAACATGGTTTTACCAAGGGTAAATCATGTTTGACTAACCTTATTGCCTTCTATGAGGAAATTACTAGGTGGATGGATGATGGTAGAGTGGTTGATGTGATCTATCTTGATTTCAGTAAAGCATTTGACACCGTCTCCCACTGCATCCTTGTAGATAAGTTGATCAAGTATGGGTTTGATGATCAGGCAGTGAGGTGGATCAAGAACTGGTTGAAAGGAAGCAGTCAGAGAGTTGTAGTCAATGGGGCAAAATCTAGTTGGAGGCCTGTGACTAGTGGAGTCCCTCAGGGGTCGGTACCGGGACCGGTGTTGTTCAACATCTTCATCAACGACCTGGATGAGGGTACAGAATGTACCCTCAGCAAGTTTGCTGATGACACCAAGCTGGGAGGAGTGGCTGACACACCAGAAGGCTGTGCTGCCATTCAGAGAGACCTAGACAGGCTGGAGACTTGGGCGGGGAAAAACCTGATGAAGTTCAACAAGGGCAAGTGTAGAATTTTGCATTTGGGGAAGAACAACCCCATGTACCAGTACAGGCTTGGGGCTGACCTGCTGGAGAGCAGTGTAGGTGAAAGGGACCTGGGGGTTGTAGTAGACAGGAGGATGACCATGAGCCAGCAGTGTGCCCTTGTGGCTAAGAAGGCCAATGGCATCCTGGGGTGCATTACAAAGGGTGTGGTTAGTAGGTCAAGGGAGGTTCTCCTCCCCCTCTATTCTGCATTGGTGAGGCCGCATCTGGAGTATTGTGTCCAGTTCTGGGCCCCTCAGTTCAGGAAGGACAGGAAACTGCTGGAAAGAGTCCAACGCAGAGCCACAAAGATGATTAAGGCAGTGGAACATCTCCCTTATGAGGAAAGGCTGAGAGAGCTGGGTCTCTTTAGTTTGGAGAAAAGGAGACTGAGGGGTGACCTCATCAATGTTTACAAATATGTAAAGGGTGAGTGTCAAGAAGATGGAGCTAAGCTTTTTTCAGTGATGACCAGTGACAGGACAAGGAGTAATGGATACAAATTGGAGCATAGGAGGTTTAAGGTGAATATCAGAAAATTTTTTTTTACTGTGAGAGTGACAGAGCACTGGAACAGGCTGCCCAGAGAGGTTGTGGAGTCTTCTTCACTGGAGACATTCAAGACCCGTCTGGATGCATTTCTGTGTGATGTACTCTACGTGACCCTGCTCTGGCAGGGGGGGTTGGACTAGATGATCTTTCGAGGTCCCTTCCAACCCCTATGATTCTATGATTCTATGAAAATACAAAGATATAACAGAAACATCCAAAGCCTTAACATCCCCCACCCCAATTTTGAACAGAGAAGGAAAAAGGTGGTAAGCATCTGATTATTTCCTATCTCAAATTATCAATTCACACTGTTTAGTTTGAAAACATCAAGTCTCAGCATACTAAAAAGGAAAGTGAGAACAGACCTCAAGAAGTCTGTCTGGTTGTATAACAGGTGTACAGGACATTTTTGTCTAAGTAATCCTATTATTCCTTCCATTAAGTTAGTCACAGTTGAGCCAGCTCCTGTGGTAGGAGACAGCTGTCCTCCAATTTTAAACTTTTTCCTGAAAGAATTCTGAAGAAACATAGCAAAAATTTTTGAAGTCCTGCAATCATTGTTGAAAGTCTGCCATTGCCATAGTGACTTGTGATTGCTGTACAGTACCTAGCACCAGAGCAAGAGAGAAGATATCCACTGAAGACTTCCATTTCATACATGCTCCCCTGTTCCAGGACTACTCAGCCCAACAAGCACAGGATGTGAAATATTAATATCTCCCTTGTTATTTACTTTCCATTTCTGTTTTCATGTCTGTATGGCAAACAAGCTCCTTACAAAGATTTTGTCTTCATTACTGCTACAAATCTGTTTAATTGAAATACACTTGGAATTGTCCCAGCATAAGCATAAAATACTAAAGTGAGATGTCTCTGTCAAAGATATTGTTATAATTCAAAAAAGGCTAGAGTTAGCACTACACAGGTTTTCAAGTTTTGCCTAAAACATTAGAGATAAAAATAAGGGGGTGGGGGAGGCACATGCACCAGATTTTTCATATTGTCAAGTTTGAATCTCCCCAGGTATTTGTCCAAAGTAATGCAGACAAAACATTCCTACCCAGTCTTCCACAAGAGCATCACACCTTCAGCAACCCCAGCCTTCCCTCATTTTCCCAGCACCTACAATGAGAGCACATGATGCAGCCATGCATATCCAGCCACATTCAAGAGGTAAAATGGGGGTGACAAATTTTTTACTATTTCATTGTTCCCACCAGGTATTTATGTAAACCAAAACTTGTTCCCCTCAGATAAAGCTTTAAATTTGGGGGGCATTTGAATTTTAACTCCTATCTTCATTAGCCATGAAATTATATTCCCTTTCAGCATCTTAAACAAGAGCTTTAAAAGAATCTGCTACTCCTTTTATTAAAAAACAACAAAAACAACCAAAACCCAAATAATCCTGGAGCTGCGGGGAAGAAATGGAGGGGACAGTAAGTGCAATAAGAACTAAGAGCAACTGGAATGACGACGCTACAACAAATTTTTTTTCAGTGGCAAACACCATTGATAAACACAAAACTTGGAAGAAAACAAACCAAGGAATCATGGAATGTTCAGCTTGGGGAGGAAAATTGGTTTGTTCAACTGAACTATACATTTTTCTGTTCTCAAATTATACCGCAAACATCTTGTGAATAGTAAATGAATGTGAGAGGAATTATAATTCTCCTGGAAGATCACCACTGCATTCCTGGCTCTGTATTCACAGGAGGCAATTTACACTCATATTTACACTGCACTTTTGACTGGACATAGGACACCTTGCATTTTTTAATTCATTTTTTCTCACTTGAATGAGATATAAAGCATAGTGCTTTGTGTGGGTTAACGCTACTACGACAGAAATTACCTTTCAGAATACTAGTCGAAAATTTTGAGCAACTTTATCAGAGTCTGAGAGGTCTCTTGAGCCACTACACTGGGTGAGCTGTCTACCCATCCCAGTCCTTGCTCGCAGGTACCCTATAGAAAATAGAGCAGCAAGGCACCAGCTAGTGGCTTTTCTGTTTAACATACAAAATACAGAAGGATCTGAGGGCCTTAATTTTGTTATATTAAATCTGAATGTGCTTACACAGTGTAAAATTTTACCTCATAATTTTCTTCATTCACTTTGATGTAATAAATTCAAAAGAAACTACTCTTCACAAACCAGAGTATCAAGGTCTCATTCTCTGATTCTGCCTTCTTTATAGACCCCTCATGAACCCAGATTACTCAGCAAAAATCTATAAACCTCTGGTTCAGATGAGCATACAGATTTAACTCATACTTTTAAGTACTGTTTTTTACGACTATCCTGCTATTCACAGGCTTCTTACAAGTTCAGTAGCAGCCTCTTGCCTTAGACTCCCTTTCTCCTCCCCTCCAGCTCCCAGGTAAACAGGCAGCCAAAGAGATGCCAGCAACCAAGTGGCTAAAGAAGTAGGGGTATGGAAAAGGGCACTGCTCACAGAAATGCTCTCTTGACCCCGCAGGAGCAAAGCTGCTGGAGAAACTGCTGTGACCCACTATGCAAATATTTAAAGAGGAAAAAGAGCTACATTTTCAAGACTAAACAATAGTGCAGAACAAACTATAAAATTAAACAAGTGTAAAATATGATATAAAAGTAAACAGCTGTGGATACTTCAGACATCAATTAACTAACACTACTCTGCCTGAACTTGACCCTTACAAAGAAGATAATTCTCATCAGACAAATGCAGTGAGCATCTTCCATTATTGAAGTATACTGCACCTGTTTCAACTGTGGCAGGCAAGATTAAGAGCAGAAGATAGAAAGCACCAAGTTCCTGCTGAAGAAGAAGGGAGCTGAAATCATAACTACTATCGCTTTTCAACATATAGGTAAAAATCAAGGTATAAAAGTAAACACTAGCATTGTCCAGGCTCAGTCACACAGGAAGAGTAAGGCCAGTTGCAAAATGCTGATTTCAGAGATCTTTACGTAGGTTACCTTTTGAGCACATTAAGAAAATACATTTTTTTCTTTCCTTGTTACAGCTACATATTGCAAAATTACAATCCAATTTGGACTGTAACAAGTAGTTTGTTTTAACTACAGTCTGTGGCATGCAGCAGCTTATGGAAATCCCATGAGCAGTCCTAGAAATTTTAGGCACTTTAAGGAATCAACTTTTTTACTTCCAGAATAAGCAAGTCACAACGTCTTGTAGTTGTTAACATAATACAGGTGTTCAAACATGAGATGTGCCTTGCATGGGGATTCATGATATACATCCAACTGTTCCATAAGGTATTATTGCATATGCAACCCCACACCTTTTAAATGTTGCACTGGGTCTTTCAACAGCAGGTTACATATTTAATCTTTCTTGACAAAATACCTCCCAATAGACCAGGTTGCACCAAATCCCATCCAGCTTGGCACTGAACACAGGGATGGGGCAGCCACGGCTTCTCTGGGCAACCTGTTTCAGTGTCTCACCACCCACCTTCACACAAAAAAATTCCCTCCTCATCTCTCACCTAAACCTCCCCTTTTCCAGTTTCAATCCATTACCCCTTATCCAAGAGGCATTTGGTTTATCCAGTCAAGCCCCCCACACCATCTCACCACTTGGCATGGCAGGGATCACATCCTGCTCTCCTACAAAACAGAATCATAGATGATCTTTAAGGTCCCTTCCAAACCAAACCATTCCATGATTCTATGACAGAAATACACAGAAATCCCTAAGATTCACTTTTACTCTCTCTGTAGCACTCATATAATCATGTAGCAGCCTATGGGCAGTATTAACATATTACTATTCAAATATACACTCATGAGGGTTAACTATTAGCCTCTGAGCCCAAGTGTCTGATGCTCTTGGCAAAGCCCTTCATCTTGTTTGCCCATCTTTTACAGAGGAACGGAAAAACACATTCTTTCCAAAAAAAATAAGCGTCTAGAAACCAGAAGGGGGGGGGGAAATTATAGTGCAGGATAAATGATACATAGGAAGTGGTATTCTGCTAAAAATGTAGCTTTAAAACTTCATCATGAATAGAAGTTAGTCTTTATGCTGAACTAGACAGACTCTACTGTTGAAATTTGTCTTGGTCATTGCATTTTATGGTCTCTTCTCATTGAAATTTCTTTAAGTGGTAAATGTTAATGCAAGAGTACAAATTTCCTAGTATTCTTAGAAGACTGAAGAAAAATGGAGGGTTCTCAAATTTTCCTCTTGATATTTTATAGCAGAAAATTTTACTGCAGGAAATACATTTTCTTTTATGCCACATCAATTTCTTGAAGACATAATAATTATCAAGTCTGCCATTTCACAATGCATATTTATGTCCCATTTGGAGGTGGCTTTATAAAATATTATATATAAGTTCAAATAAGTCAGAGGAAAAACTAACATCTGAAAAAAGGATGTCAACATATACAAGTGCTTCATATAAAAAATAGAAAAGTACTGAAAACATAGGTATTATTTTTGAGGCTACAAAGATGGCAATAAGCAGCTCTAGCTCTTCCCTGGGCCATCCAAGTTGAGTCTGAAGTAACACAGAGGTTTTTTAAAAATACATTTTAATTTAAAAAAATATTTAAAGGTATAAGAAAGGCACAACTCCACAAACACCTTAAGTGAAAACAGAATACAACTGAGAAAGAAAAAGAATCTTTAAAAAATCATGTCTTCCCAATAACTTTGTGAGATCATCCAAAACTTCCCAGAAGACGTTCAGTATCTTAAAAATAGGATTCTATCAGGATTTCTTTCATTAAAGCTGAAGGAAGATATTAAATGTAAATATGGTATTAAAAGATGTACACAAAGAAAGGCCAAGCAAAGCCCATAATTTCTGCTAGAATACTACACTATTCAAAGAATATGAGGGCATAACAAAACAGACACTGAATTCCTACAGACTTAAAATCACTTTCTTAGTAAATGAGGTGTCTGATTGGCTCCAAGACATATATGGATAGAGATCATAAAAAAGAAATTGAAAACTGTAATTAGCGATGCTGGGGGAAAAAAAAATCTTTTTACATTGGAACCTCTGATACATTGGAAAGTGCTTAGATTACTATAACAGTCTTTTGTTCAGTTTCACTTTGCAACAGCTTTTAACAGATGCTTCAGATCTTCTCAGGTAAGTATCTGACTGGCAAAGAACAAAGCACTTTGGAGAAGCTTCTCAAAACTGTTTATATAGATTCTCTCATTACTGTTCACAGAGCAGACCCTGACAGATGTAACTGTACTTCTCCCATCACTCACAAGCATTGTTATGATAGCCACTCAAACTGCTTATAAGAAAACTGAAATGAAGAAGGTTCATTAAGCCTTTTAAGTAGTTTCATGAAATATTCCTGCAGAAAACTATGGCAGAGTCAACATCCTGTAGTCTCCCTGCTCTTTAAGCCAGCTGGCTCACCTCATCCTTCCCAATAACCTAGACTTGAGAATTTCTGATTTAGGACAAAGCCCAGTTAGCCGCATATGTATTAACACAGAAACATTAAGTCTATTCTTTTGCTTAAAATTTCTTTTCCTTGGCTCTAACACTGCATAATAACTCAAGCTCTTCAAGATCTGCTCTCCGTGTTGCTATTGATCTCATTCTGCTGCACACCAATGAGTCTGTGGCCAGAGTCCTGCTCAGAGATGACAGCAAGCATTTTCCACTGCTCCTAGACTAGGGAGAGTAAAGGCAGAGTGATCAAAGACTATAGGCACTTCAAATGGCTGCTATTTAAGAGGAAGCGGGGGAGGAGAGTAGTAGGTGTTAGCAAAAAACCAGTGCAAGTCTCCCCCTTTTCAGGGCCTGTTATACCAACAAAGACAGAAAGGAAAGACGCCAGCTCTGCACCAGCTTTGAAATTTAAATGCAGATGGTGGGAACTGCCTCTTGAGCATCCTTCACGACTTTCATCACCGTATCCACTCTATAAAAATGTCATTGCATGCAAAAAATACCTTAACGTTGAAGAAAATACTTGAATCAAAGCTAGAAAACAGTGCAAGTAAGGTTTTGCCAAGGAATTATTTCAGATGTTCCAGATATAAAAACAACACAGAGAACAGAAGAAATACCCTATAAATTGAAAAAAAATCCTATTTTAAGTTGTAGATACTGGAAAATTAAGCCGAACTTTGCAGCTCCTCTTACAGTTTATGGAAGCAACTGCCTAGATGTGAGGAAGAAAATCTGTTTTAGAAGTAGTGAAACTTTTCCCAGTAGAGCAGTTTTGTGTTTAAAAGAAAAATTCCCTTTTATTTTTCTTTTTTAAATCAAGTTTTGGAACAGGTATTTCCAAAACTCTTGTAGTCCTCTGTATACATGAACACATATACACAAAAATAAATAAGCATTTTATATATTATTTCAAACATGCACAAAAGACGTTGATATTCCACCCACTAGAGCATGCCATACAGAAGCCAAACTATTTCAAGTGTTTTGTTGTGTGGTTTTTTTCTAAACACTAACCTAGTAAATGAAGTGGAAACGAAATAATTGTGAATTCATTAAAACTCCTCATTTTTCAAAGCAAGCAAACCAAAATTATTTCCCTACCCCCATAGGAAACATTATTTTTCAACTGACTGGCAGAGGGAACCTAACACAATTTGCTCTTTCTACAAGACTTTGAGAGGAAGCCACCATGAAATCTGTGCGAAATACAAGCATTTCAGGTAAGTATGCTACCTGGCTCAGCAAAAACAAAAAATCTGGGCTGCCCCTCCCCCACCCCCTCCAATCAGCTATAAATCTGAACTACACAAAAAGACACCAAGTCAAACTTTACATAAACTCAGTGCAAACTACCAGCTTGTGTTTCTTTATCCAAGAGACTTATCTGTTCTCCTGGATTAAAAAGCCACCAAGATTTGGTGCACTGAAATCTGGAATTTTTGTTAAGACACACACAGTAAGTAGCTTCTATGTACCATTTTAGCATTACATCTCTAGTACCATTTACAGCAACGTAAATGCTCATTAGCACATACCTTTTTAGTTCTGAACTGAAAAAAACCCTCAATTTAAGCTAATTTTCTTTTTAGAAACTCTCCAGAATTACCCTCTGCCAGCTCTTTCAGCTGGAACTTAGTTAGAATTGAACCATTAGCTACTTTTGACTGCATAATTATGGCCAACCTTGCAATTTGATTATGAAGCTATCTAATGAGTCTGCACATAGACAAAAATTAAGTTAAATGGAGAAATAACAATAGCCTAAGAAAGCGTACAGTGGAGTAATTTTACAAATCTATTTGAGTGGAAAACTACTTCATGAATGCAATTCTCCCCATACAAAATTAGATCGTTAACCCCGTGTCACTTTTTAGAGCTGAGATTCAATGACTGGTAAGCTGACAACACTGCATGATTTAAAGCAAACTGTCTGACATCTGCCTGATATTAATCATTTTAGTCTGCAAATTTGGAATAAGACACCAGTGTTGCAAACTACAGTCAACTCCCTTATATTTTTACTGAGTGACACAACAAGGCACTCTTATTTAGGGAGAATGAGTACATTTGGAAAAAAGAAAACAAAACAAAAAAAACCCAGAAGAACTTAAAAAGCCAAGGGAAGAATGAATCGAATTAACTTTCTAGTCCAGTTAGTGCAGAATGATTTTCTGTGTCTTTATAAATACATTGCTTACCTGGCCAGGTGTTTAATCACTGCATCCACCTGTGTATGGACAATTACAGGTACTACAGGAATCTAACTATAGGACAACTATAGCTATCTATGAATACTTATCAGATTTACAAACACATGGAATAAGCACGAGAGTTATTACACAGCAAATACAAAGGATACACCTGGAAGATCATGTGCGTTTATGTTTGTAGACACATGAGAATTTATAAGAATCTCACTGATTTAGAAAGTTTTTAAGGCTCAGCTCAGGCAGAGAGCTTGCAAACATGAGAAGAGTTTTTCCAAAAAAGTCATAAAATAGAAAGTAAATAAAATCCTATTAAAAAAATAATCAGTTGTACTTGGAGCTAGCTTGTGGTCTTTGAGTACTAAAATTAACAACAGCAACCCTGGCAGATTCTGCAGGACTGGGATTAATTGGGGGAAGAACAACAACAACAACAAAAAAAACACAAACAAAACAAAACCCCAACCAAAACCAGTGCCTCTGCTACAGAAGTCAACTAAGTCACTATAAAAATAAAAATGTGTCCTCATGCAAGAATACAGCCCTGGTTCACACTTCTCAAAAAGCCAAACTTTAGATTATAAAATACAATAATAGAAGGAAACAGGATGAAGCAAAGGATACAGGGAAATTTTGACCCTTTAAGCAAAAATCATTTCAGCTGCTACAGCACAGCTGACCCCTTTGAATACCAGATACATCAGTTCTTTGCCTCCTCAGGACACAGTGGCCTTCCCCAGTTATGGTCTTGTCCAAGAGATTTCTGGGCTACTCTGAGAATGAGGTGGGGGGCTTGCTATGTGCCAGGATCTACATTTCAAAATCCCCATCTCCGGGGCCAACACAAAACTAGCACAGACAGAGCAGACTCATCTTCTTCAATCCAGCCAAAGCCCCAAAAAAGTCTGGCAACAAGGACTGACCTTTCCAAGAGGTCAATTCTGGAGATTCATGCTGCCATGCAATGTATAATATGGGGCAGACACTGAGACAGCTTGAACTCTACAACGCCTTGTATTAAAACACATGGGGCACAAATTGCAGGCACCTGATCTTAGAAAGGTATCATCAGAAAGCTGCAACATAGGCTTAAGAGTGACTTCCCCGACCCAAGATCAACTTACAATGTGTTGGTTTTCATTTCTATAGCACATGCAAATGCTGTTAGAAGTCAGATAAGCTAGAGATTTAATTACAGTTGCCAACCAGTATAAAGGTTTTCTGGTTATCCAAGAATACAAGGCTTTTTACTAACATAGTTGAGAAACGTTAAAATTATGTATCTTAGCTACAAATGTGATAGTTGTGTAATCAAAGGCCACTTAAAATTAGATATTAAGTTTGCTTTTCTGAGTCTTGCTTCATCCAATCTCTTTCGTGACCATTTATTTTCCTGTTGACAGTTGAGGTCAATGCAAGAGCAGTAAGTCATATCTCACAGTTCAGGAGTTTATGCAATAGCTGGCAACCAGACAGTATTTCTGACATCTGGGAACTAATTTGCAAGAAAAGCTGGTGAAATGAGGCCATCCTGTGTTATAAACACAAGTCTAATGATATCTTCCAGCTTTGCAGATCACTTTTTATAAAGTGGAAACTATGCAATTATGTGTATAGTTTTAACTGTCATTACCAAGTCTTTCCTACATACAATTTTTACTTAATCAATGAAACAAACTTCAGTTTACAAGATTCTCTGAAACACTTTAACAAGTTATAATACTTGAGAAACATTTAAAGAAAATTATTAATGAAACCTTGTAACTCACACACACAAAGAAAAAAAAAACAAAACATGGGGATATTCAGCCCTAAAGATTCAGCTCTGCATATTACAGAATTTCTGGAAACCAGCAGCTGTGCTGAATAGTTTTTCTGTTACAGCAACAGACACTTACATGCAACCATTCAGTAAACTCATCTATTGTCTGCTCAGACATTTGCCCAACATTTCACTAGCATGCCACCATATCTTGAAGTATTATGGGCTATGTATACATCACAAAGTAACCTATAAATGTACAGTCCTGGCTAGGCCCACATGAGCCTTTTCTTCCCTCTACATAGAACTGCAAATATAAGCACTTTGCTGGAATAGCAGCTCTGTATCTTTGCTTATCCATCACCTTTGAGGCCCTTCCCTCAGGTTCCCATATCTCTTTCATCATTGATTATGAAGTTACTTCCTAGAATATCAATCACACAAAAAGTTTATTATTGTGAAAAAAATAGCTTTTTTTCTTAGATTTCTACTTGAGTTTATTTTGATTCCTTAAACCAAATGTCTCGACTGCATTCAAAGTCTGAAGGAAAGCTATCCAGCAAGCCTCTGCTGCCTGCCTTGCAGGAACGCCAGCAGACCACTCTAGGAAGTGTCATGCTATCTTGGCAGCTGTTGCATGCAAACAACAGCAGCACATTGCTGCTTTCCCTCATGGAAGCAAGCCATACTTCTGCTCTCGTTCACTCAGGAGTGACGCCATCTCGCGTGCCATCACATCAAGTAGTGACACCACGCTAAACCTTACTCCAAGGCTGAGCTCAGTTATGAGCCATGCAAAAGAAAAACATAAGGGAAGGAGGACCCATAATGTGCTTTGTTCACCATTTTACTCTTTCAGATTGAATACAGGCATCCCGGAATGTCAGTGTGCCCTTTTCAGTACTTTTGCTCAGGAACAGGGACCCTGGAGCAGAATTGAGCCTACATTCTCCTCCCAGCCACTACCCACTACAGCCCCATGGCCTTAAGTGTGGATGTCCAAGGATTTTTTTAGAATCTTTACATGGAGGGCACAGCTGTTAGGCAGTCCCTAGTTTCTGAGCCTTCAGGAGATACTGTTCATCTTGAACATCATGTACACTGATTGCTGCTCTCCTCATACCCCACAGCAGCAATGAGGTTAGCAGCCTCTTGATCCTGCTGCTGCATTGCTCTGCTGGCAGAGCAGCTCCAGCCTCTCTCATGACATTAGCTGATGAGTAGCACTGCAATTTCCTCAGCACCCTAGATGGATTTTCTGGGAAACCCAGGTGCTGAAGACCTGACTAGATGATTAGAAAGGGGAACAATTAAAAAAAAAGTGTGGCACTGCAGCCATGAAGGAGCATCAGAGCTGCTACTAGACGACTGACATTTGATAGTAAATGTAAAGGTGCCCATGTCATTTGGCTCCTTTAGCTGTGTAAGGAGCCTTCTCAGATTGTCACATCGGATTAGTAATGCACGAGCTTTGCATCTGTATGCATGTCCAGAATAAGCTGCAGGACTTCACTTATTTGGATCCCATGCACTAATCTGGACACCTGATTGCTCAATGTGTCTAGCAGGAAAAGTTCAGTTTTGGTCTCACTCCAAAATAATATGTTGTATGTATACTTGCAACACTCTGTAATCCAAACTCTATTCCTCCTCACATCCTGTACAAGAAGCACACACACCTAAAGACACAGATACATAAATTTACAATGGAGTGTTATTTTTATAACTGTTTCAATTCTTTAACATGCTTATTAAAAGACCAGCACAGATGACCAGGAGGTTGGTCTGTTCCATCATCTTAGTAGATGAAGGACAGATTACCTACACAGCCATTATAGAGTTCTGTATATAGAGTTTATGCTTCAAATGTCAGAAGGCTGGGGAGATTCTGTGATTAATTAGTATTTTCACCCCAGGAAACTGATCACTCCCTTCCTGAAAGCCTTCAGTGACTTAAAATTATGAGAGTTCCTAGTCAAGCCACAATTTAGCAAAGCATTAAGAAATTAGTCTGTTCCGGCTAGGAGAATGCCAGACTCACTAACACAGCCCCTTTATTTTGCATCACTTTTGAATTCTCAATCAAGATGCTGTACAGTAGGTGGAGACATCCACACGACTTGGTCTGCAGTAATAGTTTTATTTGAACAATAACGTTCTCATGTCAGGTGAATCTGTGTTGCTCATACAAGAATAAGAGTTCCTCCTTCTTCTATCCCTTTCTTGGCAACAACGTAAGTACACCCCACAAAGAAAGTAATTGGCTTTTGTTTCTCCACCCTTCAACTTCCCATCCCCATAATGAATTCAAGGCATTTTGCCTTTCCACAACAACCAACTGCTGACTTTTCTTTTTTAATCCAACAGTGCACAGATAAATATTGGGGAAGCTCATGACCTAGAAAGTTACTCTATAAGTTATGTTACTCTTGACATATCTAGAAATACGAAATAATAAAAAAAAAAGAGTCTGGTCTACTTTCTAATTTAAGCAGTATACTTGCTGCAAATTATGTTTTCCTTTTTAAATTGTTTCTTTTTTAAAAAACACAAACATTTAAAGGCAAGAATATACTTTAAAGGTATCTCTATGATATTCTTGAGTTGGGTGGGTGACTACATTTAGCACAGATAACTAGTAATCTCCACATCTTAAAAAAATATTAAAATAATTGAATAATTTATTGTAGAAAATTAAAACAAAGTTCATACATCACCCAAAACTCACTGTTATTTTAATCTACTTAGGAAATCACAGCCTGTAATAGAGCAGGTAACAGCTACTCTAGATCAACCTGATCAATCTTGCCTACTTCAGTTTTATTTAATTAGTGTCAGCTGTGTTTAGAATACAGATTTCATTATGCCAAGAGGATCTTTTTGTTCCTGTTTTGCTCATTTTTTGCAAGGGAGTTTCCTGGCAATCATTTAGTTCTCTCATCTATTGTAAGAATTTTGTCATCTTGCATACTTTTCCTACCACTGAGTCAGCTCTCTCTGCTACAATTACTGACTTTTAAATTCAGTGCATAACCCCCTACCTTCCAACTGTAAAACACCCTGCTTCTACACACAATCAAGAGCTACTAATGCATGCACAATAGATTATGTGCTTTTTTCCAAGGAAACTATGAAATAGTAATAAGTTTGCATTATTAGAGCATTAAGTTTGTTGGACTGTAAAACCGAAGGCCACCCTCCTAATGCATAATCTTAAATTAGTCTTCAGATTCCAAACACAATTTTTTATTCATCCTTTGTCACCATAAGAAGTGACAGCCAGAGGCATTTTCTCCTCTTTTAACAAATTTCAGAAAATTCTTGACAGAGGCTTATTTGCTGACAAGTTCTTTAAATCAGGCAAAACCAACTCACTGGCCATTGGGAGAAAGCTATAAATGGTTCTGCAAATTACAACAGGAGTGGAGATATTTGTTATCTGCTGGAGTGTACTCCTTGCAGCACTTTCTTATCTCAGATTCTTAGTTTTCCTTCAGTGGATGATTAACTGATTCAGGGCCGCAGTGAAAGAGGAGGGGGAAAAGCACTTGCCTCAGAATAAAGGACACAACCAGACAGAGGTCAAGAACAAGGTGGCAGCCAGGGAAGGATCTAGGACAACTCTTAGCCACCAACTCTCCACTGGGACATCTCTGCATGGGTCAGATAACACAGGGCTGTGCCAGTGTCCTGGCACGGAGATGTCCCTTCCTGCCAGGGAGAGCAGTACGGTCCCTCTGGTTAGGCTTACTGCAGCTTTCACTGTGCATGCTGGTCATCAGTATATGTGCAAACCAAGTCTAGATGGCACACCTTGTACATCTGAGGAGTCACATTGTTTGTACAGCAAAGTAATTTCCCTAGCTGAACAGTTTAACTGCATGTATTCAGTATTCCTTTCACTGTACCATTGCCTTTCCCATACTGTTCAATGCTGTATACTGGGACCCTGGTTAAGAAACAAAGCTGAAAGCTGAATTTTGGTGTTTCCATATTAGAAACCATTAGATCAACTTTGGAATGGCATTAGAAAAGAGCATTTCCTTCAAACCTGTCACAATGTGTCAAAGGACTCTGAAAAGTGCACTTGGTTCAGGATAGAGAGGGAAACAAAAACAGGGTATCATATAATCTGTTTACCAGTTCCTGCAGAATGAATTAGGAAGAATACTTTTTCCTGTACTTTTTTCCAAACTTTTTTAAAACTGCAACTTATTGTATCAATTCCCTACTCTACTATTTTTGTAATAATAAATTTTCTTCGTATAACAGTTGAAAAAGGGAACAACTACCATGACTCATTTCAGCAAAGGGGAGGGAGGTGGCAAGGGATAGAAGGGGTCCCAAACATTTTCAACAGAAGAGGTATAAAGATAGAGGGGTCTGTTTCCATTTTATTTTTTTTAACATTTACATTTGAAAGTTTGTTATATTAGGAACACAAAATTTGAACTGAAACACAATTATTAAAGGAATTCTTAAAAAACTTCTGCTCTCAAAAACAGATGGGAGGCAAACAGTTGCAAGTAATTTATTACCAAAAAGTCAACTTTGATGCAGTGGTCTGCAGTCACTGGAAGGTTTATAACAGTTCCCAGTGCACAAGGATAGCATCACACATGAATTGAACTCCTGTATCTTTGCAGAAGCTAACCAAGAAAGGTGTTTTTTTTTCCATTTCAGAAGTCTTCAAGTGCAGCCCAAATACTCTCCAAGTGTTACATGACTCAGACTGTTATGATAAGCAGGCTCTTTTGTTTTTAAACTGTATTAAGTTTTCATTGTAAGAATGTCTCTCTTGTAAACATTTCCAGTGGGAGAGGTATAAAACTAGAGGTCTATTACCACTCCATTTCCATGCTCAGGGATGTAGATTGCACACAATCCAGTCAGAATTCAAACATCAGTTTCTCCATCAGTTAAAAAAATGTGGTAACTTGCTCAGCATTTCACAAATGACAACTTATTTCAATTTTTCCTCTAAGATGACAATTCATGTCTTCAAGCACAAAAAGACTCAGTGCTACCAAAGATTAACTATAAGTATTATCTTCATTCTAAGTTGCTTACAAAACAAGTTTAAGGAGCCTCAAAGTCTGCTGATTTAAAAGTGCTAAGTACCTTTACAAATCCCCTTGAACCCTGGTTTAAATACAAAGCAGTAGGTAGATTTTTTTTTTCCCCTTTTTTATTTTATTAAAAAAAAAAGCACACATTTATGTATTTGCACAGCTTTAACTAAGTTTAGTCTTAAACCTATATGGTGTGCCTTACAGACTTCACATCCACTTCTTTTCATTGTTAGGTGGGAGACAGTGTTGTAGGTCACCCCTCAGTATTAGCATTTGACTGTATGCTTGGTTTGTGCTCTATGAAAAAATTCTAGTGTGATAAGTATGCCCTTATGAACACACAGTACTCTTAAGTAAATATAAGTTTATGTCATGCTGAAGTCTAAGTGCATGCCCATTAAAAATCAGGTGCTCTTTGTATCCAAAACCAAATTAATTCCCACTTAACTGCACAGAGAATAGAAAACAAATAAGTCTTTTTTACATTTAAAGAAAGTTACTTTATAAGCACCCCAAATCTATTCCTCAGCTGAACAAAACTTCTCAGAGTAGGACAGAAGTATCAAACAAGCTGTGAAAGCGAAGTCCATTCAAAGCTCGACAAAAAGACCTAGATGGCAGAAATCTAATCCAACCACCCTTCAGAGCAAAATACTATTTGTACTCTCCTTTGAAACCTACTACTACGTAACAGAAAAAAAGCGTAAGAAGGACAGGTGGGAGGGAAGTAAGTCTATGCTATGAGCTTTAGAAGCCTTCAGGTTTCCTGACCTGTCAGATTAGTTTACTATGGGTGAATTGTGTTTATCACCAACTGAAGATACTAAAGACAGCCTCTAGGATTTCTCTGTCACACCAGAGTTTGTTGCTGCAGTGGTATAGCACTTTTTCAGGTTTTTTCTTACCTCCCTATTCTCCAGCATCTCTAAATACAGCACAGCTTTCAGCAGTGACACTCTTTGCAAGTAAGAAGACTTTTTGGTCAAGTTCCTAATCTGACATGCACACTGGCAAAAAAAAGGAGTTTGAAAAGCACAGCTAGATTTGACTCATAAAATAAATCTTCAGGAGCTCATTGTGTGCCTTACAGTTTCAGTTGTGTTTTGTTTTCAGGAGGTGGAGTGAGCAAGGGGACTTAACAGGTTTATATGAAACAAAAATTAATCCAACAAACTTCTAAAGACTCCAGCACAAATAAAAGAGAGGTTGACCTGAAGTCAGTGAGATTACATTCAACATGGTCATTCTTCCTTCATTGTCTGCATTTCATTTAGATTTTAACTAATTTTAAAATGTAAAGCAGTTCCTGAAGTCCCAGAATTGTTCACAGATGCAAAACAGAAGCATCTTCATTACTTTGCACACAAGTATGATCACGCTCCTGGAAAATATCTTTTCAAGTGAAAATAATGATTTTTAGCACATTTTTTATGGGTCTCTAATCTTATTTTACATTACTACAGTGGAAGCCATACTAAATCCTACTCTTGATGACATGAAACCTAGTAAGCAAAAACACTGAAACTGCCAACTGCTGGTTCCCCCTCTCACACCCATGTCTCTTCAATAGACATGGAGAAATCTGTAAATAATTTGTGCAACCGTGATCTTAAACTGAAAATACTGCAGCCAATGTATTTATGATAATGTACAGAGGGAGTGCCAACATGCAAGCCTTTAGCAAATCTTGCACAACCCAAACTCAGTTTTCATTTTTAGACATAAATGTGTATCATCTGAGTAACTTTGATGGTTCATTTTATCAAGATCTCAGCAGTATTTGCAGTGTGCTAATATATGTCACCCTGTCTAGACCAAGATACAACATTAAAAACAAACTAATTTCACACTGAGGTTATGAATTAGATCCACAGACAGCCTGTAAACACAAAGAATGATACAATTTATGCAGATTTACAGTTAAAAATCTTGTATTCGTGCCAAAGGACTTAAAAATACATTGGCTACATTCTGAAGATGTTTCAGCATGATTGTGTGCTTCATTTTTTTAACCTATTTGAATTTTTTGTAGAAGTTGTTTCACACCCCTTATCCTTCACCTGGCTACATTGTTGTTTTTCCCTTTTAATTGAATACACTGAACATCCACATTGTAAGTTGCAGAATTTTATTTTTAAAAGTAATTACTACATATAGACTTAACTGCTCTATAAACTCTGCTCACTAGCAACCTTTTCCAAAATTGTATATCAAACTTAAGCAATGTACCAAACATTCTCCATTTAATTATGCTTGCTTTTGCAAAGTTGATGGGTAGATTTTCCATATGCTACCTCTTGCAGCCCTGAGGCGCATATTACTTGAGTCGCCGACTACTGTCTCCCTCAACTTCTCTAGAATTAATTTCCTAATTCTTGTCTCCAAAGGTTTCCATTTATGCATCACAGGGAGAACAAGGGGTCTGACTTTCACAGACTGAATGAAGCAAAGTCTCTCTCTGTTCCACTCTCATCAGTTATGGTGGTTTTATTCCACTGTGATGCTGCTTAGTGAGCTTTTACAGCCCTAGCAGCACTGCTGTTCTGGACACTGAGCAAATTCACAGACACTACCACTCTTTCTGAGATACAGAGCAGCCTCATGCAGGACATTTATGTTATAAAATTCCCTAAATATATTAAACATCACAAACCGTGATCTTGCCAAATGTGAGTACCTCTGTACCTGGACTGCCACATATCACTAACATAATTCAGCAAGCAAGGCAGACATCACCATGTCTGCCTGAAACACATGAATCACAAAGCACATGAACATTCTGCCATTACATGACTCATGACCAATTTGCAAGAGGCTTGCTTTCACAAGTTGCTTCTCTGGCAGGCCATAAGGCACAAGTAATTCTAGCAGAAGAGATCTTCCCCTGAGGTAGTCTGCCACATCCCTTCACAAAGCATGCCAGAACCGAAGCACATCCTGTTGGCACACTGCAAATTCAGGAGCACCAATACCACTCGGAATGGGAAGGCTACTGGTAGACACACTGTGTTGCTGTGGGACTGTGGTTGTGTCCATGCCACCCTCTTCCTCTTTCATTTGGGCAACTAGTGAATGATGTAAGAGATAGGAGGAATGCTGCCATTACTGTCTAATTTGCTTGGAAAGTTCTTTTTAAAACTTCAGAAGCTTTGAGCTTCAGGAAAATCATCTTCAAGGCTACCTCTGTGACTGAATACCTTTGGCATTGGCACTGAAATTGGTTGACACAGTGTGTAATGCCTATTGCTAACATCCAACAACCAAGAAACTAAAAGGATCTATTCTTTCTTAGCTGTGCCAAGGAATTACTGGACCCCACCTGACAGCCGTTAACAGAAATTACATGAAAAATTTCCACATATACCAATGAGAGAATATATCCCTAAATTTAGAACAAAAGTATGCTGGAGAGGAAACACCCAATATTGCTTATACAAAGAGAGACTTGACTGAAAAATTGTTTGATGTGCCATGGCACTCTACGATTTATTTGAGGTAATTTATGATTCTTGGCTATTTCACAGCTTGTTCATTAATTCATGAAAGAGTCTTCCCAGAAAAACTTAAATTAAGGAAGGACACAAAATATTTGGTAACACACTTCACAAGCAAAACTTCACTTCATGGACTAGGAAGAACAATGAAAACTTTAATGCCTAATCAACAAGGTGTGACCTCTATACAAAGAGTAGAATCACTACCCAAAACCTTGTGATTGTATCTTCAAATAAATCAATGCCTAAAGGAAAGTATGCTAGATACATGTGCAGCCTGAACCAAAATTTATTCTGGAGGAAAAGATGAAAGGTCAATAGTGGCTGTGACACAAAGTACCCTTAACGTCTCTGCAAACTTGAACAAACTCAAGGCTCAGTGTCTTCCTCATAAATGTATTTGGCCAGGAGAAGCAAGATAAAATGTTTTATCTTACCTTCATACATTTAAAGGCTACTCAAAAAAAGCCCAACCAACCACCCAAAAAAGCCACAAAAAAACCCCAAACAACAACAAACAAAAAGTGACTCACAGAGACACAGACAAAAAAAATCAGAAAGGTGATTACAAGCCAGAGAGTTGGAGAACACATGTCCTATTACTGCACATAGTGGTAAAATCCACAGAGGAATTTTCAGCCAAACACTCAGCAGAATGTACACAGCTTGGAGCTTCTCCCTTATACAAAACATTCAGGTTAACAGATTTCACAGGAATGAAATCTATGTACTTCAAATAACTGGGCTGCTTCAAGTCTGTAACTTCTCTTACTCTGCCTGGCTTATATTCCCAGGGAATACCCCCTCCACCCTCAAGACAGCCCAGTTTCTTGCTGCAACATTCTAGTAAGGGAGATGTGGGGAAGATATTTTTATTCTGCCCTAGTGAGAAGTACAACTTCTTCAGAAAACCTTGCAACTTCATTAAGTCAGTGTTAGACCATAAGAAAGGGTAGGTCACAACTGAAGAGATCACAAAAGATCCTTCATTGATAGCATTCTGACACAGCCAAGTACCTTCACTCATGCACACTGATCTGTCATAAAGAGGTACACAAAACCATAAAATTTCATATGAAATGATTGCATGCCAGTAGAGGTTGGTACAGAAGACTAAGAGAATACTTCTCAGATAGAAAACATGATAGCTCAGTGTTTACCATATCAGCCAAATCAAATTGTGTAGAATGACTACATTTTCCACCTATCTAATATCTTAAAAATGGAGCTTCAGCTCTGTGGCATCTTCCATCCAGACACATAATCAGGTGTAATTACAAAATGAACTGCAGATCACTTTGCAGACAGACCTACTCCAGCAGACATGCGAACTAATAAAATGGACACCCACCCTCCCCCCAAAATAAAAACAAACCAACAACAAAAAACCTACCACTGATGAACCTGCTCTGAGACTTTCTCCTGACTACCTCCCTTTCAGGGTGATCCACTGTATGTCTTGCTCTACAGCTTGCAAACCTGAAAGTCCACCCTCCCAGGCTGAGGAAATGCAAACCAGTCACCCCAATCGAATAAGTTATCAGGATATATTACAGAGTTATCAAGCTATCTGAGGAATATACAGAGAGTCACTGGCAGTTAATACCATTAAGAAATACAAGTAAGATTTATGTTTCATAATCCATAGACTGACTACCAGTGTTTAAAGTAATCCTTCAAAAGGCTCATTATATTAGAAGTACAGAAGAGTGGAGAATATAGTCAATACATGGAGACAAATGCTTAGTTTCCATCTTTTTAAAATCACCATTCAAGCTTCCTGCTCATCAGATTTTACTTTGTACTTGTATTCAACTAGAAATAACTTTGGCTTAAGCAGTTGCTATGGGTGGTGTCCACACTCACTCCCTAGCCTGAGAACTGAGGAATACATAAATTAACATGAAGCTTCCTTCCTCTGAAGGTTTTGTTTAATTTTAGAAGTGTCAGGGAAACATGTTACATTTTGTTGCATATTTTCCAGCAGCATGTGACATATGCCGAGAAGGGAAATAATAGTTTGTCATTATGACTTTACAGCCAAGAAGGAAGAAAAAAAGGAACCAAATTAAACCTGTAATTCATACATCTGGTAAATACTGTTCTCTGCTATCCAAAATAGATTTAATAGTTTAAGGTGAATACAAGGTTCTTTCTCTGCTTCCCCAATCTGCTGATTTATTGCAAAACAGGAAAAAATAGTTTTCATCAAGAGCATTTGCACATGAAAAGTTTGACTTGCAAATGGTAAAAAATGTTCTAACAATTCATCCCTTTCAAACAAATCTTTATTTACACAAATTCTGAATTTAAACACTGTAAGAATTGGTAAGGATAAAAATCAGTAACCAGAAGTAAAGGACTTGGGAATAAGTGAAGTAGACCAAGATATTATTTACAGATTCAAAATTTGATTAAAAGGGAAATTTGTTTCCTATCCAGCTCAAGTGCCACTCATGATTCTCTTGCCTAGAAGAAATTAATTTAAGGAGACATTTAAGTGTGTACAAACAGAAAATTAAGAATCCAATAACACATCCTGTTTTTTCTCCCTTTGCCTAAGACATTGAGAAATACCTGTATTATTTTCATTTCCCTTAGAACAGGCACTGGAGTTTATCCAAGCATCAAGTTTTGACTAGACATCACTTTGTTTCTTTAATTCACCCAGCTACTGCAAAGCTAGTAGCCTCCTTGCATCAATCCTATGCCTAAATTGATAAAATATTTGGTCCTCATTTTGTTTCTTCTTTTGTGGTCTGCATCCACTATAGAGAAATACTACAAAATAAACTAGCACGGTCCTCGTGCCATAAATTAAAGCAAAGCTGTATTTTCAACACTTCACTATTTAAAGTAAAATAGAGACATGACTAACTTTGTCTGACTCTCACAGCAAAGCGGATCATTCCAATGAAGAGCTTTTTAAGTTGAAATCCATAAGAAAATTAATAACACAGGCTAAGAAAGGGCTTATTGTCTGCCCCTCTGTTTTCCATCAAGATTAGCAGTGATTCTGATTGAGTTAAAGAGACAGCATTGTCCTTAATTTCCCTAGGATAATTGCATTACAGTCAATGAGGCTGTGCCAAAGAAAGAGAAGCACCAGTTTTCCACAAATATACAGTGTATTTTAGAACATGATGCTCTGAAAGAAGAAATAAAATCTAAATCTAAACCAGCTCGCTCTGCTTCAGTCAGATCAAGCTGTCTGTAAAGAGCATCACTTTTATTTCTTCCCAGCCCTAAAAAGATAAGAGTACAGCAGTACTGGAAACTTAACCCAATACACAGCTGCCATGGCTAGCAACCCTTGAAGTCACAAAGCTCTTTCTGGCCCATATCTTTACAGGCTTTACTTCTATACACACACACACATTTTTAATAAATACAGAGACGTTACTCACTACCTCACTGTATCAAAACAGACAGTTTCACATTTTTTCTTCATTCATATTTTCTTCTTAAGCCACCTGCCTATCAATATCTGGAAATGTTAGAACAGATGGGTATTGACAACTACTATTCAAGTGCCAGAGATTCCATTTGGTACTAAAAAACCTTAAATGTCAGTGTTGTCAACTCCTCAGAGTACCCTCAGCATTTACAAACTTTGAGATTTCAGATACTTTGTCTTCAAGACATGAATTCACTTGCAATTACAAGAACTTCCACTTCATGTCTGTGGAGGTAGCCTGCACTAGTGCCACACTTTGTGGCACACACATGGGTGCCTATGGAGAACACAGACTGAAGGAACAGCATTTGTGGCCAGGAACATTAGCCATATACATTGAACTGTGCTGCTGGGTCTCTCTGTTAGGGGTTTCTGCCTGGCTGCTCACGGACCAACCAGCACAAGATCAGTCTGTTATCCTTACTCTGCTCTTGAGTTAAGAGAAACCAGTTTTATAGGAAGACTGGGAACTGAGACCCAAAGCCAGTGTGCATAGCTATATGGCAGTTCCTTGGCAACCCTTAGGCCTTCAACACAGGACCACTAACTAGTCTGCAGAGTATATAAAATAATTCCAAATTAATAGCTTAGGTTAATCAGTGTTACTAGCAAGGCCAACATCGTCAGTAAAGCAGTTGGTTAGATACTCTGCTGAGCTTTCCACAGAGTACCTCCAGTGGATGCAGAAACCAGAAACACGACCTTTCTCAGGCTTTCCAGCAGAATTTTCCAAGCATTTGGGTTTCAGACATCACTAGGCTCATTACTGAAAAAATACTAAGCCAGAAAGACTGTACAGTATTGGTATTACAATAAACCAAAACACAAAAAATGAGTTTAGCTTGGAGTCATATGAGGGAAGGAGGAAAAAACCCAAAAGACTAAAAAACAGAACATTCTGTAATCGTAACTAGAGAATTTTGGAAAGAAAACAAGTCAGAAACGAAACTAATCCCATCATGATCGTTCTCTCATAGAATCTGAAGAAATTACTTTCTGCAAAAATAAACAGAAATTAACATTTCTGTATAGGCCATAAATGCCAGAACACTGAAGAAACAACTTTAATTTTGTCAGGACTATGAAAGAATAAGTAATAAGTTGGCAGGGCTCCTTAAACATTTGTGAACTCACATAAATATTACCTACCACAAGCCTAAATCACTGCCAGTTCTGGCTTATACTAGCCTAGTTTAATATTATACCAACTCATCTAGCAGAGGATCTCTAAAGATTTTCTTCTACTGTATGTGAGATAGTGTCAAATTACTTATTATCAGTTCACGAAGAGACTGAAAATCTACAAATTTAATTTCTAATCTTTTGGATGGAACGTTACCTGAAATCATGATTTATTAGCTTGTTAAGAGCTTTTTGCATTGATGAAATCCTAACATAAAACTAAACATTTTAGAGTAATAAGTCTTGCAAGCAGTACCACTGTCAACAGTATAGATGAGTGAGCACTAGATTTATCAAAGCTGTATTATGGATTACTTAGAATAATAAACTTGTATAATAGTGGGCTCCACTTCTCAGCTGGATTCTTTTGTCTGCTAAGGTAAGACGACTGGCATGCACGCACGCAAAAATCTATATGGATTCAAATATATATTGGACCCCAGTGACTTAAACTAACATTAAGCAATATGATAGAGTCTGAGTCATCAGCCCTCTTTCCTGTTCTGAATTTTCAAGCTAATGTATCAGTATACGTTAACTGGCTTACAAAAAGAACCACAAAACAAACACACAGAAAAGACATAGTTTAAGACCATTATGTACCAGGTTGCAGGGCACATGCATTAACAAATACAGTAGCATCCACTGAGAGTATAAAAAAGTACATAAAAGGTCGTGTGTCCGTGTGTCGCTTAAGATTCACTACTAGAAGAAAGGAAAAATGCTACTTGGAAACAAGAGAATGACTGGAACTTCAGAGTTGCTCTAAATCTATTGGGGGAGAAGTGTAACAATAATGACAGTCAAATAAGATCTAATTTTGCTCTTAAAGCCGTATGGTAAAGTGAAAAAAACACAAACAAACAACCAACAACACGGTAGGTCAGCCCCCATATATGTTTCCCTGTCTCCAACAAACACAGGAACTACATTGCAACCACTGTTGCATCCACTTCAATTCGTAACTGCCCAGAGAGAAGTACGACATTTGGAGCAGAAAAACTCCAGTTTCTCCAAAGGCCAGATGGATCGGACTGCTTCACTAAGCAGAAGAGAGTCCTTACTTCTGTTTCTGAAAAACCCTTGGCTCTGTACAGGTGTGCAGCCACAAGGTCCATTGGGGCTTCAGACCTGCATCTTTCCATACTAGCACTTCCCTGTGTCAATTTCTGAATTAAATGTCAGAACTAAACATAAAAAATGCCATTGGGGTGGCATAATGCTCTTTTGTTAGCCAGTGAACACATTCCTTAAGCTTTATGAAGTTTTGTTGTTGTTACTGTTTTCAGTTAAAGGGAAAGGTGAAACAGGTGTTATCCCAAGCAGATGGCAATGGATGAAAAATTCACATACATGAAAAAGGAATACAGGTGTGAATTGCAATGAGGGTTGAAGTTGTATAATTATGAAAAGGTTCTCTATACAACAATTTACCCAGATGCAACTCCAGAATGTAGGGGAGGGAATAAAAATCAGCCACTGAGTAATATCTAATACTACAAATTCACCCTCCCAATTGAATATTCCACTGTTAAGACAAGCTTGTAAATTACCATATTCTGCAAGTTTAACAGTGAAGGCAGAACGTCATATTTCTACAGAGTACTAATGGTAAGAATTTCAGATTGCCTGAATTTAGATATGATACATGTGACTTTAAAACAAATAGTCAAGACACTAAAAATACCACATTAAAATACAAGGCTAAACAAATTCCTGAGCAATTCAATTTCAGTGCATGCTTCTTGCTTTCATGCTATGCAACTGAGACAGTCCTCCATTTTCTCATTTAGAAGCCAAGTCTGTGTCATAAAGATGCTTTCCCACTGGGAAGTGGAATGTTTCAGAAGAAACAAGAAGTAATCCAAGTATGATTTTTAAAACCTATGTTTCTAGAGTGAAAATATTACTTCTGCTGTTCTTCTTCCCACTGCAACTTTTACCTACAACTGCAGGCTGCAGCATAACGAAACCAAAATATTTTAAAATTATAATAAGAAAAAAATCTTGTATTGAAGCAAATAGTGTTCTATAAAGCTTGTTCTATTCTTGCCCAGAAAAGCTTAGTATGCTAAATATCTGACTCCAAAGAGACAAAGATCCCTTTACTTTTTTCTGCCTGTCAGCAAGAGGGAATATTATGTCTTTATTTTGAAGAAATGCTGCAAGATAAATCCATTAAGTATTTGAGGGATGTTACAGCAGTGAACTAAGAGCCAACACATACAAAATGTCTGCAGATAAGATGAGGACCACATAAACAAGCCTGACCTTCTGCTTTACCTGAAAGCTAACACTTAAGAGCTAGCCTCTCCCTGTGGTTATCCCTTTTCCCATTTGAAAAAAATTAAACCGCTGTCCTTGAGTATTAAATGGAGACCATTCTGCTCATAGTGTCAGAGTCCCAACCAGATCCTTCCATCAGTGATGATTATTTGTAGTTTTCTTACTGCAGATCAAACAGGATAAGTAATTTCCTTTATTCTGTAAGAGTGGAATATAGATGTTTTGAAAATCCTTCAGATTTCCTCATTCTGTAATATTTAAATAACATTGATTCTCATATGATATGATGTTATTGTAATAGGCAATAAACAGCCAGAAAAATTTTAAAATTAATTTATTTATTTGAGGTAAGTGAGCAAACAGCGCTGGGCGGCCGAGATCCAGCACTGGGCACGCCGGGAGTCACCGCTCCACCAAGACGCGCACTCGGGTCCTCACGGGGTCCTTTCTTATAGAGTTCTTTTTCCCGCCGGTGCAAGGCTCCGCCTCTCCTTGGAAAATTCCATACTCTGCGTTCTTTTTCCCGCTGTTGCAAAGCTCTGCCCCTTCTTGGAAAATTCCATCTTCTGCATGGTGATAGCCGTTCCTCAGGACATGTGCAGTCACTCAAAATGTTATATAACTTAAGGTTTGATACATGACAGGGTATAGCTTCCAACATTAACTCTCACATAACCACAACATTCAATGCTTTACAAACATGAATATAACTTCCAACATCCAACAACCAGCATTTAACACAATTTCCAACATATAACAAACATAACTTCCAGCATTTTAATAAACATTGCATTTTAACATTCAACCATATACATTCACATTTGATCAGCAAATTGATTTCATGATTCACCTATAACATTATGACTTCATGCTTACACTGAGCAATAATCCTGGAAAGTGAAAGTCATAGCTGTACTGGATATAACACATCCCACTTGAGAAAGGTGTGACATGTCTCCTCAGCTTTTCTGCATACAGCTTCTCCCCTGTTCCCAGACACAAACTGTACATCTTTTCACATGTCAGAACCCTTTCCCACACTGAAACAGCTACCTCCTCATTACCACTCCTTTGTCTCAAGTGTCTTCTCTGCTCCAGAGGTGCAGTCCCTCTTCACACAGACTACCTAATGAGTCATGTTGCCCCTCGTATTTGCTTTGAAGCCTAAAGCTTTCTGCACACATGCAGTCACCTGGCCTAGGGGGACCTGAAAGCCTGGCTGCCTTTACCAGCTGTACCAGTCCAGCTACTGAGACATATCCTTGTCTTTCCTCCTGGTGTCCTTAAACAGTTCTTGTCAAACACACCAGATAACACACACACAAAAAAAGTGTATCTCAGAAGGCTGCAGTTTGCTCTCTCTGGAAAGATAAAAAAGATTTTGAGTTTTGTTAACATATTTGTCCAATTCCAGCATGTTAAACATATGTAAAATTATCAGCTCAATTCATGGTTTTAGCAGCTCTAAGGATCTCTCTCTCTTCCCCCCCCCCCCCGCCCCAAACGCTGGAGAGAGCCCTCCTTGCAGGCTTTTAAAAGTCTTATCCGGAAGCAGAAATGTTGGCTATACAGGTCAGGAAATAATTTCTTTAGCCAAGTTCCAAAGTATACCAGGGACAGATGCTTTGAAAGCCTGTCTGCCAGCCGACTTTGTCCCACTTTGGAAACAAAAGCAACTCTTTAGAAAACACTTTCTTAAAGCTGTTAATCCCTTAAAAAGAAACAATTCTTAAATTATCTCCCTTATAAAAGCTAACTACAGAGCCCAAGGGAGTCTTTCTGAATAGTTTACATAGCTATTTGAATAGGTTCCTTCTAAAATATATACAATATGCAAATAACTATTATGGAGCTGTAACACATGCAAAAACATCTTTTATTGTGTTTTCTTGAACATGTAAATGGAGAAGACTTCTTTTGTATTCAGGAAATGTAGGCAACAATGACATATAATCGACCAAGGAAGAAGATATTTAGCAAACAAAGATCAAACTCATTGTCTTCAAAATTGCAGGCTTATTTCCTGTGAAAGCAACAACAACACAAAACCGAACGAAAACCCACAAATTAATTCATTAGGTGTATTAAAGACGAAACCGATAGCACTTCCTGTCATACCAAGAGTACACAACTCTCAGTAATGCTGAGCTACCAATATTCTGCATTCAGTTACACACCCAGAACTTCCCCCACTGTATTATGAGTACCATCAAGTCGTCCGGATCAGTTCTAAATTACTGCATTAAACGAGTCAACTGCAATGGTGACCTGGGGAACTGCTAGTTATCCACACATTCCACTCATCTTCACAATAAGTGTTGCTCAGTATCCTCAAGATAAACCAGATTACGTAAGCAGTTTAAAATGCCCTCTGGAAGGCCAGATTCACAAAATCCAGGATTTCATTAAAATATGAAAACATGGTGGTCTCAAGCAGAGCAGAAGCAAGTGTGTCATTCAATCCTGAAAAAGCACAGAAAAGTGCATATTACAGATAAAGAAAATTATCATAAGATTTTTATCTGAAATTTATGTTACACTCTATGGTGTTACTGGACACCACAAATTAATGCACCATTAAGCCTATTGCTACTGTGGTGCAACTTTTATTGATATAAAATGCTGTTGCAAAGCAAGAGGAAAATACAGTAAAAGACATTCTTTCAGACAAAATTCCAGCAGCAGAAGCCACCCAAAGTAGCTGCCCTCCCCAGAACTTCTCATTCCAACACAACAAAGGACAAGAGTCCACACAGCTGGAAGGACAAGTCTCTCAAAGTGAGACCTGACTTCTGAGCTTGGTTGGGGAGTTTATTTGGTTGTCTCTTCTTGCTTGGTTGGTTGTTGGGGTTTCTTGTTTTTTTTTTTTTTTTTTTTTTTGTGTTTTTTTTTTTTTTTTTTTTTGACTGCTTGTGTCTTATATTTTGTGGAACACTGAAATAATATCTGAATAGTGTTTTAGAAACAGAGACTTATCTCACAAACTTAATACCTAAAGAGACATGGGAGATGGATTGTCTGATTCAATTCCAAACCTAAAAAAACTCCTGACATTAATTTTACTTTTTGCAAGTACTTTGGAAGGGCAGATATAGTTAAGAGCTTCCCTCCTGCCCTCTCCCCATCCCTCGCTTTGGGGAAGGGGGACATTACCACACAAGACAAAAAACCACCACTTTTTACAAAGTACACATTTATTCCTTGCATGAGAATACAACACTATGTCTTTAACTGTAGAGAGCAGAAAGGAAAGGATGACTGTACTCAGGAGTATCCAGAAGCTTCATGCCAAAGCTTTAAAATGTGACCAAGATGAAAGATAATAATACCCTTTCACAGCATATGCACATAGGACAGTGAATCCCAGTCTCTCAATGAACCTTTAAAGGATAAAATACTAAGTTTGCTAATCTTTTAAAAGTACTTCCTCCTGAAACATTAACCAAGCTTTTCTTTATTTTGCTTTTGCTTTAAACAGGCCTATGCAAGTTCCATTCAACCATTGATGATGACAGGAAATTAATTCAAATTCTTATTAAGCTGCTTAAGTTGCAATGGAAGTCCAGGTAGGCCAAAAAGCCCCTTGCCAGATTGCTACTACTAAACACACAAGTTTTGTTTATTGATGCCTTTATGCAGTTTAAGTGGGAGGGGGAAGGAAGAAAAAAGAGTGTATTAGTCTGCTGTAACCACCAGACCATGTTTTGAGGATATGACTAGTATGAGGAGCCTTCTCAGTTCAAAATACCAAGTCCCATGCTGCTCATATTCCAGAAATTCTCTCGTTCTAGTGAAATTTGCATTTCCAGAACACTGATATGGTCACATCCTGACAATGTATTGGCTGAAAAACTATTCATCTCAGCAAAATAGTCTGGAACCTGCGGTACTCTACTTTGACTGCAAAAAGCAGAGTAATTCAAAATTTTTACTGTGGTTCACTTGTGTGACAAAAGGCAAAACTGTACTGGAGTGTAACCCAAATAGTTCAGCCTGAACTTTGGTTTTACTTACACTATCATTTTGTCCAGCAGGAAGAAAGGAGAGGGAAAGGATGAAAGTGTCTTCATTCACTCTGAAGCCAAACTCTGATTGAAAGAGGTGCATAAAACTTCTTAAGATTTATGCTTAATGCTTCAGCTTAAGGTGACTATTAATTTAACTGATACCAATACACTTGTTTCTACCCAACAGTTTTAGCGGCACTATCTGCAAGAGAAGTGTGTTTTTCAAAATCTTTCTGAATGGTTGAGTGGTTGACCTAGGTTCCATTTATTATTGCCTTGTGTTTTGTGTTGCCATTTACATCAGTGCTAGCTGGTTGTAATGCAGCACTCTCAAAGTGCATCTTGTGCCAAACCTAAAAATAGCCTTATACTCCCTGTAAGAGAAAACAGAAACATGACATCTCTTACGCACTTTAGGATTATGTATGTAGCAGTACATCAGAGACAGATGTCTATCTGGAACTAGTTTTTTTTCTGAAGAAGTCTCTGAAGTCAGCCCTTATATTTAGTAGCAGGAACAGATTTTATTTCTTTCACTGTCTTACTGGAACTCCCATAAATCAATGGGAGAGGTGGGGCAGGGCAGGGGAGTTTTGCCATAGTTGCTATAAACTGACCGGATTGAATGTGCAATTGAGCACATGCTTTGTATACAATGCAACATTCTTAAATGAGTTCTCATAGACAAAAATTAACTATTGCATCTGAACCTATGAACATCGTCAGACAGTTGATAACTTTAACAAGGGCATGCCCACTTATATATCTGGCTGGTTGCAAATTCTGATGATCAGTCTGCATGTTGTTTAAAAGGTGAAGTACAAAAAGGACTAGGAAAGGCAGCTTTTTCTTGTGAAGAAGGAATGGGGGAGTGTTGTAGTCTTAAAAACATAATATGCAGGAAGTCAGTTACAGCTCTACACACGATTCCAGTTTAAACTCTTGCGTATTTAATTGACTTGCTAATACTTTTACAAATAAGAACTTTTATCAAACGCCCTTCCTCTGTCTCAAAGCAATTACTTAAACAGTTAACATAAAAGATTTAGGTGTACTTGCATTGCTTTTTAGAATAATGTTTTCTTATGCAGCACAGTGGTATTTTCCATATGAAAGCCCTGAGTCTGAAACAATACTTATATATGATAATCTACTAAAACCTGTATTTCAAGACATTTTAGAAGTGGTTTTGGATTACTTCTTAGCTGACAGTCTCCTACCAGACTAAGTTGCAAAACTACTGCTGGAAAAATGAAGTTACAGAGAGCAATGCTGCCATCTGCTGAAAACTGAATGGTCTAGTTACTATTTCCAAAGATTCAGCTACAGCCTTTTGAACATTCAAAGCTATTTAGACCTATTAAGTATGATAAATTTGAGGAAAAGTAACAAATACTTTCGGATCAAATATTTGTGCATACAGATACAAGGTCAACTGTACTCAAGTACAGTAGCTCTACTTCCCTCTAATGGCATGGCCACACAACACTTGTTAATAACCCACATTACCATGTGTTGTATACAGTGCAGCACTGTAGCCTTACAGAAGGCTTCCCCTTGCAGTGGGCTCCAAAAGTAATGTTGCATGCAGAGTGTCACCTCTGGAATAGGACCTGGCTATGCACAAAGAAAATCTGCACACCAGCATGGACACCATCCCCTCTAACAGTTTAGGCTGCTATTCCAGTTAGCAAGGCTGCACCTAAGGGTGATAGACTTACTGAAAAACTTAGGAGTCCATATTTGTAATTGATTTTTTTTTAATTTCCCCACATCTAATTATGGAATAATGAGTTGTGCTTTCTTCTAAATGAGGGATATGGCCAGCTGTATTTGCAAAAATTCATATCCAGTTCTCCAAGAGACAGTATTTTTCATCTGTGGGCCAAACCAAAGTTGTTCATCCAGAAAATGCCATTAAAAAAAAAAACAATAAACAAACAAACAAAAACCAAAACAAACAAACAAAAAAAAACACAAAAAAAAACCAACCACACAAAACTCATGAAAGTACCACAACTCAGATTAGGTGAGGCACCCAACTTCAGGTATGCGTACAACGCTGTCAGGCAGTATGGTCTGTCTCATACATCCATTACTCATGAAACAGTCTGATATTCATGTCCTGTCCTCCATCATTATTCAATTGGCACTTCAGATAAATGAGCGTAAAGAGTTTTATCCTAGTGCAACACTTGAAGCACATGCAAGATATTTCTGTTTCCATTTCACCAGTATGAATCTGAAAGAACTCAGTTTAGCTGAGTGAATATGGACCTCAATTTCTATCAACAGTGCAAACAAATCAAGTTTGTGAGGCACTGCACCAAGTTTAGTCATGCATGGGTTTACCACATACAGATGCTTAAAAGTAGAAGCCTGATTGGTCTATGCCTGGCTCTGAAGTAAACAAGAGAATTATTATCAACTACCATTCTAATACAGTAGTGGTATAATAACTTTGAACAGATTGTAAGCAATCTAATGAGGAACACTGAACAGAAGAAATAGTTCTGTATACAGAAGGTTAAACAAGCTCATCACATGATCAATGTTACACAGCCTGCCTCTTTGTTACCATCTCTCATTTCTTAAAAAAATCCTTTGGAAAAATTCAGCCTCAATCATATAATCTAATTTGGTGCAGCTCTATAGTAATTATGATGGATTCATGATGCATCACTTACAATGATAAAAGGAAATTACTAGGAGATCCCAGAAGCATTTTACTGGACTTAATTCCAAGCATAAACTTTTAAGTGTTCCATTGATGTCTGTCAGTTTGATTATGGTATGAATCACATACAAAGAAACACCAACATTTCAAGGCAGTTTTAGTTCTAGCAGTAGCACAAAGAAAAGTAAAAAAAATCCTTTTCTCAGAGATTAAAACATTCACCCTTAGCTTCATTTTCTTACAGGATGAAGAAAGCCAAATTTTAGGAAAAAAGTAAATGTCAGGCAAAAATATTAATGTAGTAAGCTGACATTTTACACTTAAGTTGAAAATTTGTGAACCTTACATCATTTAACACAGACACAAGATGAAAAGAGTTGGTAAAACAAGACACAAACAGATTACATGGGAAATGCAGTCATAACAACACTAAGCTACAGCAAAGACTCATTTACTCAGTGTAGCTCAATGTCCACTCATTCAAGAATAAGCAAGTAGCATTTCTGCCAGATCACCACTCATGTTTACAATTCCAAGCTAAGAAAACAGTGAAGACAGTAGATTTGATTACACAAGAGACAAACAGCTTTTTTTTTTCTGTCCACAACACAATGGGCAACACAAGCTTGAAGTTGCAGCCACCAGTGCTACAGCACAAAAGTTTCATGGGCCTGAAGTCACCTCAAGGTTTCTTTCAGACCACCAACATGATTATACTGACGCATGGTAACTCAAACCAACCACTAACTAGGATTTCATGGACCTTCAAGAAAATATCTGCCCTATCAAATCAAACAATCACAGGAGATCCAAGTGCAGGATGTACAGCACACAAGGAACTGAAACATGAAAAGGTAAGGCCAAGTTCTCCTAGGAATTCAATAGATGCAGTTCTACTAACAGTGGGGGGTTTTGTGGGTTTGTTTTGTTTTGTTTTTGTTTTTTAAACCTTCCGAAGTCAAGCCAGATGGCTAAATGCTGCTGCTGCTACTACTACTGCTGGTAATACCCCTTCAGGATTATTTACTGAACAGCTAAGACCAGCACTTTCATAGCTTGTAATCACTACCAGTTGTTTATTTTCCCCAAGTTTGTCTGTATCGGTCATAATTTTCTTTCAAGGATATAGCTTGTTAGTCTCCAGCATGTATTGTTCACATCTACTCTAAGATTATTACTTAGCCATTACAAGTACAATTGAATTTAGATGTGTTGTTCTTGTTTCAACTGTATCCAAACCACCACTGTTATTGGGAACTTCTGGTCTAAGTTACTTTCAAAATTGACGCTTAAGCCCCACTTTATGTTGTCCAATGGTCATTTGATGGAGTAAGTTACAGGAATTTTCACCCCATTATCCCATGGATTAGCTTCCAGAGAAAACAAACAACTTAATAAATAGAAATATTCCGTATAAAAATTACATACAGGTCAATCTGTATTTCAAACCAGCATTCACGGGAGACATCAAGAAACTGTGGTTTTCCAATTATCACACTGCACAAGGAAGCCGTCTTGAAGCAGCAGCTCACCATGGGTCACACCTGACTAACACTGCTACCTGTCCTCAAATCCTGACTCTACAGAGGTCACACACCAGTAACGCCCCTCCCTGTCATGAAAAGCCTGGTACACATTAAGCCAAGGCAATCTAAGCTCTAAAAACAACTAATACAAGATATGCAAGCTAGAGGATCTACTGTGCTAATGGTTCATTCTGCTGTTTGCCTTAATTTGCACCTCTCTTGTAGAAGGGACCTGTTCATTTCTGAAGTCTCTACTCATTCCAATTGAGCAAACAAAAGCCATATCACCCAGCAAGGGTGCTAGGCAAACACATCTGTTGGGACTACCTTGGCTCTGGATTTTGACACAAGGTAAAAAAGTTATCTTACTCTATCAAAGGACACTGCTTAGGTGGCTTTCTATGTATGAGTAGGAGACAAGCACTGCTCCATGTCAGCAGCCAAAGCAATCTACATAAATACTAAATAAAATGCAAATTGAAAGACAAGAAAAACCATTCAGTATAAAGAAGTACTCTTCTTCCAGTGGAAGATACATCTACCCCAATGACCACAAAAAAAAAAAAAAGGACTTTAAAAGTTAAGTTCTACTTAGATCATCTACCAAAGAAGCACTATCCTGACTATGTCCTCTAACGCAGTGGCTGCAGAAAGTCCCCTCTAAAATGACGCCTGCCAAGTGTAGCAGTCTTCACACGATTTCCTGCCACACAAATACACACAAAGGTGATGATTATGCTCCTCTGATTTCAGGTGTCATCCAGGAGGAGGAGAATTTCCACAGTTTTAGCAGTGAATGTTCCAAACTGCTGCTATTCTTCCCAGCGGTTGTATTTTGTGGTTCTGCTTCCTTTACTATGTATGCATAAGCAGGAGACCTCTCTTTGGCCTGAATTATTTACCCTATAATTTGTACTTATGTTTTCAACTAGTATTTACTGCTGAATCATGCCAAAAATCACACATACTGAATACTGCTGTGGATCATACTTTAAAGCCCCATGAATTTCCCAGTTTCCTTGCAGCCAGACATAAGCTTCCCATTACTTTGGTCCAACCTTTATCCTCTTTAAGGAACATGAAACAAGTTCACTGACATCAGTGAAAATGCACCCATTTGTATTATACATTAATACTACATTTCAAAAACAGTCACCTCAATCTTGATTCCCTGACAATTTGGCTTTTATTTGCAGAGGTAATTAAATGACAGGCGAGTCCTGCTAAAATACTTCAAATACATTACATGTGCAATAAGAGGTCTGTTTGCTAGATATCTTTTACTACATCCAGATGCTTAGAAGCAAGCAGACAAACATCAATGTCAAGCAAACATCCCTAAACAGCTCAGAAATTATGTCTAGGTGTTGTAAGAATCCTGTCAAATGGTTACAGTTATTAGGAGCCTAAAGACACCCCTATTTACAAATTTGTCTTCAAATACAAGGACACACCATAGCAATCCTAGTATCCCAAATCAAACGCAAGTCCACAACTCCAGAAAATGATTGGATTTTCAAAGATATTATATGTTAACAACAGAAGAAATAGTGACACAAGTACACCAAACACTTCCTTTACCATAATGAATGGTGTTTTTTTGGCTAGGTTATACTGCAGGCACAGAATAGGCAAATGAGAATGACAGACACAGTAAGATACACCCACCAGTCACAGCAGTATTTTAAACAGATGTTGGCTACTATAGGCCTTGCAAACAGTTCAGTATTAGGAGTCAAATTTTCAAACCTACTAGGGTCTTAAATACATTTACAAGCACCTAAAAATCTCAATAGATCTCAATGTAGACATTTTTTTACTGGCATTGATTTCAATGGGACACAGCCACCAAGCTTAATTGACTTTGCACGTCTCAAGAAGGAGCACGTACTCCTGATGTGTTAGGGCTGGATCCGACAAAGGACTCTGCCACTCAGTTCACCCAAGCAGGTATCATCCTACAGCCATCCATGTCCATACAGCCCCTCCTCACCCTTAACCACCCCAAGAAGTGCAGCACCTCCTGCTGCTCCACAGGGATTTACAGGAATGCATTCGCAGCTGCACCGAGACAAGGTGACTGGTGTGAACCTCACATTGCAGTGGAAAACCCACTTGACTGAAGCAGTAGACAAACTGAATCCCTCAGGAGGCAGTTGGGAGCATGGAGAAATGCAGGTGGGGAAGAAAGCATCTGAATGGGTTTTTCCTGCCTTCCCTGAAACAGTGCCAGCCTAAAGTCAACCCACTAGTAAGACTGATCCCCTCCATGAGGTGGAAGGTGGGGCAGAAGCAAGATCAGTGCAGAGAGAGGCAGAGTCGCCCAGACCATGCATAAGAGTAAGTCCCCCACCCTAGATCTGGGCACTTAATACAGAGACACTCAACTCACCTTGGCTGAAAGCACCCTCAAATCCAGCATCCGTTTCCTGCAAACCTCCCCTAAACCCTAAGTGAGGTGGGCATATTTTCACTTCTAAGACATCTTCAGCTTGCTGCAACAATGTATGAGATTTTGCAAAAGTGAAAGAGCCATTTTCCAGGATGCAGCTCACTGACAAAGCTACACAAGTTTGCGTTAACAGCTTTTTAATATTAAACAGCCTTCATATATGCTGGCTCAAGTCTGATGTGACCTTCCTTAAAAACAAATGTATAGCCTTCTTTAAACTACATGAAAGTAGTGCTTAAAATTAAGATGTATAGTTAACCAATTCTCATCCTCATTTAATTGTGTAAGATACATGGAAAATATATGCAAGCAGTGAAATCAACTGAGACCTTGCAAATAATTTTGATGTTCATGTTTATAATTGACATCCTGTCTTCACAAAACTAGAAAACCATCCAAGTCTCTAAGTTACACCATATAGCCACATGACCTGCATCACGATTACCTCTTAAGAACTTTATAAAGTCTTTTCAGAAGACAAATGTTTTAAAATTGTTGCTTTATCCTCCACCACAATCTTCATATGTATAATTTCACAGTAAAATTTCTAGAATTAATTCTTAGCACTACCATAAGTCTGCTACCCCATATATAAAGATCTCTCAACTGAAGCAGGCAGTACGGGCTCAATTGCTTCCTTCAAGGGAGCATCTCTACCCCAAAATTCTTAATTACAGACTGACTATCCCTGCCATTTCAGCCACTTCCCAGCTTGTTCTTTCTCTCAGTCTGGCTTAGTTTGTTTTGCTGGATTTTGAGTCTTGTCCAAGGTTTCAAATATTTAGGCTGCACCAAAAGTATTTGAAGAAACCAAAAGTCTTTTTCCACCTTAAAAGCAGAGTGTAACACAGCAAACTCAGCAAAAGCAAGAAAATTAAATGGGCACAAAATCCAAAACCAATTGTCCATTTCCTTCCTTTTCCAAACCAGAAGGCTGAGCTCTCTAACCCTCCCAACACCAGCTTCAATCCCTAGAGAGACCAAGGGATCTCTTACATTGCCACAGTAAAGTAACCACTCAAAACACAACCTGCCTCTTGAGATCACCCTTTGCTCAAACAAAATATACAGGGCAATTTGCTTTCTACAGCAACTCCATCTTAGGTTGGCTTGACTGGCTAACACTTGCTCATTTGTTTTTCACTGCCCTAGGCAGCACATTCATAAAGCTATAGCCAGACAGCCCATTTTTATTTATTTTTATTTTTATTTAAAGCTTCTTTACCTATGTTCTTCTATCTGCTCCTTCTGTTCCCTCCTTCTTTTCTTTCTTTGCCTTCCTCCCTCCCCTTTCTCTTTTGTTCTTGTTCTCTCCTGGCAACATATACTTCCCCAGTTTCAGAGAACACAAATTATTTCTCTTTCTGAGTTTGCTTTTCCATTGATCTTTCAAGTTCTTATCACTTCTCATCCTCTGTCAGCCAGTATAAGCCCAACTATCCCCTTAATCTTTCAGCTCTTCTCTTCACCAAAGAACCTTCCATGTTTCTATAGCACTCCCTTGACCCGCCCCCCCCCCCCCCCCCCCCCCCCCCTCCCCACCCTTACATTATCTCTCCCCTTAGAAAACCAGCGTGTTTCTATTTGGTTTTAAGAGTCCTTCCCCCGCAGTTTGCAGGCACCTGTATTTTGCTCCTATCTTCCCAGCTGCTGCTTCCAAGCTTAATAACCTCCATAGCATGGGCATCCTCAGTAGTAAGCAGCTGCCTGTATTTGAGGCAGCACTGCACAAAAGCCTCTAGCACCAGCCATACTTTAAAAAAAAAATCGTTCAGGAGAATCTAAGCTGGGCCTTTTATGCTTGCACTTTGACACACTACTGAATTCATACAGATCTAAAAAAACATGATACACACCAAGCACCTCTGTTACTCCAAACACAACTAATCAACAGATTTTAATCTCAGAAAGGCCTTCAAGATGTTGCATACAAATGGCAAGAGAGGAACCTAAAAACAAAAACCAAACACATTTATACCTCCAGTGGACTTTGTTTTCTAACCCACTCTTGGAATTTTTGCCTATTGTTCTCTGTTGTGCACAATGGAGCATTTGGCAAGTGACTTCTATTTTTAGGATGTCTGGGAATGCTCTGGTTTGTTTTTCCTTCTCCCCTTTGTGGGACCACAGTGCCATCTATTGGAAAAGTTATGAAGAGCAGGTTCCATTACCTATTTATTAGTTAGAAAGTTAGGACTAAAAATATGTATTATTTCCGTTTCAAAACAATTAGGTAGGCCTATGATAAATCATATAATGGTTTGAGTTGGAAGGGACCTTAAAATTACAACCCCAAACATGGATGGGCAGGAACACCTCCTGCTAGATAAGGTTGATCAAAGTCATAAGCTTTGATAGCTGTTTTTTTAGGATATGCAAGCCCCAATATTATAGAAAGTTCCTGACACAATTTCAAATACACTTAAGTTAGGCAAACACTTAAGAGCATCACAAACACCAGACCTGTACTTACATACCAGAAACAAAAGTTGCCACTTTTAGAAGCAGACATCAACAAGGGCTATCCTGCATGTACCTGTGTTTTCTTCTCATAGATCTTGCATCTCCCATTCCAGTGAGACTCCCTGCTTGAGCAAGATCACTTACAGATAAACACAAAGCCTACTCGCTAACCTTCTTACTGTTAATTCTGGAGAACCAGGCAATAGCTAGACATTTGTAAATTCTCACTCCAGCAACCAGCAACAGGCATGTAAAGTTTATCTGCATTTGTGACTCCTCTTTCTTTCCACAGTCAATGGGAACCCAGAGCAGCCAGAATAAGCCTGTAGAGCACAAACAGTCCACACTCAACATTAAAAAAGAGCAACACAAGTGTTAAGAGCAGGCATCTTTTTAAAAGGGACCCCAGAAGTATTTCAGAGGAGCTGGGCAGCTACAGACCTGCCATCCACACCAGGCAAATTAGTAGAGAAATGAAGAGCACGGCATAGGCTGGAAGAGGCGTGCCCCTAGATAAACTAGGCAGCATAGAAGACTCACCGTGGGGAAACCTTTCCTCCTTAAGAGTACTTCCAGGAGAACCTACAGCTTGCCCCCAAGTCCCTCACCAGCTGAGAGCAGCCCTCAGGCTGAGTCCAGGGCTCCACGGCCACCACCAGTGAGGACAGCAGTGAATGCCAGGCAGTGGCTCATGAAAAGGAGGACAAGCTCTGGAAGTTGGTTTTCAAAAGGAAAATTAGGCACAGGTGAACCAGATGATTATCTGGGGATGAGGCAGGAGGAGGAAGGAGGGATTAGCTCTCCTAGATCAGGTGGGTACACCTGGCACTCTGAAACACTCACACACAGGTGTTTTCTAAAAATATCATCTGTGTACATTAAAGATTTGGAAAGTAAGATAGCCCACACACACAGATGTTGGGAGCTCTCTGATAGTGGTGTAAAAGTGTCTTTACACATACATATATCAATATACAAACGTATGTAAATACACACCTTTATATATCTAAGCAACCGTCAACTAGCATGAAAGCGTTAACCAACAACTCAGGACCAAAAAGCCCAACAAAAAAACACCTGTAAACAAAAACATACACTTTCTTTTCATATGCCTGTAAGACACCTCATTTTCCAGAAAAAAAGCTGCAAAAAAAGCTGCAAGCAACAGCCCAAGACACTCCACATCTCACCCTCTCAGGTGAGAGGTGTTGTGGCAAGGCCGCAACAGGAGTGTCATGGCTGCCCCAGCTCAGCACCACAAGCGGACAAGCTCCTTGGGCACCCTAGAGAAACTCTGCCAAGGCCCGAGCTTCCTCCTCTTCCCTGGCACAGCCACTCCTGCCAGGGACACCCAGGCTCACCTCTGCCCCACAGCAAAGGAAATAAAACAGACTCACTAACCTCAGCTCCAACATGGCACCCTTCCTCCCCAGGCTCCGCAAGGCCTCCCCAGCAGCAGCCCCAGCCCAGCAGCAGCACCTCCATGGGGCCGCAGGAGGTGCCAGAAATGCCCCTGCCCAGGTGCTCACGGCCAAGCCAAAATGAGCTGCACCCCTCCAAAGGAGCTTGTTCCATCTTATTTCACGGCCCTGCCTCCCTCAGGAAGCCCTTGAGCTTTAGCAACAGTTCACTTTATTTCACAAATACACATTTGATAAATAACATTATTTTGTTGCACTGGGATTTCTAGTAAATCACATAAATTGTCCTGATTTGTCATGATTTTCAGCGTGAAATCCCTGTCTCCCAATGCTTCCCTCAGGTGTCAGGCAATCAGGAGATACTGCCTCTACTAAAGGAATGCAAACAAGGGTCACTTCATCTCGTGATTTTGGTTTTGGTTTTGTTTTTCCCAAAGGCAAGACAAAAATCATCGTGGAGAGAGAGTAAAAGCCAAGGGGATGAACAAGGTCTTGTGTAAAAGGCCACAGTGCAGCTCTCACTGCCTGTCCTGGCTGCTCTCTAGAACCACAGAGGCAAGTCATGTAAAAGCTGTGAACACATCAAATATCTGCTTCATGCATCTGGTACCTGTCAAAAATTGTACAGTCACCCCCCCCCCCCCCCCCCAGCACACCAAAGCAAGGCCTCAGATGCAAAACCAGCAGTTCCTCCTTGGGCAGGGAACACAGGAACACACAGGGGAAGGGGGTGAGGGAGGAGGGAGCAGCACCACTCCTGCTCAGTTTTTAGAGAAAGTGGTTAATGTCCAGGGAATGGAGTCCCTCTCCCCCTGCTAGTTTTTTGTTTTTTCTTCCAGTTACACAAAAGTAATATTTTCTTTTTTTCAGTATTTTCAGTACTTTTGAAAGTATTCATCCGTACTTAAGCACTCATATGAGTACATACTCCTGAGCACTGGGACATGGCACTCCTCCATGAAGGAGAAAACACAAAACTCACTACTGCACGCGAAGGATTAATTTTATTCACCCTTTGATGTATTACAAATCTCTCCGGTTGATTTAGACTTCGTTATAGTGATATGGTTCATGCTTCAGGCATGACCACACTGTCACTGAAATCAATGGTGAAATTAATGCAAAATTCAGAGAGGACATAGCAGTAACTATAAATAGGGAAGAAGTAGTAATTAAAAACCTTGAAGTGACACTTCCGGAAATTAATGCCTGCAGTGTAAGCTCTGGGCTGATTTTGGAAATACAGATGCCTCTGGCTGTGTGATCTTGAGGGTCTCACTGAACTTTTTTATATAAATTGCACTATTAAAGTAGTAAACTAGATGTTAACATAAAGGTTCTCCTGTGGCCCTGCTGACTCTCAAGTTGTGAAATCTGGAATTACTTGAATTATGTTCCTTCCTGCTCTGGCCCACACATTTGGGAAGCATTTCCAAGGTTAATGAGCAGTTACAAAGACTGTCACTGCCGAGGGGGGAGATTTTGTTACCCATCAGTTGTAGTGACCACACCAGTTAGTATTTATTTGCACTCTGTATTAAACAGGAGAGTTTAAAATAACCTTTATTTCCTGCACGCTCACACAAGCACTTGTTATGAGGAAAGCATTTGCTATTCCACACTGACAAGCCACTCGGAACACACCAAACATCCGCCAATACATGAGCCCATACCCCTATATCCAAACACACGCGTGACAAGTTTGTCAATAAAAAGCCCCAGGCAAGTGCTCCCTCCGTGTCCCCCTGTCACCACCACCGCTGGGTCACTGCAACCCTCCCACGCACCAAAACCCAGGGCAGCGCCGCGGGCCTGCTCGCTGCACGCCGTCGCCACGGCTCTGTAATTTTTCCGCACACTTTTTTGCTTTCTTCCTCCGGAGCGCGGCCGAGTCCCAAAAAAGCCCACTTTCCCTCCCAAGAAAAAGCTGTGTGCTCCAGGTGAGGCTCGAACTCACAACCTCGGCATTGCTCGGCTTGTACTGCTGTATAAGTACCGCGCGCTAACCGATTGCGCCACTGGAGCCCTGACACTAGGCTCTCCCGAACGCTTTATCAAGGGCCCGCCCGGAAGGGTGACGGGTGCCATCCTGCGCCCGCGCTGGGCACCGGCCCCGGGCACCGGCCCCAGGCCGCCCCGGAGCTCTCGTCGTTAACGGCCACTAACAGCGGCGCGGGGAGGGGAGCAGGGGTCGGCGGGCGCTGCGCCACTCAGGGAGGGCGGCCTCCCCAGGCACGACAAGGCGGCGAGCGGCTGCGGTGCCCGGGACAACGCTCTCTCGCCGCCTCCCTCCCCGCCCGGCGGGCGGCCGCAGGCGCGGCGGGCCGCGGCGGCGGGGACGGCCCGGCCCCCTCCTCCGGGCGGGCGGGGCTTGCTTGGCGGGGCGGGGCGGGACAGAGAGCGCGGTCCGCGGCTGGCGGGCTGCCTCGGGGTATGCGGGCAGGTCTGGTGTGGACGGGTGTGGCGGGAGGATCAGCGGGACCGGAGAGGCTGCCCGTGTCACCATCCGCCCGGCCTTGCTGCCCGCTGAGCGGGCGCCCGAGGTTCCGTACGCCGGAGGCTGGGCAGAGAGGCCGCGGCCTCGGCCCGGGCTGGTGCGGGACGAAGCTGCCTTCGGTAAAAGGCTTTAGCCGCTAGGTCAGCAGCGTTCATCGTCAGGCTAATCCACATCGGCGGGGGAATAATTCACCCGTCTGTCGGGCAGAGTCCCAATCCCGGAGAAACGCAACTAAGCACTACCTGCAAATTAAATTCTTATCCTTTAGTATCACTAGCTGCAAGTCCTTGGTCTTTGCTGGCTTGCTTCCTACACTGCTGCCATCCTGTGCAGCACGGGGGGGTTGCCCTGGCACTTCAAAAACGAGTTGTTAAAAGGAAAAACGCAAAATTGTTTTTTAATAATGCTAAATATGTTAGAAACATAGTGTTGCTTTTGCACCCTATTGTTAGAAAAATCGTTTGTTTCTTCTCTGTTCTGAGAAGAACTTAAGTAAACTCTATGGTGACTGAAAAGTAAAATAATCTGGGCACTCCAAGGACACCGGGGGTGGTTATGGTCCAAGAAACTGAGGGACTTAATTGAACTCTATCCATAGTAACTGGGGGAGGTGAGATATCTGAGCTTTCGAAGGTACATGGAGCAGGATTTATGGCCCAAGATAAAACAGAACAAAGTCACTTAGAGCACCAGATGGTATAGATAGTTTTGGTGGTCGGGAAGATAAGCCAAGGGGGCAATAAAGGTCAGAATTAAACCTTAAAAGGTAAAAAGTAAACCCCTAGAATGGAATGTGTAAATGGGTGGAAAACTTATAAGGTGGTGAGAAGCATCGGATAGGCTGTAAACCCTGGACTACCCAGCCAGTGGGGAAAAAGGAGGGAACCTTGTGTTGGGAATAGGGAATATAAACAGTTACCTTACTATCAGGTGTGCCTACTTGTTTAGGTCACCCATTCTTGCAAGAGTGTAAATAAACTGCTTCGCTAAAGCGTTTGTTCGGGCCTGTTCATTGGTGTGACAAACAAAATTTGGGTTTGTCCTGGATAGATAATTCATTGAGGGTTTACCTCTGGGCTGGCTTCATCTTACTTGACTATAGGACAGAGGATCTGAGATACAACAACACATATGTGGGGGCTAAACTGCTTGTTTCAATAACTGAAGATTTTTTGGCTTGTGGTTTCCTAAAGTTCAAGGATGGAATCAGGTGTTCTGATATGAAAATGCCTAATACATCCAAAAGTCTAACATTACACATAGAAACAACACAGTGTATGTGTGTTGTATCACATACTTTGAAACAGTTGTCTGAAGAAAACACAAAGCCATCATCACATTGCATTGGTTGGCATACCAGGAAATGGTAGCTGCCTTCATTACCCTTAGCAGCACGCCATTACACTAGAAAATAAAATATCATGTACCATGCAAAGATTGCTGTGAACATAACTGCATCCAAACAAGTGCTTTTTTTGGCAAATACAGGGATGTGGGGAAGAATCAAAGCTGAAGCAGTGAACATGCAGACGAACTATTGCAGGTTTCACTTCAGGCAAGAGAGAGGACTGAGTGAGTCTAGTTTAGGTGTTTATATAGATGATAATTACTACTTGTATTTTAATAATCTTTCCCATAAAAGTAACTGTGATATCAATGAAGGTTCTAGTAGTTTTTGTGGGGTTTTTAACTCTTCTGTTGTGCTATGTGTTTCACTTTATTCTTGTTTGTCCCCACAGACACTGAGGCCCTTGATAGGATGTTTATGAATATATATACAGTAGTGAAATTTGGCCACATGAATTAGTGTGTATGATCATAACTACCTGGATTCAAATACAAGGTTTGTTACTGATTATAATTTTTGTTTTCAGCAACTGAATAGGGTTTTTTTAATGTATTTTTTTTCATTTTCTTAAAGAAGTATTTCATTTGTATTTGCTCTCAAAGAACAAACAGAAAAACAGTACAGAATTGACCCAAAATAGAAAGCATGTTCAGCTGGGTGAAATGTCGTATTTCCATTTCTTCACCAATATAGGTTAGGGGTGGACCTCCTGGAAAGCAGTTTTAAGAAGAAAGATCTGAGAGTCCTGGTAGATAGTAAATTATCCATGAGCCAGCAATGTGCCCTTGCCACCAAGAGGGCCAATGGAAACCTGGAGTGCATAGGGAAGAGTGTGGCCAGTAGGTCGAGAGAGGTCATTCTCCCCCTCTGCTCTGACGTGGCCACATCTGGAATACCGCGTCTGCTTCTGGGCTTCCTAGTTCAAGAGAGACAGGGAACTACTCAAGAGAGTCCAAAAGAGGGCAAAAAAGATGATCAGGAGATTAGAGCATCTCCCTTATGAGGAAAGGCTGAAGAACTGGGACTCTTTAGCCTGGAGAAGAGAAGGCTGAGGGGAGACCTTATTAATGCCTGTAAGTATCTAAAGGGTGGGTGCAAGGAGGATGGAGCCAGACTCTTTTAAGTTGTTCCCAGTGACAGGACGAGGGGCAATGGGCACAAGGTGGAACACAGGAAGTTCCATTTCAATATGAGAAAAAAAAAAAATTATGGTGAGGGTGACAGAGCACTGGAACAGGCTGCCCAGGGAGGTGGTAGAGTCCCCTTCTCTGGAGATATTCGAGACCCACCTGGATGCAGTCCTGTGTGATGTGCTCTAGGGGATCCTGCTTTAGCAGGGGAGTTGAACTAGATGATCTCTAGAGGTGCCTTCCAACTCTGACAATTCCATGATTTCATAATTCATAATATTTAATAAAACAAAACAAAAAAACCCCAATAAAACAAGCAAAACCCAACAACAACAAAAAAAAACACAAAAAAACCCTCACAACCCCCCCCAAAAAAAAAAAAACCCAAAACCAAACAAACAGAAAAAGTTAAAGCTGCTTGCTTTCTGCTAGTTAAGTCCCTAGGTAGACCTGGTGGTTAAGGAAAGTAGAAAAATTGAGTAAGTGCTGTCCTAAACTCATTTTTTTTTCCATTCCCACTTCTTTTCCTGCACCCTCAATGCAAAGATGGATTATTTTTGTATAGCAGTTTTGTTCTGCAGTAGTCTTGCACTTTTCTGGCAGCAAAAGCTGACAATCGGGGCCTTACCGTTGCATAAAGGGAAGGATCTGAGCCAAAACAAAAAGCAAAAACCCCAGCTGCTGGAACAAGCTTTGGTGGATGTGAAAAGTCATTGTGAAGTAGACTAGCAAGAAAAATCCGAGCCCCAGTCAGGTCACGAGACATACCTATTTACTGCAGTTTCACAGAGGCTGCAACACTGGCTCTTTTCTTTGCCTCTCCAATACACTTCAGAGAAACAGGGTTTCATGGTCCTGGCCATGCAGGCCATTTCTTAGACCACCTCAAAAAAACAAAATACACACACCAAAAAAACCAAAACAACAACAGAAAAAACCGAAGAGCAATGTTCCCTTATACCTGTTATACGCACAAAGAAGCCATTAACTGGATTTTTCAAGACCTATTGATTTAAAAAGTTTGCAGAAAATGCTGTCCTGTGATAATAACCTCAGCTTCATACTAATGGCGAGTTTTAGAAGTTATCTTCATTTTTTTTCCTCCCTGAGTAAGTCTAGCTATCAGGTTTTCTCATTTCAATCTAGCCACAAAATGGATTTATCAGCCTGCAACTGAGATGGTTTTCTCTGCAAGTAATAGTACCTTGTATTCCGCCTGGTAGAAAAAAGTGGAGACTAGAGATTAGAGCAGGGGTTGCGAACAATAGCTCTGCAGTTCAAACTGGCACATTAATATTGTGATGAACAAGTCTTGGCTCAATCAATTCCAGGATCTCTGTGTTTTCCCTACTGTGGCTTTGTACAAGCTCTTCGTTTTCATGCCTGATATATGGGAGTCCTGCTCTGCAATACACTTTAGTAATGATGAGGTAGAGCTCTACAAAACTGTGGTCGTTAAAATAGTGTCTTCAGTTCTCATGATCCCACCAGGCTGGGTCACAATCCCCTAAGTGAAAGTGCATTTTAAATAGATCTCTTTCCTTCACAGCTAAATAGTGTGACAGCGGCCTGCAGTACAAAAAATACTGAAATTTTCCTGTCTGTACATCCAAAAAACAGGCCTAGTAACTGCTATGCACTGGTGCCTTACCACATCCATTCTGATGGTATAAATAATATGGATTTTTTTTTTATAATTGAGTGAAATAATGCTCACTTTGGGGTTATTTCAGAGGAAATTATTGCCAGTCCCAAGGTGATTGTACTAATAAAGGAGAACTGTAATTGACTTGTGGATCTTTTTATCCCAAAAGAAATAGATGTTTTAAATTATAATTATTTAATTTTTGCTATCTGGCAGAAGATGATCCTAATATTTTCAAATACACACCCCCAGACATTCAGCCTAACAAGGTTGAGGAGAGGTGGGAAAAGGAAATCAGGCTCTGCTACCAAGCCTGAAACACCTATAGATAGTTACACAGGTAACTTTAGATAAATGACATAGGGTTTTAACAGGTACATTTTTATTATATATGTAACTAAAATTTGAGCAACAGCTTGCAACTTGCATTTAGCTTTCTATCTTAGACTTGAAGGTGTGCATGCCCAAGCCTTGCTGTTTTCCTCACTCCCAGTTTGTCTATGTAATGAGACAGTTTCTATAGAGAGGTAACATACTCCAGTTCATACAGTGAAGGGACTTAAGAAGCTTCCCATGGACAGAGTAAGTCTGCAATTAAAAAAATATCTATATTTTAAAAACAGTAGTCAATTATTAGCTAAGCTGCTGGAGCATTAGCACTCTTTACAAAGTAACCTTTGGGCGGATGGACCTGTCCCCTCTGACACTCAAGCCTGAAGACACCTCTTCTACCAACCAATCCCCTGAGCTCTGGGGATGGAGTCACATGCAGTTTGGTCACAGAAGAGTAGTCTGCACACTCTGACATCTCCGTCAGAAGTTTCCTGGCTGGCAGACCATGGAGCTTCTTGTAAATGTAATAAAATGGATAGAAGAAAACAAAACTGCCTTTTTACCACCTGTGTGCAATAAGCTTATGTAAGTAAATATTTATTTTTTTTTAACTCACTTCTTAGATAAATAAATATTCTGAACTATAAGAGGAAGCTGCTAAAATACATATATGGTAAAGACTAGTAAAGAACTGTAGTTTCTCTCAGACTGCAGTCAGTCAGAGTGCTGTTTTGCAGAACAGAAAGTGACTGAAATCTGTTTTGCAGTAACTCTGCAAAAGTTGTGAAGATCAACTTGACTGTAAGATATTTGCCTCAAATCAAAGTCTCTCGTAGGCAGCTAGACTGAGCTAGGGGAATTTGTGTCAGGCTCTGTGACAATAAAGTTATAGAAATCAGAGGAGACAGCATCTCATCCACAAATGGTAAGATTTAGCTGACAGATCAGTGCTACCAAATTACAACCTGAAACAACTGCTAGAGCTGCTGAGAGCCATTTCAATGTTGCAGAGGAGCCAAAGCTGCAGGAGTTATCAAAACTCATCGGACATGCCACTGAAAGATGAGAAGTGAAGGGCAGGGGAACTGGAGGAGCGGGTTTCCAGGGCATTTCCAGAGCTGCCAAGGCTGGGCAGGACCCTCTGTTCAGTGGGAGGCTGAATAGGCAGTGTTTCAGCAGACTGATTGGCACCTTAGATTTATGAAATATATTCTGAAAAAGACAGGGAATATAAGAACAAAAGTGGGCATTATGCAGTTGTACAGCATGTGGATTCTGTGTCAAAGCTCATGAACAAATTCCAGTGTAAGCAGTCCAACGAATAGCACCTTCTAGTCACAACAATAGCAGGGATTTCTTTTGTCAGTGAAGTACAGAAGGTTGTCATAAGAAGGGATTTGTGGTAAAGCATGATAAAAACACAGGTTTTATAAAGAAAATAAAAAGCATTTTCCATGCTTTTAGCTTTTTTTTTTGAAAGAAAGTACTTCCTGCCCTACTCTGAAGTGCTGCCTCTAGTCAAAAGCTAGATGGGCAGTATGGTAGCAGTGATACTAATTTCCATTTGCAGGTTCAAAGGTTACTTTTTAAAGTAGTAGCTACAAGACAAAAAAAGGCTAAGGGCACATCTTTACTGAGATGACTGTATTGAAATTACAGTTATATATTTAACCGAGAAATTACGAAACTTGAATCACCACAATAGTTTCATAGTGGGAGAGAATGAGGAAAGTGTATTCTCCTTATGAGTGTTTTCATTTCACTAATTAAAAAATTTATTTAGGAAGCATTTTGTAAAGCATATCTGTTTCTAAAGCTTACCAATGATGGTAAAATTTTAGTATTTTACATTATGTGGAATATTCATTATTTTCTTTCTTCATAAGCAAGATGAACTTTTTTGTCATTACTATGCTGTTCTGTACCCCCTACCAGCAGTTCCATATAATTATAGAATCATATAATGCCAGGTTGGAAGGGACCTCAGGGATCATCTGGTCCAACCTGTTTAGGTAATATTATAGTTTATATGAAACAGCTCAACACCCTGTCAAGCTGAGACTTAAAACTGTCCAATGTGGAGGAATCTACCACTTCCCTTGCGAGACTACTCCAATGTTTGATTGTCCTCATGGTGAAAAATGTACCTCTTGTGTTTAATCAGAATCTCCCCAGGAGCAACTTGTGCCCATTACCCCTTGTCTTTTCCATGTAACTCCTTGTGAATAGGGGGTCTCCATATTCGTGGTGGCCATTCTTTAAGCACTGGAATATGGTAATAAGGTCTCCCTGAGACCTTCTTTTCTCAAGGCTGAACAAACGCAGTTTTCTCAGCCTCTCCTCATATAGCAGTTCCTCTGGTCTTCACATCATCCTTGTGACCCTTCTCTGGATCCTCTCCAGCCTGTCCACATACTTTTTGTAGAGCGGGGACCATGCTTTTTAACCTCAACAGTGAGCAATTAGTGCAAAATCAAAGACTTGAAATAGCTGTTTTTTGCAGGATAGCCATGACGCTTTTAAAGCTCTTCTTTGAGTTCAGATTAACCACAAGGAGACCTAACTGTGGTCGTGTTCTAACTGATTCTTAATGGACTTGAGGCTTTTTTAAAAGGTTGCCTGTTGGCACCATTTTCTTGATGTGGTTAGGAAGAGAAATATAAGAGGATGTAAAACTTAATAGGCCATTGATTAGCACCTCATTCTAAAAATAGTGTAGTCAAGTAATTTTCACACCCCTGAAACCTGTATGATACTCTAGCTGAATTTTGGGACTCTTAACTGAAACTGCTTTCTTCTTAATGCATCTAGACTTTATTTTAGCAAAACGGACAAAAAAAACTCTATTGGAGTTCTTGTTTATATTTCATAGCTGGAATTTTTTATGGTGTCATTATATAATGTTAATTATAGGAATTATTATGCCATGCTTGCCTGTTTATTATGTAAACCCCAGCTAAATCCACAGGGTAACAGAATTAATGGTAGCTTTGCCAAACAAAAGTTAAGCAACAGTGATTTTTAGAGTGGTGTGTTCAGTTTTAGTTACTAAACCAATAATGAAACTGTATGGGTTTCTGTAAAAAATTTACTTGTCTTTAAAGTAGGCTAAAAGATACCCACCTCATATTTTATTCTGCAGGTTGATTTTAATTTATATCATTCATTATTAGCTGTATTCTTACTGCTTTGGTCTTCCTGCCCTTCTTTTATAGAAAGGTTCATTCATGCAGGAGTATTACAGTGTGTTCTTGAAAACTAATATTAAATCTGCATGGTACAAACAGTCCTGATTTCAGTTCCCTATTTTAGGATATGGGCATAAATCAAATGCTATAACGTATACAGCTTCCTATGGTGAAAACAGTCAGTTTAAGATTTATAATCTCAATTATTTAGACTTTTATTTGACCAAGGAATTTGTCGCTGTTACATGTTATTTCTTCTTAATTAATCCCTACCATGTTGTTCATTTTCATTTAAATACTTTTCAAAGTAAACATGGTAGTAGCAGCAGATGAAAAGCGTATGTTCGGCCATTCAGAATAGCTTCTCTCAATTAAGGCTTACAAGGTGCTGACAGAGGCACATCACTCTTCCCTATGGTGCAGGGCAGAGTAGCTCTGCTGGTTTTGTTTTACTAGGATCTCCTGTTAGCTCAAGTATTGCTGGCAATCTCCTCTCTGAAAAGCAGAGGTCAACACCCTTGAGTACACATATCATCAGCTTAAGGATAAATTTTGAATCACAGCTAACAGGCCTGATTTACAGTGGGTTTTTTTGCAAATAGCACCTCTGGAGCACCTCTGCTATGAAGACAGACTGAGGGAGATGGGGCTATTCAGCCTGGAGAAGAGGAGGTTGCAGGGAGACCTTATAGCACCTTCCAGTACCTGAAGGAGCTACAGGAAAGCTGGGGAGAGGCTTTTCACCAGAGAGGGCAGTGATAGGACAAGGGTAATGGTTTCAAACTGAAAGGGGACATTTAGATTGGACATCAGGAAGAAATTCTTCATAATGAGGGTAGTAAGGCACTGGAATAGTTTGCCCAAGGAGGTTGTGTAAGCCCTCTCTCTGGAGTTAAGGCTAGGTTGGGTGAGGCTTTGTGCAGCTTGGTCCAGTGGAAGGTGTCTCTGCTCATAGCAGGGAGGTTGGAACCTGATGATCTTTAAGGTCTCTTCCAACCTTAACCATTTTATGATTCTGTGATTCAAACAAAAACCTGCTACCTTACCTCTCTACCAGTAAGTGGACTGATAGCTAATTGGGATGATAACTGTTATTTATGCCAGCTGAGAGAAGTGCTCACTGGGGCTCTTAAAAGGGGCAGCATTAAGATAAAGCGTGTGAATCTCGTTTTCTGAACCAACCAAAACAAAATAATTGTAAAGTTGTTCCACCTTAGAAAAACAAGTATAAATACAAGAGAATTCAGCTGAAAATTCCTACCATCAATATCTCTAGTAATTCTACTAATTGGGAAAAAACAATGTTTTTACCTTTACAGAATCCTGATCTTATCAGCTCACATCTAAAAGGCATTTTCCTGTCTCTCAAGCCTCTTATGTAGCAACCTTTATGTTTACAGTTCAATGCTCTTTCCACAGTTGGTAGCTATGGTTGTCCCATTTTCAAAGCTGGAGATACTAAATCACCAGGATGAAGGTAGCTGGTCACCTGGCAGGACAGTGGCAGAGCAGAGAGGTGCATCCATGATCACTTGAGTTCTTATTCTGGATGTTGCTCAGTGTTGTTTCATTGACACACTGTCTGGAAAGAAATGAGAAAACCCACAATGCTTATATGAAATAAAGAACATCATGAGTGGAGCTAGCTTTAAAATGTCATTTTCTTTATCTAGGCATCGCTATCAACTGAATGTGATGTTTGTTGGAGGGCCAAATGAAAGGAAGGATTATCATATTGAAGAAGGAGAAGAGGTAAACCATAGGTTGTTTATATTTTGCTGTTTTAATTGTTCCATGATGATTAAAATGCAGCTATTTTTGAAGCTACAGCTACAGATCAGCAATGCCAAGCTCAATGATGTTGTATTTATTAGATCTATTCAAAGGCTTAAACAGAATAATTCACAAGAACCATATAACATCTGTGCATTTCCTTTGAAACAAGCACATGAAATCAGAACTATTTTGCCATCATTAATTTTCAAAAGGAAAGGAAATAATGCATTCTGACACATCAAAATGTCCCATTTCAAAATTTTGAAACAAAACTTTAGAAAGGTAATAATAGTTTTAATGTGATATTTTGTTGCAGAAGATTGATCTACAATTCAAAAGTAACTTTGAAGTTCAAAAAACAAAATTAAATATTTGGATTGGCTTGAAATTGTGTTTTTCTGGACTTTATGGAGAACATCAGCACTTTCAGCATTCACTTATATTTGTGGAAGGTTAAATAATCAAGTCTCTAAATATTTTTCAAATCAGTTCTCTTTGCTGCACATTTTCTGTGTCAAAAGAAAGTTATCTCACTGCTTTGAGTTGAGAGTAGCCACTGTTCCAAATGCAGAATACAGGAGGAAAGAGGAGAAACTTTGTAAAATTGTAACAATTTACATCTAACTTGTTTATGGCCTTTTTCATGGAATTGTCTGCTTGGCCTGAGGACTCCTCTCAGAGGTATCACAACTGGCTGTGGAGGAATTCTAGAGGTCTGGCAGTAGGAATTTCAGGATGACAGACAATTTGCCTTGCTTCTCAGCAGAGTAATTTGATTTCACAGTAATTCCAATAAAATTTGGCCACCTAATTTTAAGTACCTTTGGAAACCCAAGCCTCATCATCTACATAGTTCAAGACAGAAGTGAGTGAAGTTCAGTAAATTCTTTTACAAAGGAAAAAAAAAAGTGCCTACTTATCATTGAATAGTTTCTCATAAAACCAACCCATTTCATAAAAGCCTTTATGTTAATTTTCCGTTATAATTGTGCTGTGCAGGTGTTTATAGTCATTATAACTGTACTGCTCTGAAAGAGCAGATGCGAACTTAATCTCTGTCAGACTCCTGCCTGCTTTGCATTGCCACCACAGTCTCCCAGGCTCCCCACAGCTGTGGGCACAGCCACCTTCAGTCACGTAGAAGGTTCCCCAACACTCTCCATCAGCTGCACAGAGGGAGCTCTGGCAACACCTGGGACCAGCCAGCAGGTTTCTTGGGCTGGTAAGGAGGCAAGCCAGGTCTCGGCGCAGTGCGTATGAAGTAATTGTTGCTATCCAGAAGAATTTAGCATCCATTATATATTTACAATGAAATTCCGGAGATTCTTAGCTGGGGAAAATATAATGTGGTTTCAACAATATGATTTTGTCGCTGGGAAAGGAACAATCACATCTGTAGTGTGACTCAGAAAGCACTGAAAAGAGTATCTAATCTGTACACTGCTGTTGTGGCATGTGGTTAAGTATTATATTATAGATTTAAAAAGAGTAAGTGAATTTTGTTATCAAAGTCAATGACATCAAGGTTTTGCGAAGCATAAAACTGAGGTACACATAGAAGTTAATGATTTCAACTAATTTTTTTTCTGTAATTTAACCTTTTTGGTTTTATATAACTAATTTGTTTTCTTGTTCAAGAATACATTAGATCTATATACTAAGAGAGGAACACACGAAAACAAGCTGAAGTCTAACTGGGACAATAGCCTGCACTACATCATGAAATATACTGTGTTTTGTGTTGTGGTTTTTTTATTTTCTTTATGATCTTGTCTCTCCCTGCACTTCCCAGTTCATACTGGATTATCCTTGGTCTTTGACTGATTCCTCTGCTGTTTCATTAAAAAAAATAATCTCCTTCTACGCTTAAAAGTTAGATTAATTTATTTTACCTCATATTTTTTAATTTGCAGGATGTTCCCATGTTTGAAACTAATTTGGCCACCTTTAACAAGCTTAAACCCATTATATGACTTTCCAACAGTATGAAAAAATTAGCCATACCTATAAAGGCATAATTTATATTAGTACATAACAGTATAGTAAATTTTTGCTAATTCACCTGGATCTAAGATTTGTTAGGCATCAATGCATCCTCATTTACACAGTAATTTTCCTCACAATTACTCCACAACCAAAAATGGAAACATAAAATTCCTATTTGATAGGAAAATTGGAAATATACCCATCAGAAGCATTATCAGTTACTATCAGTTTAACATATGGACCAATTTTATCCATTTTTTATGGAGGTACAATGTAATCATGCGTTGCATTTTGCTGTAGCTTTTGAGCAGACATATTTGCACCTTCCAGTGATCTTGTTAGGCCTTTAGAGCCATGCTGTTCATTAGACAAGAACCATGAGGCAGAGAGTGTCCTAGTAAAAGGGCATATTGCTAAATTAGACTTGGAGTTATGAAAACCCAACATTCATAACCATGGTCAGCTCATTATTTTGGCAGGTAAGATGCCATTTATAGTTCTGAGTGATAAATTGAAAGACAGACTACATAGGCATACTCTTAACAGACTAAATCCTAAATGTGAAAACCCACAAAACCTTATGCAAATGTATCTGGTGCTATTCTACTGTTATTCTGATAGCAAAGAAGTGTTGGTTCAGAAGAGAAAGTTAAATTTAGGATTGTTGACATCTGTTCACTCATTATTTTATGCCTGTTATCATGCAGCTGATAGTCTGTCCTGTGGCACAGCTTGCACTTGTCAGCCTGCAGTTGACAGCAGCAAGGGGTTCACAGGCAGAGATGACTTAGGAGCATCCTCCTGCTGCCGAGCTGTTCCCTGCTGGTGCTGCTAATGTGCACATGTACCAGGAAGATCAGTTGTGACTGGCTAATTATGAGGAATACTGGAGGCTTGATTTGGACTCTCTTCAAAGTCTTTTAGGATTGTCTCCTGAACATTTGCTTAGGCTCAAACGGCAGCTAGTTTTGCACATTTTTTTTCTTCTCTCTCAGCAAGCAAGTTTCCTAAAAATGTAACTCAATATTTTCTTCCTTCTGAGTTTTCTCTGTACTGCTTCACTGCCTTGTTAATTTTCTACATACTGTTTATTTGCTATCCTTCTGCACAGAAGTACTGCCTTATACCTGAGACATTGTTTTCCATTGGACAGGTTTTATAAGGAGCCAAATCAAAATGGACCTTACAAAAGATAAAGCTTTCACATTCTTTGGCTTGACTGGACCACTATGACAAATTCATTCTTTTTTGTCTTTGTATATGTTAAGCTTCCCTCTGCTCCCTTCTCTTATGCACACAGTCAACAAACATCTACTCAGACAGTTTTTGCCTCTAAATCAGACTTATTCTCAAAATAAAACTGAATTGCTTTGGGAGATGCATTTTCTATTGAAACATGGCAAAAACCTATATAGACAAAACTGTCTTAATATGCACTAAAAAATAAAGTGTGTTCTCTATATAGCTAGTTTTGTTAGTTTTCAGCAGAATCTTTATTGAAATGTACCTCACTTGTCAAGAGAACTTTGGATTACATGGAGTAGTGACTAAAATTCTCGTGTAGTCAACTTGATGCAATCACTGAAAGCTTCTGTGCTGGCCTTCATGTCTATAGTGTAGCAGGTGCATTCCATGTACCAGTGAACAGTCCTGGACATATCTTTTTCTCTTGAACTTTTCATACAGTAGCATTTGTGAGTCTTGGTATTGCAAAGCCTGAGATGGGGAGTGGAAAACCTCTAGTCTTATCTTACAAATTCACCATATAACTTTCACTTCACTTTCACATAAGGCAAGTGAAACCTGAAGGAGACTGTAGGTTTTGGGGGAAGTTCATGACAGATAAAAACCATGATCATAACAAAGCTTAGCTATAGTAAAACCAATTTTGGAATTTATTTACTGCATTGCATGGGCAGCTTTGGGGGAAAGTGAGATAACCTAACAGCTGACTCTAGGATCACAGAAGTAGTTAGGCTCCTGTCTCTTTACCCACTTCAGACCACCACTTAAACACAGTGAATCTCAAGTAGCTGACTTTGATTTCTTAACAATTTCTATTCCGATGTTGGGTCTACAAAAAACAGTGTAGTTCCATGCAGAGAAATTAAAATCAGCCTTTCATCTACCATCTGCAACACATTCACATCTGCACAATGTTCTGCTTGTTTTTAAAATCTCTGCTTCTCAGTGTGCTGTGTGTATTTCACCCTAAGTTTCTGCACTCAACACCTAGGTTGTTTCCTATGGACACAGCCATCCAAGTCCTGATGCAGCCCCACAGATCAGCACCCTTACACTGCTATCCTAAAAAGGACTCTCAGACAGAAATTCCCTCTCCTTTAATCATCATGGCCAAAGAAGGAAGGGAAACAGGGGCTAGGTGAGCATTCTAGTAGTTGGTATTGCAATGCTTATCTCCTAAATAAAACTGAATGAATTGCAGCGCAGCAAGAAAAAACTTGCTTCTTTTACACTTTAAAACCCCACACTTATCTGGTGAAAACTCCTTGAATATTTTAATAAGAAATAAAGCTCCCTATTACAAAGCAATAAGAGCGAAGATCCCTTTGGATCAGAACTAGATTGAATCTTCAGCAATAAATTTGCTGCATAAAATCACTGGGATGAGTCTTGGCTAGTAATCAGATTTCACAGACAACGTGTAAATGAGCAGAGGGGTGAAAAAATCACCTCAGCATAGTTTTCTCCACCTACCTCATCTGTTCACCTCCCAGATTTCTGACGGCTAAAAAACCTTGTGATGAGAGAGGGAGAAAATTGTTTTTGTGTGCTCAAATAGATCAATCACCACTGAAGTCTGGAGAACACCCAGGCTCTAGTCCCACATTGTAATTTGATTTGCTCTGCAAAGTAATTTAGTATTTAGCAATCTGACAAGCAATACAAGCCAGGATATGCCAAATCAGAGCCTAATCCCAGAAGTGGCTGAGCAATCCCAAATTCCACTTTCAGAGGCAGTCGGTACTGGAAGTACGCTGCAAATTGCAAGCATCTTTAGAGGTCTGTGAGTAAGTTCTCAGCTACAAAAGCCCTCACAGAGCACTGGGCTCCTACATCTAGGCAGAGTATGATATTAAAGGTGGATCTAAATAGAATTCCATACATTGCTGTACAGAAAATAAAACACTTGGGTTTTAATTGGCCTATGCAAACCAATTAAAAATACTGTGTTCTCCCCCTACTACATGCTTCCTTCTTTACTCCACTAGGATACCCATACCTGCATGAAGGAGCAGTACAGTTCTCACCACATTAATATATGGGCATAACAGTGCTCTTTTTAAGGTAGTAGCAACACTTTCTACTACCCTGTTGAAATGAATTCCTGCCAAGACAAGTATTTTCAGTGATGCTTCTGCTGAAGGTAACAGTGAATTCCCACCTCACTGCATCGCCACATATTTTCTCCAGAGATGCCTGCATAATTTATTTTCAGTCTGTGTAACTGAGTGAAATGCTCCTCTTCAGACTTAACAATGATTCAGCACTGGTCTTGCTGCCTTTCACTGCTGCTTAACAAAATACTATCAGGTTTGAAGCATGATCAAAAAGGGTGAAACAGACTAAGAAAGGAAAGTGTAATTCTCCTACAGTAAAGAGAATTTAAGGAAAATTAAAATAGTAAAAAATTAAACTCATCTTAAGGGGCTTACAGTTTAGTTATCATAAGTATAACTGCAGTTTTAATTATCATCATGAGCAGTATAATGAAAAAATATTATGCTTAGGGTAAGGAATGAGTTCTGGGTGACTCAACTTTCAGAGGTAAGGTAAGAACCAATAAGAGTAGGTGTTTTTAGTGTAATCGGAACAAGAAGATGCCAGAGTAAGCAGAAAAGTGAAACAAAAGGTAAAAGTCTAGAAAAATGAACGGAAGAAGGAGATATAAAAATAAAATAAATAAAACACTCAAATAAGAACATTTAGTAATGAAAGGGATAAAAAGAATGGTGAACATTTGTTTCTTCCTTGAGCCACATTCCTCACACAGAAAGAGAAATCATGTCTGATTTTATCCATTATGGAGTAGAAATGTACAAATCTAGACTTTTTTTTCCAATGATATGTGCATATATTTTACATATAACAGATGCTAACAGAATGAAAATGTTACACATTTCTTCAGTTTTCAGTATTACTGTGGAGAATGGAGACCAGATTATCCCAGTAACACCAGATCAACTAGGAAAGCTTGTATTTCCAGGTGGCATAAACTCTACTGATTTACTATCTATATATGCATATATATTTGTGTATACATATGTACATACATGCACCTACACACATACACACCAGTACTTCCTTACTCAGGCCTTGATATTTTCAGGAGATACGTAGGACAAGTTTAGATTTTCCCAGAATGCAAAACTCAGCATTTAGAAAATATTACATTCCAGCAAAAAGACAATACACTCCTGTATTGACAAACTGTCCTGTGAAATGGGCATGGACTGTAACTCACTGAGAAAACAGTTGACAGTTTTCTTGATAAAAGTTCAGGGTATAATGTAAGCACAGCAGCAGAATCAATAATTACTGCCACTTGTATTAATCACAGTTACATCAGGTGATTTATGGATGACTGAAGCATTCAGACATTTTTCAAAAAAGAGCTTTGAAGAATAGACTATAATTTATAGTGAAAGGTACTATTTAAATTCAGTCAGAAAAACACTTTTATTTGCAACATGTAGCCCACCTCATTTTTCCTTTTTGATTGCAAAACAATTCTTTTAATTCCAAATTCAGTGTTGAGAATGTTTCCTCATGACTGTGATGCTCAGCTATTGAACTGCATGACCCCTTTCCCCAGATAATGCACCGGGATCTTGTCTTAGATGAGTCTTTTTTGAAATGAAAGAGAGATCATTTCCCCACTCAAATCACTTTATGTTGTACAATGAGCAGTTAGCCTTGTCCAAAGTGCTCTGTAATGAGGGCTACCATGGCATTTTATATGGTCTTTCAGTAACACCAAAGAAAAATACAGGAAAAGAGCATGGGGAAATGGAGAGCAAGGAGGATAAGTAGCCTGGCACTGTGGCCATCTAGACAAGAGTTATAGTTTATCCCTAGTGATGTCCCCAGCATAAGGTGAACTTTTTATTTGTGTAAGAGCTCTCAGCATGAGCTCTTTTACAGTTTTAATTCAGTTCTCCCTACTGTTCCGTTCCCTTGGCAGCATATTTATTCTTTTTTCTGTTCATAAAGGTGTTTCTTGAATTCTCAGGGGCATGTATGGGTATTTTAAAACTGGTTTGGAAAGAATTCCAATTCTTAAAATTGATTAAGATTTTCTAATGTTAGAAAAGGTTTAGTTTGGGGTTTTTCTGTTTGTTTTGGGTTTTTTTGGTTCTTCTTTCCTCTGTTTTTCATTTTGCTAAAATTGTAGTGAATTGCTGTAAATAAAATAATTTTAATTACGGTTCTAACTTTGGCTCAGGTTTCAGGCAATTTCAGCTGCACTAGCAATTATATAAATTAATGTTTGGATTCTTGATATGCCAAACAGAACATGGAAAGCATATAGAAACTTGACAGAGAGTGGCAGAAAAGTATAGTTGAGCTTTTAAAGTTTTATTGCTCTGTATTATATAAAATGAGGAAAAACATACCCATTATTCCAGGTCCAAGAAAAATCTGGTCACAGATCATAGCATGGTTCTGCCATGAAACTCAAGGCTACGTCTAAGCACTTCAGACTCCCATGAAACGTCTCTGAAAACAGAGCTGTGGAAAGGTCACTGAAGTCATAATTATGGGTTTGGTGCTTCTGTCCTTATACATGCTTCAAATTGAATCCTTTTACATCAACAGTAGGAAGAGGAGCAGATGTTGCAGGGCTTTGAGGATATCCACAGAAATAAAGCTCTCAAACAGACAGTTATTCCCATATGATAAATCTCTACTTAAGAATTAAAAAAAAACAACAAACCTAAACCAACCAATGAAACAAAAAAAACAAACAACAAAAAACCCAAACAAAAACCCCCAAACAAACAAGAAAACAAACAAACAACCCAAAACCCCACCAAACAAAAAACTGTGCATATTTGGAGCTTATTTGGAAATATTACATTTAATTTGATTGAATCTAATAGATGTAATAGTGAAGACCCTGCTACATCTGAAATGAAGCTTTATATACAGTGTAATTAATGGTTGCCTGAACCATGACATTCCAGCCCTACAAAGAGTAATTCCCAGAAGTAAAGACAGCACAATGGAATTCCACTGGGTTGACAGGATAGCTCTACAAGCAGTTAGAAACCTCTTAAATAGATTGTCAAATGTATGTAAGATAATGGAAAAATACAGATTTGGTAAGATTTTTGAAACCAACAAATGTTGGAAGTCTGTTATTTATTGTTATAAAAAAACCTGTAAATATTTGCAATTACAGATTGAATGTATTTGTACATGTATCCTTTATATATAGGATAAGTAGCACAGAATGTTTTGGAGTAGTTGCCTTATTGTTATTTTCCTATTCCTTCAGCTTTTTTACCAGGTTAAAGGAGATATGTGTTTAAAGATAATTGAAAATGGGAAACCAAAAGACATTGTCATCCAAGAAGGGGAGGTAAGACAGGGTTTTCTGTTATTTTTGTACACAGGTATGTTAAATGGACAATTTATTAAGTATCTAGTTCAGTGTTTAAAAATCATTTTATCCCTAATACCCAAGAGATAGCATCAGAATTAAAAAAAAAAAAAAAAGTTAAAAAAATCTTGAATGCTGTATAGCAGATTCCATGTAATTAACAGCAAACTACAATACACTGTGTTCAACATTTCCTGATTTCAGTAACACATACAAATTTCTGGGCATTTGAGATTCCCATTCAGATAGTCAGAAATATGCTGAGGAGTACTTACTCCCCTGCATGGCATGGAATTTGCCATGAGAATTCAAGTGGATCAATCTTTTATTTAGGCATTGTCAGGTACATTACTGCCCACCCACCCAAACAAGCCATTAAGCAAACTGCCTAGAGATGAGAAAATTAAGAGATTCAGCTTTTTTTCTGCTGTCTTTAGTCCTCACAGCTAGCCTTTGCAACCATCAGGAGAAGAATTTTAAAAGTGCAGTTTATAGATAAAATGTATTCAGCAGCACTCAGTTGTTTTTCCTTGTAGTAGTGGACTTGCTAAATCATAAATTGCACTGCTCATAATGGGAGGGTGACTAGATATTTTACTTAGTGTTACTAGGAGTTACTAGATGTGCTACAACTGCCACTCATTATTATTGTCACAAGCTTGAACTGCACTCTGTCTTTGAAAGGATTAATAGATCTAGTGAGGCCAGCCTTTGAAATGGAAGACATATATTAGACCAAATAGCTTGATGACATTAAAAGTGGTACAACATTTTCAATTAAATCTTCATTTTCAAACCTATAGACAGTGAGGTTCTGGTAATACAATTCACACTGGAGAAGTACATCCAGCTGAGACCCTGGCATTTACCAGAAGCATTAATGAAAAGGAGCACACGATATCCTTAGGGGGAAGACTAATACTAGTTCTGGTGAGGCATTATCATCAGCTCTGTTTTGCAGACAGAGAAAATGTAATGACTTGCCCAAACCTGGCTAAGAGATCTGTAGCACTGAAGAACAGTACAGGCTTACCACCCTCCTACATAGTCAGATAGCTGTTACGAAGAGGTTTATTCTCAAAATTCAGAAATAGACTTCTCTCAGCTAAATGTTGCCATTCACTTTGTCACTTGCATGAGTAAGTAGCCCTTCATATTTGTTAATTTTTTCTGGAGAGAAAAACACTCCTCAATCATGCAATCACAGATGCTCACTGTATTGGAGGGAGACATGGTTGATTAGTTTAGACAGTTTCTTGAACTGACATCGAACTTGCTTTTTTATAAATTCCAGATGCATAAATGGTTATATTTTCATTTAAATTGTGTCTAGCAACAATGTTCAAACCAGAAGGAGAGCACCTGACTGCCATAAGGGCAGTGCCAGTTGCAGTCAATGGTCATCATTCACTGAGAAAGCAAGAAACAGTATCTGCTGGGCTGTTGGGACCAGAGTGGGTGCACCTGTGAAGAAGCAACAAAGGATCGACAAAGAATAGGGGGAAAGTGAGGCAAGAAGAGGATTTTGCAGGCTGGGGGGCAAGGGAAGAAGAACACAAAGGATGAAAACTTCCTGACTTGGATGCTTTCCCCTTTCTTTGAACAGATGTTTCTCCTACCTGCGAGGATACCTCATTCTCCTCAGAGATATGCAAACACTGTGGGTCTTGTGGTTGAGAGGGAAAGATTAAAGACAGAAATTGATGGGCTCAGGTGAAGTATAAACTGTTGGCTAATCTGTTAGGATTCGTAACATAAACTAATATATCATGTTGATACAATACTCTATTTTACTTTCCTGATAATTTAGCAGATTCACTCTGGCAATTTCCTATTAATTTTATCCACACATCTATTTTATCTATCTATACACACATAAACAGAGATGTTATTTAGCATTTGATTAGTTAAACAAGGAACATGTTGAAATGTCTTAAATGCATGCTGTGGTGATAGCTATCTACTTATGTATTGCCTACTACAATCACCTTAAGTTTTAAAATCTCAGAGCTCTGTAACAACACAAAAGAGATTATTTTTTAAAATCAGTTCTGGCAAGCAGAACATGAATTCCTTTGTAAACACTGAAAGCAAAAAGATGAAGAGGAGCTGTCTTGGCAAGTGTGTGGGAAGCTGGAAAAAACAGTAAATTTTCTTAACACTAACCCCTCTGCATTGCACACACCTCTGCCTAGCTTTTGTTGCTTTATGAAAGCAACAACTTTAAAAGAAATGAGAGGTTTACTTTCTATTCTAGTGGCAGCAGGTGCAAGCCTTGTCCTGTGGTCATACAGAATTCCTAAGTTGAAGAGAGCAAGTCACATCAGTAACATTAGCCAAGTTAGAAAAGCTGTTTTGATATTAACCAGATGCAAGTGACCATGTGGTTCATGAAGATTTAAAACTGTGGTAATATCTGTAATGTACCTTTTCTGTCCTGCCTTCAGTTGAGTGTTGCATGGGCAATGTCACAGCAGGAAGATTGCAGTTATGTGGAACTAGAAAGATATACTTTTTTATTCAAACAAAAAAGGCTAAAGAAAGAAATGAGAAACTAAGAAAGGGACCATTCAAAAAAACACCTGTTTGTATTCCAAGCTAAAGATAAATCCAGTTAAAGTATTGCTCATCTGTGCACTTGTCTTTTTTCCTTTCAATGCAGGTCTGTGATTTGTGAGCGCTTACATTATTCAAAAGATATTTTGAGCTAGAAACAATTGGCCAGTGATTCAGATAACAGTGTTTATTTGTAATAAAGAAACAGAAGTAGCTTTGGGGAAGTTTAAGTAAAATAACCTAGATATAAATGAAGTCTGTTAGTGGTATGAGTTAGCAAGATACCAAATGCCTTTTTAGGGATCCCAGGTAGATCTGGAGAATTGCACTCCAATAAAGTCATGCTCTTGTGGAGAAATTAAACTAAAAGCTACCATATGGTTTGCAGGTGGAAAAAATTAATTGGATTAACAAAACATACTCTTAATTGAAAATATCTAATCAGGTACCTGAAAATAAATCACTTGGAGGTTTTTAGTGCCCTTGTTTTCACACTGACATGATAAGCAAATATACCTGAAGTTTTGGAAGTGAGCAATCATGTCATACTTCTGAACCTACATCGTCTCTCTGTGTGCTCCTGGGAAAGATGGGGACTTACAACCAGAACCTCTAATCTTCTCAGACTTTTCTCATTCCCAGCCACCTGCAGCAAAGACTGTACAAGAGGAAATCATAATAAACTTTGAAGTATGCTGACTCAAGGTCTAATATTACGTTACTGTTCCATTATTTATCATGCCTACAAGCTTCTGTCATTAATCAGAGCCCCCAGCATGCCAATTATTGTACAATAATAAGTAGCCTGCCACTGTGTTTCAGCATAAGTAATGATTCCATGCTTTGTACCGTAAGAAAAATGCACTACCTAATCTTAATCCTACGGCAAACAAGTACAAAGGCAACTATGTTTTATATTAGTTGTGTGGCTGGATTCTTTAACACCTAGTAAGGTGCAAAGCTTTCTCCCAACCAAGGCATTTGTTACATCTCTCCTCTCTGTAGATTCTCTGTGTTCAAAATTTGTGCTTATATAAAGCAAAAATGCTTTTTCCATATGGGAAGCATTAATAACATTACTCTTCTGAGAACCCTGTTTTTGCAAAACTTGAGGACCTGGGGAGCTTTTAGAAAGTTTCTGGACAGTATATATATAGATATAGAAGACAGATGTGAATATACAAATACGCACAGTATATTATATAAGCCTTGTTTCTCTCTTCGGACACACATTTTAGTGACTTCAACCCAAAGGACACACAGGACCCATTTACAATCAGCGTCAACATGAGTGACTGTACTGGAGCATCACTCCCTTGCCAGTCCAAGCAGTCTTTTTCTAAATCTATAGGAAAATTCTCTATTTGCCACTCCAGAGATTAAAGCATCCTTGACCTGTTCATCTCAGCACAATTTATTTGTTAAGACATAAAATAATGCAAGTGAAGCCCTAAGTTCCTCTTCAGAGGGGTGAGCTAAACAACACTTCTCAAATTTATGCAAATTACTTTTTTTTTTTTGTTTGTTAACAAATCTATAAGCCATCTTCAGTTTATCAGTCCATGCATGGGCAATAAGCAAGATGACTCTCTTAAACATGAGCATTTATCCTATAGTTGCATGGAAATAGTTACTGGAAATGTTATTTGGGAGCAGATATTTTTGCAGTAACTACATCCAAAGTGGGTCTTACTGGTCCCAAGGGACTATGGCACCAGTCATTCCCAGGATTAAATCTGGAAAGCTTGCTAAAGAAATTTGATGGCTTATCTGCGATTGATCAGCAGAAGCACAAGGTCCTCCACAGAAGTATGGGCACCCCACCCACCAAGTCAGCTAACCAGGACAACAGAAAGCTTCCATAAATCACCATTCTTCAGAATAAAGTACACCAGGCTTGAGAATAACATGCTCTTACACAACATCAAGTAGCTGTTTTCTTGAAAAGACTGTAATTGCCTGATCAGTTAGTTAATAAAAAGATTGAGTAAGGTTTTTATTTTGTCAGATACTATGTTGGAGAATCGACTGATGTCCTCTTTGAAAAATGGTTTCACTGTGAAGATCTCGGCACTCAACTTATACCAATAATTCAAGAGTAAGCATTTTTTTTTCTGTTTAAAGTTTAAAAGAACAGTTAAATTGATCTAATAGATCTTCATCAGTCTGTGATCTACATAATTTTCTACTTATGTTGCATTTTATATAGACTTGGTAAAAGTTAATTGCTGCTCTACAAGTTTTTAATAATAACTTGCATACCCCAAATTCATTAAATTGAATTTAAAATAATATGAAAATCAAATGTTCCTCATATCTATCTGGAACATACTTTTGAAGAAGTACAAGTACAGTGCTACTAGGTGCAAAAATTATTTAATGACAAATTAACACTGAATTGATGTGAGGTTAGGTAAACCACTACATTGCCTCAGGGCTTCTTTCACTCTTGCTTCAATCCAAGTACTTTATATTATTCATGAATAATCAGGACTGCAGCAAATTTTGTAGAGAGCTACTTTCTAGGAACTGTGTGAATCTCATCAATTAACTAATCTGCTAAAGGGTTGCTAAAGGTGAACAAAGAAATTGTTTAGTGACATGAATTTCGAAAGACTTTCAGACAAAAGTAGATAGGTATAGCCCTGTTGAATACATGTGATAGCGGCTGAGGGTCTGACGACACATCCTTCCTCTGCACAAAGCTTAATGGCCAACATTACTGCCTAGTCTTTTTTAACCAACAGAATACAAACACGACTTTTTACTGTTGTTTAAATGTTTATTATTCCAGGTTTTTCAATTCAAGACAATATAAAACTGGAAAACCAAATCCAGGTAATGCAAATCAATTTCAGAATTAGAACAATTACTGTATCTGAACAGCAATGATTCTCTCAACATAAAATTACTAAGTTTCTGTTTTTTTCTTTCTGATTATATAAATTAGTTACTTTGGAAAGTAATTCCTTTAATTACCCCAACCACAAATAAAATCCATATACGTGATTACCAACAGCATCTTGGTTCATGTGATGCCATCATAAAGACCTATCAGTTAACTGCACAGTGTGAAAGTCCAGTATCTCCACCCTTGCATGCCATTCAAGTCTTATACTAACAAAATTTCATTTTTCACTGTGCAGAACAAGATTTTTGTGAGTTGTAATGTACACATTCTATACCTACTTGTACTCCTTTACCCATAACTATACGCACTGTGATTGACTCGTGAAATAAGGACACCTAAAGTAAGATGGATACTTTTAGTTTTTATAGGGTCTAATCTATTCAACATTTTTTTTTCCATGCTGTCTGCTCTATTTTTTATTTTGCCTTTAATTTTGGATAGTGATTGCAAGTTTCACACTGGAACAGATACTCCAGTCATAACTCCACTCTTAAATCAGTTGGACAGAGACACAGAACAGAGAAAGTGACTGTGAAAGAACAACAAATACTTTACTATCTTTAGGAATCGGATCTCTCAAATATGATGGTTGCTTTCTGTATGGCAACTGTAGTCTCTATTGCAAGGATACTTGCAACAGCACCTCCAATGGGAAACTTGGTTTGCTGAAATCTTACAATGTTGGCCCACAGCTCTACATGAACATCCAGCGTGTGCATGATCCATTGCTATCGATTAACATAAACTATGCACAAAATACCACCCACCTGTCTTAACTATGTGCAAAAGACTACACTATGTGACCATTTCTTCACCTGCAGGAACAATTTCTATGTACTGTTTGCAAGTGGTTTAGTTAGGTGCAACGTAGTCAGTTCTGATGCAGGAGCTACCAGATGTATCTCCATGGCATTGCCAAGCTCTTAATCAACACATAGAAAAGTAAAAATCAGCATAAGCACAGGAGGGACAGCCTGAGATTTCCACCTGGAGAGTTCCTGCACCAATTAGCCAAATGCTGTTGTGAAGGCCACCAGATCAGTCAATCCCATTGCTCAACTAGGTTTGTTGGTTTAAATCAGTCTATTGTCTCATCTATGACAGCAAATGACTGACTGGGGGACATCCTGCACCTACCAGGAAATTTATGGCTCAGGTGCACTGCATCTGCACACATGCACAGCAGTAATACCCAACTATGCTACTCTTATAACTACGTGACAAACTTGAATGTCATCCTTCAGGAACACGCATAATTTAAATTCCATAGCTCTTGCCACAAGTTAGAGATAAATTTTAGTACCCCTAAGAAGTTTTTTGAACCAGTTGTCCTTAACCTCCATATTAATTCCCAATGTCTTAAGTAAGGTGATTTTTATAAATTAATCTAACAGACAAAAGTTCTAGTGAAACATTATTTCCACATCTATCCTGCTACTCAGCTTGATAGTCACCATAAAAATATCAGGTGTCAGTATCTGCCACCTTAATTAATAATGGAACAAAGTGCCTATACAAATCTTAAAATCAGGGAAAGATGTGACTTGCGTGAACACCACCTTTCTTAAAAATAGTAGACTAAATCTTCATAACCAAAATTAAAAGTTCACAGAAGAGTACGGGATGACAGCCTTACAAGCTCCTGCAGTTAGGAAACTAAGCCAGTCACAAAGCCTGCCTGAAAGACTTTGCATCTGAACCAGTTTTTGCCATTGGCTCTTTGACTGACTCGGAAATGTACTTCTCAGCAAAAGGCTCTCTGTTTCTTACAAACAAAATGTTGTAATCTCCAAGATCTTACTTTTCTTTATACACACCATCAAAATGTGTTTATTTTAATTTGAGCATGCCACCTGTGTGACTTTTTTTCGGTATTGATAGTTTGCTATTTTTGTTGGTTTGGGGTTTTTTTGGTGGTTTTGTGTTTTTTTTTCAGGGATGAAGGGGGAGAGTAGGTAGGGCATGGGCTGTCTCTCACTGTGTTCATACGGTGTCTAGCAGAGGAAATATCATTTCAGATGGAGCCTCTAGATGCTGCTGTAATAAAAAAAATATAATCTCACACATGCTATCCTTGTTCAATACAGTGATTTCCAATGAGCATCCCTCACCACTTTGAGCTAAAATCTTATACATCAGTAACACATTAATTATATCTGCACAGAAAGAAAAAGAAAGTTAAAGATTAATATTGTTAATATTTTGTCAAAGATGAGAGGTGAAGAACAAACCTGACAATCAATCAGAAGCTATGATACATCTTGACTTTTTTTAAAAAACTGAACTATGAGAAATTGTTATTGATAAATCCAGTAAAGAAGATCTTTCCTTGTAATTTATTCAAGAGCTGTAAAAAAGCCAAGAAGTTTGAAAGAATTCCATTAAAGCTGAAAATTTTTTTTTAAGAACAAAGACATTAAAGCAAGTAAACATAATTATTTTGCTCAAAGCTCAATATTTTTGTCCTGAATTATCTTCTTGGATTAGCTATCAAGTGAAGACAATAACTATGTGAAATGCTCTTGGCTGAACTCTTCCTATAAGAAAAAAACAGTCAACAAAGTTACATAGCAGAGTGTCAGCGTGGGGAACAGCCCTGTTTTTCCAATTATCAGTTCTCATAGACAGTAAGAAGCCCAAAGTCTCTGTGACGTCTTATATATGACAAAAATAACCCAGATTTTCAGTTACAGAAGTTTTAGTTAGCAGCTCCTGTAACTGCCAGTGAGACTTGTGTTGAAAAAACCCCCAACAAACAACAGCCAAACAAAAAAACCCCAACCAAACCAACAAGAATCAACTAAAACAAAAAAACCCACAACAACCAACAACAACATAAAAAACACACCAGAAACTAAACCAAACCATCCAACAGTTTCACTACATATGAGTAAACTGGTAATATGTTCCTTCTGGATGCATACCCACCTAATAGAGAAATTATGCTTTGGATTTATTCCCTCAGTAGCTTTTTTTTTTTTTTCCCCTTAAAAAGTAGAATTCAACAACCAGCATGACACTTGTAACATGTAACAAACTACCACCAGTTTCTCATGATGTTTCACTCCAGACATACTTTAACAAGATTCAAGCTGCCTTACGCAGAGGACTGGGCTTTACCCCCTTCCTTCAGTTTATCTTCCAAAAATCCAGAATCCACTCAATTTAAAAGTGCCAGCTGAAGCACTCTCAGGTTCATCTCTACATAAGCCTAAAGTATTACCTCCCCCTTTTAGACAGAAATGGAACAAAATTGAAGAAAAACATCTTAAAAGAATCCTTTGATTGCAGCTCACTCATAGACGAAAGCTATAAAAGGAATCAATCAAGCTCCAATTGCTGTTGTTTTTTTTTTTAAAAAAAAAAGCAAAACAACAGTACCACACACAAAATAGAATACCCCACAAAACCCAAAAATCTAAGTCCAGACTTTTCCTTGATTTATTTATGGTTTCTGGCTCAATAAACAGTAGGACAAGTCCCTCTGAAAGCAGGTTACTCACTATAAATGAAGCAACAGAAGTAGCTATTAATTTTTTTAGAATAGGGACTCAAGTGCCATCAGGTGAAATGCAATCAGAAACATATATTGGATGCAATCCTTATCTTCCCTAGAACTGTTTTGTACTGAATTACTAGCCTCTTTTACTAGCCTACTACAATGTATAGAAATAAAGCCTGAGAAAAACCTCCCCTCCTTTTACCAATAAGGTTGAATATATGCAGGACGTAGTCTAAACATGGAACACTCAAGTTAGGATGGTTTGGTTTGTTTTACACAATTTTTGACACAAGGATTTAGTTCTCAAAACAACTTTTGATACTTTCAGTTGAATCAGACTGGAAGCAAGATTCTCTCAAGGCTTCCATTTCATCTGAATTTTATAGTCAAGAAGAGAAGAGACAGTTCAGACAAACTGCAGTTCTAATAAAAAATGAAGTGATGGCTGAATATTATTTGCAAAAGTATCCAGAAGTTCAAAAGTTTATCCTGCCATACTCACTGAAATAATCCAGACTTCTTTTACGTGAAATTTTTTGGGGAAAAGTGCAAGAAAATACTTTTTCTAAGTTAAGCTTTTTAAAAAAATATCTTTAAGAACATTAATGTTGTACGTAGAATGTAACATTTTTGTTTATCCAAATTGATCTACTTTAATTATCAATGAAATTTTAATCCCCATAAAAGCTTTATTGTCAGTGCACATGCATACATATTATAAAAAACCACACTCCTGTACTAAATTCACTAGCAAAACTTTCTTTGTTTCTAGGTGTATCCAGGGTACTTTGCAATCTAGACTTTAAAATCGGATTAGTATTGTTAGAGTACAGCACAGTTCTATGCTTGTCAGTCAGAGCAGACAAAACCTAAGGATGTGGATATAAAAAACCTGGGTACTTTCTTCAGTTAGTTGGAACAGGAGTATCATACAGCCTAGGGCATGCTCTTTAAACAAATGTTTTCTTGTTTCACTTGTGCTGCTAAACAAGTAATGAGGGTGAGTTCAGTACTATAAAAAGCAGGTTCTGTACTGTCATCCTCTGTAGCTAATCCAGTGCAAATTCTGTAGACAGTATTTGCTGTTCAGTCTTGTTTCACTAGTGTACAAAGCCAAGCAGAACAAAAAAGAGGAGTTTTAATAAATAAGCTGAAAATAACTGCAAAGCTAAAGAATAAATATAAGTGGCTAGTCGGTAATGGTAATTCAATTAAAACTACTTCAGATTAATAAAAACAAGCAGAGGAACAAATACTGTCTTCATTTACACTGCAGCAAGTGTAAGGCCGTTCTTTTAAACTTAAAAGAACTATTTAAGTATTTGTGTCTTTCTGTTGTGGGTACATTGAGATAGTTCTAAAGATACTATAACTGTGGGTGTGGGTTTTTTTTTTTATAGGAATTATAACTTTGGAAATAGTTTTTATTTGCTATGAAGCTGTTTAGAAAACAGTATTTAACTCTCTTTTCTCACACCTTTTATGGACTTCCACCATATCTTGATAGATTGCACCTTCTCTTTTATAATACTTTACTTCTTTCTGCTTTAGATAGTAAGGAGTGTTCCTCTAGGGAATACATTTTGTAAACAGCCACCAGGAGGTCTCTTGGACAGAACTGCATTCACACTGATACAATGTCAATAATTTAAAACTGTCTAGACCCACCACAATTCTCTGAGACACTATCTCGATAACTTTTATAAACAACATGAATCTACTCCATTTTCATATCATCCTCATTGTCTCTACTGTGGCGAAGATGCCCACATAAATACACTGTTCATCTTTATCCCATCACAGCTAAATCCTTTAAGTAACTTCCAAATCATGTTCACATGTCTCCTGAAGCCCACCTGAACTGCAAAGGGTGCACAGAAGGGAATAGAATCATCTAATATACACCTCCAATCCTGTGAAAACATGGGACCTCTCACTGGCTTAATCCATTTCTCCTCCCTTCACATTTAACAACTTTCCACACCACACTGGTTCTCAGTGAGTATTAAGCCAGTACTGGAGATAAAGAGCTCATACAAACGAACCTAAGTCAGCACCGTTTAACACACAAATAAAGTAGAATTACAATGCCTGGAGTATGGATGCCATAATTTGCCATATGAAAACTTATGCTAAACTTTTAAATCCCAAACTACAATGTGTCATTCAAAACCCAGGACTGCAGGCTGCATGTTCTCTGGAGCCAAGAACACTCCAAGAAGTTCATTAGGCTCTCAGAGCCTAGGGCTGCCAGTGACAACAGTCACCAAACAAAAGCAAAAAGAACTCTCCAGGTGGGAGACTGCTTCTCCCACAATATTGTCTTCTGAGCCTTCTCAAAGTGAGGCAGAACATAAACTGTAATCTCCAGGAGCTATCCTAGTGCTTCACGGTGGGAACCAAGCCACTACATTTAGTCCATAATGTATATAATTAACCTATCAGGAAAACTGGAATAAATGCCCTATAAAGTTGTTTTCCTTTCTGTTCAGACTTCAGTGAAAAATCTAGTATTTTAAGAGCTCTAAAGCTCAGAGCAGTTTCACAGCAGGTATGCCTTCTCTAATAAAGAAGCTTCTTTCTGCCTTATGCTCTTAAATGCCCCTCAGACAGCAATGTCTGAAACAAGAAACACTAGTGGAGTCAGTCTGACATTTTCCCTAGCATTTCTCAGGCTATTTAGTAGTAATAGTTCACACATGTTGTACAAATCCTTGTCTCACAAATGTAGTGAGGTCTCAACACTTTTTATAATGAAAACCCTGTTCCTCTTTTGTGGAAGCAGAAGTTATGCATAGACTATTAATGAAATGCCCAGAATCATATAAAAGGTAGACTTAGACACAAAAAAATAAGATTCTTGATTTTAGGATTGGAACAGTGATATTTCTCAATATAATCTATAATTCTGAATTATAATGACCTAGCTATATCAAGGAGTCTTTAAATAGAATTATGGCCTAAATCTTGAAATTCCTTTTCTTCTGGCTGGCAATACATCCTTTTGCAGAGGCATTATTTCGTTATTAAAAAAAATTTTTTTAAAGCTTTCTTCATCAACCTTTGTTTCAATTAGGAGAAGAAAAATATTGTTTGCTTTCCAGCACAGATTTAATGACACAAAAAAAAGTGTGCCGAAAAATAATTAGAGGAACAAGTCATAAATTAGCAGTCATGCCAATTCACAGGACATGCTACATAAACACATACAGTTACACAGGGAAATGTATGATTACACGAAGCGAGTGCTGTATTTTCAGCTAAACATTTCTGCAACTATACTCAACAACAGTGAAATGAACCAGCTACCCAAAGAAATCAGTTACTGTCAGTGCTTTCACTTTGGATTTTTATATGGAATGAGCTAACTGCTTGTTTTTTCAAACCCAGATGCCTGCAACTACATCTTTCAGACCATATGTTTTTATTTGCAGAGGTATTAGGTATTAAACTCCTACTAGTGTCATTGATATTCCTGTTAACATTAACAATAAAGCAGACTTTTTGTAGAAATTAGGTAGGCACATATGGGAAAAACATCCCCGGTATATATGACTGCTGACATTAGCAATTAAATGTGAAATACTTCCAAACTGTCAAATCAGAACTATTGATATTGATATAGTATTCTTGAAGAGATGGAAGGGGTGGTTAGAAAACAGACAGAAATACGTGTGAGCTCCTTATCCCTAGTCTGGACCCTTTAATGCTCACTTAAAGGATAAAAAAAATCCAAAGAGTTTCTAACTGCTCCGTTTTGGATGTTTTCTACATTATAGAGGGAGATACCATTTGTAAGGGACTTTCTCAGGTCTTTGTGTGATGCTGGGGCCACAGCACACGGGGACAAACTGTTTCTGAGGCACCACAGTGATTTCTGATGGAGAGGTTTTCCTAATTAGTAAGAACATAAGGTAATTGAAAGATTTGAAGATTGCTCCATCTAGAATGTGCTGCCTAGAAGTGAAGGATGGCATGTCACTGAAAAATACAGTTTCTCATAAAGCCAACACGCAATCAGTTTTGTAGTTGACTCTATTTCAATACATTGTATTTCATGTGCTTTATTGCTGTTTTCCTTTGCAACAGTAGTATAGAGGATAGTAGGGCTCAAGAAACACCAGGTGAGCGAGATGGTCTGATTTATTCACAAGAAATCTTAGACACGTCACTAGGGTAGAGAAGGGGGAGCTTTCATGTAACATGCAAGTTTGGGATAAGCAAATACACCCACATATACCTGGTAGGCCAGTGGCAGTCCTCTTTTACCTGTCTTCTTTATTGCTATCAGACTCCTCCCAGCAAGTTCAAAGTCCTCTTTAGATGGTCTCTGTTGAGGCTATAAGTACCTGTATGTTCACTGGTTGTTTTCTTGCAGGTGGTTCTCTCTATTTTTGTGCAGCTTTGTGTTCTCACCCTCAGTACAGCCTCTATTGTTTAACTGAAATAACTTCCTCTAAACCTGTAATTTCCTTTTTAAAATATTTACAGACTCATTCAGTAAACACAATGTATTTTTCATCTTAACATAACATCATATTCTAGTGTAATGCTGAAAATAGCTATAAAACCCATAAAGAACACATTGCTGTGATATGAATATTTAATAGTAATGATCTACAAAAATGGACTTTATTATTGAACTACTTAAATGGTCTCCTGAACTTGTAAGAAAATATTGGATTTGACATTCCACGTAGTGATATATTACTTGGAGATACATAAACAAGACTTTTAGCTTACTAGCTTAGAATTGCCATCTTCTTGCATTGTGCTGGCATATTTTTACCTTTACCACCATTAAACATGTTATCTCCATGTCTCACAGTATTACTAGAACATAAGAACTCAAGAAACACCAACACACACTTCTGAGATATTGTTGAAAGCTAATGTACAGGCTAAACAGAAACACATACAACAATAGAATCCCTTAGCCTGATAAGAAACAATTCCTTTGGAAGCACCAGGCTTGAACTGTGATTCGTGTGGGACTGTAAAATATGGGGTCCTCTTCATCATAGCTTGTTGGCTCATGTTCACAAGCTCTAGGACACCTGCAGCTTTCAGCATCATGCAGGGGATAAGGGTCAGGGTTAAATGAGGACTCAATCAAGTAGGCTATTAAGAATGTCAGACATACGTCATGTACTTCATCATCACAGTGTTCTGTTCTTTGTTTTGCAGTAACAAGTAACCCAATCATTGTACTAGATTACACTAAAGGCTCAGTTTTCAAAGGCTATTATGTTATCACTGGGCAAGTATCATTAACATCAAATTAGTAATAAGCTAAAATTCCATCACAGACTGAGCCAACTGACAAGTGTCAAAAGACAGCTCTTCTTGCCCTGAAGAACTTAAAATCTAAATTAAATAAAGGTCCACCTTTACCTGGAAGTAAATGTAGCTCTTAGAAAGTGCCTGTACATCACAAGCAAGAAAGATGAGTGCTCTGTAGTAGGTGTAAGATGTCTTACATTTTACATTGTCCTTCAGTATGCATAGATCAATGTTTACTGTTGTCCTGTGCGTGTTGTCCCTGTTGGTCAGGACAGCTGGAGTCAGAGATCACTAGAAAGAGGAAAACTAGCAAAATTCTGTTTACAGGGAACAAGTGACAGAAGTAAAGCTACAAACTAAGAAGCTTATAGTTACTTTTCCTTGTTAGATTTGTGGTGCTTCTTGATCAGAACATGAACAAGTACTTTGGATTTTTTTGTACCCCAATTTCCTTGCAACTCATGGAGAGCACTCATAGTTCTGCTTGCTTAAAACATCACAGTGCCCAGGCTAGAGACTCAGCTTTTTGCTATCCATTCTCTAGCATATGAAGTCAGAATTTACTTGTTAGCTTGATGCTGGAATTCTTAACCTGTGGAGAAAATGTATCCCCTTGAGCTGAACAGAATAGGATACTCATGGCTTCTTGGTATGTTTCTTATCCTACCGGTTGCTACATACCAGTTTTGAGGGGTTGTTTGTTTGGTTTGTTGTCATGGGTTTTTTAAAAGCTATCTCAAATGGGACTTGCATTTTAGTAGAAAACCTTACCAGTGAGTAACATTCTTGTATTCCAAAAGGCTTTTCTAAATTCCAGAGTGATCTGTTTTACTCTGATAATAGAAAGAAATTCTATCACCTTCATATTATTTTAGAAGGTAAAGATTTCTACTATCAATGAAAAAAAAAAAAAATTTTAAAACCTATTGGAATACTAATTGCATAAGTACCTTCTGTTAAATGCCTGTCTTCTCTGCTGTGTGAATATATAATCATATTTTAGACCTTTATTCTGTATCTGGCCCCAGTCAAAAACAACTTTCCAATACAGCTATAGTTTAGCACATCCATAATTTAAGGATGTGATGGTTTAAGTGGCCCAGCAAGTTGTTGACACCTGTAAGAAGAACTAGAAAGAGGTTTTTTAGGACACTGAAGGACCAGAACAGAGAGGGGTCAGTATTCCCTCCCACTTCCTGCCATCCTCTGTAAAACCAAGAGACCCAGAAGGTCAGCCCCATTTTTCTTCCTGCTGCTTGGAGGTTCTTCAATTCACCATGTGCTCTCCAGAATCCCACTCCACTGGGTGCTGTGAGAAGCTGTGGATAACCCTCCTGAAGTGGCCTCATCACAAAGGACTTTCATCCACTTACTCCTGTGATTATCGAGATCAGTTTTGTATATATTTGTAGATGAGCTTATGTATCTGTTCTTTCCCCCATATGTATCTGTTCTAACCCCCCTTTTCTGTGTTACAGTAAATTTGTTCCAGTTTCAATTTCCAACCCTTAAGTATCTCTTCCTTATTCCCCCTTTATCTTCCTTTGGAGGGGGTTAATAGGGGGCAATTCTGCTCCCTGGTTTGTGGTTTACCCTTATTAAACCAGGACAAAGGACAAAGTGTGTAAGCATTCCTAATTACCTCCAAGGCAAGTGTAATGAACCTATGAAAATTAAGAAAAAAAAAAACCTAGACATATTGCAGTGTGAAAAAAAATAAATCACCAATGACCTTAACACTACATTTTAGTGTTATCAAACAATAAAATATAGAATGTTCAGATTCAATCTTGGTAGTGTTTCCAGAATGAATGCAATGTAAAGATTTTCTTCTGGTGCTGCTTAATTTCTCTAGAGGAGTTTGTTTTTCAATAAAACTGTGTTAAGTATTTGAGTTAAACAATGCAAAAGGAGGATGCTTTTTTTTTTTTTTAAATAAAAAAGAAGAATTTCAAGGCAAAAAGCTTTCAAACAAAAAATTACTTGTTTTGCTGCAGATTTCTTCAGATTGCTTTCAGTATAGCCTGAAAGAGGCATTGCTGAGACAAATCGTTTGCAGAAACATGTTGACTTCTTCAATTTAACTTAGTATAATGTAGAAGAAATTTGAATGGCAAAACCTGTTTCTGCAATAAAAGAGTGAGCATCTCATCCAGATGTGGTCTGGAGATGGATGTAGATCTCCATTAAAGACCAGTAGGCTATTCAGTACATTGCTGTCCCTTGGATGCACTGACCTCACTTATTGTACAAAGACTGAAATTGAAATGACCTTCCATGAAAAAATGAAATGATACATTCAAAACACTGCAGTTCTTTAGAAAAGAACCAGAACATGGCATAATGAATATACTAATACTTCAAAAAGATCTACTTTACTACTAGCACCAAGACTGAGATTTGGCTGCGAGTTCATTACTTCAATGCATTCGGGAAACAGCCATCGAGTGAGTTTTTCCTGCATCTAGTTGGCATTATTATTATTTGCAACTACGCCATGGGTGGTCCCTTATGGCATCTCAGAACAAACTACTTAGGATCACCAAGGTGATTGTGGCTGTCCCTGTGCTTCACTCTGAGCTGGTAGATAACTAAAGCTAATTCCATACACCAGCAACACAGAGCACAAAGCTTGAATTTCACCAGCTAGACTGGAACTGCATTTGGTCCTCTAGCTGTTTTAAATCAAATCAGTTTTAAAGGAGAATTGCTGGAAATTAAATCCAGCTACAACTCCAGAAACACCACAAAAAGAACATTTTATTAAATTTAAGGTTGTGATAACTGGTTTGTTCCACTGTGATCAGTGTATTTAAAACACATAGGGGAGAAGAAATAAAAGCCAGTACTAACTATATGAAAGATGATTCTATCCACTTATCTGAGGATATGTCAGGGGTGACTCATCAAATGCTCAGAGATTACATCAAATTTTACCAGTGCAAAACCTGGTCTGAAAGAGAATGAAGAAAATATAAGCAAGAACTAGGTATTCTATTGCACACTGTTTGAATGCATTTTTAACAAATGCACAACTGTTCTAACAACAGCTTCAAAGAAGCAACTCCATAAAGCTCAAAAGAAATCCATGCATCTTGCAGCCTCAAGTAAGAAGTCCTGATAATGACCATAGCAGTGTTTGCTGTTAAAAATTATTTTTTACTAGATAATATCTGTAAATTGAACCCTTCAGGCTGAAAACATTTTACTGTTGTTTACAAAGATCAAGGAAAGCAAGCATTACTGACAACCCTCTGCTTTCCTTACAGATGAACTCCTGAAAGAAACACCTTTCCCACTAAATCCCACTCCTGTTATGGAGCCATTTTCCTTCCAAGGCTGGTTAAATGATCACCGTGGTGAAATAAAACAGAAGAAATCCTTGAATATGTTTGGAAATAACTTTGAAACAGAGGTAGGGATGTCTAATTTCTCTAAAGAAAGGGATAGTTTTAAAGGTGCAGATAATCATAGAATCACAAAATTGTTTGGGTTGGAAGTGACCTTAAAGATCATCTAGTTCCAACATCCCTGCCATGGGCATGGACACCTCCCACTAGACCAGGTTGCTCAAAGTCCCATCCAACCCAGCCTTGAACACTTCCAAGAATGGGGCATCTACAGCCTCCCTGGGCAACCTGTTCCAATGTTTTACCACCTTCACAGTGAAGAATTTATTCCTAATATCTAACCTAAGTCTACCCTCTTCCAGCGTAAAGCCATTGCCCCTTGTCCTTTCTGGGCTGCAAGCACACATTGCCAGCTCACGTTGAGATTCTCATCAAACGACACCCCCAAGTCCTTTCTCTCATGGCTGTTCTCAATCCATTCTCTGCCCAGTCTGTATTGTGCTTGGGATTGCCCCGACCCAGATGCAGGACCTTGCATGTGGCCTTGTTGAACTTCACGCGGCTTGCACAAGCCCACCTCTCAAGCCTGTCAAGGTCCCTCTGGATGGCCTCCCTTCCCTCCAGCATATCAACCTCACCACATAGCTCAGTGTTCTCAGCAGACTTTCTGAGAGTGCACTCAGTCCCACAGCCCACATTGTCTGCTGTTCAGACTGAGTGAATCCAGGCCTGGGAAAAATATGTAGTCAGCAGAGAAAGTTACACACCCTTACAGAACAACTCAGTCTTAGCCTGCCCTGCAGAAGTAACTGTCTTCGTATATTGATTTGACTAGCTTAGGGCAGCGGCTTCCTTGCTCAGATACTTCCATTCACAGAATTAGCCCAAACTTCAATTCCATTAATTTCCTTTGAGATTTAGCAGTTCCTTCTCTCCATCCCTCTGCCCCCACATATTTCCCAAATCAGAAATACCAGAATGATGCAAACATTACTTGCAAGTGTGTTCAGCTTCCCTATATGTTTGAACAGCATTCTTAGTGCCATGTCTAAGCTGAGTGTGTAAATACACTTTTTTTCATCCCCCTCAATCTACATGAAGTGGAAACAAGGAAAACTGGACAGTACCAGAGAGCTGAGGCTGTGCTACAGCATTGCACTTCTCAGTTTAAACAGTCTACTTTGGGTGTAAATGAAGCTGTCATCATTTGATATCTGTGCTGTATGCATGACAGTTTACAAAACATATCCTTTCCCTGGGTTACTTGGAGTCACACTCTGAAGAATCCAATACATTTGACAGCAAAGTGACAGAGAATGTGGGACTGTCAGGAAGACCACAGAAAGGGCTGATAATGAGAAAAATAAGGTCTGGTCTGCAGCGTTTTCATGTTAATGGAAGAACCTTTTCTACATCAACAGGCTCTTGACGGGGCCCAGAGTTCATGAGGAGGAAGTGCCTGTTCCAAGAACAGAAGCAGGAAGGATATAGATGCAAAGCTGAGAGTGGGAGGAGGCAGAAGGAATAGATAAGTGAGGATGCAGAAAAGCATAAGGAATGGCAGGTGTGATCAGTTCCCTTTTTATCAGTAGGAATCAATATGGGAATACCAAACATAATGTGAATTTTAATGTCTGTAAAAATAACGTCATCTTCTATGAATATTTTTCTGTAAAAATAGAATGTTTTCAATGCTGTAGGAAGACGAATATGTATGCTTTAGTCACTGAAATTAATCCATTCCTTTTCCTCCTTGTTTCTTTCTTATTTTTTTAAAGGTTACAGCTTATGGACCAGGAACAACTGAGAAAAGTAAAAAGAATTCAGATATCTGGATATGGCAGCTGGTACGTGGCAATTCACACTTGTTAACTGATGAGTTCATGTTTCAGTTCAGACTAAACAGTAGTAAAGGCCTCCAGCACCAACAACATAAATGAAATTATTACCTTCCTTCTCAAAGAAAAGATCAGCTGGCACCACCCTTCAGCTTTAGCTGCTAAAGCTGAAGCTCCAGCTTTAAACTATCACAAAAAATATCTGTAAACTACTGCCACCATAAAAATTGTCCCTATTTTCCTCATCTTCTATGTTGAGGAGAGAGATACTGGCATCTTCCAGCAGGTCTTGGTGGGGATTTTAATATACCCAGCCTAGGGGCATAGCCTGTGTATATCTATTAGAACACTGCCAAGAGATGAAAAACCACCACCTGTTACTTCTGCCTTGAAGCATTTGTTCTCATACTGAAGTCAAACTGGAATCAGGTAGAATAAGCTAAAAGTCTGAGAACTTGTTTATACTAAAGCACAATGGTAGGTGACACAGATGGTCTTCACTTAACAAGCTCTAGGAAACATTTGCAGCCCAAGGGAAAAAGAGAGCAAAGCTAGTTTTCATTTACACAAGCCAGACTAGCTTGGGAGGCAGATATTTCTATCAGTTCCTGTTCTGTTGAAATTCACAGGGACTATCAAATACTAATTAAAGACATAATAATCTTGAAAGACATTTGTTCACACTGCAGCTTACAGTAGCCTGTGCAATAAAGGCCTTGCTGCTGGCAAGAACCTGGCCCCTCTGCTGGACAAGATAAGGATGAGTCCATTCCAGTGTGGAGAGACTCCTATTAGTGATTTCTGTCAGCTCCCTGCTGACTTGTCAACTGCTTTTCAAGATTTAAAAAGGTATCAGAAAGAATCAGAAAAGTAGAAGAGGAGCCTGAAGTACTCCAGGAGTTTCTCTGTAATTTCCAGAGCTGTACCAACTTGCAGGCTGCTAGGTTAATTGGTAGCAGTGTACCCTCAAGAGTCAGGTAGAGGGTTGCTGCTTCATGATGGGAAACGATGAACCATGAAGCATGTTTTTATTTATGCTGATAGTGTTAGACAAGGAAGATCAGCTGAATATTTAGCTAGGCCTCATGAAACAGAGCAGACTTCAAATGCTCTTTCAGTGGGGAAGATTTGCATTCTTACCCACAGCATTTTCCTTCTTCTAGTGACAGGACATGGAAAATAAAAAGCTGGTTATCTGTTCTTTCCCTTCAGGAGGGCACATCGACTCTTATAATGGATGGCAAAACCCTGACTCTATCTGCTGGTGACAGCCTGCTTGTTCGTGCTCAGTCTACGTGAGTAGAGATGAAGGTTCAATGAGTAATTTCCCAGCTTCCCACAACATAAATTCTGTGTATTTGGTCCACATCAGGCTGGGCATCACCTGTTGCAGAAACTCTGTGTCTGTGAATTCAGCATTTGCAATAGCCTCTGTTATTCCTCAGGGCAGAAGTGTCTTCTAGGAGAAAAAAAGAAAAGCCATTCATTCAGGCTCACCTAGTTTTAGGAGTAGTGCTGACATTTGTACCTTTTGTACAGCACTGAAAACATTTGCTGAAAGAGCTGAAACCATCCAGCTGTGCACAGAACTGTTCTCTGCACCTGTGATTCCAACACATGGCCGCCTCCTCCCTTCACCATTTCTTCCATCACTTCTGAAATCACTTAGATTAATTCCCAGTCCTGCAGTCCAATCAATGAGCATGTTTTCAAAGTCATGGCACGATGCATGTACAAGGTTCTGGAATATTTATCAGATCAGCAGGCACCTTTTATTGTATGCATCACTGTTGTACAGTGATTCATCTTTGGCCATCTCTGCAACTGACACAGGAACAGCTAATACAAAAGTGATGAGCACAAGAAAAATAGTGTTGAATTTGTAGATACTCATTTTGTTAAAATAGTATCTGTACTGTGGTGATTCTGTTCCGATCCTCATGTCAGCAAGATAAGACTAGATGCCTTCCCCCTTGGTTCACCCATAAGCAGATATACATTCTTTCCACCATGTCATAATGCTTGGTTTATATTAGTGATGGTGAAGATTAATTCCCTGAAATATCACAAGATACACCATTACGGAAAGAGAACAAGTGTAACCATAACAGAACCTATTTGTTTTCCAGTAATTTTCAGTAGCATCAATGTTTTAGCTGCTGCTTTTGTGTCATTCACCCTCGTACATGTTGGACCATCTCTCTTTCCATTTTTGCAGGTATTGCTGGAAGAGGACAGAAGAATGCATTGCTCTCTGCATTGCTCAGGATCCAAAACGCAAGCAGCCTTATACCTAGCTCCTTTGCCAGCTGACTTTGATGATAACTAAGTTTTAACCTACTTATCTTTAATGATCCTTTAGTCAGAATTCCTGGCAATTGGAATAGTCCAACAATGATAACTCTGAATTAAGTGGAGTCTGTGCTGTGCCCAGTTAAACCTTTTTTCCCCAAGTAGTTAATTTCAGGAAAATCTACAATCAGTGATTTCTTTTTAAATAAAGAGAACTATAGTTCTTATCAGGAAGGAAATAAAAACAGATCGAAGTAGGATTACTTACATAATAGTATGAATGATACCATCTCAAATAAGTTAAAAGATTTTTCAAATGCAGGTCTCTGCCACAGATATAGAAAAGAAGAAAGGAGAGATACCGTTATGCCTTCTTAGGTGACAGTCTTAATTTCTTTGTCTCAGTTGTATAATTTGTAATAAATTGGGTATAATGTTAGTTACCCAGCCCACAGCAGAGGAGATTTAATTAGAAGTATTTCACAGATCTGACATTTTGACTAAGAGGCCCTTTAAAAAACAAAGCTAACTATCCACTGCACTGCTGAAGGATCTCGGGGCTTTGTGACAGACAGGAAGGTGCATTAGTAAAGGGAGAAGCAGCACCTGCAACATCATCAAGCATTACTTACATCACCTCTGTACTTGCTTCAGGTAACTTATTATCAGTTTACCAAATCTTGCAATGCAGTATCAATGATACTTATTGGGAACGTGCCATACATGCCATGCTGGATGCTGTTGACACAATACACTATCAAGGACATGGCACTGCAACATAACTAACACAAGAGCATCCAGGTCACGGTGTTCCTGTGCAGCAGAAATCTCAACTCAAAGTAGCTTGAGAAGTGTGTTGGGGAACAAGGGAGCAGAAAAATTATTATAATCAGCTTCTACTAAGCGCTGCTTCTTTTTGAAGAATGAGGGCTTAGGTTGTTTTGGTTTTGTTGGGTTTTTTTTTTCAGAAATGACCACTATCAAATTATCTTTTCCTGCTTTTATTCCATGAACTCCCTAGAGGGTGTGTTATTTTGTTTTGGGTTTTGGTTTGTTGTTATTTTTATTGTCCTTCACATTATTAACACCAGAAAACAGGTTGCTTAAATAACTGCAGGCATTATCAATTACATGTTTGAGAAAGCAAAAAGTTACAATTTCTTGATTTTTTTTTTTTGTAATTCTGAATAAGTTCAGGAAATATGTCTTTAATACATCTATCACCTACAAAGCTCATTAAACTAAGATGTCATACGTGTTTTATTCAAGTGTTTATTCTTCTCATGAAAGAATCAGATGGCTTGGCTTCAATCTAGAACTTAAATATAAGCTCACTAGCTTTTCTAGTGAAGCACACAGCAGATTTTTGCTATGTTCTCCTGATAACAGAGGACCTAATGTGAGAAACTGAGTGTAGTCCTTAAGGCTATTTATGGGTGTCAGCTATCACACATGAAAAGGAGCTATAACACTCCCCCTTTGAACAAGGGAATCATTCATCTGAAAACCATTGCTACTGGTGTGTCTATCTCTGCAGAATTGCCTACTCCTTGAGTGAATGTCTATAGAAGAGGGATCTAGGGTACCAAAGTGTTATATTTTTAGTCAACAAGTTAGAGTATAACCACAGAAATATTTCTGTATTTCATACGGAGATATAAATGAATAAAACACAATAATACATAGAATGACATCCAGAATAATCAACAGTTCTTCACCCATCCAGAGGTACCAAGTGCCATGGAAGTTTCAGAATAAAAAAATAAGATGCCTCAGAATTAGATACCTCCCAGGATTTAAAATTAAGGCTTCACTCAATCTATATTTGTGATGAAGCAGCATATTATTTTTATGATAACTTGTGCTTGAACACCTGAATTCTACCCAGGTCCAATGCTAGGTGCCTCAAATCAGAGCAAGAACCAGACCAAGAGCATTAAGCTGTATGTCTGCCACTGCCTGTGCTCAGAAACCGGAAACGAGGAGGTCAGAAATTAATTTATTTTGAGGAGCTGCTGCATCTAAAAAGTAGATGAGGTGTCCAGACCTGTAAGTATGCCTAAGAATCAGTATAAAACCAGCATGATAAATTTATAAAAAGTCTTGGATACCAAATATTGGGAGAAGAAATTGTGTTCTCATGTCTCTTTTGAGAATTACTTCCGTTGTTTTGATTCTTTTTGCCCTCCCCCTCCCCCCCCCCCCCCCCCCCCCAATTCAATAATTATTTGGTAGCCAGAGGACAAATGAGAGCACAGAGATAACTTACTGTTTACTCCTTCCAAGATACTTAACTACAGTGATTTAGAAACCTTCAGTTTCTCTTTTTCCAAGTCTTCAAATAGTTCTAGGGAACTCCTGATCAATCTTAATGGTGTTTTATTCTTCCTCCATATTATTTATAGTAAACTGCCCCAACAGTGGCACATTTATAATTAGGTGCACCCATGCTTATGAGGAAATTGGCCAGATTCAGGTTTGGTTCCTGGCTTCCTTTTAGCTGCTTGGCACCCTTCTGTTTATGTGGTCAGCTCAGTAGATTCTTTGGCACCAGAGTTGTTGGGATCACAGTATGGGGACTCAAATGCTAATCTTGCCTCATAAAGAAGGTTTTCAGGCTTACGTCTGTGGCAAAGGCTTAGCCGTGCATGTTGTCTGCAAAGTGTCTTAATGCAACCCTGTTGACCATGTGCTTGTTCATGTGTGTCCATGACAACACACCAGCATAAATCCATGTCCTATGCATATACATGTTTTCCTTTACAGATCTTTCTATACAAGAAGCTCTTGCACCCTGATTTGGGCACCCATTTTCTATCTTAATTGTAAAGATACTGTGTCACCTCATACTTATTAAATGTATTACATTTTGGCAGGTTTTTTTTAACCTCATTAGTACAGTATTGCATAGACAGTCCATCTGTTTCTACAAGACTCAATAGGAAAGCATCTACACAAATATATATTTGTATATATAAGCAGTATTACAATAAAGCCTACACAAACCACAAGCCACATCTACACCATGCTGCATAAATTATTACCTTAAAACACATGCGGGATTGTCCAAAATCACAAGCAAGAACCGACTTAAAAGCTTAGAAATACAGACGAAGGAGCGTGAGTCACCTACAAGCATTCACACAGTTATTCCAAGCCTGAATCTCTCCTACCCTGGGAATAAGAAGGTGCTATCTCCTTCACTTCAAATGGGAGAAGGTGAAGCAGCCTAGTCCTCCCAGTTTTTGAGTAAAGCATCTAGAAAGGCTGTGGTGGTTCAGTGCCTTTAAAATATTTCATCCTAATAAGAAAAAGGTAAAGTTTTGTAAAGAGGAAGATAAAACACTTTTTTAAACTATTGATACATTTTTATGTAAACATTCTATAAAGATTTATATAAACATTTTTGTAGTACTTCAAACTGTGCGAGTAACTTACATCTTACAGTCGTTACATTCATGCAAATTAACAATCTAGATCAAAGATATTTAAATTAATTAGTATCTCCTATTGCCACTAGGCTAGACAGGTCTGACCTGATAGGATACTTATGTTCTTACTTTGAGCTATGCTGACTTATATGAATTATGAAAATAAATTTATAGTCTTAATATATTTGTCCTTATTAAGTGTTGAAATATGAGTCAATAACAAAAATAAGCTAATTAGCAAGGTTACATTATACATCAGTTCAAAAAAACTAGTATTGCTTGAAGTAATCATAATATTTAAAAGAAGAAATAATCCTGGTACAGTAAATAAAGCTAAGTATTCACCAGCTGTTTCTATAATATTGACATAAGCCCTGCAAAAAGCAACTTTATGCAAAACACACACGTCACTGGTTCTGATAGAACAAGAGAAAATAATGACCCTTGCAGATCACGTCGTAATCATATCAGAGATCAAGAGCAGAGCTCAAGATTTTCCAATTTAAAAAAACCAAAACAACACAGAACAGTAAAGACAAGATAATGGTCTAATGCTGACTGCATTTCAGCTTGCAATGCATAAGTTGACAGCTTGTAAAAGTCAAGAGAGGAGTTCTTCGTCCTCCATGCTTCCTTTATTTATAGATCTTGCTTGTTACTTTGAAGTAACAAACCCTAACAGACTCAGAAAACTAGACTAGGTCAATCAGTAAACTGGCAAAAACAGGTTTGTTGTAGTAAACTTTTTCCTCAAACCCCTATAGCATTTACTCACACCTATAAACCAATCTCATCTTGTTATATGAAGTGCTTTCATTCTGTTGTTGAAAACATTCATTTACACTAATTTTGGCTTTTCAGCCACATTTATTTTATAGAACAGATGCAGAGAAAGCAACCCTCCCACCATCACTGCATACAAGTAAAGGCAGAAAATTACTCAAGCCATTTAACAAATTCCTATCAAAACAGCCTGTGTTCATAATGCAGACATTTCAGGGCTTTGGGGCTTCTTCTATAATTTTATTTTCAGTTAATGATTCAGAGTACACTTGAATGAACACTTTAGACTAATGAAGGTCATCACCTGCTGGTCTGTTTCTAATTGAATGCACAAGAACTTGTAGAGCTACTCTTCAACATCAAAGTATGCAGAATAACAGCTGGTTGGACCTACAGTAAAGCTGTTGATTTTAAAGTAATAATGCAGGTGACAGAGTTAATATCTGCCCTGTAGCTCACAGTAAGTACTTGACTTACAGGTCCTAATATCTGGTACAGAAAGATCCTACACTGCATCCAGTCAGCAATATTGTCAGTGATTGTCCAGAAAGTGTGGAAGTGCATAAAAACTCTCCCTTTTAATGTTATTGGAAGCTTGAAGCCTAAGGCAATATACACACACATACGAATTCAGGCAGTTTGTATTCAGCACCTTTCCAGAAACATGCCCCGAAATGGCTAAGTAATGAGGCAAATCAATCCCAGTGCACACATCAAGTTCTCTTCTGTAGAGAGTTCTCCTGTTTGGAGGTCTACAAATCATAGGACAATTATTCCTTAATTGCTGTTGCTCTAGGTTAAATACATCTACAACATCTTTAGCCTGTTAATTCATTATCAGTTGCATCAGAACCACATGCTGGAAGATTTCAACACTACTTTGTAGTTTTCTAGTTGCTAAATAGGTTCATGTACATGGCCATTACATAGCTAAATAAAAATTATGTCCCTGGTTTGGGAGATAAATCACACTGAAGTTGGAGAAAAATTATAAGGTTATATAATGTAGCTTTTTTAGATTACAAATAAGCCATTAAGATGTCATAGCTATGACAAAGTAAACCAGGTATAAGCACATTTGGTGCTTCAGTGGGGAATCTGGGTACATCTTTATTATGTCAGAGAAAAACAGGACATCTGCAGTGCTGCACAATGGCAGAAAAAATATTATTTAAACAAGTTTTAATGTTTTTCCTCCCAAAGGAAATTCGTTTGCTCAGAAGGTAATACTAAAACATGTAGGGGATGAGCTTTGTACTTCACTCATAGAATCACAGAATCATAGAATCATAGAATCATAGGGGTTGGAAGGGACCTCGAAAGATCATCCAGTCCAACCCCCCCTGCCAGAGCAGGGTCACCTAGAGTACATCACACAGGAAGGCGTCCAGGCGGGTTTTGAATGTCTCCAGAGAAGGAGACTCCACAACCTCTCTGGGCAGCCTGTTCCAGTGCTCTGTCACTCTCACAGTAAAAAATTTTTTCTGATATTCACCTTAAACCTCCTATGCTCCAATTTGTATCCATTACTCCTTGTCCTATCACTGGTCATCATTGAAAAAAGCTTAACTCCATTTTCCTGACACTCACCCTTTACGTATTTGTAAACATTGATGAGGTCACCCCTCAGTCTCCTTTTCTCCAAACTAAAGAGACCCAGCTCCCTCAGGCTTTCCTCATAAGGGAGATGTTCCACTCCCTTAATCATCTTCATGGCTCTGCGCTGGACTCTTTCCAGCAGTTCCCTGTCCTTCTTGAACTGAGGGGCCCAGAACTGGACACAATACTCCAGATGCGGCCTCACCAATGCAGAATAGAGGGGGAGGAGAACCTCTCTTGACCTACTAACCACACCCTTTCTAATACACCCCAGGATGCCATTGGCCTTCTTAGCCACAAGGGCACATTGCTGGCTCATGGTCATCCTCCTGTCTACCAGGACCCCCAGATCCCTTTCACCTACACTGCTCTCCAGCAGGTCAGCCCCCAACCTGTACTGGTGCATGACATTTTTCTTCCCCAAATGCAAAACTCTACACTTGCCCTTGTTGAACTTCATCAGGTTTTTCCCTGCCCAAGTCTCCAGCCTGTCTAGGTCTCTCTGAATGGCAGCACAGCCTTCTGGTGTGTCAGCCACTCCTCCCAGCTTGGTGTCATCAGCAAACTTGCTGAGGGTACATTCTGTACCCTCATCCAGGTCGTTGATGAAGATGTTGAACAACACCGGTCCCGGTACCGACCCCTGAGGGACTCCACTAGTCACAGGCCTCCAACTAGATTTTGCCCCATTGACTACAACTCTCTGACTTCTTCCTTTCAACCAGTTCTTGATCCACCTCACTGCCTGATCATCAAACCCATCTCATGGCAGACTTAAATTCTTTGATATTGTGCATTGACCATATATTCAAACCATATTCTCTGGTTTGAAAATAAACTTGACAATCCAATTGAGTAAAGCAACCAAACATGTGCCAATGTGTAGAAACAAAGCTTGAAAGCTTCAGCATACAATTTCCAAATTAGGGTTTGATCCTGAAATCATTGCACTTTCCGTAGCTTTTTTGGTATCTCTCTCTTCCACCAAAAACCCCAGGGCAGTATCTGGACTCCACACAGAAGGCAAATTTGGGGACCTCCAGATAGGCTACAATAATGCCTGTGCTGAGCAGCAGATTTCACACACAACTGTCCATGGCCGAACCACGTGGAAATTCCTGGAGGGTCATTTAAATGCCACCCTGCCACACTGTGCTCTCAGAGCGCTGCAGAGAGCCACCTCCACTGAGGAGCCATAGGACCCTCTACTTTACTTTTTCCAGGACACAAACAAAGCTCATTCTAGTCTTGCAAATCATGCTCAGAGATCTATAAACTCATTTTACCCAATAGTCTCAAGAAAAGGGCAGTCTCACAAGAAGCAGAAGCTCCTATCTCTGCACAGAAGGAAGTCAAGCTTTAAATCCACAGGAACATCCCAGTCACAGGCTCTGCTTTTATAGGCATTTCCACCTCCTCTTGGTACAGCTCCACAGTATTGCAGCAAGATCAACTGAACCATGCAGAAAACACCAAAGTGTTGATAGTAAGCTAGAGGATAATTCCTACTTCCCAAATACAGTTACAGAAAATACTACTCTATAAAAAAAAGCAGCAAGTACTGACAGGAAGCACATACCATTACAAAGCCATTGTTCCACTGTCAATTATTTGCCTGAATTATTTGCCATTTGTGATCTGAGCTGTCTATAGCAACTTCGCATACATCACAAGAAGAAGGTGAATGACACATTTTTGACTTGGGAAAAAATCATCAGCAGATTGTTGAACCACAAATAGATCAGCTTTGTTTATGACAACCTGTGAAAAATGTTAACTGTAACTGCTTCCTGATATTGATGACTAACAAACCATACAGTTCAAACCCTATATGCTGTATTACTGAGTGGCAAATAAGCATTCAGTATGCAGCTCCCCTCATCAGGCAATATCTTCTTATTCTTCTCAAAAGAAGAATGGTAAACATAGAATAAAACCAAGTAAAAGCATCACAGAATGACAATTCACTTCATTATTTTTTAATCCAACAAAACCTACTAAATTAGCTTTAATTTTAAACCAAGAAAGAATTTTGTATGCCAGCACTGAAATCAGGAATCAGATTGCATTATCCCAACAGACTTGGAGTTGAAAGTGAAAGTTAACCAATTCTGGCTTATATTCCCAGTATGGATGACAATGTTCAGTTGTCTAAAGTTATTTATTCCATTTTTAGATATAAACTTGGCAATTTATACCCAGTTCTTCAATGAAAGCAATTTGTCACTGCTTACCTCTTTGCCATTTTAGATGCAGCTGCCCTGATTTATGCCAGTATGACAACAAAATCAGGCTGCTACACTACAATAATGCAAATGTTGCTTTGCTGCATTCTGCATCCCCCAAAATATCATTGCATAGTTGCATAGAATTTATATTAAACATATACACACATCTATACACACACACAAACACCTATATATGCCTTCTGAGTATTTTTATACAGTAATTAGCTGTATCTTGCCCATACCGATGAAATTTGTGCCAAGCATACCGTGTGTGCTTGACATTTTGTAACACGACTAGCCCATTATTGGCAGTCAGAGAGATAGAGATTGATTCTAAAGGTCATTTTTATTTATGTCAGACACAGGATGTTTCAGAAGCTTTTATGGAGCTGCTACATCTGTGCTCTCTCTGGGTTGGATGCACTCCATACATACTGCTGGAGGACAGAAAAAGCAGCTCATACAAGAGGGAAGAACTATCCCAGGCTTCACTGGAAGCCAACTAGACAAAATGCTCCACCTAACCCAGCCTTTTCACAGCATCCAGGCAGTGGGGTTGTGCAGCTCACAGACATTCCTCATTGATGGCCTAAGATTGTTTTTCATTATCAGTTTTAATCTAATGGAGAGGTTTCATGGCATTTATTTCCTGTACAGCAAAATTAACTCTACTCGCAAAGTGTCCTCCCCCTCAGAGGGAAGTAAGATGTAGGCTCAGAAGCCCAAATCCGCAATGATATTTAAGTGCCTGAGGAACTGTGCCAGAGTGTCTGGCAGGGGAAGCTAAACAGACTCAGTTTTAACAGGGAACATAGTGAATGAAGAGATAGACTGAAAGCTCAGGAGAATGAAGTACTCCTTTTATCTCCTAGGGGGGAGCTCTTAACTGGCAGAGTAAACTTCTTTTTCTATTCTCGCTCACCGTTGCTTTAACCCACCATGAGTGCCATCTCCACTTGTATTTGAGGCTGGCTTTTGCTGCAGCTGGCACCAAGTTAGTCACAGATGCTATTTCCATGATACCAACATCAGTGCAGTTGGATCTGGACAGAGATAAATACAGTTTGTATGATCACACAAACTGCCATTTTCAAGTTCCTTGCCCTGCAGGACTAATAAAAATACTCTTGTAAAAGGTACTAATATTCATCTTGCTTGAAAACAAGACACACAGAAACAGTAAGAAATATTTTGAAAACCTGTGTTACTGATTATTTTATACAGACTGCTTATTTTGTCACTAAACTGTTATTTGCCATAATTATTTCTTAACATTTTGCATGGAATCCTTTTTATTAATTTCCTCATATGTCTATATTGGGACAAATGCTCTTCTCAGCTGTATTTGTGTAAATATGCAGCTAATGGAATTACCCTGATCTCACAGCACTGCAACAGAGGACAATCTGGCTCTCTATCTACGTAGGCATTACAGCTAAAGCCTGAAGCAATGATGGAACTGCATCAGCACATGAATGCTGCTTAGCACTAGGTACACTCCAATATGATATTTCTAATCTGCAGGTTATAACTTCGCTCTAATATGGTACCTTAGTCAAAATAAAAGAACAAAAATGTGGTGCTTTAATAACCTTATTACATCTGAGTTAGTCTTTACAGATACGCTAGAAAAACAGACACTATTAATTGCATTCTGTTGAAAAGGAACAGCTTCCAGATGTCAGTGTTAACATGGGGAAGACAGCATGGGAGAGCAATTAGAACATCTCAATAAAGAGAAAAAGCCCACAAACAACACCACAAACCAAACAAAAAAACACTAAAAACCCACCAAACTAAAAGAAACAAACAAAACAACAAACAACAAAAACCCCAGTTAATTAACTTCTGTTGCATTATGTTGAAATTCAACTCAAAACTAAGCATAGTCTAAAGCAATCTCTAAAATGAACTTGTTAATCATCTAAATGAGAAAGTTATACATTGAAACTGAAAGACCAATAATATCTTTCATATTCCATTAGATTTGACCCTGTTCTAGCAAAGATTACACCTGCTTAGAGCAGGCTCTATAGTACAGCAGTAGAAAGCATTCAAATGCCAGTAAAGTCTCCCAAATTTATATTCCTATCAGCTCAGCATACAAAAGTCTTAAAAAAAAAAAAAAAAAAAAAAAAAAAAAAAAAAAAAAGAGGTTTATATGAAAAGATTTTATGGGACCAAGAGCTAAGACATTACTCCAATTCATTGCATTGTCCTCTCAAATAAATGAACATTGTTAGAATCTGACATTCCTTTATCTGAAAAAGTAAGTTTAGGAAACATAAGCTAGAACAAGCAAGTAGTAGTTCTTGTGCATGTGTTTTAAAGGTATGCAAAACCCCACACACTCTAGTACCCGACATGTTTGGGGAAATAATAGACATAATTTAAGTTATCTACCATAAGGTCTTCACTGAAGAGGTTCAGGCTGTGAGGATTTCCATGGCAACTACTGAAAGTGACATAAGTGTTCACTATTGAAATCAAGAGCCTAGGGACATTATTAGCTACAGTAATAATATCATGTAAACCACCTAAATAAACATATTTTGCTCAGGGCCAAGTAAATTAACTTTCCCTTTCCTCTAAGGGAAACAACTGCTTCACTAAGTTATAAAACCCTTAGATTTTCCATCAATTTTTTGACAATCATACCTTTACATATCCAGATACAACTGAAATAGTGAGTTCCTTCAATTACCTAGTATACAGTACAACAGGTAGCCTGTGGAAAAATCTACATGAAGAATGTTACACAAGGGCCAACCGAGAGGCCCAAAACCAGATTGTGTAGAACATTTCCAAAGAGATTCCAAGGAGATGACAAGTGCTCAACAGTCATTAAAATATTTTAAAAATAAACACTCACCAGTATATTGAAGTGGCTATGACAAATTGAAGATCTGGTATGATATAGCAGTAAAAAAGGGGAACTAAAATTAATAAGCATTGCTACAGAGTCAAGAAGAAGAAAAAATAATCTGATACCTGCCTTAGCAAACAGAAAACCAGAGCAGCCAGATCCTTTATACCTGTTTCCTTTCCTTCCAGGTGCCGTCTTGATTTTACCCAGCATATGTTAGGGACAGGAATTAAGCACACTCTGCCAATCCCAACCTGCAGACTCTAATTTAGAGATCACAACCAACCAGCAGAGATGCAATCCAAGGTTAATTTATAGTGAAATGTTGCTGATTGGGAACAAGTCCTACAACCCCTTGGCCCCAACTTCTCAGCCCTGGTATTCATGGTGGTTGCTTGATCCAGCTGAACGTATTAATCTCACAGAACCAATGCCTGATACCTTTACTCATCAGCTGAAGTAATACTCTAAAAGCTCTCTTACTGAAGTATGGTGCAGTTGACATAGATTATGAAAGCCAGCTTGAAAAATACAGTTTACTTTTATACAATCATCTCAAAGAGAGAATTGTATATCAACTCAAAAAACCCCCTACCTTTATTATTCTCTTGCATTCTCAGGTCTATTTCAGACCTCCATTAAAACTGCACAATATTAATTTATTCAGGAAAGTTCAATAGTCTTGTGTTGGAAGCTTTCTCTATTAAGCTGATATTACTATCACTTCATAGAAGGCCTGAACAGATGTCCTTTTTTTTCCCTGTAAGGGTTATTATTCACAGCTATGCTCACAAGACAGTTTCTTACTGTAAAAGCGCCTGGAAATAAATGTTCTCTGTGATGTATCTTCTCATCTCCTTGCCCTCTGACTGGTCAACAATGACAAAATCATATTGTTACAGGACATTTAAGGACTCATTCATGAAAAACATAATAGTGGTGAATAAATGTTTTAAGGAAGAAGAATGAGTCAGACTGTTGACAGCCACATCAGCTGGAGGAAGTCACATAGATCCAGGCTACACATGAACTCCTTGAACAATTCTACTCTGCCTATTTTTAGTCCTGAAAAATACTTTAACTTCTACTCTCTTGGGAAAAAGGAAGATAGCAAAGTTTAAAGGGACTTTTCCCAGGACTACAGCAATAAGCATCAGAGCCTTTGCTATGGGTGCCCTTCAAGTGGGACAAACGAAAGGATGAGCTGAGCAGAGCTAGAGAAGAAAAGAGTTTTCACGGAATTGTCAGAGTTGGAGGGGACATCTAGAGATCATCCAGTCCATAAATTTCTATACCTACTCATCAGCTAATGTCCTGGAAGCAGGGACTGGGCAGAAAAACAACTCCATTTCCAGAGCTGAGCGGGGAGGGGATATTAATTTTCATTGCCCCCCGTACCTAATATCACTGCCTTTCAAACTGGGCACTGGAGAATGACATATCCTCCTTGTCTTCATTTGTTCTCACCAAGTTAATTAAGTGCTTTTCCTCACCAAAGATTAAAATATTGAGTTCCTGAACATGGAACTCATGTTACGTGTACCTTTTTAGTGCATTCACTACCACATACAGCTACAAACCATGTGTACAAGACATCATATGGTCAGTGTGGCTTGGATAGACGTTGATATTGCTACATACTCAGAGGAGGGGTTTTTTCAGGATTCCCTATCACCTGGGAGAAAGCTAATCCTCTCTCTTCTTAGGCTTGTGCTATTCCTGGAGACCAGGAAGGAAAAGAAAAGCTGCACAGAAGGCAAATTCTGCTATATTTGAGTGATCAATAAAGCAAATACTCTATGATGCAAGGCTCCCATGCTCAGCAAGGCACTGTAAAAATTTAGATTAAGACAATCTGTTTCCCTGAGGATTGTAGGCTAGATAGCAAGATAGGGAAAGGGAGCTACACAATAAGCAGAGAAAGACATCTGACAAAAGCCTCATTTCCTTCACCCACAGAGTACATTTTTTGAAGAGTTATTATATTAAAACTTTGCTTCTATAATCACTCTATGTTGTGAAAATTCAGGTGCCCGACTGAGAAAAAAACATCTAGAGTAGAACAGAGATGACTAAGAAAAAGATCCCTGCCACTTTAATTGCTTTTGTACCAAAATACTACCTCTTGATGTGTAAACATCTAATTAGCAGTATTCTCAGGGTGAGCAGTAATATAGCAATCAAGTAATTCCTTCAGCTATATTGCAACAACTATGTGCTCTCCTGTCCTACTGTCTTTTCCTCAGTATTTGGTGGACTGTGTGCTGAGTAAACTTAAAAGCATCCCTGTGCTGTAGACACTATTAAATTCTGATTATTATATCCCTTTGTACTAACTTCATAACTCTGAAGTTTATCAGCGCACGTGTTTCCATTTTATAGAGAGAACTGTATGCCATGGCTAGCAGCAGTAATATGGCAGTAGGGGGCCGAAATGCTCTTTCAAGACCGGTATTCGTACACTGATGGCTGTCTCACGCATTCCACTGAAATCTGCTATAGGGAATTTGAAATCCAGCATTAGCCAAGTGATTCAAAACAATCCTAATATTTCTTAGCATTAAAAAAAACCACCACTTTTAAGTATTGTAATTTTCATTTTTTACCCATATTTCTACTTCAATCAGATCAGTTTTTGCAATATTACTGCCCCGTCACTACCTCACCCCTTAATATCCTTCATAATCTGAGTATGTCCTTTTATCGACAGTTTAAATATTGACTAGGAGAATCTTAATTCCTGTTGCAAAAGGGAAACTACCTACATTTTGGAACTGTGAGCATGGCACAAGATCATTCAGGAAATGGTCTTGGATTACCATGTGATTCAGGATTCTCTGCTGCTGAACAGGCAAGTGCTGGAAGCAAGACCGGGAGCTGTTCCCAGTCTCATCCTGCAGCTCTCTCTGAAGTGTACCAGCTAGGGTACTTCAGACTTCTGGAGTCCTTTGAGGGAAGATCACTCCTAAGGACCACACCCTGCAGTTTGAATAAGGTTTCAGGTTTGTCTCTCTCCAGCCTTTGCAACCCTCTGGCATTACTCCACAACGGTTTGCATTCTCCGTCGCTCCTGGCATACCCTCATACCACATCCCAGATCATAAAACATGTGGCACAAGCTCCTCAACTGCACCATGTCCTCTCTCAGTAAACACACTATCTTTTAGGAACTTCTCATTTAGACCATCTTGTTTTGAAGTCAAAACAAGCTTGCATTATTATTATCCAGAGCTCACTTCCTACTTCCCCCAGAAACACACATTTATAAATTATAGCCTCTTTCTATGACATATAAATTTACCTGACTATGCTAATATGCATAGCTACATTTGAATAAATATTTATAATGAAAGTGTTGTTTCAGTGACGTGTTCCCTTTTCTCTGAGTTCAATCAGCAAAAATTCAATGGATGTCAATACTGTCAGTCAGGATTTTCATCTATATAAACAGGAGCAGGATCTGACAGCCATACAAATTATATCTGTTCCATTGCAGCCATCTCTAATTCAATCTCCAAAATATTAATCAAGTTTCTCTGACATGAATTTTCCTCCATCATTAGCTCATGCTGCTTATTGCTTCTTGGCCTGTTACCCTTAGCACTAATAGGTTTTTATCCCCCTCAATATTTATGACTTTAGTTTGAGATTGAGTTAGATATATTGGACAACATTTTAGTGATCAATACCATATTACCCTCTCTTTACTTGTTCTATACATATCATTTCTTTGCTACATGGCTTTCTGTGGTCTGCTCTTTCTTTGCACTGATAAGCTATGACAATATGTTTAGGTCAGCAGTACATTTCCATATTAGAACTTCCTATACACTTGAAGACTGGTACGTCAAAAAACATATTTATTTTTATGCCAGCTTCTTACAGTTTCATTTTATTATCCTGAGTTCTCAGGCCTTACTCTGAAGTAAGGCTGCATTTCATTTTTCTCGATATTAACAAGGGCTAGAGTAAAAATCTTTTATTTCTTTAAGCAGTTTACTTCTGCTGGAATTCAGAAGAACACTACCTGTTTTAAGATCTGACAGAAATAGCTATACTACACAGTCTTTCTGAAAACCTATTAATACTTAATGTTTTTTTATGGTAAAGTACTGCAGTTGCACTGTCAAACTCCTGAAGGAATTCCTTCCAGTCTATGGGGGACTCACAAGGCTGCAGCTAGTCTTGTTTCCAGTACTGAGTATGACATCTCAGCAGGGAGGTAAGCAATACACAGCTATACCCACTCCCTCCCCTCCCAACAGCCATCCTGCAAAAAAAGTCACTCTAGGTTTTTTGATCAACATGCGACATCTGAATAATTTCTCTACTCAGATGGAAAAAAAACTTGTTCATGAGTTTTCATATAAAGTTTATGTGTTGGACTTGTCAGAGCAAAGCACCTTCCAAAGATTTCCACAATATATGCTTTTTTTTTAACCCCCAAGTTGTTTGTGCTTTTATTTTAGATTTTAAAAACTTGTCTGTATCAATCTTTTCAGGAAAAATTTAATCAGACACAAGCTGATTATAAATAATCAGACACAGGCTCCACATTAATGCTGATTATAAGTACAGCTTATAAAGTCTGAAAGGCTGACATTAGTAAAGCAGTGTCTCTGTACCAGGTGCTTATTCTTTTTGCCATTCTTCAAATGGAGACTTCAAATTAGACAGACTTGACCTATACATCCCCTGATAAAAATACCAAGGAAGTCATCAGAAGAGAGCTGTTTCTACCCCAAATTACCAAGCAACAGTCAAGAATCTTCAATGAAAATCATATCAAGTTAATGCTGAATTATAATAAAATCTCAGTAAAAGTTTTCTAATTCTGGCACTGCACCTCAAGAGGACATAAATTACCATTTCTTCCAAAGAGGGCAATTTGGCCTTCTTTTTAAAGGAATTCTAAAACCTTGTAAATTCCAGACAAGAGACTCCACAGTTAGTCACTGCACTGCAAACATTATGGTGATTAGATTTTTAGCTATTTTTAGGCATGTTGATTTGACATATCGAAAGAGGTAAATTTTCTACTTTTGGCCTCACTATTTGGCTAAATCTGAAGTAATACCATGTAAAATCAGGGGAGTTGGTACTTATTTCAACAATAGCAAGCTGCATCAGAATACATTTCCTAAACAAAAGACACATTTACAAAGGTTTTGTTGTATCTGGTACAATGCCTACTATTTCAGATGGTACCCTTGCCTTCTGCAAAAATTTAAGAGTCTATCCCTTAACAGTCAATATTGCTGCTTTCAGATACTAAAAATCCTAATAACAAAATTGCTTTTTAAATAATATTTTGTAAAAATAAAAAGTATTTAAGATTTCCATTTTTACTCATCTACTTTAAGATCTAACCCATCTCATTCACAAATTTTAAAGCTTTATCTCAAGAGCTAGAGACATCTAGGAAGCAGGAAATATGCTGGAATTTCTCTCTCTCCCTCACTGTCTTGCTGCCAAGTATTATATGATTGAAGAAGAGCTGGCAGTCTCAGTTATCACAATTAAAATGACAAACTGGGTTCAAGACCATAATCCAGCCAAGCTGTTGCTCCTTCCCTTTCCTCATATTTATAAGAGCATCTGTTCCCTCATTCTTCCTAGTGAATAGCAAAGTTGAAGAAATGAGGTAATATTTCCTTTTTAATTTTTTAATCATCTGTGTGACCTCTTGCCTAACTACCTGCCTGCCACTCAGTACATGTAGCATGTGAAGCCCATTTCAACAAGACATGAGCTGCAACCTTGTTATTTTTTATGGGAAGAGACGATAAGGAATTTTAAAACTGCAGTGAGGGGAAATTATTACAGTGGGCACTCTTTTAATGGCTGCCAGCTTTGCAGAACTGGGCTTAGTAAAAGAAAGACAAATGCATGAAACATGTTTCATTACTGAGCTCTCCTGCTTTTCTCTTATCAGTAATTAGCATGAATAGCAGAATATGTGGACTTCCTCAATGGAAGTAATTACTGGTGTAGAGGACCAGAAGTTTTCAAACCAAAGCTTAAAAGACATCAAAATTACATAGGCCTTCTATAGGATTTCTAGAAGGACAATTTTTCCTCTTGTCATTAAAAAAAAATCATAGCTGTATAATATTTTTGTTACCACAGTCTCTACTGATAAAAGGCAACAAAACAGTGAATAGGCATCCTCCAAGGCTGGACCAAAATTCTTCTACTGTCATGAGGAAATATTACATAAACAAGAGATACCCAACACTTCAGTCCACATCTTAACGTTTTTGCTGTCACTGGTGAGTTAGGCTTTCTAACTTTACTCCTGTCTTTTACAAATTATCTTTTTCAGGAAGGAAAAGACTGCAGTCTCTGCAAGGAAGAAAATAGGAAATTTTTATCCAGGCAGAAAATAGAAAACAATTCAGAGTTCAGGTTAAAGGCAAAACTCCCCCCCAATTAAATACAGTAACTGTGCCTTCTCTCAACAGACCTGCTTCTTCAGGTCACATGAACACTCTTCAGTCAAAGGCAGAAGAGATCACTGAGGTCAATATGGGACAGTCTTGCCTTTCACAGGACTAATGAAGAACCTCAGGTAAACCCAAGAGTCCTGTGTTCATGCTTGTCACTCATTGTGAAAGGTAACCAGAGAAATTTTCAGTGGAAGTAGTTCATGATACCCAAGGTTGAACAGAAGAAAAAGATCAACCACAAACTGAAGATAATGTGTGAAGAAGGGAATAAATAAAGTTAACAGGGATGAAGAAGAAGAGACCAAAAAAAAAACCCAATGAAAAAAATTACGTCTCTATAACTCTCAGAAGGGCTGAGAGTGGCTCTCAGAGATAGCTGGTTTCTACTGGTTCCTACAGAGCTGAGAGGCATAATGCTGAAGAGAGCAATTATTCCTGGTAAATATGGAAGAGTATCATACTGCCATAACTATGAATAGATGTTCCCTTTCCAGTAACTTGAAAAGTGCAGCTAAATGTTTAAAAGAGATGTAAGTTTCCAAGCCCTAGACACTAGTGTGGGATGCCCTAGTGGGCATCCTAGCAGGTAAGTGACTGCTATTTTGGAAGCCACATTCAGAATATACCCAAATTAACAGCACCATAGAGAACAAATTTCCTCTAAGTGTTCTAGGGAAGTTTCAGAAACTGAGATGACAACATGATACCAAAATGCAGCCAAATATATCTGCTATTTTAAAATAGGCTAAGACTAAGGAGTCTCCTTAAAGCCACAGAAAGTTTTTCAAAACCGTGTGCTAGAGAAACATGCTAGTAAATCCAGCATTTCACCTGTGGCTCAGGATCACAGATTTGAATGATGAAGCACTTTGGTTTTGACAACATGTTCTGTGTTCAGCGAGGAATGGTAAAGGAAAAGAACTTGTGGTTCAGCCTGGAGAAGATTAGAATGTGTGTGTTTTGCCCTAGAGCATGTGTACTACCCACTGAAAGAGAGTTTTGGTTACAAGTTAAATCAATATTGTCATTGGATACAACTCTGATTTCATCTTGGTGGAGGTCACTATTATCATAACAAAATAAAACAGTTTTTCAAAATGGCCAAAAAAAGCTAGGTAGTTCATTTCCATGGAGGTCTTTGGAGAAAGAATTTCAGTATCATTGAAAAAAGATCAGATTGAAACAGATCAAGAATTTTCCCATATTTGTCAGTGGGAACAGTTTTTAGGGTAGGCTGTTGTTGAAGGGTCATGGCAGATAATTGGGTTTGTGGGGCAGGCTCTCTGGCTTCAGAATACAATTGATTTATAAATATCATTTGAGACATGGATCATTTGCAAAATTACTCATCTGCCTCCTGATGCATGACTAGGCAAGTTATTTTTTTTTACTCCATGTAATTAAATTGGTTAACTGGCAACTGAGTGATTCAAATTTTACCACATAGTTTGCTGCTATTTTTTTCCCTCCCATTCCTCATTAAAGGATGTGACAAGGCTGGACTTTAGTGGATCCTTTAAGTTCAGCTTTCTCTTTCTTCCTAAAATCATTAAGTAACACAAGGCCTAACCATGATATTTTTCTCAGGTTGTGCAGCTTAAACATATATGTATCGTACTCTTTTGATTTAAATGTCAGCCTTTATGATCGTGCAGCCTAAGTTAATAAATGAAGTATCCATATTCCTTCCATAGTTTTAATTAAACCTAATTCAAATACAGACCTTGAGTGTCATTTCACCATAATCTGTTCAAGGGGTATTGGACGGTCGAGCATTTTCTCGGACCGTGACATTTTAATCTCTCCCTCTGGAAGGGCCAGGTCTGAGACAAAGGTTGGATCCAGCTGCACCTAGGCTCCTCTCTGAGAAGAAATTTAGAAAGCAGAGGGGTCCCATCTGAATCTCCCTGGGTTGTCCTACCCAAGTTGTGACAGACAAGGTCAGACTAGGACTGCATCTCTCCCTCTGCTCCCTGGTTCTCTGCCAAGTGTTTGAAGAGAAACTAGTGCTGAAACTATAAATAATAATAATAATAATAATAATAATAATAATAATAATAATAATAATAATAATAATAATAATAATAATAATAATAATAATAATAATAATGTTAAATTATTGAGGAAAACATTAATTTCAAGGGTAACAAAGCCAGGCATAGGTATGACCACCTGAAGTTGCATGTTTCTAAGGAATCAAACATTAAATAACATGACAGTAAAGACAGTCTCTTGGTGGAGCCTGTAAGAAGGTCACATCCAGAAATAGCTTAGCTCAGATGTGGGGAGCTGGAAATGACAAGACCTTCTTAGGAGACTTTTCAATCTTAAATATTAATAATTCTACTACCACACTCCTTCCCCCCAAGCATCACAGACTATAAATTGTCTCAGCACGTGGTGCATACTTTGTAGGTGCTGGAAGTTACTGTTCTGGATTAAGAATTAGTAGCAGTGGGCTTCAATTTGCCATACAGCAAGTTGCAGTGGACTCCCTATACTGTCTTGTAAAGACACCAAACTTCCTGAGAGGGCAGAAAGAGTCCCTTCCTAAGTGAGTAAAACCAGCTGAGAGAAGAGTATATCACAGATATGATTGCCAAACTTGCAAAAGACTGACTGCTTAAACTGCCAGATTTCAAAAGAACCCAGGGACCTTGAGAACAGGAATAAATCTTCAGACTCACGTACAGTACATGACAGCTTACAGCATGCCATAAAAGATGCCCTTCCTTTCAATGAGAAGTGACATTTATAGGAAGAGAGCATATCTTTTATTAGAGCAACACAGATAAACTCTGCTTATTCTTCAAAGTCTCACACTCAAAGAAGTAAATTCCTGTCCTCAGACTAAATGTAGAGTCTTTCTCTCAGTTCCTTCTGTCCATGTTCCCCCTGTATCTGACTAGTCACATTCCTAAACTAGCAGGTGTGCCAGGCACACCTTTTGCCTAGGCCCCATGTCATATCCCCCTGACCCTAGAACATCATTTTTCTGGGGGCAACAGTGGAGGCCATGCTGGCATGCCATTGTTTCTAGTGGCACATCAGAGACAAAGCACACCATAACATAACCCCATGCAAAGTAAGAGACAGGCAAACTTGCATGTCAGCAGGAATTCCAAGTAGCTGATCACACGAGGGCAGCAGCCCATGACATCCTTCACAACCCTGGTAGCTCACAATTAAGAGAGATGAGGATCCTCAGCACCAACCATTTTGTTCTGCTGTTCCACTTCAGTACGCTGAATTACAAATGTAGATGGCACCCAAGGGAACTAATTAGCTCCCTTCAGGAGAGAGCTAGGGAGTGAACTAACGTATCAACAAGTTTGTATAATCAGGGAAACAAGAACCAGGTGAGGAAGCTGACAGCATAGATATGCACATCATCATCTCTTTTTGCAGTGATATCCACTGATCTTGTAAGGAAACAGCAACTAACAGCTCTTGGTAACACCAAGGTAACACCATTCATCTAAAGCTAAATCAATTAAAAATACATAAAAGTGTAGTTAGATCTCTGATTGCTATCACTGAGATACAAAGGCACAAGGGATGCTGCATTACAGATGTGGGACTTAGGAAAAAAAGTTAAAGGTAGACAGAAGCCACTTTGATTTAGATTTTTCCATGAGAAGTATATTTTAAAACTGTTAAATGAATTCTACTACTATTGTAAAATGGAAACAAAATCACACACACAACAAAAATTATGGCTGCACCACAGCCACAGTGGAAGGTGAAGGATGAGGAACCATTGAAGAAGTTACAGGATTTCCCACTGCATTGCAACTGGAAGTCTGGTGAACAAGGCAGTAAAGAAGAAATTATTAATCCATTTGCAAGTCACATTGTTGTTTTTTTGTTGTTTGTTTTTTTTAATCTGGATATATACCAGTGTATAACCAGAACAGCCTTAAGCCTTACATATTTTTGTTGCTTGTCCACCTGGTGTACAGGTGCAAGAAGAGATATCACCTTCCCCTCAAGCTTTGTTTCTCCTGGATCTTCAGTCATGGAAGATTTGATCTACAGTCATGGATTTCCTGGATCTACAACAGCAATGCACCTATCTCTGACTTACCACTACTGTTATAAGCAACAAAAAAGTACTGTGTATGAACATTTTAATTAATCAGGAACACTGTATTGACCCAGATTAGGTACTTATGTGTTTTCCCTACTGTTTAAAGGGTTTGAAAACTTTGTATTCATGTGGTAGTTGTTTTCTCCACTGTACCAAAGTTTCACTTACTAGATACAGAGAAAGCTAATTCCTGGAGAGTTGACAGCACTAATTTGTTCCTTGCTACTGCTAATTTGTTCCATGCTATGACTCATTTGTTCCCTATCTTTCTACAGTCTAGAGTCCATACAAGCACTCATAATATAGGAAAACACTGTATCTCTTCTCCCCAAGTCTAATGTTGTTTGGTGTACTATCTAATAAACATGATCATTATGTTATTCCTCAAGTTGAGACCTTTACCACACATTCATATTTTAAAATATTTCACTTTTGAGAAAAAGAGCTGTAAAAGCTTGGTGTATACTGAATATAAAGACTCTTGGGAGATAAATTACAATAACTCATACCCTTCAATATAAACACAGAAAACTCTACTAATACGAACTGTAAGTGGTACTGAAGTATGAACTGAAGTAATCATAAATAATTATTGTATATATGATAGGCAGAGACAATCATGTCATGCACTCCTAGAAAAGAGCGATCTTTTCCACTCGTTCTCAAGCCAAAGAGGGAACTGGCTTCTGAACTTGAGGCTTTTCCAAGGCTAAGTGACTGTTTTTTCCCTATCAGGCCCCGAAAGTCTTTTTTATTAGATTTAGCTTTACTTCTAGATCAAATCCAGTCAAACACAAAGGCACAAAAATAAGCTTAAGTGAGGGAAGCTGTCTGAACAATTAGATACCTGGAAACCTCTGTTTGATAGTTATATCCATGTATTTAATCATCTTGAAATTAAGTGTTTAATAAAACCTCAGAGGAGAGGTGAAGGACTCAGAGTTTGTCTCCACAAAATATCAGGCATTCTTGTGACATATTTACAACTAATTTTCAACAAAACTAGTGGGAGTTAAAGACTCCCACCAACTCCCAGAACAGCTCAGCATCTTGCAGCAAATGGTAAGTGAGCAAGAGGATAAAATATCTTCTTTATTCTGTATTTCAGTGCTTTTAGATCAGAGTTAAATATAGGCATATTGGCTAGATAGAATAAGAAATGCATGTTACCTCTGCCAGTGGTATGAAGACTGTCAGTTTGGCAGCTTCCAAGACTATAATTTTGTATATGGACTTCTATCAAGGACGTCTCCTATTCTAGATCAACAGTAGAAACAGTACACAGAAATACATGTAGTCCTCAGCATCTCTGCACTTTCTTATCTGTGTGACTCATCTCTCAAAATATATTTTATGCCTGTGAGATCCTAGGACTTTCTGCTCTGGGACGCAAAATACAATTAGTGTCAAAAATAAAATGGATATTTTTGAGACCGTGAAGGTCTGGTCAACTGACAGCTAACTTTTAGCCAATCATTTTCACTGAATTTGTTGGGCTTTTTACTTCTTTCTTGAGCAGATTATCTATATGGACACAAACTAGAACACAGGAAGTTCCATCTCAACATGAAGAAAAACTTTACTGTGAGGGTTACGGACCCCTGGAACAGGCTGCCCAGAGAGGTTGTGCAGTCTCCTTCTCTGGACACTTCCAAGACCCATCTGAATGCGTTGCTGTGTGACCTTCCCTAGGTGGTCCTGGTCTGGCAGGGTGGGTTGTACTTGATAATCTCCAGAGGTCACTTCCAACCCCTAGCATTCTATGATTGATTCTAGTATCAGTTTGTATAACACAAGAGTGGTCAGGACCCTCAGTAAGGTATCACAATTTATAAGGTGCCTGGGTAGAAACAGATGTGGAGGCATGATCCCAGCCAATAACAGTTTCCAAATCTAGGGCCCTAATTGTCCTGTCTATGTTTGTATGAGTCATAGCTCTGGAGTTGATGATTTATTTGTGTAAGGTAAAAACACATAAGTATATAAAAATTACGACTTATGTGAGAAAAAGGGAACAAGAGAATGCACAGATTTTCCGTCAATTTCCCTATATATTTTAATTATCAGGAAGAAGATTAAGTGTCAGCCTTCCCCATCTGCCTCTCCACACATTATTATCTGTCTTCAGCTCCTTGGATAAATCAGGGTTGGGGAAGGTTGGTTTTCAATACGTCAAAGTCTTTGGGAGTTTTGTGGAGGCAGTAACCCTCAAACTAAAACTCCACTGAAAGAAGCCTACAACTATTGAGCTGTTTATTTTTCATTTCTGTTGATTAAAGTCTGAGCTCATTTTTTTTACTCTGCCTCTTTCATACTCTTAATAAACTCATGCCCTGTGGTACTGGTGACGTTTACAAATCAACTTCTCAACTACCCATCAATCTTTACACAGAGCATTGATGTTTTATTGTTCTTGTTCTGGTAGTAATGATTTTTCACTTCCTCTGATGATTTTTTTAATCAAGAGTAATTTACAGCACTCTTCACCAAGATGAGCCTTTCCCAATTCCAAATACATCATATGTGTGCTCTCTGCCACTTGGTCGAATCAGAAATTTGACTTACATAATTTACTGGCTTTAAATCAAGCCATATTAGGCAATATATAAAAAGATCCTGTAGGATTCTCCTTAGCCATTGATATAAAAAGAAAACATATTATTTAAGGCACTTAAAATTTCTGTTTTTTTCTGTAAAGCATTTTTGCAAGTAAATGTATTATGCATAACTGTATTAAATATCCTTTTAAGATAACTTAAAATGCTTTGATCTGCTGTCTCATTAAAAACACAAGTTTCTTAACACATCTAGAGGATTTGTCACTATTTATGAAACAATCAGTTAGGAAGCTATTGATTATTAATAACTTCAAAGCTGTTCAGAATCAATATGAATCAAGGCAAACACTAACCTGGCTTTTCATGTATGATCCGTTCTATGAGAAGCAGTTCTGAAGTTCTCTCTTCAGAAGAGCTCACTTAAGAGGTGATTTTCTTTATAACATTGGCATAAACCTCACTTTCAATTCTCTGCTGTGCAGAGAAATAAGACTATTACCTTTTTAACTCAGTTTCATGTGCTTTTAAGGCGATAAGATCCTTGGACAGTGATAGCCTTTTTCTATAGGCATTGTATAGTATTTCTTATTACTTCCAGCAGGAATGATAGTAAAATTATAAGAATAATACCTATTAGATCTTCTAAGTAATAATTTATAAATATTTTCTAAATACTCAGTGCATAATTTTTAAGTTTTTTTTTTTTTTACATTGTTGCAACCCAAAAGTCAGCTCGTTATACCCATCTCTGAATTTTCTAATACTGTGCTTTATAACATTGTTAAACATCCAGTCAGTATTTGTTAACTTTTCTAAAGTTAATATTTATTTGTGTATACTTGAATGTTTTCGTATCTTAGTAGTTTTTCAGAGCTAAAAGCAAGAAATTATCTTGGCAGAGACATTGTAAAAAGGCCTTTTTCTGTCCATCTCCCTGTTGTTTAAGAAATAGGCTGATGAGATCACAAGCAGTAAGTGCTTCTTCCTTCAGTCTCTGCTGCCAAAAAGATTAATTCTGCAGAAGAGAGAGTTTCTTCTGGCAGTGTGTAATCCTCAAATTTTGAACAAGCTTGACATTTATATTATATAATTAGGAGTAGCAGTTATGTTGCTATGCTGCTTTTCCCATATGGCACAAAAAAATCCAGCATTAGAGAGAAAGTTCATGACACGATTACACATTCAATATCCCATCTCCACTGAAACATATTTTTCCCTTCTTGTTTGTGTTAGACAGTTATCAATTTTTATTACAGGGAATATTGCCAGATGGAGCAATGGCAGAACTGGAGTGCAAAGGTGTGTGGAAGGGGAAAGGAGTCAGGGAGGAGGTTATCAGCTCACAAAGTGCAACGTGAGGCCACAGACTGAAAACTGCATTTGGAAAAGGAAAAATAAAGTAATTAAAAAATGAAGAACAGCCTACACTATAGTTCTTTTTTATATGTGCACTGCTTTTCTGAACCAGAAGCCCCTTAAAATGCTTGTTTCAACAAAAATGGAAAGGGAAAGCAAAGTTGCAGCTAGAGTTGTAATTCCTGCAGATCTATATGCTGCCTCAAGCAGCAGCTGAAACCATACCGCTATAAACCATACATCAGGAGCAAAGAAAATACAGGTCCCAACATCATTCTAAAGGAAATATTTGGAAGAATTTGTATGAAACTATGAGAACCTTCCATCAGGCTTAATTAGTTGTCTACTCTGTGGTATATTAGAATGTAACTCTTTTCTTGCAAAAGTCTGCCCAGATTTGCCATCAGGATGGTTACACATACTACTAATATTGAAATATATTGTATTGACATTCCAAACATGCTAAACCATATCACAGATGCCAGTGTCCCTTGGAAAGAATGTTCTTAGGAGCAAAAATACAATAGTTCAGAGAGCTTAGAAGAGCCCACTTCCTCTCTTTCTATCTTCAGTACAGAGCTCTTGTGACCAGCTAAATTTTACCCATTACCAGCTCCTAAATAGCCCTCACACTCACACTCTGAAGACAATATTGGGTCTCTATTAAGCAAGAGCTCTGGGAAGCATAAACCCTGGGAGAAGATGTAAGAATGCAAATTAGGTTGTTCAAAAAGAGTAAAGAGCCAAAGGTCACAATTATTCCTTAAAAAAAGAATAAATTAAGTCTCTGATCAGTTCTGTTAAAAAATGCTCTTGCCAACGTATTACACCAAAGCCACAATTCAGGCAATTTCAGCTCTAAGTTCTCCATGAATGTAGAAAAGGTAGTTCAGGCATAACCTTGATATGCAGAAAATGTATTTTTAATGAGCCCTTCTGTCTGCATACAGGCCACTAAATAAAGGCATGACTAAATAAAAAAAAATATTTATTTTTTTTTTTAATCAGAAAATAGAATGGAATTAACTGGAAATTCGTTTTGGAGGGCTAAAAGTTTTTCACATATTCAGGACTTAAAGTGAAAAAAAGTAATATAAAAAGCTGAGATAGAAGGATTTTATTAACACCAGCTGACCTTTTTCATGGTACAAAAGGAAAGACAGTAGGACTAATTTAAAGATAAAATAGTTAATCAAGCTTCCGTTAATGTTGTCTAAACACTAGCAGGACCCTCAATGATATTAAATGCTTGGGGAAATAAATATTTTAGGGCTTGCATGTCTATAGAAAAATTCTTTTATTCACATCCATTAGCATAGATGCAATCACTGCACTATCATAAACTAATTACAATATGAGAAGCAAATTAAATTATACCAGTGCAATTACATCCAAATAATGTTTCACCAGGAATAACTGAATTGGAAGAGAAGATTAAAAACAGTCATACCATAGAAAAACTCTAGTGCCATGGGGAAAACTGAGTGCACATCAAACCTTCAGTATCTGCCACTTATGAAATCTCAGCAGTGGGTACTTAACTTCTTGAAGTAAATTCATCTGCATGAAGAACTTGGTCCTAAAAGTCAACCACATCTTTGAGAAAGCCATTGTCAGGTCTCACTGATATGTGAAGATACTATTACAGGAAGATAATGATTTTCCATAAGTGGTTGTATGCTCTTAATATCAGAAGGACTGTTACAAGATCATGCCTTTGTATCTTCCTGCCTACCATCTGTAAGTATTTGGCAGTTTAAATAATGAAGTATGTGATTTGTAATCTGCTGGTATCTAGAGAGACAACATAGAATAGCTAAATATATACATATTTAGGAAAACTGCAGTAGCAACCTGAGATTTCTGAAACCAAATGTAGAAGTAAAAAACCTCTAATGATCTAGTAAACAACAGGAAAGCAAATTCAGGAGCACCCTCCAGTTTGTTGTAATATAAAAGGCCAGAAAGCTCACAGACAGATCCAGACTAGCTGAAAGCCTTGGAAGAATCAAGGTGAATTTCCAGAGATCCTCTGGGAGTTTCTAGGCAGAGAAACAAACATGGGAGTGCACGAGCCACAGCCCTGAGATATGCATGGGGCTCAATAGGGTGCAAACCCACAGAGTCAAATGTTGGCAAAGGTCTCGTGCGCCAGGGACTTACTTTGTGTTCTGGGTATTTCAGATACTTGCCCATACTTCATGCTTGTTTTTCCCCCTGAAAAAAAAAAAAAAGAAAAGAAAAGAAAAAAAAAAAGGAATATGGCATTTTGGCTAATGGCTTTTGTATGACACTTTTTAGTGCCCAGAGTCTCACAGAACAGAAGAGGCTTGAGAAGTCTGCATTAACCAAAGTCTATTTAGAAAAGGGAGTAAGGAAAATCAATGGAATTATGGGTGGAATGAGTAGCAAAAAACAGAAAATAGACTACAAGCAATCAGCAAGCCAGCAGTTGGCAAAGGACATTATACTACTTTCACCACAATGACCTGAGGAGGGACTCACAGAGGAAGTATGAGAATGATCAGAAGGGTGCACAATCCCTCCATAAAGTAGATAAAGAAGACACAACTATTTCTCCCTCAGGCACCTACAGAAAACAAAGAAAAACCAAACAGCAGGGAGCAAACAAAAAAGGTGCCAAATTGCCTGTGAAAGTCACGATGACCTCAGACTATGATGAGTAGCCTCAGAGAACACCTGCTGTGTGAATTGCTTGGGATTTTATTTTAAAAAAAATTCAATTAATGTAAGCGGTTGTAATAACAGAACAAAAACTAAACAGTGGTTAAGTACAGAAGCTGCAGTCCAATAACCCTGTTTAATTTCTCAAGCAAAACTTTTACAAAAATAAGAAAATACTCAGAGTGTCTGTTTGTCCAGGCAGGGCTCAGGGTGTAGCAAAGTGAGACAGGACGTACAAGTTCTCAGTCACTGCACTTGGCGAGCATGGGCTCCAAACCCACAGTCCAAAGCCACACATATGGACAGAAAGCCACCTTTCCCTCTGAGAAAATTGTGGTTGAAATGCTGTTTCATGTACTCTCACAACATCTGGCAGCCACAAGCATTCAGTTAATTTTGTTAACAGGTAGGTCCAGATCAGACTGCAGCAAGGACCCAATCTCTTCTGGTAGGTTCTAAACAGAGAGGCAGGAATTGCCTGTGTTCATTCACATTCCTGCATTTATCTCCTTCTCTAGAGATATTGAGCTGAAAAAGATCTTCCTGCAATGATCTTTTGTGGTCTTTTGCAAATGGAGCTCTGAACTAGGACATAAGGGAGGCATAAACATTTCAGAGAAAGCTGTCAAAGACTAAAGAACACAGGATGAAAACCACACTTGCTCCCTTAAGATCCAAGGAAAACATGAGCTCCTCTTTGCCTTCTCTTCACAAAATACATGTGCACAAATCACTCAAAACCTAAGCCAACTTTACTGTGGGCAGTAGCACAGGAGGAGGAATGTACCAGACACAAGCAAGTCAACCAACCAGACATGTCAGACATCTGTCACATTACACAGTCCAGCAGTATGTGATCAGAATAGTGCAAGAGGTTTCTAGAAGTAAATCTGTGAAGATTCCAAGCTATCAATTTATTTAGTTCAAAAACATAAATATTAGCTGTTGATTGCAAAGCATAATTATGTAAAATTGATGGATTTTTCTTTCCAATTAATCATCTAAACAAACTAATTCAAGGTAAAGAAGCAACGAAAATACAAAAATAAAACAAAACAGAGATAATGCTCTTTTTTTGTTTGCATTCATAGCCCTCAGTGTGATTTGGAATTCAGTTTACGTAGGCTTATGTTGGAATGGTTGAAGGAAAAAAAAGCTATCTTGTCATTAACAGAGTGTATCAAATCATAAAGCTCACACAACTTGGAATAGCAGTGCTCAATTTCTGCATTGCCCCAAACAAGGAATTCAATAGAAAATGTCGCAAGAATTCAGTCACGTCACGGAAGTGAAAGACATGAGTATTATTTTTACTAGCTCCTTTAACTCAAAGAACAACATCTTTCATAGGATTAATAACTACATCAATCCAATCGGAGCTTAAACTCATTTTGCTAATTTACAGGACAAACAGGCTCATGAGGAAAAATCTACCCAGCACCTGCACTGGCAGTTTTGTAGGCAGAGCCTTCAGAACATCAGGGTGAATTTCATAATGCTCAGCACTGGTGCCCTTTCCAGAGCCCATAAAGCCATAACAGTTTATTTAGGGCCTGAGGAAGGCAGTCTTACTGCAGCGCCAAACCAGTGCTTGTTGTTTCAGAGAGTTCCCAGGGCAGGAAATAATATCTCGCTGTCCTCCTCCATATCCAGGCACATACTAAAAAGGAGGAAAAAAAATATTATTTTTTTATTTTTATAAATGCATTACCTTGTGCATTGCAACTATACAACACCTGATGAAACTTAAACCAACAGAAGTCACTTGGGTCACTGTCACTCCATCTCTCTCTCACAATCAAACACATTTCAATTAGATCCATGAGGATGATGAAAGATCTGGATGGGATGACTTATGAGGAGTGGTTGAGGTCACTTGGATTATTCAGCTTGGAGAAGAGGAGACTGAGGGGTGACCTCATTGCAATCTTTGGCTTCCTCACGAGGGAAAGAGATGGGGCAGGTACTGATCTCTTCACTCCTGTGACCAATGACAGGACTTGGGGAAATGGCAGGAAGCTGAATCAGGGGAGGTTTAGGTTAGATATCAGGAAAAGGTTTTTCACCCTGAGTGTGGTTGAGCACTGGAACAAGTTCCCTAAGGAAGTGGTCACAGCACCAAGCCTGCCTGAGTTCAAGAAGCATTTGGATGATGCTCTCAGGCACATGGTGTGATTCTTGGGGTGCCCTACACAGGGACAGGAGTTGGACTCGATGATGCTGATGGGTCCCTTCCAACTCAGCATATTCTATGATTCTATGATCCTAATTAAGAGGAAATTTTGACATTCAAAAAATTTCATTGGAATTTATGAGCACAAAATTAATCTCATTGATTGGTGCCAGGCAGACCCTTTTGTAACTTCCTGTGTTAATTAGGGTCACCCTCCTATTGTCAATATTGGAAGAAGGGGAAGAGAAATATGACAAAATTAGCTGTTTTTTACACATCTTAACACTTGCTCTTCCTAACACTCCAGGGTAGTATATTTCTTCACAACTATTTCTAAGTCAGCAATATTGGGAGAAGGAGGAAGAATATGAGGTAAACAGTGGGGCACCAATAATGTTACAAAATGTTCTGGGTGCCACCCCATAAATTTTTTTTATATGTTCTATAAACACACATATGTATGCTTCTGCCATGACTGACCAAAACCAGTAGGAATGGCATTTTGTATTTAAACTTTTCCGGAGATTAATTTTAAATTGTTGTGCAGTAAATATAAATATAGGCTAAGCCTAGTTCTGAAGTCACTGTTGCATTTTTACTTTCAGGATCTTGGTTCGCCAATCACATTTCAGTTGAATGGTAAACCTGCTTCATTTTGCCTGATGTTATCCAAAGATAGCTGTGAGTAAATAGTAAAAGAGGGCTTTTTACATGTTTGAGAAATCTTGTGTAAACTGTAACTTTCTTGCATGTGTGGAAGTTGCATCAAGAATTACCACAGCACTTTATATCTTAAATATAATGAAACAACAACAGTTCAAAGAATGTCAGGACCACCGCAGGTGAAACCATCCTGTTAAACTTGTTAAATTAGCAAACTTCTCTAACAGTTCTGAAATGTGCCAAGAAAGACAAGTGGTGCTGTACACTTTAGGCATGGGTTAGGCTAAGATACCATTCAGTCTAAACTTTCTGTTGCTGTTACATCAAATATTCTACTGTTAGCTCAAGTTTACTGAGTAATTTCCCTTTACTGAATCTGAAAAATATCTCAAGAATTAAATCCATACAAAGGCACTGAGCTCCAGCTACTCGAAGGGCATAGCATGGACCCTGCATGCATAACATTGCACAAGAAAGATAACTGAAAGAAAATTCCCACCTTCAAAGCAAGATACTGGAAAAAGACTGTACTTTATAAAGGTTTCAGTGAAGAATCCTACAAAACGAACAGGCCAGCTGTTGTCTTCTAAACTCTGCTATCTCACATGAAGGGTGGTCTGGGGGTGAAAGAGCAGCATGACATGGGTGTAATGCTGTTTACATCTGGTCGACAGCCTGAATGTTGCTTGCTCCTTTCACGTGCACCTTCATGGGCCAACACAGGCCCTCTGGAGACCCAGAATGGGCAGCGTGGAGGGTAAAGTGTGGACTATTCCCCATGATGAAGAAGCCCAAGAACGTCTGTGCCTGGCTTTTCTCAGCCACTAAGCTACCAAACTAACAGGCTTTGGGGGTTCTGAACATCATACAGAACTGTAGAAAAGTTGTGTAAAGGTGAAATTATAATTTTCTTATTCTCTTCTTCAAAGAAGAGGTCTTAATTCACACTGTATAACAAAAATGAACATATAAATTGTTTTTTCTATTTCAAAATGATTTGTTTCTATTTAAGAATTTCTTATGGTTTTCTGACAGCTGTGATATAGTCATGAAAAACAGAATTCTCCACATGGCAGATAAACTTAATAAGTACTGAAATAAATTATTTCCTCTGACAACTCAAGAACAAGGGGATAATTTCAGAAGACATCATATCTCACATAAATATATAAGAACACATTACTTTACAAGTTAGAGACATGCCTGTAAAACTAATTTCTATTAGGTAGCTTCAGCTGTGTCTAGACTTCCTATAAACCTTAAGTCCATACCCCAGTTCATACTTACATTGAACTGTTTGGAGAGAAGACCATATCCAGGCAAATGGTGTCTGATACCCAGTAGAACAAAGAGAATAAAGTGAATGGCACAGAAAGATTTCCTGGGAATCTAGCTTTTTAATGGAGAAAAGCAAATAAAAATAGGTTTAATTAGTTACAATTTAAAATTTAAAAAGATGTTACAACATTAACCATTTTTTTCCAGGGAACAGTCAGATATATCTGAAGGAGCACAAGAAGTCTTTCTGTCTTACTTGGCTTCTTAGCTCCAGAGTTCCTTCCTTGTGATACAACTGTTGATGGCACTTGGAAAACAAAAGTACTGACCAGACACATACAAAGACTGATGGAACTTAAAAGGAAGTTGGATGCCTAAAATCTTTGACAAATGTGACTCCAATGATTATGCTGTGCTTGTTGACTAATGACCACTTAGTATCCCAAATAAAGGAAACCACTTGTTGGACCAGTTACCACTCAGTGAGACTGAACAAAAGCAAGGACAAAATTAATGCTTTTAGCCTACACATGGTTTTCTGGTGACCTAAAAAGAATACAGCCAGAATTTGCATGCTATAACACTGCTTTATCTAAACAAATATTTCACTAGTCACCTCTCTCAACAGTTTGAAAGAGTCTATCATACTCACTATGACTTATAATTTGCATAAACATATACCACATTCTGAAACTTCCCTGTACTTCTTCTGCAGCTCACCTCACAGGCTCTTGGCTAGAACACAGCTCAATTTACCAAGGGACTGTGGGCAGTAGGCTTTGAGCAACAACAACAACGATGATGAAGCCAGGAAAAGCTGCAGAACTGCAGCAATTATTATAATGACAAGTGGAACACATACAGTTTTGAATTCTTGGCTCTGTGTTTGGCAGTGGAATTGCTCTGAGCATCTTTTGAGGTTTTATAGGAATATCTGGAGACAAAGTACCATATAGCAAAATTGTTTTTGGTTTCTTACTGATGATTAATCTTGTCATTTCATATGCAGTACTACCTGAAAAGAAAATACTGGATTTCCAAATAACTTCTCTGCAGTTTTAATCTATTCATGTTGCCACCAAGGAGGACAGGGAGAATTGTATTTCTCACTGTCATTACGTTAGTTCATGGTCAACCTTATTGAAAGTGGTTCACCTGCATCACCAGTTGAAGAAAGTACCAATAGTTTGTGCTATAAAAATAGCAGTTACAGTCTGGATTACTGCTGTGCTGCTGAATCTCCATGTCGTTGCCATGAAAACTTTTCATTATGACAAATCTTGTCAAAATTATAGACTCGAACAGTAAGATACAAGCAGCAATTTTGTGGCATAAAACTTAATTTTGTTCTTGATTTCTTTTTTGCTTTTTAGGCATTTTCTTCAGTATTTTCTGCATTATCTTTGAACTGAAGCAGGCTAACCGGCATTGTTCTTTGTTAAGTATTTTAAATAACACCTGCTTCTTTCCTGCTATTCTCTTTGTTCTGATTGGGACTGTGGAAAACATTACAAAACCTGTTGGTATTGTAGTCACCTTATTCAATTGCCTTTACATATCTAAATAATCTGCCTGAACAGGTATGTATTGCTTTTAAAGTCCAGGGTTCATAAATAGATGCAAAAACCCCTACACCTACTTAGTCAGACTCCTGTAGCAGATGAAAATCAGTTCAGCAAGAAAACATTACAGTCTCTCAAAGCATTAACACTATGACAGTAGAACTGCTTCAGAATTCTGTTTGCACCCCTCTGTTACTCCTAATTCTTATTTGCTAAATTAAAAGGATGCTTTTGGGTTTTGGATGAAATACAACATCATAGATACATGTGTGATTTAGATACAACAAGGCAACATGGCCCAGCATTTCAAGAAAGAGGAGCATGAGGTAATTCTCAGCTCACAATTATAGTCTTGTTTCAGCAGCTAGATCTTTGGGTAAGTCAAATGGCCTCAGAGTTTTGAACTGGCTTCAATTATTTTGTATGTATTCAGCTAATGCTTTGCTTGATTTTTTGGGACATTAAGGCTTCAGATGAAATCTGAGTTGCCCAGACTTTGAGCCTAATCAGCACAAACACCACTGTAGTCACTAGAGAGAGGCAGCAGCACTTCCAGAGGGTGATACATATCATAGATAAGCAGATTTATCTCCTTAGGCTGTTTCTCTATACCTACTGATTACTGAGGAACTCTAGCATGACTCAATTCTTCATACAGAGACCTTAGCTAAATTGCTGAAAGTCAGTAGGGCAAGTAAGAATGTAAATGCTACTACTTCAGAAATCCCAGTCTCAAAGGGACTCAGAACAGAAAAATCTTTTTAGAGGAGCTAAGTACTATAAAAAATTAAAAACCTGACAATTGTACTACTGTAGGTACTGGAAATCTATCCAATTGTCTCTGCCCCAAATGCTTTTCAATCGTTTTTTACAAATCCAGACACAGAAAATTAAACTTGTCTGTCAGAAAGCCAATGGAAGTGTTGCAAGTATCTTCAATTAAGTTAAAATTTCATTTATGAAATAGAAGTATGAGGTGAAAACCAAGTTCTGAGAAGCACTGTCAATACTGTAGTTTACATGCTTGACATAGAAAAAGAAAGTTTGGTCCAAGCACAGTACATATATGAAAAGTGGCACTGAGGTATGAAGCAGAAGACAGGAAAATAAAGTGAGAGCAGAAGTAAACAGATGGAGCACTGGCAGTCAAAAGAGGAGCAGGGCAATGAAGTGATGGGACCATTCCAGGCTGACACTGAAATACTAAGATCAGAAACTGGCTTCTCGGAGTATAAATTCTGCCTTGGTTACCAGATAAGAAAATAAAATCCATTTGCCATTATTTGTTTATCACAATTTAGAATCAAGTCAAATTCCTCAATCCAAATTTCCTTCTCTTTGTATCCAGTGTAGAATGAACAACATAATGAAGTTGTTGTGGGAAGTCAGGTCCAAGTCCATTGTTTACAGTATTAACTAATCTCTAGAAAACATCTAAATAGCAAGATTAGTTTCTCTTCGGAAGCATATATCATGTTATGAGTTATCTTATTTGAATCATGCAGAAAATAACACTGGAATATATTTTTATTGCTATCACTAGCTGATACAGCCATGGTTTCACAGAATTTTCCTAAAGCAGCAGTTCAGCTCTGTTAGCATTGATTAACCTGGTATTAACTCAGTATTGACCTGGAATTAAACCACAATTTTCATACGCTTCATTTAAAGATCACAGGGTTTAATTTTTATATGACTGAACTCTTCTTGCCATCATAAACTACCCAGATATTTGCTGGAAGGCCTACACAGCCATTCCCAATCTAGGAGGTTCCTCCAATGCATTGATGATAACTTCTTGATACAAATGGTGGACAAACCAGCTAGGAGAGGAGCACTGCTGGATCTTGTACTCACCAACAAGGAGGGTCTGGCTGAAGCAGTGACGGTCAACGGCAGCCTTGGCTGCAGTGATCACAAGCTGGTGGAGTGCAGGATCCTGTGTGGGAGGAACAGAACACCCAGCAGGACCAGAACCCTGGACTTCCTCAGGGCCAACTTTGGCCTTTTCCATCAGTTATTAAGAGAAGTCCCATGGGACAGGGTACTAGATGGTAAAGGGGCTCAAGATAGTTGGTCAACATTCAAGGACCACTTCTTGCAAGCTCAGGATCAGGGTATCCCAATGGGTAGGAAACTGAGTAAGGGAGCCAGGAGACCCACATGGTTAAATAAGGAACTGCTGGGCAAACTCAAGTGGAAAAAGAGAATCTATGGATCATGGAAGGAGGGGCTGGCCACTTGGGAGCAATGTAGGACTGTTGTCAGAGGATGTAGGGAGACAATTAGGAAAGCTAAGGCCTCCTCGGAACTAAACCTTGCTAGGGAGGTCAAAGACAATAGAAAGCGCTTCTTCAAATACATTGCAGATAGAATTAACACTAGAGGCAATACAGGCCTGCTGGTGAATGAGGTGGGTGCCCTGGTGACAGGGGATACAAAGAAGGCAGAGGTACTGAATGTCTTCTTTGCCTCTCTCTTTACTGCTGCAAACTCTCCCCAGGAGCCTCAGATCCCTGAAGCCCCAGAAGAAGTCAGGATGAAGGAGGAGTTTGCTTCGGTAGATGAGGATTGGGTTAGGGATCAGTTAAGCAATCTGGATATCCATAAATCCATGGGTCCAGATGGAATACACCCGCGGGTGCTGAGGGAACTGGCGGAGGTCATTGCTAGGCCACTCTCCATTATCTTTGGTAAGTCATGGGCAACAGGAGAGGTGCCTGAGGACTGGAGGGTAGCAAATGTCACTCCAGTCTACAAGAAGGGCAAGAAGGAGGACCGAGTAACTATAGACTGGTCAGCCTCACCTCCACCCCTGGAAAGGTGATGGAACAACTTGTTGCTGGCACTGTCTCTAGGCATATCAAGGATGAGGGGGTCAGTAAGAGCAGTCAACATGGTTTTACCAAGGGGAAGTCTTGTTTGACCAACCTTATAGACTTCTATGAAGAAGTAACTAGGTGGATAGATGATGGCAGGGCAGTAGATGTGGTTTATCTTGATTTCAGTCAAAAATTTGACACTGTCTCCCACAGCATCCTCATAGATAAATGGAGGAAGTGTGGTCTTGATGAACAGGTAGTGAGGTGGATCATGAACTGGTTGAAAGGAAGAAGTCAGATAGTTGTGGTCAATGGGACAGAATCTAGTTGGAGGTCTGTGACTAGTGGAGTCGCTCGGGGATTGGTACTGGGACTGGTACTATTCAATATTTTCATCAACAACCTGGATGAGGGAACAGAGTGTGCCCTCAGCAAGTTTGCTGATGACACTAAACTGAGAGGTGTGGCTGACACACCAGAAGGCTGTGCTGCCATTCAGTGAGACCTAGACAGGCTGGAGATTCTTAGGCCTAGACAGACTTAAGATTCTGTGTAATTCTGTGTGTGTGATAAACATTAGAAATCTTGTGTAATTTCCTCCTTTAGTGATAGTCCACATTGCAAAGTCAATGAAACAATATCAAATTATATCAGTTATGAAGCTGGCCGAGCTTCAAAGTTAATTTAAAATTTCTAAGCTATCATAGAGCAGGCAACAGTCATGCAGCTGAAAGCATGATCACAAGAGAAATATTGCTAACTTCACCTGCTTATTCCAGTTCTAAATAAGTAAACTTAATGGCTAGGGGTGATAAGAAGTGCTGCAAACTTCAGTTCCTCATTTCTTCAGTTATGAAAAATTATTAGCATTATTGCTATTGTTATTATTGTTGTTGTTATTATTATTATTGCCACTTTTTTTTTTTTTTTTTAAATGAGCATTGCTGCCTTAAGGGGTTGTTGTAAAAACAGTTCTTTGATGGGTTGTTAGATGGACAGTAGTAGCAGATCACCAGTAATTCTTATCAGAGAGGCTTATTGTGGATATATTCAGAATTACCATCCAGTTTCAATTTTCATTTAAAAGTTCCAGAAGGAAAGGCTATGTACTACATAGGCTGATCTGTTGTGATCTTCTTCCAGTTGCATGAAATCTACTTTATGCTGTTATCAGGAGATTAGACTCAGGCCAAACGCTTTAAAAGGAGATGCTGTTTAAAAATCTTGATTAAAGCACATTGGGTTTTTATAGTTAATTTCATACCCTGCACATGTTCAGCCACAGCTGAGTTCCTTAAGCACTTTATTTGTGTGTGGAATTAGCCTCTTCATTTTGGGCTAAAGCAATAGCACTGTGATATTTATTTTCATTTCATGATATTTTTGGTAGCCAGACACTGATCAGAGAGAACAAAGCACTGCTTTAATTTGCTGTTATCTTGTATGCTACACAGTGGCATGAAATTAACTCAAGTACAACTGATGGTTTATACCTTCTGAAATAAATTTCAAGAAGTATTATAAACTGGTAAGAACTCTTCCAGTATGCCATCCCTGTATTTTTGGTCATCAGCTGGTACAGAGCAAGATGCAGTGGCCATTGTTCCAAAAAATTTGGTAACCATTGTGGGTTTATTGCAATTCTCATATGTTATGAGAATTCTCTGCCAGATTCCTGTCCAAATAATGTTTTCCTCACTGAATGGTTTATTATTCTTAGAGTGCTAAGAATGTTTCTTCTCTGTAGCAGAGCATAACTTTGCAAACTGACTCAACCTCTTTGGCACAAAGTATTTTCCTGTGCCTACTACTACCTTACAGTCTGAATCAGACTGTCACAACAGTCAATGACAGGTGCTTGAGTTATACTTAAGGATATGCCTACATTTTCTTCATTTTTTTCCCTGCAAAGGGATGAACCAGCTACATTCATAGGCCCTGGTAAAGAAATTGGGAAATTTGCTTAACTGTTGGTTGGTTTTTTTTCAACAATTCTTAATCTATAACAATAATGGAAAATATTTCTGTCTAACCAGCAATTTGTTTTGGAAGTGTCTTGCACTTGCTTTGCCTTCTTTCAATATAATGCTGCGAATGCAAGACTCAAAACCCAGAAAGAATACTTTTATCTGCAACACAATCCTCAGAGTTTTGAATTAATTATAAGCTTTGTACCTAACTGTGAAAGTAAGAAAGACTTCTGGGATCCAAGTTCAACTACTGTTAAATTACCTCTTTGCAAGCAGCCTATGTCTACAACCAGGGAGTGCAGAATTGTGCTTATGTTGCATGCAAAAGTAATTTTCAGCTAATCCCCATCTGCTCATCTGTGAGCACCCTGCACGAGCCTAGCCAGGTCTTGTGGCAGTCAAAAAGCTTGCACTGGGAGCTACTGATTTACCAAGTAAGGAGAGAGAACAGGACCTCTAGTTGTAGCAAAGGCAAACCTCCATAAAGCAACGTTTTCAGCATCTGAGACGTGAAATTTAGGGCCAAATAGCACTTTCCAGCCCCTGAGCCTGACTGCATGTGAGCCAGCAACATCTGGACTCCTTGTCATCCTGAGATTCAGTTGTATGTCAGAGTCACAAGGAAAAAGAACAGCAGGCCATGTGACTGCTAAGCTCCTCTTATTTAGTGGACCAAGCGAGGGATAAGCTTTGGCTGGCAAAGCTTTAGACCTACACACACAAAGCAAGACCTTCCCCAGTTACCACAGGAGTGAGTTGGCTCATGCTTGCCTGGAGGAAGAGTGACACCCACTGCAACCAGATCGTGTCAGGCTCTGGTCAGAGGCTCAGCGTCCACAAGTAACAGTTTCACCTTGGGTCCTCCTTCTTCTACATAGTGTTGGATGTCTGCACAGTGTTGTTTCTCTTGATATGAATTACTGGAGGGTTTTATAGCTAGGATTTGGCAGAGGCTGCCAATCAAATTAGTACCCAGTGATATCACTGTTTATCTTTCCAGAAGTTTCAAATAATGCACTTGTATAATATCCATGGCCTATGCAAAGGTTCAATACACTCAGCTCTTGTCAGCTGTTACTCATTATACTCAATCACGGATCAAAGCATGGTCATGAAGGTACAGTGACAACTAGCCTGGACCCTTTTTCCTCTTATCTTTCCTTTAACAGTCCCTCCTCCTTCATAGAAGCAAATCAGAAAATCTGAGCAAAGATGTTCCTGCAACATGTTCTGGACAGTGCTCAGTTTCTCTTGTCTAGGTACACCAGAAGCATCCAGACTCTACCCAGACTGCCCATGAAAACAATCAAATAGCAGATGATCCAACTGTTCCAAAAGCAAGTTCCTACGTGAACGTGACCAGACAATGCCCGGAAAAAACTCTTCTAATTTGACCCTTCTTTGAGTGGGGGTTGAACCAGATGCCCCCCAGAGATCCTTTCCAATTGCTGAGGTTCTTTCCAAATTGGTTTTCTAAGATCCTCAGACATGATCTCTCTTCAACACAAGCTCTTTGCTGTTGACTTTACCGCTTACATCCTCTCAGTAAGAAAAACCTGAGGCAATTTGTGTGTACGAAGAAGAGAGACAAATCCTCAGCTGGAACAGACATCAGGGGAGATTTTCAACACCACTTCCAAGTACAGGGTAGAAATCAGCTTTTGGAGAATACGTTCTCAGGGCACCTATTCATTGTAATAACTGAAGGTGTCATAAATACGAAAAATATTGGTTCTTGCTACTGGCCTAACAATCCTTTTTCGCTTTAGGGTTGCATTCCAGAACTCTAACACATTGATTCAATGCTGCAACATATTGAAAAAAAGCTGTGTTGAAGTAACGTAAAAACAATCCATTGATCATCCTGACACCCAACAAATAACTTTTCCTCTTTAATCTGGAAATGGTGGCTATTGTGTGTGTTACTAAATCATGTTATTGCTATTCTACAGACAGTATTTATTGCTTAGCTTTAAGGTTTGTGGTTTTTACATTTCCATGGGCACATATTTCTAGCTTTCTCCTTCCAGGTGCCATTGTGACATTTCCTTAACAGGGCAATGTGAGTAGAGCCAGATGAGCTACTTACAGTGTGCAGTTCACACATTTGTTATTATCTAGAGCTCACATGATACCAGAGAGTAAGGAAAAGTCCTTTCCCCACAGGCTAGTCAGGATAAAATCAGCACAGCCTAAAAGGATTACTAATTCAGAGCTGGGAATCCTGTTGGCAGAACAAACCAGTACTTACAGATTTCAGTTCAGCTTTCAGCTGACTGTGCTGGCCTTCCTCATCAAACACCAGCAAGATGTTAAATTGACAAAAGTACTTAATGATCTTATCTTCTTGCAAACGATTCATGTGCAGATTTTCAATTAATCAGCAATCTGTTGCTTTTTTTGAGATATTTAAAAAAGTAATTCACAAATATAAAGTAGACCATAGGAATACTTAGCATATCATTTTACTAGGTATTCACCAATTACACTTATTACAGATATGCAGTTGCCATGTTATCTCATTTACACATCTTACTCAGCAAAACCCAAATACTTTCTATGGGGCATTCAGCTCAGTGGCCTGAACTACACAGCTCTTTTCCATCTCTCATTACCAGGTTTCCTTCCCACATGGAAAAAAGCAGCAAGATGAAAGTCCAGTGCACACATCTGAATCCGGAGTTCACCTTCACAACTCCAATTTAGACAGACTCATACCCTTTTTACACAGCAATTACACAACTTTCAAGTCAGTTCCCTGCAAAAACCACACACTAGTCACCATTTTAAAAATAAATATTTGCCAAGAGTTGCCAGTGCAACTGTATGAGTAGCATTAACATCACCAAAGACATTCAACTGGCTTCTAATTAGAAATATGATTTAATGTTTTTACCACCCTTTTTTGTTTCCTTTTTAAAACATTAATCTGTTTGACATTTTGTTTATAGGAATATTCACAGAAATTAGCCCTGGGTCTATGGCTGAGATACCTAGGGAGCTTAAATATTTTGTTTCAACTGTAAAGCACTTTTAAAGGTTCACTTGTTGAATCAAAGAACATGTAACACAGTTTCAATATTAGTCTAAAAGAAAACCACTACAATCAGCCAGACTATTTAGAGGAAATGGATATAAATACAGACAGCTACACTGATAAGGTAAATTAGTCACCTATTTAACTTCACATTTGGAGTGTTAAAGTACTTCTGTATCTGTTGGCAAGACTGGATTTCACAGGAGTATATTGCCCCAGCAGTCCAGTGGCAGAGAAAGAAGCTGTACCATACCATAGCTTCTCTTGTCACTGCAGAAGCAAGACAAGTAGAGAACTTTATTAAGTGGAATAGTTACCTACTTGAAAAGGCTCTTTTTCTCTCACACTCCCACATTCAATTTCATTGATTTCTGTGAAATTAATTGCATGCATCTGAGTTGCAAGAATCTCTGACAAATGCTGAGCAAACAAAACAGATGCCTAAATTGCAGTTTTGCATTCAAAGCCAGTTATGTCTCTGATAGCCATTTACCATGATTATTACTTTTTATTCTGGATGTTTATTGCTTTTGAAATGTGTTTGAACAACATTGTTCAGCTTACTAGTTTTAAAATGGTTCTTATAATGGATTACCAAATTAATTCAAAGCTTCACCATAAATCAGCCACAGAAAATAGCACATTTCATAATTATGTATTTTGCAGAGGCTTAGTTTAAAAAAAAAAAAAAAAAAGAGAAAAGTAACAAGAAAAAAGTATTTTTGTTGCTTCTTTTACCTTATCCACCTCTTTTAACTGTATTGTCCATAGTTGATCCACAACTATAAAACTACCATGCAGGAAGAAAATTATCATCAGACTGCCAATTCTCGTATCTTGATTACTACAGTGTGTAAATTTTTGATGCCTAACTTCCCAGAGTTCAGGAATTATATAAAAAACTTAACAAACTTTAGGAAGTGAATGGAGAGAGTGGAGAGGCTTGAGAAAATGCCACATGCATTCCCTCCTGTTTCAGAGACCTGAACGTTTTTTGGAAAGAAGAAAAAAAAAAATAAAAGAAAAGAAAAAGAAAAAAGTAATGTATTTTACTTAGCATGGAAAGTGCTCATTTAGTAGCATAAGTCTCATTTTCACAACATTTTTCTTAAGGGAGTTTGCTTAGCTGTTCTTCATGAAAAAGAAGTCAGCTATTTAATATGCTATGGGGTGGGTCTCTAATGTGGTAAAGAGCCCAGCTCTCATGGTGTTATGCAATAGAAAGACCACTTTTTCCATTCCAGAAAAAGGCATGAAATTGTCTGTATTACAGAACATTTTGTTGAAGCAACAGCCAACCTTTAGACTGGTTTGTAATGGACTTTGGAGAGTGACTCGTCACAGGCCAGGACATAAGGCAGGCATAAAGTGCTGCCCGCTTCCATTAGCAGCCCACGAGGTCTACGAGGAATAGCTCGCTGCAGGAACAGTCAGGCCAAAACTCCTAAAGTAACCGTAAGTGTGTCAGATTTTGAAAAGCTTTCTCCTAAAGCAGGGGGTTGGGGCAGGAAGGGCTACCAGTGTTACTGAAAACTCCATTATAAATCAGCTACCCTTGTAGAATAGCCAGAAAATGTCTGTCATCACCCCAGGAGATTTTACTTCAGCGCTGATTCGAGTGCTTCTCCCTGAGCACAGTGTTAATCACAGTGGCTGACAAGGCCCAGAACAGTTGTCCCAAGTGACTCACCTGAGGCACTCACAGCAGCTCACCCAGAGAGCAGCCCTCTCAGGGCAGGCATTCCTAGTCAGACATTTTAGGGCTCCCTGCTGTCAGAGTTCTTCCCAACTGGAAGCTGTGGGCTGACAGAGTGGTGAAAGTCACGTTTGCCACTGCCTTCCCTTTCCTTTTTGAGGGACACAGGTGCCCCACAGCATGTGCCGTGCGGTGTGCTGGCCTGTATCCAGGAGATTGGCTCTGAGTGCTCCTAGATGCCTCATCAGATGGAGAGACCAGCTCTCGCCAAGCCTGTATTTCTTATAGCAACAAAATTCTTTCTGTTTTTCCATGATCAATACCTTTGGATTACATACCTATAACTGTAACTACCATCTGGCTAAGTTTATTTCAGGATACAGGGGCCTATTTGCCTAGGAACCTGCAAATACAGCATACACTTGAAAATCACCAGCATTTCAGCAATAAGATATCTATAACTTTTCTTAAAAGTAAGTAAGCTTTAAGTGGAAGAGGGCAGTTGATAACTCATTCTACTTTTAATTAAAAGTGACTTTAAATACTCAAAAAATAATTTTTAAAAAGCTATCATGGGGTAATTCAGGTTGGAAGGCATCTCAGCCAAAAATGTAATGAACTGCTTGAGGATTTGAATTTGTGTTTGCCACTGCAATCAATACTAAAATAAATGCCTTAATTTTCCTATTTCATACCTTTAAAAATCTCATTTTCTTGCAATAAGTTATGAGAGAGATATATAGAAGCTTACAGAATAATAATTAAAAATAAGCAAAATGTTGGGAGCATAGCCTGCAGGTGTAACTCAGCCCTTTCCTAGGACAAAGCAATTTCTTGCTTGGTAAAAGAACTCTGCTGAACAAAACCTGTCTTTAAATAAGGCTATTGTAATTTAGAGAAGAGATAATGCCATGTTATTCAATAATAAACAGTTTCCCCTTACATTGTCAACAAACACGGTACAGACAAGACATTCATTTTCAAAAGGGGGATACATTCCTACTTCAACAGAACCTACATCTTTACTGTCATTATGTGAAATAACTGATTTGGACACAATACTCACATGTGGTGTGGGGAGAGATCTCCAGCACAGAAAAGAAATAGTCTTTATCTTAGACTAATAACAGTCATCCATGCTTTGCCTTTCTGGTAGAAGACTACTTCCAGTCACTTAAACATAAACATTTATTGTTATTTATCAATAATAAACATTATCAGTTTTGCTTCAAATACTTTACCTCCAAAGTATTTATTAAGCACTGATTTTCATAAATTTAAACTGTTTCTTAAAAATGCTTAACCATTTTAATGTACCCAATAATAAAGGAAATCAGGAATTCATTATACTGAGACAAAAAATGTTCATGCAGAGTAATGATTAGTTATTAAAAATTCTGCAACCTAATGTGTAGTTCTTATGTATTTTCTACTATCATGGGTCTTGACAGTATGCTAAAAGCAATTTTTGCAAAAGCTTTTGCCCCAAGGACTGTATAATCTTGATCAACCAACTTAATTATATCCTTTGTAAATCTAAAGATAGGGATAAGATGTTCAAATATGAGAATCAAACCATATGAAATGAAGTACTTCCATTCAATTGCAGGCCTGTGGTATTTCCATGAACTAAATTTAGGACCACAAAAGATATCTGGATTAAAAAATTTAAAAAGTAGAAAAATTTATGGGATTGTTTCATTTAATATTTTTATCTCATTAGCTTTTTGTCTACTTTTGTCTTCTGAGGAGGACTAGCAATAATAGATTATGAGATCTTTCATACTGTGACAACTATATTTCTAAGGACATGCTTAAGCTCAAACTTGTAAACTCCTAGCTAAAGTAATGGATAATTCCTGGACAAACAATTTAATGCAACATAAGAATATCTGAAGTTATACTTTTAGCAAGAGAATCTTAGTGCTGGCTGAAAGTTATTAATATTAAAGGCATTTTTTCTTTGAATTTCAAAATGAGATTTTACCATTTTCCCAAGTTTCAGACAAACCCTACATTAAATTCCTCTTTTTTTTCCCTACAGTTTGATTTTGGAAGCCTGTTCTTTCATATTTGTGATAAAGAAGCCTTCTAAAGTCAATAAATCAATGGGGTTGGTTTCACATAGCTAGGAAAATAGATGTAGGGGAACTTAGCCTGATCCTTACCCTTCCCTCCAATTTTTTCACTGCAAAAGAAAGCAGAGGGAATGCCAAGCAGCTTGGCAGTCGCTGTGTGTCGCACATTTGAAGTTACACTGTTTGCCCCTTACACATCAATGAACAAAGGATACTCTTTTGCTGAAGAAGATTTCCAGAGTACCTATTAATTAATTGCTTTCTGTACTATCCGAGATGCTGACAAGGGATGATTTATGGTTTGTTTTTTTCCTGATGGGGGTTGTACTTAGCCTATGCGCATCTTGTGCATCTTTGTTGCTTTCTTTTTGGTCTTTTAAAAATATTTTTTTACATCTTTTTAAAAAAATGAATTAAATTCCAAATTTAATTTTAAATTAGCAATCCAGATTAGTTGCAACTAATTCAGTGGCAGTGACAAATGCAGCATGCAGTCTTCAGTAAAGTTATCTGACCTCGCATAATTACCTTGAAAGGGTTTTTTAGCTATTTGAGGTGTCACTTACACATCAGGATTGTTGTATCTGCATGGAATAGTCTGCAGTCTACACAATCTAACATCTTCATTCACAAATCCATTTGAAAGCAAATGGGAAGCAGATGCTGTTCTCCCTTGTATGACACCAGCACAATTCCACTGGAATTCAGAATATTCTAGTGTAAAGGCACAGTCAAAATTCACGCAGAACTCTTGAGCAGCATCCAGAGTCAGCTTTAGCTGGAAGGCACAGCAGGTCTCTCCCAGAGGCAGCTTGCTCTGGCTGCACAGATGTGGCACTGGCAGATGGGCTACAGGATGAACACCTGCTCCATGCACCATGAATGGGCAGTATGAAATTTATTGACAGGACTTCCTTCTGACAGCTCAGGTAGAAGTTATTATGAAGAGGCTCTCTAGAATCTATACTGGCACTGGTAGGAGTGTGGCTCCTCTCTTTTCTAGTCCTGTGAAGGTCCAAAGAAGCACAGGGACCCCAACTGCTAGGAACTTCTTAATTTGACCTAACAAGCAACACAAGTTAAACAAACAAAACATATCACTGCTCCAACCCCACTGCTCCTGAAAAATAAAGCAGTCTCTGTAAAAAATGAAAAATGCATTTAAATTTCCAATATACTAAGTTACTAAAATATTACATTCTATAACCAATCTCTGGTGATCACCGCGTCAAGTTTGTCTCTCTCCAGCATGTCTCCAGTATGCACTTCCTAACAGAGCACGGGAAACACCATGATCTGTTCCCAGTCTCTCTTTGCCTTGGTAAAATTCCTAATAATTTTTTGCCATTACCCACAAAGGCCTTTCAAGTGAAAGCTTTCCATTTGCTAAGAAATATCAAAGGGCTTGCTCCATACCCTACCTGCCTTGTCCATTCAAATTTGCCATATCAACAACACTCAGCTATGGACCTCTTATAGAACTCATCAAAGGCCTGTAGGTACTTTCTCCACAGACACTAACATCAGTCAGCTCACATGGACAGCCAAGTGCAGGTTACAGAAGAGCAAAGTACCGTGGCACATCCCACAGCAAGAAAGCTGATGGCCAAAATTTCCTATTTGATTGAACTGCAATAGGTTGGATTTTTTTTTACACACTGCCCTGCAAAGAGAACCTGAAGGTGGAATGTCATCATTTTCATTATGACATTACAGCCTAACAGCAAATGCTGCAATTACAGCAAAGCCAAGATCTAAAAAAGATTTTTCATTCTTCTTGATCACAGCTGCTGACTGAGCATCTACAAACTGTGTAAAAGCCAATAGGGTTCCAAAAGGGTGAAGCAGAATAAACAGCTGCACTGTGACTGTTTAGCCTAGAGAAGAGAAGGTTAAGGGCAGATCTTATCAATGTATATATAAATACTCGAAGGGAGGGTGCAAAGAAGATGGAGCCAGGCTCTTTTCAGTGGTACCCAGTGACAGGACCGGAGGCCACGGGCACAAAGTGAAACACAGGAACTTCCCTGTGAATATTAGGAAGCAATTTTTTTATTATTTTTTTTTTTTTTACTGTGAAGGTGACTAAGCACTGGCACAGGCTGCCCAGAGAGGTTGTGGAGTCTCCCTCCTTGGAGACAGTCAAAAGCCTTCCAGCCATAGTCCTTGGCAACTAGCTATATGTGGCCCTGCTTAAGCAGAGGTTTGGGCAAGATGACCTCCAGAGGTCCCTTCCAACCTCAACCCTTCTGTGATCCTGTCGAAAATGCTAATATATAGTGATAATACAAACCATAGGTGTTTTACTGATTGGGACACTGCAACTTTATGTCAGTTCAACTTCTGTTGCTTGTCCTAATCGATATTTCTGCCTTGTTCAGGTACTAGTTTACTCATGCAGTCTGGGCAGATAGGACACCCCATGTCTTTAGTACCATAGAGATATTGCCCTGCCTTCCCTAATACAAGGAATCCTAATGAGCTGTTCCTTCTAGGGAGAGGAGAGTTCATCCAAAATGTTCTTTGGAATTACACCAGAGCACCCCATCTACTCTCTGGTTAGAAACTCCAACCACAGTCAACCTGTGTTAACAACAGACCTGGAAGCACTTCCCTGTTTTAAGAGTTCCTTAATGCCCTTACCATTCTCCTGTGCCATATCCAAGCATCAAAAAGAGGTAAAACAGAATCAACTGCAACAAGCATTCCTACTAACCCTGATGCTGCCAAAAAGGGATAAAACTTAAGTCATTAATAAGCACACTTAGATCTAAAGAGAAGTCTTTACAAGCAGCTGGCCCCATTCCTATGAATACAGATGTAATGCCCATATCTATATTTACATGCAAGATGTGACAAACTAGTGCCATTTATTCTCTACCTTGTCCAGGAAGGTCACTGTTTCCCAGAGACAAAAATACAATTCATATTTTATCCTCATCAAAATGATAAGTTTGAAATTTAGCAAGATCCTATTGAGAACAAGATTATACTCCTTCCATTGCAAATTATCCACAGTCATAAGATTGCATTACAATAGGCTCTCATATCCAGCTTTTTTTCAGTCCTTGAGTATGTTTCTGGCACACAGTCTATTCTGTGATGATGACTTTTTTTTAACAGCATGTTTGTGCATTCTTCAAGATGACTGGCATTGCAAATGCCTGGTTCCTTTCTGCTCATCCAAGCAGATATATCATTTCAGCAAGCATGATTTTTACAACAGTAAATCAGCTTATTTCATTTTCAATTGACATGGACTGATAAAAAGAATGCCTTTCAAGGAGCTGGAGGTTCAGTTCCCTTCCTGTTCACTGAAAACAGAGTTCTCTTGTTTCATCTTCCATGAGCATGAGAGTCAACCCATGACACTGCACATCACACTGCACAGTGAGCACTGCATCATGACTCAGATACTGTCACTGGCTGCCTGCCTCCTTCAGAAGTTTAGAGCTTACTGTCAGCAAGTGACACTTCCCCTGTATTTTGCTTTTGAGAAGGAGCTTGTTAAAAAGACAAAATTATAAGTGGGATACAGAAAGATCATAATGAAATAAATAAAAATAAAGTTTGGAGAAAAGGACAGTCCAGAAATTTACTAATTACTTATAGGCAATAATTCTCAAGACAGGACATTTTAAGATGGAGATTCCACCTTTTCTTTTTATCCTTAAAAAATACTTCTCTGCTTTCTGGTTCAATAGCCTACTTCGAGGTGACTTGCTAGAATAGCAGGAATGTGTTATAATACAGCATTAATCTATCAAATAATCCCAGAGCAAAAGTTAAAGCCAGAAGAAAAACTGGCTGTCAGTCAGGAAGTCTGTCTTCTTTCATGAGGTACCAACAAACAATGAAGATCTGGTAAGATGGGATTTCAGTGAGCTCAGCCTTTTCCTTAACTTATACCCAGTTAGCATATAGATAGATGACTAGGCCAGGGACTAGGTCTGGTTGCTGCTTTTACCACAGAATGAAATGACAAATAAATGGCAGAATTATACTGTGCCTCTCAGGATACCCCTCTCAAAGCCATTTCAGCTGTAGGAAGCTTGGAGTGCTGGTGTTCAGGCTTCCCCATTCACTGCCGTCCGATGAGGAGCTCCATTCACTGCCTTTAAGAATACAGTTGTTCCCATTTTAACATTTTGTATGGGAGTGTCACAAGTACTCAACCACAGACCTTTGCCCCAGCACTGAAAGTTGATACATAGACTGTGAGCTCTATGGTGTAAACTCTGCCTGGCTTCAGACCGAAGTTCATGTTGGGATGACAGATGTGGCCTCCTCGTCTCACATGATACGATGGCTCAAGTTGCTTCACCCATCCGTTAGATTTTGTCTTTTAAAGAAAGTCTTTGAGAGGATGAGGGCCCACGAATGTTTGCAGTAGACTTACTTGTCCTCAAGTATTACAAAACAACTGTTGAAGAAGAAAGGAGCTTTTAAAACCACCCCCTTTGAAGATTACATATCTCTGCTTCTAAAATAGAAACACAATTTAATAATCCAATCAAAAATTACAACTTTGCTTATTCCAGGAAGAAAAGGCAGAATGGAAAAGCTCTCAAACTACATTCCAAATGATAAAGCCAAATCCTCTGTGAAGTACTGAAATCCTTCATTGCCAGTAAAGTGCTAATGGGAAGTGGTTCTTTTCCATGTAGATAACTTTAATAACTGGCTGTGCAAGGAGCATTAAAACACATAGGAATTAAATGCTGAGCTTTTTAGAAATTGCACAAAGAAATGGAGAACAACTGAAGCAGGGCTTTCCAGGACACTGCACCACTGCACCTCCAAATTCTCTTTGCTCTGGGTGCTACAGGTAAGAAAATAACTCCAATAATGCTACAAGCAACATGTTTAACCTCTAGGTTGGTGGCATTTTCTATGATGCATACCAGAAAGCAACAACTCCACCTGAACTTTGGTAAGATTGGAATAGAAATCATACCTTAGGTCTGTAGGAAACTCAAGTCTTTTGATATGTGTACGTGGGGGTGGAGTAAGTCTGAAGACTGACAGTTTTACAGTCCTTATAAATCACTTCATTGTTCCTCTCTTCAACATATTTCAACTTAAGGCAAAATAAGCAGTTCCTGTCTGCTTTTGAGCCTCTGACAAAGTACACATTTTGTGTATGCTTTTATAATCAATTTATCCATGAAAACTCAGATCAGACACAACATCTGGTTTGCAGCAAGATTTTCCTTTCCAAAAGAAAAACGGAATTAGTCTATTATAAATCATTAAACAGTATTGATATAACAACCTGAGCTGAAATGAATGTTGTAAAACTACCAGATAGTCAACACAACATTAATTAGAGGATCTAACTAACAATTAAAATAAAATATTTTCATTATTTTTTTTCTAATCTCAGTTCTTCTGCCATCTCATCTGAATCTACACTAAGCCATCCCTTTCTTTCTAGACCAGTACATTTTCCATTTGGCATCTCACTCCTAGAGTAAATCAAATGGCTAGAAAGGGGTAACTGCCTCTGCCTGAGGAGGCAACATCACACTTCACAGTCTGTACTTAGCACAGTCCAAAGACAGAGAAAGTGTTTTGGACTGAGAAGGCAATTCCCACCAGAGGATTCCCTTGAATCAAGTGTTTACTAAATCTGTCTCTTAAATTATACAGTATACACCCCTGTGAGGTGATGAAGAGTTTCCAAACCCCAGTGGGTGATGAGGTCGCTCATAACAATATATTTTTTTCACTTATTATCTGGACAATATATTCTGAAAAGTCATTTGATGTGTGGCTTTGGTGAAAAGTTTGCAGATGGTGCTGCACTGGAGACTAGATGTCTGAATAGCGAGACAGCAAATGATGAGTTGAGTTCAAAAGCTTTACCCAAATACAGCTACTAAGCATTAAAAATTGCAGTTATTGATCTGAATTATTTTAGATTAGAGCTATATCACACTGAAACACAGTATCAGTGTAAGGAGCTAATAAGTTTTCCAGAGCATATGGACCTATTGAGACCAGTGATGTCCACACCCAGAACTCTCCTACTGTGCTTGAACTGAGAAAGAGAAATGGCCCAAATAAACTTTTTCCTTTCCTTAGTCCTATGAAAAGTTGATTCTCTGGGTGTAGTTTTACCAGCTTCAGCTTTCATTTCAGCACTTAAAATCATAGTGTATTGTCTGCATATATAGCCACCGTTTCATAAAATAAAATAACAGGAGCAAAACATCAATAGGCTCCTGTGAAAGTTTTAAAAAATCTTGGTAATGTCCCCTTCCTCTGCCTTCCACTTTCCAAAAGAATAATTTGCTTGATGAATAAACTATAAGATGCATTTAAAAAAAAATTAAAAATCAAACAGTAGGTTTTGATCTCTGCTAATTGTAATACTACTCAGAAGCCAGAAGTACTCACAGGAGCAGATCTTTTCCCTCATCATGGGAACTCCTGTAGCAAGAGGCAGAATCATGACTGGTGGCATGAAAATGAGTAATGCTCCCTGGCAGCAGCTCTAAATCTTGTCATAGTGAGGAATGTGAGGTGACTAGAAAGATGGCAGAAGTTACTGCCAGAGGGCCTTGGCAACACAGGTGCAAAAAAATGTACTGCAAACACCATTTTGAAGTTCATTAGCAATGGTACTAATGGATGAGCCTCTCCCATAGCATGCCATGAAGCACATGCTGCACAATGCAATGCTAATAGGCAAAGTAATAGAACAATGAACTTCTCATAAATGCACTGCACTCTGATCCAGGCACAAAGGAAAGAAATTAATCTCTGACTCTATTCCAAGTATGGGCAAGATCCAGAGAACATCTGCCAAGATACATTTAGCTGAAGCTAGGTGTTTGGTGGAGCAAACAGTATCAACTTCTAGCAATGTGCAGGACCTCACATTTTTATTTGCATGAATACACAACTATGCATTTGCATTTTGAAAAACACAGCTGTTGATTTTTGATTTTTGTACTTTAAACCTGCTTGTAAATAGATACGTTTAGGTTTTGTGCATTTAATTTCTTGTATTTTTTTCAGGTACAAGCAAGTGTTGAAGTGAGGCACAAATGAAAAGGGGGAGAGGGCTCAGAAAACTGTGTCACTTGAAGCTTGTTTTACTGAAAAGTTAGCAGAACATAAGCTTGTGCTTGTTTCCTTTTGACATTGAAAATATGCCAGCACTTCCACTGCTAAGTGCCATAATGAACTGGCCTTCTATTTATTTTTAAAATTATTTTTATCACGCACACTAGATGGTGCTCAAGTTTAAAACAGAGGGGCAACTTCAATAAACTTTTCATGAGAGTAGCAAAATACATGTTGGAGTACTTATAACAAGAAATCAGGAAAAACTGCCTATTTACCCGAGTCTCTTCCTGACTGCTGATCATCACACATTTTACTAAATTTGTATTCCACTGGCTTTGTTCATAATCCCTACCAATTTTTAGTTGAATATTTATGACATTTTTGCAGACACAGCATCCTGCATTATTGGTAGCTGGATGAATTACAGAAATCTAAGTACACAGCTACAAACAACATGGAAATACATTTCAGCAGCCATCAGAAATTCAGTATCTGTGTTCATGACAGCACTGGCTTGTGGAAATATTTGAAAATTTTTCTTTCTCGGTGATCATATTGGATTAACCTATTAGTTTATGGAAAAGTTATCATGCTACTTGACATTTCAAACAGATAAACTGTACCAAGTATGTCACTGACCTTTAGCTTAGCTGTAGTCTGAGTTCTGAGCAAATAAGGCTCTTTTCAAGCAGCACAGAGAGAAAGGACTATGCATTTCAGTCTGTCACTATTTAATAGGTTCTAGTTCTTGCTGAAGACTGTCAGACCCTCCTGAATTGGCAGTGATTGAACACAAGTGGTCACATTCAGACACAGGTGAGAACACAAAACTGGTGATGGACAGACACTGACAGCAATGATGGATTGGTCACAGGCAGAGATACATGCCGACATGAAATTCACCAGAAATATATAGATGCTTGATTCTAACTGGTGGTATTACATTGATTAATTTGAGATCTTTTCTACTTTTTAAATATCTTAATAGCACCTCATGGAAAGCTATTTCTTTCTGCAAGGTTAATAATTCCTTACATAAATGTAGAGGCTAGCTTGGGCCGTGGACAGATGTCCATTTCCAGATCTAGCTGTGCAGCTGAAGATGCTAGTGATCTGAGTTTTCCACTGTCATCAGAGGTTCTTGTCTACTCCCTTCCCTTCCTCCTTGTTAGTGGATTCATATGAATCCTCTTTTTTTCATTTCAGACAATACCACACAGTTAAGCCTAATTTTCAGGCTAACTTTGAAGCAAAAAACAGCAAAAACCATGCTGTTCTCTCTTCTGAGATAGGGCAGAACCCCCAGTAGAGGACTAGTGGGAAGTAGCAGTCCCAGGGTGATCTCTTCAGTCACCATGGCTGTCTGCAAAATGAGCACCAACCCCACAGCCGTAGCCCCATCCAGCTACCAGCTCTAGTTTTGGAAAAATGATGACAAATTATACCAGAATTGCAAATCAATGGTCTAGGGAAAAGAGGTAGGAAGCAAATCTAATTGAATTTTACAGTACTTCACAAATCCCCCTAAATATTTGCACAAAACCTGAAAGTGATCTTGATTCTTTTTATCCAACACCTGCTGCTCTGTCACAGTTCAGCATTAAAAAACATATGACTCCAATCTGCTGGAAATAACAAAAGGCAAGAGAGTGTCAAGTACTGTTTGCACAAAGAGAACTGTGCAATAAAGAAGTTCATAAAATCATGAGCAAAGTTCACCTTTATCCTCTACAAATAACATTTCAACTTCCTTGTGCATGTCTAACAAAAAAGCAATGTTTCATCATATACAACCATCCTGCACCTTTCAGGGTATTATCCTAATTTATTTTTTTTTTGCCACAAAGTTAAAAGCATTTAAAAAGCTATGAACAGAAATCACCATGGATTTAAATGTGGGGAGATCATTAGGAGCTAATAACACCCACCAACACCCTGATTCAGAGAAGAATACATCTTTTTTTTTCCCTCACATTAGACAACAGCACACCTCTTCTGTAGAAACTAGGGACATCCTCCCCTGTTTCCATCATTAAGACAACCCTGTATCTACTACCAGTTCTCAAGTCTCTTTTTTTCTTTAATATCATAGATATTGCTACCAAGCTATCAATCTAAAAAGCATTTTTCAATAATTACAGGAGGATATTAGCCCTAACCCAAAGAGATTACACCTTAGCCTGCAATCCTACTTCAGAATTCTTTGTTGCCTTCAAGAGGATTTGCACAGATGCAGGATTTTGACCAGAAAGCCATTTCTAAAAGTGTCGTACCACTTTACAGAGATTAATTCTACAGTTCTCACAGTAAGCACAGAATTCTCTCAGAACATCCCCTGAGAGGAAAAACTGATTTGCTCAGAGAATAATTCCTCCATCTATGCAGCTCCACAGTCCTGTATGCTGTTATCTGATTTGGGAGGTTTTTAGATACTCTCTTTGATTCTCTCCCAGGCACAAGAGAAAATGAATTGCAGATTAAAGCCCCTTCTTTCACTGAGGATTTTACCCATCAGAAAACCAAGGGTTGGAGTACACAGTTGCAGTTAGCACTCTGCTGGGTTGTCAGGCTGAGTGTCTTTGACTTTGGTGATGAGGACCAATGAGTTTACACACTGGTCACAGAACGGCACACGGAGATTGGCACAGATGGGCAGAAGACTGAAATCAAATCAGCAAAATGAAAAGAGCTAGTGAATCAGATTTTCTCAAATTAACTGCTATTTAAAAAGCATAAGCAACTGCAATTGATTCTCATCACTGCATCAAGGGAAGATGGAAAAAATCCAGAGCTAGGCAGTCACTTCACTTATATTCTTCTACTGGAATCTTTCAAATTTAATATGCAAGCATTAAACAGAAGAAAGCTACTCAGTATTCAAGTAGCAGGTGTAATTACAGTCTGTCAAAGCATGTGGAACAGGTACGGTCCAGCCAAACACTAGAGCAGAACTCCTCTAAGCCTTAACGAAGGGTAAAAAGCCAAACATGTTGAGACTGTAGGCCTGCAGCAAGCCCCAGTCTTTGGAAGGGACAGTACAAACTCACTGGCTCCAAACACCTGAAAAACTAGGCAAGTGAAAAAAAAAACTAGTCTGGACTTGAATTCTGATGATCTGGCCAATATGCTATCTAGTTTTATTGAGCTATGAGCACACATAAAATGTTCACTGCTCTCATCCCAATGGGTAAAATGTTGTGATTTTTGAATATTATGTCATATTTCAAGTAAGATCTGAGAACATTAGATTAATTTTTATCAATAAAGGAGAGGAAAATGGAAAGAAAGGTGAAAAGGAAAAAATCATGGAATAAAAATGGCATTAAATTAGAAAATAAAAAAGGGATGAGGGAGCAAAAACTTCTAGATGCTTACAGCATCTTAATTATAATCTTCCATGACATCATTCTGAAAAGTGGGTCAAAATGCATTGAGATTAAGGTTCAAGGAAAGAACATAAAAGTAACATGGCAGGATTATCATGCTGAGCATTGGTGAAATGACTTAGAAGGGCAGTAGATCCAAATATGCCATTAAATGAGAGGGCTGGCAGCATATTCCAGTGGAATGGGAACATCTCCAGAGGGATGTGCCACTTTTAACCATTTATTACATTCCAAACTGTACCAGTGCCATGGAGCCTGCTTAGCCACAGAGCAAGACACTGTTGTGCTATGGGTGACAGCAGCACCAGCCAGGCAGCCTGTCCCATACTTACAATTTTAGAATACAAAGTATCAGAGTAGTGTGTAGTGCCCAATACACAGTGCAAAGGGACAGTCAGCAGTGATTCAGCCTTTCCTTCTCCCAACAACTGAGCCAAACCCACACACACGTGGAAGAGGAGCAGCATCTGTACTATGGATTAAGGATCAAAAGCATTTAGTATAACTTTTCTTAGATTTATTGTCTGAAAAGAGACTAAAATTCTTATACTGCCCCATTAACTTATCTTATTGAGAAGTTAAAGTATGAGTAGTTCATTTTTCCAATATGTGACTGGTGGGCAGAGAAAACAGCTCAAGTGGAGGAGTTTGATGATACAGCAAAAGCAAGTGTAGCGTCCAGGGAATCGGGACAGAAAGGACTGCTTGAAAGAATGATCCTTCAGTCATGGACAGGTGTACCCATGTAACAAAAGAAAATCATGTTCTGCCATACCATGCAAGTTGAAGTTTACACACACTTTACTTATTAGCTTTACAGAAATCCTTGCGAAATTACTTTTTTTTTTTTTTTTCCCTCTAGTATTATACAGAATGTTCTGTGCCCAAGAAGACAAAACCAGGAAAAGAGCCACTTTTAGCCCAAAGGTGATGTGAACCACTTCCACCACATTAATAAAACTATTGATTCAGATTATTAAGGAGCAAATCTCCAAAGTAATAACATAGCTAGGAAGCAGAGGATAAAAACTACAAACAAATTAGGGAGTCACCATACTCCTCCAGGCTCACTGGGACTTAGCTTTGGGAAGGAAATTCTGCAGCTGTGAATTACTAGCTAGGTAGGAAGAGAATCAGCATTGAAATTTAGCTCTAATCCTTTTCTTTCTATTGTATTGTCCACAGCAGTACAGACTTACATTTATTTCCTGCAGGAGATTTCGTTCCTTAGAAGGTTCTACTCAGCCATTTAAAAACAAATATCCTCATCACATAATATCAATGTCAATTCCAGTACTTAAGGAACATGCCAGCTACACAAAGCAGACTTTGATTTGAGCGTGTATATCAAAAATTATTGCCATCAGACAGTGCTTTGGCCTGGCATCTAATTTTTATCATAATTTAAATGAGTAATAAAGAGTTTTAATTTCCGTAAAGATCCCTCTGCTTAGCTTACAAGGAGCACACATTTAACGTATACATAAAAAATGTATAATTGAAGAACTTTTGGTCTTGCCACAGTGGTAACAAGTGGCTGTGATAACAGGGTCCCAAAGCCTATGTAGGGCTTTTATGTTAAGTTGAAATGGTAACAGTCACTCATCTGCTAGTTTCCTATTATATAAAACAGTCACAGTGCATCTGACTTAATGGGAAAGTGTCATGGTGTCAAAACAGTCTAACAGAAAATGTATTCTGCATTTACACTGTTCTATGAAAGTTCTGCATATACAAAGAGCTAAACTGGAACTCAGCACCTAGTAAAATGTTCTTTCCCATAATTCCTGCCTTCAAGTAGACAGCACAGCAGCTGCTGCTTCTTCTTATTATTATATTTTTATTTTTGTCTTTTTTTTTCTGACTTCTAGTGCAAGAGAAAGAAAAGCACTTGAAATGGGTGTCCTTTAATTGCTGAGGCTTTTTATGTATTTGATACCTTTACCATGAACTACAGAATTAAGAGACTGAAGTGGTCCCTCAAGTAGATATTTCATCTAGATACGGGAAAGGCTAGCAATGCAGTCCTACTTTGGAAGTGATTAGTATCTTGAACCTCCTCCTTTTTGACTGAGATTCTTTGTACACTTTGTTAAAGAGATGACCTCAGTTGCCCCAGTAAATAACTGCTTCCAGAGATTATCCCCTCCTTCATACAAATGCAACTCACCCAGAAGGACTAGTAAATGTAACTCAACTTCCCAAAGAAATGCAAACACTACAGAAGAACTTGAGTTTTGCTATGTGGAATCTGGATAGGTCTCTTTAAGGAAGGGTGAAAATAAAAAATACAATCCATTTTAATGCTAAAACTTGAAACATTAATGTGCAGACCTAGCAGCATGGATCTATGTAAATCCTGCCTTCCCCAAGAGAGATGGGGGAATTAGGAGATTAAAATCCTTGCTTTGAACAAACCTGTGAAGTAGCAGCCATTGCTTCCATTCAGAAACCCTTTGATTCTCCTTCTCTGCGAGAAAACACCCAACTTATTTAGGGAAATTACTTCAGATTTCAGTAAGGAAGAGGATTCAGATTATGTCCCATATTCACATAGAAGCTGCCAGTTTTAGGTGCTCCCAAACTAATAACATGCAAAGTTTTTGACAGTAATACCGACCTGCAAAGCTTAGGTGGGCCAATGCACTGGAGACTGCAATGCATTGTAACTTCTAGTATCTTTTTTGTGGACAATGGTTCCTTTTGGCTAGGTTTCAGTTCAATCCTTAGAAGCTTCCTAGTATTCCAATGCAATGACTAATGCCTCATGACTCTGTCTCCCTAACTTTTTTGTCTACTTTCCTCATTTTCATTTCACCTACTTGTGTCTTTACATCTGGGACAGATTAAAAAGCTCATCAATATTCAGTCTCTTGATTATCCAAAACCTACTGTAAAACAGAACGTCAGTGTCAATGCAGAAATTTAGTTTCCTGCAAAAAGGCCCAAGAGTCACACAGTTTGTACACAAAGACACTTTAATGCAAATCAAATATGTTTCGTTCTAAGGTGCTTCACATCTGCAGACACTCAACATTGAGCTTCCCAGTTTTACCATTCCCTTGAGAAATTCTCTTTTAGACTAAATAACGGAATATTAAAAAGACAGCTCTTTAATGCTTCTCTTCTTTATTTAATCAATACTGTATTTCAATACCAACTGTTAAATCTTTATGAGCAACAGGAGCATATTCTGCATATTTGTTGATCACTATATAGTACAACCTCAAAACTCGTATTCAAACCCCATGTATTCCAAAATTAGGTTTCCTCCCTCAACATGCAACATTTGCATAAAAAAGTCCTGACTTACTCAAAAAAATTCCACTGTGCAGTTATATAAATTCAGATCTCTTGACACCCACTCTGGCTTATGAAGACACAGGTTTATATAAAGGACCTTCAAGAGAAAATGAAAAACTGATATTATGTTGCTGAAATTTCCAGAGGATTCTAACACATCCATTACCATAGCAGTACACATATAAAGACACTGTGTCCACTATATTGTACTTTGCAATATAATATTTCTGAAAGACTATAATTGTTCTCTGTGCAAGGCTGTGGCATATTATGCTGTGATTATATCAGAAATTACCATGCATTATTTAATCCTTCATAATTAGGAAAGTACCTGGGTTGAAATCATATTCATTAAAAAAAAATAAAATCTTACTTTTGATCAATAAAAATTGTACATTCTGTAAGCGCAGATTGCATTTCAGCATTTCTACTGCTTGCTTGTTCAGTTTCAATACCCAGTTTCTGATAATATGCTGCAATGTTTGGACTGCAGAAATGAAGGTTATATTTGCCCTTAATCAAAGCTCTGGTTTAAAAGATGTTTTCTTATCAGCAACACATTTCAAGCAGTCTCAAGTATTTTGAAACCTTGTTATTCCATCCTAAAGAACCAAAACTTCCATCACTAAATGCTGGCCTTTAAAAATAATCTGAAAACAAAGTAAAAAATATTTCAAGAGAGCAGAATAGTGATACACTTAAAATCAGCAACATAGACATTTTAAACATTAAAACACTCTTCCTACGTTTTATGTGAGACCTCTAGACACAAAAAGATTGCGCATTTTGCATGGCTTTCTAGCCCTGTATCTTTAGGAGGAAAGGCAGATTTTCAGACATTTCTTATTTAGCTAACAGGAAAATAAATCATATTGTAAATGTAGTGCTGATGCTGCCTAGATTTTCTTGCTCACATCCATGTTAAGTACCAAACTTCTTGTCCTTCCTTCTGAGGTTTATGCTTATACTCAATGTCACTGATGTTGACTGATACATGTCAGCTAGTCTTAAAATAACTATCTTGGGAAGCTTGATAAAAACAGTACTGAGCTTTGATGTGCTGTGGATATACTATTACAGTTTACACAGGAATGTGTCATCTTTGCTCACAGTCAGTGGAAAAATCTTTACCTCAACAGAAAGCATGGAATTGCATGTCATTGTGGAAAGAAGTGCCACAATTTCTACAAAAAATTCAATCTTTATGCCCAAACCCAGCAGGAACACGTCTTCAGCTAATCTTCCATAAACACTTTCAGCTGAAATTCACAGGTAAATCCTGTATCCATCTCTGGAGAACATCTTGCAGGAAAGGTAAGACGGAGAGAGAGCAGATAAAGTCAAAGGTGCGAGACATGGCATGCAGTTTCTCTGTGCACTCTGTGCATTTTAGGGGAGGGGAAGTCTCTGTGAAGCTGCATGCAAAACAGTTTAAAGATGAAGCAGAAGTTACTCCAGCAATTGGTCCCCTCTGTGCCTCACCCACCCCAAGGGTTGGCTACTGCAACCTGTGAAATGACTCTGCCAGACACGGGCACAGCGTTATTTCCAGTATATCCAGATGAAGCACCTCAGCTTGAAGTTGCAAAGGAGGATTTTTCCTTACCTTGGCTATTTGATGCAAAAGATAATGGTATCAGGCAGCTGGCTGCATAACGGAGAGTCATGTTACCACTCTCTCCTCAGAGGGAAAGAAGAAATGACTTCACATCAGACTATTACAGATATTAATACTTTTGTCAAAAGCAGAAACACACAGATTTTACAAAATACTGTCTAGACACTGTAGCACACTGACTAAAAGAAATCATTTGAGTACAAGCTTAATAAGGCAGGGTAAAAAATCTGACACCTTACAGCTAATGACACTTTGAAAATGAGTCTGCTGTGTGTGATATCACTGATGCCTGAGGGAGACAAAGCTCTTTCTGTTCATGTTTTTCATACCTTCAGTCAAACAGATTGCTGAATAATCTTGTTTTCTTTATTTTAATGGGTGAGGAAGCTATTATACAGAAGGTGTTTCCATATGTCATAGTTAATAAAGGCAATTCTTACTAATAAGAATAGGTTGTCTCCACTCAGTTATCTGATGAAAAGCCCTCCTGTTGTGAGCAAAAAGCAGATTCTGTGGCTAGAAGAGACTCCTAGGGCTGCATGCTTCAGTTGATGCTGGAAAGAACTGTAAGCAAATGAATCCCAAGTCTTCTCCAACTGAGTCCCAATCAATGACATTCACTAGGGTGCTCAGGGCACTATAAACACTTCATGTCATAACCTCAACTTTATATCCCACCCTTTACTTGCTGGTGAAGGACAGTGGACAAGACCTGGATCCATCACTCCTGAAAATCATCAGCAAGTCCCTTTCTTTTTTGAAGAAGCATCTGGGTCCCTGTCTCAAGAGCTCAAAATCCTACACAAAGAGTATGACTAGTTATAGAATGAGATCACAGATGCTCTTCCTGGTTGAAACCATAAATCATATGGGGGGGGCTCATCATAATTCTGGGGGGGATCACTTAGAGGTATGAACTACTGATATCTTTGTCTTTCTAACCACAGAGCTGAGCATGTGTCCACAACTGGATAAAAGCCTTACATCTATACTATATTATTATAGCTATCTAGTAAAGACATAGGAAAAAAAAGCCTTGAAGCTCATCTCAGCTTACTGTCATGTATTTAGTGTCTGACTACCTCTTAAAAAGCTATATGGAAACCAAACCTACTGAAGGACACTACTGGCCTCAGATAATCAACATATCCCAACTATGTTTACAAAGCAGTGCTACACATCGGTGGCTCTTAATTTCCAAGTAGGGCAGAGATTGTTCACCTGTAAGTACCTGAGTAGAAAAAAAAGACCTGCCTCTGTTGCCATTCCCACTTTCAAAGGGACTGACAGTTTCCTACAAGTAGTTTCAAAAGGCACATCATCTCTCCATAGTAAGGATCCACCTGTAGCTGTAGCCTTACAATTAGGAAATTCAAAGCATTCTGCAAGACATCTTTTTATCTAGACATTTCCAAATGTAGGAATTATTTTGTGGAGAGACATTTCTAATAGGAAATACTCTACTTCTTCACATTTTCCTGGGAATGGCATTCTGCTGGTATTCACTATTCAGAATAGGCTTCAAGAAATGCAAAAAATACCCAAAGAAAGAGGTGGATGCTTGTAAATATATAAACAACAGGACCAGTTCCTACACATGCAACTAGTCCAGCCGAGTGTTCACTGTCACACATAATGATTTCCAGGATTTCAACCAGGGTTAATATGGCCAGCATTCTGAAAATTGGCCACTAATTATGGGCACTTCCTAATTTGGTCTAAGTTTCAGAACTGCTAAACAACTTATTGTCCTCATTGCAGGGTCTGGATGCTCAGCAGTTCAGAAAATCAGACCTGAAGTGACTCAAGCCAATACTGAAAAATATGAACACCCAAGGTCTGCAGCTGTTTTTGAAAATGCAAGCCCTCCCCCACCCCCCCAGCTAAATCCCACTTTAAAGATACTACAATAGTTTTGAAAGCTGCATATTCTTGTATCAAGCCACTAGAAGGCATAGACAAATGTGGTGGGTGGACTCTGCATCCATACTCCTTCAGGGTAGTCAGTGCAAACAGCCCCTCCCTGACCAGCCAGTGCTGATGACTGGGAATGGAGGGAATAGCAAGACAATCTGGGATAGGCCTGCACAGGGAAACGAGAAGTAGCCCTTGCAGAGATGAGGGAAAACAAGGGCTGCTCTTGGATCCTGCCCAAAACACAGAACCCATCCACAATCTGTCCGTACATTGCTTCTGCCTTGAAGATGTGGAAGGTGCTGTTGTATCTGCATTCACAATTATTCAACATTATTCTGACATGATTATGGTGCTGATTCTGTTATATCTTCAGTGCATGATGGTTCCTGGCTCTGATCGTGCCTGCCTATTGTTCATTAGAGACTTTGTCTTGGCAATGATCGGAGAACAAGGTGTTCTGGAGGCTCTTTTCAGTTGTGATCTGGTGAACTTCTTACGGATTTTTCTGTATGGAGGAAAGGAGAAAAAGAGGGAAAGGAGAGACAATAGAAGAGATCTCAGTCTTTAACAGAAGACTGCTCAAGAGCCAATAACAAACATAAACAAATGCTCTTACCAGACCAGGAAGGCTATTTCATGGAAAAGACACTTGCAGTGAGCCCTGTCCATCAATTGATGATTCACAGTTGTCTCCAACTAGTAACTGATAATTGCTCAGTGAAAAATGAGTTGTCACTAGATTATATTTAGATGGTAACATTTAAGTACAATAAATCCTGGGCTAGAACACTCAAATGAAGAGTCCTCACATGAGATATCAATACAGGAATGAAGGACCACAGAAGAAAGTACGTCATTAGCACTCAAGTGAATGTGTTACCTCTGTAAAAGTGATGGACTGGGAGCAAATTTTATTTGCACTGTATCAATTCTGCAGATAATGGATGACTCGAATCTCTACTACTGCCTTTCAGGTGTAGTAAACTCACTTCAATGTTAGACTTTTAGATGATATATCAAACATATTAACTGCAGGCAACCATGTTGTTTGTATTGTAATCTTATACATCCAAGGATAGTTAATTCTAAAATAAAAAGCTTTCTTATGTTCCGACTGCTCTGTCTCTCTAGTATTATAAATCAATAACCACAATGCTGAGACAGTATCAGAAAAAAACAGAACTGACACATGTCAAGAACCATCATCATTGGCAGAGTCCTGAATATTAGATGTTACTGGAAAATTATGTATTTTCTCAATTCACCCAAGTCCAGAATCCCAGCTTTCCTTTAGGCAGTTTTACACATTACATAAGTTTTGAGCTTATGGATATGAATCAAAGCAATCTTGGGCCTGTAATACTAAATGAAAACAGGCTTCCTAGTTCAAACTTTCCAAGTTTGAAAATGCTACAAACTACTGGGTGGTGATGCATCTACCTGCATCAAGGCTTTGAGATGGTAATTCAAGAAATTATTTGTCCCTTTCATCTTAATGGGCCGTGAACTCTGAAACTGAAAAATGGTGGCATGTAACATTGAAAACACAGCATCATCTTAAATAAATTCTATTGGAATACTAAAATCAGAATTTGCATATTAAATTTCAAACACGTTTAGTTAATGGTTGAGTATTTCCCAGGAATGTAAGCTCCCAGTTGAGTAACTGAGTCACAGAAGAGAGCATAATCTATGACAAAGTAAAAAGCCAAAAATCAAGAGACTATACTGTGCTCTCAGAGGTTAAAGAAAAACACATCTATTTTGGTTCATAAAATTAAAATGTAGAGAGAAGTCTTAATTTTGACTGCCTGAAAGCATGATACCATCAGCAGTTCATGGCCTGGAATACCAAATTAGGATTTAGCATCTTTTAGTATTAAGCACAGCAAAAGAAAAGGAAATTAATAGCCAGAAAGTTAAGTTTTTTGCACAGTCCCACAGAGACACAGACTTACTGTTTGAGTACTTACTTCACATGGTCATCCTAATTTAGGCTTAAAAAAATATTCAACCCATTGATAAGATACCTTCCAGAATGGTAAAATCATAAAAATGTAACATGTAACTAGCAGAAATATTTATTTAAAAATAATAAGACAGCTAGGTCTTTTTAATTAATGTGGATACACAATAGGTGTTACCCACACTGATTATTAATGGAGATCATTCCAGCAAAAGCTTACAGAACTGGATCCCTTCAGATATATTTGCAAAACTTCGTATTTATTTACAGAGTGAAGATGGTCATTAATCATTTGAGAAGCCCATGGCTTACAAAAATGTTAGATAATAGTTTGCCCTTTTGAATTTTTAATATGGCAACTTCATAAACTGCCAAGAAATTCCTAACACTGAAAGAAATTTGCAGCTGACACTAAATGTAAGGAAAATAAAGTATTTGTGATTACAATTTGTGATTACTGTGAAAGGTGAGTAAAGTCAAAAGATGTAGGTATTTTCATTAAAAACTGATTCAAAACTAACATGAAAAAATAATAAAAAGGCAGTCATCAGCATTAAATCAAGCAAACCACAAAAACTTCAGCTCTTCCCTGAGTAGAAACGAAGTAGCTGTCAGAAGAACTAATCTGGTATGCACTTCAATTTAAACAGGACTGTGAACATGCTTCCAGAAATTAACTTGCTGGGATATAGCCTTTCAGAAATAAAGCTGGAAGAATGGAAATTTCCACTGACTTCCTTAAACATATTTAAACAACCATTTCACTAAAAGCCAGAACCGTTCTTTTTACTGCAAAAAAAACCCAAACAAACAAACAAAAAAAACCACAGAGGGTGAAGGGAACTGATTGTGGAGGGAACAGTAAAAGTTTTTGGAGGCATTGATCAGGTTTTATAATGCTTCAGAGTTTTTCTTTAACACTTAACATGCAGGTTGTAATAGTAGCAGATGAAAGGCAGGAAATTCAAAGATAAGGTTGTCAGTTGCCCTTTCACTCAGCACTTCAACATACTCTCTCCTCCCTCCCCCAACAATACAGTGAATTAAGGCCAGAGTCACCTTTAATGTTCAATTTCCTGTCCCTTTTTCAGTTAATACTAGCCATATGTTTTAATTACATAAAGCTCTAATTTGGTGATGGCAAGTAAATGGCTTTAATATCTGTAGCATTGATAACATCCTTTGCAGCTGTTATGAAAGAGTAATTGCCATTTCCCCCTGCTTTTTTCCTTTGACTTTTTTACTAGGGCTTGAAGTACAGACTTAATTTGAAATGTGAATTTAAAAGCATTTTAAAGCCTTTGCATTGTATTTCTAGTCCTCCTGAGACCAAAGGTAGGAGATTGAATCAAACTTTTAATAGGTGATTGGTATATAAAGCCCACTGTGCTCATTTTTATATCAAATGTGATGCACTGCTGCTAATGTAGGAACAGGACAAACCCTTTCATGTCTGTATGACACTTCAAATAGTAACTGCAGTTAAAGGTACATAAGACCCCTGGCACTTATTCAGGGAAATATGGAAATGTGTGTCAGTACTACACACTTATCTTCTCTTTGCAAGTTTCATATGCAGCCTGGCACCTACTGGGTAGAACTAATAGTTAGGCTGTATAAGGTATTTATGTCGTGCCTAAATTTAATCAGGCATACCATTTCAATGAACCAACCCTTTCTCAGTACCTAAGTGAATTCCATGTGGGGAAGTTAAGCACAATCCTATGTACCAGATCTGTTATGCCCAGATTTCTCAGGAATAGGATAGCTGGTAACAAAATTTCTCATTGGAAAAAAGTCAGCTCAAAGATCTCTGCTCTCATTATGCCGTACATTAAAAGAGCAGCACTTTTAAAACTTGAATAAAGAAAGGTAGCCCTCAGTGGATGTTAGTCAAGATTGTGTTTTTCAAGCCTTTTCTTATAGGAGTTAAAGGTGTTAGTTGCTTTAGCTCTGTTGATACTGGGCGTATCTCTCTGCTGCTGCTTCTATATATAAACTGCTGTGCATCACACTTGCATCCTCTGCATTAGACTCAGAATTGTGATGACTCGTGTGACTTCAGTCTGTTCTGCTATAGTAACAGTACCTAAGAAGTAATACTAAACAAATTCAAGTTATGGCAGAAGATTTTAGTGTAAGGGACATTAATTGCATGTAGAGGCCCACTGAAATTTTACCTGATTACAAACCTTGTTTCGAAAGTGAACAGAAAGAAACAAACATCTTCCTAAGAAGAGGAATGGTGTCACACACTTTTGAGATGTCTGTAATTCTTAAATACCAAGGTCCATAAATGCTTTTGATGTTCTCTTTCCACTAAAAATAAACTAAGGACCTAGAACAAACCTAGCTACAGAGTTTTACACTGAAGGGCATAGCATTGTGTTTCATGCTGTACTGAAATTAATTTGGTATTTTGGCCCCAGTCTTTCTGAGACTGATGCCATTTAAGCAACATCCTAATATCCAAAGACCTAATGCTGTGCAAATGTGTTATTACACAACTGCTGCTCACAGCACAAGGAACGTGCACAGGTCAGCAGCAAATTATTCCCTGAACAACCATAGCTGAAATTCCACCTAATCTCAATTGTAAAGAGCAATTTCAATGTGCCAGGTGCACAAAACACTGCCAACCCTGGAAGAAGGTGGAGTTTTAAACACTAAGTACAGCAAGGTGGGATTTTGCATTCTGGCACGAGTTTCATGTGAAACTTGCCATCAGTCTAACCAATGAGACATTCAGAGAGAAAAACTAAACCAAATAATAATAAAAAAAAGAAGTCTGCTAAACAAAGATTTGTGAATTTGTGCTGCTGCTCCAGGGCAATGTAAATTTTGTGCAATGTAAATTTTCAGTGCAAGCTCAAGGCCAGTTAGCAAAAACAACTGTTTAAAAAATAAGCAGCATTCCCTGGGGGTTATTAGACCTAATTATCACTCATTTCTCTGAGGGCTTCTTGTATCCAGAGGTACACTATAACTGTTCAGTGGGTTAAATTACAAGAGGGGGCACTATACTAGGAGACCAATAGGCTTTTTATTAATTTCAACGGGCTTTTAAACAAAGTGGAAGGTCAAAATGTGTGCAATGCTGAGTCTGCTCAAAGAGAATGTGACTGGGATGAAGCTGTAGGCACAGGTCCTTAGAAACCTGACAGGTTACACAGAGACTGAATGGCTCACAGCACTTCCTACATTTCTACCTACATGGAAATGAGAATTTTATTTAACTGTCTATTTGGCTTGCTGCTTTAAATGACCTTTTTTGGTTTTCTTCTTTGTTTTTCTCTCAGCATTCTGAGCCCATATTCCACCAGTTTTAATCTAACCTCAAAATGACAGAAATTAGGACAAACAAATTTGGAAAGCATAAATGGCTTGATATGCCTTTGAAAAATAAGCCCCTTTGTGAACTAGTCATTTATAAAACAAATCAAAAATGTTTTAATAGCAATCGAGCTACCAGAAAACAGTTGCCATGAGCCACTTAGTTGCATTATAAAACTCCTACAGATGGCAGATAGAGTGGTACAACCTTTGTGAAACTAAAGAGGTTTTTCGGTAAACATGCCAACATCATTTAGATGTTTTAAAAGCTTGTCTTATATTTCTCCTCCTAGCAAGGAAATGCTTTCCTTTACTGGTATTTATCTTCCAATCTGGCATCAATATTTATGGCACAAAACTGTTCTCTATGAACAATAATTTATAGACACACCAGTCACAAATTGCAATGTCAGATCTTCCGAAGCAGCTTAATACAGTATTTTAAAGCACTGCACCACCTTGAGGACTTATCTGATGTTTGTGTTTCAGAGAAACACCTTATAGATATTATGTATATATATAAAGCAATAAATAATGAGGGGGTTTGAGTGTTTACCTTATTGGGAGGAAAAATAAGTGTTAAAGCACAGACTTCTACGACTGTGTCACACCTGACCTGTTGCATGGCAAAAGCCACTTTTCTGTCTCTTTCTACCTGCTGTTTGATCTACTTGGATCTAAAAACTTGGAGCAGAAACCATCTCTTTGTGTGCATTTTTAGAGCGCCCAGGACATTAGGAAACTTACTCACTATTGAAAGATTTATACCTAGCTTTACTGCAAACAACTGGTATGTGGTTTTGGAAAAATCACCTCATTCAACAGGTTTTTCCATGTTTTGATTTCCCCTGAAAATGCCATATTTCATTCATATTTTAAAGTGGTTCAGGGTGCTAGAAAAGAAGAAATTAAAGAAGCGCAAAGTCTTATTCTAGGCTTTACCATTCATTTTTCAGTTGAATGCTGGAACTGAGACAAATTTTTAACCCCTAAGAAACATTATAAGTAGATGCTGTCATACAGCAGTCATGACATGCTAAAATTAAATCTTAACAATTAGCAAATAAACTATCTTCTCAGTTCACATGTGAGTTTGGTACTTACCACCAAGAGACTAAAGCTACCTACCTGCAGATGGCTAGGACAAAACAGCAGAAGTCAGCAGCACAGAGGCCATGCCAGACTGACTTCTGGTAGGCAGAGTTGAAAAAAAAAAAAAAACCCTTGATATAGTTGACAGAAATTATGGACACCACAGACCTCACATGGATTAAGTAGTTCAGGACTTGCCCTGCATCTTGAATGGAGCTTTTTTAACTCAGCAGTGATGACACAAAGCTGTGCAGTGTGGTCAACATGCTAGAGGGAATTGAGTCCATCCAGAGGGACCTTGACAGGTTTCAGAGGAGGGCCGTGCCAAAGTCACGAAATTCAGCAGGGACAGATGCAGGTCCTGCACATGGGTCCCGGAAATCCAAGCATAAATATAGGTTGCATGGCGATTGCATTTAGAACAGCTCTGAGGAGAAGGACTTGGGGGTTTTGGTTGATGAAAAGCTCAACATGAGCTGGCAATGTGTGCTTGCAGCCCAGAAAGCCAACCATGTCCTGGGCTGCATCAAAATAAGAGTGGCCAGCAGGTCAAGGGAGGTGATTCTGCCCCTCTACTCTGCTCTCGTGAGACCCCACCCGGAGTGCTGTGTCCAGTTCTGGAGCCCCCAACAGAAGAAGGACACAGAGCTGTTGGAGTGAGTCCAGAGGAGGGCCATAAAGATGATCAGAGGGCTGAAGCACCTCTGCTATGGAGACAGGCTGAGAGAGTTGGCATTAAGGTTCCTGAGAGACCTTATAGCAGCCTTCCAGTACCTGAAAGGGTACAGAAAAGCTGGTGATGGACTTTTTACAAGGGCTTGTAACAAGTGGACAAAGTATAATGAAAGAGGGTAGATTTAGGTTAGACATTAGGAAGAAATTCTTCACTATGAGGGTGGTGAGGCACTGGACCAGGTTGTCCACGGAAGTTGTGGATGCCCCATCCTTTGAAGTGTTCAAGGCCAGATTGGGCAGGACTCTGAGCAACCTGGTCTAGTGGGAGGTGTCCCTGCCCATGGCAGGGGGTTTGGAACCAGTTGATCTTTAAGGTCCCTTCCAACCCAGACCATTCCGTGATTCTATGATACTCTCACCTTACACCCCACACAGCAGTGACTGTGGCAGAGGCACATTCGGAACCCTGATTCTCAGAGAAGGCTTTTCCCTCAAAGAAAAGAGAAAGGCCTGTCTTTGGACTCATGGTGTTTAACCACTGTATCCAGCTTCGTGGAGGGAATTAGAAGTGATAAGACCTAGCAAAGATAGCTCAGAGGAATGGATAAAAAGTAAATTATTAATATTCCTTGAAACAAAACAATGGCTCAGGCTTCAAAGCATTTGTAACCTGAGCTCTGGGACAGCTGCTTTGCACCTTATCTGAAATTCATTAGCCCCTCCTTAGTTACCATCAACTTCAGAGGTTGTAAGGCATGAAGCCTGCTCTATTAACAGAAGAGTCGTTTAACCTCTCCTCCCCATGAATGCATACACAAGATCACTGCAAATTTGTCAACACACATCCTGGGACTCCAAGGAGTCAGAGAGACTCTTACAACTCACAGGCACAAATGCCAGAACATCTCAATACAATTTCTTTATTATTCCTAACTATATGAGCAGGTGTGGGTAAATTCCTACACTACGTAAGTTTATAGTCTAGCAACAGGAATTTTCATTACTAGCTACTCACTATTAGATGAAAATATTACCTACATGGCAGCAAATATTTTTTCCTGAGACAGGCAAAAAACTGGAGAGAAGATGCATCAGAGTGAAACAAAATGTTCCTTTCAGCTACTCCTCAGTTTGCTTACTAATTCACAATTCCAGCATTATCCCAGACTTGAAGATGACAAAAAGGTTCAGAACATACAACTTCTGTCTCTGGTCTGGGGCTATAATCATTATTGCCATTTCCCCAGTAAAACACTGTGTTCAACATTAACAAAAAAAAAATACTGTGTTAACTAAATTTGCTTATCTGAGGCCAAGATAACAGAAAAATGTATACTTCTGTTGCCATTTCCAACTTTTACACACTTTAAACACTCCATCTTAACTATTTTAGTGTTTTATTTATTAGAACTTTTTCAACACAGAACTTTTTTTTAACCACTTTTTATTAGTATTTTTGTTTCTTTTGTTACCTTGTTTGATTACTTCAGGGTAGGTTTCCTCTGAGGTTTTTGGCCTGGACACTGTGTTCACAGCATTACAGCTTATAATATTACAAAAAAAAAAATAAATTGACAATATTTTTTGCTGTATCAATTATGCATATACTTTTCCTGGAATAATATACGAACCAATAGAGTATACTTGGATGAGCTTCTTGGCATTCTGGCTACTTGCTATTAAGCAAGAGCTGAACATCAAAATTAATCATTTTACCAGAAACAGTTGGAAAGCAAAAGTTCCCTCGCAAAACCATCCCTTGGGGCTCTGGTCCACACAATCAATCTGTCAAATAATCAGCACTTACTCTATACACAGAAGCTCAGACACAGAATATGGATTAGAAATCTCTACTGTGGCATCAACAGAGGAAAGCTTTGCCACAGAATAATTTGATGCTAAATTCTGAGGTCAACTTCATTTCAAAGACTGGCCTTTAATTTTTAAATTATTTTTTATATATATATATATATATATTCATGTTACCAAAGGTGTTTTCAAGTTCATTTCTGCTTTTCTCATTTTCAACTTCTCATGTTACTATCTCATAGTGCTTGCTGGACTGCTTAATTAAAATCTGCAAAGCATCCTTAAGAGTAGATAGATATACATCAATATTATTTACGTGCATAGACAAAAAGGTGAAGTTACTCAGAGGTTAAACGATTTCTCTGCTGTCTCACATTAAGCAACAGAGGGGACTTAAGGATTTTAAAGTTCAGATCCGTGCTTTCTGCACTAGAACCACACTTCTATTGAATTTTGTCAGGTAAATAGCTTCTATCCATAGCAAAAGTAAGGAAAACAGCCAGCCACCACTCCTCAGATGTTTGAAGAGAACCAGTTGTTATCTCTGTGATCAGCTTCCGGTCACAATCATGTTCTCTTCAATATTTTACATTAAAAATGCCTATGTAGTTACTTAGCCAAGCTTTTTCACAGAGACCAACTAACATTTTTTTTTTCCACAGCCTTACTTACATTTAAATATGCTAAATAAGTTTAAAAATAAAACTGTCAGAGGAAAATAATACGAAAGAATTATCAAATCCATACACTGACTAGCTCAGAATCAAGTCCTCTATCTGTCCAATACAGGACAACTTACAAATGAAAGTTAGAGGGCAGCTCTGTGTGAATTTTAAGACTGTGGGGATCACTGGCATTATATTTTTTTTAATACATTCACCATAGTAAAGTTTTATCATCTTCTTTGCTATTTAACTTTAACAAGTGTGCTTACACCACAGGACTTACTTAGTTTCTCTATGAGCATTCAGATTATTGCCGTGTATTTCTCTGCCTTCAAATGAAATAATTCTTAATCTGGTGTCCAGCTTCTGCTAATTCCTATTGCTCACATAGCAGAGAAATTGTAAAAATGGTAAAAGATGTCTTAAGACTGATGTTGTACAGTATTTGAGGATTACAGTCATCAATAGATAAGACTTAATGCAATAAACTCCTGTGCTTTAGGAATGGTGAGAGTAGACTAATTTTAGCCCTAAGCTAGAGTTGGTCTATCCGTGCTATAGGTACTAACTATATAATTAATCTTGTTGTCATCCTCTCTTTGATACTTAAATATGCAGAAGTCTATGCTGGTCCGACAAGTTATCATCCTAATTTTTATTTGGTTTATTTCCCGAGGCTTCAAAAGAGAAATTGGCTTCCCATACAAAGATGCTTCTTTATAGAAGAATTTCTTCTTGAATTAACACCAAATTGGTTTTAATTCACACAATAGAAGATGACCAAATATTACAAGATGACATATTCCCACTGGGGATGTGGATTTAGGAAAAAGCTGAGCAGCAAGGTAACAAAAAGCTAAACCCTAAGACCTTCAGTTAACACATCCTGTGAAAGAGGATTAAGTTCAGCTACATCAAATCCTCTGCACAAACACAGAAGACAGCTTCTGAAGGAAAACCTTTTCAAATGGCCAAAGACACTGCAGGGAATTCAAAGTTTGTCAGGAACTGTAAGAAAACAGGTTAAAAGAATCACATGACATTCCAGTTTGACATCTGACACACAAGGTGTGTTACTGACTATGTAATGTACTGCAGCTGACAGAGCACACTCAGCAGGACTCAGTCATGAATCTGAGACTTTGCTGAACTGGGTCTGGAAGGTCTAACAAAGTGAATGAGGTTTATGGGAAAGTTAAGTACTTATACAGGAGCTTCTCCACCAACACCTGTGTTTAAGACAATCCTTAATGCACTTTCCATCACCCTCATGTTTCATTTGAATTCATTTCCCACTCCCCAAAGTTTCTCAAGACAATAAATTTTTATGAAAAAGTCTGATTTCAGAAATTATACTTCCATTCCCAAACATAACATGCTCTGGCTGCTTTCTGAATGCAAAATAACTTTGCCAAAGAAGGTGGAGAAGGAAGCAAGTGGTTGAGTAATACCTGTAAATGTGTCCCTTCTCTTTGGCTGAGTCATAGAAATTAACCACATTCAAGCTCCTACCAAAGATGAAATTGCAAAATATACTTTAGTATCTAAGCCACTATAGAGAGGCAGCATATTTGAATTTCTGCTCACAACAGGGTACGATCAGACAAGATCATTTTACAAGATCTAACAGTGTGACTCTTCAGGCAGCAGTAACTAGGTCATTTCCAACCATCTGTTCGTAGCCCTAGTCTCCTTGCGGTCATTGCCAGAGCTTTGCGCTAATTAATTTTCACCTGCTAATCAGTGGAGACACCTCTAAAACTAACAAATCACCCAGTTTTAGTCAACAGCTTCTGGACTCCTGTGGGTGGCATTTCCCTGAGGTTTTTATTACCGATGAAGGTAAAAAGTTTTCCTTTGAAAACCCTTTTAGGGCTTCTGACCCATTCCACAAACAACAGCCCTGAGAAATAATAAAGTCCTTTCCACCTTTTTCTTCAGGCAAAGAACAGCGAGTACATTGACAATTGCCTCCAAATCTTCAACAAAATACTTAATTTAAAAATATGCCTAAAAGACCTGCTGAGGTCTCTCAGAAGGTCTGTAAGGGAACAAGGAACTGAATCACATTTTCCCAAGCCCTAGGTAAGCATTCCAACCACTGCAAAATCTTTCCCTTCCAATGTAGCTTTAAATACAGTGAGTAGTTTACTACAGCACCACTGAAAATTCATCTTAAATTGTCAGAAGTTTAATACATAGCTCCTAACCAGAATGGCTGCATTTCATTTTTCTGAAGACTGATAAAGGTAAACACAATACCATATGCTCTTCAAACCTATCAGCTCTCTCTAACTAATGGCACAACTTTTATCTATCTTTGGGTTTTGTTATGTACATGTTTTCCATGTATATATTTATTATTCCTTTTGCAAGTTAAAAAAAAGCCTCCCAAAGCATTACAGTCTTCAAATGAGTTACTTTATCTTCATGGAATTATCCTGCATTTAAAAACAAACTTTGGCATTATCACAGCAGTGTTCCTTTGACTTACTAGGTGCTGTAATAGGAGCCTGGGGAAAAAACTCATGTAGATAAATTGTAAGAGAAAATATCTGTAGAAACATGAAAGCTGCTCAATGAGAAACAAATGGCAAGAGATTATGATCTAGTTTCTATACCACTGGTATCTCAGCCAGAGCTCACAGAAGCATGATTTATAAGATCTGAAAGTGCACAGCATTCATGAATAGTCCACACTAAATAAGGTCAAAATAACTGCTCACAGAAACTATTATTCACTCTCATGAGTGTAAAACCACTTGGAACAGCAGCTAGCCAAGTAGGATCGCTCCTGAATTGTAGCAAGGACAGCTCCTCCCCAAATTCCCCACAAGCAGTATTGTCACAGTGAGTGGATATGCTTGTCACCTCACCTGTATGCAGCTGCAGCCAATCAATCAAATATTTGCAATCCTATCAGCAAGGGTTAGACACCATTCTAAGGGATATATTCTATAATCCCTGCTTTTCAAGATTTATGACAACTCTATAACACAGCAGAAGCAAAGGAACTAGAAAATTACATCCTTAGAGCCTGATTTTTGGGTTAGAAGGTAATAGCTGGTGCATTACATTCTCAGGCTTGCAGCTGATGCTTCAAGGGTGCAGCCAAGCATCTTCATGCAGCTCGTTACAGGGCCAGGGTCTAATGGCCACACTGCCATGCAAGTCAGAAATGGAAATGCACCATGCCCTGGATCTAAGTATGGTGAACTTCAAAACCAGGACCCTAATTCAAACCAAATTGCCTCATCTTTATGAAAAGCAGAGGCCACACTTTTGTGTCTATTAAAAAATACTTTTTTTAGTGCACAATTTGTTTTGCATTGTTGGGGTCAACTGAAAAAGAAAGAATAGACATACCTATGAACATTTCTGTGATATGAATTACACATGTGAAGAGGAAGAAGGAGCAGAGCAGTTGGCACTGGAACTGTCACATGCACTGTACATCATACCCCAGGCACTGGCAAATTTGATCCTCCACTTTTCCCTTTTCTCCCAGCAACATGCTCCAAGTGGTGACTCAAACACTCTGCCAGACCTTGTTAAAGCATTGATTAAAACACATGTGGGAGGGAGAACGGTCAAGAGCAGGTCATTCACTGGCTCACCTAAGTTTTCAGTTAGTTTTTAAAGGTACAGGTAGGGGTATACACCACCAAAGCTGTAATGCAGAGAGTGCCTGCAGTGAGTATGCAGGAGCACAGAGGGCTGTGAGCACTGGAATGACTCTCCCCCATGTTTTGAAGAGGAGCAGACCACTGACAGCAAGGCAAGACTCAACGTTTTGGTGAAGTTGGCTGTCAGCCTCATGTTCTCTCCTTTCTCAACATGCAACTTTGTTTTTTAAGTTTTTTGTGTGTGCTATGAGACATGCATTAGTAAAAATGAGTAGTATCAGGTAATTATCAGAGCAACTGTGATGCCCTTATGTAGCACCTCAATGTATCAAGGGAAGCTTTTCCTTTTGGTGACAGAACATGAAGTGAAGAATATGAAAATTGCCTATATAATGCTGCCACAGGAATGCCTCTCAAATAATTTTATCAGCAAAAAGGAGGCAAAGTCTGCTGGTAACAGCTAAAGATCACATTTTAATTTTAGCAGTTGCAGTTAACTCATTCCCAATGGAGTTGCACTTACCGTGAGAAGGTTTCTAACTGCTTCAGCACTGAAAGGAAACAAGCATCGAGTCATTCAACTGCAGTTCTATACGTAAATATGCTTTTTGGCCCATGAAGGGAAAGCATATGGAATCTGCTGCTATAACCCATTCAGCTAAACATTTCCACAAATGTCTTAGCGTGCAAATGCTGAAAAAACAAACAAAAAAAATCATTCCTTTTCCACACAGTGTTTTAGCTGTCCCTATACAAGTATGCTCATGAGCATACATGTGAGTGCTGTCATGGACAGAGCATGTGCATAGGAACGGTATGAACACTGCAAACCTAGAATGAGTAAGAAAAGCTTTAATCAACAGATACATTTCCCTAGAAATCCAACAGCTAATTTTATTCATAGATTATGATTATGCCTTACATAACTCAACAGATATTAAGCTAATACATTACGTTTTTATTAAACTTCTGCAGACCATAATATAAACTGTCCAATTTTTTTGATTATTATTTAACTCCCAGACTGGTGATTCAGTATAAAGAATTTTACACAATAAAGTCATTTCCTGCATTAACCTCTAGCAGGGCCTATAACAGAATCCACATCATTGCTAGTTAATAAAAGAGGAAATAAAAAGCAAAAAGCTTCCTTATAGCAAAGGTGATTTAGTGCAATGTCCTGCATAAAATTCTTTCATAGTTATGAGACTTTTGGTTGATCCCAAAGCAGGAACTTAGTTCTAAGGATAATCCTAGCAGCTAATATCTAAGTGTATTTAAAAGAAATAAGGAGACTCCCTTGGTGATAAAAATAAGGCTCTTCAAAGAGCCATTTTTCAATGAATTGTGTAAACAGATTTGCACTTCAGAATAAAATCTTGAGCAAGTTATTTCACAGTAGGGAATGAGAATTCCATTTTCACTCAAGAAGTGTAAGAACAAAGAAAAAATATTAAATCTAGCAATGATCAACATAAAATTATGATGTAATGTTAAGTCAAGTGCTCTTGAACTGTCACTTGGTTTTCTGCCCAGATTAATCCCTGCCTGTGACTGAGTAGAGGCATGGAAATCCCGAGTGAGCTGGACTCACACAAGAATCAGGAAGGTTTTTCAACTGAGAGTGAAGCTTGTCACTACAGATGAAATTGTACAGCTGCGGACCTATCTATTTATTAGCAAAATTCAATGAGCAACTGAGCATGCTGACAGGTATTCAGGAAGGGACCCTAGATGTATATAGATATAGATAAATCAAGAATTTAATACATTCTTGATGCATTCATGGCACTAATATGTAGGCAGATGCAAACTCATTGTGTCCTTTCACCAGTTCCTTTGGGATTGGAAAGAAGGGAATATAAATGGGAATTATGCTGACATTTTTCCCCAGATGTGCAGACACTGAAACACAACAAGGGAGAAAACTGCATTCAAATAGCTAAAGCCTCAAAAAAGAGCTGAAATGTATGAGGATGCACATTACAACTGATATGAAGTATACACCTGTTCTACTCTGAAGGGCAAATCAGCACCTAAGATATGTTGCACTTCAGATGTAAACTCCAGTCTTTGTTTTCAATGATACATACTGCTGAATTGTGGCCTGAGTGAACTGTAAAGGGTGCTGCCCTAAAATTCTAGGGTACCTCCAAGGGTTACCTTGGAAAGCTTAGGTGATATATAATCTCCACGATTATTTTCACTGCTCTGAAAATTTAGCTCCCTACTCATCCGTTGCTACAAATCGCTGGAATCTGTGAGCAAGTAGATATACAATGGTTAACTTTACAGAAATATGACTGCTGCTTAAATTCAGAGAGGGGAGGGATGACAACAATTTATTTGCAAATGTATTTTAAAATGGAGCTATAGGCATAAATACATTCACTTGATTTATTGATGAATAGTAAAATTTAGAACGCTCATGTGCATCTTTGCCTTACTTAGCAAGAAACAGACTGGCACCTCATTTAGCTTAGCAGCAATAATATTATTATTTTTTCCTCAGATAATATCAACTGACTATTGTAGCATAATTTTTTTTAGCTAAATGTCTGAGAAAATTTACTCTCTACACTCCCTACTTGATGATTTGTAGAAATATGCAGCTTAAAGCTTTATTCACTGCACAAACAGAGAAGGTATTAGGACAGAGAAATTAAAGTTGTTACGGACTGCTGCAAACAAAACATTATGCAGAAAATTATTATTCCTTTTGCAGGCATTAATTACACTGAAAAATATTTGTCCTTTCGCTGCAATTACTATGTGTCTGTCTTACATGTATATTTAATGAACAAAAACACATGATAAAACAGACTGGTTCCCGATGCAGCAGGAAACTAAAGAACTAGTTGTTCCCTTGACTCAAATGGGGGAATTATTTCTGAGTGTTCAGAACATATTTAAACATCTAATGGCTGCAAACTGGCTACTGATCTTTTTTTAATTTTTTGTTTCATTCTATTGCATGACTGGATAAATTGTATTGCTTTTTTGTAGTCTCCTTCCTAGAGATCTCTTCCTATTGCAACTTTATTGCATTCAACTCTGTCATGGCCATGCTCAACTATGTGAACTCCTCTCACAGGAGTGAAATCACAGGAGTTAGCTGTCAGGCACCACTGTCTATTCCCTCTTCCTCTTTCTCACCCTTAAGAGCAGAGAATTTAATTGTTGTCTTGGGTATCAGTGCCTTCCTAGCAGAACCAGGCAGTGCTTTCCACTTCAACCTGTGAAGGCTGGAGGCAACTGGGAGCTGAGAGGAGCACAAGCTACATTCTCCTAAATTATCTTGGAGTAAAGGTGGAGGAGATCAAATGAAAACATTAGAAAAAAGAAAGCACACCTGAGGTAGGAAAGGAATCAATGGGGATGGGATGGGGACAGGAAACAAAAAAAAGAAAGGAAAAAAGAAGGAAAAATAAAGGCAAAGCGGGAACAGATCTCATGCGAAATGGCATTTCAAAGGATAAAAAAGCTCATATCCCCCATTAGTTATAGTTTCAAAGAACCATGTGAGTGATAACACTCCTTGTGTGTTGCTGCCACAGAAGGCAGGTGCATGCATGTGTACTGGCATCAAACCTAGGGGGTTAGCTCCCGTCAGGCTGGGAACAGCTGTGCTGGGAGGCCAGCAGTGGAGCATCCCTGCTGCTCGCACAGCATCGGCTAGAGGGATGCAGCATCACCTTTACAGGCACCTCCTGCTTTGAGAAAGTATCAATGAGGTCTAACTGCCCCATGTTCCCCATATCAGGAGATATCAAATGTTACTCTCCAAACTGTTAATGATTTAGAAAGGAGCGGCAGACGCAGAGTCCTGAGGACTAAGCTCCCTGTTCACCCACAAACATAGGCACAGAGGGGCAGACAGTGCAAGTTCTTCCTTGCTGCTTGGCCTGGATGTGGTGTGTGCAGCCATGGAAATGTGTGTGGGAGGATTTCCTAGGATGGGAACAGACAGAGCTATCACGGATGAGTGATTAGCAAAGGCAGGACCCATCTCATCATGCTTTGATCACCTAGAATTTAAACATCTAGCCTAGGTCAGTTGTCTGAGCTACCTCTGAAATCAGTGGGGACAGACAAACAACTGCTGGTGTCGGACTCAACTCCTGTTTTAACAGCCACTTCTCTATAACAATTTGGGGGGTGGGATGGGTGTGTGTGCAGAAAAGCACAATTCTAAAACTTCAAAAGGTTACCAGTCTCACTTCGAGGGTATAATGACTGGAGATTAGTCTGATACTACTAAGCTCTTTGCATCAAACAATTCTCAAAATAGTGAATGCTTTCAATCTGGGCTAGGTATCCAAAGCCTAAGAGCTCATAATCCTCCTACCACTCTCTCTGAATTGTTGCATTCCTCATACAAAAGAAAAATGAAGTGCCTTATTTAAGTGGTCTTGAAATAATAAATAACCAAATTGTCATGTATGAGCATTTTTACTTCTCTAGCTGAATCCATCATAAACGGGACTAAATATGCACATTTTCCTTGGTTAGCTCTATATTTACATAAGATCTTTCTCTTCCCTCATTATACTATTTCAATTTTTGTTCAACTACCAGCTTTTCTAGTCTTGTAAAAGAATCACATAAGTGAGGAGAAGTCTGATGTTACTTGCCATAATAATCTTAAGGAAGATTTAAAAGGTTTTTACATATTAGGCCTAGCAACCATAGCTTACAAAAATAGACTACAACTTCTTGTCTTAGTCTGAATTAAATCAGGGAATGGTCAGATCTTAATAGGGGAAGAAAATAACAGAGAAGCTTGTAGAAAACTAGTGACTCTTCTGTGATATCAAGCTCTATTGGGAAAAGCAAAAGCTCACTAAATTTTACTAATTAATCCGTAAAGACCAAAAGTATGTGGCTTTTAAAGGAAAATGAATTCCTAGCCTAGAAATGATGCTATCTGCTGTATATTTCCCTATTGTGTGCTACATATTTTTTAAGTTCTGAAAACTTGAGAGTATAAACTAAATTGTGGATGCATTTACATTCAGCTGAATGAGAGGTGTCTTAAATTTAATTGTATATGAACTACAGTTAATAACAATAAAAAAGTTCTAATATTTGCCATAGACTAGTAGCTCTGACTGAGTAAGTCTTACGAGTGAAATACTATCAGTATGCAAGAGATGCAAAGCTGGGTGTATGATTTGATGTAACATTGCTCTTCACTGTAACACAACCTCAAATAATAATGTCAAAAAACTGTTATTCAAATAGTGGGTCAATAACATGTATGCAGTGAAGCATAGTTCCCTGCTTAGATTTCATTTCTCTTACCTGGTCTCTTCTGTAGCTATAAAGAAACCATCATCTGAAGCATCAAGCCAGTTTTGCCTCTGTCTCTTGATGACTGGAATGGTGCTTGTCTTAATGGCACTTGCACTGGCCTGCAAGGCCTTACCATTACTCATATGAACACGGGGAGCAGCATGCTGAAATCACACAAAAAACCAGGAAAAATATTTGCCTGAGAATAAGCATACTTCTGTGCACTAGCTCTCCTGTAAAGGGCAGCCTAAACAGAACACCCTTCTCAAAAACCAGCTAGTCTTCCTCAACCAGTACCTAGGGGTCAGCTCTGTGTGCATTGACATGTTTTAAATACAGAAACCCATTGATGTTAGGAGAGAATTTGCATTTTCTAAGCAAAATCCCAGCATCCCGAGAACAACAACAAGATATGAGTCTTGTTTTTTCATTCATGTATGGCATTAATCTAATTTTTAAAAAAGACATACTTCTCACTTCGTAGGTCCTGACTCTGTCTGTCTTGTTAAATAAAAGTCACTGAATAAGACAAGTGGTTTGGTCTTGCTGCTAACTTAAATGGAAGCAGGGTACCAAGGGTTTAAATCAACTTGCTAGCGCCACAGTTCTTAGATCTACTCACCAATATTCCATACGAGAGCTGACTGCAACATGTCCGCATTCATTTTCACTGAGGTAACATTAAACTTAAAACGATGCATTAATTTTCCACCAAACCTATACCTGGAATCACTATGCAACAAGAGAGCAAGTACTCAGGTCTAATGAGAGAAGCTGCCTTCTGATACATGAAAAGGACAGAATGAAAATACTGCTTTCTATACCATCTATTGGTAAGATGTTGGAAGAATATCCCATAACAAATATATTAATTTTGGAAATTCAAATCTTGTTTCCCACATAATTGACTATCAGCAGGACTAACTAATAACACTATTTGATTCAAACAGATGAAACTTTGCTTGCTTTCTCTCACATGGATTCAACATCATGTTTGCTTAGGAAGAAGTACTATTTTCATGGTGAAATAATACCTGGATCCCACATTACTGATAGCATTTTTGTAATATCTCTAAAATGCTCACAATGCTGCACCTTCACAGGAGTACCAATTCCACAGAGCAAGGAAGGGGCTGGCAACATGCACAAAGACTAGCAGGGCAGAACACAACACTGAACTCTTAAATCATGTAGGAAAAACATAACAGCCAAAAAACAATAAACAAAGGCCTCACTACTTCTGCACGATTCTTACACATATATTCAATGCCTTATATTCACATTATGTCACAAGTTCAAACGCACCCCGATCCACACCATTTGTTCCCTTCAGCATGACAAATTTTACGCACGCCACAGAAATTCCAGCATTCATTATTTTAGTGCAAATAACTGAATAATCTCCTCTATGATTCCTTAGATCTGATGTCATGAAACCAAACAAGAACAAAGAGAGCAACAAGACATTAAATCTGAGTGAGTCACAGATAACTCTTTCTTAAAGCTAAACAGTTTTCCTGTCTTAGCAACAAATAAGGCTTATTGTGAATTTACCTGGTGCCGCACATGGTTAGGGCTGTATATCTCCTTGTAGTCCCTCTAAATATTTGCCTAAATTTTTCCACTATTGTTTTTTCAGTGTTTAGACTCCAGTTTGCTTTTCACATTTGTTTTGTGTTGGCTTTGATGGGAGGAAAAAAATAAAGGATGTGCTACTTGAAATAATTCAGTTGTTATTTAGAATAAATTCAGAATAAAATATATTTGGATGAAATTAGAAATTCACGAAAGTATTTTGTGATCTCTTAGTGTACAAAGTGGATACTGCTCAAAAAGTTAATAGGAATTCATACATGGAAAATGGTGCCATACATCAAATTTCATAGTACTTTTCATAGTACATCCAAACTAACTGTATCTGGCAATAGGCAGTGCCATACGTCACAGTGGAACATTCAAGGGCTCAAGGGGCAATTTTTTGCTGTGCTTTCCCAGTCAGAAATGGGTTTAAGTTATCAAATATAATGGTTTTCTTTCCACAAGTTCCTTTATAATACCCCACTGAATGTTTCCTTAACTCAAGACAGCATGCACAGGCAAAAAAAGGTTCAAAGTAAAAGGTATAAAAAGGGTATTTCCTGTGGCATAAACTCTGAAGAACAGTTAAACCTAATAGAAGAAGTATGTGTTTTTTCATAATATATTTTCCCCTGGCAGAGACAGATGTTGTTACTAGTTCTGAAAATCTGTTTTGTCTATTTTTATTAGACCCTCTTATTCCAGGCAAGAGATAACATTTGGGAAAATAGTGCAAGGTTACAATGTAATCTCATTTCTGTTACATTATATTGGCTAGAATTTTCTCTTTTATTTTCCTTCCCCCCAGTCCTTCCAAACTATTTGAAGAAATTAATTACATTTCACTTAAGGACAAGAGAAAATAAGACCATTGTTCTCCAATTTGTGTGCTAGGGACCACATTATCTTTAATTTCTAGTTAATCAAAACAATTGAAGTTCTTGAATAATTTAGGATGAGATAATCAGTTCATTAGTTCCTCTCAAAAAATCTATTTGCCATTGTGTATAAAAATGAGCATTTAATTGTCATTGCCATACTAATATCAACATCAGGAGCAAAATAAAGTTGCATACAAAGTAATTGTTAAATGTTTTTTGAAACTTTTTGTTTGTTTGCTTTTCCCCTCTGGCACACAGTTATGCCAGGAAGGTTATGAAAGCCTCAGGAATACCACCTGTACTACCACAGAAGCCCTATTCATTCAAATACTCTGCATGCAAAAAGCTTCAAATAATTTCACCTTATCACTGCTGTGTGCAATGAGCCACTGGCATTTTGCTTTTGACTCTGTACATCACTAGTGAGCCACACTGTGATTTTGCAATAAAACCACTGGTCTTAAGAGTCCACATGCCAGTGGCAAGTCCTGGGGGTTAAGGACACTCTCCTTCAGGCAACATTACATCCAACAGAGAACACAAATACTTCAGTTAGCACAGAGATATTTGGGAAGAGAGTCAACTGCTGAAGAGCAGGTCTCCATGGCTGCAGATGCATTGCAGCTCCAGAGACCTCTGAGGCCAAAGGCAATCTTTTCAAGGTCTTCAACAAGGAGGAGTTTATGGGAAGAGCATTTGTTAGAATGTCTTTACAGCTTCATGCAGCCCCTGCTAAAACATTTCCGCGTGGGTACTGCTCTAGGGTATTTCACTCACAAGTTCGACTTGTGAGAGCTGCAAGAGCATGAATTTCCCATTTGCATACACTAATGTTCATTTCCCAGAAAGAAAAAGAGACATCTCCAATGTTCAATGAATGCAACAGTCCCTTTCATGAAGAAGATATAGAAGAATATGACTCTCTGGTATATCTTCCAGAAGCAGCAGTAATTGTTCAATCAGTTAATAATCAGTTGCTTCACTGTACATACAGGTCTTTCAATACAAGGTACACCAGGCACAAGGCTTGACTGTGTCTAAGAAACAGGAATTAGCTGACTGTGTATACATATATATATATATACACACACACACACGATATATGCTGTAGTGGCAGCTACAAAGGTTGGATACCTGGTTGGACCTGGTTGTCCAAAGACACCTACAAAGACACTTCACAAACACCTTACTATTAAGTGGCGACTTAAGACAGCATCTTTACCATGGAGGGCAAATCTCCTGTCCTCATTAGCTCCCAGAGAAAACTCAAACACAAGGATGCTAAGATGCATGTTGGGAAGCCAAAGAAGGAATCCTATACAAATTCAGAGATGGGACTTAGATCCTAAATCACAGTCAAGGCTCCTGTCTATAAATTTCTCAACTTGTACAGGGATATAAATGGCCAAGCACTTATTCATTGAGAACCACTTAAGAGTCTGGAAAAAATATCCAGCTTTGAAATAAATACATAACACCAAGAGGCATTATAAGTGTAAAAAGTAACAGGGAATGTTTATGCTGTGATAGAAAAAACATTTAACGGGATTATCCTAAATTCCTAAGTGAACTTGAATATATGATCTCTTATTTCTTCCCCATCCTTTCCAAAAGGAAAAAATTCCCACTGCCTTAAAATAGCATTTTAAAAATTTCTGTCACATCTTTAAACAAAATATCAAATCAAATCAGAGCAACAGCAGCTCCCTACATTGAGAAAATAAAATCATGAGAAGAAATCCAGCATGCTCAGATGATTGTTAATAATCCATATTAATTGCTTCAATATATTTTGCATTGACCTAATCATACAGGTCATACTGTAAAACAAGTTTAGAATTATGTTAAGCTTAAATCAGGTATTGATTCTGTTTTGCCACACCTGGAGTGTTCTTACTCACAAAGGCAGTGGCAGAACACCTGTATAAGAATCAAGGTTTGGTGTCAATTTAGTTTACTTCTTTATAGAGCTTTGACTTACTCATAGAGCTTTGAGATGAATGCAAAAATTACAAAACACAGCCTCCATACAGCATGAAGTCTCCAACATTGACTCTAGCATGCAGGCACACATTCATTTTGGGTAAAGAATTTCATTTAAGAAACCTGAAGGCTATTAATAAAAGATTTTCAAACAACAGGTCATATACAAGAAATCAACCAAATAGTCAACACAGGTGTTACTTTTGAAACTCCTGATTTGCTATCAAACTGTTCATAAAACACCTAGAATAGATATAATGCTGAAAATTCAAGTCAGTAACTTTTCTGTGAAAGGGTTAAAAATAAAAAAGATCACAGCTGATTTTCCAAAGCATTTGGGCTAAAATACTACCATGTTTATAGCCTCTGTATTTCATGGAAGTTGTACAAAAGCTAAATAAACCCTGTCTTTAAAAGTAGCATTTTAAGTAAATGTTTATTTAGAGAAATTAGTCAGTGATGAAAGACTAACCTAGGCGTCTATCCACAAGATAAGAGGACATTTGTTTTATAGTTAAAACACATAAGATCCCCTTTCCCCCCTCCCGAGACCTTGAAAAATTTCTAGGATTTTTTTTACTTTTAGGAACAAGAATCTGAAACAAAATATAGGGAGCCACCGTTGTATTTAAATACAGAAGAATTCTTGTAATGTTCTCAGAAAAACTGCACTTTTCCACCAGCCAAGTACACTCTTGTTCCTTACTTGAACATAAATCTGAATCTTCAGAGACAAGATCAGATTTAATGCCTTACTTATGATATTCCACCACCTGTATACACAATTGAAAGGGAGTTCAAACACTTCACCCTCGTAAGACAAAAGCCTTTTTACATCAAAGCATTCAAGGCTATATGTATATTTGTTGTTATACCTCTCACATTCTGATTGACTTAAGAATATGCTCTGACTTTACCTGTCAGAATATTAACCATAATCAGTCCAATTATTTCAGAATAATTATTTATTGCAGTAGTAATTAAAAAATGGATCTCAGCAGCATCGATTCACTATGTCTATATTGAACAGATAATCTCATACTGTTCCTAATGCAAGGAACAGTGTCTTTTTCTGGCTTTACTGACATATTCTGCCTACTCATTGGAGAGTAAGAAATTTTCCATTACAGGTTCAATTATGCTTTAATTGCAGAGAACAATGGACATATTGTTATAGCCTTTTCACACTAAACAGAATACTTATTTTTAATAGGACATTTATTTATTGAAGTGCAATGGACAATTACTTCACACTGACTGCAGAACATTAGTCTGAGTGGTCTGAGTTGTCAGCAGAGAGGTCTGGAGAGGTTCACAACACAGGAACCTCAAGAATGCAAGTTATTTAAAAACCTTTCTCTTGTCTCTTTCTAGTTTGGCCATATTTTGGCATGAAGACATTTATAAGGGCAAAACCCCCATTTCTTTGGGTCAGTTTTTAGAGTTGGTTTGACAAATTATTGCAAAAGAGAGACTGACAAAATGTGCTATTTTCAGAGTAAAATTAATAGAAAAAAAATAGAGAGGACAGAAAAATGAAGTTTTCACCAACTTCAGCATTAACCTCTAGCTCTTTTCCTGACACAAATGCAGAATTGAAAAGAACTGTTGAAAAAATTTTCAGTCCCTTCCAAAATTTTACAAGGGAGGAATACAGTTAAATAACTCCAAGCATCTCATTTTGAAATGGGTCTATTTAAACCAGGTTCATGCCAAACAAGGATTACATCACATCCAGTAGAAAACATTGCTTGTTCCAGACATATCTCTATTTTGAAATTTTATGATCTGTAGTTCTTACCTATCCATTATCCATTTGCACTGGATTATTAACAACTATTGATGATAAAGGCAATGAACTATATTTACCCTTTGTTCTCTTCTGAATCAAGTTTCTGTGTGGGAGTTTACATGTCCCACAAGTGCTGTACATACAGAAGAGGCAATAAACTTGAAGGGACACCCTGAAAATGGTAGGAATTAAAACAAATAAGCTCACACCATGTTTTGTTGGGTTTTATTCTAAAATTTCAAGATTTGCTTCAAAACCTGGTGTTTTTCCAAAAGTGGATAGCCCTTCCCCCAAATATCTGCAGGGTAGGCATCAGTCATTCCCAGCCAGGTAAAGGTTTTCTTTATGTGACCTTTTGTTTAGTCCTTAACTAACATTTATTAGGAGTTTGAAACGAGACAGTCAAAATTTCTCACCCTATATCAAACCAAGGCAGAAACTAAATCCACGACATTGTTATGCATAAAGCTTCCTAAATGTCATTTTTTAAGATGTATCTGTCCATTTAAACATTTCTCTGTTCCTGGAACCCAACCTGTCAAACTCAGGATAACGCCAGAAACTGGAATGTGATGCAAAAAATTACTCAGTGTATATTTTGAACTTTAAATGGGGTCTAACACTCGGGGGTCTGACACTTGTGATGCATGTGGAACACAAACGATTTTATCAACAATTATTTGATGTAACAGAAAACTACTTAAAACACATAACAGACTGAATTGTAACTGGGTTTTTCACCAATTCAAATTGCAGCACTGCTACCTCTTTAGCTATTCAACCTCACATTTTTTCCAAGGTTTCCCATGAAATATGATGGCAGACAGACTCATTTTATCTCTACAGTTATACTGGACTTTATAAGAAAGCATGCCAACAGCTTAGGATACTACTAGGTCCACTTTGTGTTCAAAGGAAAAATCATATCTATAGACAGAGTGATACCCTCAGTCTCCTCCATACTTACCATTATTGTTCTTGTTGTACGGCTGGATGATTCTGGAAAACAAAAGAACCACAGTGCATTAGAGTACTTGTCTTTAGCCATAGAAACCCTATTTTCTCATGTTCACCCAGAAGACTGAGATGCTTCTGTTCAGCTACGATATGACCAACCCATCAGAAATGCAGAGATTGGAAAGCTTTCTCATAAAACGAGCATGAGAATCATCACTGGTCCTGAAAATATGCAGTACGCTATAGCGTGATGTGAGCTGCACTCATGTCTTTGCTGAATTACTCTCTTCTGCAAGGAGATGTAAAAATGGGACTAATTCATAATTCATATTTCAATAAGTGTGGTTTTTTTTCATTTTGCTTTTAACATATGGTATCATTTAACATGGAGGATTAGTTCTGCAGAAAAAAAAAAAAACAACAACACAAAACCAAATAGTATCAGCATAACTCCATTACTATTCCCCTTTGAATAAAAGCTTTACAAAACTAGGCAATCCTTTTTGTAGGAATTTTGAGATGGATTCTCAGCTTGAAGCTGAGAAGAGTAACATTCAGAAATCTTGATTATTCTCTCCTAAGTGATAAATTAGGAGTCAATCAACTGAACTCAGAATCGTATTTACAGAAAATTGCTGAGGAATCACGATTAGGCCAATAGCTAACATAGATTTCACCCTGCTAATTCCAAAGACAAATCCCACCCTCTTTTGCTTTAAAACACTACAGTTATCATATTACAGCAGTGTGCTTTTTCAAAGCTAAACATCCTCCTAACCAGTTAAAAAATCTGCAAGAAAATTTGCTGCTGATCTACAAGATGTAAAATGATGCTACTAGCAGTTTCATACACTTTCTCAAAAACTTGGGTAAGACATCATATCACCTATAGTACACAGAATTCTTAAGGAAGACACACTTAGCAACACTACATGCATTTCTGGTTAAAATGTACACAATACTGCAGGAATTGCATCAGCAGAGTCTTGCAATTCTACCAGTGAGACAAATGTCTGGTAATTACAATGGATTATTTATTCTTGCCAATTTCCAAACTGTGATTCTTACAGGGGTCCCAACTGGCATCACTGACACAAAGAAACACCCCATCTACCCCCAAGAGCACAACTGCATTTCCTGAGAAAACCTCAACTTAAGCAGAATTATCAGTTTATAAAAAAAGGAGAGCAGATGAATTGCACAGCACTTGCAGTTACCCTCAAAAAGACCAAAGTGAACACACAAAAATCTGTATGTTTTACACTTGGATACTTCAGTAATAAATCTTCACTCTTACTCAGAGGTATTGTGCTTTTGGCATAGCTTTATATGCCAAATCTATAAAAACAATGCCTACCCAAGACTGTCCCAAATACTCAGTCACCCTCTCAGTTCATCACAGAATGAAATTAAATTAATTCCACAATTGAATGAGAGAGAGAATATCTCTTGAAAGGGAAGTGAGGAACAGACAAATGTTCCTGGAGGCTGCTAAACAGCATATTTTTGAAGAATACAGACTCTTAATACAATGCTAGAAGCTGTTAACTCCAGGATGTTACCATATTGATAAACTCTTAATAAAACTGAGCAAAGAAGTGAAGAAAGAACTATCTGTAGAGTAATACCCCTGAGTTGTATCAGACAATAAAAAAAATATTTCTTTTTTCGCATATCTTTTTCTAACCTTTTATTTCTATAGATACTGGAATATCATCTAAATTGCCAAGCATCTTTTAGAAATACTTGAGTATATCTATAAGAAAAAAAAGCTAGGGTAAGATCTATCAAATAAGTAGATATATGTCAAAAGAATCTAGGATCTATCAGAGACTATTAATTAAGGTGCCATTATTATACAATTCAAACTTTTACATATTTCGATACCCAAATTTTCAGATTTTAGAACTGAAGAGACACCAGCTTCTTCCAGAAAATACACCCGGATTGGATATGATTCTGAGGAACATTTATGCAGGAACACACACCAGTCAATTCTGTGGAAAACTTTTACTTTAAAATGAAAAGTTGTTAATTAAGGCAACTGAGGAAGAAAGCCCTTGCTTCCAGTTAAAAAGACAGTCACACAGCACTTAAAAGGCATGTTTTACAAAAGGCTTGCACACCCATGCAACCTCCAATGCAGCCTGAGGGCAACAGAGCTTATTTTAAAACCGCAAATGTCTTGTTGTTCAACAGCACAGAAAAACAAAACTTTGGATTTTCAGTTTTATCTGCCAAGTTTTAGAATGCCTGAGGCGATTTAAATAATCAGGCTCAAGTTTCAGCAAAGCTGGCACCATTGGACACTTGATTTATAAACAAGCTCTTATAGTAAATTATTTTGTGCAAGGCAGTAATCTGTACTTGCACTTCTTCAGTAGAAAGGAAACTCCAGGACACAGAATGACTCCCCTTACAGCCAATGAAGTGCTAGTGAAGTGGATTGCTCCACTTTAAAAAGAAATGGTCAGCCGACAGCACTAACAAGGGGTTTTAGTGATCTGATGTGAGTATATTACAGTAAACAGAACTTCAGTACTGACAAGATGTTTAGGAGCTTATTACTGTGGAGAAATTGATGCACGAACAGGAGAAACTGCCTAGAGATGCTCGTATGCTCTTCCTACAATGTATTCATTTGAGCTCAAACAGAAATGAGCAGGTTGTAAAAAGAAATCAAGTGTCTCTCCCTGTTTATGGGCACCAGGAGACTATAAAATTCCCCACTGTAAAACCATTTAAGGCTAAATCAGAAAAAGTCCACTGCTAAGGGATGGTGCCAGCTACAGAACTATTTCAAGTTTATACATTATTCCCCAGCAATGTGTTGTTTGTGTTTGGTTTTTTTTTTTCTTCCTTTAAGGGTTCTTCAAGCCAGGATGGAAACCACATTCTTAATAACACTCCAACCCTTTTCCAGCTGGTCATGTATTATGTTCATATATGCTATTTTTTAGTTCTGCTCATAGAAAACTTAATTATCAGGGTCATCAGCAATACTAGTGGATGAAAGGTGTCGTTTTCTAAATCTTCTGAAATAAACACACTGCAAGATAATGTCATTTAGACACATGGAAAATAAAGACAGACATGCAATAGCAGAGGTGCTTAATCTTAGTAACACTCAGAGCTTATCTTGATGCATAAGACTATAAAGAACCTTTTCTCCCACAATGAAATAAGCTGAGAAAGAAGGACTGTTCGTTATTTCTTCTCAGCTTGGGTTATGGATATTTTAAGTGACCAAAATAATAGCTCTATTCGCACCAGTTTGTAGCAGTGGAACAAGTGACCCATTTAGTGTTACTTCTAAAGTATAATCAGAAAAATATGCACCTTGTGATCACACGACAAATCAGTTTGACTTTGTTTGAGGAAGATCCTCAGTCTCCCAAGACTGAAATTTGAAACCGCGAAGAAACAAGATATAGACAACAAAAGCAAAAAAAGCGCACAACAATAATAAAAACAACCACTAAGTGTTTTCCCCAAAGACAGGAACTTGCCAGTTATGCTGCCTGAGCACTTTGTGAAGGTGCCTTCCCCCTATTGTATTATGTAATAAAAATTGGTAAGAACTATTGTATGGCAATCACAGCTTACAAAAAAATAATCAGCTTACTTGACAGTAATCATACACAGAAACACTTTCAGTATGAACTCCAGATCTCAAATCCAGAACATGTAATTCATGAGGTAATATGCTACTAATCCTGTTATCCCACAGACAGGATTCTCTTTCTGCAACTTTAATTCTTTAAAATAATACTATGGGAAAGGAGTGACTCCAGGAATTAGGCTCTGGTTATCTGCATTGTGTTTTGAATGCTAACTTGATTATAGAGATGTTCTTACTGTTTATTGTTTTAAGAGCTGACTTATTGTGCCAATTAAAAAAGCCAGTGTTACTGCAATTTCATGCCTCCACATTACCTGCATCTAAAACAAAGAAACTGTGATTCAGCAGCAAAAATGGGGCAGTTCATCATGAAGTGCCCTTTCCTCCATCTGCAATCCCACACAGCTTGCTCTTCTAACCCCTGCTATTATTAGAGCTAACAGAAGTACACGTTACACTAGTGAACACAGAAGATACAACGCTGTAATCTTTTTGTGAGTATTCATTTCCTTAGAACAACAACATGTAAATAATATCTGGCACACTCAGAGTGATGCATCACAGCATGTTTGCAATTCTACTTACATTTTGGGTTCTTTTCTGAAATAAATGCAGGGAAAGCAGCCCTGTAAGTCCAAAGGTATATTTTTGGAAAATAATAATAATAATAAAAGAAATTAACATCCTTTCTATTCAATTTCCAGTGTATTTCCACCCCTGGAAATCACTCACATTTCAGAAGATACAATAGGACTGAGAACTACAGTTGAATGGATATTGTATTTTGTCTTTTGCAAAACAAAAGCAATCACTGTCTGTATTTTGAAAACCCATGACACAGTGCTATGCTACGCTAATGCTCAGGAACAGTTCCTTCTCAGAGGAAATTCACAGAAACGGGTTTGCAGAAACGGTTTTCCTTCTCTCAACTCCTCCTGTAACTAAATTCATCGTATAAAAACCACACCGCTTACCTTTAACCCCTGAAAAAATACTCTGCATTTTGTACAGTCTTTGGGCACAGAATGGAAGACTGTTCTTTTGTTTGTAATCAAAGAACCTCAAATACTTGAGAGATAACTGTAATGTGAATTCAGTGTAGGCAGATGATGACTGCACATGTATCCCTGCAAGATAATAATGTTCTAAGCTTGAAGAAATTCTGAAAAAAAAAATATCAAAAAACATTTCTATTTTTCAGACAAAACCAACACAGATTTAAATATTTTCCTCCTTGTCAATTACTTTTCACATTAAGTCATAAATTGCATCACTCAGGTTGGAGAAGTGAAGACCAAAGTAGGGAAGGGGGGCTCATCAACTCATTGTAAATGAACTGAAGGAAAAACATTGTTTCACAATAAAAAAAGTTAAATAAAAAAATAATAATAAAAATGGCTTGAGTTGTGCAAACATGAGATATAGTTGCCGATTTCTACAAATTATTGACAATATCAGCAGTAACTCCCAGTGTTAATTAAATCCTGTGTCATTTTCTGGGCTTTGGAAGTTGTCACTAGTTCACCTTTGCCACTATCATCATCCATATCCCTACAAAAACAGGTCAGCATACTGACCACAGAAAAACAAGCTTTAGAGCATTTTAGTTTTCTACTAAATATTTAAAATGATTGCTTACAATTGGACAATGAAAATAGACAAAAATTGGCTACTGTTGGGCAAGCTGCAAAAATCAAAGGCAAAATGTTGTTAGGTTAATCTCTTGAGGGTCAGAGATTGGTCTCTGTATAGAACTATGCATAACAAGGCTCTTACTATAAAGCATTTTATAAAATAAATATAAAATAAATACAGCTAGCGATATATGTTGGGAAATAACCACGAGTCATAAACAACCCTTTCACTGTCCTCTCCTTCTCCAGTAAATGACAGTAACACAACATCAGTTTTTCCAGAGAGGTCTACTTCCCATGCTCACATTTCCATCAATATCAGTGCACACATTTCAGTAAGAGATCTGTAGCCAAATATTTTAAAACATTTGCTGGCTGTACCAAGGACCAAAGCCAGAACACACACACTCAAAGCAAATTGCAGAGGAAAAACTGGACATGGAACAAAATATAGTTTTAGTTTCTTTTTTGGGAAAAGATGTGAATACACAATTCAACATTAATCCCACTTTGTGTCTCAGCATAGAAGAAATGGCAAAAGTGGATTCATGATAGCTTGTTTATTACATTTCATTTTCTTTTTTCAGCTGAAAATTATTTGTATGTAAAAAGAGGTTTATAAAAATTTAGGTAGATTTATATTTTATTGATATGTAAGTGAAAATTAAGGTTTTATTTTTTTAAGTGATGGATCACCAGATGTTTTCTTGGTACGCATCCCATGCTGCTAGCCTGCCACCACAGATGAACATCTCCATTTCCACCAAAAATTAGTATAACAACGATCAGACACCTTTGAGAAAATATAACTCCCTCTGCTAAGAAATTCAATCCTACAGTGAAAACTGCTTCCTTCTCATATACTCCTGCATAAGGTTATGTGAAGTTAATTATGATGAAGCACGTATAATAATTGTTTTCCCTGCTTCAAGAAAATTTGGAGCAGGAAAGGCTCCAGTTTCCCAACTTGTCAGTTGGGCTGCTTATATTTTCATGTGTTTGTCAAGGGAGAGTCTCAAATTTCCCATGGAAAAATATGAGCAAAACATAAGCCTTTCTTCCTTGCCTATCTCCTCTACAGCCAATACTGTAAGTCAGAAGCAGAGAGAGGATTGACCAAAAAAGCATCATAGAGAAAAACTACATTTTTTTGAGATCTTTCTCCATTTGCCAATTGCTGGTCACTTTCTCATTTTATCATGCCAGAGATGTGTGGGTTCCTAGAAAAATGAACGCAAAAAATTGCTGTCTCATTCTTAGATACAGCTGCATACTTCAGAATATTCAGGAACAGAAATTTGACTGTTGAAAGAATCCTCCTGGAGACATCAGGACATCTCAGCCTGAAATACAGCACTAAGGGTCTGGGCAGGGGAAGAGAGAAGAAGGATCAGGGCTGTCAATTTAACTCTCCAGGTATGAACAATCAGATCTTCTATTTCTGCCCACAAGTCATGAAAACAGTATCAGCAGGCACAGACTGATTTCTGTACCTCATTAGTGATGCTAATATCTTGGACATCTTGTGGATATTCTGGTTCTAATGCCTGTAAAAGTAAGGATATATTTGCCAATTGACATAGATTATACTCATGTAAAATACCCTCGCCCTGATCTTTCCAAATATTATATGGAAAATTACCATTACTCACCCTGCCAAAACAATAGCCTGATGTGAAACTTGACTACTTTGAAGTACTGTTGCTCACAGTTAAGCAGCTTGTGGGTGAAAGTAATTGCTCGGAATAATTTCAGACACTGTAATTTAAAGATCAGGTTCAAAATATCTACAAGGCACTTTACAGTCACACCTAAATCTTCCCATTGTCAGCTCCAGCCAAAAAACTGGGTACACGTAACATTCTGCAACATTGTGATTTTCTGAAGACAGAGTTTTCCCATTTGAAAGAGACTGTCTTCACTGCTGACAATCATTTACATAACTTGTGTTGACTTCCTTTTCAGCAGCAATGGAGATTCTGCATCTCAGAAGAGTTCAAAGCACCAGCATGCACATTACATGAAAACTCCCCAGATTACTGTGATTTATTTCTTGCATTTTTCATTCCACCTGACAGAATATGAGATTTGCTGTTGTTAGAAAAGAAAAGGAAAACCACTTTTCTAAGACCACCCAGAAAAAGTCTTTCTCCTACAAGGACACAAAAAACTACAAGATCTCCTCTCTTATCTAGTTACAACGTAAATAACTTTAAGCAGTTCAATTTTATTTAGGTCTATGCCTTGTATGTGTGTTCATGCATACAACTACATCTACATGTCTCAGCCACCAGTGATTGACACAGATCTAACAGCAAGGTATCTGGGAGTAAACCCCACCATTTATGAAGAAGTAAATGTGCTCCCTCACTGTTCCTGAGAAAGACCAAAGAATAATAGTCAGAAATTACAGACCCCCTCACTCCTATCAGTTGCACCAAACTGTCGCTCGAGGTGCAACTGTGGAAAAATGGAAGGGAAACTTGTACAGCACTGGCCAAAAGCAGGACTCAAACCAATATAAGGCTTCCCTAAGAAATGCTAACTATGTTCTTATTTATTACTCTTAAAAGCATTAAATCAAATACTAATGATGTTCCTCATCATTTCCCAAGTTCCCCCATGCAGGCACAAAAAAGTGCCTTTTCTATGTTACATTGCTTTATTTCTGAGCTAATAATTACTATTTTGTTAACAACAATTTCTGTCAAAATATGGCACTCAACTCACCCAGGCAGTAAGACTGACTTTAAATATGAAAATCTAAATCTATATTTACACAAACATAAGTTACATTTACTTGAATGCAGTAAATTATTGTGTATCTTAAGTAAACATATTTTTTACAATGAGGGTAGTGAAACACTGGCATACATTGCCCAGGGAGATGGTGGATGGCCAATCCCTGGAAACATTGGTTGGATGGGGCTCTGAGCAACCAGATCTAGTTGAAGATGCTCATTGCAGGGGGGTTTGGATTAAAGGTCCCTTCCAAACTATTTTATGATTCTATATTTATATGGCTTCTTTACAACAAATTTCTCATACTGTTGAAAAAAAGCAAAGTGAACATGCAGACATTTCTATGTCAATAACATCAAGGTTATGAAAATGGCAAGAGATAAGACTTAATTAAAAGCTGACTGTGCTCATTTTTGTTTGCTCATTTCATCAAAGCATGCACTGAAAGACAGAACATATCATGATCTCCATCGTCAGCTTTCCAGATACTGTTAATTGACACAATGCAATAAACTCACCATCAATCAATAGTATTTTGGAACAAAAAAAAAGCTTTTTAAGGTATTTATAGTAACATAAAAACTCTGCAGGTTGGCAAAACCTTTCATTGCACATAGTACATTCTTGTCAGTGCAATGACACAGAAACCACTATTTCCCAAGCTGATCTGGTCACTGAGTGTTTGCTGTGTACTGAAGAGAAGCTGGATACATTACAGACCCAAAAATGTATTTGGTATTTACCAATAACCAGAAAAGGGTTAAACAGCAGATATTAAAGGTAAATGTTTTTAAGTCAAAAGGAACAGAGGATCTGTGCTGTTGAAAATAATTACTAATAGTTTGATTGTTTCCTTTTCACTTTATGCACACTTTTTAGGCTTTTAACTAAAGAGAGGCTAGGATAAGAACAAAAATAGCCATTTAAAAGTATGAAAATAGCCATTTTTATACTAACATAATTCAGATTTCAGTTATTTAGGATATATGTTTTCCAGTAAGTTATGTTTCCACTGAAAATATAAAAGCAGAAATAATTATCTCCTAAAGCAATTACTTGCTGTTCTCAAAACTAATTTTTAGAATTAGATGTTATTTTGTGTAAATTGCCTTAATACACCAGACTCTTTGATACAAACTAATCAGTGTGGCTAATGACTGGTTCTATACACTCTTTACTTTGAACAGAATGCCCACATAAAGTAGGAGAAAAATCTGAAAGACTTACAAGTATGCTCCTTCATGGGGACATCATCATCATCATATTTACCTTGAGCTTATTGCTACAGAATTCTCTGCAGTAGAAATGTAGCATCATCGTTATTTACAGGTGAAAGTCCTTCATCACTCAAAGCTCCTAAGGAGACTCCAGTGTAATGGCCAGCATTGGAGGGGGTGGGGAGAAGAAGCAGCCTTTGTTCACAAGACCGTCCCTCCAGAACTTCACACTCAAGGATTGCAGTGAGAATTCAGCATTTATGGCTACGCTTAGTAATGTCATTGTCTTTTCCTCCAAGTACAAGTCACACATTTCTCATCTTGGTCCACTGAATAGCCTGGGTTGCCATGCTTGTTATTTGCCTATGGTGTAATGGCCATTTGCACACTGAGCCATCCTCTCTTCTGTGTATACTAAAGAACCACCTTTTGTCAAAGTATGTAGTGATTTCTATCTATTATTAAAAGTACACTGCAATATACAAATGACATTGGCAATGACAGAAAAACATGATAATTAGGGAAGACGATGGATAACAGATCAAGTTTTTCTTCTTGTATTTGGAATACTATTTCTATTTGCTTGCCTAAAAGGTGAGACCCTTTTACTTCTGCCTTGACCAGATTTCTGTGAAGCATGAAAACAGTCATCCCTTTTGTGCAGATTGTGTTCTGAACAGTCTATTTCAGATCCTAACTGCTTTCAGATTTCTCATCTCAACAACCTTATTCAATTACAGAACAAATAAGCTAATGGCTTACAGAAGTTACATCTCACAAAAAGAGAGTTCAGGAAATGCATGCATTTCTTTTCAGTGCAAACAAATGGTATCCCGCTGGATTCTCCTCTTATTTAGATATGAGGTAAAACTGTTCACAGTTCCAGTTGAAAATCTTTCTTTTTGGTAATAACAAAAAAAATAATTTAAAAATCAGTAATGCACAGTCACTTTTCAGAATAAAAAATGAAGATTATTTGAGAAAAGTTAGCCTTATCCACAAATTTCCATAATTCTTTTGCAGAGCTTCATATCTGATCACGATACTGTAATGAAGTGGTTACACCAGGCTTAAAGATCACCCCTGCGACTGCAGTGTACAGAAAAAGCCTCTCCTGTACCTCTGCGGCATCCCTATTCCCTCTTCCTCTGCAAGTGGTATAAGATGCAAGGACAGTCTCTTTCTAAGGAGCTCCTACCTTCTACCAGTGCTTACTGTCAGGATCACTTTGTTCTTATGTTACTTGACTCTGTAACACCTTCTTGGGATGCAAGATGCCAAAAGCTATCTTCCATTACTGATCAGACTGTTGAGAATGCAGATTAAGCTGTATTTAGAATTCACACAGTAGCAAAGAGATTGGTTGTAAACTAACAGGTCCAGTATTTAACAGTTTAGCTGCCTATCGAGTAATTTAGCACAAAGTAATACAAAAGGTCTTGCCTATCTCTGGAAAATATTTCTTCAAATAAAAATGCATTGCAACAAACTGAAATAAAGAATTAATTGCTCCCTTCACCAAATTAATTTTATTCCTTTGTTGGCCTTTTACATAGAGATGAAGGATTAGTAAGAAAAACAGTAAAAATTATTTGTTTAAAAGATGGCATTAATTTACCCATCTTCAATTAATAAAACCACTACTTGCTGCATTAAAAGTCAATGGTATAAATATGCTTTTCAGAACTTACATTTCTGTTGGTCTGTACCTGCTCACTGAATGTCGTCTCTTTAACAGCATTCCCCACAGAAAGCTCACAAAATTTGTTATTTCAGGTCTGCAGAAATTTTTGCAATTCAGAAACTTCAAGAATATTTCTTTTATATTCCTTCACATACCATCAAGGCCATTATGATGGCTGTAGTTTCTTTTTCCCAAAATACTTAGTGAAGAGTGATTGGAGGGTGCAAGCAGCCTTTTTGCACTTGGACTTTGAAGGCTTGGTGTTGACCTGATTACATTGGATTTCACTGCAGGATGAATCTCTGTTTGAGACAAAAGAGAGACAGAGAGAGAGATTGTACATACTTGATGTAAAAAAATAAGTAAATAAAAATAGTCTATCAACATTAAAAGTACATTTAAATTTCTAACAAAAAAAGTTTTTCAGCATGTCACAAGACCTTGAATAACAATTAAAATGTTAGCCTTCCTATCTACAGTTCCTCTAAATAAGAAAAATCTATTTCCATTTTAGATTGCCCAAGTTCAGTACTATGATGTAGATGCGTAAGAATTTCAGAGACTGAATAGATAACACAAATCAATCTCTAACAGGACTCTGTTTACATTTTCCTATTATTTTTATGTTTGTATTGGAGCTACACACCAAAAATTTTATGCAAGCAAATAGAAGTATTTTATTACAGCGAAATCACCTCAATACCTCAAGCTAAACAGTATTTTCCTTCACAATAAAATGTTTTGAGGGATTTTCCTAAGCACAAGTCACCAGGTGCCAGAAGCCATAGAGGCAGCCACTGCAGGGCTCTGAAGTGAAAACTAACCCAAAACTGCAGCAAGAACACAAAAATCAGTCAGACTGCATGGGGTTCCCCAGGCACTGATAGACTCCCAGAGAGGGTCATTACCGGGGAGCTTCAAACATCGCAGAGTTATCTAACAAGGTTCAAAGGGGCAGGATTATTTTGGAAGAGGAGGAAGACAGGTGGGTAGGAGGCAGTGAAATGCACCGAATCAGCACACCTCAGGGTGACAGCTGCTGTGTTTGCCAAAAGCTGATACAGATGTATGGAAATTTCTCAGTTATCCACCAGATAAAAGTGGCAAAAGGAAGCCTCAGCAGAGCCTGCTTGTCCTTCACCAGGAAAGTGCTGAACTAATTAACTTATTCCCATCACATATTTGGGTTCAAAAAGCCACGACTGTGTACATCCTGGGACAGAGCCAGATTTGCAGGGGAAGTCAGGGCACCCAAGGGCAGGTCCCCATCCCTCTGACCCAGCCACGGGGCAGAGGGGCTAGGAGAGGGACTGAGAGAGTCAACTGTGCCAAGTGAGTAAGAAAAGTTGACACACACACAAAACAAATCATCTTGCACAGTGCTGGTTTTGTTGTTGTTTTTTTTTTTTAAAATAAAATAAACCACAGAACCTGAGAATATGCAAAATCTAAAGTGAGGCCAGGTTATCCAAGGAGGAGGCCCTCTAGCCTCTGCTATTCACAGCTATCAGAAACTATTGCACAAAGTCAAAGTTCACTGTGATAGCAGATTGTTCCTCCCTCTTAAATGTCAAGGAAATCTGATATCCAAATGCTTGCCTGCTGGGCCCCATGATCTGGCTCCTAAGACAAGCTTTCTCACCAAGCCTGCAGGTCCCCAGCCCACCCACCCTGGCTGCAGGGGAGCCTGGGGCTGAGCTGCCCAAACAGCGATGATAACCTTTAAAAGGCAGAAATAGAAAGGAAGGATGGCCAAACAGATTGATTAATCTGTTTGGATACTAATTAGTATCTGGTATGAGTATTAGGATACTAATTAGTATCAAAACAGGTGGAAAGAAATAGCATGGCCACAGTGATCTGGCCAGGCTCAACTGGGAGCCTCTTGCCAGGATGACAGGACAACAACAGTTTTCACATTTGAACAGAATTTACTTCATTGCTAACCACTGGTTTGGTCAGAGTATGCAACCACACTCTCAAAGCATGAACACCTTCATCCAAGATGAAGGTGAAGAGGGTCAGATTAGAAAGAGCTGAGTAGGGTAATCCTCTGGGCAGATGGAAGAACAGCACAGAGCCAGCATAATTGCCTCAGGGCAGTCCTGTGGATTTGTGTGGGGGCAAAGGCCAGTTTGATGCCACCAATCTTCTCAGCACTTAGATGAGAGCAATTTCCTGCCATTCACTGCAGCACTTCAGCTGCCTTTCATATAATAGAGTTCAGGAACACGGAGCTCCCACTGTGCTTCGTGGTACGGCCCATTTTTTATGCTGTAGAGAACAAACATCTACTTAGTGTTTTTACTAAAATGGGAACAGAGGCATGCTTAATGTATGAACACTTGTGATTCGTAAGAAAAACCCTCAACTGAAATAGAAAGGTCCACACTGTTTGCTGAAGATTATTGGAATTTGGATTCTAAAATGCTCTTTTGGCAATCTTTTCCAATTTGCTGATGGAATGATTAATTTTCAGGGCTAACACCACTAAAATATTATCTTCTTTGCCAAAGAGCTCCAGCAGCATCCACAATAATCCCAGCAGCTGGATCAAGAACTTGTAACCAGTTTCTGTCTCCAGTGTGTAGGAGATGTAACTTCATACTTTCAGGATGAGAGAGCAGTTAAAGAAGGAAGCATTTCCTTCCTTCAACTTTTCTTCAGTCTGGAGGTCACTAATCCTCCAACAGTTTACCACAAAGGTTGTCCTTTCTCTTTCTGCAGTAGAGGAAAGACAGCAAAACCAAGCTCTCCTTTTAAGCTCTTTTAATTAAACAACCAGGACCACTTCCCAATGGATTGAGTCCTTCCTGTGGGGTCTTTACACTGTACATTCACTCATACTCTACATAGAGACTTGCTTCAAGCATTTTCATGCTTGATCATCACTTTCTAACTAGCTGCTTCATCACTCCTGGGAGAGATAATGAGGCATTTCAGGGGTTTTGCCTGAATTATATTATCCCATCATATTATTGTATTATAGAATAATAGTAATCACAGAGCTTTAATTCCAGCTGCTATTATCTTTATTCTATTGTCTAGTACTACACTGAAAATGTCCTAGCCACCTGCATCTTCTGCTAACTCAGACAACTAACTATAACATCCAAATAAACCAAATTCTCCTTTCAGCCATACAACAAATAACCAGTTGACCAGTTTCTGATTTTATGATCATTTCTGAAATAAAAATAAAAACAACAGCAAGAAAAAATTCTTGAACAACCTATTAGGAACCTTTATTATAAGACCAGGCTGCAGCCTCTAACAAGTAATTTGCAGCAACAACTATAAAAACTTTCCACATTTCCACTGATGTCATAATGGTATTAAAAAAAAAATAAAAAATCCAAAGCAAACAAAAGTCAGTCTCCTGCTGAGTCACTTTAAAAACCATCCTGGATTCCACAGGTGCTTAAGCAGCTTCATTTGCCTCTCATCCTATCTCTTTAACATGCATCCCAGCTGGTCCTTATAACTAGAAAGTAACATAGGACATTTTAATTAGCCAGGGGGTTTGTTTAGTAAACACAGTGATGACCAAAAAGATCACAGGGGATAAGCCCCAGCTCTCTAGAGGACCAGACCTACTTTTAAAGCTTATCCTACCTCACCTGAGGAACTGGCAGCCAAGAAGCAGAACAGGGGCAAAGGGCAGCAATGACCCAGGATGTGCAAGGGTCATCTTCCCTGCCTTACCAGTAGGGCTGAAAACAGTAGTGCCCTGAGAAACACAGTTAACTGTATGCCAAGACGTGTCCATGGAACTGGCATGGAAGCAATTTAAAAAAGACAATAATTACCTCCTGAATAAGCTATTACATGATAGTTAATGTTAAATTTTATGGGAAAAAATAATGCAAGCATTGTTTACTCATTGAAATAAGCAAACACGCATCCCAAACAAATAAAAAAAAATCACACACTAAACTAACCACACACACACACAAAAACAAAACAAAAAACAAACAAACACAAAAACCCTGACCAAGCCAAATGGCAAACAAAAAAACCTATCTTCTAGCCATCCTTAAACAGCTCATTCAGGCTCGTGTCCATAATTACACTGTATATAATGCATAACACATACTATCTTCAACTGCAGTGAAATACTTTCACTTCCCAGGCAGTGAAATGCTAAGCAGGCTCTGCAAATAGTTGGTATGTTTTAGCACTGTTAATCTACAAAATCTTCACTTAAGTACACATAATGCTGACATCCATTGACTCCTGTTAAACCTACAGACATGTTACCAGAGGTATCAAGGCAACCCCTCACCAACTAAATAATGGGGCACTAAAACCACTAAGTACCTTTTAAGATTGCACCCTCTACTGTTTCTTCTTTTGATCACTCAAATGGGGTCAAGCCAGATGAATTATCCATCTCCTGCTGGACCACCCCCTCACAACCACAGCTCCCACAGGTCAATCCAAGCAGTCCTTGCCTCATTCACTCAAAATCAACATACATAAAGCACAGAGCTGGGATGACTGCAGGAAATTATCACTGGCTTTTTTCTGAAAGTCCAGGGCAGGAGGAATGAAAATTCAGTGCAAGGGGGCATTAATTGTTCATTACCCAGTTTTCTGAAGTTCGGATTTTGTTAAATTGGATGTCCTGGAAGAACAGTTGTAACTACATTAATAGCTGATTTCTATTTCAGTAAGTCAAGAGACTATTACCATTTACTTTGTTCTAGTACGAAAAAACCCTTCTTGTTGATTGGAATTTTGAGAAAAATGCTTAGACTGAGTTCTACCTTCAATTTCCCTTCTGTAGAATGGGATTAACACACTGCAGAATTATTCACTGCTGCTCTGATCAATGGAGTGACTTCTATATTCATCTGAGGATTAATATAAAGCCTCTGGGGTATCCCATCTCTCATATGATAGTGTAAATATTTAATGGTCAGTGGTGGTTCTTTGCAAAGAGGACTACTTTCTTAAATAATGAATCCAAATTACTAGAATTTCTTCTCTCCCTGTTATCTTGTGTAACTTGAACTCCTTTGCAGTACAGTACAATTGCAGTACAGATTTCACTGCGTATTTTTAAAATTATGATATCAAATTAAGATATTAATGTCTCGTGTCTGAAGTCTGCTCCTTTCAAGTACATGGGAGCATTTCAAGTGGATTCAAGGGACACAGCAGAGTAGCAGTGGACATACTGAGTATCTCATCTCCCCTTTGAGTACTTACTTATTTAGACTAATGGAATATATCTTTCACATTCTAAATCACATCAGGTTCCACTCTGCCATTTTAAACCAGTATCTGAAGGTCTTCTGCCTACATCCTGCAAGTCCAACTATCCAGTTTTGCAACTAACAGCAGACCAGAATTTAATTAATTTATTACCTTTGTAATTATTTATTTTTACTACAAGCCCTCTCATTCTGTGCATACGGGATTTTTAAGCATTAGTAAATACTGAATGTTCATCTGATTAATTTTTTCTCTGGAGGCAGATACCCACCTAAATACCCAATGATACATGACAGTGGTTTTCTGGTGCTTTTGATCTTCAGAGGATTTCCAGCAACTTCACAATGTCGATCTGCATCTGAGAATTTTAAAGAATGAAACTTAGATTAAAAATTGTGCCATTTAAAATATAATTAGGGTGCACCTAATTTAATTTTCTGACTTAGATTTTTTTTTAACAAATTTCTTTTTAGCATACTCTTCTTGTTTTCATCATTGATAATAATGATATTTAAAGGCAGGTCCTCAGTCATGCAAATGATGTTATGATTTATTGTTTTTTTCCAGTTAATGTAAGTTGTAACACAAATTTGATTGCTTTTTTAGCCTACAAAGTCTTTTGGAGACAGTCAGCTAGGCAAATGAAAAACAAATGAAAACATGAGTAGTAAAACAAAAGTAGCTCTGGCTATTACAAAAGAATTTACATGGAATTCTTTATGGTTTTTAAAAAGTTTGGCCGTAACTGGTGTCATACAGAAGTAAGAAGGATTTAAAGTTGGCACTATTGATTTTATGTATTACTCCCATGGTACAGCAATTCATATAATTCTCCATAAACACAAGGGCTATCTTGACAAGAAAATGCTTAAAAAGAACCAAGTCCCAAAAAACCCTTTACTGAAATTTTTTTTAACTAAGTGGTGAATTGTAACCAAGTATGTCAGAGCTCAAAGGTGTCAAAGACAATAACTTTCTATAAAGTAAGCAGTTCACTAACTACCTTAATTTGGTGCTAAAACTCTGATCTCACAACTTAAAAGGCACTATGAATACACAAGCAGAGAATCTGTCTAAATGCCCCAAATGTACAACTATTACTATATGCTTAGACAGAGGAGTCAATCAACCTAGGGCAAAAATTCCCAAGACACCGTGTTTCAGGAAACAGTTTCAGGACCATTGAAACTATACTATCTTTTTAAAAAACTTTTCAGAATTATTTGGTTATCTGTCTTCCAAAATCACGTAATTCCCATATTTGGTTTCTAGTAACCCTAGGAACACAGGTATTCCTTTTGTACAAAATTGCCTTCATATGTTGATTGTGAAGATCCAGAAATCCCTCACATGGAATTACTTCCCATGCATGTGTAGACCTTTGTGTAGGTTTTGCACGTGCACATGCAGATCTGAATTTTCTAACAAGCTTTACAATAGATAGATATTACAGATGATAGTAACTATAATTCCACTTTGTCTCCACCTTCTGTTTCACTCCAGCACAAGATACAGAGCTGAAGGACACACAAAGAGGATAAGATAATATATAGAACAATTCACATCTGAGAAAAAAGCCCACATTTACATCATCTTCATGCATGTTACCTAGGTATGTGCAAAATACTTGTAGGTCATGAAACCGCTTCAATGACTGAAATAAGTATTTCTGTATGTTCACAGACGTTTTACGTGCTGCAGACAAGGCACAACTTAGCTCAAATTATTAAGGAAACTTCTTAATACATGTGCTAAGTGTAAACAGTAGCTGGTACCTGGGAAGCCCAAAAGTTCCAGAGCCTTGAAGCTGAGTACATGAAGTACTTTATTATTTAACTTTAATAACAAAATATACTGTTCTCAGTGAAAAAAAATGCACTGAACCCAGTGCCTGGAACATTTTTAATATTCCACAACACTTCAAATATTTTAAGTGACAGAGTAGAACAATGTGTCTCCACTGTCTCCCTTAGTAAAATAAGCACAGACTATACAGTGAGCATTTTACAGTTACTTTGGGAACAGCAGAGCATTGCCTAAGAAGTAATTAGCAAGAAAATTTTCCATCTACATGTCTTCACTGTAAAAAAAGACATTGAATCATGGTGAGATATTAATATGCTGACTGAGAATACAGACGGCAAAGAGAGTACAGTTTCCATGCTTGAGGCAAACCACATTCACCACAGGTACTGGGTGGGTATTCTGAAGCACACCAACCTATTAAAACAGTTAAGTATGTTTATCAGCAGCAAACTTGCATCCACAATATGGTACTCCCACGAAAAGAAGAATAAAGTTTACTATTTTATGCACTATATACAGAAAAATGCAAAGTTAGATTGTACATCACTCTCACACATGTAAAACCACAGAATAAAATTTAAATAAGAATTTGTCAAAACCAAAATTTTCAGAAGCTCCTAAAATAAAATATGGGCCTCCAAATGAACATTAATAATCTTAGTAAGGGCAATGAAATAGTGGAAAGTATGAGAAATAAAAATGTATCAAAAAAAAAGAAAAAAAGAATTGGAGTATTACATTTGATAGTATATTTTTTCAAACACGAAAAGCAGAAAGTGTGCTAATGGCTGTAGCAATAGCCCACCAAGGTGTGAGGAAAATACAGAAGAAAGATAAAGGCATGGCAGAAAAGCTGAATTCTTTGCAGCCATATTCACTGCAGAAGAACTTTAACAACCTCACTTCCAAAACCCTTTTATGAGGAAAGTGTGAGAACTGCATCATGTCAAAGTGCCCATAGAAAATATTTTGAAATAAACTGGTTAATGAATAAAAACTAGTTAAGCGGGACCGGGTGGAATTTATCCAAACAGAAACTGCTGAGCACGTACACTACTGGTGTTTAACTAATGCTTAAACTGATTTTGATTCGAGAGAACAAAAACACAGCAAAGGTGATAACATTCTTCAGTTAAGTAGGTCTGCAGACTGGCAAAAGGGTTGAACTATTAATAGAGGCATACAGTTAAATACGGAAACATCAAGGGAGCCAACAAAGACCTTGTAAAGGAAAAACATATTTAATGTGTTCACATTATTCAGTGCCGTGTCCTTGCAAGAAGAGTATGACTATACTGGGCCTTACTAACCCAAGTGTTGCCAGCAAGGTGGGGGAGGTAACCCTTCTCCTCTACTTATCCCTGTGAAACCACATCCAGACCCTGTGACAAGTTCTGGGATTCCCACTATAAGATATAGACATACTAGAGAAAGTCCAGTTATTTAAGAGTCTGGTTTGGGGTTGGGATACAGGGTGTACACAGGGAGTCTGAGGGAATTGGGTCTGGTCAGCCTTAAGATGAGAAGGCCATGGGTAGACCTGATTGTCACCTGTAGCAGAGTATAGAGAAGACCAAGCCAGATGCTTCTAAGAGGTACACATAAACAGGACAACATACTATCGCTATCTGTGGTAAGTGACACAAGCTGGGAGATAGGAAATTCTTCAGATGTAAAGCAAGATTATTTACTGTGAGAAACACAGGAAAAGGTGCCCAGAGAAGCCATGGAGTCTCCATCCTTAGTGATATACAAATCTGTGTGAAGAAAAGGCCCTGAGCACTTAAGCTTTGTGCAAGGCTGGGACTAGAGATCTTCAGAGGTCTCTTCCTACTTACACCATTCTGCAAGTGTCACAGATCCGCCAGGATCCTCTAGGAATCGAGACTTGTACACACGCCACTGGTTGGGCATCCAACTTGGCATTTTCATCAGCTTTTAACCAACTGTGCCACCAAAGACCATTGCTGTCCAGCTATTACAAGGTACAGATTTTTTTTTTTTTTTTTCAGGGATTAGCATCTGATTAAAATTAATTGTCTATGTAATCCCCAAGGGATCTGTGCTACTCAACATACAAAAGATGAGGAAAAGACGTGATTAGAGAATTAAAATTCCCTGATAAGTAATCACTGAGCCTAGTCAATGCTCAAACTGATTGCAAATGGTGGCAGCAGCATCAAGCAACCAAAGTAAATTAATTCTTAAGTGGTAAAATGATTGTAACATATAGATACAACGAGTTCTACACAACCACCATGCAGAAGACATTTTATGGAGTCAGAGTCAAAAGCTTTTAAAAATGTCTAGATAACACTAAAAAGTGGTCACTTCAATTAAAATCAGAATATTAGAAACTATGATGACAGGAAAATAGAAAATGCATGACTCTCTCTAAAGTGATGGGAAACCAGTATCTTGAAGTGCATGTAATTTGGGGCACCCTAACCCTAAAGAGGATACAGTACAGTTTGAAACACTCCAGGGAACCACATTATGAACCACAGTGTGAGGTGGATTCTTTATGAGGTTATAACAGACTCGGTTCTGAACCTACAAATGCGGCGAGTGTTGTGGGTATTACAGAGATCAACAAAATCAGGAACAATGGAGAAGATGATAGTGAATGAGGCTTCTTTTAGATTTGAAAGGGGAGGGGTTTTATTTTTTTTTTAAACTAGATCTCTAGGTCCCTTAAGCTTAGAGAGAATCTCACTAGGGAGTTATTTGTCTTTGACATTCCATGACATCTCCATCAAAATTCAGATTATCTAATGAATGTACTGTGCTCTAGGTATTCCCTGAATTGTATTCTTCTTAGAAACCTTGGGGAAAAGACAGTGTGTTCTTTTAATTATTTTACTAGCTACTAAAATCTGGCACAAACCGTACTCAAAGAGAACGGTAGAGAAAACATTTTCATCCTAGATGCAGCCAAAAGATCACCCATAGCTATCACAATGAGGGATGTAAAACATTGTGAACTAATACCCATAAAGATTACTCACTTCAGATGAATGGGTAGTTTTATGTCAGTAAAACATAGGCTGCATGCTCACAAAGAAAAATCAGTAACATTTTGCATACTCTATTTAAATTTCATTTGTCTTTGTTTTATCCAACCAGACTGTAACAAGCAAGTACTGTGTACCAAACTTGTTAGTAAATCTGCAGATTTCAAGTTAAGTTTTTATTATGAACAGTGTACCCATTTCCAGGTATCTACATATACATACATATATATATATATAAAAATACAGACAGTATGTTGCCACACACTGAAAACATGTTGGCAATCATATCTGTATAGATGCACTGTAGTTACCCCAATTTAAATTACTATAATTAATACATATAGTTATATTGAAAAAACTATATCTGAGCAGGGGAGGGGGAAAAAAAAAATCCCCTCAACAACCTTCCTGTGCTGCTGTAATAAGGTTCACAGGCGCATGACATGGAGACAGACCCAATCCCCTCAGTGACTGGAGAAGAACACCCACTTCTGTTTACTCTAATTAAGAGACCTTCCACAGACAGGATAGTTTTGCTTAACTTTCTAAAACACATGCAATATATTCAAACTAAAAGAAGGTATTTTGCCTAATTTAGAGCATGAGAATTTCCTCTTACTGAAATAGTTCACCAATTCTAATTATTCTTGAAAATCCACCAAACATGTTTGTTACCAACAACTACAACGAGTCTGCTGTCTTCCAGCAGAAAAAGTCTGCTTTCCATGACGGGCTGTGCTCCTAGCAGGAGATGCCATGCCTTCTTAACCTCCTGGTGACCATCCCTAGGTTGAACTGGGTTGTAGAGGCATCATCATCTCTACTACCTCCTGCTGGCCCCTGAGCAGGGGTCATGCTATATGGTTCAGTAATGAGAAAAAAATAATCCTCTGCACTAACTGAAGGAATAAAGAACATAGAATAGGACCATATTTTCTGCCAGTGGATGTAATGGGCTGAAGGAGATTAATAATAATAATTCAAAAAAATGCTCTGACATTTGGTTTCATCGAGAAAATGACTGTGCTTGAAGTTAGCATCCTCAGAGGCTTCCATGCTCCTCCAAGAAAAAAGAATTATCTTCAGTTGTGTCAAAGTGGAATCCAAATATCAATTTATTTCATAAGCAAGCTCTGACTGGCTGGTTCAGACTTTCTCAGACCAGAAAGTAGCTTTATTCACAACCAAGCACTTCAACAAATTGCATAAGGTAAAGAAGACACAATAACTGGTACGCTGCTGGGGTAAGCACCCCACCATCCTTATGTCTTTAGATTTTATGATTTCTAGAATACAATTTTTTATTTACTTACTTACTAGGCTTTACTAGTAAGCAGGTAAAGGAACTAGTGTATTTGTCAGGAGAAATAACCCTGCATAAAGAGCAAGCATAATAGCTTGGTGTGAATGGAGAAAAAGGCAGTAAAAAAAGTATGTATTAAGAAAAGAACATAATTAGATACATTGATTCCCTCAGGGTCTATAGGATATATATACTTGGTGAAGAGTAAAATCAGGTTACATCTTTTAAGAATGTGATTTTTTTTTTTTTTCTTTTCTTCATGGCTCTATTATATAGGTATATAACTGTATTTCATTTATTTGTATGTTTGAATCTCGTTATTTTTGCCAACAGAGGAAACCTTAGGAAACAATTCTGGATATGATTACAACATAAATTGCTCCTTTACTTACTAGCTTTACTTTACTTACTAACAAAGCAAGGACAATGCAGGTAAAAACCATTTTACAGTTCCACAGAGACAGATATTGCCAGAAACAGAATATGTGCATGTATATATAAGGCTGTGTGCACACACAGAGAAACATGAGTTAAAATTAACCAACGTATTATCTGGCTTCCACTATTATGAAATAATTTGAACGCTGCGTTCAAAAAGCACTGACAACTGTGAGGGGTTTTTTTTCAGTCTAAGCTAGGTCTAATGAGGAGGCACCAGCAGTCAAAAAGATAAAATCATAAGGTCCAAATTTTGCTTTAAGCAGAACAAAAATAATGAAAAATGGAGACTATGGGAAACAATGTAGATCTTTCTGCTCTTGATGTTAATCTGATAAGACACTTTTTCATTCAAATGAACAAAGAGGAAGCATTCACAACACTGCAGTCTGATACAAGAATGACTCTTTCCTGCTGAAAAGCTCAGCTTTGCACTCCTTTGTTTTTAAGTTGAAATGTATATATTTGTTCTAGTATGATGATTAACACTTGAATGAAACTTTTTAATTATTATTCCTCTTCCTTAAACAAAAACTTCATCTTCTTTTGAGTTGAGTCACTGCATGAGAATGAGAAGAAATAGGGATATGGAAAAAAGACTCAAGGTTCAAGTTAACTTCTAAAATTAATTTTCCTCCATGATTCAGCAGAAAACAGTGCTGCTTACATAAGTTAAAAGGTACAATGTTTTCGTCTCAGAAATCTTATTTTGTATTAAGGATTGTAAATGTAACCCTAATCCAGCCTCAGACACACCTGTTACATAAAGTACAACCCATTTTGTTCACACAGTGGACATATGGCTTCCTTAAACCTGAAAGTTGCTCCTGACTTTCATAGCTTCAAAAGAAGAAATAAAATGGCTAACAGGAAAACTACACAAAAAACAATCAACTGAAATGCCTCCCATGTTCTGGATGACTGCAGAAATAGGCACAGAGTTTGCATGTGAAGAATGGCTGGTATTAAAAGTACAACAGGGGAAAATAATTACTCAAAACCAGATTTTAAGCCCCATGGAGGAAATTTCTTACAGTCAACATTCACATCATTGGCATCCCAGTTAAATATGCTGGGAAAAGTAATCTATTAAACACAGTTATAAACCCAACATCTAATATTCTAAAAAGGTCTTTTAAACTCTAATACAGTTGACAGTATAATCAGCCAGCATGGCTCATCTTGGAATACCAAGTGTCAGCTCCAACAACTATGGAAGACTGGGAAACATAACCAAACTAAGAAAGCAGTAAAACAATGTGCTCAGTCAGCACAGGTACAAAACCTGCCGAGATATTCAGTGACTTTGCAGCAGAATTCATATGCATATGCACATAGAGAGATCTACTGTTGCTATCTACAACTCATAACCTTTTGTCATACTACTGGTGAATGTATCAGTTCTTTATATTTTGCCTGTAAAAAAAACCAAAGCATAATACATAATTTTATTTAAAACAAAACTTTAAAACTGGAACAGACAAAAAATGCAACTATGATGTAATAACAAACATAGTTGTCACCACCATGTGATCACCATAGTAACAAAGGGCTTTATTACAGGCCAGGTTTAAAGTCTTATGCACCCTCAGCTCCTGAACTCCTTGACCAACCCCAGAGAAAAGGTCAAATGTACAGACCTATGTCTTCTGCTCAGCAAAAGAATAAACAGACAATATAAAGGTAGACTTCTTTCACGTTGCCTTGTAGGAAGCATGCTTCTATGTCATGGCATTGATTTTCTCTCCTTGTCCCCAAATATTTTTTTTAATGACTTTTTTTTATAAGCAAATGAGGCAATAGTTATCCCCTTCTTAATTGCTCTGAAATGTTCCCCAGCCTGAAATCTGTTCAAGGCAGTCAAACTTTATCCAACGTGTTGGTGAGATGCTGGACAAATGAAAAAATGAAAAGCAAAAGTGTATAGACAAGAAATGTTTATTGAAAAAGAAAATAAAATTAAAAGACAAAAATGGGTGGGAAGCACAGCACACAGAACTAAGAATTAAAAAAACATCTTACATTCTGCCTTAATGGCAGCACAGTTAATAGGGACAAAGGGACGTCTTGCTGCCTGCCGCAGCCGGAGGGTGTTTTTGCAGACCTGACGGGCCAGTTTTGTCCAACAGGTTGTGTGAAGGAAGAAAGCCTGACGTGTTTTCACTGCTGACTTCGGACTCCCAGTGTTACGAACTGGAGTTCCCTGTGTGGCCTGTCGGGACATGTGAGTTCTAACATGGGATTCCTACAAAAACAAAGAAACAAATCACAACGCATGTATCTCCATTACAGCATGAAAAAGCTAAAAATAAATTCAAAAGGCTAATCAAGTAATATGCATGAGCCCCATTTTTTGTAAAGTGCTTATGTATGAAGCTGTAAAACACAGAGTAGAGAACTCTACTGTGAGTGCCAACCTAGGTGAGATATTGTGTAGTCATATTAACGTTTCAGAGATGAAAGGTAACGTGTGTCTACCAAAACTGCATGAAGCCGATGTTTACCTAAGACTTAGTCAAATAAAGACATGGCAGGACCTGTACACTCTTCAGTTTTACTTAATTTATTAATCCTTTTCCTGTCTCAAGTTTTGTAATACCAAAGTTGAACACATACATAAAAAAACCCATTCCCTTAAATATTCAAATCACAGCAGTCTTGTGAAAGCCCCACGTTTTGTTTTAGGAAAGTTTTTCTACACACTCCTACCTCTGTAGGTTGGCTGGAAGACAGTTTATCTTCATCTGTCTGGGTGGGCATTTTCAGGCCACCATATTTCTTCCAGTAAATCCAGCATGATGCACACAATCTACATTGCATATTAGGAGGACCCCACGAATACCACTGGTGAGACTGTGGAGCTAAGGAGGAGAAAACATCACAGGTAAACTGGCACATGCTATACTCAGAACACAACATAATAAATACAAAGGCTGTAAGAGATGGCTTTATATGGCCATAATATATGGCATTAGAAGAGTGTTATAGGCATAAAGATTTAATACATTTGGCATCTAGAAAAGAAGAACTTAATTTTTCGTTGATTTTTTACAAAAGCACCCCAGAAGTCAACTCCAAATGGAGTTTTGTAATCTTTCATGAGGAAACTATTATTTTTTTAAAATTATTTGAAAAACAACAAAGTATGTAACTGGAGTTTTCTATAAAACGTAGCTGTAATTTAATTGGCATTTAAGAGACAGGCAGCCATAACAAGGATAAGTTAAGAGCTCTCTTATGTTAGGCCATTTCAATTCTTTCAATTTCTGGATTTTTATATCTACTTTCATATAACCTATGCTGAAGGCTGTTACTACAAGAAATCCTACAAGGACCATCAGAAAAACACCAAATACTAGGGAAAAAAAAACATCGGCAGAATGGGGAAAACAGAACAAAACCAAAAGAAACAATTCAGAACTCCTGCAGCCTTATAGAATCAAAAATATATTTGAATGCAGTATTCTGAAGGTAAAGGCATAAAGTACCAGTGCCATCATATTGTAATACTTTATCTTTCTGTATTTTCTGAATTGTTAAAAATAAATCATATCATATCATTGACATTTAGTCAATGCATTGAAGGCAGCTCTAACTTAAAAGCTCCTTCTGCCACCCAAGTAATTGAAAATTATTCTCTGTAGCATGAAAACGAAAGTACGTGCATTTGTTTTCTAAAAAAAAAGGTTGTATATTAAGATTAATCTGAAGTCCTGAATTATTTTTAAAAAATAAATTTTACTTACTATAGCAGCTTTCACAAGCCCGACCTATTAGTGCGGCCTGTGCCTGATAAGAGGCTCCCATTGCTCCATTCACAGCAGCAGGTTTCCCATTGCTGCTGGATATTTGATTGGGATTTGGCTTATTGCTTATAATAAAAATAAAAAAAAAAAGAAAAGTTATTTTAATAACCAAGTAATCAACATGAAAACAAACAATCTAATTCTGGAATTCTGCTGTATGGTGACAAGATCCATAAAATCTCCTCTAAACAACAAGACTAATTTTTATAAATGTCTCAGTTTCAGCATGATAAGAGACTTGCTATGTGAAGAGCTGCTTTGATAGTCAAATTTACCGATCTTTGTAAAATGCTCTCCCATGGTCTAAGCTACTCAGCAAGCTACTAAAAGACCAAGTCTCAGGATCAAGCATTAAGAAAAGCCAGACACAGCACAGAATTCAAGTAGGGGGTTCTGGGCAACAGGTAAGGCTTTACAGGGTGAGGCTGAACTTTGGGTGAAGTGCAACAAGTAAGAGCAGTAACACTGCCATAATGCTACAAAGGCTGTTCACCCTAGAAGAGGGTCTGCTGCCTCCTATCTCAAGCAGAAGTACTCATCTTCCCACCAGCTGCAGTAAACGTGCATGTCCTAGAACCCTGGGAAAACTCATCCGCATAATATCAGGCTCATCTGTCTGGGTTCAGTCCTAAACTACTTCCTTTTTGAGAAGGATGAAGAACTGGTTTTGGATATATATTTGTTATATTGTTATAGTGATTATTTTACCTCCTAATACTTCAGTAAAGTTAATTCAGAGAGAATTAAATTACCCTGCACTAGGTTAAGTACGACATTTCCAAAGCTCCAACTGTGTGTGTGTGTTAATTACTCCTTTAACATACTCTCAGTATAAGGCAAGGCTGCATGCATTGATTCCTAAAGATTATTATGTGTTACTTTAGGTAGCATAAAATATAGTCAAGATCAGGTAAAATGACTAATTGAAGAAACCTTTTCTGTATCCAGTCTCTACTGGATACTCTCTATTCTACTCCAAATGCCAGAAGGTTTGTCTCCTGCCTTCTCCTTTTTCACTATACCCAGTGAGTGCCATCTAAGCCACTTCCAGGTACTCTTTATCAAGTACCTTGGGCTCAAGGTACAAGAGAAGGGATCAAGAGACGATTAAGTCTCCCACATTATGATCTGTTGCTTAGCTACCTTCCAGAGAAGCCATCAATTGAAAGTGAATCTCTAGTATCGAGGACAGAAACTTTTTTTCACAAGAAATACCTTAAGATCAAGTTCAAAAAGGTATTCAGCACTAAGAATCATTCTACTCAAGATATAAAATGCAATAAATCAATCTTGAAACAATGTTAGCAATGCATTTACCAATGAGATTGCACAGTTATGTCAAAGAACTGAGACACCCTACCACCCTCTTAGCATTTCCTATGAATTTTGTCTTGACATGGAGGCAAAAGAGAGATGGTAAGAAAGATATCAAATGCAAAAAATACTACATTTCAAAACAGGTTTTGTCATCCAATACAGCTAGTCCTTACTGTGGACATATTGACAAAGTCCTGAATTGTCCACAAAGACAAAGGAAATTAAATTTTAAAAGCATTTGGTAAAGACAGAGCATCTTCCCAGTATTCCTAAAGAAGGCATTTCCCTGAGAGAGTTAGGGAATATCCATACCAGAGTTCTCAGCTTTTTTTAAAAGGTATCATTTGTTAGGGATTTGAACTTCAAAGCTCACACCATTTCTTCAGAGATGAGATTAAAAGACTGAATTTAACACACATTTTGTATCATTAAATTTTGAGAGAATTTTGAGAGATATGAGAATGAAGACCTATTATATGGAATTTATACAAGTCATCAAAAAGACAACAGTGGATTTTCAAAGTATCCTAGTCTTGTATCATATAAATGCTTGTAACTCTGGGAAATTCACATATATGTAAACTGAATATACCCACAAAAAGCTTAAAAGAATGTTATTTGTAATCCTCTCTCTTCTCATAACCTTGAGGAAATTATGAAAATGAAATGTATTTTAACTTGTTTCTGTAAGCTGCACGTTAACCAAAGCAGGCATAGCATTGAGTTTACATCTAAAAGAACAGATAAAAAACCTTTCAGAGAAAAACAGATTGCAAAATTAAGGCTTGATCAAAGATACAATATTTTGGGCTGTGCGCTACCTTTAATTTACATCCAGAACACATCTTGTCTCTCGCTGAAGAACAGCCTGTATCATTAAGATAAAACTGTAATGGGAAAGTATCTGATTTTCTTTCATGTAACTAAATTAACAACTGCACCTATTTTGAAGTACTGCATCTACACAAATGCGAAGTCTTGTGCTGAAGGGATTCAGAAACAATTATTCCAGAAAAAAATTGCTTTTTAAGAGATAAGGTCCTTCTTGCATGTGTGCAGTCCATGTAGCGCTTGATCACCTTCTGTAAAGCTCACCATTTCAGAACAAGCAGTGTGTAGGTCAAAGACAGTGGGCACAGTTAAGTACGAAGGTTTCACAAGAGTTGTGGCATTTTCTGATTATATCTCTGAATATTCTGTTTGTATATAACAAATATTTAGAAAGTAACTATTAAAAAAATGCTTAAGAGAATATAATGAATGTTACTGTATGTTACTGTTTCTATTTTACTTGTACATTATTAAAAACACTGACTTTATTATCATACTCACTAGGTGGGGATGTACACCTGTTTCAATTTACTTTCTGCTTCAGCTGCTTTCAGACGTTTCTAGTTGAAAAATTAACACAGTAAAATATTTTATTACATGCAAGCATGAAATTTCATAAAACTGCACACAATCTATCCTTATATTACTTCTATTTTGTGATTCCACAAGCACCTCTAAAACCAGTGTAGAAATCTACAAACCATCAAAAATGAGTTCTCTATTTTTATCGTTAGTTGTAAATTATAGCACACTGTCCTCCCCTGTAAAACACACAGGCCTCAAATATGACAACAAAAATGTAAAATGACAATTACAATTTACATCAAGTACACCCATGTAAATATGAACATCATTGTGGCTAACCCTCACTGCAGAATAGGTCGAAAAAAAATTAATGAGATGTCATATGTTGAATTCCTCATCTCTCATGTAACTCAATACCCCTTGTGTGCTCTGTCAGACCTGAGGCTAGTATTTTAGATGCCATATATGGAAGGGGAACAGTAAAGTCCTCTGACTGTTAGAAATAATGAAACATCTACTTCCCTGAAGTGCCATTAAAGCTGTAGCTCACGAACACAGCGGTCACAGGACAGCTAAACTACTATGAAGACAGCCTGTGAATTTACTAAATTATTACTTTCTTTGTACTTGTAATAAAGTCAAAACATGGTGCACTCAAGGTAGTAATATGAACTTCTAAAATGTTGAGAAGTTTTAGTTATTGCCATATATCATACAAGCAAATTAAGACAATTTTATTCAGTAAAGGAACAAGAAATATAGAGTTCAGATGTCTACTGGTTATTTGAAACATTTGTCTGTATGTAACATGTAAGAGATGTATCCTCCAGACATTGCTTCTTTCCATTTTGGGGGCGTGGGGGGGGAAGAAACAATGTTAATTTTATTATAGAGGAGGAAAAAAAAGGGGGAGGGGGGAGGGACACGACACTGATATCCAGCAATAATAAACCTGCCTCTCAAACCTCAAGATCCCTCCTTTCTTTATCAGGTGCTCAAAACTCAGTCATCCGTTTCTCCTACAACTGCCAATTCCCTTCTCTGCTATACTCCTAGTTTGTGATAGGCAATCTTTGTAAGGTTCACAACCCAGGAAGATATTTCCCACCTTGAGAAAAGCATCATCAAAAGAGACTGCTCTGAGAGTCTCTTGCCTGAGCCATGAGGTAGGTGAGTTACAGGGTTGATCAGCTTTGGTGGTCAAGGAGCCTGAGTAAGCTTCATCACATAAGGCACTGCTCTCTTCCATTTCAGAAAGCTGCCTCCGTGCTATCTATCACTGTAACTCTCATTTATATAAACAGCATTTTTGAGGATACACCTATGAAAAATAAACTCCTAAACAGTCCATGTCACCACACATTAATTGCCATATGAATATTACATATTCTCCAATATGAGAGCCCTTTTCCAATTATTTCCAAGACAGGCTTTTTTAAAACAGTTGTGTTTTTTTTCCTGTTCACAGGTGCTCAGTTGTGTTCAGAGCTCCAGAAGCGACTTCCATTGATACATCTGCTGCAGCTGCAGCCTCACCTCAGCAACAGGCTTGGCAATATGGCAGTACCTCCAACAGGCCCATAGTAGAAATGCAAACACAGTATGTTCTGCCTGCATAAGTAATTTTTCACTAGAGCAGAGAGAAAGAACAGCAGCAGCATGCTTTAAGTCTCATAAGCTGATAGTTATTAATCTGAGAACATTTTGCAGCTGCAGCAGAAGAGGTGAACTCCTTCAGCTTAAGGCTGAACTTAACAGCTTCAGGCCACAGGCTTTCCACAACTGTCTTTTTTTTCCTTTTCATATAATACCCAACAATACAGAATTTGTTTTCAGACTGGAAGAGCATGAGAGACTGCAGGTCAGCAGGTAACAGGAGTTCCATAGGGGTTCATAACAAACTGGTCCCATTCCATAAAAAGAATAAATCTCACTGCACACCTAGCAAAGATCATCAGAGCAAAAGAGAAAAACACAATAAAGGAAAAAAATGAGGAAAGTAGCCTTGAAGCACTGTCAAAATGTGAAGGCATTTGTAGATAATTGTATTAGGCCCTCATGGCAGTGTCAGTGAGAAGTGATTATACAGATTAATTAAATTTTAGCATGCTTTTAATACTGGCATGGGGGTTGTAAGGAAAGCAATTTTAGCAACTGCTTTTCTCCTTCATTTATTAACATGAATGATATACTGCCTACTACAAAAGAATCACACAATGTCATTTCACCATAAGCTGTATTTTTATGCACTAAAACTATGGTTAACATCGCTCTCTAAAGTAACAGGAAATGCCACAGCTTGAATTCACACTGACCTATCAACTTTTAAGTTGAAATTGAAAACTTTTAGACAAGAAATAAAGCACCAGTTTGTAACAATAAGGGTAGTAAATCACTGGAGCAACATAAAAAAGCTGATTCTTTTCTTGAAAAATAATGTAATGCAATTTTAAACAGTAACTGTTTCAAACAAGTCTTACAGACTTCATTGTAGGGGAGGTCAAGATACACTAACCCAGCTTTTGACCTGGGCTCTGCTGCTTTTAATAAACTACCCTTGCAACTGAATGTTATTTCTTTTTAAGAACATTTGTTATGAATATCAACTGACAATTATCCCAAGAAAGGACCATTTTCCTTTGTTAGTGCTTTTTTTCAACAGTGGAAATACATACATAAGAGGAAAATGTAATGTATTGTTGTGGAACAGTAATTTAGTTATCTTTACATACATTCTCCTTTTTTTTCTTTTGCAAAGTCTCAGTAAAAGACTTGTTGCATTGAGTTAGATTTTTAAGGACAACTCCAAAAACAATGAGAACACATTTCACTCAGTGGAATGAGCCACTTCGTCTTCCTCAAACACTATATAATGTAGTGGTCATGAAGAGTGCCATGTCACTAAGAACAATCACCCCAAGGCCTGAATCACTTTTGCTAGACAGGTTCAGCAGTGATTGAGGAATTTAACATATCTATTTCCCTTCCCCTTGACTTGAAGGGAACATGCTCTGAGGACAAGATGGCAACAGTGTCTCCACTGCCATTAAATCACTACCTTTAGCTACCAAGCAAGAAAAACATTTAGCAGCAATTATGAAAAGGAAACCCTCTTAAGCCTGACACATTAAGCCAATTCACAGTAAGAAATAAAGATAATGAAAGAGTTAGTTTTCTTATTAAATCACACTGATTTAGGATTCAGGGACTGTATTTTATGCATATGATTCAAGTATGTACAACAACTTTTTTGTCTTCCCACTCCCCCAAGCTGCCCTATCACATAAGCAAATTTAGAGAAGAATGACTGAAATTGCCAGTTTCTTACTGAACATATTTTATCCCTGAAATGCATTCAATGATCACAGCTTGTTCTGGTGAGGAAAAAAAACCAAATCCTACAGATACTGCTTTTACTGAACTGAATTATTTTTACCATTCCAGAACAAACTAAACAAAGGGAGGATGAAGATCTTATCTCCTTTAGGAAGAGTTACAACTGTTAATGAGGACAGAAATTAAGTATTTGGCCTACACAGGTTTTATTATTTTGATCATGCATGACCTTTAAAGAATACGTCTAAAGCATAAAATTCTAGGGTGTAATGCCATGTTCTCAGTTGGGATGTTCTACGTTTACTTAACCACAAGTAAAACGCAGGCATTTTTAAGAGTATACAAGTTATAGATAACCATGTAAGACCTATGTGTCTTTCTTGTGTGTGAGGCTAAAAGCCTAATAATCCTGCAAAAGGATACACAAACTGAATAAACTATCACACATCTTGATCACTGTAGCAAACATAATTAAAATGGAGGCCTTGAGAATTTTAGAGAGAGAGTTTCAGACTTTTACCAACTACTCCAGAGCAAGTATTTCAGAAAAATTTCACAGGAAACAAGATGAGTCTCAGAGCAACTTTAGAGTGCTGACAAAGGTCAATTTGCATTTCAATTTATCCTTACTCCATGGCTTCCAATAACAGTAAAATCTTTTTATCTGATTCTTCAGGATCATGTGTTCCTCAGTCTTTAAAAGCTGACAAAAAAACCCAGAAAAATATCTGCTGGCAATACCTTTCTACAGTAAAAAAAGTCTTAAAAGTGATAGTCCAATAATCTATGTGGTAAAAAACTTTTGCCTTACCTTCTATACTCTAACAAGCTGATGTAGAAACACTTTCAAATAAACCAAAACCACCTTAAGCCACCCTTCTAACACACTGTAATGAAATGTGGAACAAATCCAAAAATCCATCTGACAATACAGCTGTAATCATTACAGCATAACATTTATTTTCCATGTGCTGGACATTAGATTGCCACTAATTATGCAGCACCTAAAGGAGATGCAAACTTAAATACTAAAGAAGTTAAAATGGAGTATTTCAAAATATTTTCTACAAAGGACTAAATGTACAAATAGTGCAACATTAAGAAGCATCAACGTTGAAATTTTAATTCAAACTGCTTAAAATATCCTAGTGTCAGTATACAATAATATCTTACCAAGTTTCTGCTCCAGAGCAACCCAAACAATTAAACATTCATTCCAAAGGATGACCACACTCACTGTATGCAGAATGTTCTAAATTTTGTTTTTAAATACTGGTAATGCCAAAGTAATGGTTTATCATGGAGTATCAATGGAAGGTTCATAACGTTAGCTGCCACTTTAACACAATGTATTTTTTCTTTTCCTTCAGTCCCACATATAGCTTAAAGCATTTGCTCTTCAGCCCATTTCCTTCTTATCCCATACAGCAGTAAGAACGAGGGATCACACTGCTGCAAACCAGCACACGATACAAATGGCTAAAAAAGCTCTTCACATCTGTGTGACATACAGCAGGCATCAGAAGATTTGACAAAGCACTCTGTGAACAGCACAAAATCACTGGTCTATAGCCTAAAATATTACCATAGGCCTCCCACCACATCTTTTTTTTTTAAAGAACACAGATTTTTATGCTTTAAAAAGTTCAGATTTTTTAGCAATGTGGCAGACTGGTTCATGCTGAAATAGTCATTAAATTACCTGCTGCACATATCTGTCAGTGGTTTTCCACATGTAATAATACTCAATGATGCTAGTCAGGGACTTCCAGGGGAGCTGAAAAACATTTGTTACAAATTAAAGCAGTTCCAAGAAATTGCCATGTCCATGTCTTATTAAACACATGTCAAAATCAAGTATCATTGACAAACAAATACTAAAATGTGAATGTATTAAATACCTACATTTAAATCCATAAGTAAAGGAATACATATTACTATTAATAATACACAACCTTTCCTTATAGTTAACAAGGATGTAGAATTACAGCAATATTACACATGCAAATCTAATTTATTCTGTTTAAGCCATATGGTTAAACAAAATGATCAAAACCGAATCCAGATTGCCATCAGGAAACACAGAAGGTAATTTCTCTATTATAAAGTGTATCAGATGGAGAACAACATCAAGACTAAAATAAATCATCTTCAAAAGACTGTGTTTGAGTCTCATTATAATTTTACTCTTAAAAAAATACAATGGTTACTGTACTTAATTCACAAGTTTTTCAATTCCCATTACAACTCAGCCACAGTGTCAGTAGTTTTGCACAAATCTCCACATACTCTTGACCCACTGAACAAGAAACAAACGGATACAAGGGACAACTGCTACCTTGAGTAGCAAGAATGATACTGAAAATGAGTATTTCACAAAAATCACTGTGCAAACTCAGGGCAATTGATGACCGCTCTGGCTGCACGTTGACAAAATAAAAAATGCATCAGCCTAAGCTTAGGGGAGAAAACTAAGCATACAATAGCCATTTTTATTTACTACCAAACAATCTATTTAATTCCATAAGATCTTTCTATAATCTAAATTAGTAATTGTCTTACAGAATTCAAGCAGATTTTCTGCATAACCTGGAAACATGCTCTTGCTCTCTGAATGGTATTTTCTATCACATTACCTTTTCCAAGGCATGCTAATGTCCTCTGCTTTTCAGAAACGAGGATGATTCTCAGCAAGTCCCGGAAAACACAGGTGTGGAAACTTATCTTTCCAACCTTATTCACTTCACTTTGGAGATTTATGCATGTCGTAAAACAAAAGAATAGGTTCCTGAACCTTTCATTAAGTTCCTTAAGCAACAGAACACTGTATCAAGGTACCTCTCCCTGCACATGGGAGCTCACAGCCAGTTTTTCACACTGCTTGCTTGCAGACACTTAGAGGAACTGAGTCCGGCTCCCACCTCTGCCTTTCAGAGGTTGGGATTCAGGTTCAGACTGAGCTGTGAATTCTCTCTCAGGCAGTGTACCACAGTGTGTAAATCCCTGTCCATTTGCATGTAATTAAAAAGTAACAGACTAACAAATGCATAAGCTCATGTTCCAAAAAATAACACAATTCAGTATATGAAAATTCTTTTACTTTCTCAGGTAAATTATGCCTTAAGAGAAATGTGACCAAGAAAAGGCCAGTGATGGGAATGTGTTTAACATGAGGTAACAGATTAGCTGCTTTTTAGTCTGTAAGTCCATAATCTTCCCGACATCCAGATGGAACACTGTTTTTTCAACTACTTACCATTGTCAGTGAGTACATTTTAGCATCTCTGTATTTATTTTCCTTCCTGAACACTTATTAACACATTCATGCAATATATTATGTTTGATATTTCTCTTGAAAATACTTTAATCTATTTAAACTATGACTGTGACACCTATATGTGCATTCACTCAGTAGGCATATACAATTAAAGATGGATAATTAAAGCGCTTGGATTGGAGAACCATAATCCTTCTACACTTTGATTCACAACTCAGAAAACCTGTTTAACAGATTGAGTATGACTATCCTGTATTCTGTTTACCTACACACCAAAGGGACAAACCACTGTGGAGGCACATGAATTTTCCAGAGGTTGCTCTCAACTGCCAGAGACGCTGTGAACAGCCACAGAATGATGTACCCTCATTACCAAATTTTATTAAATACTAACTGAAAGAAGTAAAATTGCCACCTGTGTGACATTTTTGTAGGAAAAAATTAGCAAAGCGGTGTCGGCAGTACAAAAACAGGGAGATGGAATTTTCAGGTTTTTTGTTTCTGCAGATTAAAATGGACCACTCAAATCAGACTAGCATGAAAAACTCTGGATTATAAAGTATCATAAAATGAACATGTTAACTTCAAGGAATGTTGCCACAGTGTCCTGAAGTTGGAAAACAGATGCTCCTGTTTTCTATGAACAGCTGAAGTCTGATTCCCACGGCCCTTCCTACCACATTTGAGATGTAGAATTACATATTTGTGAAAACCAGTGACAATGAAAAACTAAGAAGCCTAACAGCTGTCTCCTATCATTAGAAAAATAGTTGTAGTTGGAGAATGTAAATTATCCAGTCTGCTCCCTTTCTAGTACCCTAGGATGTGAAGTAATACAACTAGAGTAAATTCACTTAACTTAAAAAGTTAGGACTGATTAGCATTCACATAGGCTTTTTATAACAGCACAACCTTCAGAAATGAACTCCAACTGTTGATGAGTCAACAGCTGATGAAAATTATTTTTTAAAGACTAGTAGACTGGCGATTTGATAACAAATGAGCTTCTGTCTATTAAAAAAGCTACTCCTTTACACCATTTCATTTATAATAATTCTCTTGCTTACTAATACTTAACATCTATAGCACAATGCTTGAGCTGCACATTGAACGTCAAATAGTGCCAGTTGTTAGTAATTGCTGAAAACGTAAATGAGCCTGTCCTTCAGAGGACTATGATGTAAGGGCTTCAATTGCAGCTGCCATGTCTTGCACATTCTGGAGAACTCAGAAAAGGCAACTCGTCTGGCATGTGATGACTTAAGCAGGTACCACGTAACCCTTCCGCTTCAGAACACTGCCACCAAACAACTTTATGATACGAAACACGGCAGTCTTTCCTATGCTGTTGCACCACTGTGTGACTGCCTAGGTTCTAGTTTTATTTCAAGCACTTTAGGGTATAATCCTATCATTAGATCTTACACAGACAGTTAAACAAGTCAGCATGTAAACTACCAGGGCATTAACCTTTTTGATCCATGCTTTTACACCACACAACACTTTACAATGACCAGCCACTGAAGAAAGGGATGATAATAAGATAAATGTATTCTCAAGGATAACTTTAGCTAAGGGCTAAAAATTTACACTTACCTCACCTTGCAGAAACTTTTAATATATCCATCATCTAAATCTTGAAGGGCCATTTTAGATGATTACTTAAAAATAAATATGTATTTTTAAAATCCATATCCCTTTAGAATGCTACACAGCAAGTGAAAACACATCGCTTTTGCTCTACAGAAATTACGATACCCGAAGATTACACAATTAATGTAATTGAAAGTTTCCAAAAAATATAGATCAAGATTGTGTGCATTAAATTATCAGTACCATGTAAATTAATATGTAAAATAGATGTCCTTCTGTTGATGTTTTAAAAATGACATGCCACTTTTCCTAAGGTAAAAAAAGCCCTGACTCTAGGATAGACAACATCCTTGTTCAAAGTAAACGACACTATAATTAATCAGCACCCCATATCTATTTCTTCTGCACTCTTGACTCATCATTAATGTGCCCTCAGTGGGCTACACAACCCTATCTCTAGATCTGCATGTCTCTCTCACTCAGAGAGGATGGCAAGAGAAAATATATGCATTTTGGGAAGGAAGATTCAGTGAAAGAGGGAGGGTATTGGGAGTCTACCCAAGATAAAAAGTGAACATTCTATACAGCTTCTGGTGACTCACTCAAATATCTATCATTTAAGCATTATAAAACCATAACTGATTCCTGCAACATGTTACTCCACTATATTACTTTAATCTATGCATATCAACAAAATTACATGTAACATGATATAGAATTTATACAGAAAATAAAAATATTACATAAATACCAGAGACAAGGCGTAGATATACTTGGTCACAAATTGTGTGGGGACTTAACTTGTAAACAGACAATATAATTTGTAATATGTTTTAGGCATTTTGAAAAGCCAAACACTATGTATTAGTAAACATTGAGTTAGAAAATATAGCTACTGAGCTACTGTACAATTGCAGCTGAAGACTATTAGTCTGTATGAGAAATAATAAGAAATTGTAGTACACATTAAGATTTCTTAAGATTTCTAAGATTCTATAAAATATCTTTTTCTACTCATATCTCTTGAGCTTAAGACAGCTATTTCATCCATGATGCAGTTTTCAACCTTATGTGATGAATGCAGTGAACATTTTCCCTCTTAGGAATCTCCCAATTAAGCATGCAGATACAATACACCCATTAAAATGACAGCTCTTCAGAAAAACAATAGCCTTCCCTTCCCACCTTCATTCAATTATCTGCTTCATTTCAGAACTGTGAAACTGAATAAAAGACACCTTTGCTCAGAGCCAACCTTCCTCCTGTTATCTCACACACTATTGTGGAAGGACTTCTACATTTACCACACAGTAACATTTTCCCCTCACAAAGACAACTAATAACATTGGCAAAGTAAAAAAAAAAAAAATAAAAATCTGAGCTCTCAGAGTCAAACAGAATGAGTTGCAAATATGTTTCAAGCAACTTCAGTCTTAAATAACGGAACCCCTTTGGCTCAAATCCTAACTTTTTCACAAAGCCCAACTGGAACTTAGTTCAACAGAAGAAACCTTTTTCCTTGAAAGAAGAGGCAAAAAAGCTTGCAGACAAATCATTAGGAATCCCAGAAATCAGTGTTAGAATCAATTACTCTGCATTAGAATTCAGCAAATTAAAGCTTTACGGCCCTATGGTATGATACTTCAGTACCAAAACCAGTGTAGTTAGAACACAATGGAAAACATTTCCTTTATTTTTCAGAAGTGTCAAAATAACTCCCTGTAGGACACTTTAAAAGGTATCTGTATATAAATTTCTCTCTGCTAACCAGAGAAGGAAACCCCAGCTTTCCAAAAAGACTCAGGGGAGTCAGACAGGTAGCTGCTAATGAATTTCACTGGAAATTGTGGAAAAGTTCTGAAGCATCCTTTTCAGACACTTGTAAAATCCTTATCAGAACACATCAGCATGAGATATTCTACCTAGTATTAAATCATTGTACAGATGATCTTCTATCAACATTTTTCCAAAGAATGGCACTGAACAAGAAAGCATATTGACTTGCAACCAGCTAAAATGCATATGTATGCTAATTACATGGATCAGCTACACAGACTTCTCCTCTAGCTAATCTTTCAAACCTACAGAAAGTAGTTATGCTCACCCATGCAAAACCATATTACCAGAACAGTGTAGTACTTTTGTACTTACAAAGTCTTGTCGAATGTCATTGAAGTCCTTGCCATACTTTTCCAATGCCTCTTCAAACAAACTAGCTTCTGATGCTGACCACTCTTCCATTTCATCTCTACACAAGACAGGCCCTCCAACTGGTACTAGAACACTGATGGCACTGCTCAAATCATAGTTGTGTTTATGCAGTGTATCCATTGCATGAAACTAGTACAGAGAATAAAAAAAATTGTTTAAGTAAACAGTAGTTTATTTAATTTACAGCAATTCAATGTATTATTTTCTATAAGTCATGTAAGAAGCCTCAGTGCTAAATTTATAATCTATATTGATATAAAAGGTTTTCTGCTGTGGATCATAAGGAAAATAAATAAGTTATTATTTGATTTGGGAAAATAAATACTTTATAAAATGTTTACTAAAAATGACATTACTAGTTGCTGCAAACTATTACCAAGCAATTCTTTAGTTGCTAGAAATCGGTTACCAGTAACCCCACAGAGACAATGACATATATTGACTGAGCAGCCATTTTCAATTAACAGAAGTCCTAAATAGTAGCTAAATAGCTGTCGAGACAATGTGTGCTCAATATTCTCATTGCTGGGCAAGGAAGTAATATACAGGTTTCATTATCAACCTACGGAAAAATAAGCGAGATTTGTCTTGTGATAAACTCTGCTGTCAGAGATGGGTAAACAAGGTTTCTTTGGTTACTTCACTTTCCTTTAGAAAAGAGGAAAACTGAAATCAGACAAATCATAGCATTTTACTTTAAAGGTAACATTGAATGCTCACATCACTAAAAAACAACAGGGAATACAAAAAGTAAGCAACTACATCACAACTAAATCACAGGGAAAAACAAGCAACATATATGAAGCCTTTCTGACACAGCATCCCAAAAGCCCCCATCACCACAATCTTACACTATTGTGCTGAAGGAGGTATTAGAGGTATAAAGCACAATAATGTGTGTGACTGTATAACATCAGGCTCTCTCCAAATAGGTGGGACCTGTTGGTCCTGTAACAATGACCTGTAACTGCAGCATGCACTCTCTCACACAGCCCTAAAATCCTTTCAGGAGAGAGGGCACCCAAAACCTTTTGAGGAAGGAATGCTATTGAATTGTGTCGGTACAGAACTTGCAGAGCAATTGCAGTGGAGCTTCTGCATACAAAATGTACTGCAAACAATGAATGCTCCTCATCTTTAGCCATCTCCTATGAGTAGCTGAAGTCTTTCTCCAGCTGTCAGTAAGCTTCTGTGAAAGCTATCCAGCACAAGATTCTTGAACTCTTTCATCTGCAAGAAGCAATGTCTCTATTATTCTACAATATGTCATTTCACTTATGGTTCAAGTCAAATTAACCAGCCTTGAGAAAAAGCTATTGTTAAAATGAAGTATTCTAATATAGAAATATAAAATGTAATGTTCAATATCCATAATCTTCAGATTAAAGAATGTAAAATGAAACCACCGTTTTATTGCTTATCATTCAGGCAATGAGTAAACAGGCTTAAAGATTTAACTCTTACAGTATGTTACAAAGGTTTAAATCTTTGTTAAATGGCAGCCCTTGTAGAAAAACAGTATATACCAGGCATTTTCTGAACAGCTGCTAAATCCAGATCTATTCGCCAACACCAACTTTCTGAAAAATCACAGTGGAAATGAATAAATCAGGATCTTGCTCTTGCCTTATGTTAATTTTTCAATCTATAATGAACATCTGATGTAATAAAACATTTTTTGATATTACTAAGGAAAAGATTCATAACGAACTCTGTGGAGAAGTACTGTCTTCACTAAGCTGTTCTGTGACCAAAGATCACTGATGAGTTCCCCTAAGAACTCTAGTCCAGAGCATACTGTCCAGCATAGACAAGGAGAAAGGTGTTCTCCCCCAGGAGAAAGGTATTAGCCAAATTAACAGAAGGAACTTCAACCCCAAATTTAAGCAGGTGAATGAAAAAACTATCCATCAAAAGCCAAGGAAAGACAGTGTGGAGCTAGAAAAAAAACAGAATTACATGGTACGCCGAAAACAAGCTGTTACACACACTTCCCAGAACAGCTGCAGTTGCAGGAGTTAAATCAACTAGACTGAACTGCTGCCAACAAAGCACTCAAGCTGGACACAGAGTATGGATGCTGTAATTCAATAAAATTTTAAGCATGTTTATCTTAGCAGCCACATACATGGAAGCCTAAGAAAATTCACTATAAAGTTGGCATTCAAAACACAAAGGAAAAACCTGTTCACGTTTTTTATTTTGAAGAGATCTCCAAAACTGAATTTATGTCCTTACAGTAAAGTAGCACAGGCTCTTCTGAACAAACCCAACACAAGGTCCAAGTGATTCCATCAACCTGCTTTGCTTTAAAGGCTCAATATTCGTTTACGTACTCTACGATGTTTAAGAATCTAAAACAGGCAGTCTTCCCAGTTTTCCTCTTCTCAGAGATCAATTTTCATTTCAAAATAAAACACTGCCTCTGAGAAGGGCAGAAATGCAAGTTTTAGTTGGTTGGTTGTCTCACGAGTCTTTATCACTGTAAGAAAACAACATTTACTATCATCTAAGAAGGTAAACACATATTTTTCATGTCTTTCAGTAGTTTTCTAAAAGTGTTTCCTGCCTTGTCTAATTACCTTCCCAAACTTTCAAAGTAAGGAAGCCTGAAAGTAACCTCTCACTTGTTGTGAATCTGCAAGACCTTCCCAATTTGTACATCCACTCTGGATTGTGTTTGATTGTTTTTTTCCATATCAGTCTTTTTACAGTCATCTCTAATGGAAAAAAACTCATTAGGAATACTGGAAAGCCACAGGTGTGGTGTACAGGAATTCCACTAATAGCACTTCAGGTGCAAGGGTTACCTGCCTGACATTAAGAATACAGACAGTACAACTGTCTTTGCATTATGCACCTATGGCCCTTCCAAAGCATAAATAAGATATATCAGAAGTTCTGCAAATGTCTGTACTAACTTTAACTGCTGCTGAAAATATGCTCCAAATTAACATGGAAATGTCTGAAAAAAACACTACTATAATGACAAATGTGTCTTTTCTTAGCTTAGAAGGAAGTAAATTGCCAAAGAGCAAAAGAGAAAGGCTTTAAAAAGCTGATGGGGTAGGAAAATGAGAACAGACAGACACAGTAATTAAACCTGGGGTGGCTCCTCTGGTGCCTCATTCTAAGATATGCCTTTCATTAAGTGTAATAGAACTTAATGGATCATTTGCAATGGAGAAACATTTATATAGCACTCAAACACTAAATGTATCCCTTTATTAGCAGCACTGCATATGTACTTTCAAGCAAGAAGAAATTGCTGTAAGGATAAATCTATTCTATTAATCACTGAATACAGTAATGTATGCAATGTGTGGGATATATTAGAAATTCTTAACCCAATGAAAGCTTCATAAAATGAAAAATGTTCAACTAAAGTACTATTTTTGTGGAAAAATTTAAATGCTTAACAGAATTGTGTTGGTAAGGTCCTATCGCCAAGGGTGAAACAGAAAACTCATATTATTACTGATAACATTACATTTTGCCACTGCCTTTACTACATTAGTGTAATCCAGACTTAATCAATTTCCTGTGTAATAGCCTTTGAGAACACTGCAAAATGTAAGAAACTAAATATTGTTCTATACTACTAATGAATATTTGGGGGGGGGGTGTAATATTAAGAACTGTCCTACTGAATCAGATCAGTCATCCATCTAAACAAGCATTCTGTCTTTGACTGCAGCACCAAGTGATGTTACTTCAAGAAAGTATTCAAATAAGTCTAACCACAGCTTCAAGTCAATTCCCATTTCTTTCACCAGCATCTACAAACCTTAAGAATTAGGAATGCTAGACAGTACAACTCTTACTGTTCTTCTCAGTACCCATTTATGGACCCATGGCCCATTATTTCTCTAACCTCTTCTTTTTAACCTGCTGATATCATCTGTTCCCCTCAAAATTTTTAGTTAAGTAAATTCCAGGAGCTCACTAGCCACTTTATAAGACAGTAGCTTTACTAGTTTAAACCCATTTGTTAGTTTCACTGAGCAGCCTCTAGTTCAAATACTCAAGGATCCGATGAATAGTGGATCTACTTTAGTCTTAACCATCATCTTCGTTATTCTGCACACAAATACTTAAAATAAGATACAACCACTGCTGCTGTCTTTAGAAACCTAAGTCAAACTTGATTCTAATGAAATAATAAGACTTTTTTCTTCTTGCATAGTTTTCTTGGTATGCTTTTATTAGTGTAGCACATCTTTTTATCTCAGCTGATAAGAACATACAGAGAAAAAACTTTGGACTGTAATTAGTATATTTTTAACTTCATCTAAAAGATGCAGGTGCTTACATTACAGTGAATACTTCAACAAACTAAGGATATCCCGAGGAAAATGTTCAAGAAGTTCCTTACAAAGTCAGTTTGCTTATGATTTATATATTTTACTGACACACACCAAGTACAAAACATGATCTAAGCAATTTTTAATCGGCTTTATTACCACATACCTTAAATCGCACTATTGATTGATTATACTGTGATGTGTATTATCCACTCTGCTGTCCCAATTATCACATATGAAGATCTTGTCTTTCATTATATTTCAGATAAAGTCAGGTGATTCACAGCATGATTACAAGCAAGCACAAATATGCTTGCAGAAAGCACACAAGCTTATCTATCATACGCATGCATACCTTGCATGCAGATATCTACAGAAAAAGAGAAACCCAGAGGATAGGAACTCTGGAGTAACAGATACTGTCAAATTCACACATAAAAAGAAGTTGTAGGGTTTCTAAGAAACCACCTACCAGTGTGATGTCTCGGGAAGCAGCAGCTGCACTCATGTGTAAACTAGGTTGCCTGACAGAGCTACTGCAGTCCAATGCTCGAGCAAACGTGCCAACCGCACTACAACAGAGAAACAGCAGACCGTAAATTCACAGAAAGATGTAACCTCTTTTTTATTATCAGACTATGTCATATCTATAAAAGTGTCCATTTAAAAATAAGTACATGTTGTTACTCCTAAGATTTCAGATCTTGGCTAACAAAGGACAACTTGATAAAGAAAACTCACCGAACACTGCAGTAAAAATTCTGACCTTCTCCCCCCAAAATAACAACCTACATATAAGAACAACAGCACAGAAACAAAAGATACTCAGAAAATTCTAATATAGCAACTTTTTTATATAAGAATTTTTTATTAATTATGAAGTCAAAGATCCTATTCAGTTCAAGTTTTAAAACCAGGAGTTAAAAAAGTCACAACACCATTAAAAAAATTACAATACACTTTTTAGAGGGGGTAACCATGTTTCCGCAAGGAAATGAGTAACAGTTACATTCACTTCAGTGATGCATGTCTACTACTTCCATTAGTGAGGCAAAGAAAGCATATTAGCTTGGTGTAACGTATCTTCGGAATCCTATTTTTGTCACAGATTTTAAGTAACAATGAAATAAACTGACAACTCCACCTACTTAATATATGGCATTTGCTTACCAAAGCAGTTAAAGATAAGGAAAAGAGATGGAGAATTAGTGTGATAGTGATTGTTCTAAACTGCAAATTTTTCTTGGAAGCACACCCATAAATCACACACAGTGAAGGGAAAGATGCCTAAGAGAATTTGACTGGACTCAACATGTACAGGAAATGAGCAACGATGCAGCAACATGAGAAAGATTATGAATTAAAGAACAGAAGTTGCTCCAGTACCCCGAGTTGCATAATTACTCTTGAGGTGCATTGTGTCACTGGTAATAGAAAAAAAATTATTTGTTGCAGTTACAACATGATTTAAGTCCTTCTAAATTCAAAAGACATATACTCACTGAACATTTTTAATACAGTCTAAGCTTCTGGACTAAGAACTGGACCCTCACTCAGCAATTACATTCCACACAAATCATAAGTGAAAAATTATACAATTGGGGAATGCCACTGAAAGAGATCAACACATTCAAAGTGTCACATTACTATGTAGTATAAACGTGATATTCAACAGTAAAATAATGTGCACAAAGAGTTTAACTCACTAAGGTGTATTACTGATTATGCAGAAACTGGTAATAACATGTATTATTGGAATTTTATCTTGATTCTCAAAACATTCAACATTGAATGCAATGTTTCAGACTTGATGCCAAAAACTTAAAAGACACAGTTAAGATTCAACAGCAGCAATTCACACACTTCAGATAGTAACTGTTTATATTTCTAAAGGCTGTGGAATAAATAAGTTATATTCAAATGTTGTTCCACAACCTTTTCTCCCTCTTTGCAGAGATGGCAAATATGTGAAGAGAACACACATGCACATTCTATTTTCTTTTTCAGAAAGTTTGGCAGTACATAAAACAGTATTTGTCCACAAAACAGTCTTGAGAATAAGGCACTATTGTGAACACATTTCCTGATAATCAGTGTACCCCTTTAAATATGCTGGCATTGCTAAGGGTTGTAGCTAAACAGTTTTTCCTGTGATTCTTATGTCGCTACTGGTTAAATTAGTGAAGCTGCATGCAGCAGGACTCTATCTCCCCTCTGCGGCTACCTGGTAGCTTCTTATCTTCTTTTTGCTTAATTAACACTACTTTTCTTTGACCATATTTCTAAAATAAAATCAGAATATGCTATGAAAATTACAAAATATATGCCCTCACAAGTGACCCTCTAGCACATCACAATTTTTAGGCATACTTCAGAGCCCAAGCATATATGAATTATATTCTCCAGTATGTAAAGGCAAAATTATGACACGAATATAAAGCTAGGTTTATTCTGAATAAGTGACAAAAAGATAAAAATTGATGAAGCAGTTGACATCACTTCCAGTGCTGCACTGAGTAGAAGAGGATCACTGTGTGGGAGCATGGGGTACGTGAGTGCAAAACAAGCAAGAACCATGATAAAGTACAGGCAGTGTGCAATGTCTGGGCAGGGGACAGGGGTGCGTTTGTCTGTGGCTGTATGTTGAAATCAATGCAGCTTCCAGTTCATCTTTTTCTGGAAACTTAAGAAAAACAGTGAATTTTTTTAGACAATCCAAAGAAGCGTAGGGCTTCTAGAGCATTTGGTTCTTAAGCAGTAACTAGTCTCAAACATAGCAGTGATTTACAGTGCTCTGAATAATCTAGCCATAGAATCCAAAGCTAAACTCAATATTAATTTTACAAATAATTTAAATATATATTTTTTAAAATATTTTTCCATTTAAAATTAATATATGAGGAACATTTAATACCAAGGTTAAACATTTACTTTTTAATTTTTCCTTGCATGATTTTTTTCCCAAATAATTATTTCAAAAATGTTAAAACGGAGGAAAAAGCCTCTCAGAATAAACAATGTCAATGTCCCAAAGACACACCATTGTCTTCATCTACCTGCTACCAAAATACAACTCAGTATTAAGCCAGTGTAGGCCCTCTTTTTCTTTTAAACAAACTATGTAATCCAGATGTTCCATTAACTTGGTAGAATCCAAAAAATAACTTACTTGAAAACATATTTTATTCAGAAACAATAATAAACTCACATAACCAAAAAAAAATGTGCTCAGCAAGCTAGTCACAAATTACTTATTCAACAAGTGATTAAAGCACTTTCAAACAGAAACCAATACTCTCCATGTCTCCCAAAGTAAGCTAAAGCCAAAAGGCACACAGTGAATTGCACTCGTGCCAGAGAGATGTCCAAGAATGACAAACAATTGGTGGCATCAGCAGATAGAGCACAATGTACAGGCTGTATAATCAAGCAGGTATAAAAGCTTTAAGGGCTAGACCACATTATGCAGGTTTTAATTAGGTTTTCGTTGTTACCTGAAAAGACCAGAACTAAGAATGTTCTCTCAAACCAGTAACAGAGATTGCAAATGGCAACCATAAAGACATAAAACAAATCAAGATAATCTGGTGCCAGGATCCAAGACCATGGAACAAACCCAGAAATTCATCAAAACTCAACAATATTTATGTAAAAAACAAACCCTGGAGTGAACTCTCTAGGGATGAAGCAGCTCATCATCGTTTTGTTGTGCCTCTGCACCCAAAATTTGGGCAACATTTCAGATTAAGTGTTGAACACAGAAAATATGTTGCTCCAAGTTCCTTATAACTCAAGACTAAGACAATAAAGGAAGTAATTGTTCAAATTTTTGCAGAATATAAAGTATTAGTAATCACTGATAAAATTACGAAGCAGCAAATGCAAGAGACTGTCATAACACATTTCTGAAGATTCAACTCCTCATCAGTTCCTAGTTCTGAAAAGGTTATTTACTAAAGAAAATCTGGAACCACTGTGATTATACATCAGGATAATGGCAATCACTAGTCTCCCTGGTAACAACAACAGTCCAGCATCAAATCAGAGCTAATTTCTGGATCCAGGCCATTAACTCTATTTTCTTCTATTTTTTATTGTCAAAAATTAAATTAAGACAGATAATTTTTAATGTGAGGATGTTTATTTAAAGTTTTTCCCTTTTACACTTCATTTCTCTGTTTCAGTGATACAAGATGAGTAATGGGCATATGCTAGACAAATATGTTTAAGGTGAATCACCTCTCTACATAGATGAATCTGCAAATTCAGAGTTTCCCTCACATCTTTGCAAACTACTCAATGAGACTTATGTTCCATCTCAGAGTTAATGTTTCTGAGGAAAATTATTAAATGGATCTTTGGGGGTTTCCTACAGATGAAAGGTTTTTGTTTTCCTTATTTCATCAATGTTCCGCTTCACTGAGAATTGGAAACAGTCCTAAAAGTTGACCTTAGACTGCTATCAATTACAGCATTTTACAAGCACCCAATTAATATTTGATGTCTCCTTAACAGAGTCTATTGATACCCAAAATCTTGGAAAGAAGAAAAAAAAATACTTCTTCAGTAGAGATATATGTCATCAGCACAATACTAATTAAAGTTGAAAAATACCCCTGAGACTTTTACTACTGGATAATGCAAAATCTGACATGAAGAACATACTCATAGTAAAACTATGCTGTTCCAGAATATGCATTTTCCTTGCATTTCTAAGCTGCTGTCTGTACAGTGCTATGCTTCATTATCATCACTTCAGATATTTAGAGCGCAAAGGGAGATGACATGATAAATATCAAAGTCACCTGCCACTACTCTTTCTCTGAAGGACTTTCAAAGTCAGGTAGCATTACATGTAATGTCCCCTATGCACAACAACTAACTTCCACTTTCATTATTAAATTAACAGAATTGGAATGTATGTGAAATCTTTCAACAAAAATAGAATCTGATTCATATGAGTAGTTTAATTCACAGGATATGATTTAAGTGATCATTTGTACTCACTCCTGCAACTTCATGGTCACAGAGGAGATTTACAGCCCTCCAAAAGCAGGTTCATAAAAACGCTGCTGCAGATTTTTTTTGTGTAGCGCAAGAAATCAAAATTCATAAAACAGATGCAAAAAGAAATTCAGCTCCAAGTCTGAAATGGCTGTTTTCAAATGAGTTTGGTCAGGAGGAAATATAGTAACATAAAATTTACAAATGAATAAATGTGTCTTGGCCAAGCATGACAGACAGGCAGAAACACAGTATTTTTGATACTCTTAGTAAACTTGATGTGAAAATATTTCTCCTTTTTATTGCCAAACCATCTGCCTATCATTAGGTGCTGGAATTCACCTTGCTAGCAAACAACTAGTTCTGTGAGTGCAGCATTGGCATGAAGATGTTTCACCACCTTTATTGTATAATTTTATGCTATAGTTCTACTATTACATTTCATACCTCTGATTTCTTACCGTCTAAAGAGAATCCAGAAGCACACTACTACTAAGACTTTCAAGCCAGTGACTTTCATATTTATTTTCATTTACAAGCTTTGGGAGTCTTGTCTACTGCCAGTGACTACACTGAATTACTATTTAAGCACACTTTTAAGTGTTTTTACTTATTTTCTCAGCCGATGAGTGTATTCTTTTCCTCAATATGATGAAAGACACATTGCTAGTTGGAACTGTTGTGTTCCTTTCCTCACTGTAAGATAAATACATGTAACAAATAAACCTTCATAAATCAGGGCACTTAAATCAATAGTAACCAAAAGAAAATTAATATAATCACTGTCCTAGAGAAAATGGAAAAGTGGAAAAACCACAAAAAGTATGAAGCTCTAATTCAAAATTACTAACATGTAATTTTCCACTCTTCTGTGATTTTACATTAAAAAATGACCAGGCTTTCATATGAAATGTTATGTTAGCCAGAGGTATGTAATGCCATTTCAATTTCCAAGTAATAAAGCAACAAAAATTTAAGGTAGAGATGTGATGCTTCAAGGCTATTTTAATTAGTCTACAAAACTGTGAGATAAGCTGGGACCACAAGTGTCTGGAAAATATCTTGATTTAGAGATATATTCCTTCCAGAAGACTTCAGTGATAATCCAGTTAGATGAAACAGAACAAAAACTAAGTTAACTGTTTCACTGCATCATAAAGTGCAGAAATGGAGCTAGAATGTACCAAAAAAACCTTAACATTTAATGAATTATAGACCAAATTAGCAGATAGAAAGAAAATGAAACAAACAAAACAAAGGCTAAGGTGTATGGCTCTCAGCATCTGTCCAGATGAGCTCACAACTTCTACCACATTTGAGTCCATTCAGAACCATTTTTAGACTCCTTGACAAATTAAAAACAAAGCAAACAAAAAAAACCCCAACAAAACCAACAAAGGACTATTATGCTATACACACAATAGGTAAGTTTCTATTTGCTAGTACTATGCAACTTGGAACACAGAAAGAGAACATGAGAACTGACAAATTGATGACTGAACTAAAACACTTATATAGATGCAGCCTGTTTTGTCTAAATTAGGAATGGAGTTTTAAAAGCAACTGTCTCTAGCATCTTTGTCTACTGCACTTTACAAACATGATAAAGCACTTTGTAGCATACAAACTGGATTTCTGTCAAATTAAATAGTAGTTCCACATACTCCTAGATAATTAGTCCAAAGGACCAGATTAGCCTAAAACCAAAACTGCTCAGAATTTGCAGCATCGAATCTTTCAATTCTACCATTCCACTTCTAGAGTATTTTACTATTTGTCACTGTGAACAGATCTCAAATGTTATTGCAGCTGTTCTTGGAAGCCAGTAGACTCAGGGTAGCTTTTGCCAATATATATTACAGAACAAAAATTGGTTGATGAACCTGTGTATCTTATTTGAATTGAGCAGAAAATGGCATTAGAGTTCTCACTGCCGAAGTATAAATGACAATGTGTTACTTCCCCCCAAAAAAAGAACTCCAAACCATTACACATTAGTCTGATGCATCAAGCTTTTCCTAACAAATGATTTTGCTAGTTCAAGCAAGAGGCCCATTCCCAAATTATGCTTCAATAGTAGCAGTGAGGTACTTTCAAGACTTGTAAATCCACAGTCAAGCAACACAACTTAGGAAGCTCAAGGCTGAGGAACTTTGAGATTCTCCATAGATTTTTATGGCACTGCTACCTCAGATTTATGGACAGAATAGGTATATTTTACCTTTATACCCAGCAGATTATTGCATGCTAGGTCTTAGTGATAAGAAGAGATTGAATAAGCCTAAAAACTTAGAAAAAAAGGTTCCAGAGACAAGTAAACAAGCCTTGTAAGCCTGAGAAAGATATATGCCCTAGTACCATTAAAAATGTTCCTGCAAATGGGCAACACAAATAGAAAAAGAGTGTTTAAACACTTTCTAAAGAACCAACAAAGCATGTTTGTGTGATTGAAGCTAAAGCCTACAAGGATAAAAGCAACTCATCCTTCGAAGAAGAAATACTCCTTATCTTTGATTTAACATGTTAAAAGGATCACATGAAAAAATGCTTTTAAAATTTAAAATACAGATAGCGTACACACACTTAACCAAAATCACATATAGGAAAGCTTTTAGGAGTAAGTTCTCATTGTCAGAATTTCAAGTTTGCAGAACTAAACAACTTCCAGGAACCAGAGAAGCAGCATTCTCATTGGAAACCCAGTTGGCACAGCCACTGCTCAGTGAATTGCAGTCGGGCCACAGCAGAAATATCTTCTGAGTCTGTAAGCACAGTTTACCAGATCATAACACCAACTCCAGTTACTCAAGTAGCTTTTAATGATTTAGTAAAATAAAAGCCCTTACACGCAAGCACACAACATAGTGAATTTAAAGCTGCCACAATCATCATAGAACTGTTTCTCCAGAAATTGGTGAAAATTTGTCTTGGAAGCACTTAATGCAACAGGAACATGATCTTGCAGCCTATACATACAAACATACAGAAGACTGGAAACAGTTTTTGTCAGTTCAAAAGCAGCTTACTAATATGCACAAAGTTTTGCGGAAGAACACCTGAGGAACATCTAGTTACAGATGGTCATTACTGATTGCCTACCACAAGCTCTTAGATAGCCACAATTAGTTGGTTATGACCAAGAACCATGCCTCACATAACAGAAACCTTTTTTTTAAGGATATGTATTAACTTCTAAACAAATGCAGTCTTTGTCAGGGCACAGCACTGCACATGATGTCTTAAGTAAGGGGACAAAGAGACAAAGATTTATTCTCCATCACTACCCTGCTTACTGGTACACTCCTCTGAGAATGTTTTCAGCTCCACAGCATACTACTTCAGCTCCCCAGAATAGGTGCAAAATGGTAAGTGGAGGGATGTGAAGGCAATTAATGAAATTTTTAAAATGCACATAATCTTCATAGAGATGGAATTTTTAAGGCTCCCCATAGTGGTCGGCTCAAACACACCCAGGTATTCTATTGCTGGTGACCATAGTTAAATAGCAAGTAGTTCTGTTTTCTGAGTTCTGTTCTATGGAACATCTACCAGACATTGTGTTCTTCTTAGCAGGTGCATGTTAACATCTATGCCCCTCTGGCTTGCTTGGACATTCAACAGGGATAGGCAATTTTTAGTACTGTACAGAAAGGATACAGGACTACAAAGTGGGGGAGAAAGAAGAAACCAAGGTGGATCTGTATTTGAAGTGTAAAACAATGAATTGGCACTCTTTTCAACGTACACAAAGTGCAAAATACAAAGCAACTTCTTTTTTTTTAAATTTCCTTCCTGAAACACTTTAATCAAAAGGGTGCAAGAATAAAGAACAGAAACTGGATACAACATAAAAGGATTATTTGCCTAAAATTTGAGAATAACTCTGCAACCAGATTACTGAAAATACAGGAGATGCAGTGATTCAGGACCAAATCCTTGCATTGGCTGTGATTAATAGTCCTCTGCCATCATAAGAACAGTACCCTTTGTAATATATTTGTAAGTATTAATTACTGGACAGACAAAACATGCTGTATTGTATGAGTGTATAGTTGTTCTTCAGTAAGAAGGCTATAGAGTTTTGAAGGCTTTTTTTAGATTAGAGGAATTCTTTTTAAAGGTGTTTCCAAAAGTTTTTATATTCTTCTCATACATCTGCATAATCATGTTAATTTATACAATTGAACTGACCAGATTTTTTTTCACTAAAGCAATGCATCACTTAAAACCTTTTATTTCAGCATTCATCCAAAATAACTGCATTGCATATTCTTCAACTTATACACAAACCAGGCAAGTTCTGCATCCGTTTCATTTGCAAACATTTTATTTCTACTCTTTATATTATAGCATGTGGAACTTCATAATGTAAGATAAGACTGAAATATTAGCACTGTAGTCCTGTTTCATTTATTTGAAGGGAACACAGACTGATGTCTCCATCAAAGTATCAAATTCTACTAGAATCTGAAATACAGGCAGTGTAGCATTATTCCAAAACTCACTCTCTTTCTCTCTCTTCTGTACTGGTAGCTTCGATATATAAGCAGAAGATTATGGTCTGATTTTCTCTTTTAGCTAACTGTGGAAAAGAGAAGGGCTCACAATATGGCAAACAAGTTGAGTAATGCAATATAGGGGAATAAATAGCAGGAAAAGGAAAAGGAATTTTTATTTTGTTTTATTAGAGGATTTTAATCTTACCGTGCTACAACTAAAAACTGGTCAATCTGACGGTCAGTAAGGGGGCTATCTGGATCCCATACTTTTACTTCCAGCTTTGCCTGTTCTCTGTCATCTAATTCTCCTGTCAAAAGGTAGATGAGACAAAACACTTATTACTCACATGTTTTTCTCTGTACTATGTTTAAAAGAGACATTGTAAATTTTAAAACACATACAGTATCTAACAATCAGCAGTTATCTATTTGAATTCTATAATGCAGCATCAGTAAAATGAATACCTTCACTTATCAGCATCTCAATTTAAGGAGGCATTCTTAGGAGGTGTAGTACGAAATAACTTTAACAAAATGCAATCAAACTTGAAAGCATAATTCAGTATCCAGAGTTTTCTTTAAATTGCTTCTCAACTATATCAAACTTATTGTTTCACTTAAGCCATATAAAATTAATTTTACACTTGACCAGATTAAGCAGTTAAATTTGTATTCTATGCCCCCAAAAGAAAACTATGAAAAAATGCTGTCTGCTACATTTTTTCCACCTCTTCGTTTTAGTCACTACATTATCCATATTGTTACCACAAATCATACTATTAAAATTGCTGTGTGTTGACTTCTTATATCCTCTTATAAAATAATATATAAGCCTACAGCACAAGAAAGTTATTATACACTACATCATGATTTCTCAACTCCATTTGTCTCTACAATGCATATGCATGTGGCTGAAACAATGATGGTGATTTCTGAAATTTAGTTTGCCCTGTATTCATTATTAAGAGTATGCCATTTGCACTGCTTGGAAAAACAGTGAAGTGTGAAGATGCTACCATGATTCACATCCATATGGAAGCCTAAATCTTGGCTTGATTGTTATACCAGTAACTTCTACTGCAAAATGAGAAACATTACAGAGGGTGATTATGCAGACAAGACACATTGTATTAGTGTGAGAAGATTTACCCATGGGTTGTGGCCAGCACATTTGAGGCCACCACAGACAACAAGAGCAAAGTTAGAATTATTTTCTTTTCTTTGTGTTTTAGAATACAAACATGTTCTTCCTTCAGTGAACATGCAAAAAACTCCCATGTTAAGCTGGATGCCAGTACTTTTACAAGGTACTAAAAGTATAAAAACCTGTTATCAAATACAGCCATCCTATTTCCATTGAAAAGCTAGACCATGTAGGTACCTCTCTGACAACACAGAAGACCACTTTAGTCTTTATTAGTTCTTACGACTTAATGAAAACAGTCAGTCTAAACACACATAGTATCATCATGACATGAAACGATCTGTACGCTTAACAGCCTGGAAGCAGAATGCAAGCCAATCATTGGCTTTTCTGACATCTGATCATACATTACAAGTTTATCTAGCACTTACTGATTCTGGAAGGGAATAAGAATGTAGTGTATATATATTAAACTCTACCAAATACAGAAGTTAAAACTGCACAGTCCTGTCTGGCTAATGTTTCAGGAACAAATTTCACAGTCACATTCTCAGAAAACCAAAGCAAATTACTTTCTTCTGATACGCAGGCAATAAAGAATTGCCTGCCTGCCTGCCTAATGGGACTTATGCTTCTGTTAAAGAGAATTCTCATACAGTACTGAAGACAAACTGTTAATTTCTGGCAGTCTTGAGTAGGATTTTAAGTCTATAAACTTATTCAACGGACTTTTTAATACATTCATTTTTTTCCATCTGTGACAGGCACACTGTGGGTGATGTTCTAAATTTTATAAATAATCTCTGAGTACTTCAATCTGTTAATATAGAGTTTTAAAATATTTTTAATGTTAGTTAACTGTTTCAGGACATCATATCCTAGAGATCAGAACTGACGAAGTATGACAAAACCCAATACTCAGGCAGGGCATACTTCTCAAAAAAAGAAAACATTAAATGAGCACAGCCAAGTATCCAACCCAAATATGTCACTCTCCTGAATCAAGTTTGCAAAAATATGAAAGAAATTGCGATATTACGTCTTACTTCAATTAGCGGTAAATTAACAATTACTACTGCAAAATGTTGTAACTATTGATAAAGTCAAATCTGAAATACTGCCAAACAGTATCTTGTAATGGCAGTAGAACTAAATAGGATATGAGCCAATGATGATACCAAAATATTTCAAGCACATATATTTTCAATATTTAATATTTCTACAACAATGGCAGAGAAAGGTTTCTTGAAGATACATGGTCTCTGCGAAACTGCACTTAGAAAAAACACTTCATTCCTGCTTTTCCACTTAAATGGCAGGATATTATCAATTAAACAGCAGGATATTATCACTTAAACAGGACAAAAAGTAACTCAAACAGATCAAATCATGAAGGCAGTCAACTGATACTGTAGAAATATTTGAATAGTTGATTTCAGCAATAAAAACTTGGTTGACTTCCTTTGAATGTGCTGAAAGAATCAGTATAGCAGGATTACATAAACAGGTCTTCTTCCAAAATAGTAATTATAAAAAAAGTCCCATTTAATTGGGATTTGAGCTGTCTGTCCTTCGTTAATCATGCTTGTGCCTTATACCATAGGATTTTTAACACAGGAGACCCCTTTAAGATTACAACACAATTTCTGTTAATCCTTCTACATTTATCTTTTACACTGCTGAATTTGACACAGAACTATAAGACATTCAAACTGAACAAGCATCAAAATTGCCATAATATTAATCCCTTACACTGCCAACTCAAACGGAATGGAGGAGTTAAACTTGTAATATTTTCAGTCTTGCATCTGAGAAAGTTCTCACCTACTGTTTTACAAATGTTACCTTTCCTCCCTACCATACCAATTACAGCATTTAAGAACTGCTACATTGTTTTTTTTTCAAAAGCCATCATGACATACTCGTATATCTAATATATTTTGAGTGCTACTTATTTTATTATAGCTTAATCCTGAAGATTAATTTTACCAGAAAACATTAGTAGATAGTCAGAAATAAGCCTGGCTCTCTTTTCATCAATCATTCAATGCCTTACTTCTCATGGTTCACTTTTAAATAAAAAGCAAAACATTATTTTTATCTTTAAAAAAATTAAATTCTGCAGTTCAGTTACAAAATAAAGCATTATCTGCCTCCCAGACACAAACTGTAAGAAATTTTTTTACAAAACTAAACCAAATGCAACTTTAAACTGAATGCAATCAAGATGAATTACAAGAAATTAAAAGATCTACTCAGTCAGTCTTTCAGACTTCACTTCCTGCAAGTAAGTACTCCCAACCTAATTAGTACATTAGATTTAGCATAATTTTATGTTCCTCTTATAACACATCAAACTAGAAGAAAGTAACTTGCAATACAAACATTTTCTTAAGGTGCAATTAATTTCATTTTACAGATATATAACAATGCTGCAATATTGTATCCTTTTAAGAAATTGAAGTATGAAATCTATGTAAGCCATGTAAGTTGGAATTGAAAAAAATGGTTTTCAGGGAAACAATGCCAATTGCGCTTATAATGACAAACAGTTGATAAAGTATCAAACTGAAAAATAGCTAGAAGGACAGTTTTTAGAGACGTCACTTGTCAGGTGCTATGTCTTAATTTTGTATTTTGCATAATTTGCACTGTTTTTCAAAATACTTTTTAACTTTCCTTTTCAAAAAGTAATTTAACAGTCACAGTAATCCAAACTTATAAACAGCTTTTTGAGTAAATCCATCTTTCATGATATGCAAAAGAGTGGTACCAGCTGCTGGATGCTTAATCACATAGACCAGAAAATCTATAGCTGCAATTTTTTGGTCACAGCAAGAAGGCAAGACATATCCACGGACAGCACTTGGACACCAGACCAATAGTTTGTGCCGTAGAGTTCCTCCTACTACTGAAATTCTTTCAGGGCTTGATACAATCTCTTGAAATCAGCCAGGAGTTTTGACTCATGCATTGATTACCCAGACTCACTAGATACCTAAGCACCTAAATGTGCTGGCATTTGTAGATGCTTGTATTTTTAAAGCTTGGCATATGTTTAAGAAGTAAATTCAGTGTCTTTATCTTTGTGCTTCAGTTTTATAACTGTAAAACAGGAGTCTCTTAGTTGCACTGCAAGGATGTAAAAGAGAGGTACTTGTCAGTTCTTAGTTTCCCTTAGTCCAGTTCAGTGTGCAATACAATGAAATTCTGAATTTGAGATACAGGATCAGATTACTAGAGGGAACATTTAGAATACTAACTGCAGGTAATCCCAAATGTTTTTTTTGAACATAACTTCATGTGCTATATAACATTGTAAATATAGGCAACTGATCACTGAAAACAATGTTTCAACTCATGAACCACTTCCGCACGTTGCTGTTTGTACTGCATGTCTGCAAACCTTTTCTCTCATTTACAGATGAGAAAAATAACATCACATTGCATTTTCTTTTACTGTCTAGCTATGAACAAACTTCCTGTCTCAAGTAAAATCTAAGATTTCTCCTTCAATGAAAAGTTTGTTACTTCCCCTCTAAAACAACAAGCATATTTATTCTGTATAAAATTAATTATACATTCATACACAGTGGTTAATTACTACAAAACATAACACAGCTTTTGTCGAATAACTGATGGGGGGGAACATGCACAGTTTAACTGAGAAAGCAGGTTACAAAATGTAAAATTGCTACTGAGAAAAGGAGTTTTTATGAAGTATAGGAGGAAAGACATCTTTCAACTAGATGAGCAAACTTTTATCTACTGACATTAATGAGTTCAATTCTGCATAAACTGAATTCATGGTAAACAGCTAGTTGACTGTTGGCCTTAAATAACAGAAATCACAATCCTCGCTACAAAAGTTCTCCAGACATTGAGTTTTTATTATTAATTTTTAATTTTTTAATTATTTGCGATTCCCACCAGTACTGATAATAAAAAATAATCCAGGAAAGCAGTTCAAAAAAATTAAAAAAATAAATCTCTGAGATGCAAATAACTTACCTGATTACAATAACATGAGAAAGATTATTTTAGAACTGTAGGTAAAAAGAAAATTACCTGTTTACCTTTTAATTGCAGAATAATTGCAGAATAATATTGCAGAATAAATAGCTTGCCTGACAGTTGTAGAGTCAAGATTTGAATCAGTCATTCAGACAATGAGTTGCATATTTACACAAATCTTATGGTAAAACTCAATTTATGAACATAATGCATGTACAGAGACTGGAAATGCAAAACAGACTATAAAAACTACACATATAGAGACTACAAATGAAAGGCACCAGGTGATGCGTGCCCATTGTCTACAGCAATTTAAACTGCTGCTGGGCTTTTGCCAAGCCAATAAAACATGCTTAGAAAAGTCACTTCCTATCCTTTAAAGCACTAGTGTATTAAAAAAAACATCAAATCTAGTCATTCTTCACACAAAAAATCCCTTTTGAATTAAAACTGCCTCCAATGACCTTAAGAGCTCTCCCAGCACTCAGCCTTGCAGTGCTTATAAATCCAGTACTCATGACCAAGAGACAAGACCTCACAAAGCACTCAAAAGAGTTTTAATTCATCATGTTCTAAATTCCTAAACAGCAAGAATTTTAACTGGACTTAGAATAAACTAAAGTATGACCGCACAGTAATGACAAACTTCTCCAGAACACTGCCTCAAGAACATCTGGCTTATGGGAATGTCCAGTACTGGAAAGAAGGAACAAAAAAGGTTGCCTCTTTCCCAAAACCCTGCAGTATGCAAAAAGGAACTTCCATAGATCAGACAACATGGAAGCATAATATCCTAAAATTATACCATTCCTCACTTTATAGTCCTTATATTAAATCACGTTTAGGTAGAATCCCCACTGTAACAGAAATGAAATAATAAAAGTCCTTCCATTTAACTTTTTATGGCAATTCTAAATATATAATATATATATTGCATAAAATGACAAGGTCACCTTCAGCTCAAAGGCAAGGACAAGTATTCAACTAATGAAGAGATACCCGAAATTCACCTTTTATTTTGTAATTGGCTTCTTGTACTCCTTTCATATCTGTGAATAAACCTGCACAATTTGACTTGCACCACGATTCCCTGCCCCTCACCCCCATTCTACATTAATTTTTGGTTAGCAGACACTGCAGTGGTCTAGTACCTATTCCAGTCTGAACACAGAGAAGTGCACCAGTTTTTCTGTATTCCTGAAGTAACAATACAAGGTAATACAGTTTTCAGGAAAGCACAGTGAAAACACTTTTGTGTATAAATAACAACAGTACTATACTACATATAAATATTAACATTACTGAAAGTTCTTGTTAGGCAAAGAGGGATACTGCAATGCCCAGACATTGTATTCTTAAGAAAACCCCACTAAATTAAAATCTCTAATTCTGCATTTTTTCTTTTTACATAAGCCTAATGTTATGAATATGCAAATTCCCTTTGACTGTAGTATTCTAAAGATAAATAGGGCTGTTAATTTGCATAAATTTAAACAAAACTTAATTTAGATAACTTTTTTCTAGGATGAAATGTGTTTCAATTTATTCAAGTGTAAAATATACATTTCACCTTCCTCTGATTTATTTTTCATCTTCTGCAGAATAAACCTTAAAGAAAGTCTGACTTACAGTAAAACAGCCAACAAAAATGTGAGCTTACAGTAAAGTCCATTTAGGCAAAGTTACTAAGGTCGAAAAAAAACCCAGTGAAGTCCAGAAAACCCTAAGATGCTGCTGCTTGAAATACAATTTGAGCACTCACTGTGATTTGGGATAACAAGAACAAAATACAATACATAATGGTATCCTTGATAAGACTGACAACCTGATAGAACTTAGTATCTGAACAATCTCAACCAAGGATCTACAAATATTACTAATAAAGAAATTTTTCCAACAGCAATCAGGCACGACACCTTCCACACCAACTATGTAGCACAGACCATGCCTAAGTCTCCTCGAGACGCTAAAGACAGCAGGAACTGGTGGCTCTCTTGTTGTGAAGGCTAAAACTCCTACGGACTTTTCTTCAAGTACAAAGCAAACTTGAGAAAGGTAGATATGCTTTCACAATTTGGGGCATAAGGAGAAAAAAAAAAAAAAAAAAAAAAAAGAGACCAATCCAACAATCCCTAAAGAGAACAATCCAAATAACACACCTCAACTGTTCAATAGTTTTTATAAGATGTAACTGCTAAACTATAAGTTTCCAACTTTTCTGCTTTATCATTTAATTGCTAACACAGACATTGTGAATGATCTGAGAAGTGAAGCTCAGAAATTTCCATTACCACATTATAGAAGAATACCATAAGTAAATACGTAAGAAAAGAACCAACTTCATCCATGTACTGGCTTGTTTGATCAAAATTGTAAATGCACTTGACACCTCAAAAAATTGTACTGAGAGGCAACAAATATTTTTAAACAACATTACTGAAAAGACTCCATAAACACTGTTTTAAAGTGTAACGCTCCCAAACACCTTATTGAGCTTCTGTAGTGTATGTGGCTGCAATGCTAAACTACAGATTTACCTTGCACCTGCTAGGTTAGGCAGAAGCAGATGAAGTCTTTACAGAAAACAGGCACAAAGAGGCCATTTACATGTGTTTTGTTTATTTAATTTATAGTAACACTGATAAAAGGTCTGTAAACATGCTTTTAATTGCCCAGCACATAAATCACTAAGCTCCCTAGTAAAGAGACTGGCAAGACTGATGTAAAGGACATTATAATCCTACCAAAATTTGACACAAACAACATTATGAAGAGTATTCTATAGTTAATGATGAAAGACTTACTCCAGTCAGTTTAATAACAAAAAAAAATAAATCTGCAAATTGGACAAGCGACTACCATATTCAAATCTGCTAAACCTCAAGAAACAATTCCTTCTTTTAGAAGGTATTATAGAAAAATTTTTCATGTTAAACCAAAGTCAAAGGTGCAATCAACAGAAACTCCATTTGAGTATACGTAAACAGGAGTTTTACTCTGGTGTATTACCTTTGTCAAGATTCATCTCATGTAACCTTAAACTTCCTCTGATCTATATATTCCCCTTCAGCTGAGATGAATCAAGTCTAGGCAACATGCTCCTACTCTGACCATAAGGGTTAGCACCACCACACCTTTTCTGTCTCATATTCTATTGCAATTTCCCCAAGTTGGAATTCCTGACTCTGCTTTCTGTATCTTTTTTCCAAGCATACCTTCTGGAAACTGTATTAGAATACAATGCCATCATTTTTTAGTCAAATTTTCCAGCATATTCTGACTGATATTTTCAAATTATAAATATTTTGCTGCTGTCAACATTTTCTGACAACTTTGAAGCTTCAATGTATTTCACACTAAACTTGGTGCAACAGATTTCTACAAGGTTCCTAGGCATCTTCTTAAGCAAATGTAAATTTAGCATAAACATTTCCTTTTATATTTGCTCCTGAAGGTAGTTCTGGTACCAGAACTTGAGCTTTGCTTTCTGCTGCCTAGATCCCAGTGATGTCATCTTGAGTTGACTGAAAATCTGGTTTTAGACAAAAGGCTACGGACACCCAAACTGCTGTGTGTAGAACAAAACAGGTGCACAAGCTACTACCCAAATGAGTTCCTCCACCCTATCCAAAAACTACTTCACAGTTGACAGCAATTTCCATGAAAACCTCTTCCTTGCATGCCAACACACAGCTCATCGAAGAGCCTAAAGCTGCTACTGTTGTCACTTTCTGCATGCACAGGAAAAGCAATTCTTTCTTTGATGACTGCACCTAAAAAACTGTGTTTAAACTAAATCCACAGATTCATTCTTGCAATTGCAATTCGGTTCATTCACAAAGGAAACACTGACTACTTCAGGATGACATAGCCTCAAAATCATCAGCCCTCATGATTTCTTAAAGCCAGCTAAAAACAAAAGGCTAGACACACATTATTTGTGAAATACTAAACTCAGGGGAAAAAAAGAGGCAATATTTACTGAGCTTTTGTCTTCTAAGAACTGCCTTTTGTCCGAATGTGTCCAACAGTTATAATCAGACTGATTATTTAGCAAAAATTAGAGACTACATTTTCTTAAAATTAATAGGACACTAAGACACTACATTGCTTTACCTTGTCAGACACTTGTCATAGCTACACGTTACGTCTTCAGAGTCTAACAGTTCCATGGCTCTCCAATTTTTAATACTTAAATATTAGAATACAGAATATTACAAAAATATTTCATATTGCCTGATTTTTATCTTCTCACAACAGAACAAAATCATTGCAACTACATCAAACTCCAACAGAGATAATCTAGCACAAAGACTTTTGACAAGAAAATGAGTTATGCCATTCAAACAACTCCTCCAGATCTCCAGCTAGTACGAGTGATTTTCAAATTCAGCAGTGGTTCTTCCAAGAAATGGCAGTATTATACACCATAAAGTAACAGAACAGATCTCTCCTCATGAGATTACAGCTGGGTTCCACTATTCTAAAACACATTTTTCATTTAACAAATGATAATGTTAGTGTATATGGGAAAGCATTTAGGGAACCAGAAAATAAATACAATAAATCTACACATCCTATACTTTCATGACACTAAAAAAATGCCAAACAATAGATAGATGACTTCCTTATTTGCCTCTTTAGTTGTAATAATTTTTAAACTTAAAATCCCAAAATTCCATTATTCCCAAACATTAACAGGCTTGAACTCTGAGTTCAGTAGTTTCTGTCTGGTATGCCTAGTCTATTAAAAGCAACACACTCTCCTAACTGAGCTGCAGTTAGAAGCAGCAATAACAGAGAAAACATTAGGAAATACCTCTAAAGGAATCATTCTTTTTCAAAACAGAGAAAAGTTTTATAAGTCTTGGATACAAGTTATCCGAATGTCACCCTAAATTTACAGCTTGAATTTCCTCCACTCCTCCCCTTCTTCCTGTGAAGCACTCAGCTACTTGGGACTCCATTAATTCTAAAATGCCTTGCCTTGAAGAAACACAACCAGCTGCACAGCAAGCACTATTTCTAGGCACTCTCTGGGTATTGTCAGATGTGCAACAGGAACTCTTTATACAGAAAATTTGAATATCGTTTATAATTTTATTAAAAAGGACAAAAAAAAAAGGTTTGAACAGAATGTCTTTCCTTCAGGCTACTTCTTCCTCCATTACAGAGACTAATTCCACTTCCTCTCTCTCTGACTTAGTAAAGGGGGCAGTCCTCTTCCCTGCAGATCCAAACTCTTTGTACTGCTTGAAATGGCCACACAGTACCTATCCATGTCAGATTACTGTGCCATAAAGAATTTTCCAATAACACAGTGTTTGCTTTAAAAACTAAATACAAGAGATAAGAAGCACTGGGATAGGAACAGTAGTGCAGCTGGGAGGGGACTATTAGCATGAGAAAAAAAATCCATGCAGCAGTACATAAGACATCCCCTAACAGTGACCAAGAGCAACCCCAAGGCTAATTAAAACAGGGATTTGCAGTTCACCATTACTGGTGGGAGCACTCAGTCAGGGTTAGCAGTACTAAATACTAGCAGCAGTTCTTTACATAAACCTTTAAACCACATTATTCCCCATCACACCTGTCAGCCTCCTGATGCTTGTCTCCTTCTATATACCTCTGCACAGAGACTAAAATCTCATTTCCCACCAACTGTGAAGCAACCCTAACCCTTCATGCATCCATTATCACATTTCCCCCTCTGACATGCCCTTGTTTTGCAGAGTGATCTCTATCTCCACATTTGCTCAGCATTCAGCATCATTACAGCAGGCACTGTGGGCAGAGCCAGATGAGCTGACAGGAGATGCTGCTGTACACAGGCAATTAATTAGCATTAAAACATTCTTAGCAGGCACTCTCTGCTGTTCAGATAAACGTGTGCACGCTGCTAGTTGCGAACAGCTACCGCTGTGACGCTGCCCCGGATAACACAGGCTGAGAAACTGTGTGCCCAAAGACACCCTTCAAAACCACCTGACCAACTTAAGACAGGTAGAAAAATTCAGTTTAACTCCCTCTACAATCTACTTTCTGGCTGGTGGTTTTGTGGTAAATCTCAGAAGTTAACTCATGTTTTTCTAAGAGGAGAAGAAAATTTTTAAAGTTTAGTATTTGCTCTGTTAACCGAATCATAATATGCGTATGTTACACATTTTCTTATACTGCAGTATTATAATCCAATTATATTGAAGACTTTTTGGTAGGTATCAGTGCTGTTAGCTTAATATTGGTGTTTGCACTTCCTAATCTTTGGGAGTTTATTTTATTTTCAGACTGAAAAGCTGCTAAAAGCTCAACATTTTTTCTCAAGCATTTATGGGCAAGTCAGGTGAAACTGCACATGCTAATAGCAACAATGGAACACATCAAAAAAGTTATTACTACCTAGCATCATCACTATAGGAAAGGTGACCAAGTAGCAGTTTGAGGGTTTCTCTTGCAGCTTCTCCGAGTGAAAAATATAGGTAAGCACAGAAGATGTGGCCTAAGATCATATATGAAGCATAGGTCCTTTGATTAAATAACTGTTCACTCACATGCTTGTTTAGTAAGAGTTAGACTTCCAGCCACAACTATTTCTCAACAGATAAAGAAGCACTTCCTCAGGATAAAAGGCAGAAGACTGTGGGCTAAATCTCATCAGTAAGCAGTTAAGCTGGAGTATCACAGCAGGATCCATTCAAATTGGAAGCAACCTCAGGAGGTCTCTAGTTCAACCTTTTCCTCAAAGCAGACTCAGCTGTGAGGTCAGTCAGAGCTCTATCCACTTGAAGATCTCTAAGGACAGAGAAGACACAATCTCCCTGATTGTGCTCCACCACCTTACCATCCTCATGGGGAAAAAATTTCTCCTCAGGGCCATTCTGAACCTTTCAATTCAAGTTAAGTTTGTTCTATCTCACCCTCCACTGTCAAGCACCTGCTTGTCTTGTCAACAACTCTCTCCCAGTCACTGTGGGGGCTGCTATTGGCCCCTTCTTTGAAGCCACCTCTTCTCCAGGTTGAACATGCACAGTTCCTCCAGCCTAACCTTGCAGGGCAAGTGCTCTATCCCCAGCAAGTGTGACAGTCTCCACTGAACTTCCTTCAGATTATTACTAACTTTCCCATATTGGGGGACCCAAACCTGGATGCAGTACAGTACTTAGAGACTATCTGATGAGTGCTCAGTCAAGGTGAATGATCACTTTCCTTTATCTACTGGCTATGTGCCAGGTGACACAGCCCAGAATGCAGTTAGCTTCCTCCGCTACCAGGCCACAGTACTGGCTTACATCTTCTTGCTGCCTGCCAGCACCCCAGGGCTTTTCCCTTATAGCTGCTTCCTCAGCCTCTTCATCCCCCAGTAAATGTCATACCTTTATGAAATATATGAATGAGCATACCTTCATACGCTGTAATTCTCCTGTCAGCTAGAACAAAACTAAAGTCAAATCTCAAGTCGCAAAGGAAGAAAACTGTCCTTGTGACTGAGACACACTACCAGATGTAGAGTTATATTACAGTTAGATCTGTAATACTTCATTATGTATCTTGATTTTAAGAAACCATTTAGTTTTCTAAAAAGAATACATTATTTTCATTTCTAAAATTACAGAGATATATAATGTTACCCGGTTCACTCATAGAGCAGGATGGCAGGGAGAAGGTATGCTGTATTACCCAAAGTTTGTCCTAAACTATGGAAAGCAAGTTTTGGAGTATGTTCTATCCAAGGATACAAAAAGGGTAACACTAAGAGAGAAAAATATAAACCTGCTCCCTCAAATAAAAATATAAATGCATATAGTTCTCCAATAAACACTAAAAAGGACAGTAGTCCGTTCAGCTGTGATGTAAATTATCACAGTATAGAGAAAATGCAAGCAATTTGAATTACTACAACACTTAAGTATATTTTCATAGAAAATATTTCATGTTTATAGAAGATGAGAAAGGGCTTTCACAGTTCAAAGAACTTTTTCACTTTTCAGCCACTTTGTGATTGGTCTTCTGAAAGCTAAACTGAACTGGCATGTTTTCAGTCTTTTGAATTGGATTTATATGCCAGTAAGTTTTAAAATAATAAAAAGTGATGGTATGTGAATCTCTGATTTTTCTAAATAAATATATTTTTAATTGATTTGATGATTTTCTGTAAACACAAAATATGCCTATCAACAGCCTTCAAAAAGATATACTTCCTTTACGTTAAAATCCACATGACAATGTAAATGAAAGTTTCCATGTGAATAAAGTTATCAATGCTATTTTATTATACAATACTATTATTAGATGGCATAAAACTTATTTTTCTCAAATGATCCCTAATTAACTTGAAGATGGCTGAATTATTTTAATTTAAGGTGACTTCTCTAGAGTTTTAGTTTTAGAGTCATACATTATGGCAGAATAATTTGGATGCACACATCATTTGCGACCCTTAAAAATACTGTGTGAAAAATTAATTTCAAGATTCAGAAATCTTCACAGAATCTCCTATATCCCAAACATATCTATTTTATTCTATTTAATTTGTTTTCATGAAGGAAATGGACAGTGAATGGATTAACTTTCAGGATGTCAGCTTACATAAAGGACACGTTAACAGCTGAATCATCTTTTTCTTTTCCTTGGAGGTCAGAAGGCTACAGAAAGTTTTAGATAGCAATCAGTCAAAACTACAGTAATTCCAATAAATTTATCCTCCTAAAACCAAACTCTTCTTTCTACCATCCGCTGGAAATAAGGGCAGATTACACCAACTAAACAGCCAAAGCAGTTCTTATACCACCACTTTGGTTTCTAGACAACTTGGTGCTTCTGAACCTTAATCAATAATGGAGCGTTATCGCCTACTAAAGACAGCAAAAGGACTGCATCACTTATTGCACTTTGAGCATTAATGGGGAACGAGAAATAAAAGACAGTAACATACAGTGAAATTCTGTCTTCATGACGTAAGAGAATTATCATCTACTCATTTAACTGAAACAAGGAATTTGCTCAGGAAGTTCAGCTCCCAAAGAGCTTAGTAACTAACTTGAGCTTTAGTAAACACAGAATTTAATTTTAGAAAAAAATTAAGTGAAATTGTCATGGGAAAAACATTTACTTTTTATGTACCATTCACTATTGCATAATTAGGCTCTGCCTTTAGTAATTTAAGTAGCAGAATTCAGTAGAAAAAGACTTTGGCAGACAACCCCAGATCATCCTGAAAAGCTAATAATTCAACCAGGTACTTCAGAAGCATATCAATACTTCCTGGCTACTTGATACACACATTAAGACAGTAATTTTCCTTGAGATAACTTTCCTCTTGGGCATATGAATGTCTGCATTTCCCAATGACAGGAACATTCTACAGCAAGAATAGCACTGTATCATACTATAATCACAAACTTGTTTGAAATAAGTCTGTAAGCCTTATAAACAAATCTGGAGAAGACTTCCTACAGTTTGTTTCTGGTTATTAAAAGAAGAGTCAGAATAATAATGCAGGTGAGCTGCCAAAGAGCATCCATTGTAAAATAAAACCTGCAACTTGCCAGAAATCCAATCATTCTTGCTTTATACAGCTCATTAAATAAGTTTCATAGAAGTAATACTTGGTTTGTACAAAAAGAAAAAGTATGACAGAACAAAAAGTGCCCATGATGGATGGAAAACACACCTTTTAAGGATACAAAGAGCATTCAGAACTCCTTTGATTTAGTGCCACTAGTATTCCTGTCCCGTAAATGTTTCTTACTAAGGAATAAATACCAAGATTCTTGAAAATAGTATCTATGTCTAGATACCTCTCAAGAAACTTCTTCCTTTGTTAGCACTTAATGCAGAGTGTACACTTCACCGACAAAATCAGCTAATTTTAAAATTTACTAAGTGTAATTGCAAACATAACAAGACAGCTTCTTAAATAACATCCAAACGCTACATAAATATTCTACTTGAAATTTAGTTTAAAATAATAAAGTTCCTACCTAGCAAAAGACTAAGGCACAGGTAGTTGTGCTAGATTATAAATAAAATTAAACTTAAAAATACCAGTGATTTTAAAGATAGGCCAAGGCTTAAAACATTTGTTTTGGTTCTGCTACAAAACAGACAGGATGCTTTGACAGAAGCTAGTATTTTAAAATAAGACGACACAAAGACACGTTCTTTACAGAGAGCCTGTTTTAGAAGCGACAAAAATACATTTTTCACTTATTTTGCTATAATGTTATTATTCTACAAAATAGGCTTGTCCTCAGCATTCTTCCACGAGGCCTATATCAAAGAACTAACTGGAAGGTACACTTAAACACTGAATGCCTAAATTGTGCTACGCACAACCTTGAAATGAATGTCAACAGCTATTAAAGTATCCTTTCTTTCTTCATATCTACTAATATTTGTTAATCTTCTAAGACCTACTATTTTACTTTCTCTGACTATGATGATTAGCTTAGTTCAGAAAGTCTGCATAAGTAATAATGCAAGATAAGAATTATTCTTTTTTTTTACCAATCAAAGACCATCTATTTACCTTCTGCAAGCATGTCTGGCACATCTGCTTGATATCTAGGTCCCACTCTGATTTCTCCCTTGTCTGCTAAAAGCGTTTTCAGTGATGGATCATACACCAATGAATAAAAAAAAGTATCCTAAAAAAGAACACACATTTGTGACAGCATAATGATTTTTAAAATTAGTTTTGTAAATCTACATCACCTTCCATTTGGTAATTATTAAAGTAACCTCCTTTGCAGACTTTTACAGAGCACAGATTTGGTACATTTCCAATTATGCAGATGTTTCATGAATACTTTTAAACAGCTAATTGAAGTTTCCCTCATGACTAAGAGTTATTTCAGAACAGAGCAATAACAAAAAGACTCATAGACACAAAAAAATATCAACAGATTTATAAAGAATTAACTGCTTTTGGAATTTCCTATGTTTCTTTTCCTAAATAACTCTACCATACTGGCTTTGTATTATAAATTAGTTTCAAAAAGCATAAAAAGCCATCAGTGTCTGAAAAAGGCTTACGCAAAAAAAAAAAAGTATTTTCATATGTGGCACAGTCACTTGAAGCATAGGGCAAATCCTCTTTTCAGAAACATTTTTACTGATCATCAGTGGGTTTGGTGTAGAAATTTAAAAACCCAACATGCTAATTTCACCTAAAAACCACTGTCTGCCTGATGTTAAATTAAGACACTCTGGAAGAAAAATATGGTTATTCCGAAAGGTATTTTGCAATACAATGATCTTTCTAATTCTTGGGGAATTTTCTTCCCTTCTGGTAAGGCTAAGCGCCCTAAGCTCCTTCCACAGAAAATGGAATGTAAGGAGATACTTTTCATACATTCATTTAGAGCCCTTAAAATTGAACTCCTATAATAAGTTCCCCTCTAAAGGAACCTCTTGCTCTCTCTGTTCTTAGACTACAGAAGATTGTTCTTCCTAGAACACCTTGGGGGGGGCAGGGGGAAAAGGAAAAAAAGGCACTTGGATTCCCCCTTAAATACCCACACTAGAGGGAAAAAGTCTCTATATTTTTCTTTTGTAAGATATCATATGAATTACTTGAAATTAATTATTTTCTAAATACAACATACTCAAAATGGAAATTTAAGAGTGTAAATTAAGTATTTATCCAGTAACATACTTAAAATTAGCATTGTCGGTAACATAATTTTTATAATTTATCATTCAATAAAGGATTTTAAAAGTATTACTTTCCCAGTTATTAAAGATACAGCCATAAAAAAAGCATACACCCATCCCAGTATTCACCCAAACAAAAGTCACGTCTTACCTCTTTCTCCAGATATGACAGCACAGACTCGGTCTCATTGAGAAGTGCAACACTGCATTTTCCCCTACACAAACATAAGGAAGAATTGGCACTTTGTAAAAAGTTCAGATTTTTTTGAAGTAAAAAATTATTTATGAGAAAATTATCTAGACACTTTATAAACTTCTACTTTAGTAACATAGCAAAATGTACTTCACCACACTTTTAAGATACCAAAATTAACATCAAAGCAATGAAATGAATGGCTGTACTGACCCAAGCACTCAAATACATAAGAATTCTGCAGAACTGGGAAACAGTTTCACAAATAAGAGAAGCAATGAAGGAAGAAGAGCCCAGCAAACCATAAATACACATACAATTAACAAAAAGGCCTGGATGAATGGAACATCACCTCCTAGTGACTCACCTCCAGTAAATTCAGCACCCAATTTGAAAATAAATAATCCAAACTAGAAACAATGTAAGGTTTTGCCAATGGCCTGGTAAATACTCTTATTTCATAAAAAGAATTATTTCTAATAATTAATTATGGAGTTGTATTCAATTCCTCTAAACCACTAACTACCACATTTTTGTGCAGGCTGCCAGTAGAAAGCTTCCCATGGCTCAGCAGTGATACAGATCTGCCCATGTAGATAACTAGGTGGAAGTTTGACCCCAATACCCTTACCTTTTTTCTCTCCTCTATCTCATCCCTTTTTCCCCCAACATTCCTTTGACCTCAAATTCTTCTGCCTCCAACTTCTCTGCAGAATTATTTTTAACAAATGGTATTTTAAAGAAACACATAGATGTGGATGAAAAATGTTAAGCATGCTGAATCACCTTGCTAGCAACTGGCATTTTTATGCTACAATTTTCAACCTAACTACCATTTTTTATAATCATATATATTTATCATCACCTTGTACTTCATGCACTGAAGTTTCTTTCCATTTCTATGAATTTAGTCAGTATTTACCAGGAGGTTCCAGTGGCCTGATACACATGGCTATAAGGACCCCTGCCCAGAACACCCTCCTCCCATAGAACAGACCAGCATACAAATACAGAAAAGATAATTGTTTGCAAAGACATCCTTAATTTTAAGATAACATCAAAGCAGTTGTTGTAAAAAAGCACTGTTCATTTCATTTGAGCTCAATCATAAAGCATTAGACAACAATTGTTAACAGCTGATTATTGAGTGAACATACCCAGTTACTGTCTTACTCATTACCAAGGCACACCAAAGGATATCAGGCTTAACCATGCATTAAGTCTGCAGTTTATGACCTCCTGAATGTCTCTTCATCCCCATATTTGTCAGGAGAACCACACCACCAAAGAAAAACAGTGGGAAGAGAAAAAAAAAAAAATCTGAGCCCCATTCACAACAGCAGAGGAAAAGATTGCTGCAGCAGAGAAGCAGGAAACCTTCTTTACACGCAACCATGTCTTAGAATGCTTTTGAAGCTTTTTGCCTTGATAAGCCTAGAACATTTGCTTCTAAAAATTAATTGCATCATACCATTGAGTCAGTTTGTCAACTTTATTTTAAAAGATTTGGTGTGTGTGGGTGTGTGTGGGTGTGTTAAAGGCTAAAGAGGTGTTTACCTTTCCAGCTTGCATCTATTCCATATGGCTCTAGTATGCTCTCTCTCCATTACAGCCCACCCTTACTTAATTCCAATTATTGCAGAGGCATTTCTTCACTGTCATAGTGACTCCAAGAGTATTTTATTGACTGACCTTAATATTTTATTGCTGGCAGTGTAAAAAACCAATTCCTATAATCTGGAAAGCTTCCATACTAACTACAAACACTTTAGAATCTTTACCAAATACTTAAAAGCCTACTGCTTATTGTTTCCTCTCTTTTTTTCCATCAGAGGAAAAAACCTCTGAGCCTATTGTAAATGGTCTACTGGGTTTAAACAAGCATCTAGCTCAGTATATTGTCTCTGGCATCTCTCAGTCATGGGTGCTTAGGAAATAACTTCAGTGAATACAGATTTGCAATGATACATCCCTAAATATTCTCCAACCACTACTGCACTTTTCATCCTTTATTCCAATACCAAGAATCAAAGAGAGAAAGTTAATGTGGTTTAAACCACATTATGACAAGACTTCAGAGTTCTGTCTTTTAGGCATATATCTGAAAACTCAGCTTCTCAGGATTTAAATAAATATTCTCCTCAGTGTTCTGTGACTTCGTTTTTAATTTTTTCTACATCATTTCATATAATTGGGATGGATGGAGCTATATCAAAGAATCAATGTAGCAGGATAAAATCTGACTATTCTAACCTAGACAGTTTAGAAGGAAAAAAAAAAAGAAGTGTGGGGGGGGAAGGCTAGCTACCAACAGAGACAAAGTGAAAGAGAATATACAATGTATTTAGGAGATTGTAAAAATCAGTTACAAACCAAAATATAATTATACCCTCTTTGCAAAGACTCCAGGATTTCTGAAAGTTTTGAGTATTATTTAGACTGGTAAAGTATTATGCCATAGCTTCATTGCCCTATTGGCAGAATCTCCTGGTATGTGACCAAAAATAACCAAACTAAGGTAAAAATCGCAAAGAAATAACAAACTTCTGTGAAATGAAAAAAAAATAAATAAAAAATTAAAATTGGAGAGTTGTCTAATATTTATTTATATATGAAACCTTCTATCTCTTATCTGACTTTGAGTCTCTGATTTAAGCTATACTCCTCCACCAAGCAGCATTCTTGAATTAACAGGTATTAACAGGGTGAATTACTAGTAAATAGCACCAGTCTTAGTAACATTAATATTATAAACTGGTTTTGATCTTTTTCTAAAATAAAAGATATTCAGAAAAATAATTTTTACTTCCTACAGAATTCAGCAAAATTTATCTTGTTGATGGAAAGCTTCAGCTACCTCAGCAAGTAACTGCAAACAAAAAAAAATAAGGTAGCTTTTATGTCTTCAATTACAATTTAATTCTGATGAGACTAAATCGTCCATTCAGAATCCATTCTGCTTTTAGTTGTGCTACATATTTAAACTGGTCACAAATAAAAAAGCTCTTTCATAGAGCTGAAACAATACCAACAAACTTCTTATAATATTAAACCAGTCAGCACTAAAAAGAAATTTAGTGGTCTTGCAATAAAAGATGACATCAAAGCTTGCTTACATATATGCTCATGGTATTACTGGCCTTTACCTTATGAACCAGTCAGAGTTCAATTGCTTCCCCTGTCTAGAGACCAGAGCTACAACTCGGAACTTTTTTCTTTACTGCATAAACCATGTGAAAGCTGTTTTCACATCTTACACCTCCATTCACTTGTTAGAAGCTCTTCTGCTCATGCAGTTTTGTATGCATCCCAGGCTACTCCACCAGTAGGCTGACAATTCCTTAGGGATGCCTAACAACCTATTTCCCCACACCTACAATCTACTTCTATACTTCAGTGAAGCCCTTCTGTTACAACTTAGAAATGAGACTCAAACACATTCCACAAAACAGTCTAAAATACTACTTTGGAAAAAAAGCTACTTTGAAAAAAATACTTTGTTGTAGAAGAGGACATGTTACACCCATATTTAAAAAGGGTAGAAAGGAGGACCCTGGAAATTACTGACCTATCAGCCTCATCTCTGTGCCTGGGAAGATCATGGAACAGATCCTCCTAGAAGACATGCTAAGGAGTGTGGAGGAGAAGGAGGTGACCCAGGACAGCCAGCACAGATTTACCAGGGGCAAATCCTGCCTGATCAACCTAGTGGCTTTCTACAACGAAGTGACTACATTGGTTGACCAGGGAAAAGCAGTGGATGTCATCTACCTGGACTTCTGCAAGGCCTTTGACACTGTCCCCCACAATATCCTTCTCACTAAATTGGAGAGATACGGGTTTGATGGGTGGACTGTTCAGTGGATAAGGAACTGGCTAGATGGTCACATCCAGAGGATAGTGGTCAATGGCTCTAAGTCTAGATGGAAAACAGTGACAAGTGGTGTCCCTCAGGGGTCAGTGCTGGGCCCAGTGTTGTTTAGTATCTTCATTAATGATATTGACAGTGGCATTGAGAGCACCCTCATCAAGACTGCTGATGACACCAAGCCGGGTGGTGTGGTCGATATGCCATCCAGAGGGACCTGGACAAGCTAGAGAAGTGGGCCCAGGTGAACCTCATGAGGTTCAACAAGGCCAAGTGCAGGGCCCTGCACCTGGGCCGAGGAAACCCAAGATATGAATACAGGCTGCGGGAGGTCACACTTGAGAGCAGCCCTGTGGAAAAGGACCTGGGGGTACTAGTGGATCAAAAGCTGGACATGAGCCACTGATGTGCAGTTGCAGCCCAGGAGGCCAACTCCATCCTGGGCTGTGTCAAAAGAAATGTGGCCAGCAGATTGAGGGAGGTGATTCTGCCCCTCTACTCTGCCCTGGTGAGACCTCTCTGAGAATACTGCATCCAGCTCTGGTGCCCCCAGCACAAGAAAGATGTGGACCTGTTGGAACGTGTCCAGAGAAGGGCCACAAAAATGATCCGAGGGCTGGAGCACCTCTCTTATGAGGACAGGCTGAGGGAGTTGGGGTGATTCAGTCTGAAGAAGAGAAGGCTCCAGGGGGACTTCATAACGGCCTTCCAGTACCTGAAGGGCCTACAGGAAAGCGGGGGAGGGTCTATTTACAGGGGCTTGCAGTGAGAGGACAAGGGGTAATGGTTTTAAGCTGAAAGAAGAGAGATTTAGGTTAGAGATCAGGCGTAAATTCTTCAGTGTAAGGGTGGTGAGACACTGGAACAGGCTGCCCAGAGATGGTGTGGGGGCTCCATCCCTGGAGGTGTTCAAGGGCAGGTTGGATGGGGCTCCGAGCAGCCTGTTCTAGTGGAAGGTGTCCCTGCCCATGCAGGGGAGTTGGAACTCGATCTTTAAGGTCCCTTCCAACTCAAAAAATTCTGTGATTTTTTTACCAGCCCTAGCAGAAAGACAGGAACATGTAATTCCAAAACCAAAATACTCACCATCTACAAGTGAAACAGCAAAGCAATGACATGTTAATGAGGATTATAAAGACATGGCAAGACACATTGGACATCATGGTAGGTAGAAGCCACAGTACATTGAACACAGGTATTACACAGAGATAGGTTCTAACAGGCCTTAAAAACTAAAGACAAAAAAGTGCCACATTTGAGTGATACCCAATAGTGGAATGAAAAACGTGAGAATATAATTCAGACAAGACCATGACAACAATTGGTATTTAGAACAGAGAAGTACAAGATTGTCCTTACTAACCGGTTCCAACAAAGAAAAAAGGTTATGACAACCAGCTTGTGAATTTAAGCTGTATGAAAAAAGTTGTATCAAAGCTATCATACAACACAATGTTATGAAAAATTTCAGTACAGCTTGGTTAAACAACCTAGAGCAAAACACCAAATTTTCCAGGAAATACACCCAATGCATTTCTGGGGAAAAAAATATATATAAAAATTGAGACTTCTTGTCTTTTTCCCTAAAGTAATAAAAAATATATTTTCAAATCTTTAACAGAATTTTAAAAACTGGTGCAAACACTGATCTTTTAAAACTATCTAAATAAATCAAAATCAGCAGCAACTGTTTTGATATTTTTAATTCCAATTTTATTTTGGCACAGCCCATACTTTTAAACTGGTGAATAGCTCCACAACTCCTGTTCTGCTACTCCTGAAGGCTATTTTTTCATGTTTTCACCAGGTAAGTAAGACAGCCCATGAGACACAAATGTTATTTTATATAAGGATTTCTTGGGAAGCTAAGTATGCAAACAAAAATTACAGAAAGGAATTACAAAAGAAAATACCTAGTGCCTGTTGACCTGGACAAACTCCAGAAATGGAAAAGGAAACCTCATGGGTATGGTATCATGCCACGTCTGCTTCCTATTGTAATGCAGATACAGCCTGGGTGAAAATGATGCAGCCTAAGAGCTCTCAGAACTCAAAGCTCTGGGTTCCTGCCAAGTCAATGAAACATGATGCACACTGGTCATTCAGACACAAGTTGAAGGAAGAAAAAAGTATGTACAGACATGATTCCACAGACTCTGAAATTCTGCTATTAATAATTACTGTCTTCCTGAGTATGACAGAATGATGTTGGGTAATTCTGTATAAATATACCAATTGTATCTTGTTGATCTTCAACAAGATATGTTGGTCTCTCCGTAGAGATTTAGAACACAAAAGTGTGAGTCACTACCTAAACAGTCTGAGGAATAAGTAACAGGAGATAATATTAGGAAATATCATGCTTACGAGGAACATCTGATTTGATTTTAACATATGCTGCTACTTCAGTGACAACCAGAGATTAAACTAAAAAGAAGGTGCATAATGAAGAGGGGCAGGAAGGTTTTGTGCAGAAGAAGAACTCAGGAGTAACCTTTCCCACATTCTGTGTAAGGTAAAAGAAAGGGGAGAAAAGGTACAAATGCTGAGTACAAAAGGAGACGGCTACCTTAAGTAAAAAAGTTTTTTCCTGAACTGCCTTAAGTAAGAAAGTGTTTTAAAGATTTCCAATCAAACGAGCACTTTGAGCTAAGTCTTGATCCTTTACAAGCAGTCTAAATTGCAGTGATGATCACCAAACCACAGACTAGGAACTGTGGAGTCCAAAGAGCTTCTGCTAATTATATGAAATTGATTGCCCAGTTATGGGAAGTCAGTACTAAAGAGTACTTACGTATTTTACTTTTAACTAGCACAGAATTATGCTGACAGATACATTCCAAAGTACTCATAGCAAATTTCAGATTCTCCAGATTGCAAAGGTATTTACAACTGGAGAGCAAGCTATCACACAACACTAAAAATAAGAACCTGTTGGCGTGAGACTAGAGATCAGAGGGCTGACCCCTTCCAAATCAAACCATTCTATGATTCTATATTAAATCATCATAATTGTGATTTAAGTCTTTAACAGACTCATAACTAGAGCTTGATGTTAAAATATTTAATCAATATCTACAAATGACAGAGGAAAAATCTGCGTTGTATTGATTCATAATTAACCAGCTCTAGTTTGGCTCTGGTCCCTCATAGAGCCATCTCAAACATGATGAAAAACAAACCCAAAAGACAAACAAAAAGAATTTCATAGGTGAATATTACTGGGATCTGTAACCAACAAAATTATACCAATCTCCCAAACAGTAGAAGATTGTGTAACTATGGTCAAAAGATATATCAATAAACATGGTATTACCTAATTAACACACTCTTGATGAAACAAAATTCAAAACAGAAGGCACAGTAAATTAATTTATGTTCCAGTAAATTAATCAGTAAACACCTAGCATCTAAAGATACACACAGATCATTTGGATGGCCCAGGCTTTTTATACTGCATGGGGATTTTAGTCAAAAAACCTGAGAGTCTTAATCTTAATTAAAGCTGGAGTGCTGATTGGTAAGATTTAAAGGCAGTCTCCTGGACCAACCACTCACAACTGACATGGATTTAAAAGTAATTTGTAAGTATGTTCACATTTTTTTTGCATTTTCTTAAGGTTCCATATTTTATATAGTTCTCACCACTGTTGTCTAGTTGCAGCACTCCCAATGTGAAAGAAATTTACAAAAGACAAAATTAAAGGAGACTTTACATTCAGTAACAATTTACACAGTGTATATGTTTAAACTACTGCATTGTTAGCTGAAGAGCCAAAGCATTCAAAAATTCTAGCAGAAGAACTTATCTTGATAGTTGCAGAAAACGTAAATAGGTAAATGGATGGATTTGTGAACATACATGTTTGGAAAAAGCTTTAACACATTAAAACTGGACTTACACTATTACAGGTCCAGTTTACACAACTGACTGAATCTTGTGTTCTGCAGTTGAGAAGGGTCTGTGAGAAAACACCGAGTCGAAAGAACAACACACTGAGTGCCATAGAGAGGTAAATATTTTCTTGGTCTGAACTCAGTAAAACTACATGTTTTGATAACTCAAAATAAGCATAACCATGTACATATTTTCTATAAACTATTACAGGAAACTCAGTTCATTGATGTTTTTTCCTCTAGGAATTAATTCATGCTAAAAAAGTGAAAAAAAAAAAAGTTGTTACCTTTCAGCACAGCAGCAGCAAAGCACATGTATTGAACAAAAACACAGGAGGCTGGTTAGGAATGATTTTTCAGTGTGACATTACTTCCTTGCCCAGCTCAGAAGCAAAGCACATCACTGCGTGCAACTGAATTTAAAGTGTTGCACTATATGAAAGACTTCTACCTTGTAATTATGTCACTATAGGCAAACGTGCTGATTTTCAGGTAGTTAAGTGATATCCTTCGACCGATAAATACACCTTTTCTTAAACTGTTACTAGTACTGGCTATTGTTGACATCTGAAAACAAGATTCTTGCCTAGATTTAACTTTCATCTTACTATTTCATCTTACTACTAACTTTCATCTTAAGTCATGTAAGAATTCTCCAAATTCTATTGGAAAAGAAAGTAAAAAACAGGAGGGGGGGGGGGGAATCAGATATGCTTTGAAAGTCCCCTTGCTCTAAATAACCTCCATCCAGAAAGGAGAAATTCCTTTATTAACAATCCAAATCATTAGATAAGCACATGTCTATGCAAAGTAGATTCACTCCTTATCGAGTCTGATGTATGCCAGAAAATAAATCAGGCTTAAGGCTCAAAGTAAGAAAATCAGCTGAACTTTGTATCTCACCTGAATATATACACACACATATAAGGTATATAAACGCATATACACGCATCCCTCACGTGCGTGGAAGTTCTGGTCTGCCAAAAATGCCAAACACAAGACATCCTGAGGTAATATCACTAAATCCTAAGGTGCCATTCTTCTATAAAATTACCTGTCTTGAGTTTCAGACCTTGATGTCCTTTAAATAAACCCCCACTCAGAAAAAAAGTATTTATACCTTAGTTGTTTGAAGTAGCAATAGTAGCAAGTCCTGATGAAATAATGAAAAAGAAAGCACAGCATAAAGAAAGCTGTAATATAAAAATATGTATTATGCACCTAAAAAGCATCATGCTCTTACAGGCAGCTTGTAAGCACAGCATGCTTTTATAAACTGCACATACTTACTCCATGTTTTCTGATAGTGCTGCAAAGTGGTTACTAAAGAAAATTAACTTCTGTCTACCCAGGAGCCATGGGATAATTTAAAAAAAGACAAAATACAAATCAAACAGCAACCAACCAATCAGAACAAAACAAACAAAAAAACCAGACACAGTGTTCTGGTTGTCCAGGGAAGTTGTGGAAACCCCATCCCTGGAAGTGTTCCTAGTGGGAGGTGTCCCTGCCCTTGCAGGAGGCTTGGAAGTAGATGATCTTTAAGGTCCCTTCCAGCTGAAACCATTCTAAACACTTTGTATGCTTACACACAGAAATATGCAGAGGTTTCATATTTCTTGATAAAAACCAAAGAACTCTTCTCACAATCAGACTATTTGGAAGCCCTATTATATCACACATGCACAGGCATTCTGCAAAAATACCTTCTCCCTAGTCATATTATTCAGCTCTTAATAAAATGATCATGCACAATCACAATCTTTAACAGGCTCATAAAGTCCTTTCTGTGTGGGAATGAAAGCAATAAACCAAAACAAGAGGATTTTAAGATGGTTTAGGGCTTGCTTGTTTTTTGTTAAAAAAGGTTATGTACTATAAGGATTCATAAGTTAGCAAGAACTGAAGATTTCAGAATCAGAGTTCAGAAAGTTTTCCTGAATTAAGGCCAGAAATACACAGAAAGCTTGAATTCGCTGCTTATGTCAAGCAATAAACGTAATATCCAAGAAATAAGAAACATTTAGTTCATCCAGTGATTGATAGATTAAACAAATACTCCCCATTAAAGTACAGGGTGTAGATTCCTTAAGAGTTATTTGAATAATCTCCATAATGACAAGCATGCATATAATGCACAGATACCATACACAGCCATATTGAGTCCAGAAATCAAGCTCAGCAAGAATTTCAGCATTGTGAGGTTGTGTCCAAGAAAAGCAAAAACTACTCAGTGAAAACAGTCCCCGGGAGAATAAATAAATAAATAGATGCTATGTGACTAGAATCCCTGCACTTAAGATTGGTACAAACACAACTAGCAACTGATAAAACTGCAAAGAATATAGTATATTATCCATCACTTGGAAATTTTTTCAACCAAGCACAGATGTCTCACTGAAAAATGCAATTTAATTCAAGCACAAACAGTTGGAATCACATTCGACAGTCACTGCACAAAATTGTGTGGCCTGAATGAGGTAAAAGAGCAACTAAAGAGGTCGCAACAATCCCATGCTGCTCTTCCTTGGTCCCAGAGAAGGACTCTTAAAAACCTGTATTCAAACTGTAACTTACCAGAAAGACTGTTGAACAGAAGTAATGTAGCCATTTTTTTTTTATTTACTCAAGATAAGTATCTGTCACCCTGCCATAACTAAGAAAGAATTTTGAGGAAGCAGTAGTTTATTCTTTGACCCCAACAAAACCCCACACAACTTGAACAACTAAATCACCAACTTGATAGCAACCAAACAGCTATATATTTTAATCCTCTTTCCCCTTCACAAATGGCTGCCACTTTGAAACTGCTCCGTTCTCAAGCTCTTTAGACTTTAGTTAAATAATATAAAAGCGTCTTTTTGCTTCGCAAAAATTAGTTCATGTTTCTTTTTTTTTTTCCCTTAAGGAAGAAGTTACTGCAGTATAGAAGAGCCCAAAAGATTCACATCTGATTTTATTACATCTGAGTGCTTGGCTCATGTATACTTTCTAAACACTCAAAAAAAATTAACAATAATTATTATTATACCACTAAAACCACAGCCCAAAGAATTAAATACTTATTAGTGAACAAGAACTAAGCAAAGATAATGAAATGGCAAGATGAATCCTGATGGAGAAATAAATTATTCTACACAATTCATATGAAGTATTAAATTTAAAAGCAATTGCAAAATATCTCAGAAGTTAAAGCAATTTTTTTATTGCAAGCTAAATGTGTTTATCACCTACTATTCAGGACTTAAAAAAGAGAAATAAATTTAAAACCTAAGTCAGAGAACCCAGTGCATGTCTCCAACAAGATAACCATTGGCAGATTTTCATACAGGGGACCCACTTCACCAGGTGCTAAGTTTTATGATGCATTTTATAGCACTGGAAAACAACTTCACCTTTATGACAACTTTCAATACTTTTTTCCACCCCATGCCCATCCTTTTCCAAAATGTTGTATTTGGTCATGCTCACATCTCTGAAAACCCAAGTCAAAGCACTGAGCCCTTGAGCTCAATTCAGCCCCTTTCTGGGACTGGCACTGCTGGCAGGAGCCATCTGCATGAACTCTGGGTGTATTCAGTGCGCAACATTCAAGAAGTAGAGTGTTCAGTGCAAATCTGGCTGGCAGTGCAACTCTGTTACAAGGACACGTGTGGATTACAGTGCTTGACAATGCTGCATCTGTAATGTGCAGGAATTAGGAAGTGTCGTGGTTTTAGGCCCAACAAAGGAGCAGCCCCATTGCTGCTCACTCAACTGCCCCCCAGGCACACTCTGGGATGAGGACAAAGCTCCTGGGTTGAGACAAAGGACAAGGAGGGTTCTTCACTGATTAAGGTCCCGCGCAAAACAGACTCAACTTGGAGAAAAAATAATAATTTGATTTCACACTATCAAACATACAAAGGACACAGACAACACACAGAGCAGGGCTTGCATATGTTACCCCACCTCTCCCTTCCTCCCGGGCCCAAATTCCGTTGTTCCCGGTTTCTCTCCCTCCTTCCCCCCAGGGGCACAGGGGGACAGGGGATGGGGGTTGAGAGTCAGTTCACAGGCTGGCGGTTCCTGCCACTCCTTCCTCCTCAGGAAGAAGGATTCCTTACAGTCCTTCCCTGCTTCCCCACAGGGTCCCTCCCATGGGAGAGAGTCCTCCATTAACCTCTCCTTCGTGAGTCCTTCCCACTAGGTCCAGAGCTGCTCCAGCCTGGGCTTCCCACGGAGTCACGGGCTGCTTCAGGAACAGCCACCTCCCCTGGCCTGGGGTCTTCCAAAGCTGCATAATCAGAGTCCACTGGCAGCAAATCCAAGTTCACCCCTCCTGGCACGTTCAGGGAATGCTGCACCACATTCCTCTGCGAGTGCAGGGGGACAGCTGCCATCTCGCCATGGGCTGCAGAGAAACTTCCGCTTGGGCACCTTCTTCCCCTTCTTCCTCACCAACCACCAGCACTGCTCTTCTCCAGCCAAGTACCTCTCTGCTCAGGTGTTATCTCAGTTCTTTCACATGTTAATCACTGAGGCATATCTATTGTTCTTCTAATGGATCTTTGGTTGAGTTTTGGAATCAGGGGGAGCTTCTCAGCTTCAAAGCAGAGCCACTCCTGTGGTCCTTCCCCTGCTACCAAAAAACCCACCAAGCCAAACCAGAACAGGAAGAAAGGAAATAATTTACTGGAGGGCTGCTACTAACCTTACACATTTGAGAAGAAAGGGGAAGGAGCTGTTTCTCTGGTAACTTCACAAAGAGGCACTAAAGTAATAAGCCTTGTCTTCAAGACCCAAACTGGTTTGGGGGTTGGACTAGATGATCTTTAAGGTCCCTTCCAACTCAATCCAGTATGAGATTCTGTGAAACTAGTACATCAGCTGGTGCTGTACCACATGCCATCACACTAAACTGGATTTGTTCTCTCTTAAGGTACGACAACTAAAGGGGGAAATCCTACTGCTGCCTTCAGTTACTTAATTAAAATATGTATAAGTAAGACAGAGCTGGGATCCTTTCACAGAAGCACAATGATAGGACAAGAAGCAGTAGACAGCAAGTTTCAACAAGGGAAATCCCAATAAGGTGACAGGGAAAAAAAAAACAAACCACCACAACAGTAGTCAAACACTGAAACAGACACACAGAGAGGCTGTGGAAATTTCATCCTTGGATATTCTGAAGTACTGATGGGAGAAAGTTGGAGGACTACCACCCTCACAATATTTGTATCACCTTTTACAGGAGAGCTAATTAATATAAGTTATGAAAATAACAGAGCATCACAGAATCTGAACATTAGCATGTTAAGAAGCTAAATGAGTATTTTACAGTCCCTTCCTTCTTGTTTCTTTTAAAAATAGAGTTAAGATTTCTAAAATGTCATTAGACTACATAAAACTTGCTCCAGAATTCATCTGGTAAAGGTCTTAGTAACACGTGACAGCACAGCCCTACAGCACTCATCTATCTGAAAAGTAGATGCAAGTCATCAACTCTGTCTGCTGTGCAGTGCTGCATGTACTATGAATTCACTTGTTTTTCTGGCTACTTTGTGAAGTGTGTACTGGAGGACCTCTATTGTATTTGCTCCCTGAGTTGTGAAGTGAGATGACATTTACAATACTACTTTCTGTGTAATCTTTCCATGAAGAGAATACCTTATTTCAATATCTAAATGTCAAAGTAAGTAAAAGAAACTGTGCAGGATTATTATCTCTATGCTGTAGTTGGAGAAGCAGAGATTTGACAGTTAAATGACTTTCTCAAAGTCAGAGAACAAGTACCTAAATCAAGCACAGGAGATTAATATAAAAATTTCCAACTTCCACTTTTTACATTAGCAGTGAGAAAGATAAGCCACACATTTGTCAGTGAGAGATAACACACACATACATATACAAAGTGTTTATCCCACCGGAGCATATACACTTTTTTTTGGTAGCTTCTCATTTATGGTCTGAAACAGCTAAGAGGGGCTCAAATGCAGTGAAAAAATGAATGCAATGTAAGAGTCCTTGCTTTACCCTTACTACACTTCTCCCTTGTCACTGTGCTCTTTCTTTTCCACTTCCAGGTACATCATCCTCCTGCCCCACCCAAAAAAAAATTATTGCCTGACTGCTAAGTAAGAGATGACATGAGCACTTACATGATTTACAGAAAGAAGTGAACACACCCTTTTTGAGCTTTCTCCCTTAGGACAAATAAGAACAATATTTGAAATGTTTTTGCAATATTTAGCAAAACTCAATCACAACTTCCTCACTTTTACTGAGGTAAGTTAAGGCAATTTTGTTCTTAAATCCATGCAGCCCTAAATTGCAGATCTGATCACTGAGTCATTGTCTCCTTCCAAACCCATCTGTGGTTTCCCTGGGCAGAAAAAACAGTCAAAGTTCCTCTGGCCAGCAGAAGAATTAATAAAACAATTCTTCCAAAATAGGAACAGACTGACTTTATACCACATTATCAACTGTCACCCCAATTGGCAAGTCAAGGCTCTCAGACTCTTGTCCCTTCCAAGGCTCAGGCTTGAAGTAACAGAAGAAAAAAACAAAGGTGGTTCCAAAGCAGTTCATGGGACAACCTGGACAACTCAGCTGTGATCAATCACATTCTTTTGCAAGGTAAAGGCTGAAGTGTTCAAAGCAGATAGGCTACTGGCAGGCACCTCAACAGAATACACAGATAAATTGTATTTACATTTTCTCACCTGATGTGTGTTGCTGGAAGAGACTCATACTGGCGAGAAAGGAAGAGCTCTCTGTGCTTCAACTGATGTTTCTGTTTATCAGTCAAGTCAAGCTCAATTGTAGTTTCTGATTCTTCTTCAACTTCTTCTGCAGAGAAGCAGAGCGTAGGTCGAAATTAACTCTGTTGCATAACGCCATTGCAGCCATTTCACTTGACATCCCTCCACCCCTTAGCAATCTCCCTTAGTATTTCAAAGAAAAGACTACAATTTATGTAACTTGACAGATTATTACGTATTTTGAATACTATACCTTCTACTTAAACTCTTTAAAAAGTTACACCTCTCTCCTACTATGCATTGATGTCTCACACAGCTGAAAGTACAATCCTGACAATACTAATACATTTTTTCTTCTGAAATCTTTTTCTTCTGGGTGCCTCTTGCTTGCTGACCAGCTCTGGTTGAGATTTTACATTGCTGATATTGGTATTACTAAAACTTTTACAGAAGTCTTGCAGAAAAGCATACTTTCTATGAACAGAAATTTACTAAAACACCATTGCAGTTTAAGACTGCAAAATCACAGGGTAAGAAAACTGAAAAAGCCTACTGCCTTCCATTTTGCCTACTGTATTAGATACTGACAGCAACACAGTTTATTTTCATACCTCAGTAAGATTTAAATTATTCCTATGTTGAGCAAGACAGCACTACTTAATCTAGAAGACAGAACCTATAACAGCAAGTCATAAGATATATAGGGTTTTTTTTTAAGGGTGTTTTCAGTTGAAAACTATCTTTTATAGTTATTCTAATCTGAAATTCTCTGGTATTACCTCATATATGATAAAACCGAGGAAATAATTACCTTTTAAAGACTTACATCAACTGTAAACTGGGAATATAAAGGAAGAAATAAAAGAAGATACTAGAAAGCATCACATACTGAGTAAAAGAGCAACATTCACAGTAGTTGTGACTATATCATATGATGACAGACTCTCCAAAGTGGCTACTCTGCGATCTTCATGGCTGAAATCTGCCTTCCTCGTGGATTCTTGGGACATGCAGAACTTGAATCTATACTTCATCTAGCTTCCCCAAAAAGCCCAAAAAGTCTCACTGAATACTGCATGCAAAAATACAGACACTTCGAAAATCTCTCAAGATTTGGAAATTTTCTCTGTGCTAAATTATCTACCAGCTGCAGAACTAAGTGTACTTTATAAAACATGTCTCAGAAACTGAACAAAGAAACTTAAGCTTTAGGTTGTATTTCATGTAACAATCACTTCATTCACTCTCCAACAATAACCATTTTCACAACCTACAGACACTATCTCAAAATACGAAGCCTGCCTGCATCCTCATGGCAACCGCAGTTCTCTCCAAATCTGTAACTTTATTGTTTTAATCATGTTTGTGTGTAGCTCATTCCATTTCTAAGAATTCTTTCCACAAAGGCAATAAAACAATACACTCTGATATAACCAATGTCTTCAAACCCAATTCCATCCTGTTTAAGCCTTATCTTGCTGTATGCTATGCCAGTAATTTTCCTTGTTTTGTGATGTTTTGTGGGGAGAGAAAAATAAAAATTAAAACAAGACTCCCCCCAGTCTCACCTGACAGCCAGGCTCAAGTCAAACCACAACTCAGTTCAGAATTATACTGGCATTATAATACTAACAGTAAAGAAAACAAAACAAAACAAAAAAAAGAAACCAAACCACCACCATCACCCTATGCAAAGAGAAAGCATTTTTTCTAATTCAGCAAGTAATTAAAGACAAAAAGAGAAATTAACGCTAAAAGGTTTGTTCCAAGCAATTAATAGCTACTACTATTTATTACAATAAGTGAACATTAAAAGGTACATTTGTATTTCAAAGTTCAAGCATTAATATTTCTTCTTAAAATACCAAGACATGCCAGGGGTTGCTTAATTGTTTCTTTTTCTTTTCTTTTTTTTTTTTTTTAAATCAATGTACTGCTTGTAGTATTATACAGGTCCAAAATTCTCAGTTGAAAAGTATCAAAACAAGGCAATCTTGTGTTAAAATGATCTGAAAACAGCTGACAAAGAGCAGTTCATTAGAAAGCAATTTAGGCATCAAAAACCAGGTGTCTGGGACCCTTTTATGTTGACATATTCAAAGCATCTGACTGCAGATATGATACAGAACACAGTATTATGTGGCTGCAGGGAGCCAGAGATTATATTTGAGCTTAAAATGGCTTTAGACACCTATGCTCAAGCATCTTAACAGCTTCTTCAGAATAAGAATTTGAATTAAAAAATAATTTTTTAAAAAAATATCTTCAGTTATATATCTATGCTACTAATCTTACATAAGACAAAAAAGTGTTGATCCTAGACCCTGAATGTAATTGTCCTTCACATACACATACTAAATCACTCCAAACCTAAACATGAAACAGTATAGCTTTTCTGTTGCAGTTTTAGAAATAAAACATACTTTTTTTACTCATGGTGATGTGACAAGTTCAGCAGTAAGTAGAGCCCCGGCCAGACACAGAACAGTTTTACTCTTCATACAATATAATTTATCACCAGGATTATTTTATAATTTTTTTTAGGCATTATAATATAAAAATAATGCTACCAGTGGGATTAGCATTTAGTCAAACAACTACTAATTGCCTGAGCAGTAACACAAACCTGTACCAGGGAAGGAAACACTGGACAGAAAAAAAAAGAAGTGAGAAAACTAAATTTGCTTGATGGAAAATGCAAAACCAATTTGCTTGATGTCAATAAAAAGAATTCTGAATCTCAACAAACCTTTAGATAACTGCTTTTGAACCAGGTTTTTTTATAAATCAGGCTGTAACAACTATTAAAAGTGATGACGAACTGCCAGTACTTTTAAAGATCTCTTCACCTTTTTGACTCAGATTTGCAGCATGTGAGAATTCTTTTGCCATCCAAGGAGAGATTACTCCTGTCAAAAGGAGTGAAATAGAAGGTACCTATAGGAACTATGCACGTTTGCATAATGTGCTACTAAGCAAAGCACATCTTCAGAACTCAGGAAAGGAAACACAGAGGTGGCTGGGAGTTAACAAATATTGTAATGGAACAATATGGTGATGACATACACAGGCCTCATTGTTCCAAGATGAGTGAGAAAACAAAACTCAATTTGAAATTGCTCAGCTCAAAATGTTTTGAAAGTCTTACTTATGACTACAAATAATACAATCAGTTTTTGAAAATGACATGATCCCCTTTAGGCCTTGGGCAAAGTTCAGGTTAATGCTGTTCTGCAGTACTTTTCCTGGTTTACTAGAATTATTTTATTATTTAAAGAAAACATCCTGTAGAGCAAAAGCAAGCATCTCCAGTGAACTTCCAAACCTTTAGGTCTATTTATTATACATGGGATTTCTAATCAGCAATAGTAAATACTTACTTTGATCCTGAAAACCAGAGTGATCTGGCGATACTTTCAGTGGCAGGGCTGCAGACTTACCCTTCCCCTTTTTCCCTCTTATGTAAGATTTCACAGACTCAATCAAGCAATGGATACTGGGAAGAAACTAATCCTCATACATTTTACGTATGCATCACCACTTTAAAAAAAAATACATGATGAACTCTTCGTTTTCCTCTTCCATTTAATTTGTGGATTCATTGTTCAAAAACGGTGGTGTGAGTGAATGTGAAGAGGCAACTGTCCATGCCATCTAAACTTTGTATACAGTGTCTTTGCTTATAGTTAAGTTACGTGATGACTCAAGCTTGCGACTAAGAAGAAATGCTTGTTTTTACAACTAAAATGAAAATAATCAGAGGGCAAGTCTCTAGAAACACAAGAGTCAAATTTAGTGTAAAACAGGTTTTAAAATTAAAACAAAACAAAAAAAACCAAAAAACAACTAAAAGATAACTGGAGATTTTAAATGCACCTCAAACCACTCTACAGTTAACCATTAGCTAGCAAACAAATTAAATTCCTCTAATACTGTTAAGGATGAGTAGTAAGACAAAATAACCCACCATTTGCTTCCCTTTGTCTTCTGCACCAGAAAGTAAGAAAGATTAAACACTGAAAGCTTTCTTCAGAGAGGAGGAGTAAATCTTCAGATTCAAATGGAAGAAGAAAGTTCCCCCTCCATTGCCACCAAACTGCTGATAGCGTTTTCAGCTAGACCTGAAATTTCCACAGAAATGTGGAACAGAAATTCAGACTAGGAGCTGCCTCAGGAGGTCTCTAGTAGAAACACCTCCTCAAAGTAGGCTCAGCTGTGAGGTCAGCCCAGGTTACTCATAATTTTATTCAGCTGGGTCTTGAAGACCTTCAAGGACAGAGACCACACAGCCTCTCCAGCAACCCAATCACAGTGAAAATCAGTCCTATGTCAATTTAGTCACTGAAAACAGTCCAACTTGACCTTCTCTATAACCTCTCCACTGGCACTGAGAGTCTACCTCCAAGCTGAACATGCTCAATTCCCACAGCCTCTCCAAGAAGGGCAGGCGCCCATAATGGTGTCCACTGCTGAGCTTGCTCCAATATATCAGCAACTTTACTGTATCAGAGGCCTAAAACTGGATGCAGCACCTAGGTGTGATGCAATACTGCTGGATACTCAGGGTGGATAATCACTTGCCACGATCTACTGGCTACATGCCTGGTGATACAGTCCAGAATGCTGTTGGCCAACTATGTTGCCAGGGAGTTGCTGTCTGCCAGCAGACCCAGGGCCTTTCTTGCAGAGCTGCTCCCACAAGCCCCTCTGTCATCAGCCTGTATCCCTGCCAGGGGCTCTTCCTTCCAGGTGCAAGACTTGGCATTTCTCCCTGCTGAATGTCTTCAGGTTCACAAAAGACCATTCTCCCCACTTTCTAGGAACCCCTAACTACCAACCCTTCCCTCAAACATATCACCTGGTCATTCCCCACAGTGTGGTGTCACCTGTGAACAAGATGAGAGTGTACCACATTGTCTCCTCCAGTCACCAATAAAGACAGGTCCCCATAGAGATCCTGTGGGACTCCACACACAGTATGAACCCATAAGCACCACCTTCTGACCCAGACCACGCAAGTAGTTCTTTATTCACCTAGCTATCCCTTAATCCAGATCAATTCCAATTCCTTGGCCCGGTGTGCCTATCAAAAATGCTTAGTGCTGGCACAAAAGAAAAAAGCAGGAATAACAGACTTAAACTGGGAGGACATGATGGGAAAAACCAAGGCCAAGACTGCTTAATTATATCAGCAGTGTAATTGAAAACTGAGGTGCGTTAACTTCCTACATCTTAAACTTAATTGCTTCCAATTTTGAAAGCATATCTCAGCTTAGCTGCATCTGGCTTATACAAGCTTAGATGGAGATTTAAATCATTACTACAATTCGTGGAGTTGCAGCAGTTTCACTAATTATGTTAAATTTACACTGATCTAATATAATTTTAAAGATATTTTCAGTTCACCGAATGCTACTAGGACCTTTTTTTAGAACAGTTTCTAAACTCTTTCACTTTCCTGTATACCTTTCTTCTTCTATATTCAGCTCCAAAACTACAAATATCATAGGTATCACCAACATATTTTAAAACCTATGGATAAAAAGCTGAGAATGCTGAACAGCAGCAAGTTTACAACACACATGAAAAGATGGCTGTGCACTAAGTCTTATTTAAGCATGGCTGTTTGTGGCAAAAAAAAAATAATTAAATAAATCAAGTGCACACGTGGCAGTTAGATGTTTACAGCACTAAATTACAAATTCTGAGGGAGAGTAAAACCCTTTACTGCCAGTTTAAGTACAAAACAGAAACATTAAGTCTAACCATCTGAATTGTTCAGAGTGTGAGTGAAGAGCTCTCTTAGGTGAGCAGTTGGCCAACTTGCTCATCTTGCCACGCATTGTGTTGTAATAACTTAGTTGTGACATTTAACCCCTACTGCTGCAGTGAAGCAGTTTAATCAACTTTGTGAGGTAGACTATGCATTATTATACTGTCAATTTACCTGAAAAATTGTTTATCAAAGCTGAATTCATTAGCTTCACTCACACCACGTCTGTGAGTACCATGTTCAGATGGCTGTTGGAATATATATATAACATCAGTTTCATATCTGCTGTTACTCTCAGATATGATTAAAAATCTAAAGCACAATTTGCATGGATTATGAGTCATTCAGATAACATTAATATCTAATGTGTGAATCTGAGCAATTCTGCAGGTAGGAAAAAAAAAAAAAAGTGATCAGTTCTTCACAGGGAACAGATGTACTTTTAATTCATGTTAGGTAACACAGATACACGCATGGCCTCTGAGGTGTTACCCACTTTTCTTACACAATTATCCAGGTATTCCTCCCATACTACTTCATCATGCTTTTTCTAAAGGAGGTCACAAAACAAAGAAATAATTACACTGTATAACCACTAAGAACTCATGTGCCACACCTACTCTCCAATAATAAAAATTACTTCTAAAATAATGCAAAAGAGCTTTTTTAATACTTTCAAGTGGCATATTACAATAATAAAACCTCAAAGAACAGTCAGTTATAAGTAACTATCTGATGTTTATCATAGGCCTGAAGCAAAAATACTTAATGAAAACTATTACAGTTTTCATTACCAGAGAACTCCACCTTCCAAAACCTGATGGATGAGTTTTTTGGATAACTGGTTTTGAAAATTCTTTAGAGCAAGGAGCTTGTGGGTGGAAGGCAGGGAAGGATTACTTCCATAAGTAGTATGAATCATGATGTGCTACATTAATAAATATATCCTAATGAACTAAATGCAACAGGAATAAATGCAAAAGTAAGCACAATGGTTTTTTAACATTTTTTCCCCCTCTCCTCCTTGCCTGATTTCTGTCTCACCTATTGAAATGCAAACTCTTTCAAATGAAAAAAATATCCTCTTACATGGATCAAACTGTGCTTGGTCGTAGTACACTTGTATGAACTCCAGCAACCTGTTGCAGGATGTGTGAAGTAAGTGTCCTGCACCATGTTCCATTAAGAAGCTCGTTAATGGTAGCAAGCAGCAGACTGAAAATTGTTCCACAGATACAGCTACTTGCAATTTGATTAATATTTTCAATGTCCAGTAACTAGCATCCAGCTCATTAGCTGAACCAGAAGTCCATTGGCAATTTTTCCAAATTATACATTTAGAGCTGTAGTGGGAAGAACAGTGGAAAGTTGTACTTCTACCCTCAAATTCAGGCTGGTAGACCACCCACAGAGCAAAAGTGCCCAAGGGGAACTCCACACTGCGCAAGAAATAATTTGTTACATCTATAATCTAGCTCAGATATGCCAAGACTATCTCCAACAATGCCGTGTAACCTGCATGAATAATTATTAGACCAAATTTTGAGAAAAGGAATATCTAATACTATTAACAACTTTTCCCATCACCTGGATTTTCAACACTTCTATACAAACCTTCAGCTCACACTATCTTGTTAAAACAAGATGGTATTTCCTTTAGAATAGGCAACAGGTATGTCTGATCTACTTAGTTAACAAGTTGTATAGTTGCCTCTCCTTAATAAAATGCAGTGCAAATATAATAAATAAATAAATACATACATACATAATGTAGAGAACTAAGATGACCAAAAATCTGTTTTTTCTAAGAACCCAGATATACTCTGGCATTTTCTTTCAGAGCTTCAGAGATGTAAACTGCTTTTCTAACATAGAAGTCATATCCTCAACAGCAGGTAAACAGCTTTCCAAAATTTTCTGGCAGAGACAAAAAGGCACAGATTGTACAAGCACTTTCCTACCCCAGCTCAGAATGGCATATGATTCTGCTTATAAAACACAAATTATTTATCTTCTACAGTATCTTATTCCAGAAGGGCTGAAAGAATAAAGTAGGGAAAAAAGAGGAGGGGAAAAAAAAATAAGATTTGTATATCCTGTTCTGCAGTAAACTTAACCAGGAAACATTAAAGCTCTTTGTGCAGGATTTTAAAATGAGAAAAATGATATCCAAGATAATGTTTGCTCATTGCCAGCACAGTAAGAAAGCTTTTCTGTTTATAAACCTGACAAGACAAGCAAATGGAGGGGTTCATTCACTCTGATGGTCTGTGCAAGATCTTTCTTTTTCTATCTTCAGCTATGCTAGAGGTTTATCTAGAAGCGTATATTATTTCCTTGACGCATGTACAGAGATCTTAAGATCCTAATTAACAGCAACTATACATACAAACTGAGAAAAGTATAAAGAGATATGAATATATGTATCACTTTAAATTATTAAAACCTTTTCAGTTATTAATTCTGATGCTGGTGGGGAAAAAATACCAAACAAAACAATGTAAGAATAAATATCACATTGTATTAACTAGTCAAATATTTAATATGTATTCCATTTAATTCTTTTTTTTAAATATAACTTTTTGTTCTACTCTCAGTACTTTGCCTTGTAGACAACACATTCAAATACCGTGTTTGTTATGGTATTAAGTAAAGTATCAAAAATAATAATTTATTCACTTTTACATGTTGAATGTTGGGTATTTGGATCCTGGCTTTATTCCTCTCTTATTAAGAAAAAAAATTAAAATGAGGAACAACAAATGGGGGATGAGAGGAGCATTCAAGGATAGGTTGGATGGGGCTTGGAGCAACCTGGTCTAGTGGAAGGTGTCCCTGGCAGAGGGCTTGAAACTAGATCATCTTTAATGTTCCTTCCAACCCAAACCATTCTGAGTCTATACAAAGCATGTCACCCTTGGAAGGCAAATATAAATATAAAAGCTATCCATGTATCAAAGCTCTGTTTATTGTATGATAATTGACAACTGAATCCTTGGCCTCTTGAGGCCCTCCTGAGATTAACAGCATCAGAATTTCACTCCTGACAGCAGCATCGGTCAAAGGATCTGGCCTAAAGGAACTGTCACATAGCAAAGGGTGACAGCACCCTGTAGGACTAGGTTACAGGTCACCGACCCTGCCAACACTAACAATTTCTGCACTGGTTTAAGCCAAAACAAGCCTGCACTTCTAATACAGAAAACTGAAACATGAGTCTCTTCAGCTTTGTATATCACTGTCACAATCCTTCACAGAAACAAGAACAGACAAATTAAAATGTACATCAGCATATAAAAAATGGGAAGACTGCTAATTTAGCTGTGCTGTTTTTTGAGAGATGCTTAACCTGCTGTACAAGTAGAAAATGCACACGTACTTACATAACCTCTGGATGTATGCATACATAGTGTTCTACACATAGCTGAGCAACTGCACCATCTGCACAGAGAACACATCTTATGTACTGTGATAAATCTGCAAACAAGTCTTGGATTCAGACACTGGGTGACAGTCAAACTGAACTACTTCGCTCCCCAAAGTCTTTAAGGAATTTCATAACATAGACCAGGATTTTACTGAAGTAAAAACACACTTTTTACCACTCAGACTTAGTTTACTAATTGTAATGATGTATTCTGTATTAGTACCAAACACCTCTGCAAGGATTCTTGCAGAAGCACTTGCTTGGCACATCAAAATCAGACCTGAAGCAGGTTCACACTACAAATCTTCTCTTGCTTACACAGAGTTAAAAACAGCAGCTGGGGGAAAAGGAAAGTATTGATCAAACAGACAAATCACATCTGCCGATAACACAGCCATTCCAGCCATCCACCCTGGTATTTCCCTTGGCTCAAGGCATGTTAAACTCAACATATATGGAAACTTTGAACCCATATTGTTATTTGTGCAAGCTACATTTAATTGAAAGGTAGTTCACAGACAAACCACGGAAGTTCTTTACAGATTAATCTTATCTGCTACTTCTATATTCTCTGTAATACCTCATGCCACTTACACACTCAGCACTGGGTCAATCAGCATGGGTAGGAAGCCCTACATTCATCCTCACACAGTGCTTTGCCTGAGCTAGTAACCTCCATCTCTGACATATTACGTGAAGTTACAGGCATGCACAAGTATTACCAAGGACAACTAACTGCAGACTTCATCCCACTGTATGAAACAGACATGGTAAGCCTTTAAACCATCAGGCCTGATCCCCAATTCATCCATTTAACTGTCACTGCATGGTGAGAAGTAAGTCCTTCTATATGAATACTGAGTTTACATCATTCAGATTTGTGAAAGGTATCAACTACTGATTAAATTAGACTATCGGAGAACTCTTTGAAGATGTAAAATACGCCTCAAATTGGATCTTTACAGATAGAGATAACGTAGCAATGCTTTTATAGTCTAAAATTTATGCATTGGGTACTTTGGTACAGTGTGGGTGAACTGGGTAGAAAGTAGTAAGAGTCACTTAAAATTACAAGTCAAGAAAAAAAAAAGTAGTAGCATCCAAAATCAGGCAAATCTAGGAGACATGAAGCATTTTATTTATCTTTATGAGATAAAAAGTTACAATTAATGTAAATGTTACTAGTATTTTGGAGATCATCGATACAACAGTGCAGGATGATTGGCCTACACAATTAACATAGGTTAAGAAGACAAGAAAGTTAGCAGCTGAGAGATGACAATTAACATGATTTCCACAAATGAAAGGAAACACAGACAAAGAAGTACAGTAATACTGATGCATATATTTAAACTTGACCATGGAGAAATCCTAAGGAACAGAAGGAAACAAAGAAGGCACAGTGCTTTGGCAATTTTCTGTGAATGCTATCTCCATCCAAGAATGCAAATGTGAAGAATTTATTTTATGAGTAGAGCTCAAAAAACTGACACCTTTTGTACCCCATTGAGTTCCTCCCTACTGAGGAAATACACTAGTAATTTTTGTAATTAATAAAAATAGAGCTGAATTTCAGATATCTATTAAATAGTTTCAAAAAATAAATATTAACTGCTACTTTGCAGCTTTCCATTCTCCACAGCAAACTCATGGAGTTAATCCAGGTTTTGGGTTTAGTATGTTTTTACTTCCACTAAGATTAGCAGCAAATATGTTCAAGCCATTTAAATTACATGTTCAGAAAAAAACAAACAAACAAAACCCCACACTTTTAAACAATAAATAAATAAATAAATATGTCTAGTTATGACTGCCCAAAATTATACATGTATTCTTAAAAGGTCAAAAGATGAAGCTAACAGTTGCTAGCTAGTTTGCTCGTTCACGGAAACATTCAATGCAGTCAGACAAACTAACTGCACAGTGGACAATATTTTTATATGTGCAAAAACCTTCATACCCAAATGCAGATTGCTCTGGTGAAAAAAATTCTATTTATGCAAGTTTTCCATCAGGGCTAAGAACTCCTACAATTATTAACTTAGTTGGAAATCCATTCACTCCATTAAGAGAAGTTCATTAACATTCACAATCTAACAAGACATTCTGTACCAAAGGAAGAGTCTAAATGGCCACCACAGTTAGTAATTCCACAAGATACTTAGAGCTGACAGTAAACTTGTTAATGAGACAATATATAGCACTGTTAGCTACTAATTCTAAAATGACATTCACAAAAGGATGACTCTGATACTGTCAGAAGCAAAAAGATCCTCATTACTCCTTCTTTATTGCTTTTACCATTGAGGGAAAAAGAATTAGTTCACAAGTATGCAGTTCTTGCACAAAAGTAAAAAAAAACTCCACATAATTTTTACAACTACATAATTGTCTTTGAAAAGGATAATTGGGAGCCTTGAGACAAGTTTCTCCTTTGGGACAAGGATGTAATTTTGCACACGGCTTGCTCTATTTCAGCAAGTTCTGAATTTTTTCCTCCTCTCCAAATACATTACAACTGAAGGCATTATCTTGGGTAAATGAAGGAAAACTTCATGCTCCCTTGTCTTAGGAAATCAAAAAATCTTGCCTTCCTCACAAAAAAACCCCACCTATTCCTCAAACTCTTCTTCAGTGAAACCAATAGTTACACTAATATAAAAATACCTTAGCATAATAGCTACTCTGCTACTGATTAAAGAAGGTTATCCATATCATCCTTAAATGGCCCTCCTAGGGTGCGTCTCACCCACATCACAGGCTTCAGGATCCCCAGAAGCAATATAACATACTTGAATTTGCTAGTGCTTAGTTTACATGTCTATATTAGTTGACTGTAAATAAGTATAACATGTGAAACTCTAGTCTCAAGCATAAAAGACATTGAACTCTTCTCCTAAACTTTCCTGGCTTACTATATTAGTTTTTGTCTCTGTTCACTACCCCATCTTCCAAGTAAACCCACAAATCTTCCAATGGCTTGCTCACACTCACAGATTCTCAAAGACTAATCTTTTCCTCAAAGAAAAAAAGGGCAAATAAGTCAGGTAAAAAATAATCTTCTCCTAATTCTTAGGTACTCAACAGAGGCAGGAGGTGGGATGATGAACACAGATGACAGAGCCAGGGACACTAAGCTGCAAACACTAGGTTTATATTTACAGAATCCTTGAGATTAAGAAGGTAGTTTTTCACTGAACCAGTTACACAAGTCTGCTCACCCACTCCTTTGGCATATCTAGGAGCCAAGCCTCCTTCCTTATAAATGCTCCAAGAGATTCTCCTATCTTTGATTCTGCCTTTCAAGTCCTTAGCTCCTTTCCCTCCTCTCTAACATGCAGAAAAATTGTATCCAGGGTACTATCAACAGATCTCTCTTCTTAACACCAAGCAGGAAGGAGGCCTTCTCACCAAGTGTACTTAAAAAACAAACTGTAACCTAACAGAAAACCTTCCGAAAGCCACTACATTCCATGGATAAGCCACTTACACAGTACTTTAAGAGACACAAATCAACTGCACTCTTGAGATCTAAAGCAGGTCTTTTTGGTTGTGTTTTTTTTTTTTGGTTGGTTGGTTTTTTTGCATCCATGTGTCCATAAATAAGAGCAAAAGATTTTGTTTCTGTTTTATTTGTATGAAAACCAATGGACTACAATGATCTTCTTTTCATTCAAAGGACCATCTGCTAAACAGGCAGCTCGTTAAACTTCAATTCCCTTGAAAGAATAACCAGGAACTCTCTATGCCATTGAGCATCCTAGATGTCAGACTCTACTAGCACTACCAGCAAAGTGAACAAACTGTCTTAATTCATTCCCTGGAAGTTGTATGTAAAATACAACAATAAAAGCATTCACCATGTTAGGAAAAAAAAAAAAAAAAAAAAAAAAAATTTTGAATTAATAAAACACTTAAAAATTATAAAGGAGGAGAAAATGGATCACGTGCAATGGAAGAATTAACATCTGTCTCTCACATTCATTTGACAAAAGGTGATTCTAACTAAACACAAGCTGTGGAGAAAACAGGCATTCAAGGGAACTAATGGGACCAAAAAAAGCCAATTTAAGGTTTCAAATAAAATCTCCAGTCAAAAGATAATTCAAATCATATAATGTCTTAGCATTAAAAAGTAAGTAACAGGAAAAGGTTCTCGCCTTAGTGTTTTTTTCAGAAAAGCAATTATGATTAAAGAAATGTTTTGAATACTGAGTCAAATACATGACAGAGAAAAACACTGAACAACACTAAGTGTTTTAGGCACTGTACTCTGGAGCTCTTTGCTGAACCCTCAGGGTCTCCATACACAAAATTTTTTAAATTGTAGACTGAATATCTGAATTGTCCTATTCCTCTTTTAGTTCTATCTAGACTTGAGAAAAATACTGAACAATTAAGCTTTCTAAGTTGTATGTCTTTGATTATTGAAGAGGACAGGAAAAGCTCTCATGTGATTTTCCTGCAAATGACTATTAGGAATGCCACTATGCAACAGCAACCATATATTAAAATAAAACTGATGACAAAGAATTAAAATTTCAGTTTTGTGTATCTTTGTGAATACTAATGAGTAATCTGCATTACTAATAAATATATTAAACAATATTTCTCAAGTTAAGCTCATTGTCTTAACATCTTCTATGCTACCTGCTAGCCTGCTGCTCTACTGATATAGAATGCTTTCCAAAAATCAGATGGAATATTAACAACTTCATTCTCTTGGATGTGCTCATTCTCTCTGGAGCTATTATTTTGGCAATTATTAGTTACTAAAATATATTGACAATATGTAATACAATTGGCTTTGGTGTGTTTTGTTTTTGTCGGTTTTTTTCACAAATACAAAAGCATCTTTATGTAAAGAGAGCTCAACAGCAGCAGAACTGAAGTGTAAAATCAAACTACTTCCAGGACTGTTGGAACAGTCTTTATGTTAATATAAAAAAACCAAAGCTCTTAGTTTTTAGATGTAAGGCACTTTGAGATCTTTTAGCAGGAGCTATAAAAATGTATTGGTATATTCACTATTTTTCATCAACCTTAATAAGAACTTCTAATAAGAGCACTATTTTACAGATAAAGAAATTCAAGTACAGAGAGAATACTTGATTTGTTTCTCATCACAATACATCAGTGTCATACCAAGGTCAGAACTGAGTACAAGCTCCAACTGTTCAACAGGAATCACTAGCAGGACTCTTCCTTTCTTCCTAGAAAACTATCATGAACAAAAACAGTTTTGCAAAGCAATGTGAGATGGAATGTTCAAGAGCCAAAGGCTAAGAAAGGTCCTTTAAAAAGTGCTACTATGAGAAGTGTAGCCATTAAGTGATCTCTACAAAGGGAAACTGAGATTGGAAAAAAAGGAAATTTTGACTACAGCTTTTGTAATCTCAAAAAAACTCAGTTCTACCTTTGATCTCTCAATCACTGAAACCCATATGTCTCAGACTTTGTTTTTGCAGATGACTCCTGTCTCATTCACAAATGCATTGATTTTGTTACTGAGGAAAAAAAAAAAAAATACATAGTGCATGGGCTTTATCACAGGCTGAAAAAAAACTGTGCATTTAGTCAGAAGCTCAGCACACCTACATGAAAGCAAGCTCTTTTAATAAACCAGAAGACAAGGCAAAGGCCTATAATAACAGGAATTCTTTTTCTTCCTCCCTAGGTGGTTGACTAGGTAAAAGCTGTTTGAGGAGTTGCAAGAGAATGACTTCAGACATAGTATTACATGATAGTACATGACCAGATGAAGAATTTAAACTTTAAAGAACTGTAAAAAATTGCATCATGCACTCAGAGCACCCTACTCAGCTTCAAGAAAATAACAGTGCATAAATCAATTAAACCCAGTGCTTGTACAGTTAGTACAGTGCCCCCTCCCCAGCTATCAAAACCTTGACCTAAATACTTATTTCAACTCCATTCTAGCTAAAGGGTATCTAAATTTTACAGATCCAGCTACAGGTGGCAATTTCTCATTCAGTCACATCATTTGGTTAGAAAACATCTCTATGCCACACCTTTAAGCTTTTTCACTCATTTTAATGAGCAGACTATTCTTGTCCCATCTCTGCAAGTTCATTTGCTTATATACGTCAATCATCTGTTGCAATAGTTCTTGCTGTCTTCCATTAATATCCTTTCTTCTCCCCATAAAGTGAGGCTTACCCTGCTGCATGAAGAAACATGTGAGGCCCTCACATCGACCCTACGGGTAATGGCTACAACCTAAGAGCTGGTGGTTGTTAACATTACAATAGACCTCTACTCGGCTTAGGAGGCCCCATAGGATCAAGAAGCTGAACGTGGCCAGTATTTTGATTTTGAAATTTTGATTCCTGTTACTATAAAACTTATCATAAACTTACACTGGAGTAACCAGTGACTGAACTTGAATTTCCATTCTATTCAAAACTCATATTTTATAATTTATTTTATAACAAACCAGGTAGAAGTCTTGAAGCATCAACATGTTTCGCTATATAAAACATTCCCCAAACATTCAGTTCATAAATATACAAATATTTTGTTTACATGTATCATATTTTTAAACAGAACACTGTGGTATTCCAGAATCAAAATATTTAAATTGATTTGACATTTAACTACATCTGCTGTATGAGCTGTACGAAGATTCAGGCGAGCAATCCTTCACTATATACTGCCCTCTGTAACTGCAACATATATCTCTTAAGATAACTTAGCTGTACAGATGCCAGATTGGTCAGAAAGAAAACATTGTGCCCAGAGAAAGCCAACCCATAAGAACACTAAGTTAGAAGACTTACAACCTGTGGGACAGAGGCATTCTGAAGATGCCTGTTGAATCAGCTAGAAGTTACATTTCTGTTTTCTCGCTACAAAACAGCAAGAAAATCTCAATAGAGAAAATGCAATGGACGATTTCATGGTACTTCTACTGACACTAACAAACCCCTAGTATGCTATAGTGGAAAAGCAGCAGACCATCAACACGTCCTTTATATCAAAATGCTGACAAAATGGAAATCTAAAACTCACAAAGGAAATAGAAAAATCTTATACACTTTTTCAGATCAAATGATGCCCACAGAAAACATCCTTCTAAAAAAATCTAAGCCAACTGAAAAAACTTACAAGGTTTATGTTTTAAACATCAAATGAAACAATGTATTTCCAGTAAATTGTTACCCTTCTTATCTTTCCCTGCCCTCTTCCTTAGAAAAGAAAAACAAAAAAAAATGTGCCAGAAAGCTTAGTGAAGCTCACTGGAAATTCTATGTTTCTATACATTTAATATGCAAGAAGTCAAAAACTATAATGACTGTGGGTACAGACTACCATAAAATAGGCTATGAACAATTCTGAAGTATACTCAACCATATTAGAAAAACATTTAAATAAATCATCCCCTTAGAACATAAGGAAGATGTATCTTCTTTCATTAAAAACCAAGCTAGTAATTCATCCTATGTACTCAAACCACCTGCACTTCTCTAGGACCACTGAAAGAATAGAACAAAACCCAAAAGTTGGCTGTTTCTCTTCACTAACAGTACTTGTTTGAGTAAAATTAGCAGATTTTTATGTTAAACAAATTGTATTTTTGTAAGCTTCTAATTACTCCATCCTATACCTGCACATAAAATATGGCATTAGGTAATGTCTTTAAAGAGATTCACCCTGACAAATTAGAGAATGGATATTTCTAAGCCCTGTCACTTTTAAAATATTGATTTTCAAAACTCAAGTATCATTTGTAATAAAAAGAATTGTTTAACAGCATATGGCAGGAAATTTACCAATTGTTGACATATTTAACACTTCAGTTATATACAAAACATGAGTGCAATATTTTGAAAATAACGGTTTTCTCAAACATCTCAGTTTTTTAGATTACATTTTTGTCTTCAGAATTATATTTTAACTCTAAAGTTATGGGAAAATAAATTTCAGTTGTAGACCAAATGGCAACTACCAAAAAAAGTAAAGTTTATTATGAAAATGGGACTTTTTTCCGTATTACATTACTTTTCTGAAAAACAAGAGATGATACTTAATGCTTTTTTACTGATATCTATGTTTAGCATAAAGAGACATAACAGCTATTGTACATCTCCAGTGATCTTCAGTCTCCAATGACACATTTCGTTCTTTACAGTAAACAATACACACTTATGTCTGGCTCAGAAAAAGTTAAATCAAATCCTCATGAAAGCTCTTAAGCTTAAATCGACTTATACCCAAGATTTACTCTTAACATAAAAAAAAGAAATATAACTGTACCTTCCAGATGAATAAAATATATACTTTTTTTTTTATTTTTTTCAAGTGGAGACTTTAAAACACAGAAGCAACTACTAGGAGTAGGGCCAGTATCACATAATGCTAAGCATCTACCTCAATATTAATTAATGTGTGATATAAATATGTATTTCACATGCCAAAGAAATGCAATTTTAAGTAGCTGCAGAAACTGAACAGGCTGTAATAAAAAGAAAAAATGCCCTATACAATCTACTTACTAGCATGCTTATCTGCAAGCATTATAAGGCTGTTGGAAATATCTCTTCGCCTGTAAAAACACACCACTTTTGCTTCCACATTTCCATTGGCAGTCTACAAAACAAAGATAAATTAAATCAGAAGGTACCCTTCTTCAGCCAAGTAACACAAATTAAATGCCCTCTGCCTGTTATTTTCCCCACATATTAGTAGTTCTCACATCATCAGTCAGGCTGAAAGAAACAGAATTACTAATATGAGTAAAAACTTCCTGATACAAGCCAGTATCAATTTCAGATGAGATAACAGTATTGATTTAGTATTGGTTATTTAGTCCTAAGAATCTATATGTTTAGAGCCACAATGCCAGTACCATGTTAACATAAGAATCCTTAGGAAATATTACAAGCTTGTGAACATTTATTCACAAACCAGTTTTACATAGAAACACGTTATTTCAAAGTACTTCGACACTTTTTTCAGAACTGTATTTAATGTAACATGGTTTATTTGAAAATTCACTGCAGCTTATAAAGTAAAAGTTACTTAGTTTACAGTTGTGTTCATGACTCATCACAGGATCATGCTCTTTTAGCCTGATAAAGAATCTACCTGTATTTGCAAAACAGTACCCTCTCGTTACGAAAAGTACAAAATTAGTTCACTACCTTAAGTTACTCATTTAAAACGCAAGATGTGGCACTGAAAAGTATCACATTTTAATTAGGTTTCTTAAAAAAAAAAAAAAAAAAAAAAAAAAAAAAGCTGTTATCTCAGGTAAAATTCTAACCAAAGCATTCCACTACATACTTGTTTAACATCTCTATATTTGCTCAATGCTTCTAACACATGAAAGCACATAATTCACAATGCAGATATCTGGACTGTATCATTCAAACTCTCTTCAAAAAAAAAAGAAAATCAATACATGACTCTGCCTCTACACCCACAAGCAAGATTAAATTATAGTAATGCAGTTTAAAGGTAACAGATATTATATTCAGGACATGATTGGTATCACTTCAGTTACTATAAACAAAAAAATATTATTCCCCAAGAAAAGTCCAAAAGAACTGGGCATGCACAAGTTTGTGGATGTTGTGTTGGACAGCACTAAAAGGTAACATGGTTGATGTCTGTTACGGAGTAACATTATGTTCTGGTAATAACATGAAAACTGCAGATCACCATTATTTTAATTTACTTTCTAACCACAGGAAAAAAAATAATCATTATTGGCATCACAATAAGCATTTTGATCATTAACTTTTGACATAATGTGTCATTAAGTTTTAATACCGCTTGGTATAACAGTAAAAATATGCTACACTAAAAAAAAAAAATCCCATGCCATTCTTAATAGTACATGAGCAAAGAAAAATAATCATGCTTTCCCCAAAATGACACTCTGAAAAGCCTCCACTCTTCCTAAAAATACACTCAGGATAAAGACAGAGCATACAGTCTCTATTCCTATCTAAAAGCCCATCCAACAAGCAGAGCAATAAACAGCCACAGAAGTCACATACTCTGTTATTTGATCACCACAAAGCCTCTCTTTACACATACACCCAAAAGCAGACACATTACATGATCATTATCATTCCAGAGAGATTCACAGTGTCATCACCACACAGAGAATTAAATTCATTAATTTCCTCAAATATCCACAGGATTTGTTGGGAAATTTTTACAGCAGAGTAGTCCTGTTCACCAGGAACAATCAACTGGGTGTTTCCTTAGATAACAGGGCAGTATTACACAGTATCACATAGCAAGATCTTACTAACTGAAACATATACAAACTCCATAGCCTATCTCAAGAAACCAAAAAGAAGTAAATCCCTATGGGATGGAAATAATTCTCAGTTTTTCAAAAGTGCACTGACTGTTGTCAAAGGTTAAGCAAGAGTCTTAGATACTTGTGTACCTTGTTAAGTTCTTCAATTCTCCTAATGAGATATGGATTGCTGGAAGAATTTTCAAAATAAACATAATCTGCAATGAAAAAAAGGAAAGATACTGAAACACACAAAAGAACCCACATAGAAGTATTAATACAAAAATTTTATTCTAAACATAGAAGCTGTTGAAAAGCTGATATTTCCTAGTAAATGTTAAGACAGTGAAGTACTTCTGTCCTGAGACTTCACATAGCGCATTTCTAAATTTCTGGTTATAACTGCACTACACGTGCTCTTAGAATCATGCTGAAATATAGTTACATGCCTTGTGTTGGACTTTCCAATTCAGTAATCCACACACGTAAAAAATCCTGAAATAAAAGCAGCAGTTTCTCACAATTGATTAGAGAAGATTAAGAATCAAGTGCTTTCATGTGTTTGTGTGTTATGGAAATGAGTATTTCTGTAAGATACACTACCTCACCTTTACTTTCAGGAGCTGTCATAGTACAGTTGTCCAAATGAGTAATGTACATTTTATGATACTTGCTTTTGTTGTCACCTCTGTTCAGTAACGTGCAGCAATAGTCAAGAGGTTAGCATCGAGTATATGGAAGCTTACTCGTATCCTGAAAGCTGTTCCCATGTAACATACAAAGAATTGACAGGAGGCATGTTTCTTTCAACAGTTTTCTCAAAAGTCGTTTATTTCAAACAAGAAGTAGCCATCAAATGCTAACCACTCTTTACATTTGATATTTTACTTCTGTGCTACGCACCTTGCAAAGTTCACTTTTTAAAAATGCAGGGGACCATAATGATGTATAAAACTCTTCTGCAATGCTCTGATGCTACATTGGAATGAAACACAGCTTCGAGTAGCCCATGTAACTCTAGAGAGAAAACATGATCTCTGGATATTGTTCACAATTGTTTATTAAGATTAAAACGAAAAAAATGGAGAATTGATGACCTAAGAAGCAAACCCTACCCAGATTTCAACAGCGTGGCTCACAGGATTACTTTCATGAGTAAAGGCTGATGGGATTACACTCTAAATGCCCTAGTGAAGGAGTATGCAGATGGACGATTTGTGGATGTACCACCCCATCTCAAAACAGAGGCAGAAAGATTCAAACAAACCACTGTCACCCCTCACCTCCTTCCATCTTCCCTCTCACCCCAGGCTGCTGAAGAGGAAACAAGCCATTTCTGAGCACTAAGTACTGAAAGCCTAACCGGAGCGGTGCACCTGAGCCACAGCGCTCGGCACACAGCTGCCTTCGCTCCGTCTGGGGGCGGCCGAAAGTTACCAGCGGCTATTTCGACAGGCTGGGGGTGGGAAGAGAAACGTTTGCTCTTTTTTTACCGCCGCAGAGCCCCTGCCTCGCCCAGTGCAGGGTACTCCTGAAGGGGAAGCTGGCAGAAATCCCCCGGGTTACACAGGCGAATTTATTATTTATCCCCAGGAGATGAAGGAAGGCGCGGAGAACCTCCGCCGCGACGGGAGGGCGCGGGGGCCGGGCAGCAGCACGGAGGGAAGGGCCGCCGGGCGCACCCCCGGGCCGGCCTCGCCTGCCCGCGCCGCCCGGGCCCGCCAGGCCGCAGCGGCGGCAGGGCCGGGCCGCGGCCAGCCCCCCGGGCCGGGGGCTCAGGGCCTCGGTAAGCCGCCCCTCGCTCCCCCCGCAGGCGGTCTCGCCTGGCCGCGGTGCACTCGCCGGGCGGGCGGTGGGGCCGGCCGGGCGTCCCCCTCGGCCCTCCCCGAGAAAAGAGGCGAGGCGCCGAGGGAGGCCATGCCCGAGCCGCGCCGCGGTGAGGGGGCAGGAAGCCGGCGGCGCCGCTCCCCCCCTTCCCCGCGGAAGGCGGCGCTGCCCTTCTCCTCCGCGGCGGTGGGGGCCGGCCTCCCACCCGGCGCACGGGGCTGGCGGGGGAGGAACCTGCGTCCTCCGCCCCGCGGAGGGCCCGGCAGCCCCTTTAGCTGCAACCGGCTGCCGCCGCCTGCCCGGGCCTGGCCGCCCTGCCCGGGGCCACGGCGCTAGCCACGGCGGGAGAAGGAAGGCGGCCGGTGCGCCCTTTCTCCCTCCGGCGCGTCGCGCACAGCCCGCGGCTCGGCGGAGCCCCCCGGCCGGGCCCGGTCCCGGGCCCCGCTGCCAGGCGCAGGGCCCCTCCGCGCCCGGCAGGCGCTGCCGCGTCCCCACATACCTCCCACTCGGTACATGTTGGCCGCCATGTCTGCGCTCTGCGCCCTCCTCCTCCTCCTCCTCCCGCCGCCCCTGCCGGGCCGGGCAAGGAGGGAGCGGCTCCCGCGGCCCCCCCGCCCCGCGCTCGCCCCCAGCCGACGCCACCCCTCCCCGCCCGGGCCCGGGACGCGGCGCTGCGCCTCAGCGGGGCCGGCGCCGCCGCCTCCTGCTCCGCAGCCGCCCGGCGGGGAAGGGGTTAAACAACCACCCCCCGCCGCCGCTTCCCTCCCTTCGTCCCTCCCCGCCGCGCACCGGCCCCGGGGCGGGTCGCAGGCCCGGCCGCAGGTGGGGCGGCCCGGGCTGGGGCCCCGCAGGAGCTGCGGGGACGCGGCTGTCCCGGCCCCGCCGTGCTTTACCGCTGGGCTTCCTGCCCCAAAGCCCGCCACGCTTCGCGGGCTTTGTCCCAACACTCAGGAGCCCCCACGCTGCCTGGAAGAAGCGGGTGACTGTTTCTTCCGTCTCCTCTCCGGACCCCTCTGCGTGGGTTTGTGGGGTTTTTTTGGCGGTTGCCTCTCCTCCGGCGCCGCTTTGTCCCCTGCAGCCGAGGGACCTCTTACCCCTGGGAAACTCCTAGCAATAACTCAGAAAGTTTCTCACACCTGCCGGAGGTGGTTTGGGCTGGTCCTTTGTTCGCCTGGGCAGCGGGGTGCGGGCTCCGGGGCACCAGCCCGCCGCCGCCGCCGAGGGGTACCGGGGTCTCCGCCGTTCGCAGCGGGCAGCTTTGCTCGCAACAGGCAGCGGGAAGCTTCTACGGGAAGCAAGAATAAATCTTTCGGCTCGTCTCGGAGTCAGGAAGCGTGGAAGGAGACGCTTACAAATCATCTGACGAGAGGGATGCTTCAGAAACATCAATATTGATGTAACACGCAGCCATTTCCCCGCGTTTGTACAAAGTTCACACCATCACAAAGCGTCAGGACGCTTTACAAAGAGATTGAACCTGCTGGGGAATGCTTCCTTGGGAGAGAAGTGCTTTTTATCATTTTCTTGCAAGGAAGGTGGTGACTTAGCATTTGAGCATTGCCAAGCTAACATTTCTCTTCAGCCTGAACTTCAGGGAAACGGTGTTAATTAGGAGGATGAGCTTCCCTGGTGTTTCAGATGGTCGTATGCTCTGTTCCCTTTCCTCCTTTAAGTGAAACTGGGAGTATTAGGTTTAGTACTTTCAGGGCACTTTTTGATTTCCTCAGTGGCTACTTTGTGTCAAACAAGCAACTAAGTACCAAATTCCTGAGATATGGGAAGTAGTCATAGGATACAGTGATTTAGTCTTCTTTACTAAACAGCAGCACATTCATGGATTGAAAGGAAAATTCAGAAATCTTCCTCCGTTTTGTCTCCTGACAAGAACATCTGTGGGAGCTGGAAAACGTCTGCAGAAAGTCCTTGGGAAGTAGCAGCTCTATCCAGCTGTTTATTTTTAGAAACACAGTAACACTACTTTACCAGAGACCTGAATACAAATAGCTAGAAGTTAAGTGGGGTGTTTTTACTCTTGTAGTTGGTAAATGGAACACATTAAGCTTTCAAGGCAAGAGAACAGGTAATACGAATTGTTGGGTTGTTGCAGTCATTATCAATTAAACAAAATGCCTCCAAGCTGTTTTCATCAGCTTAAATCTGCACTGCTTCATTAGAGGAACTTCCCAGACTTTAAAGCTTACAAATATACTTTCATCCAGCAAAGAGTGGATTTTGATAGAAACAGACTCTCACTTCCATCATCTGAAAGCGCGACCTGTGGAAAAGGAAGATAACTCCAAGATACAGAATTAATCTCTCAAAAACATGAGAGAGCAGGCCAGGAAAACCCATGGTCCCAGCCTGCCACTTCAGGTTGACAGCCTGAAAATAGCAAGAAAAAAACCCTTCTTTACACTTGCCTGACTAAGACATGCATCACAGACCAGGTAAATAAAGCATGATGTATATATACCCTAGTACTGAATCCCTGGGCCTTGTTATTCACACCAACACAGACTGTATAACCACAGACAGCACAACCTGATACTGTATAGTGTCATGCTGCTGTATTTGACTAGTTTGAAGTCACTGCTGCAAGCTGAGGAAGGCAGTGGGCACAGCTAGCTGTGGCTGGGTACCAAGTAGCAGGACTGGCAGTACATTTTACTTTGTTGTCATGTATACAAAAGCCTGGATAGTTTAGTTTCTGGGCTATCTCAGTGCATGGAATGGGGAAAAATTAAAGCTATGTAAACATTGTCATTTTTTCTAGATCCAATATAATGGAAAGCACTTGTTTCAACCACAGCATTGTTGTGGAAAAAAATTCAGATAAGAGCTTTGTCTAACCTGGTAGATTAACTCTATTAAACTACAGACTGAGATTAGCTGTGTTGTTCAAAAGAAACCACATTTCTGTGGCAACTTCAAGTTGCAAAACAGATTCTTCCTGTTAGATTACCTGAGAACTTCACAACATTTTTGTTGTTCCACCCCAAGCATCCCATCGTTAATCTTCATATTCCTCAAAAAATAGCCAAGAAGAAAATAATAGATTGTAAAGGAAAATTTTAAAACACAGACCAGTTCCCAGGTCCAGGCACACCAACTGTCCCCAGGGTAAGCTACCTCAGCAGTACTGAAGGAAATGGAGAAGAGGTGCTGAGAGCAGGACTGCCTGGGAACCTTTCACTGTATTACCAACGCAGTTTCTATTGACTTCTCCAGGCCACACCCCCATCATTGGCTTTTTCACTTTAGCATCATCAGAAGAATTTAAATCTTGTGTATTAAATACCCATTAAGTTGACTGTGCAATTTTCTTGCATTTAAAAACATTATTAAATACATTTTTTTCATTAGAGAAAATGCGAGAAGTTTCACCTTTTCTTCAGATTTAAGTCTTCTTTCTCATGTTTGGAAATGATTAGACAAAGGGAATGGGAAACTGCTGTCAGATAGTTTTATTCCTGATTTTCGTTTTTAACTCCCTATAGTTTTTTAGAGACCAAAACCTGTGTTCAGCCACTGGCAGAGCTCTGGCTGTTTGCATTCATTTGGAGGTTTTAGGACAAACCTCAAGGATTCTTGCATCTGACACCAAAACTCCTCACCACTCCTCTTTTTCCACTGTCACAGAACCAAGAGGAAGGTTTCAAAAAGCTCTGACAACCTTGTCACCCTAAAAAGTGACAGAGTAAGGTAACTTCCCTTGCAGTTGTCCTGCAATGTCCTGTTTTGTATCCAGATAACTTAAATTTCAAAGGTTTCAGCCTAGGATCTCATCTAGGTAATAAAACCTGAATCTAACAAAAAACAAACCAAAACAAAGCAAAAACCAAAAGCAAAAAAACCCCGCCCCCCCCCCCCAAAAAAAAAAAAAAGTAAATAAAAATCAATCAGAACAAACCAACCAACCAAATAAAAAAGCCACGCACAAAAAAAAAAAAAACCACAACAAAATACACACACACAAAAAAACAAAACACAACCCCAAAACCTCATGAATTTGCTGACAAAAAAAACCAGTACTGAAGAAAAATCTTCGTAAGTTATTTGCTTAAGGATTAAACTGACAGTTCAGAGGTCCAAAGTAATATATAATGACAGAGGTGTGTTTAAGAATGGAATACTTCAGGATCTTGTAAGTAGAAACATCTTCTTGAAATCAACAAAAGCATTGGAGAAGCGAGTTGCTTGCACTTTCAACTTTCTCATCCTTGGATCATACCGACAGGATTTGCCTAACTCATAGTGGCTGAGCCTAGAGTTTCTTTTTGACCTGGGTAATCTGTAAGCACAGGGAACATTCAGCAGTTCAAGTTTATGAGTTGACACTAAGGAAGCACACCTCCCTTGCTAGTAAAACTTTGCTGCAATGAATAAGCAGGCTGCATGCAGGTAACACATGCAAAGTGTTTTAAAAACAAACAAACAAACAACCTACAAACAAAAACGACTTCACAAATGATCATTTCTTATCAGCCTAAACTCCTGCTTACACTGCAAGTAGTTCACCACCACAGAGGGCTTTGGTAGTTCATGAATTTATCCTGCACTCAAAAATACTATACGCAGTCTGTAAAAAGTTGCTTTCATCTAGTGGGAACAAACATGCCAGCTTGTACAGCTGCACGTGGAACAGACTGGCTTACAGGCAGCTAAAAGTACATGCACTTTGCATTGGTAGGAAAAAAAAAAAAAAACAACACCATAGCTTGCAAAACCTCATTCATTAATTTGTAGCAGAAACAGAATTCATATTGCTGGCACTTAAGTAGTCACCAAACATTTTTCCATATCAATACTCATACTCATGAAAAATTAGGTAACTTTTATTTTATAACAGGCATCATATAAGATTTTTACATTTTTAATTACAGGAATATGAAATTCAATGTTAATTATTGTAAGCAGTAGAAAAATTTAGCTGCCTCTACTGAAATAAAAGCTAGGTGCAACCTATAATAAATGCTTCCATTTCCACTTCTTTAAAAATCAGGAAAAAAATTCCAACTCTCTCACAAGTGAAAATCATCTTCTCTTGGCATCCGAAATGCTGTTGCCTTTTTTATTGACTCTATGAGTCAGACCTCTCAAGACACTCTTAGCTAAGTATGTCACTATTTTCTTTAAATATTATTTAAACAATAGCTTAAAGTTAATTGCTGAAATAGCAGTAGTCTCCAGATTTTGATATTCAATCCACATCCGAAAGTTGTAAGTATACCATTAAATCAATGGGCAGAGAAAAACGGTGCTTATGGCTGGCAACAAGTTATTATTGGAGTGGGTTGTGAAAAAGAGATACAGTAATGGTTTTCCAATAAGTATAACTACTATTCTATAGATTGATGGTATCACCTACAATATGACACTACTTTGACAAAATACAGAATTTCATTTCCTATAAATCATACAATTGAATTAGGGATATTTTGTGTAAAGAAGGTCAGATCTAGACCTGTACATACCTGTCTTTTTGTTCTGAATGAATTTTCTTTAATGAAAGCCACTATCTTGCAATGCAAATAATTCCATAAGCTTGAAGGAAACAGGGAGGGAGGGAAGGTAAAGTAGGTTTTATCATTAATCTACTACTAACAGCTAGATATGGAAGAAATGCATTCCTTCCACTCCACAGGCATAACTCACAGGTTTTGATAATATTCTCTGTAACAGAGTAAAGACCTTATTTTCTAATCAGATTAAATAATAATAAAATAAAATTTGCCATCTAGATCTTTTGTTATAGCTACCAATTTATTTTGAGGTTGACATCCTAACAGAAGAAAAAACCTACCACTCTAGGATTCAGTTTTGTACCCCATTCTGTTTGCCAATTTTAGAAACTACCTTGAATCACATCTTGTTTACTTGATTTATAGGAAATGATTTATAGGAAATGAAATTCTGTATTTTGTCAGACTCCAGTAGGGCTAAGGTAAGACCTTTATATACCTTTGTTTTCTTTGATGTAAGCAAGGTTGCAAATCAGAGCAGCTGGAAGCATGCTGGAGTGTTGCATACATCTACAGCACTCCTAAATGAAGCCATTTGGGGCTTGAACAGAGTAATACGAGACAGACATTAAACACACTGCACTGGAGTTACCCTTTATCTCTCCCTTTCTCCAGCTCATCTATTTTTCGTGCTAAACACCTGCTAAAAAGCTGTCAAAGGTGCTTAATGACACATATTTAAGTACAGTACAGTACATTCATCTGAGCAGAATTGATTTAAGTGAAGGACTCAGCATCTGTTCAGTTCAGTTTTTCTGGGGATTGAACAATTATGGGCAAGCAACATTGAAGAGCAACTTACTGATCAAATGTACCCTCAGTCCCTCACTGTGTCTCTAAACACTGCCTTGTGTTTCCATTACAGACACATTTGACCTGAAATTATCAGCTACTGTTTTTACCCTTAGTTTTGCAAGTCAGAACAATTTCTTTATGCAGGTATCAAGTCTCCAGGTCAGCACAGTGACAAGATGATCACTCATTATTCTGCTGGTAGGAGGGACCTCACTTCTGAAATAGCTGGGTGAATTTCAGGGACACATTTATCAGTAGTATGATACACACACCTTCCTCTTAAATCAGGGAAACAGTGCCCGCTTACACACAGTGAATTAAACTGTGTTCAAGTGATCTTTATTTCTGACAACAAGTGATATCAGTTTGTCTGCCTGATTAAACAGGCTTCTGGCTAGATGACTTGCTTCTAAAATCAATCTGGGTACTGGCAAGGAAGACCAGGAGCACTCCACTTATTAGTGATGTTATTGTGCAAAGTATTGTTACAGTTTTAAGATAGCTCCTGAAACGCAGGCAAAGAGATTACGTTTAGGAAGGAGAAATTGTTACGTATTGCAAGTTTGTATAAAACTGGGTGTTTGGTGCCTTCCCACAAATCAAGCACACCAAATGAGATTTTCCATGACATATTTATACACAAAACTATAATGTTAGTAAGCTTCCAAGCCAATCCTCTTTATAGTGACTGGTTAGAGATTTACATATAGTTACATACATATTGTTACATCACTATTTCTACTATTGCACAAGGTCTTCACCTGGGCAGGGGTCTTTTTGACCTGGGAGTGTGATTTTTAGTATTATAATGAGCTAAGTTCACCTAAAGGACACAATATTGCAAGTTTTATGGCTCCAGCTGCCCAAGACTGGTTTAGCAATCAATCTTTCTGATTTTGGTTCTTCTTTTTCACCTCCTGCATTCTTGAGGTCCAAATCTATATAGACTACAAGGCTTCTCTGCCAAATCAGTGAAATACATGAGACACCCTTAAAATCTCTTGGATAATTGCCTTCTTCAAGGCCTAGCTATCCCAAGATGTACTTGCTCAGTGTTGTCTGTGGTGCTAATTATGTGCTTCTTTGATTGCAATTTTGACTTGCGTATACACACAGAGTACATCTTACACAAAATAATCACATAATTCTAAAATTTTGAGTGCTTTTCCAACAGTATTGGCAGTCACTTTTAAGTTAATCTTTTATCTAGAGACAGTTCCATGCCTGGCTGGAGTCACTGAAGTGCATGAAGTATTTTCTCAGGATGAGTGGAATTAACAAGTGACATGCCTTTCAGTAGCCAGACTACTGCAGGATGTTAGTTACCACACCAGGCAACAGCTGATAATACAAGAAATACTGCAAGAATGAGATGCTCCCTAGTTGCAAAGCTGGCATGGTGATTTTCTTGTTTGGATTGTTTGTTTTAAATCAGATATACATTATCTCTAGCAAGAAGAAACAGTCTGAAAACCCTCTTCCCCATAGCACACAACTGCTGACAGAGAACATTTATGCTCTCAGAATAACCTGAGTATTTCCCCTATATGCAAGAGAACAGGAGATTTTACATATTTCCTAAACAGTACTAAAGCAAAGAGTCTAACTGCATGTCATATGAATTGATATGTCCTGCGAGTTATTTAGCAACAGCTGTTTCTGCCAAAATAGACACAACAACAGGTAAATTTGTGCCAAAAGTATCTGTTTGGACCAAACAGGCACAATCAAAAAAACCTTAACATATTACCTGTCTCTGAAACATCCATATTCAGTAAAAATCCACCCCCCTATTGCAGCTACATGTCAAGATTCCTGGATCCAACGGGTCTACCATACAACTCTGAAAATATTTCAGGGTCCATCCTGCAAGTTCTGCTTTGGGACAGAGCTCTAAATTTCCTAAAAAAGACAAGTGATAAAAAGAAGAAAGGAATCTGAGGAGGCTCACATCTATACAATGTGCTTATTTTTTTGTTCTTCAAAACACAGTAATAGGCTATACTGGAATAACCCCCCTTTTTAATACTTTTACAGCTACTCTCCCTTTCAGGATCTGAAAAAGTTTTTTAACTAATGCATATCACAAACAATTTAATTAACAAAAAAAATCAAACCACAAAAAAAAACCCAAACAAACAAAAAATAAATGAGCAAAAAACCCAAAAAAACCACAACCAAAAATACCGAAAATTAGGCAGCAACCTGTACAGGACTATTTTCACTGAACCCAGCTTCTCAATTTCACCAGAGTAACAACCAGCAGCTAGATCAAAGTACAAACATCTGTGTAAGTGAAATATCCAGAAGACATCAGAGAGAAAAGAAGCACAGCTCATGCTGCTAGATCACATATGCTCTGAGACAAGAGGCCTGCTCATGCATGTTTTTCAGATCTGCTTCCAGAAGTTCTTGTCTTCTTCCCAAATGAAGTTTTATGTCCTTTTGAGGACTGTCTGGGTCTGTGAAGAAGCAGTGGTCAACATTCAAAGCCATCACTGTAGAGCTCAATTCTCACAGGTGCTGGATGCCATCCACATTTCTACTTTTAGGAAGATACCTAACATACAATACAGGTAGAAGGCCCTCCAACTTTGCAGTGCTGGAGAGTTCTGTATAAGTTTTTGTAATAACTATTCATAACATCAGTTCCCCACAGATTTCTCCATGAAAACAGTTGAAAATAGTACACTGTTTCAGGGAGTGGAAAAATGCAATAAAAATTTCCTAGTCATAGTGACTGTCAAGCCTTTCAGAATACAACATTTTTTATTAATATTTTAAGAATATTTAATGTTTTGATTTGGTTCCTCTTTGGGAGTTGCCCAACATTTTGGGATGAAGAAGGTTATTTACGATTGTTTGATGAAAATTTTCTTCTGAACATGAGTCATTTTGTGTTTGGCTATCAACCTTTTATGTTTAGAACAGAAAATAACAAACAATTGAATATAACAGTGACCTATGGTGATGGGAGAGGCAGGAGGATAAGGTGTTTGTGCAGGGGTGTAGTGTTGTTACCTTCTGTACTGTGGAATATGGACACCACGTACCTAATTTGACCTTTTTCTTGGCTCTTTAGCAAGTTTAATACAATCTATGAAGCACAGAATACATTCAGTTTATGTTAGTTCTACCTTTAAAACTTGAAGAGATGTATTGCTTAGTAGCAATCATGACTTAAAGCTGACATGTTATTTTCAAGGCCTTTTACAGTTATCCTCATACATCAAAATGTAAAATCAAAAGTATCAACTTGTAGTTTAAGACTTTTTTTTTTTTTTTATGGGACAAACTGTGCTGCTGACCATCTTTCTCACTCACCTACAGATTTCTGTGATGACATCAGAACTACTGAAAGCAGTATTTGCTGCTGTACTAGTCCTTAACAAATTCAAATACATCTCTGAATGTAGTACACAGACCAAGAACTTCAGTGTTCAGGGATGAGCTGTTCCCTAGAAACAAGGGAAAACCCCATTACACTTTCATCAAAACTATTTCCTTACCAGAGAGGACAAAAGTAACTACAGTTCTTCATAAACTTTCTGGAATTGTGTATTAAATTGAAGTATTGCTTTCTGTTGCAGTTTGCTGTTCTGAACAGCAAAAGGTAATGCTGCTATTTCCAAAACTCCAGTCTTGCAAAGCCTTCCAAGTGCAGAACTTTGAGACACAGAAATTCATCATGTCACCATTCATAACTCTAAAACTTTCTTCATCACTATTTCCATTACCAGCCCCTGTTCCAAGGTTTATAACTTAGCAGTAAAAATTCATGCTAGGCAGAAATTTGTCCTGGGAGGTTTAAGAAACCCAAGAGCTATTTTCTTTTTTTTACTACAGAATTACTTCTCTAGTTGTAGGAGACAGAGAGGATTGCTTTTACGTCAACAAGAAAGGTAAAGAATATAATGCCCACAGACAGTTGTACCAAGCAATTTGTCTATGAGAAATCATTTTTCTGTTGCTCAGAGTATCTCTCTCTTGAGCCAGATGACCTAAAGGATCACAAATTCTGCAATGCAGATTGCTTTCAATGGAACTTATTATCTACATGGTAACATTCCTTAAATACACTGAATACTCAAATACTAGGCAGACCATCATTATCTGCCACAAAAATATTTTTTTTATTTGCCTACAGAGACTCAGAAGTAATCTCTGGAAATAGTAAAAGAGAGAACATCAGGCTCTGGCACATCTCTAATTTCTGCTGGGACCCAGGCCACAGGAACTGTACATACCTTTGAATGGGTACCTCTGAAATACTCTCCAGGCTGAGTGGGGAAATTGTCACCATCCTCTTTCTAAAAAGAGACACAGGATGCTTTGGACTAAGAAGAGAAGGTGAACCTATTACTTATTGAGTAACACATTAAAAAGTACAGTTCCCAATACAGTTTCTGGTAAACAGAAGCACAGGATTTAAAGCCTATGGTTTAATCAGCACTTGGAGGGTTGGGGTTTTTTTTCCATTTTTGGGCTTTTTTGTTATTGTTGTTGTTTTTTCTGGTTTCAGTTTTTTGGTTTTTTTTTTGTTTGATTTGTGTTTTTTGTTTGTTTGTTTGTTTGTTTTTAAAGCTTCTTTTCCCTATTCCTTTTCTTTAATGAAGAAAAAAAATATGTTTAACATATGAATTACAGGAGGTGTTGTGTAGATGACAGAAAAACAGTTATATAAATTGGTGGGTTAAAGACATCTCAGAATTAAGGCTATAACTATAGGAAGAAATCAAACAAACAAGGCAGTGCAAACATGAGATGTCTGTTCCCAGTTTGAAGTCTGTTTGGCAGCACAAATGTTTAAACAGATGAAATTTCTAAAAAAGAGAAGAAAAGAAGAGAGTCACGTTTAAACCTGCTCAGAGAAAAATTAGTTGATGTTCCGATAACAATATGCTTCACAAAATGAAGGAAGAAACATCATCTTAAGGTCATGTTTTGCCAGCTTCAGCATGAGACCCACAACAGAAAAATATTATTGTTGTTGTTATTAATAATAATTTCCTAGCCCCCAAACAGAAAGGAGCTCCTGCAGCCTCTGCAGCATACCAGAAAGCTGTAGTTTATGGGCACAGACTTTCTGCTAAGGGTAGGAGCCTTCTGAAACAAGCTTCTGTTGCTACTACTAAAGATTTCCCACCTTTAAGAACTATCATAGTCATTGAAGTGCAACACAATGCAGTCTCATTACATGATGTGAAGCTTTTCCAAAAGGACAACTACAAAATTCTTATTCCTATGACTTCAAGATGTCTCCTGCTTTGTTTGTGAAATAGTTAAAAAAAAAGAACAAACAAAATCCAAACTCCCATGGATCAAAGGAAAACATGATTTAGAACCTGAAATGAGCAATCTATTTTATTCTGTCTCTTGTTATTGAAAGGCACACCTAGAAACCTGCCTGGGCAGCTGAACATGCAAAAACCCAGCAATACTGAAAATTTACTAAAGATCTTTATCAGAATAAATTTGCATATCTCTGCATACAGCATTAATAATTTTTTTCTTGGGTGTATTTTCCAGAAAAAATGTCACTTGTCATCAAGATTGAGAGATTTTGGTTTTCTTCTATATCGAGGCTAGAGTCAGTCCTAACTTGATGATGCAATTGTGCCCAAATCACTCCAGCCTCAGCCGTCTGGTTCCACAGTTTATCACAATGGGAAGCAGGGAAATTAGGGGACATCTAAATTGCTAATGTCAGTTGATTCACTTTACATCCTGCAGGTACATCAGTAGTTGTGTCAGAGAGGTCTTGGCCATTACAGCAATACAGGTGTCCCTGCCATTTGCATTTCAGCATGAGGCAACTGTTTCTGAGCTCTGCCATGTCCCATCAGCATCACTTTCTAATGTGCCCCATCATGGCAAAGGAATGCATCATTTTCAAGTGTAATCTAATTATGGATTTCACATATTTTCTAGAGGAACACAACTGGCAAACCCCTCCTCTGAACCCCACTCCTTCCCCAAGGGCAGCATGGAGAGTCCACTTTCCCCTCCTGTAATTAGCAGGAAAAGAACAATTAGTGAACATATCGAAGCTTTCCAAGAAGAGACTCAGGAACTGGGACTGAAGTGACACTTGACTCAAAATGTGGGGGCATATCTGCATGTAGGTAGGATCTGCACTTGCAAGCAGATGAAAAAAAAAAAAAAAAAAGCATAGAAATAGGCAAAAATGAGCATTTAAAATACCCACGTGAAATCAGTACTTGCAGAAAATGAAGCTATAATAACTTATACCAGAGGACAGGACAGCATAAAAACTGGACACAAATGTTTCTTTGTACAGTGTGAAAGAGAGAAAAGTATTTTCTCATGCAGTTGCTTAATCTCAAGAACCAGATTCTCAGGTATTTTGCTAAAAGGTGATCAAACTACAGAATAATTCTCGTAGATTTTGTTGCAAGTATTTGTACCTGATTCAGAAAGTCAGTTATCACATTTTGAGGTCACAGCTGAAAAATACCATTGTAGAATGAAGGCAGAGAAAGACAGACTCTGGCTATTTGACACATTTCTAGCTGAGTAAAGAAGATAATGGTATGACACTTCCAATTCCAGGACATAATCCAGTCTCTTGTGTGATTTAGGAAGGAATTATTTGATAGAAGAGGGAAGAAGTTACCATTCCTCCAAACACATACCAGCTTGTGCCAGCGGTACCACAGTGAACTCGGGGAACATCTATGTCATTTACTTAGATGTTGACAGTGATTATGTAGGCACCTGGGGATGCCTCTATGCAATTGCTTACACACAACCCAGTTTAATGCAACCTTTTTGCTAGAAGCTAGAGTCCTCACCAATACATTGCAGATAAATTACAGAAAGCACGGGGGATTTTTAGCTCATTTCTGCACAGCCATGAAAGGCAAGCTGCCATTTAACATCCTACACAGTAAACTCAGGATGGAACGACTTTATTGGCTTCCCTGGAACTGTAATGGAGTTATGCTCCAGTTGTTCCTGAAGCTCTGATAATGCAAAGGTTTTACCACCCTGTTGCACTGCAGAACCAGGTCTGCCTATGCCCTGAGGAAGGATACAACCACACAGCACTCTCCAGTGCAGTCCTCTCCAGAGGATTTTTACAGAAAGGGCTGATCTCATTTTCCCCAAGAACCAAAGGATTGCTTTTGCTTTGTAACCAAAAGCAACACATCATTGGTTTATTAATTTTAACTGGATAAGGATTTGACTTCAGACTTTGTATTTTTAAAATCTGAGCATCATCTTTAAGTTTTAAATAGTAATGCAAATATTTAATCTATGATTGCAAGCTCAACTGTTTTTATAAATCAATATAGTCAACAGGAGGAGTGTCTGGAACTCCTGGAAGAACATGTAGGATTATACTGACAAGATTAGTAAGTACTTAGAGAAAGAAAAAGCTTCATGGAAGGGGTCAAAGTGACTGAATTTTGTATGCTCAAGTGTTACACAAGACTTGATTCTACATGATTTGTTGCAGTTTAGTAGAATGGAGTGTTCAGTTGTTAACAATGTTGCATTTGAGAAGAGCGAGGTTTGAGAAGGTTGTATTTTCCCTTTTGATCAAGAAACAAGTGAAAGGCTTTCCAAAACCTCCTTATTTACCTTCATTTCCTCTGAAGTGTGGAGCTTAGAGCAACGTAATAGCAAGACAGAGTTTCTCACTCTCTTCTCCTTCCCCTGAGAGCTCAGATACATAAAATAGAAAAGTATACTATTTCTCACTATGGAAATATCAGCTGATTTATTTTATTCCTGAAATTTTTTTAGAATATTTTCCACAAATTCACTAAAACCCTGTTTGTGGGACAGTGACTTACTATGGTTAAGTCTCACCTAATTAGACCTACAGGCTTATAACCTCCTCTAAATGAGCAGGTAGAGCTACTTGTGTTAACTTCAGTGGGTCTGCAGAAGTCCCTGTGGGATTTCAGAGTTACAGCTGTCTGAATTCTCTTCCCAAAGGCCGTGAGTGACTCACCAGGGCATCTGCCCTGAATCCCAACCAACACAATTTAAAAGTTTCCAGTCTTGTTCTTCAACAATCTCTAAGGCTCAGTTCAGTTACCTAAACACAGATATGACATGTCACCTGTATGGCAACCAGGACATCTGCAGGGGCTGGTGGACAGGACACAGAAAGCTCATGCACAACTGGAGCAGCAGGTGAAGAACAGGGAAAACACAGGGCATCTCAAGTGGCACTAGCTCATGTATGTTTAGGCAAGTGAACCAATCTCATAGCCTTTGCTGAGGATGCAAGAAACAAAAAAAAAAAACAAAAAACCCTAAAAAACCCACCACAAACAAACAAACAAAACCCCACAGCAGTAACTCCATATGTTAGCTAACATAAAAAAAACATAAATCCAAACAAAACTGTGACAAAATAACATTTATATGCATTTATCTGGCCCTGTTTTCTTCCTGTTCTGAAAGCATGCTTTAGATTCAGCCATGCATGTCTTCTCCAAATCCCAGTATTTCTCTCCATCTTCTCTACAGACAGTTTTCCTTCCCCTTGGCAGGCATTTAGAAAAGGATCTTACTGGTGTGAAAACACATTCCTGGGTTGTACTCTCCTTAGGGAATTCATTTGTGCCTTTGAATTTCCCATTAGCAAGTATCCTTCTAATCACCTTCCTCAGGCAAGCAATGTCTTTCTCTCGGTGCTTGGTATCCGCCTGGAGTTCAGATGTAACAAACTGGTTTACCCCAGCTAGCAACCATCTCTGTCCAAGAACATTTAATTTGATTCAATGATCACTGAAATTTATTAGCCTTCAATAATTAGGCCAGCACCAGGTACATTACATTTTGCTGGGATTTTCTCAATATGGAGGTGAGGGACAACAGAGAAGTTGTCTCTCGCACTAAAAAAAGCTTGTAGTCTGACCTACAAATATATTGAGTCTCCAGTATCAAATCTTAACTGTTCACAGCCAAATTTCCCAAAGTGTTAGCATGTTTCATGAAGTAAGTTAGTCTAATTATGTCAACTACAGATTGTATTCTGTGCACATGTATATCAAACGTGAGTACCCAGCTCCCTACTAAATGTCATTCATCCACTTTTAGAAACATTCATATTCAAAATTATTCAGATTTTTATAAGTGCCTCAGCGACAAGGGAACTTGTACTCTTATGTCAGGTGCCAGTGACAATCCAAACTGCATCTGTCATTAGACTGTTTGGTAATTATATGTGGTATTAGGCTCATCTTCTGAAAGGTTTTCTACAAAGCCCACAAATCACATTGAAGTGGAAGGGCTTTGGTGCAGAGAAGTTTGATTAAAGAAAAGACATCTGTTGGAAGCCATTTTTCCCCAAGACCCAAACTACAGGTAAATGCAAACCATATTCCAGTTGTGCACGCAGAACCTTTTGAAGCATTTGTTCTAGTCTTTAGGTATTGCCTCTTCAAATAATTAAGACAGATATAGCCAGACACATTATGCTTAATACCAAAAACCACTGGCTTTTGCCCTTCCCCTCCAGTTTTACACATTACTTTCTGTATACTCCCTAGCCAGGAAATCTTTTTGTTCTGTGTGTACCGGTCTGCCATCGTAGACTGCTCTATAGCTACAGTTCCTGCATGTTGTGGTCAGACAAATAACTGAGATTCCTGACAAAAACACCCAATCAAAAGACAGTTTTGCACTGAAGTCAAAAGCATTAGTAACTACCTCAGTAGGAAAAGAACCTCATGCCAAGTTATGAAAAATGCCTGCCACCAAAATATACCTCTTTGTTCACATACAAAATTCAAGTAAATAATCTCTTCTCTTAAAGCAAGTGTAGAGCTGTACTCAAAACACAGAGCAATAGCCTCAGTGTAAGGCCAGAAAGATTAGGAAGCTGTAGAAAATATTTCAAGTCCGTTAAATACCCCTAGGATGTAATAGCACAACAAAAGCCATGAAAATAAATGTTGACACAAAGAAAGCTATTTTTATATAATTACTATTAATTGTGAAGTTCCTCCTGTGCAGCAAGTGAGAATAAAGGTTATACCAGGAAAAAAGTAATTGTTTTGATTCAACACCTCAGCATGTATCTTCAGATTGTAAGAACCCAAACCAAGCCAACCTCCCAAATACCTGAACTCAACTACCTGAAAGAGGTCTTTATTATATTTTAGATTATTAGTCAGCTCAGTCCTTCTAAAGATTCACCTTGCCTGTGAACATATAGGCTGAATACCCTTTACTCATTTCTATGCTTAGCTATTTGACTGACTTGTTTCTTACTAATTAGGTACCATATTTCAAATCCTAACAGCTGGAACTGCCAGACATTTTTTATTATTATTATTTTTTCCCCCCCCAACAAGAACCTTCAAAAAGGTCTTTTTCTTAATATATTACAAAATGTTTTGCTTACAGTCACACAGAGTCTCCAGTATTTCACCTCTCAATATCGTGCATTACCCCAAATTTACTATAAACAAGCTATTTCACAACAGGAATGAGGTGACCAATTTCAGCACGACAAAAATCAGAACATCTACTGGAAAATTAAAAATCCTGTCTAAAATCTGAGGTTTTGTTCCCAGTAAATCACTGCTCCTGGTGGGAAGTGGTGCTGTTTACAGCTATTGACACCAGCTTGCTAGGAAAAAAAAAAAAATCTTCTCAATTAAAAATCAGTAATTTTAACTACAGTAACTAAAATCGAACATGCCAGCCTACAAAGAAAACATTACTGTTACCAGATAAGCTTTGTTCATCTTGAACGCTTGACAGTGTTACTCTGAAGGAGAAAATAATTGTATTTCATATTTAACAGAAAGTGAAAACCAGAAACAGAAATAGGCATCAAATCGACCTTCATTAAGTGATGTACTTTGAAGTCTGACTCTTGTCAGCCCAGCACTTTACCTGTTCTGCCATACAGCTTCACAGCACAAAAAGCTTTGTTCATCTTGAACTTACTTCTAGAACATATACTCCTACCCATATTTCTACACAGTTGGTAAATGCATGTCTTCAGGTCATGCTATTTGCACTCTCTTCCACTGTGAACTCCCTATGAGGAATGGAGGGGGTTAAAACTTACAGAGCAGGCAGCATTACAATTTGCAAAGCCAGAAGCACCTGGATAACTCCCTATCTCTGTCAGAGTTCTGGTCAGGCTTTCTTAAACAGATATTCTAGTAATTGTTCCTGAAAGAATGAAACACAGAAGCACGCACATCAAAGGAAGGTGAAGAGGTTTAAAATAGTATTTGTTGCTTATAAAATTAACAGGCAGCCAAGCTATATTAACTAAATGCAATTGCTGGCAGCAAAAAAACCTTTCCAGCTATGTGACAACAGACACCAGCGTAACTAAAGAGAGATAAAAAATGACCTTACTGTGGAACAACCCGCTACTTCACTACATTTTGTAACTGGGAGTTTGGGTGGGTTTCGTCTCTTCTCATTAAATGAGCAGAGAAAAATGACTAACCGTGACCTCTAGTGGATATTCTGTATAACAACCACAGCAGAGCTTGCAGAATTCTCTTCGTAGTAAAGCGGACAGTTCTTCGAATCTCTCTGGAAGTATTTTTTAGAAGATGACAAACAGAGTTAAAAATACTAGCGCTTAGACGCATTCTCCTTTAAAATAACATTTTTTACTAAACAATTAGATGTCTATCCGTTTATTTTGATCCATCTAAATGTGCCTTACAAATCTCAGCTAAGAAAGTAGCATGGCAACAACAAAAACAACAAATGAAAAAAACCCGACCCTAACCCATAAAGGAAAGTACATACATCTAGAGCAACAAAGTAAGGGGGTGGTAAAACACTGGTTTAACCTTGGTGTCCTTGTACACACAGCACTTGAGCAACAAATGTTTGGCAGGAGTTTTGAAAGGATATACTCACCTGCCCTTTCTCCTGGCAAGTGGAGGCACATTGGCAACTGAAAGCACCTCACTGAAAGGGAGAACTGTATCTTGGGTGATTTTACCCCATGATGCTCCAGATGTTAATAAGCCTATAAAATACTTCAGCTTGCAGAGTTCTCAGATTAGGGTAAAACAAAAAAAAAACCTCAGTAGTGGAAATTAAGAACTCTCTGTACATAATACAATCAAATGAAATCAAGGCTTTAGAGAGCAGACAGGGTCGTGCCCACTGATGCATGTAGATGGGTGTGGGACACGAGAACGTAGGAGTACAGAACGAAGACGGATGTGGGCAGAAAGAAGCAGGGCAGAAGGCTCTACCCAAGGCACCTGACTCTGCCTGATGTCGGTATGAGGTGGAAGAAGATGCGTCTCCTCATCCACATGTGTACGGGGGGTGTGTTGGGGACGGGCTCTGAAAAGGAAAGGGTTTTGCAGGAAAGCCCGGTGAGGCCAGCCGCGGGCCCCGCCGCCCAGCCGCGGCCGGGAGCTGCTCGTTGCCCCGGCGGCGGCGAAACGAACGAGACGGGAGCGACGGGCGCTGGCAGCCTCGAGCAAGGAGCGAGCGGTGTGGTGCTCAAACGCTTCACTTTCAGGGATTCAGGAAAAAAGCGTCCCCGAAGTGTTACTTGGGTTTGGTGGGCGACTTCGCCCAAGAGCGGCGTCGCGGGGCGGGCAGCGGGGCTGGCGAGGACTGGCTCTGCCCCGCTGCAGCCGAAGCCCTCGCTGCCCCGAGGGTCCCCGAAGGGAGCGAGGCCGGGCCCTGGACAGCCCCGGCGCCGCGCTCCGCCATGTGCACGGGCGGGGGGAGGAGGCGTGTCCCCAGCCGCCGCTGCCGCCGCACCGCCTCCCGCCCGCCTGTGAGCCGGCACCGGCGGAGCAGAGCGGCGCCGGGCGCGGAGCTCCCGGGCCCCGCTATGCCCGCGGCCGCGCCCCCAACTCGGCGGGGCCCCGCCGAGGCGCCCGCCCGCCGGCGCTGAGGCCGAGGCCGCACCTGTCAGCGGCATCGGCGGGGACACGCGCAGCCTCCGCCGCGCCCCGTCTGCTTGCGCGGCCGCTGGGGCGCCCGCCGCGGCGCCTCTCCCGCCTTCCCTCCCGCTCTCTCCCTCCCTCCGCGCCCGCCCCGTCGTCAAGCGGGAGCCGCCAGCAGTGCGAGCGGAGCCGGAGCCGGAGCCGCGGCAGCCTCCGCCAGCCGCGCTGCTCCCCGCCTCGCCGCCCTGCCCTGCCCGCCTTTCCCCTCCTCCGTCCCGCCCAAGCCATGAACTTTGGCCGCGGCCCCTCGGTGGTGTTGAACGTCGGGGGCACCCGGTACTCCTTCTCCCGGGAGGTGCTGAAGGATTTCCCGCTGCGGCGGGTAAGCCGCCTGCACGGCTGCCTCTCGGAGCAGGACGTGCTGGAAGTGTGCGACGACTACGACCGGGAACGGAACGAGTACTTCTTCGACCGGCATTCGGAGGCCTTCGGCTTCATCATGCTGTACGTCCGGCACGGCCACCTGCGCTTCGTGCCGCACATGTGCGAGCTCTCCTTCTACAATGAGATGATCTACTGGGGGCTGGAGGGCTCCCACCTCGACTACTGCTGCCAGCGCCGCCTCGACGACCGCATGTCCGAGACGCGCACCTACTACGCGGCGGAGGACCCGCCGGGAGAGGCGGCTGCCGGCCCCGAGGGCAAGGGCCGGCGGCCGCCGGTAGCCGAGGGCGGGAAATGGCTAGAGAGAATGAGGAGGACTTTCGAGGAGCCCACGTCTTCCGTGGCCGCTCAGGTCCTGGCCACCGTCTCCATCCTCTTCGTCATCGTGTCCATGGTGGTGCTGTGCGCCAGCACCCTGCCCGAGTGGCGGGCGCCGGAGAACCGCAGTGTGGAGGAGCAGAGCAGGTACACAGCAGAGTCAGTGAGGGAGCCCTCAGGGTAGGAGGATCCTTTTATTTTCCCGCTGTCCGATTCCCGTGTGTCCCGTCCCGTCTGTCCTGCCTCTCGTCCTGACCATCCATAGCTGTAGCCGCCATCGGCGGAGATTGCCTGCGTGTCTCAAAACCCTGGCCCTGAACTGGGGAGTCGGGGGGAGGGATGGGGCGGGATGTGGGGGTGTCTGGGGGGCGCGGGCGCTGGTTTGCAGCTCCGGCTTCTACCGGGCTCTGCCGGGCAACTGGTGGCTCCGGGCGCAGGGGCGGGAGAGGAGCATCAAGCGGGCAGCGCTGCCGCCGCCGGGAGCAACCCTGCCATGGGCAGCCCGGGGCCGGCTGGGGTCTGGGGCAGGTTGAGAGCGGAGCAGGTGCCATCGGAATGGGGCTCCTCTTCTCTGTATGAGTGCTTCTGTCTCTGCAGGATCTCGGAGCTCTTATTTCCCCCCTTTCAGGAGCCACGGGACTCCTTACACACAAAGAGAAGTTCAGACACTCTGAGTATCATATTAAGCCTTACAATTAGCGAAAAAGAGGGAAATTAAATCCTAAAATAAAATAAAATAAAATTCGGTTCCCTTTTGCTCTGAGAAGAGCACAATGCTGTATGCACTCTGTGTGTATTTGTACAGGCGGGAGCAAATCCAGTGGTTGCTACAGTTCTGCTCTTGTAAATCTTGTGTGTGAGAACAGCCTTACCCCTGTTCCTCTTTTAATCTCACATTCTCTATGTGGGAAGCACAGGAGATGATCAGACTGAGAATGATGCTCTTAAAAATGCTTCGTGTAAGCACCTCAGTGTATGAATCTAACAGATGTTCACATTTTCTTCAGATAAAATGTGTATAAGCACACTAAACATTGCAAAATACTTGCAGAAACCAGGGTATGGGGCATCAGGCTCAGTCCTGAGCCTTAATAGTATGAACCAACCCTTTGTCATCTTCTTTGTGACCTCATCTTAGGGTTACATTGATGCAACTCTGCTGACTTCAGTATCATTGTCTTCTCACTCTTCTGTTCCCTAGAGAACAGAATCAAGACCATTCTGGTAGGATTTCTCCAATAAATAAGACTGATATATAAAGAATGAAATAAATGTTTATTGTATTTGCTAGCTTCTCCCTTCTTTTAAAACAGACAGGATATTCAACAAAAAGTTTTCAGCTTCTGCTCTGCTAAAGGGGCCTTACAGTGAAATCACAGCCTTATCACTATGAAATCATCATCTTTTACCATAGAGTTAATTGGAAGGTGATATATTGTATCTTAGTAGCCAAATTAATTCCTTGGAAAGTATTTTCATAGTTTCCATTAGCTTAATGGAAAGCTGCACCTGTGTTTTTCTGATTGTAGCAGAGCCAAAAAATTAATTGTATGAAAAAAAAAAAAGCAGATACAGATTGAGAAGCTGTTCATTCCTGCTCACATTCGGATGTCAAAAGTTGCTCTTACAGGTGCTTCCAGTTGAAAGTCCCTACCTGAGCTTTGCATGATTATTTCATAGAGTGGTTGCTCTTGGTGATCTTTTTGTAAGACAACAGATTGCTTTGATACCCCCAATAGACAGGGGAAAATGTATGCAATGCCATCATAGCATTAGTGTCATCGGTTGTATCTTCGTTCACATCTTCATGGTGTGGGAGTCAGCAGCAATTTCTTTCTTAGTGAAAGAGTTTAACTTGCAGAGGAACAAGACATATGATGTGTAATTTTTCTTTCATAGTGCCTTTGTCTTCAAGAACGTGTGTCATATGCATACCTAATTTTACTCTTCTGAACGATTGCATATTATATACCAACTGTTTGAAGGATAAGATCCTAAATACTTGTGGGGTACAGTGTAGCCAAGCACTTCACAGGGCAGTGAAGGCTGCTTTCAAAACCAGAAGGACCACTATCAATAAAAGGGAGAGTTTCTTCAGTACCAGTTGTAGTCTCTGTGGAATTGCAACAAAAAAAAAAAAAGAGGGATAACCTTAAAAGTTGCCGCTGAACACTTTGTAGCCATTTTCTTGCACAACAAGTCTGTCACACATAAGCACTGACAGAGGTTGGCTCATTCCATCTGCAACTTAACCGTTGTGCTCTTGCCGCACAGCAGCTGATAGCAATTCAACGGCAAACACAAGGAAAATAGATACACATGTGTTTCTTTCTGTCCACAGCTGGTCGCCTTCTGAGGTGGCATTGTTCTCTCACAGGAGCTACTCCCTTCTTTATTGCATATGCTGCATCATGACTGAGAAGCCTGTTATATCTGGAAAAAAAGCTGTGAGCTACAGTTGTTTTTAGCTGAGTACTCCAGTATAATTACAACTACTTACACATACCACAGGATTTGACCTAAGATGCTGAGTTGTCATCTGACTCTCTTTCCCTTTGTGTATATTTTATTTTCTCTTGTTTGTAGTTATTACATTTAAAATTAGGTAGGTTTTCAAGACCTACATAGCTAAGTGGCTTATTTGAAAGTGACCACAAAAATCACGCAGGAGTCTGGGATTGCATCCTCTGGCAATAGTGTCGTTCTTTGGTGAGAAGGCTTTTAAAAATTCTCCCACTAATTTCTGATACATTTAAAAGTTTGAAGCCAAATTCTGTCTTTTGTTTATTAACCGAGGTTCCTCATTGAAATAAAGAAATTCTAACATGATAATACAATAATTTTATTTGTCAGTAGAAATTGTGATATTAGGGCTGTATGCCAGTGAGTTTTCACTAATATAGCAGTGTAATTACTCTTATGAAGACTTAACATTATTCTAAAAATGCATGTTGAAAAGCTTTAGAAATGAAAATTGAATGGTCTTACCTAGAAGTCTTAAGGCAGCAGATTTGACTAGTGAGAGCAGCATAAGCCACTACTTAGAAGAGGTGAGAGCTACCTTATAACATTCAGCACCTTTGATATTTTTAGGCTCTCACATGCTTACTAATGAAAACTTAAGTCATTCCCTCGATGTTATGTTACAGCTCAGAAAGGTGCCACCTGGGTGATTCCTGTGGCTGGACCATCTCCAGCACTGCTTTGGGCAGCTGTAGCAAAGAGCAGCTGCAGCAGAGTGTCTCCAGCTTACCTGGACCTCATCTCTAGAAGTGGGGGTATCACTAACTGTCATTTACAAAAACAGCCTCCTTAATGAGGTTGGCAGTGAGCATTACTGTGGCTGCCAGCTAATACCAGCGGTGGTTACTTTCTTGTACAAACAGTTGTTCACTAGCAACAGAATTCAGCCCTCCAAACTATTACTTTTCCTGGTGACCACACTCTGAAAGAGTGAACATCCTACGGGTATTTCTGATCCTTTGGAGTAACACCCTTTAGAGGGCAACAGAGAACTCCACGAGTAAGCCTTTTTAAGGAGAGAGTGATGGGGAATCTGACCTCTGAATTTCACAGATCTTACAGACACTGACAATATAATTCCCTGATTTGCAGAGGGATTGCCTTCCCCAGGTCTGTTCCCAGGATGAGGAATGAGTTATTAAATCTTTTTCATTTTAATATTTTGCTCTTTTCCCTGCCTTGGCATGTTTCACTTACTAGTGCTAAGGATTTGCTTCAGATTTCAGGTCATCTTTGGTCTCCTCCGAACTGTGCTAACAGATGCACACTGCCAGCCTCTTATCAGGGACCCGTCCATACACTGATTGTTAGCATGATCATCTGGGGAGAGGGGAGAGCTTCTCAAGCCTGCAATAGGAAGTAATTTGAAGCTGCTTGACTTACTGCTAGCACAGTTTTATCTATCTGCCTTTAAACTATTTTTCTAACACTAAATACGAGTAGCTTGTTTGCACAAGGGAGAGACTGTTGCCCCTTTTCCACTAACTAACATGATTACATTTGTATTTTAAGAATCACTCAGTTATCAAGCCTATATGATTGCTGTGTTCTTAAGCAAAGGCAAATAAATACAGTAACTTCTTCAAGCAGCATCTCTCAACAGATGCCAGCAAGCTTTTTTTCATCTCTGCAAAACATCAGCTTAAAAAGTTGCATTTGAATTGTAGACAGACAAAAATCATTATTCCTTTATGGTGGTGGAATTTCAGAATGCATGAATACTCATGTCCAACATCTGTTAAAAAACAACACACACCAGAACTTCTTTCCTGGGAAAAAGCTAATCTGAACACCACATATAAAAATATGTTTAAACAGTAGATTGAAGGTAAAGAATAGAACTACAGAGTTAACTACTAAGTTAAAAATACAGATATGGATTTTAATCAATTTAGAAGCTTCTTAAAAAATGGAGATAACACGAAGAACAGACGTGTATCACGGCCTGTCCCCAGGAGAACCTTAATGAACCCACCAGTGCTAAGTGCCAATCATGTTTCAAGTATATGGAAAAGATTCTGAAGACCCCAGGAGTCAAGATGTTCATATCTAGGTATCCCCTGAGAGCTGCGACAGGCATTTGCCTGTTTCCTGGGGAGGACTGGATCATTACAGCTTCCCACATAAAGCACTGAAGTTTATCAAGACATGTTATTACCAAAGCAGGGGCAGAATGGGAAAAAAATGCCAGCTTGGCTTTAATGTGGGGAAATGAGCTGTTCTGGGGCCCTTACCTCTATAGTTTGTACTGAGAAGAAACTGTTGATTTCAAAAGGATTTTTTAAAAAAACAAGACATGCTGAAATGACTAGGAGTCTCGCTGAGCAGGAATTTCATCATTACAGCTACTGCTTGGACATTTTTCAAGTTTAATGTGCTGTACATGGAAATAGGCTTTAGCAACAATTTAACAAATCAGTGCTGACAGATTTTAATCTTTAATCCTGTCATATACCGTCTTTAATCATATCATCTGTTTTCCTCATGTGTCCCGTTGATGTGTATGTTTTATTTACAAGCTTAATAGATAATAGTGTCACTAATGAATATTTTGGCTAGATTTCAACCAACTCACCAGGCATATTGAAAGTATACAAATGACCATGCTGGGGAAAATAATAATGCTAAATTGAAATATTCTAAGACATTCACAATATGATTTTTTTAGTAATAGCAAACTAGTCTTGTTAGTGATTGAAAAATTAATTTCTGAAGTGGTGTAACTCATTGTACATAAAATAGCTTATTCTGAAAGGAAGTTATCAGATGGAACAGAAAATGGAACAGTGATGGAATTATATTAGAAAGGTGGCTCATAAAGGACTGAGTTTCCATTGATGGACAAAAGACTCACTAGAGCAATCTTGAAAGATTGTTAAGTATCAAGAGGCCTGTATTTTTAGGAGAAAAGCCTTCTTTCATGTCCTTAGGTCTGGGACAATGAACAGGAAGTTTCAGCAGAAAGAACCTGCTGAATAAAACTGCAGGTTTTATTCAGGACTAAAACTGGATAAAAATTTGGACATAGCATTTTCTCTGATTATTTATAGCTTCAGTGGGGAATATTCAAATACTCAATTAATGAGTTTGTTTTTAATTTCCCCTCTCCTTTTTGAATACCAGCTATTTTAAAACTTAACTGATGGGGGAAAAAAAAACAAACAACCAAAAACTGTGATGGAAGTTCATAAAATAGGTGCTACATTTTACCAAATAAAGCTCATTATTTAATCATATCATTGTATATTTTAATACAGTATTATTCCCAGAATAGGCAATAAAAGGCAGTCTGTCCTGTGAATATACAACAAATATTTTAAAAATTGATTACAGAAGATAGAGAAACTTTAGTCTTCTATGCCTATGATTTTTATTTGGCTTTAACTTCGTACTCAATTAAGTTCTCTTGAGGACTAACTGTTAAATTTGCTTTCCTTATCAGATGTTATTTATCCATTAACAAGGTTAACTATAAAGATACACCACTACAATGACAGACTTCATCTGAAAGTGGAAATATGGTATGTAGCTGTCCAGACTTCCCAACACACCAGAGGTTTTTAGTTTTTCTCCCCAAAGCACTTAATTTTACGTGAGTCACTAGGGCTGCCAAAATCCATCTACACAGGCAAAAATGAGTGACAAGACAGGAAAAATGAAAAATGTTTCACTGGTGGCGGAAGTAAGGAGAGGAAAGAAAAAAAAAACATAAGGGACACCCTTCTTCACTATCTTCTCCCTAGCCAGAATGTGTATAATTGATGAGAAAGAAGAACAGATGTAGAATGGAGAAATGGAAGTGTAATATATGGAGTGGCAGTAATGCATCTCCCACTGTCTTTTTTGCATCAGTGACATTCCTTACCTCTCTTCAGGTCTGCTCTACAATAAAAGGCTTCTTCAGTCCTTCCTACTGAGGTATAACTGATTTACAGTATCTCTTATGCTAGCAACTGGCAGAGTAAAACAATGGATTTATCACATTTCATGGATTTTCACTTCCACAACTATTCCCCAGAGTCATATCGGACCACTGAATTTATGTTGATTCATAAAGACTTCTACTGAATCTCAATGATCAGGATCTAACTTCCTTAAAGCTTGACTCAGAAATAACCTACGTAATTTATGACAAAGTGGAGGAATTGCATTTCCAACATTATCAGGGCACCAGGAGGAAATACCAAGAGAAAAAGCTGTAAATTGTATCATTATTAATTCTTCTTTCATTTAAGTGCTCCATGTCATAGGATACAGGCAGCACTATCAGAGAAATTTTATAAAATGTAATGAAATAGAGTCTGGTGGAATTGGTGAATATTCCTGGCTGCAACATTCTATCCAGATATATTTTTTTATTTTATTCATTACATGAGATCTCAACTAGCCACCGCATAAGTATATTCAGCCTTTATTAGTGTGTTCATTACCACAATGTACTGTTTGATTGATTTTACTAGGGGAACTCAGGTATTTCCTCATCACGTGTAAAAAGGATCTAAGAGAACTTATCCATTAACATTTTCTTCTTGATTTTTTTTCAACATAAGGGAACGATAATCCACATTCATACCTTAATTTTCATATATTCTCTACATGACTTTTGTTTGGAAGACATTATAATTTGAGCATTTTGAAAAAGATTTAAAATCTGTGTCTGAGGTAGTTATCACTCAGTATTAAAAGAAGTATTTTAGTATTTTAAAAGGCTTAATTTTTCAGAGGAAACATAATTCTTAAGAGCAAGCTATTTTTGAAATTCACAGGTCTTTCCATCAAAAGGTGCTAACATGAACAAGTGTTTTATACTCACTTTATGAAGAAAGGCCACTTGCTTACAGAACTTTCACTTTTGCTCATGAAATAATAAAAATAAGGTCTGATTTTATGTGAAAAAAACTTTCTTTAATTAATTAATACTAATTTAAATTTGCTGTGTTGAGAATGACTTTACATCAACTGTTTTCTCAATTTTTTAGCATAAAACTAAAGTGAGTTAACAAATAAAATGAAATTAATAAAAAATAAATAAAACTTTAGCATTTCAAATGTTTATGAACATTATTTTATGGAGTCTATTAGTGTAATTACAGCAGCTACAGAAGAATATTGTCTTTCTAACAGGCTGTTGTGTTAGTAATAATAACAATAAATTTCAGAACTCATAAAAAATATGGAGATGTGTTAGGGAAGCAAAATTTTAGGTTTGAAATTACAGTTGTATTATTACTTTGCAAGTCACTATATTTCTACAGACACTACCATCTTAGGATCCTTGCAGTGTCAAAAAAACTCAGGTTGTATGTAGTATTTTCAAATCCCCAGTGTCACATCAGTTTGATTCAGACCTGATGATATGAAAAGGCATTGGTAATTGGGTTTTTCTTTGCTCAAACTGTTGCTCAAAAAAGGTAAACAAAACTGTATTAAGCAAGTGAGAACAGTCTGAACTCCTAAGAAATTTGTTATTTTCAAAAGGGAGATTTGAGAATACATGCACAACAGTTATTGAATAATCTTAGAGCAACATTTTCATCGTCTGTTTCTACCTTCCACTTGTTTCAAGTTGAGCTATTCTCAAGTCTCATTCACTCCACTGGGACTGGAAAATATTTAAGAACACCTTCCAGGATTTATTTTCTTAAGGCCATTATTTGTGTTTGGCAAGATGATCTTACCAATTGCTTTGGTTATCTTGACATTTTTGCTGCAACACAGTTTAGGTGGAGTTACATGAAAAAACAAGACAAAAAATCAGTATTGCAGAGCATAGTGGTAAACGGAGGGACACAAGCTTATTACTTTGTGTCCCCAGTGATGAAAAATAAAATACCACCTGTATTTAGCAGCAATATCTATAAGGTTCTGAATATAGTTCTAAGTAAGCCCCTGTTTGAGATGAAAATCAGACAGACTGGTTTAGGTTGTTTTTTGCATGAACTATCCAATGCAAAAGCTGATTTCTGCCTACTCCATCTTCAGTTACATTTTAGTTTAGCAGTCTGGTTCTATACATTGCCATTCATAACCAGCCAGTTCACTGATCCACAGTCCTAGGCATTTCCAAGTGGATCAAGCCTCATAGATTTAAAACAAACAAACAAATTAACAACAAAAAACCCCAAAACCCAACCAATGGGAAAAAAAGCAAAATGTTCTAGATAACTTTACATGTTGGCACCTGTGGCATACCATTTCCTGTAGGGTTCCAGTTTTTGTAGGTGTTTTTGCTAGTCTTAGGACCAGTAGCAGTCTGTCATTCAAAGAGAATAATCAGTGAGTTCTTAGCAATGACCAGTTTAAACTCCTGACTAGATACTCAGGTTAATGGCTGAAATCTGGTGCTATGTGCCTATGGTAAGAATATAATGGTTTCTGTTTGTCATTTGTGAAGGTCTGAGTGTAAATGTGGTAATATCTGTAAACAAACCAAACATCCACTAAAGCTTTTGCACAGAACATAAATCCCGTACTTTGTTTCTTTTGACAGGATAATTGAAGCTATCTGCATAGGCTGGTTTACTGCAGAGTGCATTGTGAGGTTCATCGTCTCCAAAAACAAGTGTGAGTTTGTCAGAAGACCACTCAACATCATTGATTTACTGGCAATTACTCCTTACTACATCTCTGTTCTAATGACAGTTTTAACGGGGGAAAATTCGCAGCTTCAGAGGGCTGGAGTCACCTTGAGGGTCTTAAGAATGATGAGGATTTTTTGGGTGATTAAACTGGCTCGTCATTTCATTGGCCTTCAAACACTTGGTCTGACTCTGAAGCGTTGTTACAGAGAGATGGTGATGCTACTTGTCTTTATCTGTGTTGCTATGGCAATTTTCAGTGCACTTTCTCAGCTTCTTGAAAATGGGCTGGACTTGGGAACAAAGAATAAGGATTATGCCAGCATTCCTGCTGCTTGTTGGTGGGTGATCATCTCAATGACCACAGTTGGTTATGGGGACATGTGTCCCATCACTGTACCAGGAAGAATTCTTGGAGGAATTTGTGTGGTTAGTGGCATTGTTTTACTAGCCTTGCCAATCACATTCATTTATCACAGCTTTGTGCAGTGTTATCATGAGCTCAAGTTCCGATCCGCTAGGTACAGTAGAAGCCTCTCTGCTGAATTCTTAAATTGACCAAACTTCCATTCTGTTGTAGTTACTTGCTAAGCTTTGTCTTAGAAGAGAATGGTGGAAGGTCCCTTCGTGTGTCCTCCTTGACTGGATGGTCCTATGGAACAACATTCTCGCCAGCCTGGAGAAAGCCCGTCACCATTCAGACAGGAAGGATGGCCATCTGCCATGGGTACCTTGCAGAGAGAGGGAGCAGTGTTTCAAATTTGAGAGAACAAAATTAACAAGAGGATTCAGAAGTCCTCAACCAGACCAGTTTGGTCTTCAGTTAGCTTTTTCACACAAAAACAGAACAAAAAATAGGCTTAACACAGAGATGTGTCATTCCCCTAATCACATCCTATGCATTCTAAGCAATGTGTAGCAAGCATTTTTCAAAGATTTCAATATCTAAATGCTCCACAGAGGCATTAATAACTTTTTGCCTGAAGTATCTCCTGTTTTAACTCAGATAACCACATTAGATACTGAAGAAGAATCACTGCTACTTCTGAGCTTTGCAACAGAGTGCAGGTGGTTCTGTAACTCTGGAAGGATGAAGAATATAGGTCTGTAGGGCAAAAAAATATCTCGACACCTGATTCTGATCTTTGATGAAGCACACAAATCTGTAAGACCAGTGAAGTCTGTGGCATTATCCTGAATCTGATAATTCAAATAAGTGCAAGAAGTGCACCTCAGTGTTTTAGCAAGGACTTCCTTGGCAACAATTAATTTCTTCTCTGGAACAAAATCATTAGAAGAAACAAGTGTACTTTATAAAGATAAGCATAAAAAGACCCCAACAAAACAGGCATTGATTAATATGTTTTCTGTTAGATTAGTTGGGGAGCTATCAAAATTTTACATACATTCAGTTCAGCTCCACCCACCTGAAGTTATATACACCTCAGTGTAGATTTTTTCCCCCATGTAATTAAGTATGTATATCACAGTGAAAGTTCTTCAAGACAAATTAAAAGATTCCATCACTTGAAACAGTCTGGAGAAAGCACTGGAAAACAAGGGTAGCTGCTCCCTCTCAGATGAGACTTTTGATCATCTTTAAATTCTGCAATCCTTACTGAAGGATAGACTTCTTGTTAATGGAAGCTGTGAAAACAGCTGTTAAAAGCCCAGAGCATACCAGAGAAAGTAAAATATAGAAGTGTGAGTTGCACTTGGCAAAATGGTATATTCTCCAATGTATCTATAAAATTAAAATGAATCAAGTTAGGTTCTGAAATAGAGTTCACTACATTTCTTGTGTAGTACTGCTTAATAGCATCGTTCAATATAACTCTGCTATGTAGAAATGTGCAGTTAGATACTAAAACACATTAAGGTACAGCTTGACAAATCTGGGTACCAATGAACATCAACAGGGAGCTTTCTTAATAAAAGGGAAGTTCAGAGCCATCAGCATAGTGGAGTTTGGTGTGCTTGCCTGAAAATACCACATTTACTATTACTGTGCTGTAGAAGCAACTTTTATATACATATTTGTTAAAACCTTTAGAAGTAAAACAAGTATCACCTAAAAAACACATCTCTGGAATGGCTCACTCCAAAAGAAATACCACATTGGTCTGTAACCAGTACATTGAAGGCTTTAACCTGAGACCCGAAAAGTTAATTATTTGAAGTGGTCTTAGCCTTAAGTAGTCTTAAATAATTACATTGCAAACACCATTTTCCTGAAGGATTGTAAAGAATGTTAGTAGCCTTCTTATAGACAAGCTTGACTTTTCCTTCAACAGTCTTTCAAGACTACATTATTAAGTAACATTACAGCCATACCTCTCTTTTATTGCCACTGACACATTCTGGTGTTCAGGTTAGCTCTGTAGTTACTTGTACCACTATATTTATGGCTTTTATATCAGAATCATGTTGTTCAGAAACCGTATCCAGCATTCCACAGAGAGGTAGATACGAGATAAGCAAAAATTTTTCTTAGGTGAGATTCACAGCTGATGTTAGTTAGACAACTTGTTACTTCAGAGACACTTAGATGTTCTACACCAGCACAGATGCTGGCTCTGTATTCCTGCATGTGTACCTATATATATCCTGCATATATTTTATATTATAGTCAGTCAAAATGGGGTTTTTTCTCCTCACAAAAAAAATTTCTCCTTGACAAAATTGAAATTTCAGACTTTAATCCAAACACAACTTTTGAAAAAAATGACATTTTAATCTAATGAAAAGTTTATTTTGACAGTATCCAAACCATTTTCCAGAAGAAAATCACTCATTTTTTTCTGTTCTGCTCCATCTTTTTTCTCATTAAGAATAGGTAAAAAAACCCACTGAAGAACTTAGCCCTATGGATTTTTGTGCGCTGTTTTTAATGCTTGGGAAAAATACTGTTTTTCATAGGAGTTCTCAAAACTTACTTTGTCTTTTGTCCGTGAACTGTAATTAACCAAACCAATACTCTGAGATACAACCTTCCTCCCACAAAGCATCCAAACAATGATCATGATGACAATCCGTACAGAATGCGAATATACTTTAAAGTATGTTACAATATTGGTTTAAAGGCAAAATAAAATGCATTTCAACACTACCTATACATCTATTCTTTAGATGCCCATACAAAGTAAAAAATATAAATTAATGCATATAACAACTCGTGAAGACCAATTTGCACCATGAATCATTCCGTGTAAGCAGTTAAGGACAAGAAGTTTTCAAAGATACAGGCTATATGTGGTATAAAGACAAAATGTTTGATGCTTTATAAAGCGTTCCAGCTAAAGAATCCTTTCCTGGTGTAAAAAGATAAAAGAAAATAATTGTATAAAGGAGTGGAGATGTTAAGTTGCACTTTTTTATTTTAAACAGCTCATGTTCACTTTTTATATGGCAAAATGTGAATGGAATGACCTAATGTATTTTTCAATATGAGTTAAAATAAACTATTATTTTTAAACTGCTCGCTATATAAGCCCATGAAGAAGAGATACTGGGGTAGGTGGCGGGGTTTGGATTTTTTATTGTTGTATGGTTGTCAGTGTGTACACTTTAATTTCCTTAAAAATCAAGCTGAAGTAACATGATCTCAATGGTAGCCCTAAACCAAAACTTTATAGTAAGTAAATAGGGATCCTGACATTACATATAGTGATATATGTCATCTTATTTTCAGTGAACCAGTCTACCAGTGTTTTTTTAGTGAAACTTAAAAAAACCTGAATTATATGTGTAGTCAAAAGTAAGAATACTTTTAAACTGATGAAATTGTTTTACTAAAAGTTTACTTGAGACCATGTTTTAGGCAGACATGGGGTGCAGCTCTCTATTTTGAAATACAGCACTTCAAAGCCAAATGAAGACAAGCTGGCCCGCTTCTGATCATTGCCGGTTTTAACCGTATGCAAAGAAATACATTATGTGCAGTATCTCTTTCAATATCTGAAGTATTCACAGTTGGAACAAATGAGATTAAATACAAATATAAGAAAATGGGATTAAATGGAGACAGCTTATGTAATTGTGATCCAGCCTTTCTGTTAATCTAAAACTAGCACCCATGTCAATGAGTTTTGAACTGCCATTGTATGTTTTGATGACAACAAAGGTTAATCATGCATAATATACTAGATTCAATCCCTAGGACTGCCCTGTTCAGAACTACACATTGGGTGCAGTCCTTCAAGGTACTGAATGCCACTGAAAAGCGTTTGCTCATTAATGAAATCACTGGGATGGAAAGCTGTCTAGAGTACGTTTCCTTCTACAGTTCTACATGAAGCAAATCAAATCACAAGGAATGGAGGATTATAATTTCCCTTGATCTAAGACGTGGAAATTATACTGTCTTGATGAATATCACCTCCCCACACACACATTAATCTGAGTGATTATTTTAAACAGCTTTATCTGCATATGGATCAGCCATTTAAATCACAGAATCCTAGGGTTTGGAAGGGACCTCAAAAGATCATCTAGTCCAACCCCCCTGCCAGAGCAGGGTCACCTAGAGCACATCACACGGGAAGACGTCCAGGTCGGTTTTGAATGAGACATTCAAATATGTTATATTCATTCTGCCTGTAAAATGGCTTATCCTGGTGTACACAGAAGCAAGCGTGAGGAAGATAAAAACCCTTTTAATGTAAGACTAACACTATGATTCCCTTTTATTTAAAAGAAAAGGTACTGTATTTTCATATCATGTATGCAGTTTGTGCCCATAAAGGAGTTGTTCGTTAGCTTTTGTAGCATTCAACCCTCACTTTCCCAAATTAAAACTGAAGTCCTTATGGGTTCAAAACATTTGCCTCTTCCTCTCTGGGTACACAATTACAGAAGTCTTACTGGATCTGAACGTCTGCCAGGAAGTGGTCATATGCACACACCAGCCAGCTAAATTCAGCAGCCAAACCAACCAGTTTCCTGGGAACCAGCACAACGAGCAAGGTCTGCTGCGCTCTGAATTTTCTCCCACCTAAGAGGTTCAGGATAAAATTATTGATTAAAATTTTAAGTACCTGGAAAGTTTTAGAATTATCCTTTCAAATCAGCTTCTACAGAGATATTTGCTGGACAAATAGTAATCTATGCATAGCAAAAAAGATTGCGTTATAAAAGATTTTTCACTCTGATTTTAAAAAGGAAATTGATTCTCATTTTCTGTTACTTGTTTGTAAAAGCAAACATGCAGGTCAATATACATGCTGCTGTTAAAACCTGCTACATAATCCAGATCTCCACTTAAAATAAGGAGACAGTGAGAAAGGTCTTTCAGCTTTGCTAGAGCTGTAACAGTTTACACTAGCTGAAGAGCCGCCCCAGCCCATATGGAAGAAACAACAACATTCTGGTTTCATAGTTAATAACCAATATGATACACAGCCTGTGAAGTGCAACACAAAGCAGGATATAATCTTTTGCAGATGAAAAGATAGGTTAAGCATCAAGAAGGCTGCACAGCGAGCAAAACCAAGACTGACAATCGGCTTAACAGTAAATTCAAAGAGCTACAGAAGAATAATTTAAATTGTTGGTCAAATCAATAAAATGTGAATGTTTGCCTCTACACATTTTAGATGCCTTTCTCCTTCATAAACACAAAGATTTATAATTTTATAGAACATTAATTTTACATATTGTTTGCTTATCTGTAGCAAAAACTGTATAATTAAAAAATAGTAAATGTGGGGGTTTGATGTGAATACAGAATTAGATGCATAAAACCACATAATAAAATTTGCTGGTCTTGTTGCTGTATTTCATGGACTAGTGGTCAAAATACATGCACTTATAAAATTTATTCTTTTTCACAAATGAATTCTGTGTCTATTCATATTGGTATTATACCAAAGCAAAAAACATTTTTCCTGTGACAATTTTTGGCTACTGAGAAGTCTGCCATTTAGAACCTAGGAGTTCTACTCAACAGAAAATTTGCATATTTGATCCAGAAGTTAGTCTGAAGCAAAAAATAAAATTAAACCTACACAGGGTTATTCTGCAGCAACTGAATATCTATTATAATTATGGGCAACAGAACTGCCAAAACAAAATGAAAAAGCAGCCATTTAACACATACATTACTTCTCAGGGATTATTTATATGAACAAATCTGGAAAAATGGATTGAATATGGCTTCAAGTTCACTAAAATGTATTTAAAAAAAAAACAACCCAAAACATCAACGTGGCGTTCACTATGGAATTTCAAAACAACCAGAAGCTTCACCAGTGCAATACTTGTATTATTGTGAACAGGTATGAGACCGTCTGGTGATTCTTTAAATGCAGCCATTTCAAAAGTACTCCCCAAAATAATCACAACTGATGTTATTTTTAAAAAAGTTTGAGTATTTTAAGAGATCATTGAATTGCGAACTATTCTGGCACCAGCCCACTGCAATATCATTAAAATGAACACACATTTTTACTTCTCATATTTTATTTATTAGTTTTAAAAGTTTTGCATTAAATCAACCAGTGAAAAAACAAAGCAAGTATCCATATAGTCATATATTTCAGAAGGGTCTCTCTAAAAGAATTTTGAAAATATTTTGGAAGCAGAAGGGGCTGTTTAATGTTTTAACACTAACTAATTTAGAGATATGCTCAGCACTTTCACCTCCCGGCAACCTGAGATGCAACTGTAAATACATAGAGCCCCCCAGAATAAGAACAATACCTGCTGTCTCAGGAAACATTTTATACGTTTGTTTGCCATAAGAATTTAAAAAAAGAAAACAGTAAAGGTGTTCAATAAAATCTAGGAATACTAGAAATTCAAAATTTGAATTCTTTCCTTTTCATTGCCCTTTTACCAATATTGTAGTAGCAACTAGGAAATACAGTGAGGACCAGGCTTGTGTTGTTCTAAGTCTTCCATGGCTCAAAATTACAGTGCTGCTCACAAAACCCATATAATCCAAGACTGAAACAAAAATCAAAAGCTGTTTGCAGACAACAGTGCAAGCAAACAACATAAGTGTAGCATGACTGTAGCTTTTCTATCAAGTCTGATATACTTTTAAGTACTAAGTGTTCAAATACATTTTTTTCCTCTTCAATGTAGAGAGGGTCCCTAAGAATGCAGCACTTAGAAGAAGACAGTCTTTTCTACATTGCTAAAAGCTTTGTCAGTTATGATTTTTGTTGTTAGAGTTTAACATTTGAACTTGATGTCATTTGATGCGATGCCATGAATGAGTAAAATTTGAGCCATTTATTAGAATAGCATCTTCAATCCTTGGTACTATATAAGGATGCTATTATATAGGTGCCATATAAGAGTAGAAGAGAAAAAAAATCACAACAGTGTATTCACTAAGTATAGTCACACAGAGGCCCACTGAAAAGCATAAATAACAAAATTAGTTAAATAAAAAATAAATAAGAAACTTAAATTGTGTATTCCTGCCAGAGAGTCTTGTTTCTAGCCTTCAAATTCATATGGATTCCTTGAGTATCCCTGCCTTTGGGTGCAGTGTCTTTAGGCTGTACCTATTTGATTGTTTGATACAAAACCAAGCCTATAGGTCACAGCAGCTCTTTTGGTCTCCATTGACTCAAGAGACTTAAAAACCAGATATATTCAAAGAGAAAAATCTTCTTCAAGGGAATCGGGCAACCAACAGTGAATAAAAGCTAGCTAAAGTTAATTTTGCTTTGTTTTAGAAAATCTACTTGTCATCTGGGTTTTGGATGTAAATGCCAGGTTACCCTCAACACAAGACCAGGGACCATGAACCTCATCTGCTCTCTATTCATAGCAGACTCCATCTTCAGCATCCCTATCGTGTTTGCTTAGACGTTTCTCCTTTCACCTGATCCTCACTCAAGGAGCATTAGGGTTAAACATTAACATCCAGGGACTGTGGTTGCAGTTACCTTTGCTTCCTCTTCATACAGACTGTCCCATTCACATTTGAAATGCAGTTCAACTCCAGATTAGATAGCCGAAAATAAATATCCATACATTTCTCTGTCTCAGTGTAGGATAAGAAGCTCTCTCCTCCCCCACAATAAATGTCATATATAATGGGAAGAAACAGTTACGCAAAGCAAAACTCTTACAAAGCAATACAAAATAGCCCAAATCATCCACATCTCACCTTTCATCTACAGCCTTATCCTGGTACCTCGCATCCTGCAGCCCATTCAAATCAACTCACAACTCTGCAGTAAAGATCATCTATTTGCCTTTGGCCACCTACTCCTGCCAACATGAGTGAGTGGACCTGACAGCTGAATTGTCAGTGAGATGTCGGAGTCAGATCTGCACTTCTTCACTTTTTGGTTGATTACTCTAAATTGCTGTTTCTACCAAGAAAATGTAAAGCAAACTGGCCAAGCTTGGACAGTACGTTTCTACTGGCTGGTTCACTTCCACCATCATGTAAGAGTCATGATAGAAGCAACTAACAGCTTCAGAAACTGGTAGGCTTTCACTTCAGTATTAAAGATCCCAGTTTAAGATCCATAAGAGGAATTACTGCTTTTATGACTCCTGCTAGGGGAAATTATCCCTACTTTTGAGTCCAGAATTGTCATGTGAACTTAAAGAACACTGCAGAGAGCAGATGGAGGAGCAATTAAGGAAAAAAAGAGATGAGATAGAGGGGCAGGGAGAGGTTAAAAATACTAAACCCAGCAATGCAAAAGGCTCTGAGACAATAACAAAGTCCTTTCTAAGGGACACTCCAACATGCACTGCAGTTAACACTGGGACACTCAACACAATAGGACTTCACTGTAGTTTTCAGCCCTCTGCCCAAATCACTGCTGCTTTCCTGCCATACCCTCCCTGAAAACACATCTCTGCTTTCAGCCTTTGCCAAACTTTTTCCATCCAGCTCCTTTCCTCTTTGCTTTTTACCCTTTTCCTAGCTGCCCCATTTTATTTCTGCTGCTAGCCACACTGGCAGACTTCTGTAGTGGCACCAAGTATTTCTGAAAAGGCAGTGGCAGGCCACTGTCTGCCATCCCATCCTGCCCATTATTTTCTGTCTCTCTGTATTTGCTTATATAAATGCAGCATCCTGCCCTTCAAGAACCTGTGCTAAAAAGCAGTTCCCCAGTCCACTCATTCCTGGTAGGTGGAACCCAACTGATACCTGCCTGCTTTGCTAAAAAGAAAAGCTTTCATGCATTATTTTGAGTTACACACTGTGGCAATAACTTGTATTGCCAACATTCACAATTTACGATTTCTCTCTAAATGTTTTCTGAATGTGTCTGCTCGTGATGCAGTCTCTCTGATCAGGAAATAAAAGAGAATCTGGCACCATCTCATCCCATCTAGCAGTTGCTTCCCTTTCTGTAGCTAACAGCTACCAAAAAGCATAAGGCATGCACAGTAAGGAGATCCAGGAACTGCAGGCTGCAACTCAAAATACGCACAAAAGAAAATAGAGGGCTTTGACTTAAAACTTCCCCAAAAGTCACATCCTTTCCTTTCAGAGACGACCACTGGAAACTTCAATGAAAATATGCCTTCTCAGCACTCTGAGTCAATGATAATACAGCAAATGTTCAGCTCTATAACCTGGGCTCCCAAGCCACATCTTTATCCATTTTCTCCTACTGTTTTAAAGCAGGATATACTATAAACAATACTTACTGTTTTGCTTTTAAAAAGGGTATGAAACAAAAGCTCAGCTGAAGCCCCATCAGTTGTCTTAGAGACTAGAGCAAGAAGATAAGCACTACAGTACTTGATTAGGCATTTTCCCTGCTCAAAGAGAGAGACAGATCTCCTGAATCATGAGACATTTAGCTTGAATGTTGCAGGTCAGAGGGAAAATTGGGTACAATACATAAACTCTCTACCAGCTCTTTATTTCTTCCTCATCTATTGAATGGGCAAATCATGGTTTTATTATATTTTTAATTTATTTATTGTTTTGTAATGAGCTTTAATAAAGTTTTTAAAGCTTTAAGACTGCAATCACCCAAAAAAGGAACAAAAGGGAACACACATAGGTACTGTTTACAAGCTCAAACTGGTTTATGTGTGAATCAAAGCCAACTCTTAGATGACATTAAAAATATACGGGACATTAAATTAAATCTTTTAATAGCATTTGGAGAATGTTTCCCTTGTCTTTATCCATAAAACTTGCCTGTAAGGCAAGCATATAGATCTCATTCCTAATTAATTTCTCCCCAAAGCACTACAACCATGATGCTATAATTCAATAACCTAGTGAACCATTCTGCCTTCGAACAGTAAGCAACACATACTGTAGTCTAAAGGAAATGGGGAATCCGTCAGGAAACCATAATCACGTCATCTCCACACTGCAAAATCTAAAAAGAGAACAACATTTGGGACAGGGAACAACCAAGGGTATGTAAAGTAAAAAGCATATTTTGGTGCCAAATCTCCATTTCCACACCACATCACCACCCCTTTTCAGTTCTCTCAAGCTGCAGAATAGGATACAGCACTCAAGTGAACATGCCTGCACCACCAATGGTACTGCAAGCTCTGATTCTCCCTGGGAAAACAGAACTCTCATGAAAAAAGCCCAGACTCCTTTATCTTGTGCCAAATGAAACCATTAGCGACTGGCATCGCAGAACCTATGCAAGACATGGCAGCCAGATATGGCTCAGCAAAATTTACTGTGAAAAATCTTTAGGAGGGAGGATGTTATCAAAAGATATGCCTTCAACAAAAAATTTTACTCAGATGTTAAAAGTGGTCAGCAACTGAATCACACTGCTTCCATGCATGTACATGTATCTGCATCGCCACAGGTCATCTCTTGCTTGGGAGGAAACTGTAAGTAGAGATGCCAAGTGCACTATGAAGAGCCCAAATCTAACTGTAGGTTTTGTAAGGCTGTGTGTGCTCTGCCAAGGAAAAGTTCCTGCAGAATGCAGAGGCAGATGTTGCAGGCAACATTAACTTGGAGGGCTCCCTATTTCTGCAACTATCCATCCCTTTCCTGTGTGCAAGGACTTGGCTCAGGAACAGTTCCTTTCAGCCTTCCCTGCTGTTACTCCACTCACTCCAGCACACTTCAGTCTCCTTTTCTGCAAAGCTGCTACTGAACTTCCCTCTTCCCCTCACTCTGGACTTTGTCAGTGTTCTCCCACACTGTTATCTAATCTTCTCAACTTCTTTCTCCTATGCAAGGAAATGCTGTGATAGGAAGGCAGAGAGTTCTTTTATCTCCTTGTACTCCCAGTTTTACCATGTCCCTATTCTGATGACAGCAAGAAAGCACAGACAGGTATACAACAGATGATTGAATATTTTAAAAGGAAAAGAAAAAATTATTTATAATGCAACAAGACAAAGGGGTAATGCATCAAAAAACCTGCAAGACTTCCTGGAACAGATCTGAGTTGCACTACCATATGGAAGAGACAAAACTATAACAGTTACACACTTACAGAATGTCAGTGAGACTATAGAGTGCTGCAGAAAAGATAATTAGGAGACTGTCAACTGTAAAGGTATCACAAGGTAATGGTGCTTGCTGCTGGCAGAATATCCTAAAAAATAAATATAGTCAAAATTATGCATTATTTTCAATGCAGGAGACACTAATCTCATGGCAGCAATCTATCTCTTTTATGTTACCTCTGATGTGCTAACTGATTCATAAGAATATTTTCCATGGGAAAGATTTCTCTAGTAACCAGACAGTTGACATTAATATTACTACATTGAAGTATGCCTTTTAAAAAAAAAAATTAATCAGTCAAACAGAAACCCCTTAAGAGTACAGCCTGCTGACAAATAATCTGGGCAAAGCTGAACCTTCTGCCCGAGTATGGTTAGAGTTCAGCCAGCTCTGAATGGCTTTATCCCATGGCAGTACTTAGAAGCAGCACTGAGAGGTAGCAGCTGTAAATGCGATTCTAGGCAGGCATTAGGATCTAGAAAATTCATCCTCACATCCCATCTTTCACTGTTTACCAGGTTGTGCCTGTCGTGGGAAGCACTAGAGAAAGGGAAGCGATGTGCAGAATAAAACAGGCTAATTCCAAGGACCTGACACCCACACCAAACACATTTCAGGGGGAGATTACTTCAGACTACTATTCTAGTCTGGTCCAATTGTCTGAATGCACAAGTGTAACTTGGAGTTTCACTTAAAAAGCATGTTTCTGATTAAAAGCTTCAAAGCTGAGTACATCTGGAGGAAAGTTCTCTTTTTGCTACTTGTATTTCAGCTTCTCCTCTGTAACATACTAGAGATGTTTCTTTTTAACCTTTGCAGACCCACAGAACAGCAGACATTTCACTGAAGTTGCAGTGAATTCACTGGAATGCAGAGAATCAAAGTTGCAATTCTCAGAAGCTGCCAACTTTTGAAATGTATTACCTATGGTAGTCCCTTCAAAAACTCATCATGTGAAGCATTGCTTACATCCTGAGGTGTGAGACATAAGTGCTAAAACATGATCATGTGCTCAAACAGGATCACGTTCTAAAGCATGATTAAACTGACACACTTTTAAACCTAAGTCATGATATTTGAACAGCTGGTGTTGGCAATCCTGAATGTTCATTGATTATTGCCTTCTCCAAGGAACTGTTACAGTCGATAAAGGGCAGTGACAGGGAGGTGTCATTGTTGGGGAAGGGTAAATTAAGCCCAAACATAGCTGTACAGAAGGTTCTGAAATGTGATTGATAATTAAAGTTAAATATGAGCGACTAACAAGTGGGCACTGGACAAAGAAAATGAAAGACTTAAGTATTCAGGTGAAGCCACTTGGCATAAATTGCCCCACATATTTCCAAGACAATTGTATTTTAGTTGTTAATACTGAGAAACAGTGCATGGGATCTTTCCTCAGCCCATCACAATACCCTACTATCTATCTGTTTCATACTCTACAAATGTACAGAGCATTTTCCCTAAGATATGTAAGGAGGAAGGTTTTTTAGTCTGTAAACCTTCTTGCCTTACTCAGGGACATTTGTTACAATACAACACCAAGGATGTGGTTGTCTCTAGACTCCTGTCTGGGGGTTTGCATATGAAAAGGCTAGCAAGAAGAAATTAAATACAAGGACAATGCATCACTCTCCCAGTACCTAAAACGTATCTGAGGAAAAAAAACCACAAACTTTTGTGGTGGACTGTTGACTGTTTGAGAGAGAAACACAGCCTAGGGAGGGAGAAGGAAGAGGTGAAGTAAGACTTTGGCAGCAGTGTGGAAACAGAAAACCTACCAGACACATTTTACCACTTGATATCCAGAAATACTGCTCACTTATTTGGGAACTTACTTCACTACCTGTATAATGTTTAAAGGAAAATTTCAAGAAGAATAAGGTATTGCCATCCTAAGACTTCCATTCTGGTTGTAAAAGAAAAAATATGTCACAGCAGAAAGCACACAGACAGAAACTTTGAGCTATGGATGCCCCTATCAAAGTCAACAGCAAGAGGCAAAGCATCCAACCTTCACAGCATTTCAGAATTGGGAAATGTTATAAGCGATAAGGGTAGGAGCTAGTGATTTCAATATTACTTTCTCAAAAGTAGAATAAATAGGGCTTTTAGGTAATTATTATTTTACTGACAGCCAACATTGATGCCTCAATCAGATGAAAAAATTTACCTTTGCTTCAGCAATTCTGAAAATAAAGGGAGGAAAAAAGCAAAGGCAACAAAAGCTGAAAAGTAGCAAAAGCAATATTTACTGTAGTTTCCTATAATGCTTTTCACATCTGAAGACTTGCTAATCTGAAATAAATGATTGCTTTCAGAATTTCTATTCTGCTTTTCTACAGAAAACACATAACTGCAGAAAAACAGTTTATAAAAAGCATAATTTATTGTCCCAGAAGCATTATTCAATCATTTCCAAGAGTCATCTGAGCTGTATTCAGTACATATGGGCAATAAAGCACCAACAAATTCAGATACTGGTTTTAGAAGTAACTACTGCCTTATTCTGTGCATAGACTAAATTTCTTTCTTTCAGTTGACAACATGATTCAAATGGAACATGTTTACAATATTACAGTCTCTTGCATTAATAGAGTGTATGCTTGGTGAAAATCTTCTAGTTTGGGGGTTTGTATACATTACATACATATGCAGAGAGACATAGAAAGCAAATATTAAGCAAATCCAATCTAGTACTCCTAAAAATGAGTACTGCATAAACAAAACATAAGTGCACACAACAATTTCGTGTTCTAAATCCACCCACACAGTTGTTCTCAGCAATACAAGAACAGAGATGCATGGGCAGATTCACAGAACTTGAGTTACAGACATCTGTGCTGACATAACAATCAGGATACAAAGGTTTTGCTCATTAATCACTATAATAAGGTCTTGTTTTTTGTTTATTTTATCCTCAAAAAGAAAATAAACACACAAAAATCACAATAAAAAAGCAGAACAAGCTCAAGGTACTCTGCTTCTTTCATTCATTCCCAGAACTCTACTCATCTTGAAGAAGTATCTTTCTGCTATTCCAGGAATGAGTCACGATAAACAAACTTCCATGTATGAAATCGATTACCTTAAACATCTGAGAAAAAAAAAATCTATAGATTAAACTACAGTGTAGCCTGTAGGACAGCATTGTCATTAGCTGCTGCCAATACCACACTGCAGATGAGGTTTAAAAGCCCTAACAGATAAGATGTAGAACTGCCAGTCTCCATTAATTATTCATCTCAGAGTCTATAAGTGAGAGCTCACTTAGAGTCCAGTGCATGAAATCTTTTCCTTTTGGGACACTTGGTTTACATTAACTGTACAGTCTTATGGTCCACAAAGATGCACAGTCCTTTTTTGAACCCTGCTAGGGTGAGTGGCCTCATTTTTCCCCAATGACTTCCTATGGCAGTAAGTTTTACAGTCTAATCACCCATTATGTCCGAAAGCCTGATAAGCAAAGCAGTCTTGGCAAATGTCTAAAGAGCAGAGCAAAAGAGGGACCAAAATCCTAACACAGAAACAAGTTTCTTCCTTTAAAGAGAAGACTTAATGCTATTCTGATTTTACTTTCCTTCTCATAAAATACCCCCATGCTCTTGTGTTATAAGAACAGCAGAAGCTTCACTTGTAATTTTATTCATGTCATCCTCCCATGCATCTCTCTTACAAGATAAACAATTCCCCATCTTCAGTCTTCTGAGCTAAAACAATAGAGAGACAGCACCTAGGTTTGTTTCAACAGCTTGTTGTGGCCAAGTTTCATAGCTTACTTTTCAGCATCATGTCTTAAACTGATGAACTGAGAAAGGGGATGTATTTGTACACAGCCTCTTTGGAGCTCCAGGGCACAAACATTTCCTTTCTGCAGCTTTCAGTCAATATTGAATGACTTTTCAAGAACCTGATTCAAGAGAATCAATGAAGCAAGAACTACTTGTACAATGGCATTATCTCCATGCATGATCTTGCCATGAAACCTGTGCACCTTTGGGATTATAGCAGGTATTAATGCTGGGAAAAAAACCCATAGAACAGCAAGATATAAAATGACCTTAGTAAGCGAGCTTGACGGGCACATCTATTTCTGGCAAAGGCTGAAATAGCTGGACAGAAGGAGCTACAGACAGATACACCCAAGGAAGGCTCCAGAGACGAGACAGATCCCTTGGATTTCAATAGATCAGGACTGTTACCATACAAACCTAGCTATGATTCACAGCATTCCACTCTAAAAGAATATGCATACCCCATCTTCAGGGTCTTCAGCTCCATTACAAGCAGGTTTGTAATGAAGTGTAACTTCTGTTTCGTTTTTTCAGAAACAAGTGGAATCCTGATCAGCAAATTATTTTCTACCATAAATCATGCAGCACATGTTCATTGATGCTGCCTACTCTTGAAAGCTGCATGGATTTCACAATTCTTCCTGTAACATTTACAAAATATTCCCATAAATTTCCTACTTACTGAGCAAACAATATACCCTCTCCAGTTCATGTTCCTAACACGGAGTCAGAACATCAACTCAGGGTATCATGTATGGAGAATCGAGCTGGTTCTCTCAAGGACAGCAGTTTGTGGAACCGAAGTATCATGAAGAAGAAAACCTGCCTACAGGGTAACAGCCAGAGATAGGAACTGGTGCAGCAAGGGCCTTCTTGTTCATAGCCCTGCTCTCACAAGTAAATGGACACAAAGGGCTCACAGGGGCTTTCCTCATTGCTGAGCAGCAGTTACCCTTTATAGGATGTGTCTGTTCAGAAGGGGATCAGTTGAAACAAAGACTTGAGGCTCCATTTTGCTTCCACCAATCGAAAATTTTAAAAACTAAGTAGAGGGCATTATAAGGGTGGGTAAAGAAATCATATCATACACGTTTTTAAATGAGTATTTTACTTTCTAAAACATCTCCTACAAACAGATTTTCCTCCAGCTTACAAGCAAAGCATATTTTAATAGCTGTCACTCAGTGCATGACCACAGATATTTTTATAGCAAACATATCTGCAAACCTGTATGCAGGGCTCCTAACAGGCAATACTTTTAACTGGTGCAGGTCACTGATGATTAAACATTACCAAAAGAAGATCCTTTTTTTTTTTTTTTTTTAATAACACCTCACTACGTTTAATCTTAACCAACAGCAGGCAATTCACAGGGCGAACTCAAACCGTGAATTTGCAATGTCAGACTCAGATAGCAGAAGGAAGCTCTGGATTACTAACAGGATCTCAGCTGGCAGCCGCCTCTGGCCCCGGGAATGCACAGAAGCCAAACGAGCACCGAGCACCCGCAGACCCCTGAGCTGTGAGCACAGCAACCCCCAGGGCGCTCCACCTCCAGCCTCGGGGCTGCTGCGCTTCTCGGGAATACTGAAGTCACAACAGACTTTGTCGGGAGTGACAGAGCCCTGGGACAGGCTGCCCAGAGAGGCTGTGGAGTCTCCTTCGCTGGAGACATTCAAAACCCGCCTGGACACGTTCCTGTGTGATGTGCTCTGGGTGACCCTGCTCTGGCAGGGGGGTTGGACTGGATGATCTTTCGAGGTCCCTTCCAACCCTTAAGATTCTGTGGTTCTGTGGAGCAGCATCACAGCCCATTTCCCTAGCTCATGATGCTGACTTCATTTCATGAAAGCCTTATTCTATGAAACAAATTACAGAGATTTTTCCGACGACACCGGGAGGGAACGCAACCACCTGGCCGAGCAGAAACACACAGAGATGAAACCCCAGAAAACTAAGCCGCTCCTGCCCCTTCTTAGTGTCTACCGGGAGACGAACACATCGAATCAAGCCACCACCGAAACCCGCACACACACACACACACACACACACACACACACACACACACACACACACACACACACACACACACACACACAAGCCCCGGGGCTGCCTGGGCCGGGGGAACCCCCCTGGACAAGGCACAGCTCCCACCCCCGCTCATCCCCCTCCCCTGCCCCAGCTCCGGGGGCCAGGGGGGGCGGCCCTGCTCCTCCCTGCTCGCCGGGGGGCGGGGCCTCGCCTCATCCCCGCGCTGATTGGCCGACGCAAGCCCCGCCCCCCCTCCGCCCCCGCCCCGCCCCCAAGCCCGCCTCCCGCTGCCGCTGCCCTTCGGCGGACAGTGCTACGCGCGCGCACTAAGGATCGTCCCGGTAGGGGCCCGACTTCTTGCCTGACTGAAAATCGTTGCCGGCCTCATTTGAGAGCGGCAGGCATTCGAGGGAGTGAGGCGTTCCCACTGGCTTAGTAGCGGTTTACGTATTTCTCCGGTGTTTGTTGTTTCCCCCGCCTCCCCACCTCTCTCCCGTGGCGACTTCCCCCGCTCACCGCTTGCAGGCGTCCGGCGAGCGCCCGCGAGGCGGAGGGCCCTCGCGCTGTAAGACGCCGCAAGCCCCGGCCCCGGGTCCTTCCGCGCGAGGCGCCGCCGCCGGGGAGGGCCGGTCGCGACGCGCGTGCCGGGGGCGCCCGCCGCCATGTACTACAAGTTCAACGGCTTCACGCAGCGGCTGGTCGGGGCCGCGGCCTCCGCCGCCTACAACCCCCAGGTAACGGGGCCGCCGCCGCCCCTGGCGCCCTCGCGGCCCTTCGTGACCTTCGCCGTCCTCTTCCTGGGGCGCTCCCGAGAGCCGCCGCGGAGCCCAGGCCGGGAAGCCGGCAGGGCTCGGGCCGCAGCCCCGCTCGGCGGCGGGGCGTTGGGGTTACTGGGCCGGGCGGCGGGCTGCCGGAGCTGGTGGGCGTTTGTTTTGCTGGGGAGGGGTCTCCCGCGCCGCCCCCGTCCCCTCCGCGGGGCACCGAGCGAACCCGGCCTGTCGTGTGACCTTGGGCGGCCGCGGTGCTGCGTTCTGCCGTTCGGTTCTGGGCTGTGATTTCGGGATGCACTGGGGCTTCTAGCAAGAAATTAACCCGTTTTCGTAGCATAGGGCAGTGTCTGAGCTAGGACGGTGGCTGAGGGTATTTTGGAATTGCAGCTGGCCGGTCCGAGCAACGTTGCAGCAAGTTCCCCTCTAGTCTGTGCATGCAGAAAAACAACTACTAAAAGCGTTAACACCCTTGTTAGAGAGGACACACATCTATAGATGTTTTGTGTTTTTTAAAGCAAAATGAAAAACAGCCTTTTCTCTGTATTGATGCTGACTTACAGGTAACTGTTTACAGGTTAAAGGTTGCATTAAATTGGCTTATATTTTCCCCTGTATTTTATAATTAAAACGTAGGGTTAATGCTGGGGGGAGTGGAGGAGAGCTGAGGGAGGGGAGAATGAATCCTGATTACATCAGCCATTCCAAAATTCTGAAGAGTTGCATATTGGTGAAAAAAACTAACTTGTTTGCCTTTCTGTACATCGACACAGATTCCCAAGTAGTATGAGAAAAACTTGTGATTCTGTCACGGGACAAATGCAGCATGGTTGCTGTCCTGTGCTCAAGTTTCTGAGTAAATTTTGAAAAACCTTAAGTTCTTGGAGTTTAGTATTAAAAAACCAAACATAGAGGTTAAGAATTAAAAGAATGATTTTTTAAAAAGTAAGCATCTAAAGACCTATCTCCAGAGAGCAAACATACCTACTAATCTGACTCAAGGTTTTTAAGGGGGGGGGAAAAAAAAGATACATGTGTACACACAGAAGTGAAATTCACATTACAGTTCATCTTCTTCGTGATAAACTGATCAATAAAAGGTAACTGTAAGACACTACATTATTGTAGACTGTGTATTGTGATACATAACTAATATTTGATTCTCTCTTGGACTAATTCTGTTAGCAGCCTACTACTTTACAGTTCAGCTTTCCTGGATATCATTGTCTGTGCAAGATATACATGCAAAATCCAGTCATCTTCTGGATGGATTGTACTGAACTTCTGCAAAATCTCAAATTCTTTCAGGGGGCCCAAACCAACTACAAAGATAGATAGTAATTTAGAAAGGTGAAGAGAAGTGGCTGATAAGGCTTAGCATAGTGGTTAATGGGTCATACTCTGCTGGGATGCTCATATCAAGTGGGATACCACAGTTCCTGCGGGATGTTGTCAGTTGCCTGGAGCAAGCAATCGAGTGCACTCCTGTAAAGTTTGCAGAGGACAAGGGAATGGCTCCGCAATGTTTGAAGTAGCGCTGCTACGCAGACCTATCGAGTGGAGGAATGAGCTGACAGGAACACCGAATTTCCATAAGGAAAAATGGGAGAGTTATCTATGTGGAAAAGAAGAAACCCTGGCAGGGATACCATCTGGAGAGTCACAGGCTGGTGGGGCAGCTCTGGGGTAGAGACCACAGAGGTACTGGCAGATAGCAAGCTTGGTGTAAGCCAAGTGTTCCTGCCGGTAGAGGAGGCCAACAAGCGGTATCGCCAATGAATTAAGGAAAGTGGCATTTTCCCTCTACTCAGTGCTCATTGGATCACATCTAGGTACAGCATCCAGTGTTCCACCTCCCTGTATGGAAATGTTTCTGAGCAACTGGAGCAAGTTCAGCAGAGGTCACCAAGATAGTCAGAGGGGCTGGAGTACTTCCCCTGTGAGAAGAGAATGATGAAATGGGTCTTTTTCCACCTGAAGAAAAGGTGTGGGGGAAAGGGAGAGGTCAGGTGCAGACCTAAGACCAGCTAGCCAGCACCTGTAGGGAGGTTATCAAAATTACAGAGCTAGGCTCTGCACAGTGGTGCATGGTGGGAGGACAAAAGACAACAGGCATAAGCTCCAGGAAGAGAGGTTCAAATTGTATATGAGGAAAGACATTTCTACACTGGAAAGCATCAGGCAGTGGAGCAGGTGTCCAAGGACGTTACATTATCTCCAATCCTTAGGGGTTTTCAAGACCAGACCAGACAAAACCCACAGCAACCTGATCCAACATCGCAACAGCCTTCTTTGAAGAAGAGTTTAGACTAAAGAGTGCTAGAGGACCTCTCCACCCTGAATTACGCTATGATCTTCTGTAAACATTGAGTTTCTAGTGACTTTCTGGTATGGCAATTCCTGTCTCAAAGATTTTTATCCTCTTTTCCCATCACTCTTTGGAATGCTTCCTGGATAGCTACTGAGGCCAGGGGTGCAGGGCAGAGGGAAGACAGCAGAATAAATAATGTGCTAGTCTATAAATATGTCTGTTCATTAGGTGTATGTCCAGTGGGCACTTGTGCTAGAAAATACTCTTGCTGCTATTGCAGTGTTTGGAGCCCTTCTTCCCTCCTCTACACAGAGTATTCCAAGATTAACAACTAATTGACACTTCATTTGTGTAGAGGAAAGCAAAGGCTAGAGTTATTGGGAAATGGGGAAAGGGCTTCAAGCAACAGCAGTGAAGTGCCTCCTTTCTGGAAGACTATAGCTTAGAACATGATGTATTAGTTTCTAGGTCATTGTGACTATATTTCTGCAAATAATTAATCTTTTTTAGGATTCTAAGAGAAAAGCCCCAACACAGAAATACAGAAAGCTCTTATAACCATCTGGAGTAAAGTTGTCCTAACGATAACATTCTTGGTTTCTGGAGCACAGGTTGTGGAATACTGGTTAACTTTCTTGTCAGCAGGTCCCATCACATTGTAACAATCATCCCATTTTAAGTACATATTTATTTTTTCAGGGGTTAAAAAGGCAGAAGCAAGATTAGAGGGGAATACAGAATTCTCTGTTATCCCACATTCTGTTAATACTAGGTATGAATATCGTTGCAATAGATAGAGAAAGACATGATGAATTCTGAATTATTGACTTCTAGATAAAAATGCTGTGGTGTCATATACAAAAATTTATTCATAAAGGGTCTGTGCAAAACTAGCTTCATATATAGGTATCATTGCAAATAGGAAAAAAACCAAACCTCTAGTTCTTAACTGCTCTGCAAGGCATGAAAGATAACATCCAAGGAATAAGAAATATTTTTCTCCTAGAGCACTGTAGTGATTTCTTTTTAGGTCAGCCCAGGGCATTGTATTTCATGTCGGTGTCATCAATGAAATATTAGAATATAGTAGAGAAAATGACATTGTATTTGAGCGGGAGCAGTCTTCATGAGTTTTATTGATATTGTCTCATTTTTTAAATGTGTGGGGGTTTTATATTGATGAAACCCTGCATTTCATATTTGGTCCACCATTCATGTGACTTAGTCCTCAACTGTGGCATGCAAACATGTTATGCAATAGAAAAGCTACATTAAAAAATACACCTTCGGTCTCTTTTTGCAGTATTCGTAGCCCAGCTTTTTGGTAGAATGTTTTTTGTAGCCTGACTACTTCCACGTGACACAGATGCATCAGTCTGATAAAATTGTTCGCAATAAATAGAGATTAAAATATGAAAGGAATTGCACAATTACCTATATGTTAAGTCTAAAAGGAAGGTGGTGGTTTTTTTGTTTGTTTTGTGGTTTTTTTTGGTTTTGTTTGTTTTTCCTACTGATTTCATTGCTGTATTTAATAAAATCCATAGCTTATCATGTAGGAATGGTTTGCTTTTTATAGTTCTGCTTATTTCTGGAAAAGTGAAGACATCCTGTGATTCAAATTGTGCTTGGTCAAATATGCAGGATAGTATAGTAATGCACTCTATTCTGTACTGTTACATTCTGTTGCTTTTTAATGGTGTATTGTTCTGATGCAGGTTTAAGCTTGTTATGGGCTTGCAAAATATCAATCAAAATGTATTTAAGAATTCTTTTGCTGACAGTAACATAACTAACAGCTTATACTAACAAAAATAAAGTTTTAGTTTGAAATTTGTCTTGTTCTTTCCATCTCAGTCCTGGCATTCTTAAAATACTTCGTTTTGCATTTAACAGTGTGAAATAATATGAATAAATGGGAACTGTTTGAATAACTGAGAATTTTCTCAGCTAGTGCAGTCAGGAGTCAAATAGATTAAAAACTGCTCTTCATAGTTAGGAGAATAATGACCACCATAACCACTATAAATACAGTAAGAACTGTTAATGGGACCAGTTTCAGATGCCATCACATGAAGATGATGATATGAACTTGTCCCTAGTTCATCAAGCCTGAGCATGATCCCAGTAGAAATTTAGTCATACTACCATGTCTTCACTTAATACGGTGTATGTTGCTTGTAGCTAATTAAAACCCCCACAAACCACAGATCGTTTGATTTTAGCTGTTACAAATTACTTGGAGTTCATTGAGAAATTATAACGGTTAACCTTTTATGCTGTAGATGATACTTAAAATGTACACAGAGTCACTTGTCATCACACTACAAAGCCTCACGTGATACTACCTAAAAGCATCCTAGTGTTAACAATAACAAATATATTTAACTTCATCCAGTGAGTTATGTTCTGCTATGAAGGGCCTGCTAATTATGTGAGAAGTCTCTAGGATCAGCAAATTCATAAAAGTTAACTTCAATGCATGGTCTGAAATAATTCTCAACTGTTTTCCCTGTGTCCCCTTTTCATTTTGGTCTTTATCTCACTTTTCTCTACTTTCTTATTTTCTGACCTATTTGAGCATTTCCCCTAACATTTCAAAACTTAGTATGGTGTTACCTCCATTGAATTGTGCTCCAAATCCCTTACTTTTGCGCTGTCAGGAAATTGTAAGTCTAGCCCAGGAATTCATGCTAGCAAGGCAGAAGTTTTTAACTTTGAGCATGTTGGCCAGCCAACAGATAGATTTGGTCCAAAGACCTTCAGGCCTCTGACTGGAAAAAAACCATACTTTACCAAGGGGTAGGCAGAGAATTTTTTTTGTTGTTTAGCTACATGTCCTGACCTTTCTTTGAGTACTTAAGCATTTGACAGTCATTGCTTTAACATGCTCATATTGACTCTTTTGCACATGTAGCTCTGCTGTACTTTGTCCAAGAATTGGAACAAATTCCTGTTAACATGACTAGGAATAAAAAAATAACACCTTAATATCAGAAGAGGAATGATCAATGTGAAACATTTTCTTATGAAGCATACATAGGTCAAGTGTGTGGAGGTATCAATTCCTTGATAGTATCCTGGGTGTGGTGATACATTAATGTTACCTAATAAACCTGCAGTTTTAGTGATGTTAAGTACAAGTGTCAATTAAGGGTAATTTTAAGGTGTCTTAATGACTTGCTTAAAGATTTCAGTACAGAAATTCTTACATGTAATACTGAGGATTTCTCTTCAGCCACACTAAGCTTAGCAAGCAGCTGGGTCTGAGATAAAGCACTTGCCGCTTTCAGTGATCACAGGCGAGTAGCCAGTTGGAGCAGCCATGTGGTTACACTAATTTAGCTGAGCTTGGTTGGAGCTGACCACAGGATTCACAATTCATGGATGGAATTCAAGTGGAATTTTCTGTTGGGGTGAGCAACCTTGATTAATCCAGTGTCTGTGTTAGGCAAACTCAGCTGTCTCTTCTGCAGTCTGTGGTTTGTTGTACTCTTACTGAAGCCGATGAAACATATAAATTATTGTTACTTAAATTGCTGTGTGATGTTCTTAACTGGCACCATGCCACTTTTACAACAGTGTGCTGATGATTGATTGAGTTTTCTGAAATGGTTCATTTAGTTTCATGATGAAGTTAGTCACTTGAGTCAGGTTTGAATCTCCTGTTGCTCCAACAGAAGGGGATCCTATAACTATCTAAACAGGAATATATTTCTAAAGCCTGAAAAAGTATTTGATAACTCACAGTTGTTAACATGATTGATTTCTAACTAATCTGTAGTGTGTCTTGCAGCCAGGTAGTAGTACCTGTAGAGGCAGGAGTTTTAATGCTAATTACAAATTATAGGGGCTAATCACATTTTTAAGCCCCCTATCTGGTGAGTTTAGAAATTATTTAAAAAGTCTCTGTCATGGAATGGTTTGAAGTAGTTTGCAGCTTACTCCAATTTGCAGTATTTACAGTTTTTATATGCTACAGATAGCTCATGAGAAAAGCAGATGTGATCACAAGAAGCAGGGATTGCAATGATCTGGTGACTGCTGAAGCGATCTCAAAGATTGCTCCTGAAAAAAGTGGACCCTCAGGAAGGCAAAAGCGAGATTCAGAAGTAGAAACTGAAAGGAAGAAGAAAGATGCACATTGCTGCAATACTAACAATCAAGAAGGCAGGGAAAGTTCTGGAGAAAAAGTCACCTGCATGTTTGGTATAAACATTTGCTTAATAGTTTTTTCTAGCAAATTACCAGCCTTTTAGAAGCAAATCTGATTAAGTACTTAAAGTTCTTAGAGACAAAAATACTCGTTCAAAATTGGTTTCTTCAAGCATTTTGTTGTTGCTGGTACTTAGCCTCAAATATATAGCCAGTAACTTCCCCCAGCTAATAATAGTTTCTTAGATGCTTCCTTACTGGTGTGGCCAAAACAGCTTAGTCTTAAACACTTCAGTACCTACCTTTTGCACAAGCCTGTTCAGTAGGAATGCACTAGTTACCAAATGTGTCAGATAATCCAGTTCTGGCTGTCTTTCAAAAGATAACTAAGAAGGTTACAAAGGGATTCTAATATTCATTCAGACACTGACAAAATGGGAAGCTGGACCAGTGTCTTTGGGATAGAGTTGTGATGACCATTCCATTGGCAGTTTTGGGATGCTAAGAAATCTAGTCTTTATGTTGAATATACCTATTGTGGCCGAGAATTGAGAGAATTTGCATTTGAAAAACATGTCTGGTGTGTGGCAGGGATAAAAGAAAGTGCTAGTCTGCTTCCAGCTCCCAATATTTTTCAGGCAGTTCTCAAATACAAAATACATTGACTAGGCATTTGAACAGAAACAAAAGTTTCAGTGCAGCCTTAACTTGATCCATAGAGAGCAATTGCTGCTTCTCTTTGAAATGAAAACCTGTTGCATTGACCTTCTTGTTCAATGCTTTAAATTTCTGTGGCAAGTAAGGGAAATATATATATATATACACAGCTGTTTCAGGAGCCATAATGTAAAACAGCATTGCCAGGTGCCCAGGTATAACTGTTAAATCTAACTAATAATAAAGGCAAAGAGACTACCTCAGGCTGACTTCGTACACTTAATCTTACCAATAAAACTGGATTATGCAGTTTGTAATTACAGCAAATGTAGAGTACAACTGTCTGAGCTGTAAAGATAGTAAGTTATCCTGCTCACAGGGAGTACATTGAGGGGTGGGAAGTTGAAGAAGCGTGTGAACTGTAGGGTGTAGTTGCACTTGCATAAAATATCTACCATGTCAGCATTTCTGGAGTGTCCTTGAGGACCACTTACTACTGCTTTTATATGAAACAAGCAGTCCTAACTATTTTTTTCCCTCCTCAGACTACACATCCAAATTATTGAAGGCCCAGTTATTTATGGCTACTACTTGCACTATTCAGGAGGAAGAGTTCATGAAAGTCTCCTCAATCTGTTTGACCCAAGCATCAGGGATTCCCAGCTTCTAATCCTACTGCTTGGATAGACCCCTAGATAGTCTTAACTATGTTCAAAAAAACCCAAACAAACAAAAAAACCCCAGCGATTTGAACAAGTACCAGCATAGAAAAACTTATCATAGCTCTAAATTTATGTCATGAAGAAATCAGAAAGGAGACTTCTATTCTCCATGCTAAGCCTTGACCCAAAGTTGTAGCTGAGAAATGAGTAAGCGGGCCAACAATGTGTCTTTAGCTCGTTGTCACAGATCTTCATACCCGATAAATACTCTTTGTCATGTATCCTTATAATGACTGGCAGTGTGCCTGCCTAACGTGACAATTGGTACATTTGTAAGTGTTATATACCTTGATATTTTAATCTTTATTTATGCAGGGACTCAAACCAATAGTTTCCACTGAATCCCCAGCTCTGGTTTTTGGGACAACTAAACTTGCTTCAGATTTACCAGCAACTGATTCTTTCTTGGGTAAAAACAAGGTGCCAGACCTACAGAAACTTTTTCAGGTAACGACAACTTTGAGAGTAACTTAAAGAAAACTGGAAAGTGGTACCTATCTTTCCTTATTTTCACGTGGCTAACTGCTTTTGTCATTCTACAATACCAAAAATCTGTGAAGTCTAATTAAGAAAGCATCAATTACAGTATAACCTGTATACTTGTACTGTACTACAAGGTATATATGCCTTGTATAGGAGATACATAAAGAAAGTGTCTAGTCACATTGTCTATCTTTTCACTTGCTTCAGAAGATGCTTATTTTATTATTTGACTACTGGAAACACTGTCAGGGAATCCAAGCCTATGCCTTAAAGTAGATTGTTACTGTTTCATATATAATAATTTGAATATTACTGAAACTGTAATGCAGTATAAGAAGAGCACAGTAAAGTTTTCAGAGCCAGTTTGTTAGCTATGCAATTTCTAAGCATACTGGGTCTTTTCGTAACAAAATCATTTAAGCTTTTTTTTTTTTTTAAACACCAAGAATGTGCTCTATATAATATACCCTTTTCTCTCTTACATGCCACTTGCATTTGGAATGTGTCAGTCTGACTTGGTGAATAACCTTTTATACATATCTTTTCACATTGTTTTGCTAGTGACACTTTTCCTATCTAGGTCCTCCTTAGAAATATTTTAAGATACAGTCTTTCTGCCTGCATTTAACAGCTTTGTCTAATGAAATTAACTTGCCTTTGCACTTGTCTTGCTAAATGAAACACAGATAATACACTTAATTGTTCCCTTATGGAAGTCTCTTAATTTACCCAGGGTAGCTTGTTCCCTGTGACCTGAGTAATTGGGTGTTCATTTCTTTCTTTGTTTTCTTTTTACACTCTTCCCGCAGAGAGCAGATGGATTGCCAGTACACCTGAAGCGAGGAGTTCCAGATAAGCTGCTTTATCGGACCACTATGGCTCTAACAATAGGCGGGACTATCTACTGTCTAGTAGCACTGTACATGGCCTCACAACCAAGAAACCAAAAGTAAATTAACCACAACTCGTGGGACTCATGACACTTCTTTGAAGGACCTCCTGCATATATCTCTTTGCACTTGCTTTAACTATGTGATCGTGCAGGGTTCATTATTCACATCAGATTTCTTGAAGAAAGTGTTTTAAAGTGGTTGCCTTATGTGTTTTAGAAATCAATATAAACAGACTTAAAGACATCATCCTAATGTCGTATCTTTGCGCTTGTTGTCTTGCAGGAGTAGATGAACAGTTGGAGAAATTTAAGCTTTTCTTTCTTCCCCTCCCCCAGTTAAACAATGTTACAGATAGGATAGGACAAATACTTTGAGAGCTATGCTCCACAGTCATAAGTGGGAGGATGCTGCTTGTTTCCAAAACTCTAAAAGCAAATAATTTAATTGTAACAACGTATTGGGAACCTGTTTCTGTCACACACAGCCCATTTTATGTAAACAGGTGACAGTGGAACTTTTCCGAATGCTGGTGTATTATTAAATATTTGTACCTCTGGTGGTAGGACAAAGGGCTTATCTCCTTGGAGCATTCCAAGTGGATTTTCTCCATAGTGCTAGCATCACTGTATGCAGCAGGGTGCACCAGTATTGTACCTTCAGTTATACCAGGTTTTGGACTTTCATTTGTCAAATTGTCATCATGTGCAATAAAGATAACTACATGAATAATGAAACAGGCAAGTCTTGAAAGTTTCAGACCACTTCAGCTGGACTGGTAATGAAATAAACATATTGGTACAGTTTTGTTTAAATTCAACTTGTAGATCTCAAGTAAGACAACTGATTCAACTACTTTATTGTAATCTTTTTGAGATGGTAATCCTCTTAAAAACCTCTCTTAGAACTGATTGGGTGTTTAACTATCATTTTTGGTCAAGCAGGTCATTGTCATAACTCAGCTGTGTATTACTTTCAGTGCACATACATCTATATGTACACGCATACACACACATTTACTTTGCTGCGTGGGTGGAGGAGATAGGAAAGACAATGAATAAAGGGTTTTATTGGCTTCTATGTAGTATCATAGCCTTAAACTGCAAGTTTCACACAAGTCTTCACAATAGGCATCCTCTAATTTGATAGGCCATCCTCTGTCTTGAACATAGAGTATTCATCTTGGTCAGCCAGGTTCTGAATAAACATGTACTCACTAGTCTCTCTAAAGACCTATCTGTCTCCCAGAACTATGCAGAAATCACCTTCCATATAAATAAGGGAAGTGGTTGATAAAGAAACTTAAAATTCCCATTGCTTTTATCTTTTACTAAAAACATGGATTCTTTTTTTCCAGTCAAGTTATATCAAAGTCTAATTACTGTTCCATAGGAAAGAGAATAACTGCTTCTACTGTGATCTTGGTTTTCAGTCAATGTTAGTATTACAGACAGGGATGAGATTAATGGAGGGATTAAGTCCCTGAAAAAGAAATGTGTAAGGACGGCAAGACTCAAAGAGTAGTAGAGAATAATTAAGTTTTCCAGGAACCGACAGCTGTGTTTTATTCTCAGTACCTCATGCTCCCATAGCACTAAGAATCTTGTGCTACAGGCTGTCAAGTCCTATGTAAAAAAAATATATTAAAAAATAAAGAAAGCATCATGGTAGTTATTGTCCATCTTCCCTGCATACCATATATTAAGGACTACCTACAAAAATCTTCTAATGTAAGATACTTTGCACAGAAACTTGACAGGTAGATTTTCACGAGGATGAGTTTTGCTCAGAGAATTTCTATGCTCTCTTTTTAAAAGAAGAAAAACAACTATTTTTAGAGTTCACATAGAAGATAAACTTTCTGCTTGTTGCTAAGGCAGATGTGGGTAAAGTAACTAAACTGTTACCCATAGCTCATTAATCAGTGGAAATACTCTTTCAAGTCCTTGTGGAAAGAACAACATCAGAGACATATCACTGAGATCCAGCTTTCTTAAAGGGAACTCAGCTAGGATATTGGGTTCATGTATTGTTATAGAGGTCATGGTTCAAGCTATGGATATCATAATTTTCTTTCCTATTGCCCTGGATCTAGGTTTTTCCAGCTCTTTGTCAGCAACTAAAAAAAGGTGTGCTAAAGAGAAAAGAAAACACCATTAAATTTTGCAAATGACCAGATTCTAGATCATCCATTGTTTTGTTTTTGCGGTGTTTGGATTTCAAAAAAATATTTTTATTTGCCCTTCTCAAAAAAGCTGACGCAGTTGAAGCTGGATGAGAATGCTGCATCAGCTTGTCAGTCGCATCCCTGGTTCAGTTGGAGGTTAAAGAACAAAGAGGCATTGCTTGTCTGCAGCTATTGGGCAGGGCTCCAGGCATGAGAGAAAAAAAAGAGACTGCATTTCTATATTCCCACTGCAAAGTGCTCTGAAGAACAAGAATGCTTGCAAGCTGTAAGCCCTTTTCTCATTTAGTTTTGAGATCATCATAAAGGAATTTCAACATGTTAAATAATTTATCTTCCTAGAAAAAAAAGCTGTTAGGTATGTATTAAATATTTCTGATGCTGGACTAGTATGATGATTCAAGAAGGTTTAAGTGTTTTGAATTACTGTTTGTGATAGAGTGACCTAATCTTCCTAAATCCTCAAGACGACCCTGACCTTTAAAAGGAATAGTCTGTCCCTGGCCTGATGTTAAATAAGGTCTTAAGTAAGGAGAACCAGGAGCAAATTGCAGCATAGAGAAGGCTACTTCAGCATTGTGTGTTGTCATCCCCACAAGCAAGGATCTGACTTACATACTACAACTTCAGTACATGGGTTATGTTCTGTGGCTGGTTTTGTTTTCTTTTAGAGAGCCTCTCAGTTTTGATTTAGAAGTTATGCAACCTACCAGCAATGAGAACTGAGAAAACAAGATGAGTTTTGAAGTGCTAGCTTATACTCTAGTGTTTTGGCTTGAATATAAAGTAAAGAATACATTCTAATAAGTTCTCATACCTCAAGGTGCTGGGTTTGGAGGGGAAAGCAGCTGAAATTTACAATACTCGGGAACAAAATTATCTCATGGGTAATCATCCATCCCCCATGGCATCTTATTGTTGAGACAGTGGTTCCTAAATGATCTCTCTGGCAACTTGAATGCAATTACTTATATCTTTGCAATGTGTTTTAAGTAAGATCTCCTTCCCTACTTTTTATGTAGATGTAGAAGAACCAATGCACTTGATAATTGATTGTATGTACATATGTCTTTCAGCTGCTTTTATTTTTAAAGTATGTTAAGGAGAGGATTCCTCCACAATATTTCAGTATGACCACACCATCTCAAGAGGCTTTTTGCCTTAATATTCAGTGCTGTCAATAGACTGATTATTTGACATTAATTGGTTCATCTTGCCTTAAAGTAAATCTTGTCAAAATAAAAGGCACTGTAAGGAATAAGTAAGAGAAACTAGGAAAATGGGAATCTAATCTTACAGATATCAAAAAGCTGGAGAGTGTTAAAGAGCTGCTTCCTCACATAGTACTTACTCCCTCTTTACTCTCCTTTCTCCAAACGTAAGCCTTCTAAGAGACTTCAGAAGAGTCACAGATCAGTTTTTTTCCACTCCTGTCACAAACCATTACCCTCTGCAGACCTAAACATTTAAAAAAATCCAAATACACTTACATAAAGAGAAAAAAGTGCATAGATCGGGCAAGTTGTATGTAAAATCATGCTGAACAGTTCTAAAAAAAAAAAAAGTTACAAGCTACCTGCATTTTATAACATAGTAACTTCCCCCCTCCTGCCCTTAACCTCAGTCAAAAGTTTCATAGGAAGCCAAAGTTTGATCTGTTTAAAATGGAAAATGGGAAGAACTTTCCTGTTGACCTTAGTGTGAATTTTAGCAACAGGCATGAAAACCAAGCTTTTAAGTGTTTTGCATCTTCAGTACTAATTGTGTCTTAGTTTATTAAAGATTACTTCATTAATTTGAATCAATTCCAGTTAGCTGCAGTGCAAGTGATGCACAGATTGGGAAGAGGCAGAAGCATATTTGCTGTGAAAGGGAGTGAAAGTGTGCCTGTGAATCAAGAAACAGTATTCTATCAAATATCAACATGGCTTCTCACTACTAGCAGATTTTCTCTTTACTCAGTGGATCCAGTGCTGCAAAAATAGGGGGGTGGGAGGAAGGGGGAGGTACTTTGCCTCTCTTCATGCCAGCTGCATATCACCATCACTTTTCTCCTTTCCTAACTCCCACATTTCTTTTCTTGAAGACCATGAAAATTTTCCTAGTAGACTTCATTCTTTTCATAGCCTTTTAAAAATATTTCACGCCACAAAAGGAGTTAAAGTGTTTTGAAGTGCAAAAGAGCTTCTGATATATTTGTATCAGAAAGTATACATTTGTCACATATATTTTCACTGCAAGTTGGAACAAGCCCTGGAAGTCTCCCTGGTGAAGTATTTGATCCTGTCAACCCAGCAATTCACATGTGTGCCAGGTGCACAGGTAAGCCCCTTACTACAGTGGCAAGTCTTTGAAGAAGCTGTTAAATGGGTGTGGAAATGTAGGGGTATGGAATGACTGGCTGCTTCCAAGCACCCAACTGCATAAAAAAAAAAACAAAAACAAACAAAAAAAACACTTCTTCCATGCAACGTTGTTACACCTACAGTCATTTTACCTCAGATGTGTACGGTACCCTTTTTTGTATCTTCCATGCAATTCACTCACATCGATTTTGCTATTCCTTGCTTATGATGTGGTGCTACCTCAAACATCTTAGATTGCCTTTCCAATTTCATCACTGAGCTCTTAAATTTTGAGCACCCAAAATCAGAAATTCAGACATTAATTATATCTTGTGTCTGTTACTTTCACCTGAGGCATAGGGCAGATAGAACTAACAGCCTCCATAGCAGACTTAACACAAGATGGTATCATAAAAGCCATCCTTAGTGTTTTGCATAAGCTCCTCATTACTCATAAGGAAGATGCTCTGTCTAACCTTTAGCTGCTTACCTACATGCAAAAGATTGAGTATTGTCTAATACACAATGCTGCACAAGTGCAAGTTGCATCTTCCCTTAAACTAAACTGTAAGAGCACTTTGGAAGAAGATAAGGGGAGCATGCCTGGAGGAACAGAGAGGTTGCAAGTGGCAATTCCATCAACTTGAACCTGATTCGTTGCCAAGTGAGCAAAACTAATGAAATGCAGGTTCTCTGGCATAATGACCAAGTGCTTCTTGTTGAAGTTTAGGCTTGCATAAACCTAAGCAAAATGTCTTAGTCTTCTAATTAGAACTGATTAAGCAAGTCTGCTTATATGCATAACAAAACACACACCAGCATACTTATTGTTAGCAGCACGACCCTGTGAAATCAAGAGTCAGGCTTCCATAAAACAGCAGCAGCAAAACCCTATGTCGTGATAAAACAGGCTGGAGTCCACATAGGTTCACCAAGATGGGGAGAAACCAAGCAAACATCTTGTAGCACTGTGCCCTTCTTGCATTCCTTTTTTCAGGAAAGCATACTTTTAAATCAGACTGAAAGGATCATTTCTGGCAATCTCAGAGACTTGCTGGTTTCCCATAAGCTTAAACATATTTCCAGCTACATAAAACCTGACAGGTAAAGCCTATCAGGTCTGCCCACAGAGAAGCTGCATATTTGATCCCTCTGTACTACAACATGTAGAAAATACAATAACACAACATCCACATTTGACAATATTAAAATGAATAATTCAGAAAGGCACATGCCCTTTCAGAAATTTCTTATCTGTGTGTAGCGTATTTTTACTTTCACTAACCAATGGGTTGCAAGAGAAAATCTATCCGATACAGATTTCCTGGATTACAGACTCAAATCCCATGTTCTTTCTTTAAATTGTATGGGATAAGTGGAACCAAGTAAAAATAGAAAATCTGTTGATAGCAGTATTAACCACAGTTATCCCTTCTCCCTGGTTTGCAGCACTTTCTTTCCAGGAGTGGATGACAGTGCCTGTGCTTTTCCTGCCACTGTTTCTGGGAGCAGCAAGCAACAAGCAATCATGCACCTATTTACTGTAGGATTTTTCTTGTTTCTAGAGCAAGGGAGACTGGGTGGCCATAGAATAACAGATTTGTTTCAATGACACCAATTCCTTGATTTATGGATGCAAGAAAACAGCAAGACTCTGCAGTTTTCTCTGCAACTGTAGTGCCTTGTGTGCCTGATTAGTCTAAGGAAGGCAAGATCTTAATGATTTCTCTGGCTGATCAACAGCCAGGCCCAGCTGCCATGGCTGGCACTTAGGTACAAGTGGCAAGAGTAATGGGAAGTGATACTTGGTATCTCTGGAACCAAAGCCATCAGGACTTCCTGAAAAGAGAACCGGTAAAGATCACAATCTAACACTAGCAGGTCTATTAGGAATACCACTTGTGATCATGTGTCAGGAAGTTATTCCATATATATATATATATGTACACACATACATATCTCTATATGTTCACTAAGTTTTGGGTTCCATGTTTTCAAAATTCAGCAAGTTTCAACAGCTAGATGGCAATATGTTGTGTGAACACCTGTATATGCCCTTTAATTTTAACAAACTGGGACCATCTGATGAAGGCATTCATCAGGATCACTGAAAATTAAATAAAATTTTAAAAAAAGAAAAAAAAAAAAAAAGGAGGCCTGATTCTCACTTGTTTTATCTGCTGAAATCATTATATGTGTTCAAAGTATACTTAGGACAATGACAATTTAAATTGCTATTTTCTTAGTGGCCAGCTAAGAAAATTTCTGGGGCATTTCTATTTCAAATTGAACTTGAATCAGTTAAACAGAGTAATATCCTTCTGGCTCAAGCATCAACAGCTCAACGATACTGCAACAAACACATTTTCCTTTCGGAGGGCTAAATAACTAAAGTGCACACACTAGAATAGAGCTTACAAAGCAGAATAGGATATTAAGAGAGAGACTAATTTTAAGGTTAATTAAGCAGAGAATCATGGAACGGCATCATGAAGACTAAGAAAAAAGTATGGGAAAAAAATAGTGAGGATTTACAGTAAACCAGTACGTATTTTAATTAAATTAAACTAGTACACGAGGTGAAACCCATACTGCTTCAGGCAAAACTGAAAACAGCATCCAAATAACTGAATCAGAAAAAAGTGTGACAATGACTTTCCCTGCAATGCTTCTCTAGAATGTTCAACCTATTATGCAAAGACATCATCCAAATAGTTTTACTTCTTACTGTTCTATTAGGGCTAATACAAAGAATTACATTTATAATGGAAACATCGATCTAAGAATGGTCAGCAGAAGGCAGATCTTCCATTACAGATCATTAAGAGCCCCACATGAGCAGAAGCTTTTTTTCTCTCAAAGGACCATGAGGGTATTCAGACATCTCAGTGAAGAGGGTTCTTTATTTGCAAGTGTTTCTCAGATTAACATATGTTGAGACCCTAGACCTCCAGATGAAGAGGTCTGTGGATGAACACTTTAAAATTATTTGATTTCTACTATTTAGTGGAACTTTGATGATGCAGAACACTCATGAGTTTAATAACACAACATAAAGTGGTGTTTTCTGTCTAGTACTTAAGACATAATTATTAATTAAAGTGAATATACTGCTTCTTCTAGCTGGAATGATTTGGAAATAATTACTGAGTCATTGACCTCTGTGTTTTACCCTAGCTATTGAATTTTAATGTTGCAGTATTTCATGAAAATGCATTTTTCTCTTCCTTGTTGATGACTTGCCTTTCTCCATTCCAAAAATATGGAAAACTTGATAAGATAACCATATATCTTTGAAATATTTCCTTTTGAATTTGATAAATGTTCAATACTAATGCAATAAAATATTATATCAAGACACTTTGAAAGGAAAACATGGCTTCTCAAAAAGATTTCTGAGCACCTGAAGGGGACACGAGTCATTAAGAATGAACAGACATGAAAGTCTGTTTTATAGAGGGCTGAAGGAAAGGGAAACACAAAAGGTTGATGAAATGGAATATTGTTCTTTGATTCCTTCCATTCAAATATTTTCATTGTTTGAGAACTTTGCTGAAAATTTGCAATATTTTGCTGTGAGCCCTACCTGTCAGTGTCCCTATCCAACTCTGGGTTAGTCCTACTGAAAGATTATGGCCCCTTTTAGATTACTGAACACTTGCAGTTCACCTTCTCAAAGGAAACAGTAAGCATTCAGTACTTGACAGGATTACATTATTACTTTGCTTGAGACTGATCTGGGGAATTTGTCTCATTTGGAAAGCACAGAGAGTTGGGGGAGGGGAGGCAGGGGGAAAACTTGGTACTTGTTTTGAGTAGCCAGAACACAAAAGTCAGGGGCAAAGACCTGTGAACAGCAAGGCTTTGATCTTCAAACTGTAATAATTGATCTGCTTCAACACAGAGTTGTACAGATTATGCCCACCTGCCTTATGATCACACTGTGTCCAACATTTTGTTTTCTGGGCATTCTTGTGCTGAAACCAAATCCATGTAATTTATTTGAATACATTTCTATTTAGTAACTACTTATAAGAGGATATTTTCAGCCAAAGCTGAAAAGACACACCGTTCAGGAGTCAGTGTGGAAGAACCGAAGACAAGCTGCTCTGTGTACAGCAGAGCTAGTAATGGCTGTTTTCTATGGTAGTCATGCTCTGTTTCTCAAACTTTCCCCTTTCACTTCATGGTAACACTTATCCCACGTCCCCTGTAATATTAATATTTTAATCAGGTAATAGACAACATACAGATAATCTGGAGCTACCCACAGTCTGACAAGATTGCAGCTGGCAAATTAGCCCAAACAAATCACAAGCAGCAGCTGAATTCTGCTGCTTTTCCTGACACTGGGAACACAAATCTCGCAGCTTTCCACTCTGTCAAGGCATCAGTTTTTAAGAAGTTTTCAATAATTTAATTTTCTGTAACTTGAAGGAGATCAACAAACAGGTTTAAATCATTATCAGGGGGCAACTGATAGATTAAATCACTTATTGCATAACTGACTCGCTGTGTTGCAATAAATCTTATTCCTTGATTGAGTAATACAACTGCAAATGAGCCCTTTGGCCAAGGCAAAGACAAGAGAGAGCAGTGCAGCAAGACACCAGTACTCTGTAGGACTGAGAGTTCTGGCTAGTATAACTTGTGGTGGCCCATGCAACCCAAACCACGTAGCCAAGTTAGTATGTGAGAGTCATTGTCTTCCTTGGGGTGCTCTGACTGCATCACTATCCTGATACTAAGGGTACTGTAATTCAGGTCTATCTTCTGCCAGGCACACTATTGCAGGACAGTCTAATTTTTTTTTATTTTTTTTTTTAATAAGACATTGTACTATATCTGCAATTCTATACTGCACTGTACATGTGAATTTCTAACAGCTATCTGATATTTGGAATAAAACAAACCTGAAAATTATTATATGCATCAGGTAAATGAGATCCTTAGATGTTAAGCAGCATGAAAAGGCAGCAAGAAACTCACTTTGCCCTAGAATACTTGCTGGTGAGCCTCATCTTTTGACGAGTGTGCAATTCACTGCGGCGCATAGCAGGCAACAGCCAGAGCACTGGAAAGCCCTACTCAGTGCATACTACTACACCTACAGTACCACCATCAGCAACCAATATTGAAAATACCCATGCTGCAGTAAAATGCTGTTTAACTAATTACTTAATCAGGACAAGCTTTATTAACAAGCACTGTAAACCAAATCCAACTTTGTGGGTCATCAAGCTGTATTTGTGTTCAATAAAATATTAAAAAGATTTAGCAAGTTGTCATCCTGCCTTAGGAATATCCTTTCCATACAGCCTTCACCATGTATCATGCAGCACCATTCCCTAGCAACACCAAGCATTATTATTAGCAAGTGGAGTTCCAAGGTTATTAGTGAGCTATGAACTCTCAATATTCAGAAGAAAATCCTCTAATACTTTTATTGCTGTCATTCACCAGCTGGTGTTTTAATTGTAAGATATTACAGCATCACAGAATCATGTCTCATTAAAAATCATTACATCAATTCTGTATATGATTAGAAATTGCAAAGCCTGTTACACATTGCCTTAAAAAAACCCTCATCTTCCAATATTTTCTTGGAGTGCTTTCAGGTTTTTGTTAAAGCTTTTCCTGAGGAAAGAGAAAAAAGAACAGCTGTGCACACTAGGGTTTTCCCCTAGGCTAGAACGAAAGCCTGTGAAAACAAAGGTCTAAGCAATTAAGGTGGGCTCTGTGCTGAAACAGGCTTTGTGCAGTTGTAGGTGAAAGGCAGACAGACTGCTTCAGTTTTACCTTTGACCACCTGGCTCTGATCTCTCAGCACAGTGAAGCATTTTCTCCAAGTTCCTCCAGCATAGTTGTGCCTTAGCTTTATTCTCAGAAATGCTTGTTGTCAAGCTCGTGTTTGCTACATGGGACTCGTGTCCACTGGGGAGTTTTTAGAGGTCCATGAATTGGATTAAAACAAAGGTAAAAACATTGCTGTAGAATAAATTTCTCTAGACCCTGGGAACACAAATGAGGACTGTATCAATCTACTTCACAAGTAAATTAGGGTAATGGAAGACCGTCAGCATTGTTGTGCTCTATGTTTTGCTAGGTCAGCTTCAAGTCAGGTCCCTCCTCCTAGATGGAACTTCTGCTTCATCTCGCTTCGTTCTTCATCATCTCGATTAGCCTGTTTCTGCTCCTGTGCAAAGTACTTCTGAATCAATCTACCGGCTCCCAGGTTTGGGAAGAACTAGTTTTGCTGAGAAATTGCCTTTCCTGCTCTTCAAGACTTGCTCTCAGAGCGGTACTCTTAATGGATACGGCTGCTGCACACAGCACAAAGAAGGAGGCCTCGTTCATTTGAGTTACCGATTCAGACACACATGATGTCCCAAATGTCTCCTTTCAAGCTTTTGAGTACCACAGCTCTACTCATGCAGCATTGCTCTCAATTATGGTGCCAATTAGATGTCCTTTCCCCCACAAAAGGGCTACTAGCCTGCATTGCAACAGGGAGCACTGAATCACTTTCTAACCAGAAGTAATGAAACGAGTGAGGACAAGAGAGGTTTCCTAGCAGCGAGGATGCTGATGTTCAGAAGCCATGCAGTTAGTGCTTCTCTTTAATATGCAAGACAACTGCTGTTAAATAGAGCTGGGACTGCTTTCAAGGGGACACTCACCATGAAGGGGAAGCCAAGCCTGCAATCTGACCAATAATTCCAGTTATAGACAATATACACCATTCCCAGTTCATTCCATCTAATGGCAGGATTGAGTCCTATGGAATATTTCTCTTTTCAAAGAATGCATAAGGAATGGCAATTGAGGCTGTAAAGGCTTTATTTCACTTCCCCTCCTGTTTGTCAGCCTTCAAAAGTAAGTGCCATGGCTTCCTCCCAAAACTGTGACCAGGACCATAAGGCAAATGAGGGTGATTTCAAGTCTCAGGTCAGGCAGGCAGAGTAGGTAACTAAACCTAGTGGGAACCTTTTTGCTTTGAGACATCAGTGAGTGCATGTCTCAGTCCCACCATCCCACCCCCTGGGAAGGGTTCTGTTCCAGTGACAAGGTGGGACAACAGCTGGCAGAGTGGTTTATGGCCAGGCTGGTAAATTCACACAAACTCCCACTTGTTGGCATAGATCAAGTAGTTGAAATACCACTTCATAGTACTGCCAGATTCCTCCCTGCCAATGGAATCTCACCAAGTGGTATCAACGGTATTTGTTTGCATATAGAGATATTCTGAATCTTATCAGCCCAAACCATAGCATTTCTCAACTACCAAGCCTTCCTCTCCACTCCTCATATTTGACACTTGCATTTTGTTTCTGGAGGTAGCAAAAGTATTCACTAAGCAGAGATGTCCGGTTTTTTGCAGCTTTTCTTTCAGAGGTTCAAATTCACAGAGCCCACAGAGTTCATTGTTAATTCCTCAATGCAAACTACAGTATTATAAATTCCTCCCCACACGGAGGATGCCCACTGGGGCAATGGGAATTCCTAGGGCCAGCACAAGGAGGTGGGCTCAGTACAATTCAGGCTAACCCTGTGTTTGCAAGACGTCTGGAAAAGATGCTTCTGGCTCACCCTCAGTGCCAGTCTCATCCTCACATCTCTTCCTTTCTGCCATTGAGCCTTCAGCAGAAATCTTCTGGGGATATTTCTAAATTAGCTCACCGACTGTCCTCCTATTCAGCATGCAGCAGCAACTTTCCAATTAGCACCTATTCTTTCACTATAGTCTACACTCTAAGACTCATTATTTTAAATATATCTACAAATTGAACAGCCCTCTTTCTGTCTCTAATCAGGCCAGGTACTAGAGTGTTCTAAAATCCTCCTCATCTGACTACATTACTGCTCATTAATTTTCTTCCTTAGTGTTGTTATTCCAGCTTCACAGTACTGGGTTGCTGCTGAATGTTGACACAAAACTTTAGATAAACAATTAAATCCCTGTATGTCTAGTCTTCAATATCAGTAACCTTGCCACATATATGTTCAAACCCATTTGTAAAGCTAAATCACATTCATCATGTGTAACATCATGTAAGAACATCTGCAGAGATGATTGTACAAACATTTCCAGTCTAATTGCAGGTTTTAATTACATTTTCATCCTTATTTTTCTAGCTGGAACATGACAAATTTCTATCTGAGGCTGCATTCAAGAAACATGAGCATTAGATGGTTATAACAAGAGCTATTAACAGAGGAAGAAAATAGACTGTCTCATAACAGGAAAACATTGAAATTACAAAAAAACCCAACTAAGTCCAAAAACATTCCAATATGAAATATGATATATAGTTTGAAGTCTGAGAAGAGAAAGGGACATGCAGTGTAGCAAACCTCTTTACTATAAGATAAAATAAATAGTATTTTGTGAGATTTAAGGAAACTCTAGCCCAAACTATAAGAAACACATTCATATTGTTGTATACTGACACAATCCAGATCTACAGTCAGCCTGGCTTTCTCTTTTCTTTCCACTTTGACAGACCTTGCATGCCCCCTTCTTGAACAGTCTGTGACTCCCACCCTGGCCTCTCCACTTCTTGTGGTTCTGCACCACAGCCCTGTGCAAGCAGTGGCAAAGGGGCATATCCAGATGTTTCATGCCAGATGTTTCAAACAAATACATAGTTTTTGGACACATCCTTCCCTTGTGGCACCTCCATATTACCCTTGCTATGTAAACAGCAAGGCTGTACAAAAATCCAAATGCAGCGATGAAATGCAGCACGAGCTGCACAGCTACCCCAGTGATTCTTCCAGTTAACACCAGATTGTGGCTTCACCATACCTTGCCAAGCATTTTTCTCACCATCCTACCCAGTTTAGGATCTGAATTTTGTAACCAGATCTAGTGTTCAGCAAAGCCCTATCATCTGCAACTTCTCAGAGAGTCACTCCATGAAACAGAGTGACTGTTGTGCCTGCTGCTTTCCTTGCCCAGATACCCCCTGGGCTGAAGCATCTAGCCACCTGCAAAAGGAAATCAAACTGAGCCCTTTCAGGCTGCAACAATTGAATCTCCCCTTTCCAGAAGATGTGAGTAAGCAGAAACCCACTCTGCCCATGTACCATTCTCAAAGGCAACCAAAACCCTTTATAAAGGTATAATTTCTCTTTCTGAAAGCTAAATAACACTGCAAACAGACACGTTAGCACTCTGAGGTTTCTTCAAGCTGACAGTTTTAAATACTGATTCCTTCAGTCTTCATAGACTTCAAATTGAACCTTTGCTCATGCTTCTTCCAGTTTTCATACTAAAATTTTCAAGCCCTTATACTCTGAACCATATAATCTATTATAGCATTTATCTTCACACTCACTACTTCAGGAGCAATCTGTGGATATTCTAATCCTTCCCTTTCTAATACCATAATCTCTTGATCTTTAATTAAAAAAAAAAAAAAAAAAGAGGCAAAGATTTGCAAAGCTGTTCTGTGCCCCCTCTTCCATGTTAGCAGTTGCTAAGTCACTTTGCAAAATTATTAAGAAACCAAGCCTTTCTGCTCTATTTCATGTTTTCTTTTAGTTGTGCTCCCTCTGTTAACCTTCCTGTTTCACTTCTTCAATTCCTAGGTAAGTTTCACGGTTCTTTATTACTCCCTGGCATAGCTTGTAACACCTTCCGTCAGTGCCACATTTGCAAGTGTTATTGAACTAGACTAATGTCATGTAAATGCAGAAAATGTCTTTTTCCAACACTTCCTACTTTTTTTGTTTGTTTGTTTTGTAAATGAGAGTAGATTAGAGAGTGTCTGGTTATACCAGATGGGACACTTGCATGAAGCAACCTTATCTATCATTACAGTGAGCCCTGCTTGAAGAACAAAGGTAGACTACACGATCGCCAGAGGTGCCTTCCAACCTACAGTTTTCTAGGACTTTGATTCAAACCTTCTCCTTGCTTAGTTCTGTTCAACTTATTTTTTTGTTGGGCTGCCTTGCCACTGAGTCTTTCACCACAGGCAGTATCAAATCCTTCTCAATATGAGACACTGGTGAAGGGCTACACTCCCAATACAGCAATACAGGTTGAAATCTTCCCTCATCCTATTCTCTCATGCTCCAGATAAATGATTAAAATATCTGCCATAGGCTACTCAGAGGCTTGCTTTCCATTTCTTAATGCACCTTCAATTTGCACAGACCATGCAGCAAGAGCAGAGACTGAGGTCTACCTTCTCTCAGGTCAGGGCTCTCACTACCACATTGTGCATCATGTTCTCACTCTCTAGCTTGCTCTTCATGCTCTTTTAGGTGAATACTGGGCTACTTCACTGTGGCGTACAATATATTGGAGGGGTAGAATTTGTGCTCTCAACTTTACTTTGTTTTTCATGATGACCTCTCATAATTATTGGGTTCCAGTGGTGTGCACACACACACTGCAGTCTTTGTTTCAAGTGAAAAAAGAAGTCAAGAACAACATCTCCCCCCTGTCTTCCATTTTAGTCATTCAGATAAAGCAGGAAGTTGTTTTCACAGCCTCAGCAGAGTACACACTGATAATTTCTCTTGTGTGGTTCCAAACCAGTAAAACACTGGTAACTACTTTTTAAACTTCATTAATGTAAAAAACCGAATTTCGCTTGGATTGTTTGTCACTTAGAAACTAGTTACAAATAATATCTTCCCTCTGTGTCCAGTCAAACAGGAAAAGTTGTGGCTTATGGAGGACCACATTTTTACACCTGAGAGAAAATGCCACATAGGAATAGCAGTTGCTTGTACCTAAATGCTTCCCCAGGGCCACTTCTAAGGAGAGACAGAAAGTCAGAGACTTGTGTGTTTCTGTCCTGTTTCTTAGGCCAAGTATGCAAAACAGTACATGTGGGGCAATGAAGGTGATCCTGCAAGCTTGTGGCTTCTCCTGCAAGCTTTCACCTGTCCAAGAGGAGCTCATAAGAAGACAAGAGTTACCTCCTCTCACCTCTGCAGACTCCACTCAACAATTATTCTGTGTTCTTCAAAAGAAGGGCTGCTTATCCAACATGAAGGACAACATTCTGTTACAAACTCATGCTACCAAAGAAACAGCTGACAATGGAGGTCATGGTGCAAAACTCAGCCGTGACCTGAAAACGCCATAAAAATATCTGAAACAAGTATTAAACACTTCTTTTTTTGGTGGATTAATTTCTTCAGTACAAGCAACAAGACTAAGACTTTGAAGGAGTATGTGAGAACATAAGTGGGAAGCTAATGAGTGAGCAGGGTGGTATTACCCTGCCCCAAAGTGAATGTTATCTCTACACTATGAAAGAAGCTAAAAATGATACCTGCCAACTACGGAACTTTTGCTATTTGAACGAATAAGAGATTAAATAGCTTCATGAAATGACAGAAGAAATGAGTAATTATTCAGTGAGATACCTAGACCAGATTAATTACAGCTTGGAAAGAGAAGTCTTGATAAGGATGTTTCTGTAAGTTGGCAGCACTGAAGGAAAAGCTTTATGTTCTAAGCAACCAACAGAAAAATAATAAAATAAATAAGAAATTCCATCACCACCACAACAACAAAACAATAAAGCAAGAAAACAAACCAGTCCATCCAAAACCTCACAGTGCAGGAGCCATTATTTCATGAAAAAGATCCAATAACTATTTAGCAGTGTCCTCTCTATCTCCTCTAAGACCGTAAATCTAACTCATTTATTTTAGGGTACTTCTGAGGTTCCCCAAAATATTTTTTTAGTAGAATATTGAGTTTTATTATTTTCCTAAAATAGTGCCACAAAAGAAATTAACAACTGTGGAAAGTCTGTTACAGAAAATTTAAATCCAGAAACTCTGAAGGGGAGAACCTTGGGAGATGCAAAGGAGACAGAAAGGATAAAATTCCCTTGAGACTTCAGAAGAAAAGTATTTTCATTCCTCCATTCCCCCCTTCCTTTCTATAAGGTGCAAAGAGATGCTAAAGAAACTGAATTCTCTTCTGCTAGGAAGAAACCCACTGTATCACAGCAGTTGCTTTGTTCAGAGGTATAAAGATGACTTCGAGACAATTACAGTAACTGTATTTGTAGTAACAGAAGCCCTACATCAGCAGGTATTTTATTAAAGAAAATACCATACATTTCAAAAACACATAATTACCATACTCCTGCCCTATTAAAATTCAGTATCCAGTGTTTTCACAAGCTTTTTCGTCTTATACAAGTAATATGAAAACACACTATGATACTTTATTTCAAAATGAACTCAAATGGGTTTTACTTCTAATAAAAATAAACACAAAATTCATTAAGCACCCCTATTTACTGTAATTTTAATTAATTAATGCATTATGAATGACTATCAGTTTTTCCACAGAGAAATAAAATTTGTTTTGCTCATCCAAAAGTCTCTCCTTATGCTCAGTCTCCAGACAAATATCAGGTTTTCAGTTCTTCAAATCTAGTTTTAGGCAACTAATAATTAGCATATCTTCCACTATGATGCTTTCAGAATTGTTTAGATTTGATTCTACAACCATATCATGTCCTACCTTAACAGGATCGCTGGTAGGCCCAGGTCCTGGGATCCCATGTTTGCAGTCATCTTCAGATGAAGGTCTCCTCTTGTGCTTTCAGGCTCTGAGGTCTAGCTGGCTCCCACTAGCACCCCACATAAACTATCAAACTAAATTCAGAAGGTCTTCACTTACTTGTAAGAACAGATAAGCTTCTCCAGCACTGCCAGTCCTGGACTTAGGAAGAACTTACAACGAGGAACCAAACCAGAGAGAATTTCCTGCAGGAGCAAGGAGAAGAGCAACAGAAACAACCCCTAAGCAACTGATGAGGGTAGCACCCAACTGATAATCTCTTCCATCTGCTGACTGAGCATTTATTACCTTCCTATCTGGCTCCTTCTGGTGTACTCCCCTTATCCCATACTCTTCCTGTCCTCCTACTCTTTTCCTCTCTGGTAGAAAATTTTCAAAGCCTTACCCTAAGAATTAGAAAAAAAACTCTGAAAGCTCAGTGAAAACTTCCTTTTTCAAGGGAAGAGAAAAGTTAAGTGGTCATCAGAAGAAAAATCTTACCACTGCTGTCCCCATGACTGTTTTACCTACATTTTATGTATGGTCTTCTCTCCTTCCCATTTCAAGCCTTCACTCTTTAGACTCTGTATTTGCAAGATTTGTAGCATACATGTGCTTTTTTTCTGTCTGGTTTGTAATTCCATCATACTAATTAGAGTGGAACATTCAGAAATATTACAAAAATACCAATTAGACAGAAGCCTGACTATGAGGAAACAGAAATAGTTGGCTTAAGATATAAAATGTTTTAGAGACTGATTTTCTTTCCCAGCAGAAAAATTGGGAAAACCTATACTTTCCAGTTTGGTTTTGGCCATGGGAATTGCAAAGGTTTTTGAGAGCACCCTACAAGATAACCTAGGATGAAACACAACTGTGTTTGCAAGGACAAACTGTGTTTTTAGGGCTGAGACAATTTGTGCTCACTCAACAATCTTCCCTTATAAAAGAAAACTATTAAAATGTTTTGTTATGAAAAAAAGGAAAGAAAACAAGTTAAAGGGCATGCTGTTTTGTCTGATTAATAGATCGAGAGATTTAACAGATCTTCACCTTTTTCAAGGGAGAAAGCAAATAAAACTTGAAGCAAAATCACCAAGTTAGTTTTTTTATAAAGTCAAAAAGAAATGAGCAGCCAGGTGTCCAACTGACCCCCACACATTCCATAGTTTGAGTTTTAGGTTTGTCTCAAACAGGTTTATCTTTCTTTTCTCTCTGAATAAATTTTTCTTTTATGCTCAGAGATCCATATACAAATTCAGCTAAGTTAGCTGAATATTTTCCATCTTTTCTTCTAGTTAAAATAATATTAGTTGAAATGAAACTTTTGCAGAATTTTTTTTTTACCTCCTTAGATACTCTTGTAATTGTCTTAAGAAGAGAAATTGTTAATAGTTAAAAAAAACCCCAACAAACTCCAACTAATTTCCAAGCAGTTCTCTTTTTTCCCAACATTAAAAATCCTCATATTTTTAGTCAATTGTTCTTCCAGAGGGATTTTCTTATTCCAGCTTTTTATTTGTTTCTCATTTCAAAATTCTATTTATAAAATATGCCATATTTTGCAGTCTTCATTCAAAAGCAATTTGCAAAGAAGGTCTCCTCATGGTGTGACAACCAGTTTCAGATACTTTTTCTGCCTTTCTGTGCCTATAAAAGTAGGTGGATTTTTGCATTCAGCCAATTCTGCCCACTGACAACAATTAGCTGGTCAATTAGCTGTGGGCCTGCTCACAGCTTTATCAGTTAAATTCATATTGAAAAAGGGATAACACCAAGTTAAAAGTTTCTTCACCAGGCACACGAACATTTTCATTAGATTAAAATAAATATCTTACTTGTTTACATTAGCATTAGGGCAATTTTAGGGAGATGTGGGAGATCTTCAGAGCTTTTGTACTGTGGCATGAGAAATATCTTTAGGCACAAGCTAACAACTTTGGGGAATAGTATAGAGAATTTCACTTCTTGTCATAGGATTTGAACTTCTTTGGTACTGTTCAATAACCGCTACCAGCTGAGAAGTCTAACGGGGATTCGCCTGAGTGCCAACTAGTCAGCATGTATCTAATATGAACCTTTGAATTACACCCTGAACAGTCCCAGATAGCTCAGGCTGTATCTGCTTTAAGGGGCTATACTCTACATCTTCCTTTTCTCAAACATATTAACATGAATGAACAATCAATAATAACATCATACAACAGTTCGGATACAAGTAATGACTGATTGACTCAGCTAGCAAGATCTGTCTTTGTTATCCTGTGCTGCTGCTTGGCCACATTGCTCTTCTGAAGTGTTGATGCTGTGTGGGCAGGTGCTAACAAACATGAATCTCTTGCAATTTCCTTTGAATAAACCAAAAATTATTAAATGCAACAAAAAAGAAAAATGTAACTACAGGATCAACTATATTTGGCAATAAATATATCCTTTATTATAAGTTTTTTGCTAGTGCTCACTGACTGAAGATGGTGAGCTGGCTCTACTTTGTATTTCTAGAAAATTTCAGCCCTGGTGAGGCTTTTTAATGGTACAAGTTTTTTTATATTAAAGCACCTTCTTAATCAGCATTGTTTCTAGTATCAAGTACAATTCGGAAATCAATCGGACTCACGCAGTCTGATAAATGTTTGGTTCATTCGGTCCTATATGATTAGTTTTGTACAAATTAAACCTCTTTACAACACATCTGGTGCCACAGGCTCCATCAAAAAGCTCTTGCTAGTGTAAGCATAGCCTAGGTGTGAGCACATACTCCACAGCCATGCCTGAATTACTAAAGCTACACTGAGGCTGTGCATCTTACGTTGCCAGAATCTCTACAGAACTATCTTACTGTTATTAGAACTGTTCTAAACCACTTTGAGATTGTTTTGTTGAAAAGACAAAAGTCCAAATCCTCCTCTAGGAGACTGTGGCCAAAGTCATCGCCACTGTCATGTTTTCAGCATTGGAGAGGTAGAAAACTACAAATTTTTTAGAATTCTTTTTAGGGTATATTTTTCTTCCTGATGATTTTCTGAAGGACAAAATATCATTGTCTACTTAAAGAACTATAACAAATGTTCTCTTTGCAATACTAATCTGGTCCTTTTTGGTTATTTTATTCCCTTTTGTTACAAATAGATTGATTTGCAGAGACAGAACCCTTCAAAGATATTCCCATAAGATCTCCAGTTAGATTAAACCTGTACTTCAAATGCTAATGAATCTGTATGTGAAAAACAAATGTTTGTCTCTTCCAAATTGTGCCTGGGGTTCCCTAGAGCTTTACAATTCAGTGAGCATTAACGTTACATAGCACAAATGATGGGACTTCTCTGAGAAGATAGGATGCAGCTGTTTATGCTTAATTAAAACTTGTGAGATTTGGTGTGCTGCTTTAATCTCTTGCTTTTTTGTTTCTCCACCTTTTCAGCAAAGCATCTATCACTGTCTGAATGTATGCTGTGTGTTTGCCTCAGTGAAAGTCATGCACAGGATCTGTCTCTGAAGCTTTCAGAAGAAAAGGGCAACTCTTGTCAAGGTGAAAACACTGACACTTTTAATTGTATTTGCATTGAATTTTTAGATCCATGTTAACAATATACACAGCTCTTAGATTCAGATGATTGCAAGCAGATGACAGTGACATAGTTTGCATACACCAACAAATATGTATGCCAAAAGCCACAGAACATGCATATAGACCTCATTTTAATGAACATAATTTAGGCAAGAAGCCTATACCACATAATATGCAGTATGCATCATCCTCCAGAACACTGCTACAGACACTGGGGCAGGACAAGAATTAGTCAGAGGCAGCATAAAATGCTGCTGGAATGGATGAGGGTCCATGCTATAGTAATGAGTATCTCATTGCTTTTGTATCTGCCCAGGGATTAGCATAGCTCCTAAGAGGACATTGCTTAGCATCATTTGAGGAAAAGAGGCTGTGCTGCACCAAGTCAAATCAGAAAAAAAGCAGGGAAACCTGCAGTTCTTCCCCTCCTTTCTGTATTTTGTGAAAGGAAAAAAACCTGAGTAACGTCTCCTCCATCTCTGCATAGCACTTACTAATCACTAAATTTAAATTTACCTGAGGGTATCTCTCATCAGCTACCAGGATTGATTTTCCTCATCCTGTCAGCTGGATTCTGGGAACCTCTCTAGTAAAAGCAAAACTAACATCACATTACTTTTCTCTTTCACCTCAGTGCTTAGATTGTCATCTTGCTGTTTCAGGCAAGTACAGTCTAAAAATAGACGTATTTTGAACATGACATTGTGCAGAATAAAGTGCTTAGTGGGATGCATTGATCAAGTCACTTGGAATGAAGAAAAAGAAATAATTCCTTGTAATTTTAGCAGGATTGGTCTAAAAACTCTATTGAAGAGATCAAATATTAATTTACCATCATCTTCAGTCACTGTTGTTGCCATGAAACAGTGAAAAGAATAGCCAGCTCAGTAACTTGTTATCTTGAAGAGTTTTTAAATGAGCGATTATAACACAGAATATATCTTAACTTTCTGTTGATTTTGATCGTTAGTGATTTCCTAAGTAATTGCAAACTTAACACAGCCACAGAAAAATTATCTGAAGAAGGGAAAAATCAGTTCTGAAGGAATAACTGGAAACATATGACCATTATGAAGATTTTGGTTTACCGATAGAAATATTTTAACAACAATAAATCTGTGTGATTTATAACCATTTGAAGCCAATAGAAAATTGCATACTTACTCTAAAATATTCATTGGTCTCCATTATATACAAAAAGATCTCCAGGGTTACACTGTCAAAAGCGCCTACAATTAAGGACTTTCGATCCCACAGAGCTTTGAAAGAATCACTCTTGGCAAAGGTTTTTGACTTGAAATCTCTCTGTGTAAGAGCAGTTGTCTGACTTGCGAGCTTGGTGGTTTGTAGGAGAGATGCATCAAGCAGTGTGAGACCAGCTGAGCCTTGAAGACCTTCTCTCCAGCAGTCCTTGCACTTTACAGGTCCCACAGCTGCCAGCATTCCCTGTCTCCCTCTCAGTCCTTCTCCTTCGGCCCAGCCATTGCAGCACCATCAGAGGCTGTGAAGAGTCTCTCCTGTCCTGCCCTTCTTTTGGCTTTGTCATCTCCTGTGACAGCTCTCCCCCCCTGCCCATGGCTCAGGACCCCATGTCAGCCCTTGCCCCGGTGATGCTGCAGTAGGGCCAGGCTCAGCTCCCCACAGCTCTGCCCTGCTCAGCCATGGGCCTTGACAAGCTGGGCCCACCTGTGGACCTATGACCCTGGTCAGGCTTGCCGGTCCCCATCACTTGGGAGGTGTCCTGTGCCCACAGCTGCCCAAGTGCCTTTGGCTGCCCTGCTCCTGCCTGGATTGGTGGGACATGGAAGAGACCCTGGCTGCTGATGAACAAGGGTTCTTCCCTAAAGATTGGGCTTCCGCATCTGAGCCTCCCTCTGCAAGTGGCAGGAGGCACAGGAAAGCTTTTCCCAGGCAGCGGCTGATGAATACCTTCAGCCTGTGTGCAAGGGAGCTCCAGGACCAAACCTGGAGCTGCAAATCCTGTTAAGGCTTGTAATATTAGGCATAAAGACATGTGCAGCATTGTTAGTGAACAAAATCTTTAGCCCATCACTGTAGCTCTTCAGCAAAGTGAGATATGGGAGAATTCATTTAGGGAAGCATGGAGGAAAAATTACTTTAGGATGAAAACACCATTGTACAAAGTCTGCAAGAATTTGCTCCAGCTCTTTCTTCAGCCAGGATTTCATCTCTGTTCTTCCTGGAAAACTAAAAACATCTTCTAACTACTACTACTAATTTTGCATCAATAATCCTTGCAACACAACCTCACCGTGCCCTATGTGTTTCTGTCCATGGCACTTGCCTGTACCACAGCTGAGGTGCTGTTCAGCACCATCATTCACAGGCATTCAGAAGAGGCTTTATACAGCCTGTGTACCTCACTGAAAACTGTTATGTAAGAGTTTATCTTTCAAGATTTATATGGCTTAATTTTGAACATTTGCCACTCAGTTTAAATACCAAACAGATTACTTTTCTCCCTGTCACATCAAAAATATCTAGGGTCACAACCTAAGAAGAGGATTGAAGAGTAATAGAGTAAGCTTAACAGTGGTATTAGTGATATGTACTGCTTAAAGGTCTTAGGATAAAAGGCAAAAGTCACTCATCATCTACAGTCACACCACTGAAAGTGGCATCCAGATACTGGATGAATGCCACTTCTGTTTCTTTACCTGTGGATAAAAAGACTTTTGGAGTTAGAGTCTCAGATCTCTATTATGGATTTTAAAGGGCAGACCTTTTTTTCTACTTAAAGCTAAGGATTGGTCATGCGAGGTGGTGGCTATCGCTAGAGCAGCAAGTGCTACAAACACAAAAGACTCTCCAGGATTCAGCTGTCCCTTACCTACTCACATCCTGAGATGGCAAAATTTAGTATTATCTGTAGTGCAGGCGAGCTTTGAGCCAACAGCTATGAAATCGGGACAGAAATAAAGTGTATCCTTTGCTCTGTCTAAGCAGCTGCAAACTTCTAAAGGTTGGAAAGTCATTAGCTGTCTTAGCAACAAATAATGCAGAAGACAGAATTTTTAACAGGCTATAGTTTGCCTGAGAGCTGCTACCAGGCTCATTACTGATTTCTACCAAAATTGAGTGAGTCTTCATTGATGGATGCAGACAAAACCTAAATCTTAAGCTCTTACTTGGAGCTGGCTTAAATATAGTTGGTATTCCCTGCCTGAGAATGGCACGGATGTGTTACAAACAGGTGCTTACAACTGGCAGGTTGCAACAGGCCCAGAGAAGCTCATCTACTCATCTCTCCATTTGGATTTAGCATACCCTGCTATGGAATCTGTCTCTCCTTTTCTCAATCACTTGCCATACAACTTTAGATTTAATTTAATTTTCACTTTGAATAATCCTTGGAAAGCTTGGAGAAATAGAAATTTATCAAACCTTTCTCTAAGTAGGACATTTTCCTGTGAATTATTACATTCCCCATCCCTCGCTGCCCTCAAATCCCACCCAGACATCTTTTGACTTAACATGCAGTCCCTTTTATTGTGTAATTTGTGTCACTGTACATTTTATATTGAAACATTTTAAACTACAAATTGCAAATATTGTGTTAAAAGGCACATCCTCAGCCTACCACATTTTAGCCTTTGTTTTAAATCTTCCTCCCTGACGTCTGAATTCTCATGAGATTTCTAACATTGCATTTTTAAACGAAAGTTTCTGGTTTTAAAATTAGTTTAGTGCTTTGGCAGAAACTTAACGAGTGGAAAGGTGGCTGTGCAGAGAAGACAGCTGAACAGATGTATTATGAAAGATATTAACACATATTTTAAAAGATTAATAATTTTGTAGGTCAAGCCTAGGGTTAGGATGCTAATTTGCTAAGTGAAGTAACAGCATTTTAGTAAATGAAATAATTAAAATGTTCCTCTGGCTCAGAAAACTATACAACCACTAGCAAGGTGTGTATGTCACAATATAATAAGCTGGGCTTTTGATAGGTGGAAATTTACAGAATTCAAACACCATCTAATATTTCCCTTGTAGTCTGAGGTGCTGTGCCCTTTTTCAAAGTTAAAGACACAAAAAGTACTTGGACACCCTGATTATGTTGAATACGGCTTGAAGAGAGCTTAAGTATTATATATATATATATATATAAAAAAAAAAATATTCAAAGTATTGTGTTATTCAAGAAAAAATCTGTCTTCTCTGCTGAGTGAAGCAGACGTGCTATCTAGCAAACCATTTAAAAGTATAGGTTACGGACGTCTTGTGCTACATGAAAGCTGTTCAGATTTCACTTTCTGCCAAAATAACTTCATTTTGATACTTTCACAGCCTTGGTACTTGTTTAGATTTTTTTCATGTTACAAACCTCCTTCAAAACAAACTATCAGACACCTGAAGATACGCCTTCATATTTTGATTTTCACATTGTTTCCTGTGAACTGGGAAAAACATATCAAAGCAAGTAAGAACAACTGGTTATTTTCTACTTAAAATAACAGGTAGACACAAGCTCCTTTATGAAATAACCCAACCTTTTACACCAAAATTCAGTTGCATGTAACAATTAAATATAAATGCATGTGTTAGGCCACTTGGGAATTTGCATGGCATCGTGTACCACTTGTGTAGGTATTGAAATGTGTGAATAGACATTGGCATTCTCTACTTTTGCAAACTTCAGATTGAAGACAGAAAACCACAGAAGCAAACCAGACAAGCACTCAAAGACCCCAGATGAGGTTACGGAGAGCTTGTGGACCAAGCGCACATCTGTGAAAGTTGTGGTCAAAGAAACAGATCTGCTGCTGATTTATTCAGCAGCATACAGGCAAAAAAACCCCTTGTACATTTTTTTAATATATTTTTTTAAATATTCTGTTGAAGAAACTTCTGATTTGACCAGGACTGCCTCCTGAGAATAACAAAAGCAACGTCTGCTTCATCCTTCCTGTTTAATGGTGGGGAAGTGCAACATTCCTATTTTAACTCTCTATTGCAAGCTCTTTATCAGATTGAGAGTCAGTCACAAAAAGAGCAGAAAAGACAAATGGTAGGTAGAATAGTACTCAATTCTATTGATAATATATTTAAAATTACAATCAATATCTTTGAATTCATGGGATTAATTTACAACCATCCTTAAAACTCGGCTTTGAAACTTGCTTCATAAAGGAGGGAGGAGAGGTTCTACTCTCATAACTCTTGGACCTGGATTTTACAGAGGATGCTGAAACCACAAGAATTATAATGAAAGTCTAAGAGCTGGCAACAGTAAATCACATTACCACATTTCACAAATAAGCAGCTGAACCAGAACTTTGCCTACCAGATTCAGGGCTGTGACTTCAGATGGTCAGCACTGCAATTAAGGTTAAGTTTTACTGACCATCTAAGCTACTAGGTGAGACTGTGATCTCTAACAGCAATCAGCTTCTGGTACTAGCTGATCATACCTTCAGCTGATTTTAACAATCCATATGTGGAGGCTTGTTGTAGTTTTTTTTTAAAATGTACCTTCTATCTTGATGATGAAAGGGGAGATGGCAGCAGGTGCATGTATGTTCATATCTGGATTGTACTGCGTGAGTGCTTTTGAAGTAAATCTCCAATCCACATGTATTTCTTCTTGGCTCCTCCCAGATCCATGCTTAGCTGAAAGAGAACCTCTACTGAGATTAAACTACTTAGAGGCAGTCAGTCCACAGGAGCAGTCAAGAGTTGGTCTGAGATAGCCTTCTCACCCCCCACCTCCATGAATACATGTAGTGTGGGTGCTGCATCCTCATCACCAACTGCTTTGTTCTGTAGGTCAGCTCTTATTGCACTGTACTACTTCCTAATATAGACACTGCCATCTTCAGAATAATTGGCACTGTACACCTGAAAACATTATTTCAATGGCTATCTACAGGGAAATGGGACAGAAACACAAATCAAGAGTTGTCTCATCCCTGAAGACACTGGGAATAATGTGGATAAAGTTTTCTCTAGCTGGGAGTGTAACACCATGCTTATCTAGTCCTACTGCTCTCAGCATACATGCAGTTTCAGTGCATACTGCTGCACTGAGTTATAAGCTTGTACCAAGATGGGCTTGAGGCTAGGAGGACATCTCTGCATGTTGGTGCTCCTTTGTATGATGGCACTGTCATTTCCTATGATCCAGCTTCAAGGTATCTAGAAAAACAGCCTTTTTTGTTTCCAGGGAATCCTGAGGTTAACAAGGTAGCAGTCATCACACAGGGATTTAATTCTAGCTAAAAGAATACTGGGGAATTTAGAATTCCAAGGAAAAGGAAGTAGTTTCTCTGGGGGGAAGAGGAAAGGGGAAAATCAAGCAGAAAGAAAAATGCAGAAAGCAAGTAATTCAGGTTTCTGTATGCAATATAAACTGATAACAATTGCTAGTTGCCCATTAAGCTGAGGGCAAAACATCACAAAATTAATTTCTCTGACCTCATGCACATTTCTTTCTCATGGCTCATTGACTTTCTTCATGTTTGTTTCCTGCTTTCAAAGGCACAAGGGAAGTGTAGAATACTCAATAAATAGTATTTTATAAAAAAGAAAAATGTAGGACAGAATTTCCCTTGCTGTAAGATGCTAAAACATTTGCATAAAGAAAAATAAATTAGTTTTGTGCAAAACAGTGCTGTAATAGTTTGAGGAGACTACAAGGAAAATATGAGAGAAAAATCACTGACATGGTTTCTTATTCTGTGCCTATCACCATGGTATTTGAGCACATTTCATAGCTAATAGGACAACGTTTGGGCTGGCAGTGGTTCTGAAACTTATTCATATGGAACTGATGAAGTATTTGAAGAATATGTCTCCATATGTACAAGGGAATTATGAATCCTTCACATTCAGGGAAAACTGGCAGATCTGATGTTTTACTTCAAGCATTAACATTTAATCTTAATGCCTTCCTTCCTAGAGAAACAATTACAATATAAATTCAATTCAAAGCACATGGAAAACAATGTTATTTGCTATTTTTTTTGGCCAGAACGAGTGGCCTTTTTTTTTTTTTTTTTTTAATTAAAACTTCTGACAGCTAGGGTGAGTTCATTAAGGGACTAGAACACCTGCCTTATGAGGAAAGGCTAAGAGACCTGGGGTTTTTCAGTCTAGAGAAGAGAAGACTGAGGGGAGATCTGATTAATGTCTATAAATACATGAAGGCTGGGCATCAAGAAGGCAGGAATAAGCTCTTTTCACTTGTGCCCTGTGATAGGGCGAGGGGCAATGGACTCCAAATCGAGCACAGCAAGTTCCACCTCAACAGGAGGAAGAACTTTACTGTGAGGGTTACAGAGCACTGGAAAAGGCTCCCCAGAGAGGCTGTGGAGTCTCCTTCTCTGAAGACTTTCAAGACCTGTCTGGATGCCTTTCTGAGGGATCTGCCCTAGTTTTTTTGATCCTGCTCTGGCAGTGGGCTTGGACTTGATGGTCTTCGGGGGTCCCTTCCAACCCCTAGCATTCTGATTCTGTGATTCTTACTGTATTGCCAGCTCAGAACAAACTGGGAAATGATTTAACAGATCCTGTCATATATGGGGTAGGTCCCTATCCACTGTAACTCCTCCTTTTTTTCCCCCTCCATGAGTTCTACATTGCCAAAGTAACATTATTATGTTTGAATTATTATATAGGTAGTTTAGATACCTGCAGCATACACCGTAGTTATTTGAGTGACCGCATGTCGACCTATGTTTAAGGGTTTTTAATATTCTGCCCAGAATGCTGTCTCTGTTTAGGCCTTGGCTTTGTTCTTGTTTAATCTAAATTGAAATTAGTAGACCTTGCAAAAGAAGAACCCCTCCTGCAAACAGCCAAGTAAGACACACAGCATTAACCTAATATCTTTTCAACATCACAGGCATCTAAATCATTAAAGTCATCATTAAAGTGACTAATGCAGTTTGCAAGCATTATTTAAAATATGTATTAAGGAAATACATAGCAGGAGATTAAAAAACAAAAAAGAAATCACAAAAAACCAAGCCACTAAACCACACACCAAAAGGAGAAAGCTGCAGAAGTAAAAGGACTTGTAGACTTGTACTTTTAAATCCCTTTGCTACTTTTAGATAAAGAAGCAAATGAAACAATTTCCCTCCCTTTTCCTAAATGCATCCAAACTATTATTTAAAAGGGATTTAAAGTAGCATTGCCATTTTCAAATACAATAATAGAGCTTAACATCTGCATTTAATTGACTATAAAAGTTAAAAAAGCAGTTACATAAAAACATGCCAAATTTAAACATTCAAAGGAAGAAAAGGAAATCTCGAAAAACATACATATCAAAAGAAGTGCATAGCACGTAGATCTTCTAAGAAAGTCTGTAAAATGGCTAAGAGCACAGAACAGGCAAGAAGATACTTCTGGAAGAGCAGAAAAATGAATAGAATTAGTTTCTTCAAAGCTCGTTTTGAATTGCTTGAATGCACATGGACGACATCTCTCCAAAAAGCAGAAGGTGGCTGTGGAAGATGTTTCTGCAAAAGTTGTGTCTTGGTGTGTTACCTCTGTCCAACATTATTGTTGCTTGTTGAGAGAGCAAAGTGTCAGATGTTGCTACTTGTGTTCCTTCTCCTACCTCTGCTGTCTGGTGGCATGGCTCAGGTACCTCCAGTCATCTACTTCTGTACCTGTGAAAAGGGTGTAATTGAACCTATGTTTCCCCTCCTTGCCTCACCTTGCAATTCTCTTTGCCCTGTATTCCCCTCCTCAGCCTTCTTTGACTTTATTTGACCTTTCTTTCTCCTCCTTGTCCTTCCTCACCCCCCTCCTTTCCCTTAGACATTAGGAGAAAGTTCTTTACTATGAGGGTAGTGAGACATTGGCCCAGGTTGACCAGGGAATCTGGGGAGGCCCCATGGCCTGGAGGTGTTCAAGGCCAGACTGGATGGGGCTCTGAGCAACCTGATCTAGTGGAAGTTCTTGCCAATGCAGGGGAGTTGGATCTAGCTCATCTTTAAGGTCCCTTCCAACCCAAGCCATTCTGTGATTCTATGAAACAATTTTTTGGGCCTCAAAGTACGCTGATATTGCACCCTCTATCAAATATTGATAGAAGGGGTTAACTCAGAATGTTTTTTTCATTTGAGGTCTTGGAGCCATGACTATACTTCACCTTTTGTGTTTTAAACTTCCCAGGATGAAAATTCTTGGTAATTTCAGCTCTACCTTTGACAATTCCTGCTGGCTAAAAGTGAAAGAGCCATCAGTCAGGACAGACCACATGGTTGTTAGTTCTAGTTGAGGAAAAGCAGGCATCTGAATCCTGGCAAGAGGCACTACCACTTTCCCTAATGTCTTGGCACTTTGCCCATCAGTATACACCATACTGAGGGCAGCACAGCCTAGGTTTGGCAACTCTAGCAGTAATTCAACCTGTTAGCTCCAGAGCTGGGGATGCTGTTAGCTTTAAGTGATCATCCATCATTTCTTCCTTGTGTTTGGCTGAATCTAACTGCTCCTTTGTATCTAGAAATACAGAAATTGCAGAAAAGACACATGTAAGCATGCACACAGATAATGTAATATTTGAAAAAGCAGCTCAGGATACAATTTACACATCAGTGAAGCTACCTGAAGTCATGGCAAGAGATGTGGCTGAACTGCTGGAGCTAAACTGCCACCTATATCCCAGCTAGGAAGTCTCTGTCTAGCCTAGATATATATGTATATGCTATGCTTTTTCACAGCTCAGTTCTTATACTGGCAATATCTCCTTAGACTGCCAGGTCACTTGAGAGGACTTGTCTGAGAACTTTCTTTCTGCTCTTCCTTGATTCTAGTTTTTTTCTTCATCTCAACCAGCAGTTATTTCAATGGGAAAGGCTTAACGACAAAGGTGGTGTTACACAGCAAAGCTTGAAGGAAGAACAGAGCACTCAAAGTGGCTAATCATTGAATTATCCAAGGTTTCCATTTACTGAAAGGGGGAGAATTTGCCCTGTGGCTTCACAGAAACAAGGTGGTTCAGATCATTCAGAAATAAATGGCAGATAAAAATTAAAAAAAGAATCAGTTCCAACACCCATGGGGAGATGACCTCTTCTGCACTTTGTAGAGTCTTCACATAAAACAGCTGAAACACAGTGCAGAGTTTTAAAGAGGTGCATTTTTTTTCTTTTTAACACATTGCTTCAAATAGCTTGTTTTCAGTATATTGCTCAAAGGACACTGCTGTGTGATCATCTGAGAAGGTGGAGCGTATGTTTTGTACAAGCCAGCCAACAATGCCAACAGTCACATACAATTCCATTTTTCAAGAGAAGTTCTCTCCAGCACAAGGACTTTTCATGCAGTGTCATTTCAGATATACTCCAGGAAGCACACACCATTATCCAGTCATAAAAAAAATATATATATATGTAATGAATTATGTCAGCGAAAACTACTATGGCCAAGAATATTAGGCATTTTGAATTTTTGTTACAAATGTATTTCAAGTATTTTTAATATAATAGACTAAGATAAGCAGGCAATTCACTTGCTTCCCCCTTTGTGCCTTACTCAAAATGAAGTTTTCCGTGTTTCCTGTGCATCACTAGTTTCTGTTAAGGCAAACTCAGTTGGGTGTAACAGTGCTGATTTTTGTTACTCGTAAGTATTGATAACGTGCTTTTAGTCCTACAAGTTTCTTGAACAAAGATTAACCAGTAAATCCAAATCAAGGCTATACTTACTTTTTCTCTAAGCACATGATTGAGCTAGTTTTAGTTAAGTTTCATTCAGCATTAGTTTTCATTTATATATTTATTTTTATTTTTGAAGCATTTTTTCTTAAGAAGTTTAACATCTTTGCACCATACTTCTCTACCAGCTACATGGATATAAAGCCAAAGTAAAACTACCAGAGTGACTCTTGAATGTTACTGTTGTGATTTGCAGAAAACTTTTCACTTACTCTACATCTGTTGGTAATGATTCATAGATCTGAACAGTATTAGTAACATACTGACGCCTCATCTTCAACTTCTCTCTTCCAACTTGTCTTATACTTGTCATAGAACAGGATGATGTTCCAAGCAAAGGACATTTTGTGCCTTAGCAGATTTCATTGCTTGGATTTAAGTACAATGGGAAAGGCACCCCAGCCTGTCTTCCTCATGAGGGCTATTGCATTGACATATTAAAGTCCTCCTCCTCTTTACTGATGCTAAAGAGCAAAGTCTTAGTTATTCCTTCATTAGTCAACTTGCCCAAACAGAGCAGAAATTATCCTACCGTGCTTTTGTTGCTCCCAGCTCTAATGGTTGTACTGACACCTCCAAAGAGTAATTATGTTTTTTTCTTGAAATCTTCTTAATTGTGACTTTTACATCTGACAAGCATACTGTTCTTTATGCTGATGGTAATTTATACAACACTTGCTTAATTTTTTGTTTTTGCTGGTTCCAAGATGGTGTGGGCTCTTCCCATCAGGCACAGAGGTAACAATTTTTATTAATGAATAATGCAAACAATTCATTGGTTGAATTCAGTTGCCCCAAGCTCACTCTCACCTCAAAACAGTGAGTCACTCAGGTTTCTGCTTTTGAATGAGAGCCAGAGCAAGTAATGAATTACAAGCATCAACTTTATTTACATTTTTGTATCAGAGCAGTTGGTGGGTACATATGAATAATAAAAAAACAGCTTAATAGGGAAAAAAAATCATGAATGAGATTTTCAAATGTTCTCATTCCTAAGTCAACAATATCCTAATAATTTAGTCATGTATAAGAGATCACAAGCTTTCTGCTGTAGACATATGAGCGTTTTCAGCAGGTGGAAGGCAGAGGGACAAAATTGCTTCCAGTGACTTTAAAGATCAATAATCTTTGAAGAAAAGAACAGCTGAAGCTGAATGGAGCTCCAAGTAAGGGGTTTAAGATAAAAGACACTGTGTTTTGACAGCAGAATTACTGAGTGCGCGGACTGTGCAAGAGAGTTAAGACCCTTGACAACCTGGGTTATGGACAAACTGCCAGTGGCAGAGTGAGCCAGCTCAGGTTTTACCTCTGCACAAGTGGGCGGAACACAGATCTTTAATTTCTGCTTCCTGTGTCTTGATAAACTTTTCTACCTGTGTTGGCTGTTTTAGAAATAAATATTTTAGTTACTTATATCTTAACTTGGCTTGAATAAAAAGTGATTCTGAAGGAGCTGAATAACAGCTGTGTTCAATATGCACAGAGAACTCTAATCAGGGCTCTAGGTCATCCCATACATTTCACCATGAAATAAAACACTTGCAGCTGAGCTGAGAACCAAGTCTAAGATGCAAACTGTCTTTCAGTGAACAGCATTAGCCTGAAAATCATATGCAGCAAATAAACAGGGAAGAGGAGGGCCATGAAGATGATCCGAGGGCTGGAGCACCTCTCCTACAAGAGCAGGCAGAGAGAGCTAGGGTTGTTCAGCCTGTAGAAGGCTCCAGGGAGACCTCATAGCAACCTTCCAGTACTTGAAGGGGTACCGGAAAGCTGGGGAGGGATTTTACATATGGGCAAGTAGCAGGAGGACAAGGGGTAATGGCTTAAAACTAGAAGAGATGAAATTAGATATCAGGAAGAAATTCTTCACTATGAGGGTGGTGAGACACTGGAACAGGTTGCCCAGAGAAGCTGTGGAGGCCCCATCCCTGGAAGTGTTCAAGGCCAGGTTGGATGGGGTTTTGAGCAACCTGATCTAGTGGGAGGTGTCCCTGCTCATGCAGGGGAATTGGAACTGGGTGATCATTAAGGTCCTTTCCAACCCGAACCATTCTGTGATTCTATGATATATGTACAAGCCTTAAGAGTCTTGCAATTGTGTTTTTATTAGAGTCCTGACTCTCTTATGGCCATGATCTAATGAAAGCAGAGAATTATGTTGATTAAATATTATATAGTTTATATTTTTCCATGGAAAAGATAAAATTTGTTCATATCTTCATTTGAGAACATTTACAGGCTCTAGGACAAAAGGTAAGACAGCAGAAAGTTCAGGTTTGGGGATAGTACAGAATTGTCAGACACTCTTTATAGCTATCCCCACCTTTTCCCACTTTTGAAAAGAGTGGATGTGTTTGCTGCCATGGCAGGTTGTCAAAATGTCGGTATTTCTCTGAACATCCCACAAAACATGCCTTGATTTCAGGAAGGCTTCAAGAATATCCATAAAATAGGGGTGTGATGGTCAATGTCCTTAGGTACTTTTGCCCATTAGTATAGCTGGGCTTTTTCAACACATGAAAATTTCTGATGTAGGCAAGGGTATAAACACAAATATTAGAGCTTATTCAGGCCTAATCTAAACAACATAGGTGTATATGGAAATCTAACATTTTTTTATTTATCACTGTGTCTGCAGATTGAATAGCACTGCAGAATGGAAATGATGTGGCAGAGGAAAGAATGGACAGAGAGAAAGAGACATTATAATGAATTTCCTTCCGCTTTTATTACAGGAGAGAGTGAGCTGACATAATAAGTGGAGCTCTAAAAAACACTGATTGAATCTTGAAAACACTGTGTGAACCTTGGAATAGCTAGTTAGTCAATGTCCTGCTTGGCATTTTGAGCAGAGAAAATATTGGAAGATAATGGGTTTGACTAATAATTATTTCTTAAAATGCCTACAAATTTCAACCTAACGTATTCACACACAACATTTATTAAAACCCCAGTCAGATAGAAATAAATGAGCTGTGACTGATTCTGTATTTTGTTCTTTGTTTAACTTCTATTTCCTTTTTTTTGTTTTTTTTTTTTTTGGCATGGGCCCTTTTTTATATCCAGCTACCCTTGGTGTTTTTACTTCCAAGCTTTGGCAGCCACAAACATCCCTATTCTCCAGCCACATTCCCTTTTTTTCCTCTGTGTTGTAGCATTTTCTCTTGTATCAGGTGCTCAAGTGATGTACAATGCACATACATATACACTGCTTTTATGCTTACTGGCATATATTTTATATATATGCATCTTTTATGCTTCTTCAAGGGGATATGAAGCAGCTGCTGGTCTTTGGTAATTAAGCCAGAAAAAGAGAAAGTTGAACACTGATGTTTAATTTATTACCACCATTATAAATCCTCATTATATCTAGTGGACTATATTATGCCACTGAGTATTAAACATGCACATTATACTTAAAAACTGCTTAGAAACCAATTACATTACCTTTCTGGACCTGATTTCGACTATACTTCTGTGAGATATACAAGGATCTGAGATGTTAATGCTGATTTTCATGGCATATGGTTGAAATGTTTCACTAAAATTTCTTTTTTTAAAAGGTAGCGTGATAAGTCCATACATTATTAGGAAAAGATTATAACATTGATGGTTTTTTAAGTAGAATAAATTTATGCTTTTTTGTTTATGCTCTTAATGTTTACACCCTCTTTTTCAAAGATATGGGTACACATAGTGAAACTTTACTTCAAAAAATGCAGTCAGGTGTTTTTTTTTTCTTTTAAAACTCTGATGTTGTTTTTTTGGGACGGTTGTTTTTGTGGTTTTTTTTTTAAGGGACTTTCAACCGCAAGATCACCTGCAATCAGAACTCTCAGGAAAAGCAAAACAGAACAACACAAAAATCTATTGCAAGCAAGACTTGTGATAAAATCTCAAGAACTGGTAGCATGACAAATATATCCATTAAAAATACAAACAGTATATAAAAATATTTGAACAGGGTATAAAAATAAACCCATGGATGTATGCAGTATGGCAAGGTTGGCAGAGGCTCTCTGTATTTCACTCACAAATCTAAAATTGCCAGTCTTTATCCCACCCCAGACAGTGTTGGATATTTATAAAAAGAGTATATGGAACCACAGCAGGCATACAGTTTTTTTTCCCCGTGGTCAACCCAACTAGCATCTAAGAGTCAGAAGCTCTAAGGACTTTCTGAGACAGAGAGACTTCAAAGAGACTGTCCTATTTAGTAGCTGTCAACAGACTCTTGTTCCATCAATTCTGTTTAATTGTTTTTGGAGGCTACTTATACTTTTTATCTTTTATAATACTGAAGGAATTAGAACATGTCTTACTCCTCTGATATGAGAAGCAAGATTATTAATCCCTATTCACCTTCTTCGTTTTTCATGATATGATGTACTTCCAGTACACCTTCCTCCATCTGCCTGTTTTTCAGGCTGGAGTGCCCTTTTGTATTTTCATTTCTGGTTTTGACTTTCTCATTTAATCTCTTCTCAACTGGAAGCTGTTGTTTATTACTATCATTCTTCTCAATCTTTAAGAAAGAGGGACTATCCTCTCAATAGTATTGCATACACGTGCACTTTTTTTTTTTTTAAATTATATTATTTTTCTAATTGTTCCTAACATTTAGTTTACCTTTTCTGCCACTACTGGTATTTTTGGAGAACAAACACCAAGATCTCAGTGACTTTTACTGCGTCTACTTATTTTAACTCAGGTACTCTGCTTTGCATTTATTGATACTGAAATCTACCTACTATTTTATCCGTCAGTCAGTTTCACAGCATCAGGAAAGCCTACTGCAGTTTCTCAGGCAGTTTTGTTTTGACTATCCTGACTATTCCTGTGGCAATTACAAGAGGTAGCACCCTGTGATCGCCCGCTCTCGCATGTGCGGTGGGATCAGTCCTGAGCCATCTCAGACACATCCTGCTCTTCTCCGTGAGAAATGACTGCTCCCTTCTTAAAAGGCACGCTCTTCCCTAAATCCTGATGAAATTTGAAAGGGAACTGAAAAATACTGTAAAAAATATTTTCTTGTCCACTAGAGGGAAGTACCTCCGTAATTAGGATTTAGTGCATGGTTATACAGATCAAGGAAAACATTGCAAAATGCAAAGTAATGCTCATTTTGAACTTTAATAGCAATAATTCAATGCACAAATTAATGACTACTTTTCATAACGACATTGACATGCTAAGTAATAAATAACCCTTTAAATTGAGTTGTGCCAGGCTTACCTTAATGCAGACTTCAGTGTTCAATAAAAGCTTGCTTATGGCTGAACAGTTTTTCAGGAAATTGCTCTAGAAGAACACTTTAAAAAAAGGTTATATTTGTAATTCTAGCAAAGTCTGCATTGTATTCAGCTCTGTTAAAATACCATTAACCTTCCATGAAACTATGTTAAATTGTTTTAAAATAATTGTCACTCTAACAAAAAATGAGTCCTAAAGAGAAGTCACTTGAATAAGGTTATCTTTATCTCTGTACTGACACATTTAAACCCAGCTTTTTCATTCTTCTGCTATTTATATGGTACTATCAAAGAAAAACTGCTAAAAATAGAGGTACTGATCTCCTGAAACATTTAAGCATATCAGTTATTTCATAAACATGAACAGAGTATGCTCACAGATGGACACCCACTGTACATGAATACTTTGACAAAATGTAGAAACTTCTATATGAGAGGACTAGGCTATATACGGAAACAACATGACCACATTGCATTCTCATTTTACTTTTTTCTTACTAAATTCTGATAGCAAGTCTACCATATTTAGTACATTTTAGAACTACACCAACAAAAGTAGCACTTCAATGTCTTCAAAGACTGATCATTAAAATCCTCCAACAGACTTAACAGCTTACAGTTTCTGATATTAAACCCTTGTGCAATGACTCTCTACTCAAATTGGATTATGTTTGAGCTTCTACTTTATTGAAAACTCTCCTCTGTAATTATTTTGAATTCACAGGATCAAATAATAGTCTAAGCAGAATTTAATGAGGAACAGAGTGTAACAGGGTGTAAAACTCACCTGCATCAAGACAATGTTGCAGATATCTGACCCAAATGCCTTAAATTTGTCACTTAACTGTCTTCTCCTGGGCAAAGAATTTCTAATTTTATCATATAACAAAACTGCCATTTTATTGCAAAGGAAAAAAAAAAACAAATAAAGGAGAACCAAGTGACGAGATGCCATGAGAGTGACTCTCATTCTTCTCTGCCAGAGCTCTCCAGTCCATGTTTCACAAAGAAGCAGCCTACTGAAACTCTGATGGTTTCAGTACTCTGGATTTCATTTGAACTCTTTATGCTTTTCAGCAAGTCTTCCTCCTGTTTGCTCATATCAGTCAAAACACTTTAATGCACTACCAGGAAAGGACAACTTCTTTTATCTCATCATATTGAACTATTTGCGATTTTGGTTACTGCTAGATAAGAATTACTAGAAAAATGGAGGGGGGGGGGGGGGGGGAGGGGGAGAAAAAAAGGAAAAAAAAAAAAAAAAGGAGAGAGAAAAAACTTCCAGACTCTCCCAGCAATTCTCCCTTTTTGTCTCCCAAGGAGAAAAGGGGTTGTATCTGTTCCTGTGCTTCGTTAGCCTGTCCTTCCTCTGCAATAGCTTCATGCCTCAAGAGGAATCGGGATGAGAGTCTGTGCCCCTGCCTGTTCCACGTTGTCCTGGGAAAAGCAGAGCCTCTCAGTGGCACCTCCCAAGCTGCCTGCACCCATGCTGCCCTGGGAGCTGCTCTGACCGGGATGGCAGTCAGGAGGACTTTCCTGCCCAAACACACCCAGCCAAGAGGATACAGCCTTTGTACAAATACAGCACCCCTTCAAAGCAGCTCTGGAAGAAGGCTGGGTGGCAAATGCTGTGCCCTCTGTGAATCTTTCCCTCTTCTGGGGGGTCAGGACCCCATGTATACAAGCAGAAGAAGTACCAGGGACCTTAGCTGGTGAGTTCAAAACAGACCACAAAAAGGTAAACCCGCAGTATCAAAGTTTTTACAGGCTATTTATTTCAACTGCATGATAGAAATAGTTAAAAAAGAGCAAAACACTGTGTTTGAGATTTTCTGTTTTTAAGCTTAACACAAAATGACAGTTGACTAAACAGTTTTACATAAAATTTCCATTTCCATTTGAAAAGCTTACATTTTCAGTAAACATCCTTTCCAGGCTCCCCTTCCAACGTCAGGCTTTGCTCTAGAGAAAGGCTCAAACACTGAAATAAACATCATTTCCAAACTGCCTCCACCACCTCACTTTCTCCTTTACAGCTCTGTTTTTTAGCTTCAACTTTTCAAGGTGTTTTCCACTTCACACCAGTAAACTGTTAAACAAATTACTTGCCTGCAGAGTGAACTCTGCTTAATGAGGTTTTTGCTTTAGGTTCTGTGTGCAGCCTGAAAAAAGATGCTCACCACAGAAAAGACACCGCTGAGATTTGAGCAGCAGAACTGTGAATGAATGGTGTACAGAAGATAGTGTTTAAATGACATAGCTTTCCATTGAAAAGTGGAGAATTTTGACCCAGCTTTCTGAAGTCTAAAGCCTGTAATTAACAGCAACTAGACTGCTTAAGGCTAATGGTTTCCCTATGTAGCCAGTCTATAATTTTATTTGAACTATAATAGAAGCAAAAAGCTCCTTCTGTAATCAGCAGGTTGGGGCAGCAGAGCAGTAAAGTACACAGAGAAAAAATAGATGTTCTTTTGCTGGGTATCAAAACCTTGCTGAAGGAAACATGTTTATTTGTAAGAATTAAATGGAGATGGTGAAAAGGATGATGAAGGATTTAAAAAATAGAATGTAAGAAGTGTTTCACACTGAATAGGTCAGAAAGGAGTCCGTGCTGTCTGAAGTCAGAAAGCTGTGCCTGGCTTTTACAATTATTTTTTTCTCCACAATACTTTCATACTGCTTCAAACATAGACACAGGCTACCCTGAGTGGAGTGGGTTCAGTCTCGGAATGTATGTAACTCTGTGGCTCTAAGCTAGCACTAGAGCTTGTATTCACGTGCTCTTCTAACACAGAATCAAAGCCAAAGGAAATAAGGCTGGAAAGCACCTTAAAGGATCCTTAAGTTCATCCCCTAGCATTTCTACACCATGGATGGATAACCATATGTTTTTCTAATTTATTCTTAACAATCTCCAATGACAAGAGGAGGTTACCACTTCCTTATTCTCAGGCTATTTTGTGCTCCCTGCTGGGGCATCTCCTCTTGAACCTAAACCTTCCACTGGCAATCCCTTATTTTTAATTTTTCTTTAATATTTTGTTGTTGTTGTTGTTTAAATAATCTTGGACTGAGAGAAATAGCTAGGTAGGGCTTAGAAGGTACTTAATAGGAGCCTTCAAAGACCTATGGGAAAGCTACTGAGAAGATGAAGCTGAGCTCTATACTGAGGCACATGTCAGGAAACAGAGGCCATTAATTAAAGAGAGACAGCGGTCATAAATGAGAACAGTGGTGGTTCTGGCTGGACATCAGGTCAAAATTTTCACTATGAAGATCATTATGCACTGGAAGATTTTGTAGGCTCTTCTACTTAGAGATTTTACAGATCTGACTGTTGAAAATGCTGAACAACCTGGTGTGAATTAAGCATTGACCCTGCTTTGAGGAGGAGGTTGGGACTAGAGACCTCCTGAGGACCCTCTTAACCTGAAATATTCTATGGCATTCATTCTCTCTTTTCAGCAGACTCTTACAATTAATCTTCTTTTACTTTTATCTTAAATAACAGCAATGTTTTCAGGAGTTGTCTTTTTCCACAAGGCTGACTATTGTTATTTCTCCCCTCGGGACCTCCTCTGGGTTTCTCCAATCTCTCCTGAAGGGCACTGAGCCTCTGGTTTGATGTGCTAAGAACACTTTTCCAGACCTAGGGCAGAGATATCATCAGGTGGCAGAAAAGAGACCTCAGTAGCTATGCAAGCACTGAACCCGCATTCGAGTTGGTTATTTAAAAGATGCAGCATGGGACAGCATATACAACATGGCACTTTGAAAAATATATATTCTGTAAGCAAACAGTTTGAAGGTACTGAAAGTGCACTGTGTACTTCCTCAGCCATGCAAGGCTTTAAAATGCAAAGACTACTGCAACCTTGGAATTCAGATTTTCATGCTTCTTCTTATCCAAACTGTGAGATCATTTTTCGTACTTGGAGTATGTGTGCTCTTTTCCAGGGTAGTTTCAAATACGTTATTTTCCCCCAGAAACCTTCAGGTTGGCACCAACTATTAATATTGTGCCCAGAAATGAATGTACTTGGAATCCGGCTCTTGAACTGAACAGAAACGGTTTTGCAGCTTTAAATAATTGATAATGCTTTGACAGAAGTTGTGGTGGTTTTTTTGGGGTGTTTTTTTGTTTGTTTGGTTGTTTTATTTTGGTTTTGTGTTGGTTTTGTTTTGTTTAATTTTGGTAAACAACCATATCTTAATAGAATTAAAAAATGTCCTGCAGTAAGACCTCTTCAAGAAAATATGGACCAAATGGTGCCTTTCAGTTCTATAAGTGAAACAAAGAGCCAAAACTGTCAATTTTGCTCCTGAATATTTTTCTCTGAAGACTCAGAAAAACTACAAAGCTACATTCAGATAATAGTGACCAGAACATATGAAGTATTTTCCAGGCAACATCTAAAACTGTTACAGCAGTCTGCAGAAAGCTTTGCTTCTCCTCACCTTGTACAGCCTCAAAGCCCAAAACAGCCTCACAGTTTCTATTGTTCCCTTCTTGACTGTGCTCTCTCCACTAACATCTTCACTTAGCCACAGTCTGAAAGAAAAAATGATGTCTCATGCAAAGAGTTTTCCCCAGGGTCTAATTTGATGCTGTTGGTGATTTTAGAACAATGTAAAGTTTCTGAAGCACCATAGCTCTCATGTTCCCAGTCTGGCACACTACTGGTTGGTCTTGGCAGAACTGCAGTGAATTTAAATACACAAATATATTTTTTCCCATTTTTCTTGAGCTTATTCCTTACCCCTTTCAACAGACTGATACAGACAAAAGAATGACAGGCTCAGCTTGAGCACAGGGAGTTCATAGGTTACTTCTTTCCCTCCAGTTTACTCAGTGTATCATCTTTACAAATACTCATATCAATATAAGATTAAAAAAAAAATATATCATCATTTATAATGAAGGCATGGTGAGAGCCTTTATTTTAGTACACATCCTTTTGATTCCTTATACACAGTTACAAGTAATCAAACCTCAGGCACTGTGATATTGTGCTTGGATCTTAATAATTTCATTTATCACTTTTTTCTTGTGTTTTTTTTGAGAGGTGATAAGCTGAAAAAAATGCATATTTAATCTGTATTTGCTACAAGTAGAATTGCCTCTGAAGTACTGGACATTTATTTCTACAGCTGGTTCTGAATACAAATGCACCAGTTATAAATAATTTCTGAGGCCCATGTAATATTCATGCAGGAAATATGAAACTTCATGTCATGTTTGGAAAAAATGAAGCAGAGGGAGGAGAGATGGCTTTTTCACTGAACCAATGCAGGCTGAAGTATCTGATGTGGTCCTACCAGTGCACCTATAAGAACGCGGGAGTAGCAGCTGTTGCTCTGCCACTGCTGATGGACCTGAAAGTCTCCCCTTGGCAATTTAGGCAGGCTACACAGTGGTTTATCCTCTTGGCTCATCCCCCTTATCCCAGCCCTTTTTCAGATTCCTGGCTCTTAGGTAAAGAAACAAACTACATTTTCTCAGACCTCTCCAAGTGTTTGCCTACACTTGGCAGAATGTAGCAAATCAACTGGCTTCAATGTGTTGCTTTTTTTGCTTAATTGGCTTTTGGAGAGAATGGTTAGACATATATTTATTGCATTGTCTTGTTCAGTAATAACTATGGTCGCAGTTATTTCTGTGTGGGTTAAATTTAAGTGTCTGGCTTTCAGGTGAGAATTACCTGACTTTAGGCACCTCCAATTTTAACAGCTATGGCTAGTCTAGGCTCTCCGTTACAGTCAACAGGAAGAAACAGACACAAAACAGATAAGAAATCTGTAGATAACAAGGACAGAGAAGGATTAAGAGGATGCTGAAAGACAAAATCATAGTTCAAAACAACAAGGAAAAGCTGGGATGAATGCAAGCTTTTGCAGTTAAATGGATTTAACCAGCTGCAAAACAACTAACTAGGCCTAGGTCTCCTCGGAATGGCACCAGATCACTGAGTCTACATTCAGGTCAACATGACCAAGTTTTCAAGGAAAAGGCCTGGGAGTATTAACCTAAGAGATCCTTCCAACCACTGTGTCCTAGTTTTGGAGCAGTATTGTCCCTTGCATTCATAGGTGTGTGTGGGGGTAAATATCCCAAAGATGAGGAAAAACATGACCTAAAATGTAGTGGAATCGTTTCTTCTAAGGAAAAGAGCGTTGAGGAGAACTATGCTACCAGTCTTCAAAAAAAGGAATGGAGCTGCCTATTCTCTGTATTTGCAGCAGAGAGGACAGAAAATTATTGACACAAGGTAAAAAAAGTGCTAACTGAACTTCAGAAAGACATTTTAATGGTAAGAATACTAAACCACTGGAATAAATGGCTTTGACAGGATCAGTATCTCCATCATGGGAAGTTTTTAGGAAAGAGTCAGGAATGTTGTGGGAGAGCAAAAGGCTCTAAAACTTGCCAGACTTTCTCTCAGCTTTATTTTCCTACAGTTTTGTGCGTAAGCAGCTGATGCAGAAGGAAATAAATGCTTGTGCAGCATACCAGAAACAGCAGGTGATCCAAGCACCAAATGACTTGCAGTTTCATGGACCTCAAATTTATCCAGACAGTGAGAACATCACACAGCACTAAAAACAAAAGCAGCAGACTATGTTAAACTAAGCAAGAATTTCAGGTGTTTTTACTGCAGTTCTCTAAAAACAAATAAACAAACAAACAAAATAAGAAAAAATTCCAAATGAAGAAAAAAACCCAGCTTAAATCTCAAAATTAGGCTCCAGTAAATGGAATGATAGAAAATAGCCATCCCTCAGAACTGAGCTACACAAACCTCCTCACACTGTTAAAACTTGCAGTTGGGTCATTTTAGAGAAGTCTCTTGCCAGAAACTCTACATGTATTAATTGACAGAGAAAAGTATGGCAGTGGTAATGAGTATTTTGATTCAGCAGCATAAAAAAGTGCCAGAGAAATACTTAGGAGCAAATTATATTTCTTAGGTCATGAAGTTAGAACAGCAGCAGTAAATGAAACATAATATATCCTTTCAAACAAGACAGGGAGCATTTCTACTTTTTCCCTTCCCTTCCTTTTTTCACAGTCTCCAGTATTAATCTCATATTGCCCAAGCCTGATTGCTTTGGAAGGCTGATAATACTGCTAAAGCAGGTGAACATCAACTGAACAACTAGGAGGTAGGAAAATAGCATCATGAAAGACAAGCTAAAAATGAATGTGTTGGAAAAGGTGCTGAACTGGAGTTGAATATTTAGTTCAACAATAAATGCAATACAAAGACTGATGAAGGCAAAGCAGAAACTGAAAAGGTAGAGAAGAAAAATGGTTTAAAGCTTTGGATAATGAAAGGAAAAGAGTGATGGAAAGCAAGGACTGAAGTGCTGACACTTCAAACATACAAATGCTGACAAGGAAGGAGAGAGAGAATCACTAATCCAGCTTTGACTGACAAGTGAAAATTATGCTACCTGACAAGGAGAGTGAATGAAAATATCTAGAGTCTTCATCTTTTTGATGCAGACATTTTCTGATTGAAAGATTACTGGAAGAAAAGTCCTTCAGCAATATTTGGAAACCATTGGGACAGTCTGCATTTAACACACTAGTCCTTTAAGAATAAATGAGCTCTTTTTCTGGGAAAAGGCATTTTAAAAAAAGACAACAAGGTTGTAGATTGTGATCTTTAAGGAATTAATTTGTTGAAGTGTACTGTAACATAAGGGACTTAAAGGAAAGGTAGTTCTCATTCTGGTTAGCAGAGCAAAGACAGAAGAATGAGAATACCAAGGGTAGGAAGGAAAAGCCAGGGTTTAGGCAAACGGCTAGAAACCAAATGCAATGTCTTACAATGTTAATGCTATGCCTGTTTGTTAATTACTTGGACCAGTAATAGGCCCAAAAGCTTAAAACCTAAACTATGTTGAGCAGTGCCTCGAAGTGAAATCTAAATCCCTAGCTGGGCACCCAGCATTCCTGTATAAGACAAGAAAAAAAAGAACTCTCCAAAAGATAGGAGTACAAGATAGCCACTGAGCAGGAAACTCCCTGAAGCTAGTCAACAGCCAACTAAACAAAACACAGGAGTACATATGAGCTTCTCCCCTCTCCAGAGGTTTTGTATCCAACCAAGCATTCCTTTCTGTAGTCAGGAGCAATAACTTCCAGCAGTGCTTCTAACAGGAAAAAAGCCTAGGAGAGCTCTTTAAGAAAAGCGATCATCATTCCTGTTCAAACTCAACTGAAGCAGAAACATTCCTTTTTTTTACAGACTTTAACAAAGCTGAGCCAAATGTGACTTTAAGCCAAACCCAAAAGGACTGCTTTAACCTCTGCCTACAGAAACAAATTCCACCTTGCTTATCTTTAAATCTTGAATTTTGTGTTCTTGTGTACACAGTGACAATTTCAACAGTAAATATTGTCTCAAGAATGAAAATCAGCAAGAGCAAAACTTACTCTGGTGTTTCTGTAGGACAAGAAAGCTGAGAGACTGATAAAAGTGAACTCAGTTCTCCCACATGGACGGGCAAGCATTATTAGTAAGTAACACTGGGCTACCATGAAAGATTAAAATTGTAGTCCACAACTGCTCCAGCTTAAACCTTGACCAGAAAATGTGCAGCTGCTCTTCGTGAGGATCCAAAAACCTATTCCTACAGAGCTAAAGAGAGCAATTCTGAAACCTTTTTCTTCCCCTTATGTCAAGTGCACGGTTTGGTTTGTATCCACTGAATTCTCTCCAGTGCAAAACTAGGAGCCTCCAAGCTGCCTGTTAGAAAAGTTTTTGACACGTTTTCCCCCATACCCTTTCTTGTGTCTTCTTTCAGAAACAGCAAACTTATCAAGAGTCCAAAACTGAGACAGGTAAAATGCTAACAGTTAAGCATGATGGATGATCCTGAACCTGAAATTCTCTTTGGGAAGTCAGAGTTGGAATTGCCACTCTGTTTAGCTTACAGAGCCTAGCTTTTCAGGCAGAGGCTGCTAGGAATATTTACACAGCTTGAATTCAGGTGGTGTCAGGACCAGGCAGCTGCTGGGAGGGAACCAGCAAAAGATTTGTCTCACGACTCTGGACCTGGGTGCATTAATCCCTTTTTGAATCTGGCAGTTCTCTGCTGGTTAAATGAGGCTATTATTTCTTGCCTGCTTCCCAAGGCTGTTGTGAGACTAACTGCAGGACTGCAAGGCAATCAGATACTTCAGTAAGTTGCTATTGGCACCCCTGGGGACCTTCTGCCTCTCGTAAGTAGAAATCCTGCAGGAGCTGCCAACATGCAGAGCTCTTCCTCAGACTTCCTATAACAGGCTGTTGCTTAGCCACAACACAGCCCTGGGAGGCTATAGAACTCCAGATGTCAGCGTGCGGTTAATCCTTGTGCGGGCAAGGGGCCAGAGGTACAAATGTCTGTATGTAATTACCATTCTCTCATGACTAAACACCAGCCTGTGCTCAGTGTCCAGCTATACAAGATATTCTTTACAGCTTGGAGTTCTCCCCACTTCCTGCTTGATCAAAAATTAGTTGATCTTGTGACAGTATTTTAATGACAATTTTTGTATGAAGAAGTGAAGCATGCAGTTACTGTGCTAGCATTGCATTTTAAATGATACTTATTTGCAAGCAGAGTATGCCCTGTGAACCAGGCCAGTATACCCAATATTCTTGTAACAGGAATATTAATTTGTTTGTTCCTCCCGAAGTTTTCACAGATCCTACCAATATATTTCTTCAAGTGAAGAACTGGAGAGCCCTCCTGTGGCTAATTTAACACCTGTTGTATTGCTCAGCTGCCATGTATGGCAGTAAAAATTATATAAGTTTTCTTTTGTCCTTACCTCTGGTCTCACCTCCTTAAAATATGGTCCCTTTAATGAACTCAAAGTCATTTTCCAGGCAGTTACATCTCAATTTTAATTTTTTTCTTCCACTTAGAATGAACAAACCATTCCTCATACCATATCTGTGCTTCATTCCCCAGCTTTGACAATAGGAATGTAAATTATAAAGTAACCCTCTCTGAAATGTTTCTCCTGTGGGCTGTAGGGCAGAAGAGAAGCATATGGGGAATTTATTATGCACAATGACCTCATTCTTTCCAAGTTTCCTCACTCTCAGAAGACATATTTGCAATTCATACGCATGGTTCAAAACTAGTAGGCTTCCTGTCTGCTGTATGTACACACACATGCACAGAGCTTCTTACATTCCCAAAAGACAACAGGCAACAAACTGGTGGGAGTGTTCACATTATTTTTGCATTAGAGCTTTCTCCAGAGTTAAAGAAGCCAACAAGCATCCTAAGTAACCTCTAGATCCTGTATGAGCTTCTCAAAGGCACTGCAGAGATAAGGCAGTCAGACCATCTGGGCTCTAATTTTAAGAAAAAGATTTAGAAATTACTCATGCCTTATATGCATGAGTGTCAAATGGAGAAGTTCAACAACAAAAAAGAAAATCAACTGAGCTCTAATGTTCCCTTATTCCTGCTTACTCTCCAGTTGAGGGATAAATTAATCTAAATCTTGTACTTAAAGTCCCACTGATATCAAGAGACCTGGAGTCTGTCTTACATGTTTTCTTAACGCTCTGTTTAACCCTTAGGAGACACTATTAGGACAGAAGTCACATGACAGATTAAATTGTATCTCAAAGGAAAAAAACCCCTCAGACCTCTCAAAGGCACCTTTTATCTGCTCTGTCTGCAACGCACACACCAAGTTCACCTCCTCATCCTCAATACCTGTTCATTATTATTTTAATTCCTCTTTTCTCTTTTTCTTTATAAACTAGCATGAACAAATGCTGCAGGGCATGTGCTGCTGACCCAGTGGAGGGCAGGGAAGGGCGTGCTGGATCTTGAGGAAGATTAGGGTGGAAAATAAAGATTTTCATTTGGTTACTACATTTGTCTTTTTCTACACATGGATAATTTCTCACATAAGATAAATGTGCTGTGACTGAGAAAAGCAACTTGCCAAAATACCCATCAGTGATACAGTAATGAATTTTGGTGTTCCTGGCTGGCCAGAGTCAGTCATAACATTGCAGAAAATTTATGACTGAAGCTTGAATACTTTGGGGAACTCCTGATCAAGGTTCAGTCCAGTCACAATCAATAACAATCTAGGAGAACAATCCGCTGGTTATGTGTCTGACATACAGTTTACACAGAATTTACTCTCAAACAGACCCCAAAAATGTTGAAATTTTATCCGAGTTATTACAGAGAGTTTCTGCACATGGAACCTCTAGATCTGATATTTCAACATTTTTTTTGGTCTAGAGGTTCCATGTGCAGAAACTCTGAACTAATTCAGATAAAACATCATAAAAGCTTGATCAAACTGAGATTATAAAACCCATAATAGGATGTTTTCAGAAGATAAGACTTTTTCCACAGCTAGGGGTACTAGGATTAAGGACAATAAAGTCAGGACCTAGACAAATTGTCTTAACAACATTGGATTTTCAGGTTCACCTAGAAGTAAAATAATATATTTCAGTACCTGACTTTCAGTCCTAGCCTTAAATTCTTTTTCTACACAATTACCTGAGAACAGTGGAAACTGTTCCCAACCTAGATGAAGTGACAACTTGTGCAAACAAGTTCTTTGAGCCTACTGAGGCAGAGATAGCTCTCTGGGGAACAAATAAGAACCCCTGGAGAAGAAATGGTGTGAGTCTGACCACCTTCAGTTCTGTCTTAATAATAAAGGAACATGAGGACCAAACTGGTGCCTTCTAAAGATGTGGCAGTGCTCGGTGTAGTACTACATTGATACTGCTACCTAATGACCTGCCTGTTAAATCAATGCTTGGGCTACTATTATTTTTTTTTAATTCAATATTTACTTCTTAGTTTCTCTAGACAAAGACACATTCTTTAGTTAGATGACAATGGCATTTGAAGCCAGACTACCTTCCCATTTTTGTAATACTCTCTTAATTGGTTCACAGACAGAGGTGACAGGTTTAAAATTTACAAGACACAATTCAAAACTATTTCAGAAAGATCAGCAGTTCATCTGACTGCCTGGAGACCTAATGGCTGGGCCATTTTAGTAAATCCACTTAAAAAAAATAATATAGAGAAATACAAACAACCTGCTCAATAGGAAAAAAAGTTGCCATTTAACTCAGATACTGGACTATGACACTCTTTTAAAGAGTTTTTTTTTGTTGGTTTTTTGTTTGTTTTGTTGTTGTTTTGTTTTTTTTGTTGTGTTTTCTTAGGGTTTGTTTTGTTTTTTAATTACAGGCTTTTTCCACAGTGAAGAGCTAGACTTGTTTATAAATAAGTTACATTATTTTTCTGCTCTTTGGTTAGATGACATGTACAAGTTCTCATTGTGTTCTGGCCACAGAACTTGGGCACAGCATCATATACACCTTAAATACTGTGTTCAGTTTTGGGCACCCCACTACAAGATGGACATCAAGGTGTTTGAGTGGCTCCAGAGAAGAAAATAAGAGCTGGTGAAGGATCTGGAGAACAAGTTTTATGAAGAGTGGCTGAGGGAACTGGGATTGTTTAGTCTGGAGAAAAGGAGGCTGAGGGGAGACCTTATCTCTCTCTACAGCTGCCTGAAAGGAGGTTGTAGCAAGGTAGGTGTTGGTGTTTTTTTCCCTAGGAAATGGCTTCAGGTTGCACCAGAGTATTTTAGACTGGATATTAGAAGAAACTTCTTCACTGAAAGGGTTATTAAACACTGGAACAGGCTGCCCAGGGAAGTGGTTGAATCACCATCCCTGAAAGGGTTTAAAAGATGTGTAGATGTGGTGTTTAGGAATGTGGCTTAAGTATTGGACTTGGTAGAGCTAGGTTAATGGCTGGACTCGATGATCTTAGAGGTCTTTTTCAATCAGAATTATTCTATGATTCTGTAACATACATGTACACACAAATGCATTGTATATTTAACAATGTGTGAATAATTGGCCTTCAAAGAATAGCAACATTTTTTATATTCTTTTTTAATAGACCATCCTGAAGTGTAAAATTGTATTCAAAATAGGACCAAAGGGATATGGGTTTTGTTTTTGTGTTGTGTTGTTGTTTGGTTGATTTTGTTTGTTTTGTGGTGTTGGTTTTTTTTCTGAACAAATGTTTGGAAGTCTAGAGTCATGAAGTCTAGAGCTGAAAAAATCAGACTGAAAGTGTTCTTTAAGATAAAACACAATTCATCTCAGGGACATAAGATTAGAAGGAATTTCCTGCTGATTTACAGGGATGCCGGTTAGAAATGGAAAGTTATTTTGCTTCCTCAGATTGTAAGAGCAAGACCTGACAATTTAGGATCTTTCTTCTGTTTCATGTATTTTATGTCATAGAACATAACTACAAAAGGTTTATTATTGAGGTATTTTGAAATACCTCAATACCAATAGGTCTTGCCAGTTGCTTAAAATATCCATACTTCCTCAGTTTAATTCATCCATTTAATCTTTAAAATCAATTTAACTTTGATGTTTTTATTATTTTGCTGTCATTTTAGTAATTCAGATCTTCAAAGGTAAGAACACATTAGCCATTCAAAGCCAAAATCAAATAAATCTACACTCCCACTCTCTAATCAGAGCTTTCATCTGCACATTTATGATCTCAGAAAGAAGCCAAATTAGTCCTAATTGCCTCTAATCTAACTTGGCCATTCAAATAGGATATGAGATCACATTTTATCATACTGTAGATAATTTAACCATTAGTATACTCAGACTGGAGAGTTTGCCGTGCACTGAAAAAAGCCTATCTTATCACATGGAAGTTCAGCCATACTAAAAATTCCACGTAGAAACAGACCTGTTTTCTTTTTATTTCAAAACTACAGATTTTAGGTGAAATGTATTATCTGTTTGATGTGCATTTGAGGTTTTAGGTTGACTTACAATTGTGTGCTTGGAATAATTCATTAACGTTTAGGTTTTCTAAGCCTCAAGTGGCCCAATGCACTGATTTCAATCACTTGATTATGCAGCTTTGTACGAGGAGAAGATATTTTGCTTAAAGACTTGAAGGAAAGACAGGTGCTGGGACAAGAGGTGTTTCAGAGCTGCTCAGATAGCACTGTGCTCCTGGCTGGCTGGAGGCTGCCCTGCTCGGGTCCGGCTGCAAGGCAGGGCAGTCCTGCCCTTATCTCCCACTTCAATAGTCACTGCAGTTTTGTAGAACTTGGAAATACTTGAGAGCAGTCAAAGGGTTGAAGCAAGGATGTCTGCATCAATTTGCTGGATCAGCACGAATCAGAAATTCTCTAGCTATGCTTAGCATATGTTAATTTTGATTTTCTACTTGAAGTGACATACCTAATTATCACTTCAGCATTCTTTTACTCTTGCTTAATTATCTACCAGCTTACATCTGCTGATCGTATCTTTCATTTGAAGTAAGATGATCAAACGTAGTTAAACACCTTTTAAGAATAAATTTTCAGAATGTTTAAAGCTTTTTGCTCAGCAATGTTGATGCTCCTTAGAGAGCCCATGAAGACAGTGGCAAATTGGGAATGTTCATGACTACAAACTAGAGAGGGAGCAAATGTTACACATTTACTTTGAAGCAGAAGAGCTGGGTAAGATAAATTTTGTAATTAGAAACCTTGTAACTGGAGAACATGAATGCCATATAACCTCTGCATTTAATGAATGTTCAAAACAAGAGCATTTTTATTACTGGAAATTACTGGAAAACCTAAAGACCAAGCACTATTCATAACAGTTATTTGGCAAGTAAATTTGGATAATGAAAGTGCTGAGAAGCAAAGGAATCACAGTTGTTAGTTATTGGCTACAAGTTATTTTCCTCCCTGACAGAGCTATTTCACTGGCATTTGTAAAGGGAGACGCTTTCAGCAATATAACATGGCAATTCTGAGCCCTGTTCTGCGGAGACCTAATTCTTGCCTACTTTTGGAGGAGTGCCCCTAAATCAACCCATGTTTCTACTGGGCAGTTAAACAGCTTTGGGACTGGGAAGGAAAGCAGTGTGTACAAATATAAGCACAAAATTTTCTTCTGTTAGTCACCCCGGTCGATGACTGGTGATTTGCCTCCACAGTGAGATGGAAACCTGAGTACACGCCAAGCGGTTTTCTTTATATAAATCAAGGAAATGTCTTCCCTCCCCACAGAGAAGAGAAATCATCTAGAACAAGACAGCTTTTACTTATTTTTTTCCTTTTGTTTTTTTTTTGCAAGTAGTGGGGAAAGTGTCAAGAACTACAAAAGTGCTGCTTAGATGAGATTGAACATGGCAACATTTTTCAGAAAGGCCTTTGAGCTTTGAGCATGAAAACAGCTCCTCTCTCAGTTTTGCATTTCAAAGTTCAGTGATGAACCAGAGGTGGGTATCTTTTGGTACAAATGCAGCATTCCAGCACTGCAGTCTCCCATCTTCATCTATGCTGTGTCAACTTTTACTCTGAACACAGCAGCATTTTGGATGGAGCAAACACCCCTGAATTTGCACTAGAAGTAATAAATAAAGCAATCCAGCATTGTAAAAGTCATTCTTTCAGAAAACTTTTGGAGCAAGTCAGAGCTGAGGGTCACTACCTCATTTGGTGGGAGCCTCCAAGAGCCTCCAGGGGAAGGAGGCCACACAGCTGCCGTTCTGCAGCAGACAAGTTAATTTGATGGGAGAACATTAGACAGGTGTTTGTGAGAACTTTTGAGACACAAGGTAAAATATCACCTCAGCATTCAGTCACTGAGTTATAGACTATCTGGATTAGTATTTTGCAAGTGTGCTCAATCACAGTGTTTTTTTTAAAGTATCTGTATTTGCTATGTACTATTTGGATCCCCTATTCATGTGCACTAGGAGTTAAGTGCTTGAAGTTTTACTGGCATAAGAGATTTTTCAAAGGTACAGTCAGTAACACCAGCAAGGGTAAGGGAAGGAATATTCTCTAATGAGGACTGAAGATAGAAGACAGATAAAAGTGCTCAGTATTACAGCCTTGGATGAACCAAATAAAAACTCTAGTTGTGGAAGGAAAACTTAATGACAAAGACAAGTCAGGTCACCAAATCACCCTTTTTGATGGCCATTTCTGTCAGAGGGTCTCTATCACAAGAGAAATGTGTCCAGGATGCAGAACAACCAGTGGACAAATTGGTTCTCCCTCCCCCAGGCTTGAAGTGAAGAGGCAAGTGCAGGTTTCCTCTACAAGGATTTTTGGCTCATAAATAAATAAATCTCAGGATGATTAAGTAATAGTTTTCCTGGAGAGACAAAAACTGAGAATAGGGCAGAGAGAAATAGCACTCACAGGGCTCATGGCTCAACCTCTCCCATTTGAACCTACCGGATCACAAATGGGAAGCAAAAGCAATCATTAGGAATCTTCCCTATTACTGTTTCTCATCTTAGAGAATAGTCCAAGAATACTCAGTGATGCTAAGGTCTGTTAGCACTAAGGACAAACTAAACATCTTAGGTTTCCAGATTTTAGAGTTTGGAAGTTTCTACATAGTTGAGGGAGAAATATGATTCTCTGATTCCAGACAATGCAGAGAATGTTCAATATTTTGGAATCAGAAGAATATGCTTCCTGAAATCCTTCAGAAAACTGGCTTTAAATAAAATTTAACCCCAAGGTTCCCAGGATCCTCATAACCAAGAAGAATTAAGATTCAGCATTTCTTCTAATAAACTAAGGCATAAGTTTGCAAATAAGTTTGTCGTATAATCTCCTTTGTATGTGTTGGACATTTAAATACATTAAACATAATTTAGATAAAGTTCTGCTGTCACTCTTTGTTTTTTCAGAGTTCTCACTGTTTTGTGTTGCCATTGTTGTGTTGAAGAGGATGTGTTATTACTTGGACAAGTTGTTTTGTTTCAAGTCTGAGAGTTTGTTTTCCCCTCATTATTTTGTTAATTGCCTTGAGTGGGAAGACAATCAAGGACCAAATACAAAGACATGCATGAAAGAATAGCATAGAATAAGAGCAAAAAGACTGTTACTGTCCTTATCACAAGCATTTCTCCTCTCTGAGATTTAAGCATGCTTAAATGCTTTTCTCAGGTGGAGTTTGCTGAGATTCTCCACCATGTATTAGGTTTCCCTATTGCTAGTTTCTGACTGAAGACATTTCAACCAAGAGTGTAGTAACTTGGTAGATTTCACCTCCTTGCTTCTCAGATCACCAGGGAACTGACTGATGACACCAATTAGTTGTTTGCATTTTGTTTCATGGATTGTGATAGGTAAATTCTTCTTGACCTGCAGCAACGTGGCACTATTGACTTCCTCGCTTTTCCCATAGGGACCCAAGGCATAAAGACCTAAACAACAAGAAAATCATGCCAGCTGAAAAATGAGACTGCTCCCATTTTTTAAGCTGAAGCCCTAAGCACCCACTCACAGGTGGCCACTAAAACAAGAAAACATTATCATGACAGTCATGCCATCTGAATGCTCCTCAACAATTATACACATGAATGTTTGATTTTCAAGTTATTCAGAAACCTCTTGAGATACAGGACAGCAAAGAATATTGGAATGGCAGTGCCACACCAGAGCATTAACACCACCACTTTTAAGGCTGTGCTCTTTTTGTCCAAAATAAGCTTGTACTCCTAGTGAAAAATCTGATTTCCCATACCTTCAGGTGCTCATCCATGCTCTTCTTCATGCCAGGATGGCTTTTACACACTATCTACTAAGCTAGCCTGGGTAGCTGAACTAATTGAAATTTTTTTTTTTCTCTTACTTTAGTTTTTATTTCAGTTTGGGAAAAGAACCATGTATCTGTAATAGAATTTCTTCTGCATAAATAATCCAGTCTCCTGGTGATGTATACAGAGGGGTGGGAGCAGAGCTGTCCCATAGGCTGTTCTATGAACTTGTCAGATTTACACTCTTTTGTAAACCCAAAAATCATAGTCTAGCAGCTTTTGGAGTACAGGAATTCCACATTTCTGTCTGCACTCCCCTGCTGGTTTGATGAGGGATTTTTAGAAAACGTTGATGTCCTAGCAGTAGAAATGTTCAGGGCACTTTGCTTAGCAAAGCCTAGAGCATTGGCCCCACCTGGCTTTTCGGAGGTCTCTCATACAGCTTTTCCTAAATCTGACACAGCCAAAAGCTGAAACATTTCCTGTGGTCAAATCAACACATAGTAACTGAGCTAAGAAATAGTATTATGTGCCCAAAGCCAACAACCAGGGCAGGAGTAGTATGGTTATTACAAAGACAGTAGAATACTCTCCTACTGAAATGAGTACCTTGGTTAAGTGGTAGTAACTCATGTAGTCATGAGTTCTCCTACCTTACAAGACTATGGGAAACTTGTGACTCCTGGATGATGTAAAGCTACATGTGTTAATGGCTCAGCTGAACTATGCAACTACCTGTATACCATTGTCTCAATTGCATAAATCAAGATAATTCATACGTTCCATAACTGCTTGGCAATAGAGTGTAAAATACTAATTAAAGAATTGCATGCAACGTAAGGATTAACTCAACTGTGTTTCAAGTTTAAAGATGAGTGATAGAATTATAAATAATTCTTTCAAATAAGTCTGATGTATACTAAAGTAAATGAAATATCAGATATCTTCTGTTCGAAGTGTGTTCTCTTGTCACAGGTTGCAAGAAAAAAAATATCTTATAAAAACCTCAGGTTAAGAGACAGAAAGCACAAGGCTAAGATTCTCAGCTCCCAGGCGGTATTTGCAGGGCTGTTTCCGGGTCAGAATGCACCAAAAAACATGTAGCAATAGAACAAGAGATAGTGTCTTTAACTGGAAAAAGGTAGATTTAGGTTAGACATTAGGAAGAAGTTCTTCTATGTCAGGCTGGTGAGACACTGGAACAGGTTGCCCAAGGAAGTTGCAGATGCCTCAACACTGGAAGCATTCAAGGCCATGTTGGATGGGGCTTGGAGTAACCTGGTCTAGTGGGAGGTGTCCCTGCTCATTCAGGGGGGTTGGAACTAGAGGATCTTGAAGGTCCCTTCCAACCCAAACCATTCTGTGGTCCTATAATACTACAAGGAACTGAGAGAAGCAATGTTGTAAAAGGAACGGCTTCACAGTGGTGGAAAAGAGCACAATTAATGTAACTGTGCAGAGTTTTATATGACAGTAGAGCTAATACCTTATGCCACTGCAGCAATCGCAAAAAGTTTTATCTGTATTCAGTTGTGGTCCATAAAAAGTCTGTGCTAGTTCTCAAACAATAAATGAAGGCAACTGGAAAAAAAGTCAGCTAACTTAATTATTACCCAGGTACTACTGTAAATGGAATTTTCAAATCTCCGTAAATCCCATCACACCTAACAATATACTGAAGTGAATTTTATAGACCAACCTGAATCTGAGATAGAGAAGGGCACTAAAAGTGGGAAACAAAACCCCTGTGTGCAGCACAGCTATGGAATATTTCTATGCCAACTGGTGTTCACAGAGAAATAATTTGCCAAAATACTTGGCTGTAACAGACCAAGCTCTTAAACCCTGCTTGTAAAGAGGTATTGCCAATTACTCTGCTTATTTAAGTGAAGCAATGTCCCATCTGCACTTATCACATCTGACTGTGTATTTCCAAGTTTTCAAAATACTTGAAGTGAAAGTCTTAACAACATTATATGTGTTCCTAAATGTGCAGAGAAACCATAGGTACAGGTGCCATTTCACATCAAAAGTTTTGTCCAGAGAGAAAATAATTTCATCTATGCAGACGAGCCAAACTTTTTTCCATAAAATAAACCCTACTTTATTTTTAACTATCCTTACTAGATTATGAAATTTTTTTAAAAAGGATTTTTTTTTTCTAGAATCATCAGAATGGAATCTAGTTGTGCTACTTTTTTTAACTTGCATGCTCTGCTTTAAAACTTGTCAGCACATTAAGCAGCAATTACTCTTAATTAATAATAATAAAAGATAACACTTTTATTTACATTTAATCCTTGATACAGTATTATTGTATTACAAAACCAGCCTGCCTTTGCTCTGTTGTGTTACAGTTGCAATGTATGACATCTCTTTAAACATGGTACTGGTGTCATAGAATCATAAACTGGTTTGGGTTGGAAGGGACCTTAAAGATCTACTAGTTCCAGCCCTCCTGCATGGGCAGGGACACCTCCCACTAGACTAGGTTGCTCAAAGCCTCATCCAGCCTTGCCCTGGACTCTTCCAGAGTTGGGGATGGGGTGTCCACAACATCCCTGGGCCACATGTTCCAGGGTCTCACTACCTTCATACTGAAGAATTTCTTCCTAATATCCAACATAAATCTGCCTTCTTTCAGCTTAAAACCATTAAGAGTTTTCTTATTGCTCCATGCCCTTTTAAAAATTCCCTCTCCAGCTTTCCTGTAGGCCACTGTCAGGTGCTGAAAGGCTGTTATGAGGTCTCCAGCTTTAATATTTTACCAAATAGATAATCCTGTTTTGAGGTTCTTGGGTCCATTAGAAAGAAAAACTGAAGAGGACTTCTTCCAATATAATTTGGCTCATTTACAAATTCTCATTTTTCTCTTCTTTTCTTCTCATTCTCATTTTTCTAATTCTTCAGTTCTCAGGGCAATAACAAGCAACAGCATCTTGTTCATATTTCCAGGCAGGAGCTGGCACTTAGAGAAACAAAAAAAAAAGTTTTTGCATGGCTTTGAAAGTCCTGTTGAGGCCCCATTACTGACCATCCCACAGCTCTCCCATCCTGTCTGAATTTCTCGTTAATAACAAGACCTTCACTGACCAGCAGTAGCTTCACCTTTCACTTACTGCATCATCGTTTGATCTGTAACACATGTTTTAGATGAGGTTTCAGAAGGGAAAAGGTGACCTTTAAGAAGCTGACATAATGTTCAAATGAGAAAAATAGAGGAGAATGAACTCTGGCAGGTTAAATGTAAAAACACAAGAAGGCATGCCGAAGAGTTTAAGCAGCAACTTACAAAAAGACATAAAAAAAGTAATTATAAATCCTTTTAGAAAAACATCAAATGCCTACTAGAAAGACTGTACAAAACAAAATGGTCATGGCACAAGAGGCTTTCATAGATAAGGCCAGAGCAGAGAAATTAAATGAATTTTTATATATAGTGAATGTGGAAGAGCTTAATAAGTTTCTCCTACCAGAAACATTCTACTCCCCTGCCATACAAGAACGCTCTTTTTTGTCTTAATGGATGGTACCTCAATGGTTCTGCATTCAATTGAAGTTCAGAAAAGGCTATAAAACAGCTTCATCAGGACTGGAGGATATTTATCTAAAAGCTCAGAAGGAAATGAAGCATGAAACAGCTATGGATCAAGTGAAGTGTGTTTCTTACTTTAAAATACCCAGATACGAAACCAAATGGCAAACAGGATGGAATTCAAAAAACCAAAACAAAAAGCCAACCAACAACAAAAAGCCCCACACTCTGGTCCTTTATACTATGCTGAGTATTTTAAATATGATCTCAGAGGTTTTCTGAAGATGTCAGTAGCTATGTAGACAAAAGAGATGAAGCCAATGCAATCAAGCAAAGCAGTTCTGGTCATGGATGTCAGGATTGGGGGCAGTCTTGGCTGTAGTGCCCATGACATGTAAGAGTTTAGTACTGTTAAGGAAATAAGCAGGGTAACAAGTAAAATTTCTACCCTGGATTTTACAAGGGCAAACTTTGTCCTCTTCGAAGATCTACTTAGAAGTATCCCATGGGCTAGGGCTCTGGAGGGTAGGGGGGTCCAAGAGAGCTGGTCAATATTCAAACACTACCTCCTTCAAGATCAAGATAAATGCATTTCCTTGGAAAAAAAATAACAATAATAAAAAAAGCATGGATAAACAAGTAAGCAAGGAGCTCCTGAAAAACCTTCAATAGAAGAGGGAAATTTACAACATGTGGAAAAAGAGTCTGGTTAGTTGGGAGGATTATAAAAATGCTGCCAGAGTAGGCAGAGACTCTAACAAGAAAGTCCAAGGATCTCTTGGAACTTAGTCTGCCTAGGGAAGCAAAAGAAAACCAGAAAAGCTTCTGCAAATACATCAATAAGAAGAGTAGGGAAAAGTGAGTCAACTGCTAAATGAAGTGGGAGATATGATAAAAGAGGATGTAGAGATGGCAGAATTGCTGAATGCCTTATTTGCCTCAGTCTTTACTCCTAAGACCAGCCCTTAGGAATCTCAGCCACTGCAAGTGAGGGAGCAAAACTTGAAGGAGGAAGGCTCTCCACTGATCACTGAGCATTGTGTTAGAGATTGCTTAGATAAACTGAAATGCACAAATCCATGGGCCCCGATAGGGTCCATCCATGTGTGCTGAGAGAGCTGGCTGATGATGCTACTGAGCTGCTCTCCATTGTTTTTGAAAAATTATGGAGAATTGGAGAAGTGTTTGAGGACTGGAGGAAAGCAACCGTCACTCCAATCTCCAAAAAGGGCAAGTAGGAAGACCCAGGCAAGTACAAACCAGTCACAGCCTCACCTCCATCCTTGGGAAGGTGATGGAGCCATGTCTGGAGGCCATGTCTAACCATATGGAAACAAAAAGGGTTATGAGGAGTAGCCAACACGGATTCACTAGTGGGAAGTCTTGCTTCACTAATCTAATATCCTTCTACAAAGACATAACCAAATGGGTAGAGGAAGGGAGAGCAGTGAATGTCGTATACTTCGACTTTAGTAAGGCTTTTGATGCTGTCTCCCATTACATCCTCATAGGAAAACTCAAGAAATGTGGGATAGATGATTGGACTGTGAGGTGGATTGAAAATTGACTCAAGAACAGAGTTCAGAGGGTTGAGATCAGCAGCACAGAATCAAGTTGGAGGCCTGTGGCCAGTGGTATTCCCCAGAGATCAGTACTGGGTCCAGTTTTGTTCAATTTCTTCATCTATGACTTGGATGAGAGGATAGAGTGTATCCTCAGCAAGTTTGCTGAGAGCGGTGAATGGCCACCACTGGGAGTGGTGAATGACACAGGAGAAGGCTCTGCTGCCATCCAAAGAGATCTAGACAAGCTGGAGTGCTGGGTGAAGGTGAACCTCATAAAGTTCAGTATGAACAAGTGTAGAGTCCTGCATCTGCATCTGGGAAGGAATAACACCAGGAAACAGTCCAGATTATTGGTCATCCTGCTGGAAACTAGTTTCATGGAGAAAGACCTTGGAGTCCTAGTGTACAGTAAGTTATCCGTGGGACAGCAATGTGCCCTTGTGGCCAAGACTGCCAATGGTATCCTGGGGTGCATTAGGAAAGGCATGTCCAGCAGGTCTAGGGAGGTTTTCCTCCCCTTCTGCTCTGCCTTGGTGAGACCACACCTAGAATATTGCATCCAGTTTTGCGCTCCCCAGTTCAAGACACAGGGATCTACTGGAGACAGTCCAATGGAGAGCTACAAGGATGATTAAAGGACTTGAACAGCTCTCCAATGAAGAAAGGCTGAGAGATCTGGGGCTGTTTGGACTGGAGAATAGAAGGCTGAGAGGGGAATCTTATTAATGTCTGTAAATATCTGAGGGGTGGCTGTCAAGGTGAAGGGGCCGGTCCCTTTTCGGTGGTGCCCAGTAACAGGACAAGGAACAATGGCTATAAGCTAGAACATAGAAAGTTCCATCCCAACATGAGGAGAAACTACTGTGAGGGTGTCAGAGCTTTTGTCCCTCATCAAAGGCTCAAAGAATGAAGCTGGGAGAAGCAGAAAGTCATAACTTGACTAAATAACTGACTAGAAGTTAGATAATCTGCTGTACTTATTATCTGTTAGCTTTATTGGTGGAGAAAAACCATCTATGGGGTGCCACAAGAATTGCCTCTTTCCAGATTTCTGTTATTTTCTGTTGTGCAATATATCCTCATACCTCATATAGCCTAGTCTTCATTAGGCTAAAAGAAATTTAAGCAGTGCAATGTGACCAGGTGGGCTGTGCTGGAAGGGGTTGCACCTTCCCCAAGACTCAGCACAGCACATTTGTGAGACTGCAGGCTTGTGGCAGACTAAAGGAGCAATAGGGAGAGATCCAAAGAGATGTTTGTCTGGGTGAAACTTGCTCTGATTCAATCCTGATGTTCCCATTAATTTAATTCTCCGAGTTCCTAAGAATACCTTAGAATGGTAACTTGTAAAAAACAGTTATGCCGAGATGTGAAAAACATTACTTCAAACTTATACTTGAGTATTTTCCTCCTCTCCTAACAGGAGGCGTGTAGTAAAACCATTACATTAAACAACTGGAAGGGAAAGCAATACTGAGCTTGTTTAAAGTTAACTCTCTTCTTTAGTTTCATAGTGAGCAGCACAGGTTGTGGTGTGTTGGGCTTGGGTTTGTGTTTGGTTTTTTTTGTTTGGAGGAATTTTTTTCAACGCATTCATCACCTTAGTGTTGTATAACCTTTGCAGTCTCACTGCTACTTCTACTTTCCAGCAAATAACCTACAAGATGCATGCCTGTACCAAAAGCTGTTTTTCCAGCCTATTGTCACCATAAAGTGATCATAATTTTTTGATCTATAGTGACCATAAAATCCTCTGAAAGTTAGTGTTTTTCCTGTGACTCTCAGAAAAATTTTATTTGAATAGCATCTCAAGGCCTTAAGTATTTACCCCTCCATGGTGAAATCTCACTGCCTTTCAGATGAGGTTATCTGCAATTGCTTGCAATGCAGCCTCAGATTTGCTTGCCACCTTCTGCTCCTTATTTTTCCTTTTTATTTGTATAACTCTAATAGCACATTATGTGCTTCGTACACACATGGAAAGCATCAGATGTTTCTTTAGGCCCTGGCATCTGTGCAGTAGCTTCACATGCTCAAGGTAAAGACTAAATGGGACCATTATTTTAAAGTAGTAATTTATGTCCTGTTCACACTACTAGATCAGATTCATACTCTGAATGAGAAACACAGGAGCACAATACTGCCCAAATCTTGCCAATATCAGAAGCAAACAAGAGCAATTGGTGCATCTTTCACCCAGTCCTCCCAAATGAAGCATCTGTGAATCTATTTACACGTACTGAGCTACACCACCACCACAGCTGACAGAACTTGCCTGCCTCCAATACAGTAATTTGTGCCAGGTGAGTAACCAGCCAAAGCGACTGGTCAAGCTGATGTAGCAGACACTAATGTACTCTTATCACTCTGCAAATACATTACAGTTTGTGGTATTTACAAAAATGAGTCTTTGTCTTCATAAAAAAAACTAAGTGGTAATTCCATAGCCCATTTGGTGCATTCAGCCTCCAGAATAAAGCCAAACTATTTGTTTCTACTCTTCTTCTCTATAGGCATTGTAATGGTTTGTTCTACTAAACAAGGGTATGACTGATAAAGATATCTGCTTAATTAATGTGCTGTAGGTACACTTTACAAAGCTGAGGTGCAGCTGCTAATCTCATCCTTTAAAAAATGATAATGTCTTCCATGAGAGAACCAAGGTGCAGCATTTTCCTTAAAAACTGACTTTTCTGTCCGGCATAAATAATTCTTTCCTTTTCCTCCATGAGAAAACAAACAAACATGAATGCCATTGAACACTGAACACCCCTCTGTTACTGGTGATGCTATGCAGTTGTAGAACATCACAAGAATCACTACCTCAGCTGGCAGAGTTCAAGCACAGCCTCTGTTTGTAGCTGAAGAACTCTGTGAGGGCAGCCCACACAGCCTTTCCTGCAGCCTTGAATGTTGTTTGCTTACTGTCATAGGAAATGGTCCTTCTCTAGAGGAAGCAAACCTTCCTGAAACTCTCTTTTGTTCAGAGCCCAGATCTCTTTCAGAGCTGAATATTCAGGAGGCTACCTAGTGGGACAACACATTAGGAGCAGCAGTACTGATGGCATTGCAGCTGACAGCCAGTGCTGCCCTTCTTTCCACAGTGAAGCTCTCTGAACAAAGTCTACTAGTTTCCAATCCTCCCTGTCATCATCCACAAGCTGTGACTGGTTATATTGTCATGATCACCAAAGAGCAGTAGTAGAGTTTGCAGTTAATGAAAAACAAACATTAAAAAGAGGCTTCAAAAGAGTCTCCTCTCAACTGGGCACTCTCCTACTGGTCCATGAGGGGTTAAGCAGCATTCAGTACAGCCAATGCTCACAGAGAACAGCAACCAACTACTACGAAATCGCAAAACAGAGCAATATCCACCTCTAAATGAGGGTGCTAGAAGTTACAAAACCTTTCCTGAGGAGAAGAAAATTTCCCTTCTAAAATCAAGGGGCTTTTTCTGGGCCATTTCCTGCAGCCCAGGAGCAATCAGAGGGCAGTATGCAACTGCACATCCACTAACAGCTTGCTCTCCAGTCCTCTGTTAGCTAACCTGCCTCTGTGGGGTGGGCCTGGGGGAAGGGAGGCACATAGCCCATCCTGTGGTAGCCTGGTGACAGCCTCCAGGGGACACCTGGACTCAATGACCTGAAGACAAGCATGCATCAGAAACCATCAGTCTGCATCCTGCTCCCTTAAGTGCATCTGTCAGGATAGTTCTTAACGTTTTAATCCCATAACTCTTAAAAAAAAAAAGAAAACGTGTCAGTGCATTGAGCGGTCAAGAGAACTTGCAAGTGTAACTGCTACTTGTGTGAGACTACACATTTAAGTTCCCTCATGCTCTGAAGAGGAACAAATCTTGAAGTTGTGACACTGTGCTTTAAACAATTCATAAGGATGCCAAAAGTGAGTGGGCCCTGCCTGAGAAGGGAACTGGATCTGACTGCCCATCTCTGGGCAACTGCTCAGGGTGTAGAACTATCAATAGGAAGGTTTCAACCTTCCTCTAGTAGCTGTGAAGAGGCTGATTTTTTTCTTTGAAAGAGAGGGAAGAAGGGCCAGCAGCAGAGGAGTCAAAATGGATTGTGAATGGATGGAATTATGGGATGATTTTGTAATAATACAAATAGAATTTAATGTTATTAATATTCTATATGAAATTAGGATGTATATGGGTATACTGTTGACATAAAGTACACATTTAAAATAATAAATTAATGGTTTATAATTTAGATATATGATACAACTATGATGTTGGTACTTTGAGGAGCAGGTGACCTCCAGAAGTCCATTTCACCCTAAGCTATTCCACAAGTATGAGTACCTCTGGAAATCACCCATGTCCTTGCTCTAATTACTCATTGGTTATGTCAAGTGGCTAGCAGAGCTATCCACTGTTTGTAAATAACATGTTCTCATTTAGTGGAAGAAAGGCTGTCATAGTAAAAGAAAACAAGTCTCAAACACTGTGCCTGAGAATATACAAACGCATCTTCACTTGTCACTTTGAATTCTCCCCTTTTGAGTGAGCTCACATTTACTGAATATTAATTTATTCACACTTGTTGAATAAATCCACATGCCATTGACCCACCCAAACTTTTGCTAGCCTGGCTACCATGTTCATAAAAGGAAACTTGAATGATCAAATGGCATAAGTTTGACACAGCACACGTAAAGCATACAGATCTCATTTCAGTAATATTAATTACCTTTACAAGGTGACATTTCAGTGGCTGAGCAATCACTTTGGTAGACAAGAACAGGACTAGAGTGGGCTGCAAGTGAAATTCAATGATCCAAGGTAATATTCAATGGTAAACCCTTTTTCATTCAGGCAGATATCTTCCTCTGTTCTGTGTCCTAGCCTTAAAGTAATCTTTTGGAGTTAGATACCTAAAAACCACTTATGAAAAAAAAAAAAATGCCATGCTATCCAGGGCACCTGGTACCCTAACACACACAGCTGGTTGGGTTTGGGTGCTATTCAGAAATGCAGAACATGATGCAAGAGCAATGGCCCATCAGAAAGCCCATCTCCAGACCACTTGGCCTCCCTATTGCAGGTGGCCATCACATCCACTGGCCACAGTTTTGGACTGTACTGATAAAACAGCAACTGTGCTACACTAAAACATTCCTAATAGGACTAGCCAACAGGGGTTCCTAAAGAGAGTACGGACATATACAGAGTGGTAGAGGCAGATGCACTTGAAGCAGAGCTAAATGACTTGGCCCCTCTGGCAAGAAAAGTGAGGGAATCTCTATTTTGAGTCTACTTTGGTGCTGCAGGGACTTCAGGGTGACTTTGAGCTCCTGCTTCAGGCGAGGACAGTTCTTGCAGGAGTGTTGTGCTCAGGGAATTCAGGCATTTGTGGAGTTCAACAGCAGATGTTAGAGGATGCCTAAGTCATTTAAAGGGTAGGGTTTTCACTAGGAACACAAACACTGTTGAAAATCTGGGACCTGCAAGCCTGCTGTCTTTTTGAGACAAGGTTTTAGATGCACATACCTTGATCTTCCTTTGGTAAAATAAGGGTATTAAATCTTCCTCTCTCCAAAGAGCTTGTAACCCTTAGGACCCAAAGCAGCCAAGTTTGGACAGTGAATAGGTCTCCAATATCCCACTCTAATTTCTGTTGTGGTGTGTATGCACTGTCAGAAAATGAGTCACATTCTGCATATCAGAGAAAGAAGGCATTGCAAACTCAATGCCATTTATCTTGGAAGCTCAAATAAATGAAAAGTGCACAATCAAAGCAAACTGCTTTGCAAGTCCTCATCATGCATAAATCTGTCACTTGAATATGGTGATATTATCACAGTTGTACTTTTCTCTATAGAGTAACTGAGAAGAATTAGAATTCAAGCAAGAAACCACAAGATTTATATTGTATGCACATAAAAGCAGCAGCTTTTAACATCACGCCCCTATGTCTGCTGCAGCAACCCCCACACTGACTCATATGCAGCATCTCCCTCTGGGTACTAGTGCTCATAGCAAGGACACAAGCACATCTGCCACAGAGGCTGCCAGGTACAGGATTATATATGATGATGGATGATGCCTCACAAGGACTAAAACTTACATGAGTCAGCTGGCTTGAAGAAAAATACCTGGAGTTCACGGCTCATTTCACAATCACTTAAAGCTTTACTTTTGTTAAACTGTAAGTAGTACAGTCTTTGCACATTAGAGAGAAGAGCAATCTGTAAAGGATTCCACTTGTGTCCTTGTATTCCTGAGGGTAAGCCTGTTTGCTTTACATTACATTAGACAATCTCTGACCTGTCACCAGTCTGATACACAGACTAGAGAACACAAAGTTGTTATTTCTCCTTTGCCCCTGTACAAGCCAAGTACTTCTTCTGGTGAAGAGATTTAAAAGTTTTAGAAGGAAGAGTCCCATGGATCAGATATTTGTTCACTGATGTTATTAACTAAATTGTTAAAGTAAATAAAATACTGACATGCAACACAGGACAAAGTGGTACATAGGATAGGAATGAGTGGTGAACATAGAGTTGACAGTTCTAATGTTAAATTTTGGATCACTATGGAAAACTCACATAATTAAAGGAAGGCAATATCCCTGGGATAGTACAGTGGAATCCTGCAGTAACGCAATACTTAAAAAATATTCAAGTATGTAAGTGCTTGACAAGACTATAAAATTACCAATAGTATGCAATTAAAAACCAGAATAATAATCTCTATTGAAAGTTTTAAAATACCCAGTTATTTAGTTAGAGAGATCCCTAAATGCAGCAAGTTAGATGCTTTGACAGCTGTTGCATTGCCACAAAAGTTATAAGTTCGTTTAAATGGATGAAGTGTCTGGCCACCAAATACCAATGTGCAATTTTACCTCACAGCAAACTTTGATCTAATGATCAAAGATACTATTTTACGTAGCTTATGAAAAAAAACCCACAACAACCAAACACAACAAAAACACACAAAACAACAAAAACCAACACAAAATAGGGGTACATGATGCAAACACACCATGAATAAAAAATTATTTCCAACTTCTGATAAACGAGCTAATGAAGAATATAGAAGTGAAAGTAATATTCTCAAGATTGGCAAAAATTCAGAAGACTGTAGGGAATGCTACATTCATGTCCATCAAACAGTGCTGAGCAGCTAGAAAGGGCGTTGTGGTCACCAAACTCTACTTCTTTCAAAGTCCCACATATCAGTTTGATGTCACATAAGAACAAAATGTCTATGAGAATTACTGTACCATGTAATCAAGTCAATTATCCTGAGATATATCTTCTAAATGACAGCTGTATAATAAGATCTAGAAATAGTAAATTATGTGATAATTAATGACTGGATTGCCTGAATATTTTCATTATAGATTTCAAGGAAGTAACTATTTTAAATATATATCTATTTATTATATATTTGCTTATGACTTTAGTAGGTTGTGATTGAGATAATTTTTCATTATTTGAAGTAAAAATCAAAAGATGCTGAATAATAATTGCTTGTGGAGAGACCTATTAACTCTCTGTAGGCCTGGTAATAAACTGCATTTCTTTATTTGAAACTATTCAGGTTTTTTGAATGGAGCTCACACTTTCAAAATTTTTTTACATCTTCAGCCGAACAAGATGCTGGAACATTTTATTTTCTTCAAAGCTACATACAAAGTAGCTTGTTATGGTTCAAGTGCTCCATGTTGAGCATTTTTTCACTTGAAAAGAGCTGAAAGAGCTCTGAAAATAAATGTGAAATTTTCAAATCAAAGGTCAAGTTTAACACTGGCATGAGTGGAAATATTTTTTAATTCATTGTCATCTGACATGGTCTAGAAATTGCCATGATCAGAGGGATTTTATTTTCTTTTTTTAAGGCAGCTTTTGTTGTTCTTGTTTTGTTTGCTTTTAAATTTCAAAGTAATTCAAAGCTAATTTGAGAAATCTTTTTTTGCCCCTTTGAATGATGAGCCAGTTAAAAATCCAGTAAGACTGATGCTGAGGGCTGAGTTCTGCCTAAACCTAGTGGAAACAAAACCAGTTTGTACTTTTTAGCCAGATTACAAGCTCCTACAATATAATAATCTTCATAGTTGAAAGCAGAGACTTGAAATCGAATCAGTGAAGCGTATTACTCTTATCATAATGATCTAATCTAATCTAAATGTAAATAAAACATCAATCAGTCAGTGCATCCAAAGACACTTCCAAAGAAAGTGGTGTGGAAATTAAGATCCCAAGAGCTGGCAAGTTGCTGCCCTGTGTTTGCTCCCAGTCAGACTCTGTGTCCTTCCTTTCCCTGCTTCCAACCTACTTCAAGCAAGGTGCCAACATGGTCTGTAAGTGCAAATAGTAGGAAAGCAAAATTTTCCCTTTATCACGGTCAGCATCATAGAGACACAAAAGCACTGCTATTTCAACGTCAACCTTTGAGCAGAGCCCATTCTGCAATGCAAAGCCTGCAAACCTAAAAGTAAAACTCTGTTTTTCAATTTTTGTTGCCCAAAACATTTTTCCTACCTAATTTTCATACTGTATTAGAGAAATGAACCATAATCTTGAAAGTGAAATTTCAGAGTACTCAGTGCTAGACCTTATTCTAAGTCAAAAGGGCTGCATAAAGTGCAGGTGTCCAGTATTAAATGTAATCTGGTAAAAATTTTAGGATATATTTAATACTTTTATTATTTTTAAACTATAAAATTTAAAAAGGGGGACAGTGGCATTGCAGAGATATTAAATGCTGAGTACTACTGCAGGTATAGCCCCACACATTGGAAACAAATGTCCTTCAAGGTTAAAGTGTCTTTCCAGAGCACTGAAAGAATATCCTAGGAAATCTTTCAAAAATATGTCTATGCTAATTGTGAGACAGAGAATGTCTACCTCACAGTAACAAAGTGAATCAAACTAACAGTTCATGCTGTAATTTTTAAAACCTCAGTTTTAGTTATATTTCTTTTTGAGCTAAAATTACATCTAGCAGTTGTATGTTCAGAGAGTTAAAGACACAAGGTAGGTCTGAGATATTTGTGTCTGAGTGCAACATTCATAAAGTTATAATGTCACCACCGTAAAGTTGCAAGAAGCTTCTTGAAACTCCTCAAAGAAACAGCAATGTATGCCCATCTCTATGAATTCTCTCTTCTACTCTTCAAGATGGTTGTTTTGTGTTTGGTGTTTTCGGTTTTTTTAAACTAGAAGTTTCTTCTTGGTTAAGCAGAGTTGAGAATATATTCACCCCTCTGTGAGACAGGCTCACTCTGTTCCCAAGCAGAGCATGCCAATGTGCTAGCACAGGCAGAACAAGCCCAGGCCACCATTTTTAAAAAACAATTTCTATAAAAAGTTTAACAGAGTTAGGGAATAAGTCAGAGTAAGTAAATATCTCCCACAGAAAGTATAGAAAGAACAGGCATGTCTTACTGGTTCATTAACCCCCTCGAAAAATGCATTAAAAAAGCCCCAAAAAACCTCTTTCAGTTTGGCAGACCAAAGTCTAGCAGTCCCAGGTTACAGCCCGTCAGGTTTGTTTGAGAATCTTGAGCTTGAATCTCTCTTCTCCTCAGTAGCTTCCACAACACTATTTACAATTCTGTTTGTGTTTCTAAACCCCACACTGCATAATTTATAACAGCACACTTGGAATTATGAACTGTAAGATGAAACTGCCTTTTACCTCATTCTACCTAGTTGCAATCTACTTCAGATATGCAGTGGAAACAGCCATTTCCAGATGTCAAAACATAGACTAAAAGTAGTAAATCCTCTTCTCAGCCCTTATCCAGTGAACAATGACAGTTCAAGAACAACCTCTGGAGCCCCTGACTTCCCCTGCCTGATTTTGCACTGTTGTTGTACCACTGTACAGGGCTACTTACTTTTCACCAGCACCTAGTGGCTGATTTCAACAAGGCCTGGTCAGCAGAAGGTAGGAAACCATTTTCAAGCATAGGACACACTACTCACTTCCAAGACAACTCCATTCCCACCTTGCTAGCCAGGTTACTCCTATTTGTAATCCGAGGTTTTATTCAAGGGAGGAGCAAAGCAGGTGAGAAGCTACTGATGAAGATTATATTCTCCACCTGCTGTATTTGTGGGTTTTATGAGTCTTTCTCTGAAAAACAGAGAGGAAACTGAAGGAAAAAGGAGAATTATACTGATATGAAGAAGCACAGCAGGGATGCTCTTACTAATTTTGGCATACCTTTCCTTGTTATAAATTAGCTAAGGGGAAAGTCTGTTATAGTTCTCCCTGTGGTCAAACCTTGGGCCTCTCTAAGAGATAAGGATTAGAGGGAACTGACAGAATCCTCAGCCTGTTCTTGTAAGAGCATCCGTAGGGTACAACGGAAACACTGCTCCTCTTTGTAATCAAGGACTATCAACTGTCAAATTATTTGTCTTTTCCTGGGGTTTTTGCCCTTCCCCTATCTCTCCACCAGCTGCCCTTCTGCTTCCTGCTATAATTATTTAACTCATACTCTGCAACACTGAGTGGTAAAAATGCCTCCCTGCACACTTGCATGTTTTCAGAGGATGGATTGCTGTGCTGGTTATACACTCACTCATGGGGGTTTCCTATAACACAGAAGCATGTGTTCATCATATCCTAGCATTAACTGCATGAAATATTTTAAAGATGTATTCTTCTGCCAGCACTGAGATGAGTTTAGTGATTTACTGTGCCGCAGTACTGCAAGAAGTTGCCTCCATTCACTTTCTTTACTCCAATGGAGAATATACAGTGTTCATCACATATTGTATAAACACTTTGAGATCATAGGACATCTGAGAAGGCAAGATTTGTTCTTCTCTGTATGAGCACAAACTACAACGATGCTGGGAAAAATGCACATAACTAAGAGCCACTGAAATATTCTTCTGATATCCTGAGCTGAACCCAAAACTTATGAGTTGCTACATGAGCAAAGGGAGGCAGAGCTGCAGTTAGCTGCAGCTCTCCACCACCCACACCATTCATCCCATCTCGCCTGTCCACACGCCTCTACCAGAAGGGGCTGGCCTTCAGGTCCTGGATCTTCACTGAGATTTTTATTCTGCGTATCTCTACAGCAGTGTACATCTATAGCTGTGGAAGCATGATACAGACAGCAGCCTTTGGGATAATTACACTCTACTCAACATTCTGGCTCATGACATGAGCAAACATCTTCTCACAAGACCTGTGAAACAATTACATAATATTTGCTTTTAAATTAATGCTTCAACATTTAGAAACTCTCATATGAAACCAGTATTTGAGCATTTTTTTCCATCAGATGCCTGAGTTTATTCTGGGCAGTTTTGATTTTTGTCTGTTCATTGAATCAAGAACATATGTAGGCAGGATAATTACTTTTTAGGAAGTAATGATGTCCAAATGTAATGTAACAGCAGTGATAACAGACAGTAAAAAATGTTACAGAATAAAGACAAGCTGATTTACATGGTGAAAGTAATCAACTGTTAATGCAGCTTGGTTTTAATTCTCTGCTTTCTTAATTTAATCCTTTTTTTGTCAACTGAACACTGATGCAAGTGCTCAGGGTGCAGAACTGGAACTGTCAGCATCACACAGTTACAAAGCCAAACCTCCTGAGTTTGTGGGGGTTTTCTGTGTGTGGCTTTTTTATTGATTGTTGTGGGGTTTTGTTTGTTTGTTTGTTGTGGGTTGTTTTTGTTTGTGTTGGTTTTGTGTTTGTTTTTTTTTCCCTTCAGTATGAATATAGCTTGCCTTTCAGTTTAGAAGAAAAAGTATATGAGCTTTATGTTTCCTATTATCAGTGCGTACCTGGCCTTCAAATAATGTGAAACTTTATTCAAGTTCCCTTCTACAGACCAGCTTTTCTGTATGTGCCCCTTTGTGGCAACAGAACTGTAAAACTAAACTTGTTGCTTCTGTGCACCTCATACCTGCCACATGCACAGCAAAACACTGCCAGTATGAAAGTCTCCCGGACTTCTCTGGTGGTCATATGTTTCCCAGAGAGGCTGCCAGGTGCTCTCTGGTCTCAGAGAACCAGAGGATCTCCTCCACCCACATCCTCGAGGAAAGCCTCATTTCTGGATGCCAGAAGGATATTAGCAGTTGCTGAGCCCTGTCACAGTTGAGGGAAGCTGGTCCACTCTCGTAGCCATCTGTGGATACCAAGGCTTCTGTCAGTATCAGGCAAGCAATAAGTGGGAAGAGTCATGATACCTCTTCTCGACCTGAGCATCTAATTTTGCTTGTGTCATGATATGCAAAGTATATCTTTACATACATGAAAGCTCTTATTTCAACTAAAATCTCAGCTGAATTTGTGTTACACTAAATTGCAGTAATTCAATCAATTTATTTTAAATATATTGATTCTACATAAACCAATGGAAGTATCACCATGGTATAAAATAACCTGCTTGGACAAATGATTGTAATACTAGGCCTGAAAAAAAAGTATGAGCTGAACAATGTCAAATCTAGATTTATGCTATATTTGTATGAATGTGTTGCATGCTTCATTGTCTGTACAATCAAAAAGATAAATTGGTAATATACTTTGGAGACCTATTTGAATAAGTAACCCCATATTGTTAGAAGTTTAGCTTCACGGGCAGTGAGTAATTTCATACTTACTGTCACACTAAAATAAAATGCTCTATAATATTGTAACTTTCAAGTGCCAGGGTGTTGTGTTCTTTATATTCCATGCTGACCAATTAACAGGATTGATTGCAGCTATAAATTCATTTAACTGAAACTATAAACTGGCTTTATAGGTCAGATGGCAAATCACTGTCATTCCTTACAGATTGCTCTCTACAACACAGTAACACACAGTGCTGGCTATAATCACCTACAATACATATTTCCAGGTTTAATTCCCATTTTCTTGTTTAGGTATTTATAGCTGCTATTTACTGTATTTTAAGGCTTCTCAATCACCTCTTAGCTCTGTTAGAAGCTAAGATACTGTTTATGTGTTATGGTTTTCTCCCAAAGCACATGAAATAGATGAAAGATTCCCCCACAAGGCTTCATCTGACCTTTAATTTAGTGAGTAGTGGCAAGAGGGATTACTCTGATGAGCAAGCTTTATTGAGATGGTTTAAATAGACTTTTTTGGCCCAGTACATTGTAACACAACATTGAATTTGTAGTGTACCAACTCTATCAGCTGTTGTCTGTATCTTCTCTGTCTTGTTGGAAGGATATATGGAGCATGACACTTTTTGTTAAGAATTTTTTTTTCAATAGTGTGATTCTACTTATCACAAGATACTAAACTCAGGTTATCAATAATAGAACCTTACAATTTAGAAGTCTAGGGAAGCCTGGAGGATTGAGAAATCACTGAATATGTTACACTGCTGCTTTACATATATAACGGTAACAGTGTTAGCTCTATTCCAAACTTAGTCAAGTAGTAGAAGCCTTTGTTTGAACTGAATACTGAATCCTCTTCCTTGTGAATGCTGCATTTTCTTTTGTTGTTCATTTTTCTTTTCACACAGTCCTTTGCACTGCTAAGCATCAGGGTTTCTGTCAAAGAATACTGACAGATCAAATAAACATATTTTTCACATCTCTTAGAATTCATTCCTTACTCTGAAAGCCCAATACAAAGACCATCTGACTGGAACAAGCTCTTAAGCATTTGTTAAGCTAGAGGCACTTCAAAGCATGTTACTGCTGTTTATATTAATGATATTAAGATAAATTTAGTACACTGCCATAAAACATGGGAAGACCCATCTGTTTAATGGTACTTCTACTCAAGCAAGAATTAAAACAAAAAAACACCAACCTTGCTTAATAATGCCAGCTTTTTCAAAAAATAGGTCACAAGATCATTCTCTTAGCTCTGCTCTCTTTACTGCAACTGTTTTAAAAACAGCCTCTATTTTCACAATAAAAACATATTCTAAAAGTTTACTGTCAAAAAAAAGTAGTTTCAGCAGGATACAAACTGATTTATGCTCTTAAGAATTCCTTTTTAACAGACTGCTGATCCTATTTCTGAACCCTGTACTCAGCAATAGTGTTAGTAAAGTATGTTCAGATGTGATTTACCTTCACATCTGATTATCCATTGCTGTACCCGGTTAAAGCAAGAGCTATTAAACCTTACCTGCCTGCACAAAAACCAGCATGTATTAGACATGGTAAAAATGGTGCTGTAAATGCTGTAGGTCGTATGAATCTCTCTGTTGATGAGGTGCTGAACTTAGGATATGGGGATGAAAGATTTGATTAAGAGTTATTTGCTTATTTAAAATCATATTAAATGGGGGAAAAAAATACAGGGATTTTATTTGTCATGTTGTCATATTTTCCTTTAATTTGATAATTTAAATATTTAGTAAAATAATAGCCCATGTCAAAAAATTGACTGACTACTGTAAATGATAACCTCAAGTCTGCCTTGGTAATGAATCAAAATGGCTTCTATGCATATAAATAAGATTTTGATGGCTGTTTGTGTTTCAAACACTGATTAAAACCATAATTAAACCTAGCTGGAAAAGCTGAGGTGGACTTATTTTAATCCTGAGATAGTCTAACACACATCATAATGATAAAACAAGAAAAAAATGGCGAGGAGTAAAAGAGCATAGTCCAAGGAAAGCCATCTTCTCCCTCCTCCTTTTGCTCATCCACAAGGAAAGAGAGGATCTCCTAGTTTTTAAGGGCTTTTTCCAATATTTTTACACATGAATTCAGCAAAGATCCTTATTATGAGAGTAAAGAAAGAATAGATAGAAAATACAGTTGGCTGTTAGGCTTCAGAGACACCCCCCTCCCCCTGAGGTACTTTGAACTGATCCATCCTCCTGTGGGGGCTTCACATCCACCACAACATAGACACCAAGGACCAGCTGAGGAGCTGATCTCTGCAGGTCCTCTCAAAAAACAGAAAGGGGTAGTTTTGGTCTCCCCTCTGCCCACAGAAGGCATTTTGGTGGTCTGACTCCTAACCTACCCCAAGCATTAGCCCACACCAGTGAAGCTCAGTGCTCTGCAGCATCTGCAGATACCAGCAGGCACCTGCCTGTCATGTTGGCAAGGGACTTCATTAGCTTACCCTCCATTATTTGGTCTCTGCTCCCCTAAGATCAGGCAATTAATTTTTCATGTGTGAAAAGGTGAAAACCTGGAGTGCAAATACCTGTATAGCAAGTAGAGGAAAAAATACTGGCACAAAGATTTGCAAATTGTTACAGTCAGAAAACTGTTGGAATGTGGGTTGAGATCTGTTTTTGTTATGTATTGGACCTAAAAGCCTGTGCAACACCACAAGATTTGAAGGATGAACAGAGGTCAGTTCACTCACTCATCGTATTTCTTAGAAATCCAGTGACCTTCAAGCAACTGAAGGAAACAACCATATGCTCAGCAACTATCTCCGGGAGCTTTATATATGTGCTGAAAAAAAGAGAGAGAGAAAACCTGCAATCTTCAGTGTAAGTCTGGTAAAACAAGCCTCTCTGTGGAGAAGGCAGTATGCTGCTTTGCTTCCAGAGCACAACAAAGCCTCTGGTTTCAGTAAGCATTTGAGGAGAAGAGCATCTTCTCTGAGCCCAGCAGTGACTTTCAGGGAGAGAGGAAGTGAGGCTGCTGGCTCTTGCTTAGATTAAATTTCTGTTGTTACAAGGAGGAAATTTGGTGCTAATTACTTGAAAGCAATCTCTGTTGTGATTGAGTCTTAGTGAAAGCAAGAAGATGATAATGTGCTTAGCTCTGGCAAAAAAAAAAACAACAGGCAGCCCTCCTCATTCTGTCTGCTGAGCTGTGCAGGGTGTGGAGCAGCTGCATGCCAGGGCAGCCACTCCACCATAGCCACCCAAGAGCCCTACAGCTGGCCAAACACTTCCATCTTGTGGCTGAGCAGTTCCCACCAAAACTCACTTTACTGCATCCACCTGCACAGGGAAAGCCAACAATGGCTTCTGGTGCTGTGCCCATAAGGACTCTCCTCTGTCAAGGAGCTGTTCGCCTGCTTCATTTAGGTAGTCATTGGTCAAATATTTACTGCAGATGGCTAACATCAAGTATAACGGAAAGCAGGAAGCAGCTTCACATTCCTGGGAACACATTTAATGACTTGCAAAATATTCCATCTTATTATCTCGTTTTGTGAGGCCATGAATCCAAGCAAACATGCTGACAGTCGAGTGATACCTTTGCTCCTTAAGCATCTCAGCATGCAACAGTAATCTTTTCTCTTTCCTGGAGATGAAGATATTGCATCGCTTGCCTTTGCACAAATCAAGATGAAGCCTGAAGTGATTTTCCACACTGCAGGATGCAGACATCTGTTATCTCCTTCTTACCTCCTCAGGGACGTGTCCACTTTGATAAGAACAACAGAGCAGTCTGAAACATGTGGGTACTATAATAAGTACAGTGGAAGTAATTATTTGCTGATCACAACTTTTATCTCTGAGAAAAAGGATGACAGACTAAGCCTCTGAAGCATAACACTTGGTTTAAGCCAAGATATTTTAACCCTTTATAAAGCTTCACATAATGAATCACAATATTTTCACTAGAACATTGAGCACATTAAACTAATTTTTGGTTAGTAGTGCTCGCTAGTAAAAGCGCACAAAAATTTGATCTAACACCCAGTTTATGCTGTTGTGCTTTTCTGCATTTGAAACTAGAGCCTGGAATACATACCAAAGCTTTATACACTTCAGGGAAAACTCACAGGATATTCCTGCAGTTTAAAAAAATTTGAATATTTTGTTAATCTCACATTCTCATATTTTAGAGACATAGGTCGTATTTTGTGTTATTAATCTAACCTTCTGTATCTAAGATATTTTATTCACATTTCAGACTATTGAATACCATAGTTTAACAGACTTGTAACCTAACAAGTAGTTAGGTTACAAGTTTGTTAGTGAAAGTCACTATAGTTGACCAATCCCAAAAAAGAGCTATATTCATTTGCGTACAGTTAGAGCATTTTAGCTTAAAACATCACTTAATTAAGAACTCCCATTTCCTGCCTTCATTAGCAACAAGATAACTACCTTAATCTTATAAAATGTAAGCTAACACCTGGGACTGGATCCTGGCCCGTTCAGCTGGCACATTGTGATGCTAAAGTTAACACTGCTGCCTGAAAGAACCAGTCTTTCCCATGCTACAGACACCTGTTTCTACTACCCATGATTCAAACAAGAGCTGATTTTCTATTCATTAACTGCTGGAAACCAGGGGACAATGAAGCAAACTCTACAATAGATGGGATGTATATGGAGTATGAAAAAAGGATCCTGAAGAAAGACTAAATACTTAGAAAGATGCTCCTCCTAGAGTGAATGAAGCACTGTCCAAGTTCCATGCTGAGATCAAAATCAGAGCCAACACTAATGTGCTAAGCATGCTTTATAAAGCTATTGTACTAAAAAATACTCTGTATGCAGAACAATTAGATGTATTTCATCTGGGTTTGAGGTTTTTTTGTGGTGGTAGTGTTGTTCACTTAATTGTTTATTTTTGGGGTTTTTTGTTTGTTTGTTTTTAATGGTAGTAACTATCACACTTATAGATTAATTCCTTTTGCTAAGATTCAGGGTTTTTTAAAAGTTATTTTAAAGAAGACAAGTTTATAAAGGCACAGTTATATAGTTACCCTGCCTTTTTCTGGGTCAAAAATGTCTGTCTGATGTCTCAAAACTTGAGTGCCCAGAGATGTACAGTTACATGATAGTTTAACTATTTGACCACAAGTACATAAAATATTTTCCAAACATATTTTAAACTCTCTTAAGAATAAAATCTGAGGATTAAATAGTGCAAGAATACGTGTTTAGATAGAGCAAAGATATGTGACATTACTGGTAAAACTAAAACTCCTTAAGGTTGCACAAATGTGTCTGAAATATGGCATAGCAAAATTTATGAGGACATGTCACTTTATCAACACTTATTTAAAATTCTTTGCCCAACACAGCTATGATCTTGCCAGCTATGAGTAATGTGAATATTCCTAACCCACAACAATAAAATCTTTGTATAATAACATATAACAAGTTGTCATCAGATAATTGATATTATAAAGTTATTTTGTGAAGCTCAGATGTAAGAACACTAAGACGATAGCAAAAACGATTTCTTTTTGGGCTAAATTCCAGGGAAGCAGAACTTCAAAAAGCCTAGTATATCAATAACATCTCTGGAAGACATCTGCCAACTTCAGTGAAATCCAAGATTTGCAAATCTCAGAGAAGTCTGGTGAAGACCTTCAGTTCACTTACAAGGAGGCAGACTAGTGTAAATGTGCACGTGTTGCCTCAGCAAAGCTACCCATCTGCCACTTGTCCCTTTCCAGCTCTTTGCCACCCCTCTCCCATATGCTCTGTCCTCTTTCTTATTTCCAGGCTATTTTCCTTGCTAGTTTATTCTCTGCAGATTTTGTTTAAATTGTCATTTAGCCCCTTTCCTTTAATTTTCCATTAATATCCTCTCCTTCCTTCGCTGAATTTCTTATTTTTCCACCCTAATTTTATTGCTCAAGACTCAGTGAAACCAACTGTCTTTTGAGGTGGTTTTTGGGGCTGTAACATTCAGGATATAAAGTGCTTGTCTCAAGCAATCCAAGAGATTCAGACATGGTGTCTGATGCTTGTCTCAAGCAAGATATCCAAGAGATAAGCAGTATTTAACAAAGAGATGTCTCAGCAACCCAGTGAACTGGTTTTACTCGAGCGATAACAGCGAGACCCCCATGATGTGGCAAATGCCAAAGATGAACTGGAGAGTTTGATGTGGGATGTGCTAAGATTGCAGACAAAAGAGTCACACAACTGGTGCCCCAGCTAGCACTGAGCAAGCACATCCAGGCATAACCAATCCTTGAATTAATCAGGAGGCTCAGAGGGTGTTTTCATGTAAATCACCAGCCTGGCAGAAAAGACTGAAAGTCTGTACAAATATCTGGAACAGTGATTGGGTAACCACTGTAGTGCATCCCAGGAATTAACTGTATAAAGGAGAAGAGCACCAGTCTCAAGCTGTCTCCTTGGACAGGATCACCACTCCTCTTCTACTATGAGACCAACAGGATGCCTCTGGAGCTCTGGCTGGTGACTTCCCTTTGACTATTTCCTTTCCCGATCTTTCTCTTTTGTAGTTGAGAGTTAGTTATTGTATCTATGAGAAGCTTATGACAAACATATAATTCTAACTCTTACCAGCTCTACCTAAATAAAAGCCTATTTGGGCACCCAATATTTTATTATCTTTGTTTTGCCCTGGGGAGATGGCAAAGAACTTCCACCTATCTGACTATAGGATCATGACAGGGACCTCCTGGATATCAGCCCTCTACTTTGAAGTGTCCTTCCCCTTGCAATTTCTGTTGTTCTTTCTCTTTGTTTTTCTGCCCTCTGTCATCCTTTGGGTTTGCTTATTTTCAAGCATTTCCTGATGGGAAAGAGATTTGGCACATTACCATTGGGTCCACTGTCCAGGAGATATATTTAACTCCTATGCAGTAAGGGCTAGACAGGAGAAATGTATTCTATTTGAGAAGGGCTGTTCCCTAAGATTGCCTTGAAGACTTGGACACCTGTGGAAAGACCACAGGCTCATACAAATGTCAGCAAAGGAACTGGTGAGCTTAGTGGTTGCACATACAATTTCTACTACAACCTCAACTGAAAGACTCTCCTCTTTTACCAAGCTCCTTTTTTGCCAACTTCTCTTAGTTCAGTTGAGAAGCCAGCACTTTTTCAAGAAATTATCAGCAAGCAGACATGGAAAGACAAATGTTTTCACCTTATCATTCCTCCTTTCCCTGGCAGAGGGACCTGCCAGGTTGACGGGTAACCCCATGCACACAATCACACACCCGTGCCGTCTCTGAACAAGATTGAGACTTTTATAATCTCTCTCAACATGATAACTCTGTCTTGCAGCTCAGCAAGATCGAATCCAATTATACACTGCTGTATTTCCAACAGCCAGTTTAACTTAAACTACAGGAGCATTATATATGGTCCCTCAAAAACCAGGGAAACTTAAACAGCCTCTGCAGTCCTGTTATGGAGGTGGAGGTTTTCAGCAATTGTACAGTGACATCTGGTACAGATTTAGAGACTGTACTAATGCAAATAAAACTAACGCTTTATCTAGGCAAATGTTACAATGACTACGAATTATTAGGCTACTCTGCAATTCCTTTGGTATTCAAGAAAATACTTATTGTGACATTTGTTCATTTGACTCAGTAATAAATAGGGACCAGACAAGTAACTTGTTAATTTTCTATGAAAAGAAGACTTTTAAAGATACCCATTACAGACAATTGTCACTTCTAGGGGGCCACCCTACAAAGGTGTTCTCTTGAAAACCTCCAATGTCTCCTTTTACTTAACCAAGCTCAGTCTATTATGTCATGAGAGCTTTTAGGTTGTCCTGTGCTTTTCCACAGGATAACCAGGAAGGAGAGCAGATCCTCCATGAAGGCTTTGTGAGAAGCATTTGACATCAATCAGTGCTCTTGAGAATCAGATCTTTCTCCTAGAGGAGACCTTCCAAGTAGACTGTTACACAAATATCTGCTTATACATAGAAAGGTTTCCAAAGTGTCTCTATAGATTACATTTCCAGAAGTTTTCTTGCTTTCACCAATAAGAAACCACTAGAAATGAATGATATTTTATGGATTCAAGCAGCAGATCTTCATAAATACAAGTTCCCATAGTCTCAGGTAGCCAGAACCATGGTTTTGATTAACAGTAAATTACTACTTAAAATCATCCAATCTTAAATACTCTTCACCCTGGAGGAAATTCCATCTGAAGAAGAGAAATCCCTCATAAAAGAATTTCAGGAAATACGTGATTTCCAGACTAAATTGTCCAGGCAATGTGACTGGAGACATCTTTAACCCCTCCCTGTAGTCCTTTACATGCCTTTTTGCTGCCTACTCTGTTACTCAGTTACTGTTCTGGATATCAAACTCCAAGGAATTATATGCAGAATGTCCATTTCCAACCATATCAGAATATTAAAGGCAGCTATTGATGGTAAAATAAATATTTTACTGTTTTGTTCATGTGACTGTTGAAACTCAAGCAACTCTGAAACAGAAATTTTGTTGACGACCTAGTGCTCATCACTGAATTCAAAGCCACTGTGCTAAACAGTTTGCACAAAAAGGTATTTTATCAGGTCATAATATAATTTCCCTCTCTGCCTTGTTCAATGTTGTAATTTTTATATGATTGGAGGAACTTGTTCAATTTATTCTTGCCCGGCAGTAGATAGTATGGATGTTTACAAAAGAAGTTTTGAAATATATCAGAGCAATCTTAGATCAAGAAGCAGGGTGTCATCAAAGGGAGAAGTTCCCATTCAGTGCACCACATACCTTTAAAACAGCATGTGCCCCCTTCAGCACTTTTCCTCCTCTTAGCTAAATGAAGTCCTTATCACTATAGATTAAAGAATAAACCTCTCACTATTTTACAGAATTGCTACTTCAGATTTACTGTCATGGAAGGTGCCAATTCCTGCAGATAACAGAAAATTTTAAAAATCTATAAATCTTCACCAGTTAATGTACTTTTTCCAACCTAAATAGGCTTTAGGAAAGATTTGTGCTTTCATTCTAGTCAAATAATAGTTTTAAAACTCTACCCATTTCATCCTTCTGTTCTCATAACTTACGTGAAACATAATGAGAAATTATTAGCAATGAGGTTTTAGAAGCAAGCTATACAATTAAATTGAAAATTCAAACCCTGATGAGGGTATTCATGGTGAATTAAATATCAAAAATAATGTAATTCCACCCTTTGCAGGAATAGGTTCATTTCAGTTTCAGATTCACATTGGAACTATTTGCATTTTGCTCTTCACCCAAGAAATGCATGCACTGGGTAGTTATATCTGTTCTGGTTTTAATCATTTACTTTCCCTTGCAGCAAAACATCTCTGAAACACTGTACCTGACTGACACTGCACAGCACCAAATCAAATGATTTATGAGTCTCTGATAGTGATCTGATGCTTCCAATTTGTCAGTCACATGTACAAGCTGTGACAAAAATCAGAGAGCTTTTGGAAGATGGAAAAACACTTAGGGAATCTCAGCCTCATTTAGTTACTTCACATACCCATCGATGCACCCAAAAACTTCTGCGAGGAAAGTAGAAAGACCCCTCCCTGACAGCCTGCATGTTGACCTGAAGCTCTTCCACATGACCTCATAGGTACTCCCTCCAGGGGATGCAGAACGGCCTGAAAACTCCCAGGACTGGGGCTCCTCATCCCCAATTTCCCAAGGCTGGAAAGTTTGACATTGGTACCCCTTTACTCAGAAAAAACATCACTCTCCTTTTGCAGTCAGGAAATCCACATGCTGCTTTTCTCTTACATACCTAGAAAGTTTTTTTTGTTTTTTTTTTCTCCATCCTAAAAGAGCAAGGAAAACGGTTAAACAGATCTTTTTCTTTTGTCCTGTTTTGTTCAGCACTATTCCTGTCCTCCCTGCAGTGCCTTTCCACTGCAGTAGCAATATGATGTATTGCTTAAGCCAGAGTCTTGATTACTGTGCTATTTCTCTCTCTTAATGAGAGAAATTGGGCATTTGTTTACCATAACTCCTGCCTTATTCATTTCAGACTGTGTTAAATGTTTTTTCAGTGTCCCCTAGCAGCTACTAACAGTAATAACACAATTCTTGAGGGATCACAAAGTCTTTCTATGAAAGCAAATGTTCTCTTTCTGAAATACTGTTACTTACAAAGTCATTTCCTCTCATCGTGTTGTCTATGCAGCTGCAAAAGACTGAGGAAGGGTCACAATCCATTCAATTTCCCTTCCATCCGCAATTCCAAACATCAAGAGAAGAAAAAGAGAAGAAAAGCCTTGTGGAAAGCAATGTCTCTGAAGAACAGTGCTCGAGGAATCATAGAAAATATGATCCTCTGGAGTAGCACCCAGAATAGGAAAAGGATAACCAGACTGAACAGGCTTCCCCACTCCCTAAAGAATGTGGCTCCTTGATGGGCCCAACAGAGCATTTTGCAGAGCTGAGGACTACGATGTGGCCTTAACCTTACAGTCAGCTCTGCACTGAGCATAAAAATCTTTCCTTGCTGGTGAGAACTTACTGTGTTGATGGCTTCATGTATTCAAAATGTCTGTGCCTGAAGCTTGCATCTCTACTGGAAGTATTTTGTCTAAAAGTTGCAAGTGATTTCATAAGAGAATGGAACTTTTCAACTTGCAAATAAAAGTAGGTTTAAATCCACTGCACTTGATGCCCAGTGAACCAGTAAGAAACCAGGAAGCTTATGTGTATTAGCTTACATTTGAAAAACAGCTTTCTGAAATGCAGTCCTAATGACTGTGCACATATTACACAGGATTCTTATCTCGTTTTCATAGGACTGCTGGGAGGTCATTTTACAAAGCAATTAGCTATACATAGCCATACTGCAGTGGCAAACTGTTACATTTGATAGTAAAAATTGTAGTGCTATAGTTTACAGTGGAGAAAGAGCAGATACTAAAGTTGCTGCAAAATCTCTGGAGACACAGTTGTGGCTCATTTCTGGTATTCTGAGTAGCTGGACTCAGAACAATCACACTCTCATTTTAAACTCAAAACTAAGTTGAATTCTTCTTGGCAATTCCTAGCTATTGGACACACTTATACGTAGCAACATACATAAAGCAGTACTCAGTCCAGTTCCCTTTCAGACCAGCATGCTGTAGAGACATAAAAACTGGAGAATCAAGTTGACTTTAAGTCAGGTTGACTATGGCTTTTTTAGGGCCTTAACCTTTTAAATTGTAGTCTTGAACTTTCTTACATCTTATGATAGTTAGTGTATTCTTTAATGGTCCAATATATCCAGAATTCTCAAATTTTATTTTAGAGAAACAGAAATTCTAGTGCTCATAGCTTCAGAAAATATTTGAAGAACATGACCTTATAGGCTGAGAAAACAGGGAAAAAGAAAAACTATATCACTTCATTTTTAATCCTATGATTTGGAAGGGGATAATTCAGTCATGTTTTCTGAAAATCAGCAATTCATCCCTTGTAATCTGTAACCATGAAGACCAGCAAAACTTCCAGACAAGTAAAGACTTTCTACTGTGTCTGGAATTTTGGATTCCAAATCTAATAACAATAATTCCATACTTTTTATGCTTCTTTAAATAAAATAGAAATATACCAAGTTACTAGCATTGGTTGAGTTAGGGATTTAAGTTTTCTGCTAAATAACTAGGTCAGGAAGACAGAGTCCCAAGGATACATTGATCCAAACACTAATCAGAACTCAGGCTCCTCAAAAAGCAAATATCGGAAGCTTCCCTGACACTTGCTGTGGGCATGCGCCCACACTTCTGACAATATCTCTGTAAATCAATTATCAGATCTTGCACCTTCTGCTCCATCAGGATCTTGCATTTGGTTCTTACACATTTAGCAGGATGCCACCACTTCCACTAGTCCTTCCCACTGCTCAGGCCAGACTCTCTATATGTGGGCATTTGTCCTCCACTTGCTTCTTCCCCAGCTCAAGGACCATCACAATTAGTCCCTTTTGCTATCTGGACCTTTTCCACCTTGGGCCAGGATCTTTTATATGTGCTTCTTCTTAACAGCATATCCACAGTGTCCTTCCACTGATGGCTTTTTTCCATTGTTGAGCCTTTTGTCTTCAGCCCAGCTTCTTACAGCTTCTCTTGATACTTGACACTTTCTCCCCAAAAAGTTTACTAGGGCATGTATATACTGTCTTAGGACACACAGGTCTGATCTCAACTTAAAATAACTAACTATGATATTGCTAAGAGTTTACTTGCCACATTATAGAGTGCTCTTCATAGGATAATTTCCTAAAATACCTAACTTTCAAGGCACCAAATTATCCTGTGTGATGTTTTACAATATATACCGAAGCTCACTAATTGCAAATAATCCTGCCAAGTCCACATGAGTCGTGTTAGTTAAAAATGGCACAGCAGTAACTACAGTGTAGGCAGACTCTCAGGATCAGGATTTAGTCACAGAACTATCTACCTGATACCCAGATAACTGTAAAATGCTTCAGTCATCACATTCTACACATATCCTGATGGCTAATGAACCAGCGAGTGCATCTGAGGTCAGGCTCCAAGCATGAGACAAATCCAACCGTTGCTCTGTCCTTGCCTCCAAAAACTGGAGTCTTTCACTGGTGGGAATTGCAGATGCTCTCTCACTTTCTGCAGATTCCTCCTCCCCCTACACATTATTCCAGACAGCACTGCATGGGGAGTGCAGTACTTCTCCTATTTCAAACAGTGTGAGGCACTTGGCTGGGAATTCTCGATGCTCTGATGTGTGTTTGATCAAAAATTTAACTACCTCCCATAATCTAATTGTAAAATGAACACTTCCTGCTCCTGTAAATGATGTTTCCATAGAAACTGCTCATGGTGCAGTTGCTGCAAAATGCAGGGGGCTTATTAATGGGTCTTCCTATTTTTTCTGAATTTAAAAAACAGCTCTAGCTCAGAGACTTCAGGTTTCAGCATTTCTCATTTGTTGTAAAAAAATACATTCAGAGAACAAAGTATACACAACAAGCCATAGTACTATAATATAGTAGCCTAAATTCTTAGCTTCATAGAGCTTAGGCTGAGAAGGGGTAGTTGAGGTGGAATTATATTTTGTATTTAAAATTATACATTCAGAATGATGAAAGATACCTATTATGGGATGACACATTCGTAATTTCAGAAGATGATTGTAGGCTACGCTGACCAGGGACATTTCAAGTACTGTTGGAGACTCCTGAAAATCAAGTAATATATATCATCATTATAATTCTCATACAGGAAATACTATTCTGGATGCTCCTTAGAAGCACTATCAGCATGAGGAAGCATCCAGGATAACTTGTAGCCTTCTGGCTCAGCTGGTAAGCCACTGGTAGTAACAACTTCCTATAATTACCCACGTGAACACTCAAACCGTACTCCTATTTTATCATGCCAAACCACTGCCAGGACTAGGTGGACACTAGGCAGCAGGTGGCCCCCTTTTCAGCTTTCCCTGAGGGAAGACTTCTGGTACTTGGCCTCTAAGAAAGAAAATTCTAAAGCAGAGTCTCACTCTTCTATCTGGTAACATGGACAAGTAGGTTTGTTGTGGTGGTGTTCAGGGTTGTCCATAGCCAAGAAATCTGGCAAGTTTCCTCCATTGACTGACTTCTACCATATAAAGGAGGCTTTTACACTCACCTAAAAAACCCCTGAGGCCCACACAAGGTGACCTCAGCTGTCAGTTCTGCTCCCCACGTGAAGGCTGCCTGCACTGTCAGGTGGCAAGGCTGTGTGTGCGTATTATGCTCAAACTGGCTTTCAAGGTTTCATCTACAAACACTAGGATTAAAGACAAGTTTTCTAAAAGGAAGACCACAAAAGGGTAGGAGCTGTACAATACCCATGATCTCCTTGAAATCTGTGTAGTTGTCTAGTTGGTAAAGCCACGGTGATGAGCAAAGAAAACTGTAAAACCTGTTTTGCCAATAAAATCTCACAATCAGTAGAGAAACAGTAAACCCTTGTCCAAAAGTCAGACTAATACTTAGAACTAAATCTACGTTGCTGAATGCATATGTGATAATTTTACTCGCTTTTCTACTATTGAATGCAAAACAGTCTTTGTCTGTCCTCCAGTTCCTTTGCATTTTTGCTGTTAATTAGCAAGTCTGGAGAAGAGAATGTCAAAAGGAGTCAAAGGAGACAACTTGCTGATGATATAAGAAGATGCCATGGTAGTTGTTAAAGAAATCCCAACACAACTTAGCTAATTATATCTAGAGGTCTCAATTTGCTTCTTTTGATCTAGGATTACATAGCTTGCTTTCCTCTTGTTAATTGACTAGTTCAAAATTTCCTGAACATTATGTCATCTTTGATGTAGCTGCCCCTGTTTCCTTTCATCTGTTTGCAAAACTACATTTAACAATATTAGCAAGAGTTCAGGACAGCTCAAGTCTTGATATTTCTGAGAGTGCCAGAGCCACCTCTGACACTGCCTGTTAGTCATACCAGCTTCTGCTGAGAGAAAGGCTTCCCCGGTTGGTATTTGTTTTTGGAAAAAATTTGGGGTTAAGGAATTTCATATTCTTTCTTGACACTGATACCTGAAATCCACCAGGTAGCAGATGATGGCTCATAGTGAAAGTAGTCCCATGGTGTGCGAATTGTACAAATTTCTAGTGCCAACTCAATTGAACGAGATGGGAAGATTATCTTTAGATATTGACAGGAGTATGAGGTGTTTGGCATGCCAGCCAATTTTGGGTTAATTTTTTATCTTGGGATCTTGAGAGATAAAGGTCTACAGCACTTGTATCATTTGCTGTATATGAGACAGTGTTACTTGACTACTGGCAAAGTGTCAGAAACTATTGCCAAATTTCAGGAAATAATTATTTTATTTCGTATATTGGTTTTATTTTATGGAGCATTTTTTTCAGCTTACCCTGCTGATTTGGAAATGAGGAGAGTTAGCAGCACTTTGCCAATATCACAGACTTTAATAATATACTCTCTAGATGAGGAATTCAAATAGCTTTCCTCTTGCATCCTGAATTTTACAGCTTTCATGACTGAAGAAAAAACCCACACCTGTCTGCAAAAGCTATTTCTGTAGCACTTTTCGATCCAGATAGGAGGAGAACTAGGATTTATAGCCCAGCAAATAGAGATTTGAAGCTGGTCTTCCCTGCTACTGACTCCAGTCATTCACCTTTAATTCAGTAAAACTCTACTCTTCTCACAGTACAATCCCTCCAGAGGCAGGATGCAAAGGCAGAACTTGCTTTCACTAGGTATTGCCAGTCACTTTTTACCTTGAAAACTGCCAGAGAGTGTTTCCCTGTTCTTTGGTCTTTCCCATGCTTGCACCTCCATGTTGGAGGTGGTGATAGGATTGATTACTCAGGTAGGTCTGGTGCTGACAATTAACTCTTATCTCCAGCAGATGTGCTTTGGTAGGCTGTTTGCCAGCTAAGGCACCAAAAGGGTTCTTTTCTGTGACAATTTACAACAAAACCAAAACCAATTTCACTACTATCCCTGAAGAACGTTAATAGCTAGGTATAATGATTTGATAGCTCACCCATTAACTTAGGATCTCCAATTAATTTAGGAGTCTTTGGGGTCACCAGCCTGCAAGACCTGTGCTTTCGTATGTTCCTCTGTCATTAACCTTAACATGCAATGTCATAACTTAGAGCTTGACTAAAAGCTTCTAAAAGCCATTTTACAACAAACTAATAAAATAAAGGTTTGTAACTCAGTTTTGCCTTATCTGGACAACAGAACTCAATTATAATTTTCAAGTTTTTGGTATGTTATAATGGACCAATATATCTAGGTTTGGATCTTTTCAGTCTTAAAGAACAGCAAAACCCACCCTCTTTATGCCTCCCTACACCAATTTCAGTACAGACAACATTGTTAATGTAAACAACCAGTTAATGCTTTCAGAGCTCACTAGAGCCTGAATTCTGTCTGGCTCATTACACAGGGTATAGAGGCAACCTGTCCCCAAGACCCCAGCCAAGTGAAACAGTAAATACAGCACAGGGGATCCCTGCGAGAGACCAGGTAAACAAAGGGACAGCTCTTCTGAGCCAGCAGAAGCTGCCCCTGTGCTATTCCTTTAGGCCCAGGACACAAAAATAAAGTTTTCTGAAGGTCTAACTCTAGCAATCCTTATTCCTCCTGATAAATGGTTGTTTCATTCAGTCCTTTCTTGTCCTTCTCTGGTACTTATCCTGTTGCTTGCCTTGTTCTTTCTACCTTAACACAGTAATTTTCTCTTTATTGGCTTGGATAAAGCATTAGGCAGATATTATCCAAAAGCAAAGATAAAAATAACTTTAGGGATAATGCAGTTTCCTAAACTCTTTTTTTCACTGTTAGGAATTTCCTTTTTCTTTTAACACTGTAATCACAATTAGTAATTGTGGATACACAGCATCTGGCTTCTGAAAAGAAGGCAAGATTAATGAGAACAATTTTAACAACTTCGACAGAGATTTTAGGCCAATAAGGACTATAATACATGTACAAGTATAATTTTCACATGTAAAACAGGAGCTAAAAATCGGACTAGAGGCTCTGCATCACAAGCAGAGTATCATTAGGAGCAGTGCTTCAAGCACTAGGAATTGCAATCAGCTGTCTTATCAAAAATATTGTGTGATACACAGCCTGGGTTACTCTCTTAAAATTATGGCATAGGTCTTCTTTAAAGAGCGAATTATTAATGACATTTCAGTGAGATTATTTTTACTTAAAGCCTTGCTACAAAGAAGGATTTTTAATGCAGCTAAATAAAGTATTTTATCTAACGCATGGATGGTGTGACTCAGCTCTGCTGGCAACTACTGCCTCCTGAAGGCTGAGTCAATTTATAGCTTCACAAAGAACAACTGATAAATACCAATGCTTATACATTCTGTTTCTGATTTTTTATTGATCAGTGTAGGTGTATGAATGGTGATTTCCCCATGTCTGTTCCATTGAGCAATATCTTGCGAGTGCTTTAAATATTAAATACAGCTGGAAGATTTGTTTTTCATAAGCAGGGGGAATCCCATCATTTTAGCTCTTGCAGGATTATTCTGTTGTGAATAATTGAAGAAGCTGAATTGAAAGGTTAAGGCTCCAAGCAACACTTCCACAAATTTAAACATTTCCACAGGCTAAAAGCAAATGGAAAAAAACAAAACCAAAACTCAAAACCACCCAGTTTTTGGCTGTTTGTTTCATTAAATTTAAAACCTGGTATTATTTTCATAACGAAATTATCATGTGCAATAAACAAATCCAGAGAGCTGATCTGGTGACGTTTCATGCACTGACGCCATCAAGATTTCCAGTTGTCTGTTTAATTTTCTTGGCACAAATCTTAGAAATAGAAATCATTCTGATAACAAAGGGCAGGGGCATAGTCAAGGGAAGACTGCTGAAGCAAGGTTTTGCAAGGACACAAAAATGACCTCAGGACAAGTCAGGTCTTCTAAACTAAACAGGGAAATCAACTGGATTAGAAATAAAGACTTACAATTCGTAGCTGTTGGCTACATGCTCGGGTGTGCTTTCTCCAGACTTGAACACAAGCCTGTGCGCAAAATTGCTCCATTGTAAACAAGGATGCATTTACAATACCTTTAAAGACATGGATCCCATGTTTATCTGAAGATAAACATGTTTATCAAAAGAAAAAAGTTTTTTGTTCAAGGAAATATCTAACTACTGAAACACAAAAATGCAAAGCTAAGGTATCACATTTGTTTTACCACGTGTAGAGAGGACTGATGGTTTGAGCTTGGCAATAGTTTCTTTCCCAACACTGAAGAGGCAGAAGGTCCTCTCCTTCTTATGCCAGTATCCAGTTAGAAATGCTTTATAATGTACCATAGACATCACTAAGGAATTTTGAGCACTGTTAATAGGTCAGATTTTAAAGCACAAGGAAAACATCATCCTGGAAGAAACCATGGGGTCTGGATTTGCATACATTTGCTTTGTTCTTTTGAAGTTGTTTGCTCTTGACTTTTTGTGCCTAATAATCACTGCTGTCACCTAATGCTGCTCTTGACTTGCTTTTGTTTTCAGCAATTGATAAGGTTCTCCCAATCCTCTAAGGAGGATTGAGGCCAAGTAAAGGTCACCTATTAAAGGACTGTAAGTCTTCTACCCACATAATCTTTTCTTTAAAAATGCAATGATGGTTCCCATAATGTTCTCCATGTTGAAAAACTGCATAAAATTCCTGGTATTATTGCTCCTACAGAGCAATTTGAATAGACTGTCGTACACAATTTAAATTGTAAGGCAAATTTAAACAAGCAAGCAACTTGCAAGAACAAGCAAGAACAATGCTTTTGTACAAAACTCCTCCCATTCACAGCAGGTTCAAGAGCAGCATGGTGGTTGCTGATCACTAACCGAGGTTGTCCTTTTTAGTTTTGTGGAATAGTCAGAAAAGACACAGTGAGAAATCAATAGCATCTCAAACAGAATCAGTCATTGACCACTTCTGCCTTTGTGGACCAGTCTATGCAGCCATTTTTCTTAGCAGTCTGTGGGTATTTTGGAGCAAGGCTAGGTGACTCTGCAGAGTCAACCTGCATCTTATGGAACTTCCATGTGTTGCCCAGACCTTCCACAGCCATGCCCATGAATTTGGTTCTCCTTATACATTTGGTGATGGAGGGAAGCAGATGGTCTCCATTTACAGAGCACCTCTGTTTTTGTCTGAGTAGACTCCATGGTACTTCAGAGATGGAACACACAGCAATGGGCAAAAGACCCCAGGCCATGAGAACAAATTAGCATTACTAAATGAGATTCTATCAATTTCAGTTAATATATTCAACTCATATATATAATTTGCTGTGCTGCTGTGAGAGCTAGCAAGTATCTCAGGCAGGGAACAATTCTGTTTGAGTAACAACTGTCTTCTTTTCATCTTAATCTCTGAAAAAATTGATCAAGTAGACCCTGCAGCCAAACCATGGATGATAGGGAGCCCATGAGCCCAATAGGATGCCATTAAGCTAACTCTTGGCATTAATGTTTAAAGAACAATGAATCTGTTGTTTCATTTGGCTGCACGAACTGTTTTTCACATGACAGCTGTTGGACCTTGAGATTAATTGATAGATTATTATGTGTCCTCACAGCTTCAAACTATTAACCTTTTACAGTTAGTCTTGGCTGAAAAGGAATATTGCCCTAAAAAAATCTGAGAGAAATCTATTTTTTTCTTCCCTAGCAGCATTTACCAGACCCTAAATTAGAAAATAATTATATTTAAAGGGAATCTTCCTGGAGGTACTTTTTTCCCTTCAATACCTTTTACAGGTAATGATGACCAGGTTGTGGCTAGCTTCATTTTTATCAAGAGGGAGAAATTTTGGGGAATAAAGCAACTGTAAAAACACAGACTAAGTGTCCACATATGCTGTCTGAATACTGGCTCTGCTCCCATTGATGACTGCCACATCCTGTGCTTTCTTCCACATGTTGGTCTCTAGCATAAGAATATAACAAGGTCATGAGGGACCCACAGAAATGTAGCTTATTTTGGTGCACAAATCACTGCTCAGTCACAAACAGCAGAGGAGTAAACCAAGTTGTTTCACTGTCCATTACAGGAAGAGGGAAGACCAAAGAAAATAGTTCACCACTCTGTGGGCTCAATGATTTCCTCTTCTCCATGTTTTTCACCCAAATACATAGCATGGAAAGAAGACACCTAAGGGATATGAGGCCTGATGCTTTTTCTGTTTGTTTTGATATAGGGACTGGGCTATTATACTGTTTCTAATAACGATAAATGTATGATTTATCGTAAAAAGTCTTCGAGTCTACAACAATTACGTGTGTGCTTGATGTGGGTCCCGGATGTTCCCCACCAGGAGTCAAGAGACTGTTGCTAGGAGCAGGAGCAAAGCTCATCAGGTGTCCCAGCGCTGTACTGCAGGGGGCTGCCTCCCTCTGTTAAGATTCTGCTGCTAGGTTGGAGTCTGCTTTCATGCCTCCTTTCTGTACTGTGCCCTGCTTCGGAGTCACCTTCTTTACAGGCACTGTATAATGATCCTTGTCAGAAAAAGGCTTAGTCCTTTCGTTTCTGTCTAGCACCATCGTAAGTGTGTCTATTATATATAACAGGATTTGTACTGGAAAGCAGAAAAATGTACTTTTTAAAAGTATGTTTTATACTTTGAGAAGTAAAGACAGCGACAAGCTTTGAGCAGACTACCTGCCTCAAGCATTCTGGGTGACCATTTTCCACCAGCCCCTTTCTCTAGACAACATCTAGACAGGCAGTGCTGAACAAGGTCTGAACAGGTCATGCAAGATAATACACTTCATTGCTTTCCCAGTGATGCTGCTCCTTACCAGAGTGAGAGAGAATTTTTACTTATATAGCAAAAAGGATTCTCCAAGACAGTCTTCCTTCCCTTTATAACTTCCTTCAAGCTGTGCATGGGATTCAACAAAAGCCCTCGTTCTTTCTCATGTCTGTCTTCTCTGTAAGCATGGCCTTTTGCTTCAGTCAGGCATTTCTTTTTTCTACATGATTGCTTCCTCTGAACTTCTTACTGAGCTGTTTGATGATATCACAATATTCTGGTTTTTATAGAGTCACCTTAGAGTTTACATTTTATTTTTCAAGCCAGTGGAATTACAGGCTCTAAAAGCAAGTAAAAAAAAAAAATCCTCTTTTGATGCTGTGAAATGATAGCAGATAATTTCATGTGACTCTTAGGAAAAATGTGGTTACTTTTCTTTTTGGCACAAACCACAAAATTTGCTTGATTTCTAGTGGCATGAAAGGACAATAGACTACAGGACAGAACTATCATGTGCGAGCGGATAGAGATCCAGTTGTGTGGCTTTCTTGCTTTTATTTAAGACTATAGCTGCAAGTCCTGCCTTTTTTGACATTTGTTGTTCTTATAAAAAACAAATTATTGGGAAGCTGTTTTCAGGCCTTTTTTCTCAACTGAAAATGAATCCTGCAGAACAAAAAAAATATTTAGGCAAACATTTGTATTGTCCAATAATGTTTTAGCACAGTACACCTCAAGAACAAAAAGAGAAGGTCCTCATAAAACTTGCACGTAAGTTATATGGCATGCATGGGTGAGAAGACATAAAGGAGGTGATTTATCCACAACCCCTTCTTCCCTAGGAACTCTAAGCACTTCATAAAGAGAGACAAGTACTATTTCAGAGTTGCAAAGCAAGAGCAGATGAAGTGTTTTGTCCACGATCTCATAACTCAATGATGGAAACATAAACAGACATTAGGTCTTCTAGGAACACTTTCCTTGAGAAAGAGCTGAAGGACTGATAGCTGTGATCTCTAGGTACTCTCTTATAATTGCCTCCACACCTTTGAATTACATTTTTGCTTACACTTCAACATTTACTGAAAGTTTGTTTAATTTAAATGTACTTTGTGTTGTTCAGTGCTTTATAGGTGGGCATGAGTGATTTTTAGTGTCTCCTTTTCTGTACCTATAAATTATTTACAAGTCTTGCGGGCACAGGTGAAAATGCACAGACAAGAAAATGCTCTCTGTGAGGCTGTCTAGAAATTTAACTATAGAATCATAGAACCGTTTTGGTTGGAAAATTCCTTTAAGATCATTAAGTCCAATCATTACTACTGCTAAGTCCACCTTTAAACCATGTACCTAAGCACCAAATTTACACATCTAGATATAATACACCCATTTCCAGCTTCAACACAATCCCTACTAACAAAGAAAGAGCATTCTGCTTATCAATACATTAATAAAAGTTACCTGCACATTTACTTGAAAGTAAAAAATTCAGGAAATGACAGCTCGAAACCAGGAATGAGAGGAGAAAAGAGCAGAAATTGCCTGGGAATAGTATTTCAAGAAAGAAGCACAATGATGGGATACAGAATTGAGTGCTAGGCAGCATTTAAGGGCCCATCAAGCAATTTGCAAAATTATTTAAACATATGCATTCACGAGTGTGGAGCCTCAGATGTAGTAAAAATATTCTGTAGCTGAAAAACAAGTGTACAAAAATAAAGTGGTATCATTTTAGACCAAAATTAAAAGTAATTTTTAATTTTTTAAAAAAATATGGAGCCCAACTTTCACAGGGATAGGCCAACTGAGTAAAAGAAGTTAGCTTTGTCAGACTGGTTTCCTTGCAGGAAGACTTTAGCTTTGAGATGAGTAACTCAGGAGCGATCAGAGGTGTTTCTTTTTGAAAGCAGAGATGGCAGACTTCTTGCATATGGACCACTGGGACAGTTTTGAAAAGCAGGAAATTTTTCTCACTTTATTGAAAGCTACATTCTCTCTAAAGTAACAGCAAAGAAAAAAACAAGTGTTTGAACTGATTGTGATACAATCAGCGCCAGCTCCCATATTGTATCCAGATTGGATTACGACTTAATTTATAAAGTGCTGTTGACACGTTCACCTGAAGATTGAACAACCTGTGTATTCAAAACCCCACCAGATACCATAAGGAACTATATACAGTGTCAGTACAATTCTGAGGACTCAAAGCTTTAAGAGATTGTGTCTGCATAAACTGAGAGGGCACAAAAATTACTGACCAAGAAATGATATAAGAATACATTCAAAAGGGAAAATAGATAGATTGGTCTACGGTGCCTTTTTTACCGATTCAAGAAAGCTGATGGGGTCTTTAACTACTATAGTATGAATAATGTAAATATATTAGAAAAATACGTTTTCCTTATTTATTAAGATCCAGAGACAATGACTTCACATAATTTTTCATATAGCCAGTCACTAACTCCAAGTTGCCATAATGATCTTTAAATGCAATTCACTTAACTTGTGTGAATAAGGTGACACAGCAGGGTGGATTAAATTAAAGGATCTGGTTAACTGGACACAATTTCCCTGCTGTAATCACCTGGGCTGCATGATTTGTGCACAGTTAGTGTAGGAGGGAGGCAGCTGCCTCACACATGCTCGGGTACTTCCATCTGCCACTCTGAATCTCTGGAATAGTCCAGCTTTCACAGCATCATCTGCACCAAAACATTTCTAGGAACAGGTTTGCATTTTGAGACTACTTGGCATCCCTTTGTCCTCCCCCATTCAAAAGGTGGATGCTATTTTAGGAAAAAAAGCACAGTTATGGAAGGCTTTTCCAGCCTACTACACTAAAAGCATCTCTCTGTTCCTGCTTCTGAGCTGAAAATAAGTTAAAACAAGCACTTCTGAATGCTGGTCAATGACATGGCTTGAACCTATGGTGTGGGTGTTTTCAGAGACCACAACAGCCTTTTCAGGTTTTCCCAAAATGTGAAAGGTTGCTGAATTGAGGAGATAAGAAGGTCAGATGCAGAGAGTGCTATTTTGTTGTTTTTACAGGAGTATTCTATTTGTGTTAAAGAAATACGGAATATGTGCCCTAAGGACGCTGTTATCAATGGTACATCAGTACTTTTTCTTTGTTGCCATCAAAATATATCCAAAATGTGCAACACCAGTCTGAGAAATATCTTTTTCACAGTTGTTGGGTGCATCCTGATGAGGTAGAAATGACATTTACTCCACCACCTGAGTGCCAACATGTCCCCATGCCATTCCTCAGCTGGAAACCCACTGGACACTGTCAGTGAGGCTAGTTGGAAGTACTATGGTGAATTCCTAACCTTGGTTCTCAGTGCTGCTCATCACCAGTTGACCAGAACAGCATGTTATACTTTCTTACTTATATTTGGCCGGAGGTTTGCTGTGTTCATTATTGGTGTACCTGTTTATGTTTCATTTTTTAAAAATTTAAAATGTAAAATACCCATATGTAAGCTTTTCATATCTAGATACTGGTGTGCTGTTGGTTTATAAACAATTTAAAACTCTGTAAAAGAAAATAAAAAAAAAAATAAAAAAAAGTATTTCTGCCCAAGCGTGGATAGTTATTCCTTTAAATTATCCTTAAAAATCAGTAAAATTTATTCTGAAGAAGTATATATTAATTCCAGGAGAAAACTACACACCACTAAAAAGAGATGACGCAGCTTTGGGTTTTACAAGTTCAAATTAAAACTAGTAAACAGAAGCAAAAATCTAAAGGTAACAAAACTTATTAAGAACCTACCACCATCATCATCTAAAGTACAGTTACTATCATGATGTAGAAATGGCACACAGGGCTCTTGCACATGAACAAATTGCAACATAGCTCATGAACTTTTCAAATCCTGCTCTCTACTCCATTAAACCCATATTATGCCTTTGCAACACTATTATGTGAATAATGAATAGTAAACAGGCAAAGCCATTTGAAAACCACCTGATCATGAAAAGGAGTTCAAGTCAAGCAGTCAATAACCTCATTAGAAATAAAACTACTTTGAAGGAAGACCAGGAGTCTGCTAAAGAAAGAGGGGCTTGTCATTATTACCTCTATCAGGGTTTTATCCCAAGATTCCCACTGACTGCTGTAGGTATAAAATAAAAACTCCTGCCTCAGGAAGCATGCAGCCTAAGAGGAATGAAACCAAGATCCATGGTAGTGAGGTGACTTGGCTGAAAACTTGCCGACCACAGGGCTACAGGAAAAGAAAAGGCAAAGGTAGTGAGAGTGTGCAGCAAGCTCTCAGTAGGGGTATTTTAACTGTTGCTCTTCATTTGCAGCCTTTCCGTTTAATGATGATTATGATGGTGATGATGATGATGATGATGATGATAATAATAATAATAATAATAATAATAATAATAATAATAATAATAATAATAATAATAATAAAAATAAAAAAATAATGTGATTAGCTGTTCATTCACAGACAGGATGCCCACTAATGTAAATTTCTAGAGGCACTTTAAAAATTGAGATAATCTAACAGGGATGTAAAGGACATACAGTTTTCTTTGGCTTAATCAGCACATCTGGAATTTCCTCAGCAAACATACTGCTGACACTCCTATCTGCATTAATGTAAAAAATAATAGCTCGATCAACAGAGGAGAATGTGGAATATTCCAACACATAGAAATTAATAAGGTTTCTAGATAGGAGTATGAGGTCTATTGAGCAGGCCGCTAATGTATTTGGATTTCAGAGATATTCATTATCTCTGGGCAGTCAATGGTGAACTACATTTGAACTGATTTTTGTTTCATAAACAGTAAAATATTATGGAAAGATAATAAAATGTGATAATTTAGACTAATATTTCAAGTAAGTCCCATAAAGGCAATGAGCATTTATAAAACATTTTCTTTTGGCAAGATACTAAGTTAATTTAGTTGAACGCCTGAAAGATAGCTGAATGAGGTAATCAGGAGGAGATCCAATATATGCAAGTGTCTCGCAGTTGAGGAAAGAGCCTACAAATCACAACTCTTTAAGTACAGGTTTAGATGAAGTGACACCTACCACACAGGGACATTTTTGGAGTGCACAGAGATTCACCAGCTGCTCAAAGGACAGAAGAAAGTGAATGGTGGTGGTGGGTTTTTTTCAGATCTCCTCTATTTCTCTACTCTATTTCCTTTTGCCTCACAGTTCCATGTCTGCAGTAAAGAAGTTAAAAAATCCATTAATTTGCTATGCACGTCCTCCCAGGCTTATGGTTAGAATTGTTTTTTATTTTTGAAATTCTGCCCTCCCCTCACTGTTCTAAATATGTGGTTTGTTTCTGGCTTGTTATCTCCATAGCAAGTCTATTCTTTTCTTCAGCTGACCTCTCTACCACACACCACTAAAAAAAAAAAGTTCTGACATAAGTCTGAGAGTCAACAAGAACCTACAGTCTTAGAGAGTTCATGTGTTCGACCTGAAGCTAAATCAGTAGTATAACACTTGGGCTTACGTTGTTTCTGGCAGGAAAAAATAAAATCTGCCTTGCAAAGGCATAATAATACTTCTTTGGGATTCAGAAACCAGTGACTGAAACATATTCTAAGCAGCACTATATCTTCTTAAACTCTGGATTTGCTCTAATTGCATATCCCATCCATAAATGTGTTACTTTCAAAATACCATCTTAACAATTTAGAGATATAATTTTTCCCTTCTCCACAGAAGTAAAAAAACCCAACATTTTCTTATAATACATGAAGATGATGATCACTATGCAAGCAAGGTAGTTGGTGTGGATTCAGCCTGAAATCCAGGAATTTACTTGCATTTTCTCAGCAGGATGTTACTTTCTGTAATGAGCAAATCATTAAGGTTTTACAGTACCTTTCTGAAGAAATGCTTTTTGAAGACAACCTATTTAACATTAAGTTGTGTTCTAGGAGAAGAATCTATATTAACCTTTGTATTAGCTTCAAGATAGTCTGTTCAAAATGCTGGATCTGAGAAGACATGTATCTGGTTTTGTATTTTCCAGATTTCTTATGTTGTTACTTTTCTAACAGACAACAAAAGCACTCAAGACCGGTTTCTCTTGACAGTCTTAATAAAGAAAGGCTTTAACTAACTTAGAGTTACAGGTAAGGTAATGTAGCAAGACACAGATGTTCCAGGTCCTCAGATTTACTTATTTATTTATGTATTCTAAGTTAGAAGAAACAACCAGGTGGGCAGCAGTTTTTCATTCAAGCCTGACAAATTGGGAGGAAATGCCTCAGAGCCTGAAGGCAGAGTGCACTTCGTATGGAAAATGCCATGAGCAACAGCACTCAGTGGCAGGGAAGGAGATGATGGCAGGGTGAGGAGGTTGCACTCCTCCAGAGGTGGAGGGAAGTAGAGCAGAAGGTATGGGCTGCTGTGGGGAGAGCAAGACTGCTTTGGCAGTCTGACCTGCTGCTATGCATGTAACAGATGACAAGAAGAAGGCTGGGTTGCCCTTTTCCATTAGAAAATTTGTGACAGCTGCTTAACGCAATTAATATTAGCAGGTGGGTAGAAAGCAGGGCAGAACAGTTAAAGGGCATGATAGAGGAGGGATAAATGGACTTTATTAAAGTCAGTGGGGCATGCTGAAATGTACTCTAAAGGCAAAGAAGTCTCTTCTGACTCATTATCCTGGAGAAATCATGGAAAGCTGGTGAAAGGCAAACACTGTATTTCTCTTAACATAGAAAGGGGCCAGGGAATTATATATCAGCTGATTTCATATCTTGAAAGATGCCAGAGCAAATGTTAAATGATCCATTAGAAAGTACATAGACAGCAAGGTGATGCAGGGGACATAGCAGTTTTCATATATATAGAAAACGGTTAAAAAGAGTATAGTGGTTAATTATTCTCCAAGGTTATCAGGGGTGAAACAAATAATAATTGGTTTGTTTCACAGCAGGGAAAGGTTAGAGTCTAGATTGGAGTTTACAGAAACTTTCTGCTTAATAACAAGGATAGCAAAATCTACAAGAGTGCCTAAAAAGGTTATGAAAATTAAGCTGAAGGTTTTCAGTAACATGTCAAATACTGGTTAAAGAGCATTTCAGTGTGACCTCTCCTACCTCAGAGCAAGAAGAAACAGCAGAATATGAGATTTTTATCTCTCTGCTCTTTATTTCTTAATTTCTATGTTTCTTATATTTTAGGAGGGTATTTTCCTCACAGTTTCCAATACATCTGTATTTTTCTTAAGGATTTTCACTTTTTTATTTCAAAGGCAGTCGTAGGCATCTATCATAACTCTTGCCAGCTCAGAACTTCATGGGGGCCTTCAAGGCATTAAATAACTTCAAGACCTCAGCTCATCATTCGTATGATTTTACAAGAACACTAGTTTTCACTTCAAAAAACAGGTGGGGGGGGAGCAGAGTACAGCTCCCCTGAAGCTTTATACAGCTATACAGAAAAAATTGTCTATTTGGCCAAAGCATAATCTAAGACTTGGAAATCAAAGAGAATGAGATTCACCTTTTGTAACAATGATTTTTGAAAGCTGAATGAATAATTTTTAAATGTTCAGGACTGGTCATGAGACAAACCAATAGATATATTCTTCTAAGATAAAAAAATCATTTTAATTAAAAGAAAACCAAATAAAAATGTATTCCTCTTCATGGGATTTCAAAGTATCTTTTTCTTATCTTGCATTTTTTAAGGAATTTAGTGTGGTTCTTGCCAGAAAGAATACATGCAATAAAGTAACAGAAATGTATTAAGCATGCAACTCTAGTCTTAGGCTCCTAATGAGATATTTCTGTAATACTGAGACAAAAAAACCCAACACAAAACCTTCTAATTAGACCTCCTTTTCCAGGTCTTCCTGGACTACCCTGTGTAACTTAAACAGACTTATATGAGAGCATGTGGCATAACACAAATCTGTTCCTATCACAAGCCATCATTTTTAAAAAGAACATTGTCCATATATAAACCCAGAAGAGCTGTAAATTATGCCAGAATGTATTTTGTTGATTTACAACTGTTTGACTGGAAAAAGAGTGCAATCCATGCTGTGCTGGTCTTGACATAGTGTAAAGATTTCCATGTTCCTCCCACCCTGACTGGCATAATTTCATACCTCACACATGACAGGAGTATAATGCTGTCACTTTACTACATGCTTGCTGCTACTCAACATACAGCTTTTTTCCTTCAATCATTAAAGTGATACAAAATCTGTGAAAAACTGAAGTGATTCCACCTTTTCCCTATTTTTCTTGCACTGTTTTTAGATTATTACATCACCATGATGCATTTTCATGTTTTTTTTCTCCAATTATTTTTTTGCCATTTAAATTCCAAGTGTTTACGTTTCAATCTCTCAGTTTCCAAGCCCAAGTTTACAAAATATATGCCTCTCACTCCACTGATCTTCTTTTGTACATGTACACCTACATGTGCAATTTTATTTATCTGATCTAAGTCAAGATATTCTCTTAAATATCACTTGTTTTATCCCTTATGTAGGTGTGCATCCTGAATATGAACATAAAATATGCAGATTCTTACTTTATAAGCAATCCATGTAACAAAACACGTGGATGCAGCGTCTTCAGTACGAGAATATGACTGCATGCCTCATGTCCAGCATTTTGCAGGACTATGACCTAATGAATAGTATAAATTATGAGACTTGTACCTGCAATTAAGTGTTGCCACAAAAAAAAAAAAAAAGGCAGGTATGCTTTTCACAAGTCCAAAGATGATCTGTGAGCTGAAGGAAGACAGGCAGAAACAACTTGAAAGAATGAGGCTCAGTTCTTCTTGTATTTATAAAGCGTTCCCTGTCAAACCCCATATGATTTCTCAGATGTAAAATTGGTTTAGTCCTAAATCAACTCCTACTCTGGAGAACCTGAAGAACCATCAAGCATGAACCAACATGACATGTATCCAAGATGAAATATTAGGATCGTGCAAGCACAGTAACATAATTATTTATGTGTATAAATTCACTAACTTTTGCAGTGCTTTTTAGGCAATTTGATTATAATTCACTGTGGTAGTTCTAGAAAAATATTAGTCTGAAAAACAAACTTAATTATGCACATCAGACTGGGAAGTGACCATAGACTGCATTATTTTACTTTTTTATTTCACCAGCTATGTGATAGAATTGTTTTAAACATTGTTTTGTAGGAGAGAATATTTTCATACTACATGTGGGTGAGTTAATGAAATGTTCTCTGACAACTAGATAACATGGGAGAAGATTAATTAAGAGCATTTTTTCTTACCGTACCAGTCCCTGCAAAACATTATGTTAATTGTGTGAGTACAGTTAAGCTCTATCATCATCACTCTATTTCAGAGATGACATTTTCCCTTAAGATAAGGAATAAAGACAAGGTATTTTGTTTGCTTCTTCACTGAGCATCTTTCATGCTCTCCATTTCCTGATTCCCTTTTGGAGATTATTTTCTTCATCAATCAAAATGAAATAGAAAGAATATTTAGTGCTGGGAAAGGAAACAATGAAGAGAGATTATTTTCCCTGTTAATATGAAAAATAAATATTTTTAAGTGGTCTGGCCATTTTGAAAAATTAGGGCTTCTACAGTAAAGTATAGATACCTGAGAAGTGCCATGCAAACTGAGAGGAAGAGGCTGCATGCTGCTGAAATGTAGTTTGATTCACCAGCTTTCATAACACTGTGTTGATGTTGAGGGACTGCTGAACTAATCAATTACTGCATGTAACTGTCTCAGAGGAACAGCTGCACAAATAGATTGAACATTATAGAGATCACAGGTGTTGAGATTTTAAGTCAATCATCTGTGCAAGCATAAACGTTTAAGGCCAGAGTCTCACATAACACGCTCTCAGACAGTGTGGAAACAGGCTTATCACAGTCATTTTAGCCATTTCTTACACTAACAGCCTACACTTTCTAAAAGTCTTAGCTGCAGGGCCAGAATGTAATGCTAAGAAATCTCTCTAGAAGTCAAGTAGGTTAGATCCCAATACCGAAAGAATTATTTGTACAGAAAAACAACAACTATAAGAACAGGAAGTGCTTTCATATTGAATACTTTCTCCTTGCTTTCTACTTTTTTTTCTAACCTTAAAAATTCAGTATATAAGAAGGGCTGTATTTATAGTATAGAACTGTAAAAACAACATGGCAGATGAATACTCCATGGCAGTAGATTTCTGGTATGTGTCATAGATGTGCAAATGACCTTTTTTACATCTATAATCAATGACATAGTGAAGAAGCACAGACTAAGGTCCTAAACAGCTCACTCCAAAAAACTCACTGGTATATTTTATCCCTGTGCCTATAGAAGCAGTCAGCGAAATCTTGCCTGTGGCTGCTTCTGAACACAACTCGCTGTGTCCTCTGGGAACTTAACAAGTCAGTTGGGTATTACTGATGTACCAGAAGTTTATGAGCTCTTCACAAAGGGCTGAACTACATTTACATGTCATTTACAAAACATCATTAAGATACACAGGATATATCATATTATTTCACACCAGTGAAATAATACCAGTAATTGGGACTAATCCAGAGCAGAATTCTGACACTGCTGAAGTCAAGGGCTGAAATCCTATTCACTTCAGTACAGACATGATTTTATCCAGGAGGCTGCCAGAAAAGCTGCAGCACATCCCAAGAAGAGAGAATTAAAATGTGATCGCAGTTCTGCATGAAGGCCAGAGTGTAACCAACCTCTCCAGAGGCATGAGGGGTATCCGTGAACATTGAAGGAAACATGCTGAAAGGCAGTCATAAGGGTTTTCCTGATTGAATCTGAGTATCATATGAGAGACTGAGCTTAGATTTATGTTTCTTATGACTAATCAGCTGATAGAGACCGTAAATAAAGGAAACGGTGCGAAGGTCGTAGAAAACAAATATGGCATAGAAGTGCTGCACTGACAGAAAAGGCAGAATTTGAGGAAGAAAGCCAAATACTGCACACACCCTTATGCAGTTTCTTTTGGTTAAAGTTTTTGTAACATGTCAGTGTCATAATCCTGAATGTAAACTTCATTTTTAGTAGGAATGAGAATGATTATTTTTTTCCCTCCAGTGTTTTTAAATTGCTGGAGGGGAAATAAGACAATTGTGTCTCCCTAGTCCTGTGACTGTACTCAATTGTACAGCAGCTGTCCCCCTTCTCCCTCTTTTTTGCTGTGTTGGAGCAAGTGCCTGGGCAGCTACACTGTGAGACAGATTCATGTGGAAAAAATTATTCCCAGGTGTTTTTTGTTTGGTTTTGTGGGGGTTTTTTTGTTTGTTTTTGTTTGTTTGGTTTGGCTTGTTTTTAAAAATCAATCACATACTAGCACAAGGTAGATTACGCTACTGAACTGGAAAGCTTAATCGAAAAAGAGAATGAAATGGCAACTGCTAAATCAATGTTGCAGTAAAAGTTCTTTGTGACTCGTTAAAAGAGTGTGAGGTAAAGACTGAGCTAGATGAAGTAAGTGGAATGCAATTATTAAGGGCAGCTTTACCTGATTCATCTAATAGCATTCAGCTCACCTCATATAAGACAGAGAGACCTGGGGCCTGCCCTACATTTTATTGTGAATACTCTCAGATGGCTTTTCAAATACCCATGAAGAAGAACTCTAGAAACTGCTTTTTCCCCATGTTACTCCCCCTGCGCCCCCACTCCCACCCTAAAAAATAGAAGGGCTGCTGGATGAGAGGTTCTTCGTATCCTGTAGGAATCACACTTGGGCAAAGGTGATTAGGACAGTAAAACCAGATTTCCAGGTATGTCACAAGCTTACTGCAAGAACAGAACTACCAAACCAAATGGGAGGATCAGGGCTTGTACAGTCTCAGAAACACAGTTCAAAGTAAAACTACAGCAAATTATTCTGACAGAAAATTTTGTTGAAAATATTGACTCACCATACCAGATGAAGAGCTGTACTTTTCCCTCAGTGCTGCTGGGGTTCAGAGTCTCACTGGATTGCTGTGGCAGGTCCATTTGTACTACAAAATGGAAATTCATCCAGTGTCTGCAAGATTAGAAGATTATAGGAAACAAGATTAAAAAAAGTAGATGTCTGGGATGGATTGCTAGGTACGTAAAAGCAGTGGATGCTAGGATGTGGTTTGACTCATTTCTCTATATGACCTGCCTGCTTACTTAGAGAGCTTAAGAAACCAGAAGAATTTGATCTAAAGTCTGAAAATGTTTAGATTAAGATTTTTTTCTTACAGATCCTCAGTAAACTCTTAATTTCTCTTTGCTTTGATCAGTGAAAGACTATACCAAACCAACCATTGTATCCTCATGCTCAGATTAATGATCAAGTCATCAGCTGAAATAAGGCAGCTCTCCAAAGATTAATCTCACTTAACCTTAGACTGTTATGTCTGAGTTAAACATGTAGATGTCTTTTAGACTCACTGGACCAGGATTCACCTGCTCTGTTTGGAACAGCTATCCCAAGATGAAGTGCACTCCAGAGCACCTGTTGATTTCCATTGACTTTAGCATGAACTTAGACAACTATCTCAGACGTAGACCTCTCTAAAACAGAGAGCTAAATTTAGAGCAGTGAATGCCTCCCGATACGCATTCCCAACCCAAGGCACACTGGGAGTAATTTGATGCAATGGAAGAGAGTTAAATAACATTGCTTGGTATTTTATTTGTCAACCACACACATGAACAATTGCCACAGCTCAACTGACACAAGTTGACAACTTAACTTGCTGAGTTGTTGTAACTTGATTGTGAGCATGAGCTGCTCATCATACAATATTCTCTAGCTCCTTGGTTATGCAGGAGGACTCAGAGAGACAAAACCTTTTGGGGTTAATTTTTTTAGCATCCTGATGCTGTTATGGATTTGGCAGAAGGAAACTTGGTACAATGGTCATAAAACAATCAGCTTTTCACAGCACCATATTATCTCTTATTTTTTCCCCCCAATCACATCTGAGCAGCTCCAGCTACCCAAAATCTCAGCACTTCTGAATTTCTCTCTCACAGGTATGTAACGAATCAGGATCAGGTAACAGACTGATGTTGATGAAGGCTGAGCAGCCGAGTCTTGGATTCTCAACCCTGAACAGGGTATCATATGTCCAGTCTGTCTTCATCTCTCTGCTTCTCTGTGGATTTTTTTTCTTACGGGATTTTTCAGCTGTCTTATTGTATCGGCTTTTAAAATATTCTCTCCTTCACATTGCACTCTGGAACATACTGGCAAAGGGAATAGCATTCAAACTGAACTTTTTTCACATCAGAAGATGCACCAGCCACTGAGAGTTCAAAACTGCCAAAGTATTTTCTGCGATATACAATGAGAAATGCTTCCCAGATTCTTGCTTTACCTGCCACTTTAACAGCTGGACTTACTCAGTGCTGCCTACAGCCATCCTTCCTGGCACAGCAGAAAGTGTTGAACTTAAACCTAACATGCAAAAAGAATGCATTGCCCAGTCGTAAAATCCATTCCAAAAAAAATATTTTTTTTCTTATGAATCCTCAGGTCTCCTTTCAATTATTTTTTACCCTTTCATACTCATCTTTCTGCTGAATTCAATCCAAAACTTATGTAAACAAATAGATAAGGCTAGAATATCATGTTATATTAACACACATATCTATACATCTCTTTATGTACCAGTCCTCTACATACCCAAGCTGATTTTTAATCAAATAAAATCAGATTTTAAAAAAATATCAAAAAAATCAAATGAAAGTGCATAAATGGCTAGTCTGGCTCTGAACACTAGTTGATGTAAATGAACCAGGCTTTTCATGGCATTTTTGTTAGTAACTTTTGCTGGATCAGAACTTTAGATGGCACAGACTGAAACAGAGCTTGTATAAAATTATCAAATTGCACTTATGTCACAGGACCTATGTGAATTTAAACATAAAGAGTGCATGACATTTTTTCAAGTGCATATAAAGAGCCCTCAGGTGTTCTCCATGCCAGTGCAGGAGGTCAGAACTTACTGGGAATTATAAATCCAGCCAAAGTGGGCTTGCTCATTTGGGATATCCACAGCAAGGCATTATGCCTAGAGACACTTAATACTTCTGCAGCTTACCTGCTTTCAGGACATGCAGTTGGAGGTGATGCGTTGACAGTTTGGTTAAATGAGTAAAGCTACACTAGAGCTGTACCCGTAACGTGGATCTGGAATCACTGACGTGGGTTTACTCGTACCAACAGAAAAGCAGCATAGCCAGCTGGTGGAAATTCTTTACAGTGAACAAGTCCCTTAATACAAGGTCTTTGCAGCAGTTTATTTTGCCTGTTGAACCTCATAGGAAAGGCCTAGGCCAGTGAGAAGAAGAAAGAATGAGAATATCCTGTGTATTAAAGTGGAAGGCAATAATGAGCCAACACAGCTCAGCTGTGACACTTTGCTATCCAGCAGCTCCAAAGCAGGCTGGTGCTCCCCACCCCTGCATGGTAACTGCAGCTGCACAAAACAGTGATGTGAGGGAGACCATGGTTCACAAATTATCATAGCATCATAGAATGTCAGGTTGGAAGGGACCTCAAACATCACCTGGTCCAACCTTTTTAGGTGCTATTATAGTTTATATAAGATGGCTCAGCACAAATTCTGTGCCTCTGTAGTAAATCCACCTGAGAAGAGAAGAAAGAGAGACAGACATCTTCAGAAAAATTGAAAGGTTTAGTGAAAACTCAAATTCATTTCGTCTTGCCTCACATGGCAAGGGAAAAAAATCCCTCTCAGTTTGCTGTGCTCTGCATCTCTTTAAAGAGCTATAGGGTAAATTTCCCAGAGTAGCCATTAGGCAAAGTGGTTGCTTCTGAGCATCAAATGGAAAGTTCAGCAACTTTCATCCGAAGCCTGCTTCCCTTGGGCACATCCCACTCCCCTTCTGACACGCAAGCAAAATGAGTTTTTTCTACCAACTCTCCATGCGTGTTGATCACTTTGTGCAGTTCCGCTGTCCTCCCACCACCCCTCTCGCGCTCTCCTGGGGAAAGCCATCTGTCACAGGAAAAGCACAAAGGGAATGTGACAAACCTGACACTTCCCAGGTTTCTGAAGGTGGTCTGCTGCTGCAGGTCGTACCAAAAGGAGCAAAAGGACATAGCTGCCAAATTCTAGGGTGCTGTAAATGAACAAGGTTATGGATATATTTTCTTCATCATTTTCACATAGGTGCCACAAACTGAATCTTCAGCTGATTCAGTTTGAAACAGAGGATTTTAAGGACTGAAAGTCAAAGAACAAAAAACCCCCAAACATTCTGAGATATTGGATACCAACTCAAGCTTATTTCAAAGCACATTTCTATTTTCTAACATCATGGCTGTGAAACTCTGAAAGGAATGTATTTTAAACTGGATTCAAGAGCTCTACAAGCTCGTCCTTCTCTTGCTAAAACACCCAGAAATAGTTTTTCAAATGTCATGTGTCAGAAAAAGCATGGTTGGCAGGGCAAAAGACATAACTTCTTTTGAAAATATTGCCCCTGGATTCCAAAATCCTTTGACCAATGCTCAAAAATGTTCATGCCACATTAGCTTAATACTGAGAGGTCCAATCAAAAAGCTAGTTTTAGGAAAAAAGGAAATATCTGAGTGTTAGACCCAGGTAATCCCAAGTAGGGCTCGTATCTGTACCTGAGTAACAATCAGAGATAAGAAAACATATCACCTATGTACGTATGTAGTATCTTGACACATCCAGTACTGGTGCTCACATTTATGATGTTCTCTGTCCACATGTGAACAACATTGTGGTGAACCCTTAGGAGAAATTGCTTGTGTCTCAGCATTGATGCAGTTGCAGCAGAAGGGTGGCAACAAAAGTCATAGTCACTGGTGGCACTTAGTGGAAAACGGGAAATATTTGGAAGTATAGTGGAAGCATTTGAATCGAAGTATTAGGTAAATGCCCACTGAGAATAAAACAAAGCACCTGACATAGATACTGACCTATTTTGTGATTCCCAAGAGACCATCTTGGACAATGAAATTGCTTTCTAGATTGAAGACCCACTACCTTCATGTCTGGAGACAAAGAGCAGCATATGAAGATGAAGACCTCATTATTGAGCCGGGCATCATCTGAGATGAAACAGAACAATAAACAATGCAATTAAATTAAAAGTAAACTAAATTCACTATCCGCAGAAAATTATAAGTAGCAAAAATCTGAATATTCTGCTTGCAGAAAAAGTAATAAGTAAACCATTATAAATAAACTTAGCAGGTACATCTCTTCAACATCAAGCCACCTGGAGGATACCCCAGATTTAGAGGCTGCAATTAAAGGCAGTGGCAGATGCAGTCAGTGCAAAGTTTTTTTAATTCACTGATAAAATAGCTTTAACTCCATGGAGTTGTACTAAAACACTTTGGTACTTTCAAATTTTATGTTAAGACAGACTGCCTTTAAAAAACCCAGCAGTTTTATTGAGATTCCAGCTTAGAAAAAGGCTTATGTAGATTCTCAATCACTTTCTATAATTTAAAAAACACTTCACAATAAACAGTCTTTTTATCCAAATTGTGCTGCAACTGTGGAAGAGGAATTTATCATGCATATTTTCAGTTCAATAGTTCACGTCTGGTGACATTTCACCTTGCAATAATGATTTATAAGCTTACAAAAATTCAGCATGTGGTTAAAAGACTTTTTCTGTCATAAGTTTTAAATATATAAAAATTTACTTGTTCAGCCCGTTGACAAAAATTACTCAGATAAAGAAGCTTAACAATATACTTTTCTACGACATGAAATTTTACCATCTATTGACTGACATCTAGTGGAAATAAAGCAAATTTTGGAATAATTTATTGGCATTGGATATTATGAAGTCTCTGGGATTTTGTGTTGCTAAAATGTATTTAATTTGCATTATATCCTTGACTGGTAAAAAATACAAAACAAATCTGAGTACATGGACTTTTCTTCTCTAAGTATATCCATATACATTATTGGAGTGGCAGGATGAAACCTGACCCCTGAAAAACTGCAGTGATTAATCCCAATGATTATTATGCTGCACGTTCAGAAGCAGCTCTTAAGTTTTATTCAAACTAAGTAAATATAAAATGGCAGCATGTGAAATATGTCAGTAACGCAGGCCCAGACTAACTATGCTCTGTAGCAGGGCACAGGCGCAGCTACTTCATGTTGGTCAAAAAACCACTTAGTTGTTATAAAACCCCACAAATTCTATCTCAACAACCTTGTATATTTTCATCTTTATGCATAATTTTAATCCATCCACAGATGCAGCCTTCTCACTGGCTCCATTTCAAATCCATTCTTGAACAGATGTTGGTTCTGCACAAGGTCATTGTTGAGGCATCACCAAACTGCAGCCTCATATGTTTTCTCTGCATTTTATTTTCTTCGCTGTGTGTTCCCCAATTTCACTTCTCCTGTAACAATTACAGGCTGGCACTTCAAGAAATGAGGCATGTACGTATATGTGTATGTGAGACACAAATTTCATTCCCTTTTTCCTAGGAACTAGAATTAATTGTGAACTTGCTCAATAATGAGAATGCTGAGCATATTTCTTCACTACTCGTTCATCTGGCTGGTGTCTGTTTGCCTGATTACTGACAAAATTCCACTTTGTCTCCCCTGACTCTGTTGGATTCCAGATACATCCTTGCAATTAAGCCTTTGGTTCTGTAGCATATGGCTATTCATGGTTTTGAATGCAGAGAACACAGTAGCATCTGGAGGACTTTGATTAAAAAAGATATTGAACATGAACTAGGCCAGTGTCTTGTAAAGATGCCTCTTTCAGTCAAAACTCTCTGTTACTAGAGAAAATATTAATGCATAATTTCTAAGGCTGCTGCATCTGAAAATTTTGGGCCTGGTATCTATTCATTATTTGCCACCTTTTTGAAGCTTGGAGAAGCACTCTTGCACTGATGTATGATGCCTATTTAGGCAACCACACTTTTGGAGCTGTTAATATAACTCCACAAGTTTATCAAACCCAGGATTTAACAGCAGAATTCCAGTTCAGGACAAGGAGACATGTAGAGATTTTAAGTTTCCAAAAAGTAATAGAAGCCTTGAAAACCTTCCAGACAAAGTGATTTCTCTCAGTACTTGTAGAAATTGCATGGCAAACCTAGGCAAGAGCAATACAGAGAATGAAATATGTACACACCATGAATTTTTTTACTGTAAGTTTTCTCAGATATTTAATAATGAAATTAAAGCATTGCTGTAATTTAAGGCAATTCTCTCCTTCTCTGATTTGCTTCCAGACAATTCTTCATAGCTTTCCAAAAATACTTTGCAAGAATTTACACAACTCCAATTTCCCTAGTAAAATGTGTATCATATGATCAGAGAGACTATGCCAAAATCGTAGTTGTTTAAGAACTTGGCAGATAATAGTTACATTTTTTTCCTCTCTTCTTAGACTATCAAAGGTTGGCTGTCTTTAGGAAGATCTGACCTTGTTAACGCTTTCCAACCTCTTGTCCACTTTGTTTCTTGGGAAAAATCTTGTATTTTGTAAATCTACGGCATGAGCTTCTGTTTCACACAAAGAAACAACTTCAGCATGTGCTTTAATACTGGTGTCACCTTTGCCTTTCTCAAGCCTTTGCTCTAGTTCCCAATCTTCTCCAGCCTATGCCTGAAATAATTGTACAGTTACTCTTGGGAAGTTTATTTTCCTCTTGGAGCAGAATATTCTCATTATTTTCCACCGTCCAAATCTGGGCTCACCCAAGATTTAAAAATCAATTTTTCTCCTTTGTCACACTTCCATGGCATTGCTAAAGAATATATGGATGTTTTTACTTCACTGTAGTGTTTGGGATTGAACATGGAAATAAGGACACACAGCCCAATGCATCCTCCATGAGGCTCTGCTGGAATACTGGTTCGGCTGCAATGATACATGCAGTGAAAACAAAATATAACCAAAATTCTTCCGCTTGAATGAGAACTGGTTTTAATAAAAGAAGAGATTTGTGAGATTTTAACTTTCAATTAAAACCTTTTCCAGGGTTGTTTGTTTTCTTTTTTTTTTTTTTCTTTTTTTTTATCATTATCAATCTGATCTTTATATAGACATCTTAATAATTCTCACAGAAGACCTGGTCTCCAACCCTATCTGGCAGAAAACCCAAAATCTAGCTGCAAGATTAGCTCTCTAGAGACTGTCCTTTCTTCTACTTATATATCAGTCTTCAGTCTTGAAAGCTGTTTAGCAGATTGCAGGCAATTTTAAGCTTAAGATTAACAACTTTAAAAGAAAAAAAAAAAATGTGTAAAAATCTTTAAAAAAACATTTATTTTCTTATTTTCTACACCCAGAAGTTATCAGACTGTGTTGGAGCTAAATAAATAAGCTTTTGGGAGAAAACACAATTTTTTTTTACCTTTAAAATGCAGTTTGAAAAACAATCTTTGATACTGAAACACTTACCTCAGGAATGTTTTATCTGGTCATATAATATTGTGAGCAAATAGAGTGCGTTGCTCTGTTTGTTTACTCTGCTTTTGCTATTTGTGTTTATAACTATTAGACCCGAATTGAAGCTGGGAGAGCACTGGGCACAGCTTCAGAGCTTAAGAAGAAGTGAGATTCCATGAAAATAAGAATTTGCAAATATCAACACCAATAAAAGAGGTGCCTTCTCTCCCTCCCCACACACATATGCACCCTCTGTACATTATTAAGTTATAGACCTCATTGCCTCCGAATTTTTTAGCAAATTCAAAGAGAACTGGACATTAAACTGTTATTTAAAATATCATGGGTTAATGAGACTTCAGACACAGCCTGTCTGGTATGATGGAGTCCATCATGAGCACTAAGGATTGCTGGCTTGGTTGCCCTGCTACAGTTGTCTACTGTGCTCATCGCACCTTTCTCACATGCTGAAAGCTGGCTCCAGTGACATGCAAGATGTTACACCAGCCAAATCTCTGGCCTGAGCCAGTCTGACAGCCCTCTGACAGGATTCACCCCTGCAAACCTACACCTTGCCTCCAACAGTCCAACTATTTTTATACCTTAGCAACAGATTCTTCATTACCTTAGGTGTTCTCGGGAGACAAGAAGATGCAAAAGACGATCCCAGCTGTATCTCAGACACATACAGGTTGTTGGATGGGTTCAGCTGAACCAGCTCTTGAAATTGTTGTCACGTCCTGAACAACTTCTTTTGAATATCACCTGCTTTTTCATGCTACTGTCCTCTCTGTCCAGAGCTATCAACTCTAAATCTCTGCTTGGTTGGTGGTGTCTTCTCCTCCCTTTTGTCTCTTCCACAAGTTCGCAGTGAACATCAGAGCTGCCAAAGATGGTGCAGACAAGCTGCCAAGTCTTTTCTGCTGGTCATCATCTGCTAACCTGGATGCTACTAAAGGTCCAGTACAACTGTGGATTTACATACATGTTTATACATTCAGATGCATATAACTATATACTAGTTTTTCCAAAATAATACGTACTGTAGTATATTATTTTTTCTAAAGTCTCCTGAACAGGAGGATCCAAGCCCTTTTTTTTTAAAAAAAAAACAACCAAACAACTTTTTCTGAGGGTGCCTAAAAATTCTGAAGAGAAGGATAGTGGAGAAGAACTTACATATATAAAGGAAGTTTTATGTTAGAGAGTTCGTTGAGTTTTTACCTTTTAGAAAGAATATTTTTGCATTTTATGGCCAGACAAAGAGAAACTTTTGGCACCTGGCTTTCCTGTATCACTTATGTATGTCTGGAGTTGTTTCACTGTACGTTAGGGCCTCATTACATTTTAAGGGCTGCAAATATGCATTTAGGCCTATCACAGGCTGAGCTATGCTGGAATCCAATGGTTTCAGACAGTCTCTTCCTCAAGAAAAATCACACTCTTTCAGAGAGTGGAAAAATGTTATCATCTGGCTCCAGCTTGCTTTCTTCATCCTCTGCATGTGTCCCAGCTGTCAATATAATTACAGGTTGTGCAATGGCAAGGTCTACAAAAGAAAAGGAAGAACAGAACTGACTTACTTTTAAAATATGAAGATGACAAAGTGTGTCAGTCAACTACTGCACTACCTCAGGAAACACACCTACAAGACAGCAATTAACAAAGCAACTGAGGAGATAATGAGCAGCTCAAAACTGATTCATCAGCCACAAGGTCTAAATATCTTCAGATCCAAAGTGAATCAATACCAGACTTTTATTCTGTGTGGCAATTGAAATCTGTATTTTCAAACAGAAGAGATTTCTAGTTCCTGTTAAAAATAAGTAGCTAAAAATACTGACCTCTGGGGTCAGGAGTTTTCACTAGTGTACTCTTAATTTGTAGGTAAGGTCAGGAAAAAAATGGACATAGTTCTTTTGAATTAAATCTATATTAGCCTGTAACATGAAGGGAAATTCTTGGACTAAGCTATAAACTCTTAGTAATCTGCTATTACATTAAATATGATTAATTCAGTTATCTCTTCTTTATTAATTTATCCAACCACATTAATCAACTTTTTATTAATAGAAAAGGTAACAAGGATTAATTATTTTGGGGGAGGAAGGTCATCTAGACCAAAAACATAATTATGTTTACTAAGATACTCTTTTGTTCAGCAAAACATTTGGCCATTTTAATCAAAATGCAAATTGTACTGCGAGTGAGAAAAAAAGAGAGTACTTAATAGATCAATTTCCCAAGACTGCACAGACCTTGCCACTAGCAAGCTATTTTGGAAGATCTCACTCTTAAAGTTCAATCCCATAAATCATGGATTACACTGCTACATGCTTTTCACAAGGGCATCTCATATCTGGGAGGAAATCTACTCAAAACTTCAGTTCTTGGCTTGCTGAATGCATGGCCTCCATGCTCTTCATGTACTGCCTAAGCATTGACCAAACACTAATCTCTTGGAATTTGTCTCTCTAATGATGGACACAGCATAAAAATACTGTGGAAATGTTTTAATATGAGAAGTCTCCTCAACCAGAAGCTGCTGGCTTCTGTCCTGTAAGGGAGTGAGGTTGATGTCTACCAGTCACAGAATGTAGGTCATGATTTGTCACCCATACCATCCTTGGTAACATCGGCACCTAAACATCACCTTATAGCTCCACCTCATCTTCTCTCTACTTGTGTTATTCATTGGACAAGGCCTTGATTTTATCTTGCAGTTGGTGTTTGATCAGCCCTGTGTGACCAGACTGTGGCCTTGACAGCAGCTCAGTTGTGTGTGTGTCACAGTGTTTCATCACATCTCACAGGTTCCCATCTATCACCACATCACAGAGGCAGAATCTGGGCTTTACTTAGGTTCCTGCAGTTATCTCACAGCCCCTTCTGTAGAAATCGGTTCCATATTAATTTTAACATATTTGTACTCTTTCTGTATATTTATTATAAAATAAATAAACAGTTTAAGGAGGAAATACGTTTCCATGAAATTCGGACATCCTTCTTCATTTTGTCTCCAAGACCTTCAGGCTTTCAAATGCTTGCCAGGTGAGGTTACGCTTGACAGCACAAAAATGTATTTCTGGTTTCTGGGCTCTTTCGTTTTAAAACTGAAATTTGGCATCTTAAAGCAGTATAGAAAATAATCTTCAGAATCTATATGGACAGTTCAAAAGAGTGGGAACACATTAGAAAGACAACTTGCCTGCCAAATCTATGATAATAATTAGGTTAACTGCTAAGTCAGGCACCAAAGAGTAAAATTTATTTCCTCAAGCCCCATTTTCCTCTGCTTTGAGAGTCCTGTGGCACTTGAGGAGTGATGCTCTGGGGAGAGAGAGGGGGGATTTGGTTTCCTTCTGGGCACGCCCAGGAAACCTGCAACATGACAAGCCAGAGCCTGAGAAGCCTGATGTGATGGACATGCTCAAAGTACATCTGCTGGGTTGGGCCATACAGGGAAAAGGAGCAGAGTAGTCTGCCTTTACAGACTGCCTTCCTAGCCAACACCTCCTGAGTGTCATAGAATCATAGAACTATTCAGGTTGGAAAAGACCCTTGGGATCACTGAGTCCAACCATCATCCCTACTCTACAAAGTTCTCCCCTAAACTATATAGACCAACACCACATCGAAATGACCCTTAAACACATCCAAGGATGGTGACTCAACCACCTCCCTGGGCATCCTATTCCAGTGTCTGACCACTCTTTCTGTGAAAATTTTTTTCCTAATGTCCAGTCTAAACTTCCCCTGGTGCATCTTGAAGCCATTCCCTCTTGTTCTATCGCTAATTACCTGTGTAAAGAGACCAGCACCAAGCTCTCTACAATGTCCTTTCAGGTAGTTGCAGAGACTGATGAGGTCTCCCCTCAGCCTTCTCTTCCCCAAGCTAAACATTCCCAGCTTCTTCAAGCATTCTTCATAAGATTTATTCTCTAGGCCCTTCACCAGCTTCGTTGCCCTCCTCTGTACTCTCTCCAGCACCTCAATATCTCTCTTGAATTGAGGTGCCCAAAACTAGACATAGTACCCCAGGTCTGACCTCACCAGTGCTGGGTACAGGGCGACAACCACCTCTCTACTTCTGCTGGTCACACTATTTCTAACACAAGCCAGGATGCCATTGGCTTTCTTGGCCACCTGGGCACACTGCTGGCTCATACTCAGCCACTTGTCAATTGGAACCCCCTGGTCCTTTTCTGCCAGACACTTTCCAGCCACACTTCCCCAAGCCCGTAGAGTTGCCTGGGGTTGTTGTGGCCCAAGTGCAGGACCCAGCACTTGTTCTTGTTGAAGCCCATGCCATTAACATTAGCCCAATGATCTAATCTATCCAAGTGTCTCTGTAGAGCCTCCCCTCCTGCCTCATGCAGATGAACACTCCAGCCTAGCTTGATGTCATCTGCAAACTTAATGATAATTCAATCTATGTCCTTACCAAGATCAATAAAGATATTAAACAGAAACAGTCCCAACACTGGGCCCTGAGGAACACCACTTGTGACTGGCCTCAGCTGGACTTGACTCCATTGACTCTTTGGGCCCAACTGTCCAGCCAGTGCCTGATCCAACAGATTGTCTGCTCATGCAGGCCATGAGCAGCCAGGTTTTTTTATGAGAGTTCTATGGGGAACTGTGTCAAATGCTTTCTGGAGGTCCAGATAGACCATATCCACAGCCTTTCCCTCATCCAGTAGTTGGGTCATCAGGTTATAAAAGGAGATCAGGTTTGTCAGGCAGGACCTGCCTTTCATAAACCCCTGCTGACTGGGCCTGGTCCCCTGGTTATCCTCTATACATCTTCTAATAACACTAAAGATGATCTGCTCCATGACATTCCCTGGTACCGAGGTCAGACTGACAGGTCTATAGTTTCCTGGATACTTCTTTCTGTCTTTCTTATAGATGGGTGTTACATTTGCTACCCTCCAGTCCATTGGGACCTTCCCAGTTAGCCAGGACTTCAGGTAAATAATGGAAAGTGGCCTGGCGATCACGTCTGCCAACTCTTTCAGCACCCTAGGATGTAACCCATCTGGTCTCATAGAATTCTGTGTGTCTAAGTGGTGTAGTAGGTCTCTGACCACTTCTTTAATTGTGATGACCTCATTCTGTACCTCCTCCCTGCCTCCTAGCTCAAGTGGCTAGGTAGCCATGGAACAGCTAGTTCCACTGCTGAAGACTGAGGCAAAGTAGGTGTTGAGCACCTCAGCCTTTTCCTCATCCTTTGTTACTAAGATTCCCTCTGCATCCATTAAAAGATGGAGATTTTCCCTAATCCTCCTTTTGCTGTCAATGAACCTATAGAAACATTTTTATTATCCCTGACAGCTGTAGTTAGTTTGAGCTGCAGCTGTGCTTTGGCTCTCCTAATTTTCACCCTGCATAGGTTCACTTCATCTTTATAGACTTCATGAGTGACCTGTCCCTTCTTCTAAAGATCATAGACCCTCCTTTTGTTCCTAAGGTCCAGCCAAAGGTTCCTATTTAGCCAGGCTGGTCTCCTATCCCGCTTACTGGTTTTTCAGCACATGGGGACAGCCTGCTCCTGTGCCTTTAAGACTTCTTTCTTGGAGTATGTCCAGTCTTCCTAGACTCCTTTATCCTTCAAGGCAGCCTCCCAAGGGACTTTGTCAATCAATCTTCTGAGCAGGTCAAAGTTTGCCCTCCAGAAGTCTAAGGTGGCAGTTTTACTAACCCCTCTCCTTGTTTCTCCAAGGATAAAAACTCAATCATCTCATGATCACTGCAGTCTAGATGGCTTCCAACTTTTACTTCCCCCACAAGATCTTCCCTGTTCACCAGAAGCAGGTCCAGGAGGGCACATTCCCTGGTCGGCTCATTTATCAGCTGTGTGAGGAAGTTATCTTCCACACATTCCAGGAACCTCTTGGAATGTTCCCTCTCTGCTGTGCTGTATTCCCAGTAGATGTCTGGGAGGTTCAAGTCCCCCACAAGAACAACAGCAAGTGACTAGGAGATTTCTCCCAACTGCTTGCAGAAAGCTTCATCCACCTCACTGCTTTGGCTGGGAGGTCTATAGCAGGCTCCCACAGCAATATCAGCTTTACTGGCTCTTAGCCCAAGCACTTGAAACCCCATCATGACTATGCTTGATTTCCAAGTCTGCGCCTACTGATTTCTGTCCCTTAATTCGTGCCAGCTCCTTTTTCTCCCTCTTGATTTATCACATCAGCTATCAGCTCCAACATGCCTGTGCTGAGCCACACCTGTAATTAGTTTACAGTATTTATTAGTCTCTTTGTTGGAAGCAGTTCAACTTCAACAGACTATTTAAGTGTGCCTTTGAACAGAGAATGATCTCCAGCATGATTAAAAGTTGAAGAAATTTTCCTTCAGTGGAGAACCTGTCTCCCTGTCACTGCTCAAGCATCTATTTAGGTATTTTGTTAAGCACACATAGGTAAAGTAGCTGAGCTCCAGCCTTGCCCCTCCACAGGCCCTCCAGTTACAGTTTATATTTACTCCCCCTAAGATGCTAGGAAGCCAGTCCATGCAAGGGGAACCATGTAATCAAGTGCAGCTTAATAAGCATCATCTCAAAAATATGAATAGCCTAGTAGTTATTTTAGTCTGGTATGAACTAGGGACATTTATCCATTCAGGCAGAAGCTCAGTTAGGAAATCAGTGCTACCAACTTCCATAGAACGCAGTTGGGCAAAGATTTACAGTTAATTCAGCCTCCACTGAATTTCATTTTGACTCCTTGAAATCGATAAAACTGGCTTGAATTCTGAGAGAGAAGAAGACAGAGGCCTTGTTTTATGCAGAGAAATTTTAGCTCATATAAAGACTGTGAATGTTATAGGAATATTTACTTTATTATTTTTGTATATTATGTTTACTAGGGCAAGGAAAAATTCATTTCCTTGTGCTGGGCACTCTAAAAACAGCAGAGTCAACATTTTTGGTTCTGGTGAATTTATTCACATTACAGTAACGTAATTTTAAACCACCATGAATTTCAGATTTCTTCAGTAAAATGTCATATTTTGCTCTTGCAAGATTAATTGTAGCAATAGCTAGATTTTACTGTAAAAGAAGCAAAACTGATTACAGTGCTCTTTCACTTGCTTGCTGCAGCACTGGAAGACAGGTTAAACTTGGCTGCTTTCTTTTATCCCAGTGATGCTTTGTGGTAATTTCTAATTCATCATCTCTGATGGGATGTAGAAGTCTCTGTCACACTTTGTGTTCTGCCCCAGAGGGACTCTCAACATGTGTGGTTTTAAACCAATCACTTGAAAAAGAAATCAGAAGAACCAGGGGAGTTGGGACCAGATGATCTTTAAGGTCTCTTCCAACTCAAGCCATTCTATGATTCTATGAATCAGTCCCTTTCCCTTCTGTTGCTAGTTGTAGGACAGATTCATATTTATCTAGTCCTCTTAACTAGATTTTTATCCCTTATCCCTGACACTTTATATCACTGTGCCATCTTCATTGCTGCTCCATCTCACTGGCCTGAGAGGCGACTAAGCAGACAGCAGCAGTGATGAGAAGCAAAAGGAAGGAGTCTGTCCTGGTTTAAGTTAAGGCCAAAATTCTTGATACCTTCCCGTGAAAACCAAGATTTCACTGTCAATATTTTGCCAAGATGTCCTTGAGTTGTCAGGTGCAACTAACCAACCACAGGTTGGTCTAAACTCTCTGAAGAAAACAACAAAAAGCTATGATCTCAAGGCATAACACTTTACCAGAAAACATTGTCCTCTGATTTACACTTTACATTTGTTTCAGATATAACACCATGAAAATGCTGCTTGATCCAAGACATTAGCTGTGCTGGGAAACCCAGCAAATAGATTTGTGCATGAGCCAATAAAAATAATACTGCATTTTGCCACCTAGACAAACATAAAATCCAAAAGATCAAAGCAAATCCAAGCAAACCTTTCAAAACTGCACCAGAATTTCCAGAAAAGCAGATTCCTAATTCTTATTCCGACCTAAAAGGGTAACAATAGGTAGAGGTAAGCATGAATTTTTTTAATGGGTGCTTTTCCTGTTTTGTTTACAGTCTGGTAACAGTCAAGGAACTGTTGTATCTCAAAATTATGAACACAGATAAAACTGTTGGCATGAAACAGCCTTTTCTAGCCTTTGAAAAATTGCAGATGATATTAGTGGTCTTTCTTGATTTCAAGAATTGCTGCTTTTTATTTTAAATCAACACTTACTTAGAATATGCCACCAGTTCTCTCAAGTACTCCGTTCTTATTGAAGAAACAACTCAGATTATTTGTTGGCATAAACATTCATTGAGCTCTATCTCCTTATAATCCAGCATGCAAATGGCTTTCAACAGCTTTTATTTGTGCATATCTGATTGGGTTTTGTAACATTTGGCAAACCTAATTAAAGCCACGGATAACTTATAAACTCTGTATTATTCAGACGACATTGAGTAACCCAATGACACCTGAACGCAAGTCTATTTTGTTAATTGTGAAATAAATAGATAGACCTTATATAACAGAAAATACTAAGCCTTCATTCCTACTGTTCTTTCTGAGGATAAAGGCAGGCACTGTGCAGTATTAAAATTTATGTAGATTACTATCTAGCTAGTCTTTTTCCCTTCAACATGTGCAAAGCTGTAACCTATTGAAGGCAGTTTTCTATGGATAGTCAGTTCTGAATGACTGTTCCTCCCAAGACTTAACATTTTTTCATGTTGCTTTCACACTTTCTGTTTCATTAAAATACAAATTCAGCCCCCAAAATAGAAACTTGAGCTTTTTGAAGAAAATGTGTGAAGAGCCTTAAAATCTGAATGAAATAAATATCTTATTCATAAGGCCACTGGCAAGATTCAGCTTCAGTTCCTAAAGGCTTTTTTTAATGCATAACTTTTGATTTGAGAACGTATTGATAGTACAAAATAAGATCTAACCAAGCAATATATGTCATGACTAAAACTGTGAATTGGATTTGTGGAGACCACAGAACAGAACATGCACCTTTGTTTATTCAATGTTAGTTCTCCAAGGTTTAAAGGAAAATGAGAAACAGCAACAGATGTGGCCCATTCCAGTGCCCTGCTGGCAGGTTTCAGACCTGATGTGAGCAGTAGCATAATCACAGTGTCCATGTCTCAGGCTCACTCACAGCATCCTGAAAGCATTCCTGCAAACCAGCTGTGTTGCACAGACACAGACACTCCTCCTTGCTGTAGCAACTCCCAGCTGCACACTGTTCCACCAGAGGACAAGCAGTGGTCTGCTCTAGATGAAGCCTATGGCTTGTGCCTTTGCCCTTGCTTACTTTCCTAACAACAACAGAAAAAAAAAAAAAAAATAAAAAAAAAAATTCCACTCATCTTGAACATTCCAAAACTGTATCTGCTATGAAGACTGAAATTTCTTAAAAAAAGAAAAAAAAAAAGAGATACAGTAATTTATTTTAATCAGCCTTGCAGAACTCAGCATAAGAAAAGAAAATGCATGCAAAAAGCAGTTATTCTCTCAGGACCCACTGAAGGGCAAGCAAATTCCCTTTGTGTTTGTGTATGTGTTCAAAAACAGCAAGAGCCAGCTTCTCAGTAGGAACTACAGAACAACAGTTTTGCCTATGGTATTCTAAAGATGAACAAAAACTTCCAGCCATATTTGATAATCTGTCTTACTAACTTCAATAAAAAAATTAAGAGCAATCTGAACTACCTGAGCCTATTTGAACATGAGAGTCAGTTTTGCAATTCAGTGAGAAAGAAAAATAGACTGCTGCAACAATAGGTTCTTCTTATAATCCCTGCTATCTTTCTGTGGATCCATGTTTTCCTACAGATACTTTACTGTAATAGCTAGCAGTCCATTTTAGCATGTAACTCTTCACTTCCACCAGGCATTATGGGTCCTTTCCAAGCAGATGCATAGCTGTCTTCTAGGGCTGGTACTGCCTCAGAGCTGTTGCTGACTTAGTTTGCCCTCTGGAGATGCTGTGGAGGAAGGATATTAATGGCTACAGGCAGCTTAGAAGGGACAGGTGAGGAAAGAGGGATAGAGGGGTTGTCCCCTGCATCAAGAGGTGGATAGAGTGTGAAGAGCTATCTTAAAATAATAGCCACGAGGAGGCTGAAAGCTTGTGGGTAAGGATTAGAAACTGAGGCAACAAAGGGAACCTTTTGGTTGATGTCTACCACAGGCTGCCCAATTAAGGGGAGCCTACTGCCCAAGCCTTTGTACTCCAGCTACAGGAGTCATCATGTTTGAAGACATTCGTCCTGCTGTGGGACTTCAGTCACCCCAACATCTGCTGGAAAAATGTAGCAGAGTGAACTATAAGCAGTTCAGGACACTGCTACAGAGCATTGAGGATAACTTATTCAGCCAGATAATAGACAGCCCCACCAGAGTGGCTGTGATATTGGACCTGATGGTCACTAACACAAATGAGCTAATAGGTGATGTCAAGACTGCAGGCAGCCACGGCTGCAGTGATCACAAACTAATGGAGTTCACAGTCCCAAGGGATATGGGTCAGGCAAAGAGTGCAGTTTGCATCCTGAATTTTAGGAAAGTAACCTTCCAGCTCTTCAAGACTTTAGTCAATAGGATCCCCTAGGAAACTGTCCTCAAGGACATGGAAGCAGAACAGTGATGTCTGTAAGGACACTTTCCACAAGAGCAAAAGAGTTCTTGATCCCCAGGTGTAAGAAATCAGGCAAAGAAGGCAACAGATTAGCATGGATGAGTTGAGACCTGCTGGTCAAACTAAAGGGGAATAAGGAAATGCACAGGAGGTGGAAGCGGGGAGAGGTATCGTGGGAGAAGTGTAGGGATGCTGCCCAGTTCTGTAGGAATGAGGTCAGAAAGACCAAGACGCAGATGGAGTTGAACTTGGCAGGGGACACAAAGAATAATAACAAGTATTATTATTATTATTGTCTACAGGTATGTCAGCCAGAAAAGTAAGGTCAAAGAGAGAGTACCCCCCTCAGTGAAGAAGACTGCCAAACTGGTAACAACACAGAAGGCTGAGGTACTCAACAACTTTTTTGCCTCACAGGTAGTCTCTCTTCCGACACCACTCGAGTAGGGGGACAGCAAGGCAGGGATAGGGGAAGTGAAGCCTCTCCCACTGTAAGATAAGATCAGGTTTGTGACTGCCTGATGAACCTGAACATACATGAGTTTATGGAACCTGACAAGATGTATCCCAGAGTCCCTAGGGAACTGGCCAATGTAGTTGCCAAGCCCCTCTCCATGATATTTGAAAAGTTGTGGCAGTCAGGTGAAGGTGCTGGTGGCTGGAAAAAGGGAAATATTTAACCCATTTTTCAAAAGGGTAGAAAGAAGGACTCTGGGAACTACTGAAATGTCAGCTTCACCCCTTTGCCTGGGAAGATCATGGAGTAGATCCTCCTTCTAAAAGCTATGCTAAGGTATATGGAGGACAGGGAGGTGATTTGAGATAGCCAGTATAGTTTCACCATGGCCAAGTTCTGCCTGACCAACCTAGTGGCCTTCTATTATGGAGTGACTATATCAGTGGACAAGGGAATAGCTATGGATGTCATCTATCTGGAATTCTGTAAGGTCTTTGACACAGTCCCCCAAAACATCCTTCTCTCTTAATTGGAGATGGATTTAATGGATGAACTGTTCAGCTAATGAGGAACTGGTTAGATGGTCACATCCAGATGGTAGTGGCAGTTTTGTACTAATATTAGTGGGAGCAAGCAGTATTCAGGTCCTGACTGTTTTAATAATAATAATGTCTTTAAGTCCCTGAGAAGTTTCCTTTTAAAAAAAAAAAAAGAAGAAAAAAAAAAAAAAGTGCCTAATGTTATATTTCAGTATGAAGAGAGAGAAAATAATATGCTTTCCCAGACACCTTGCTGTTTCCCTCAGTCTACTAGAAATAAATAATCTACAGGCGCTGGTTATAATCTCACTCTGTTTTAAAATAACTCCAAGATCCAAGACTTCAATAGCATACTTCCTGATTTACATGTTCTCTAAGGCATGAAGACCTGAGCTTCTTACTCTCCCGCTTGCTCTGGGCAATACAGGCTGAGCTCTCAGCCCTGCCCCAGCCCCCTGGCTGAATTCACACCTAGCTTCCACCTTTGAACTGTCACCCCAGCAGTGGCAAAACAACTGCACATTACTAAAATCTCTTTGTGCCTCTATCTTTAAAATAATAGCCTCTGTGCTCTTCTGTGAAGCACTGATATTGCTTTTGTGCTGCTTCTTCCTTGGCCCTCATCTGTTAGATCAATGCATGCATTAAGGAAAGCTTCCTTATACTGCCCAGGTGATGAACAGACATCATAAAATTGTTGTATCTGACAATTCTTATTACAGGTTTTATATGGTGGCTACATTTCTGCCACAGAAATTACTCAGAAGACTTTTCCTGATGCACAACCTTTTCTAGAAGTCTCTGCTTTGTTCAAAGATGAAGCCAGACCTCATTCCTCACATTCCCTTACTTCTATAGTAGTTGTGAGTAAAGCAAAGTGGGTTGCAAATACCTTTACAATTGTTTTATATTACTTGGATGGATAACTGTCTGATTGTGCCAAAAAATACATGCTTAGCCTTCAACCAGTGAAAGAAATTATATGCACTTCTAGCCATAATTGTGTGCAGGTGAAAGAGCAAGAAGAAAAATTTGAGAACCAAACCCAGTTCCCATTGAAAATCAAGAGCTTAACTCTTCTCACCCTGAAAAACAAACAAACAAAAAGTTTCAGGATGTTTTAGGTGAAGTTTTAGGATTAAAAGTTTTAGGATGAAATAAATATATTTTCATTTTCTGTGTGATTCAGTGAATTTTTGTTTGTTGCTGAGAATTCTGCAGTTGATGGGGAGCAAAGAATTTACCCTTTAGAGTGAACAATGCTCAGGGCGGTTGCTGAGCCCCTTGAAACCAACATAGTTTGCCTTTACCACAGTATGAGCAGTATTCTCTCTCTCCTCCTCAGAAATGTCAGTCGAGTTCCTGGGAAGCATGTAAAGAGAAAGGGATCCTTGAATGGCTACTCTGCCTGAGATCTTTCTGCGGCACTGATCTTTTGAGGTCTTGCCTGGGCTGTCTGCAGGTGGATAATTTCTGCCTATCTCACAGTAATTGTTATGATCTACTGGAGTAGGGGTTCATCATACAGTTACGTCCAAATGTCCTTGTCCATATTTTCCAATACTCATGTTTCAGCACATCAGGGAAGGGAAAAAAATGGTACAAAAAGAAATAAATCACAGTATCTGATGTGTAAACATCAGCATGCAATTAGGGTACCTCCCCAGGTGCTCATAGTTTACAAACTTGGAAATAACCCATAAGGGCACCACAGTGGCACCAAAACAGAACAATTCCCGATGCTATTCATCACCTCCCCAATGTATCATAGAACTTTATATCCCTATGTTTCTCTTCTTTGTTTGTGAAAAACAGTTAACTGCTCCTCTAATTTAAGGGTCTTAGGTCCACAAATCTGTCATTTAAAAATAGGTGACATGGTTGCCTCTATCATTGCAACAAAATGCACCTTATGTCTTGAAATGACAGTGGGCAGTGACGCAGAAGTTCCTTTTCTGTTTGAATAATCATCATCATATCCACATGCTCACCTAAGTTTGTAATCATTAATAAAAGGCATCTATGCAGAGAGTTTCTTATGAAATGTCTTTAGCATCTTATTTCTAAAGAGAGAGAGCATCATCTACAGCAGTGTTTTGACACGTTCTGGTTCTGGTAAGAGAAGTGCAGCAACAGAAAAGAGAACTTAGCTTAAAAGATTTCAGAGACCAAACCAAATCTTAGGAGGGGAATGCTTCTATATAATGACATATGGATATTCTCTGAAGTGGATACAATTTTTATGTGCACTGGAAGCTATATGAATAAATAAAATGATATTAGAATCTGATTTCCTGACACATTGCCCTCAAAAAATAAATATATTTGTAATGCAAAAATTATGTTTTACTCAAAATACAGTCTCCTAGGTGGAGAAAAGGATGTAAAAATTTCCAGCTCATGATTTGTTTGTGACAGTCAAAGAGCAGTGCTGGATAATGAATTATTCTGTGTGAATCAGCAGAGAGAGAAAGAGCAGGAGCTCACCGCAAGGCATGGCTGCCTAATTAACACCTCTCACCTCTGACAGTCACCACCTGCAGACTTCACATCCCCAAACGCATTTGCCCACAATCCTCTTCCATGGCTCTTTTTGTCAGAAAGCATGCATTTCCCTGCCACCTTGGGTAAAATGCACACTTTCTGTGTCATGTAGCTACTCCTTCCTCCCCAAGGTCTTAATTTCATATGTTTTGGAAACAAGAGTTCTTGCTGCATAGAAGGCAGGTTTATGGCTAGAATTGCGCTGTTTTGCTCCCAAGCATGTCAAAAAAGCCCTCACCTTTCAAAGCCCAGAGCTGCAGAGCAGCAAAGACAGGTTCCAGGAAGGAGGAGAGACAGAAACCTCAAAGCACATTTTCCAGTTTATGAAAGTCTTAAAGGATCTGTTTACATCTTTACATTTAACATGGAAAATATCATATACCTGCTGTGATATTAAGGACCTGAAATAAAATGTGCTTGAAGTATTTTTTGATAATATCTAATTCAATTTTATAGTGGGGAGTGATTGGTTTTGTTTTGTGAACTCAGGGCAAGAAGTAGAGAGAGGAACATGAAGACATAGACCGTAGTTCAATAAAGATGAAAACCACATCATCACCTATATGTATATATATAACCTGGCACATGGTCAGGAGAGGGATAATTGGTGCCATCTGACTTCTGTGCTAGGCAGTCTGGAAAATTTAACTGTGATTATCAGATGCTACATACACAGTGTCATCTAAGTGGGTGTATATGCAAACATACTAGTAATCATGTTTTAAAGATCTTTAAATTGCAAAAATATAGGATACTGATACAAACTATTCATGCAGTTCATGCAAAGCAAAAATACCTTAAGTATATTGCTCAGGAGCATATTGTGTTTTGTTGTGTTGTGTTTTTTTTTATTAATATGGCTTAATTAAGGTGTAGTTATGAAAGCAAATAATAAGCATTATCACAGAATCATGTAATGCCAGGTTGGAAGGGACCTCAAGGATCATCTGGTCCAACCTGTTTAGGTAATACTGTCGTTTATATGCGGTGGCTCAACACCCTGTCAAGCTGAGACATAAAACTGTCCAATGTGGGAGAATATACCACTTCCCCTGGGAGACTATTCCAACGTTTGTTTGTCCTCATGGTCAAAAATGTACCTCTTGTGTCCAATTGGAATCTCCCCAGGAGCAACTTGTGCCCATAACCCCTTGTCATTTCCATGTGAATCCTTGTAAATAGGGAGTCTCCATCTTAGTAGTCTCCTGTTAACTACTGGAACATGGCAAAAAGGTCTCCCCCACGCCTTCTTTTCTCAAGGCTGAACAAACATTCTTGAAAGCATTCTTGAAATATATCTTTGTGTAAATCTGCTAGAGCACATAACTGACGTAAAATCCAAGCACTGTGGAGTAATTAACAAATGTTGGTGTTTCAGTGAACCTCCAAACAGCACAGCTATCCAAACAGCAGGTTTCTTGCCCATCCCTGTTTGCAGTCACTTTAAAAAGGGTGAGATTATGTTGGAAAACCACCAGAGACTGCGCAATCCAGGCTGCCCCACTTATTGTGAAGAGTTCCACAATGTGCTATGGCTTCAAGCTGACATATATATACAGCCCTCACAGTGCTCCACTCATACCAGTGAAATTATGACAAGGATGAATTTAGGTTAATATGTCTAATGAAAGAAAGTTCAAAGCATTGGAAAAAATGAAGAATGTCCATTTTAGGGACAGTATTGTTTTACTTATTAAATTATCTCTGTTAAAGCAATATCATTGACATAATAAAATGTTAGAATTCAGGAGTCTTGCTAGGACTTCTTCTAGTTCCTAATCATTGCTCTCAGCAACTGAGTATAATATATCAATTTTATTCCACATGGGGAATCATTACCCTTTGACTCTGATTTTGCAGAACAGAATTTAAGAGCTGCAGTCTGTTTCCCACATGATAGAAGACTAAATATTTCCATGAAGATTGCCTAGTCTGAGTGATACTCTTTGTCACTGCATTATAAAACTTTAAAAATATTGGGAACTTTTAATATTCCACTGTGCTGAAAGCATCCCTTCTGGATTTACTGAGGCGTCCCAGAACCTTTCATAGTCTTCCAGTCACACAATGCAGGATAGTCAATCTTCCTGTGCACGTCCAAAAATATTATTCACAGCTGTGTTTGGACACATGTTTTAGGATTGCTATAGACAGGGCTGGATGTAGCTGCCTGTGGTTGCGATGTGGGTGGGAGACTGTGCAGCAACACTGCAGCTTTCATTAGGAGACACTGGCAACTATTGTGGTAGACCCAACCCTCCCTCATCTCAGCACTTCTGTGCTTTTCCACAGAGACATTTGTCACAGAGAAAATTCTCCCTTTCTCCTTGTTCTTTCATTGGTTTTCCCTAGATGAATACAGGGCACATGAAAGGTGCTCTAGTTAAAGCATCTTTAGGTCTCAAAATCCCAGCATTACGGAGCATGTCCCCACCTGACAGACTCAGAAACACCCCCCAGCCCAGGCTGTCTTGTGCAGCACAGCCTGCAGCAGAAGGTTCCTTGTGTCCCCATGACCTTTGCCTTTTCGCCCCCAGAGATACTCAGAAAAATCTGTAAAAAATAAAAACAACTGAAAATAACTGTATGAGGCCTGATAGTAATCTAATTTACTACTAGACCTCTGTACATGCTGATTCTTAAAGATTGCATGCAATCAATACCAAAACATTGGAGAACGTTCTATATAGGGGGTCTCCCAGCTGGAGACAATAGAGATAGTTTTTTGTCCATATAACAAAAAAAATGGGTAGGATTTTATACCTCTTTATAAAGTAATGAATTAATAACAAGAACCCACCAAAACCATCAAATTCTGAGATCAGGTAGAGCAGCTAAGTATGACCATATACTAGGCTGGCAATTTATGCACTTCATTAACTTGGGCTGTATGTCTTTTTCCTGGGTTTTACTGCTAGAAAGACAAGAAATAAACTGCATAAAGAACCACAGCCACATGCACATGCAGGTACCAGAAGAAGCAGAGCTATAGAACCTATCATACCAAGCTATGGACAAATTTGTTCAGATTTTAGACAAGTAACTGAGAACAGGAATAAACCTCTAGAGGGTTATTCATACCAGAGCAGCTACATGGCAATCATTACATCCCAGAAACCCTGCTCTCATTCAGACTTTCATGGAAGTCTGAAGTCCCTTCCTGGCTGCAAGTCTATAAGAAATATTAGCTACTTGAACACAGACCTCAGCATTATCAGCAGAGAGTTGACCTTAGGTATCAGTAAAACAATCAGTAAAAGTAACCCAATAATGGCATGACAGGGATGTGCCTAGTTTAAATGCTTTCTTATTAAGATATAGAGAACAATTTCCAGATAAGAACGATGGCACCTTGTCAGTTCATCTCCAATCCTACCCAGATTCATATGGTAATGAATTACCACACTGCTTATTTAGCATCTGTTCATGGTAGGCATAGTTCCCTGGTAGTTGTAACCTATTTGTTGGCTCTGTCATTTGAGGGTTTTTTGATATCTTTTACCAGTGCAGAGAGATCTTAGGCCACAGGAACAAACTTGATGGCCAAATAGAAAAATCTAGCCATAACATCCAAAGATGCAGCTATTTTATCTCTTGTAATAGTGGCTAAAAAAACCTCACCCCAAGCCCCCCAAAGGTAGTTTTTTATCATATACACTTTACTTGAAAACAAGACATGAAGGCTATTTGATATGCTATTGCTGGCCAACCAGCTAGATTTCTACCCCACCCAACCAGCTAGATATGTACCTCATCAAACTTCTTGCCTGCTTTGCTTCCTTGGAAGGAACTGAGAAACGACATACAGGTCTCCAGGGAGATCGGCGTAATCTCCAGGCAGCTCTGTTGATACATTTAAATACTGATCTGCAGTGAAAGGAAAAGAAGAGCACCTGAAAACGCAAAGATTAATTAGCATGTCTTTTTTCTCTGCTTCTTTGTTAAATAACTCTGGAAAGCCAAGGCAAAGGCAAGGGAAGCAGTCCCTCTCCCTCTGCCTGCCCAGTGGCAGCCCTTAGGGGTGTGCACCAGAGGGATGGATGCTGCCGCCGCAGCAGCCATTCTCCTGCATCCTCTTGCTGCTCTAAGTCTCTCACAGTTTGTTTGCTCTTAAATAGGTAGTGAAAGTGATTCAGATGACTGGTAAAGCTTCCTTTTCCATTTTGAGGAGCTGTGAAACATAAAGTCACCTGGAACTTGCCTGATAAACAATCCATAAATAATTGTGCTTGCACTGGAAAGGAAGCAACTAATTAATTCGACCATGGATATTATTTACAATAGTGGATTATAAAAGCAAAGTTACCTGTTAGGATTTGCTTTCTGACTTTCTGTTGGGATCTGCCTTCAGACTTACCTCTGTGTATTTTAAAATCTTGCCAGCTGTGATAATGAAAATAGCAGGTAAACAATGATTGAAAATGGTGTCACAGGAACGTTCTTAATGAAGGAATATGTTGGTGATGTTATAGTCTATCTAGTGCTTGACATGCAAGCCTTTCATGCAGGACTTCCTCCTCTCCTATATCTTTTATCCTCACTCAAACTCAGCACGTCTTGACAAGCAGGATCTGAGACAATGTAGAGGCTTGGGGGCTGGAGAGCCTGGGGTCCGCAGCTGCCCCCTGATGGCGGCAGGCAGGAGGGAGAGGACCCCGGGGTGCATGAGACAGGCAGTGTGAAGGGGTTTGAAAGGCCAGGGGAGACGTGTTCTTCCACAGAAAGGGATAACTTTGTAGAGAAAGTATTTGCGGGTTTTGCATAAGTGCAGATTAGTGACAATATTCAAACCCAGTTTATGACATCCACAGAGTTTTTTTGTGAGCCACTTTCTTGAACCATTAATATCAAGCAAGCCAAAAATATTCAGCATCTGTCCAACTTACTTTCCATAGTGAGGGTGTTGTATGCCTTTTGTTGTTTTTATAAATATAATAATTTATTTTTGCTGCCTTTTGGATTTTAATTGCAAATTAAATTATTTCCAGACATTGTCTCATAACCCTAATTGTGCGGTAACATCACAATTAAGTTTATCTGTGACCTTCTTCCTTCTGACAGAAGCAAACCCTGTGGAGCTCAGACTTCCCAGAACTGAACCTCGACACAGAAGCTCCTTGCCAGATCCACATCTGAGACAATGAAAGATGATCTGTTCCAAAGCATCCAGATAAGGCTGGGGAAGAACAGCAAGATATAATACAATATGAAGGCACTTTTTATTTAAAGGCAAAGATGTGGACTAGGCACAGTTCTAACCACTCTTTACATTGATTTTATGCTCTTCTAACCTCTCTCCTTTTCAAAGGATAAATGTCTTCACAATACAGGACACGTGCTTGTAAAAGCAATGATTTTTAAAAGGGTAACATGACATGAGCCCAATGTTTCCTGTTTAATCAGCAGACAGAGCAAATAGGATATACCATGACTGTCTGCATCCTCTGTGGCTTGAGCTCAGAGAGAAAGCTGATACTGTGGGGGAGGAAAAAAGAAGGGAAACGACTTTTTATGCACAATGCACAGCTCAGTTATCAGGATTATTAAAGCCATTTACTGTAAAATAGCAGCCTTCCAGATTCTCTCAACATCCTGAACTAATTCTGCTGTTCTGTGGTAATTAGATGGGTTTCAAATGTTGTAAAATATAAGCCTGTTTATGGAAAAATGTTCTGCTAATCAAGATGTCTTGGAGTATTTGGTACAAGATTTCCTCTCCATTCCTTCTAACATCTGTCATATAGGGGAGGCAATAGAGCTTTGCAAAAACATAACTAATACTTTTGCAACTCTAATTTGCTAGAACTTTAACCAAAACACTGAAGAAAAGAAAATTCTGTAAGAAACAAGTAAAGCTGAAGTGACTGCCAGGAATGCAAGGAAAATAAGAGTTCTGTGTGAATTCAGGGAGTAGGAACTTGCGTGTCTGTGCATATCCGGGTTCAGATCCAACATAGGTCGAGGAGGGGTGGGCACAAATCTCCTGCACCCTGAAGAGAGTTCTAACCCAGCTCCTGGTTTAAAAAAGGAGATAGCAGAACTACCAGAAGTACCAGCTTTAGACCTTCCTTTTTTTCTTTTTTTTTCTTTTTTTTAATTTTTTTTTAATTTTTTGCCTTCTTTACAAGCCAGAGCTTGCAAAGGAAATTTCTGGAGGGCTAAATGGCCACATAGATTTTGTTCTAATTTCTCTTTTCAATTTTCTTTTCCAGGTTTTCCTGCTTCTTTGAGACACCAAGCTGTTGGTCAACGGCTATTGACTAGAGTTGCATTTTCTTTACTCTGCCATTCGTTTCACTGCCCCAAACTGCAACCTGCTGCTCCCTGCAACGTGGGAAGGGGGCAAGACCTGCCCTGCTCAGGCCCTGCTCCCCAGCTGGGGGGCTGTGCTCCCAGCACAGTGCACACCACACTGTGACTCCTCGGTGCAGGACCCTGCCATCACCCCTGTCATGTTTCAGAACCACTTTCACAGGTCACTGGCTCCTGCTCAAGAGTTTTAGTCAACAGCTCAGACTGACAGTAATTCTCGGGGCTCTGGAAGGTTAGTCTTCCTCCTCAGGTTTTGGCAATGATATTTTATAACTAACACTGAGAGACCATTTAAAAATACACACATGCCAAATGTTAAAACCCAAACTGATTATTTGGTCATTGATGTCAGGACCCTGAGGGCACTAACAGCCCCCACAGTCCTTGCCCAGCCTCACATGGCGCTCCTCCCCACCCTGCCCAATGCCCAGGAGCTCCATTTTGGCTCAGCCTGGGGCTGTCAGCTCCTGCCCTGGTGACACCACAGCAATGCTGCTTTCCAGCCCCACCTCTGGCCCTGCCTCCTGGATGGACCTCAATCCTATGCTGTGGTTAACCTGTCTCCAGGATGGGCTCCTTAGGTGTACCCCATACCTGTGTCTCCATCTCAGTCTCCTTTTGCTCCTGGCAGGGTTCCCTAGTGGAAAATCAGACGTAGTTCATCCCTTCACTGTGTCAGGGGCTGTCAACAGACCCTGCTAGAATAGCACCCCACTCGGCCTGCCATGCCTGGATACCATGCAGCTGCAACCCATGGGTGAGAGTCACCCTTGGCTCCTGCCCCTTGGGCTGTCCTGACAGCACACAAGCTGCAAGGGAGGAAGAGGAGAAAAAACCTGGAAGTCATTTGAAGCATATTGATGCATCATGAAAACAGCTCACCAATGAAGAAATTTTAGGAACTGGGATATGTCTTTTGAAGCGGGCAAGAGTTTCCTGACAGAAATTTTGCCAGAGGGATTTTAATGGCACGATGTAGATGTACAGACATATAGGGATTGTAATGGCACAATACAGATGTCTATGTATATATGGTGGTGGTGGTTCAGCTTTCTGTAGAGATGAACCAAGCTACTCTCCCACAGCATCCTTGTAGGTAAGTTGATCAAGTATGGGTTTGATGATCAGGCAGTGAGGTGGATCAAGAACTGATTGAAAGGAAGAAGTCAGAGAGTTGTAGTCAATGGGGCAGAATCTAGTTGGAGGCCTGTGACTAGTGGAGTCCCTCAGGGGTCGGTACTGGGACCGGTGTTGTTCAACATCTTCATCAACGACCTGGATGAGGGCACAGAATGTACCCTCAGCAAGTTTGCTGATGACACCAAGCTGGGAGGAGTGGCTGACACACCAGAAGGCTGTGCTGCCATTCAGAGAGACCTAGACAGGCTGGAGACTTGGGCGGGGAAAAACCTGATGAAGTTCAGCAAGGGCAAGTGTAGAGCTTTGCATTTGGGGAAGAAAAATGCCATGTACCAGTACAGGCTGGGGGCTGACCTGCTGGAGAGCAGTGTAGGTGAAAGGGACCTGGGGGTCCTGGTAGACAGGAGGATGACCATGAGCCAGCAGTGTGCCCTTGTGGCTAAGAAGGCCAATGGCATCCTGGGGTGCATTAGAAAGGGTGTGGTTAGTAGGTCAAGAGAGGTTCTCCTCCCCCTCTATTCTGCATTGGTGAGGTCACATCGGGAGTATTGTGTCCAGTTCTGGGTCCCTCAGTTCAGGAAGGACAGGGAACTGCTGGAAAGAGTCCAATGCAGAGCCACAAAGACGATTAAAGGAGTGGAGCATCTCCCTTATGAGGAAAGGCTGAGAGAGCTGGGTCTCTTTAGTTTGGAGAAAAGGAGACTGAGGGGTGACCTCATCAATGTTTACAAATACGTAAAGGGTGAGTGTCAAGAAGATGGAGTTAAGCTTTTTTCAGTGATGACCAGTGACAGGACAAGGAGTAATGGATACAAATTGGAGCATAGGAGGTTTAAGGTGAATATCAGAAAAATTTTTTTTACTGTGAGAGTGACAGAGCACTGGAACAGGCTGCCCAGAGAGGTTGTGGAGTCTCCTTCACTGGAGACATTCAAAACCTGCCTGGACGCCTTCCTGTGTGATGTACTCTAGGTGACCCTGCTCTGGCAGGGGGGTTGGACTAGATGATCTTTCGAGGTCCCTTCCAACCCCTAGGATTCTATGATTCTATGATACTAACCTCAAGGCAATGTAGAGTTCTCTAAAATCCTGATAATCGTGTAGTATTTTCTGCAACCCAGTAGGAGTGACGTTAACCTGCCAGGATGAAGTGGCAGCCATCTGCTCCATAGTCAAGCCTGGGTGTATTAGACTGCCAGGCAAATTGAATTACCTGAGTCACTATAGCCCAATAAAGCACAAAATCAGTGGCTGCAGAAAACTACACAGGGCAGACAGCTCAAGCCAGATCACCTCATCAAATCTCTGCACACACAGCTGCTGATTCATAAGGGTAGCATCCCATCCCGGACAGCTCAAGGAAGATAACTGCCATGTGTTTGAATCCCTCTGGAAGATTTGAGTGCACAAACACTAGATATTTTATGAGTGAAGAAATCTGTGGAACGGACATGCCAATAAAAGTATCCACACCACATCCTAGGGCTGAAAGAGAGTTGTTTGCTGTGACCATTTGTCTCAAAACTAAACAGATAATAGCAACATTACAGCGATCCCTGCTTCTCCAGAATACGTCTCACTGAGTTAACAAGTGGATGCACAAGCAGGGAGAAACCAGTCAAATAACATTTCAACACCCTAAAGCAGACATGCCTATAGAGGGTGTCTACATTTAATTAATTTGGATCCCAGTTTCATGTCTTCTGATTTACAAAGAGTTTGCAACTGAAGTAGATTTCATCCATACTACTACTAATAAACATTAACCCTGCAAAATGCCAGTTTGGTTAATCTACTGAACATTTACATGGACATTAAATCCTTGCTTGCCACAATTTCAGGAAGTTACCAGCCAAATTTTCAAGGCTGAAGGCTTGATATGCCTACCAGTCTGTGCCACCCTTCTTCTTGTACTTTTCCTGAAGTACTACTTACCATTTGTATCAAAGGTACACCACAGGGTTAGATCGACCTTGGCATGATACATATGTTCCAGTGTTGCATAATTGAAAGAAAATTAATTTCTGAAACATTCATTATTCATCCAGAAGCAAGTCATTTTAAACATGACTTCTGTTCAGGAGGAAAGCTGACTTTTTTTTTTTTTTATTCTTCCTTTTTATGCAGAAGTTTACTTACCTTGATGTTTTCACTAGAACAAATATTTTGAACATTCCAGCATGGATTCTTGCAAGACTTTGAATTGAGACTACTGAATAACTTAGTTTCAACTATTGATTTATATGTTCAAAACTGTAACCTTAATAACCAGATACCTGAGATGGATTGAAAGGAGCCAGAAAATAACGTTAATAGAGGGGTGTATCAACTACATTTTCCAAAAGAAAGAAAAGGAGAGGGCGAAATTGAGCTACAGCACCAATGTGGTGTCAAAAATACCAATATTAGCAACAATTTCCCATAGGTCCCATTGCGGGGGGAAATATCACTGGAGAAACTATTTGGGGAACGGTTCCTGTTGATCTAGATAGAGACTCTGCTAGCATGATGACAAAAGCAAGAATAATTTACAGTCCTATTTGCTCATAAACAGAAGTTCAGCTAATATAGTTTGGACTGAAGTTCCAGCACATACATGCAGATGGATGGTATATTCAGAGAGAGGAAATCCAAGCACTAGAAACAGTAGGAGGGCTAGTGACACAGTGAGACAGCTACATCAATTCTTTTATAATTTTTGCTGCCAAGATAAACTCTCTCCAATTTTACTGTTGCTCATTCTGATAACTTCCTCTTTACAAAACAAAATCAGTTCAAAGCAAAGAGTAGCAAGCAATTTGAGGTAACATACAATAGATCTATACCAAGAACATCAATAGGTCTGTGCTGTTTATAAGTCACTGCTGGGACACAAAGGAGCCTGTCACAAGAAGAGTCTATCAGTGAAACAAAATTATTCATCCTTAGATGAAATTATTTCTTCCACATCCGTGATGTTTGCAAGACAAGGACAGTGATCACATCCCCTTCTGTCTGCATAGGAATTGTGAAATTTCTCCACTATTTTGTAGACTCTCAGATGACATCAAATGGTTAATGGAAAAGATGTTATGTTGCTCTTTTTGTTAGACTGGTTTGGAACATTCATAAGTCTTTTTATTTGATAAAAATTTATCTATTTTGGTTTTGCTCTTTTATCTTGTACATTGTATTGCTGAAACAACCTTTTATTTATTCCATCACGTATCTCAGTTCTCTATTCTTACATTAATTTACCCATCAGTACAAAATATTTGATTAAAATAGATATAAGTGGGTGTATGGTATTAAATACATTTAAAACAACAATCTAAAATGGGGTTAAGAAAACTGATGTCCTTATGATTAACAGCAGTACTCCTTATTTGATGTGAAGACTGCTTTTAACATATTCCTGTTGTTTATCTGTCCACAAAGGCATTTGAGTAACTGCTGTGAGCGGGGCTTTATATAAATATGTTTTACAAAACCAGAGGAACAGGATTACAATAGGTTTCTTGAAGTGACAGATTTTGACAGCAGCAGTCCAGCACAAGCAACAGATTGAGTATGTCAGCCTTTAATTGTTCTGCACTTTCATATAACTGATATTGGCAAAAAAGCCCCATTCTGCAGACAGTGAGAGTTTAAATTATGGCAGGAGGGGGTTCTGTACTGTACATGAAAATGTTCAAGCAAGACGTTAACTAGATCTTCCAACACCCCCTTCTGTCCCCTGATGCTTTGAACTCTTCTCTGCTCTGAATGATGCACAAATTGGACTAAGGAAGAAAATTTTTCTATAAAAGGACAGCGAAGAGACTATAGGCTGCTTGCTGACACAAGTTTTGGTCACTGACATCAATGCGAGGGCTGTCTGCAGGTCTGGTCACTGCCACCAGGAGTACCTGGAGCAACTGTCACCAAAAGCAAGGAACATTTACCCTCCTTCACTCCCACATGCACATACAAGCCAAAGAATGATGAATAGTATCTGTATTGCACCCTTAAGAATAACAAAAGTTACATGAATAATATGTAGACAAATGAAGTCTACCCAAGTGATTATTTTTCAGCCTGTGGTACACAGTCTTTTGGGAGTCTCTGAAATACTTCTAAAGAGGCTACAAAAGTTAACTAAGGAAAGCAAGTTTCTAGTCCATAAACCTGCATCATTTGCATGGAGATCAGACATCCACTTGACAACTTAAGAAAAAGATTTGAAAAACACTGATTTAAATAATACCACCACTCAGTGTTTCTTTTGTGTGTGAAAAAAAAGATCGGACAAGCAAGATACAAGAAAGAAATGCTTATCAAAACAATAGCTTGTTGAGTTTTACATAATTGAGTCTTCCTGAGTATGAGAAACTTAAAGCCAGTTTCTTAAAGCTGTGAATTTCCAGTACTTCAGGCCATCCTTTATTCTGTAACCACTGCTAGATGGAAACCACACTCTTTGCAAGTCATCTTGTAAGCACCTTATGGAGAAGTAGCACAATGATTCACATCCACAGTTTAAAAATCAATATAAGCGCTTGACCATGACTAAACCTATGACGGTTTGTGCCTCCTCTTGTTCACTGATTTTTGTTTTGTTTTTTTTTGAGTCAGAAAGAAATTTACCACTCCTTGATTTGCAAGAAAATTGCTTCAGTAACAATTTACCAATACAAACCTCAGCTCCTGCGACCTCCATGTTGCAGTCATTTCCTAAATTCCTTCCTTTGCCACCATTTTAAGCCATAACACTCTGTGCTTTTTCATTAAGTCACTCTAAAAAATACCTATCATCAGCTAAAATTAATCTTTGAGAGGCAGAAGAAATAGCTGCAAGACTCCATATGTTATCAGTCTTAATTGTATTCCCTCCCAGCCTCATAATCCTCCTGCCATTTGTTCCAGTCATTCATTTATCAGCTCCCTGAGGGTACCACAGACTAGTCACTTCTTATCTCTTTACCACAAATGCGACATTACTTGAAGTACAAGCCTGAACAATTATGTCAGTTGCTGTGTTTTCCTCTCCCTTTCTTTGTTAATGCACAGGACTAACTCAGCCCACACTTTTGCACTTGATATTCACTGAAATAAACACTTAACAAATACAAGCTGTTCTTCTGTGGGTTTTGTTGTTTGTTTTGTTGTTAGTTTTTTGGTTGGTTGGTTTTTGTTTTGTTTTTAAATAACCATAAATATCTCTCTGTAGATCATGATTAATTTTAAACTATTTGATTATGTAAATTAAGCTAGTTTAAACATTTGGTTAGCATCTTTCATGGTGAAAATGGCATTTTACCAGTAAGCTTGAGAGCAAAGGCTGACAGCTGGGCTGATGACAGAGTAACCTCTTGTCCTGTGGGATTATTGGCAGGGCTGCTGATGAAAGTCAATTTAGAAAACACTCCCACACTGAATATCCACCCCAGGGCACCAAATCAGAACATTTACTCCTGAAAATAATGATTTCTGCCAGGATTAGACCAGATTATTTAATTTTTCAGGGTCCAGTTTGTAAGGAAACAGCAGTAAAGGAAAACAGCACCCCGACTTCAAGCACCAGATGGCAAACTGGGGAAAAATATGGAATACCAGGATTATTTACCATAAAAAAAAGATGATACAAGCATTTATATGATACATACTTTTTGATAAAATATTTATTCTGCTACTTGCAATGAGGAAGAAAAGGATTTTACTAAGAACAGCTGTGAATGCAGGGCAAGTAGAAAAGAGCTGACTAAAGCCATGTATCAAAGAAGACACGTGAAAAGATAAGGTCGTGCAAGACAAGAGTAGATCAAGGAGCACCAGGGTATGATGGCCAACAGAAAAGCTGGTGAAGAATAGGAAGGAAGTTAAGAAATCTAGGCCCCTTGTGGAGGCAGAAGAGGAACCAAGAAACACTGGCACAGTCAAGGTCCAGAGTTGGAAATTGGTGTTACCAGCAGAACACCAGCTAGACTCCAGTTATTAATCTAACACATCTAAATGGAACAGAGCAGTGGGTGGTTTGTCTGTTTTTTCTTTCCCTCTACAACTTCCTTTGGAAAAACCCAATTAAAAAAAAAAAATGTTCAAAATCTTTCTGATCCTTTGCAAGTGCCTTTTTTTGCAAGTCTCATGATCTGGTGACATATAGCTAACAAAATTAATTTCTAATTATTACCCATTACACACTCAGCTGTTTTACCTGCAGTTTCCAAGAAAATTTGATTAGTCCAGCCAAAGTACTTTGAATCATATGCTTAGAGGTCAAGTTTAAGTAGCTAATCCTTGATTAAATCCTTTCTACCTGTGACTTAAAAAACATTTGCAGAGCACATGCAGAAAAATAACTACATTCCTTCAGAGCTCCTGGTGAAACATGTTATATGTGTCTGGGACATAAGTCCTTGTTGAAGTGTTCTTTGCTCCTAGAGCAAAGAACAGAAAATATGTGGAAATAAAGACCTAGTAATTATGTTTGCTCAAGAGCACATCACGGCGTTTAATGAAAATAAGACATTTTATGTTGAGTCTTGATTTTTGGCTTTTTGTGGAAGGGACAACTTCTCCTCTCCGTGGTTGTAACAATCAGCACAAACAAGGAAGTTGCCATAAAAACTGGTCTTGAGAACACTAATGTAAGAAAGTATTTACTATAATTTAGAAGCCTGGAAAATGCAGCCACAAAATTGTAAAACGCAACTACTAGGAGAGCAAGGGAGAAATTTCCAGCCTACAATGACTTCCATTACACTTCAGAAATGGTCGAATACCATTCATGAATACCAGGTGAAAAGAGCAGTTGTCAGCTCAGAGGCTTCAGCTTGCCCTGGTAGCCCTCGTGCAAGGCTGGTGAGTCCAGATCCCTGTGGATGCTGTTGGAATCCTGCCCTTACCTTGCTGGCCCAAAGCACAGGTGAACCCAGTGGTGTGCCAAATGATGAAAATTAAGGGCAATGACAAAACTGGGAAAATACTAACATTTAGAACTCCATGAGCTGCCTAAATTAGTCTAGGAACTCATCCAGCTTTGAATCAGACCAGAAATTAGAATATAAAACATACGACCTAGGTTTCCCAGCATATACCTGCCAGAGCCTAAGACCCTAGATTTAATATCTGAAAGACCTTCTCCACATTTCCTGCATGCCCCAGAGATTTGTGTTCCCCTGTCAGTGCCACACCTCTCCTTGCAGCATGCACTTTTTCTAACAGCTTGTGTTTTATGATCTGGGATAATTTCACTCCTACTGTAGGGAGAGGAGGTCTTTTCTGGCTGAGTGTATCCTCCGTGTATCTCTCACAAACCACTATTGGCTATTTCAGCTCATATAAGGCACCTTCTGACAAACATGCAGCCTAGTTAACCTAGTCTGTCTTAGTGCATGCAGTGAAACCTCTCCTACCAAATGAATTCTGTATTTCATTCTAATATTTACAGCACATTATGTAGGCTCTTTTTTTGTTGTTTTTGTTTGGTTGTTTTTTTGTTGTAGTGTCTTGTTTTAAAAAAAAAAAAAAAAAAAAAAAAAAACCAGCTCTGTTTTGTGAATTTGTGGAATACTATTTTTTTTCTTTGAATACCAATAGTTATAACTGTTAAAAACAATTTTAAGGTAAATTTTAGTTTTAAATGTAAAATAAATATTAAATTCAAATATTTGAAATTATTATTTTTTAATGTTTGAAGAGTGTTTTGAACAATTAAAATAATTCAAAGAGCTTACCAATGCAGCTCAATCAATTCCTTAAGTTTGTATTTTAAATTTGGTCACTAGGATTATATCTGGCTGGACTAAGCCCTAGCTATAAGTCTCACATGATCAAGTAAACCATACATGTCACTGCAGTTTAGTGAGCTGCCCCACACTTAAACCAGATTTAAGCATAAGTAGGTCAGGAAGATGGTCACCCTGTGATATATTCTTAAGTGCCAAATCTGCAAAGGAGGAGGACAAGCCCTCAGATTTTTAAATTGCTTGACTAGTCAGTCCAAGTCAAACAAGGAATATGTTCTAATTAAATAATAAAAAAATGCTTTCAGATTTATTATCTGGTAATTTGGATAAAGTTACGTGCTTATGTTTCTTTAGGGAGGTTTAGTGCTTTTAATCCTTGATTATATAACAGTGCTTTAATCCAAGATAAATTGCAAGAGAGCAATGAACGCAAGGGACCTCAAGAGTTTCGATTTGCAGATCCACTTTGGCCCAAAGGCACCCTGTTTTCCTAGGCTAGGTCAGCAGAAGACTTCAGATCTCAGCTGGCACCATGCCTGATTTGGTACCATCTCAGGCTCTGTCCAGAAGAGATACAGGGTTTCAGCTTTTATGCTCTGCACAATTACGAAGCTCAGCCTTTGGTGTGCATTATTCAGAGTGGTCATTCAACATCATTTTGTTCCTCAGTGGGATGGTTTTTATTCCTCATCTGTATCTCTGGCATCTACTCACTATCTCTTCGGAGCAGAACAGTCCTTTTACTCTGTTTACCAAAGCAGTCAATGAAGCAGCTTTAGTCAGTAAACTGCTACTTTTTCATACTGCAAATACCAAATATCCCATTCGTAGTTACTTTAAATCCCACAGCTGGCATGAATAATACTGAGCCAATACGTAAAAGACCAAAATCCATGCTGGGGAATATTCTAGGTACTCAGCACTTTTGAAAAGTTAGACACAGATAATTGCTGCCATATTACTGATATAAGGACAATGATACAAATATTTTTTTTAGTTCCTTGTTCATAGTTATGGCAGAAGTGAGCAATGACTTAGTCAAATTCACAAAAAATCGAAGTTTGCTGAGGCTAAATGAAAGCTTAAAAGCCAAAGACCTGGTAGGTATCTGGCAGAGACCAGAAACACTAGGTTTGGGCAGGGAGTGGGTAGTGTTCCAGATTTGAAGCACTTTCCCCAAATTGGGCCTGAAAGAGGACTTCAGAAATAAAAAGATTCCGTCCAATTCAGCTGGCCTCAGCTGAAACTGCAGAAAAATGACAAGAAAGTGTCACATACAGGAGGGTTTTTTGTAGTTGTTCCTATACAGAACAAAATGGGAGCCATCACACCACTTCTTTTTAATAAGAGATCTCCAATCAATCAACATTATGATAACAAGCATAAGGCACTATTCACCTGAGCTGAACGTAAATCAGACACTGCACTATAATAAATCCTGGCTAAAATATTAAACTCAATGAAATTACATTCATTAATTCAAGAAATAAATTATCCTCTGACATGTGAAAAACTCTATACTGTTACATGAGAGCAACTGAAATCTTTGGGGATAGTTAATGGAGAACAATAGAACTTTTTTCATGGAAAGAAATGTGGAAAGTCTGCCAAGTATTTCACAGAACATTCTCTTAGGGTACACTTGAAAATATGGATAAATACTTCAATATTCGCACTTCACTGAAGGGTTTAAAATAGATTCTATTTGGTGAAGTTCTTTGTCCTCATAGGGGGGGAGATACATTTATTGAAAGAGCATCTTAAATCCCAGGGTGTATTTTTACCGTGTTCCCAGTAAAGATTGCACCTCACTGTATAGCACACCTTTAGTGCAAGGGTTCTCCTACATAACTTCCTCTCCTTTGAGTCTTCCTCCTCCTTGCTAGCTTTTCACCTTGCGACTGCTCAAGAAATGTTATGCTGGAGAGAAACTGGTAAGGACTTTCTCTCTCTAGGTTACTTACTCTCCAGTTCCTCACTTGCAGCCCCAGGCTGTGCATCAGCAGACTATTTCATCAGTAAATTTTCTGAGGCTAAGCCTCTGCTTTGCAGAAAAGCATCCACCCACCATCCAGGTGATGAGGTTATGTATGGGAGGGTCATCCAGCTTTGATTTTGTCTTCTGAAACCTGTAAAAAAACCTTTATGTAAAACTGTTTTACATTAAAAGGCACAGACACAATGTACATGGTCAGAAACCCACCAATTCCTTCTCCAGAACAAATGTCACAAGGTTGCATAGCCAGGTTCACACTTATATTATAACGTTGAGTTCTTCACCAGACACTGCTGTGCTGGAAAAGGAGACATATCAGATGAGTTTTCCACCTACCCTACCCTGACCAGCAGGATTTCCTGAGAAATGAAGAAAAAATAGGAATAAATAAATAAATTTGTAGATCAATTCCAGTTTTCCTGCTTTGTGTGTGAGAACACTACCCACCTGGCTAATACTCACCCAACTTCTTTGGACACATTTTTCCCACTGAACTAAGCACTTGAACTCGTTGCAAATACAGCAAAGATGCATTGTATTTAAAACACAAGAAAAAAATGTCAGTGGTGAGTCCAGCCGAGAAAAAGTAAGGCAAAGAGGCCACAATGACAGTTTTAATATTTAGAAGACTTATGAAAAATAATATAAATACTTTGTTCTCTGTAAAAATAAAAATAATGGCAGAGAGGTGTAAGTTAGGTATTGGAAAACAGTTCTAACAATTAAAGTGAAGAAACACAGGAGGAGGTTATCAAAACTGTGTTTCAAAATTCCTAGTCTGGGGTGGATTTTAAGATCAGGGCATAGCTCCAGCAAGGACAGGACTAAAGAAACAAAATTAACTGGAAATGCAGGTGGTCTCTGAACACCAGTGGCCTATAAGCACTGGCACACTCTCCCCATGACACTCCTCACCCTTGCATCAATTTGCTGTGGGACAGGAGGGACAGCACAGCCCAGCAAAACCAGGTGTGGCTGCAAGGGTCACGTGCCACCACATCTTGCTTTTTGTAAACAGGTACAGTTGAGAAATCAAATGCAGCATGTGTATTACAAGCTCCAAGTTAAGGTCACTGGATCCAATTTGGCATTTCCTGAGGGTTGTATGCCCAAAATTTACTGCAGGGAGGAGAGCCCGTAAGCAACATTGCACTGTCCTTCTCAAAGCTTCACAATGAAACATTCCTTTCCTTGCAATCCCACACATCTCCAGACCCTGGGAAGGTCCATCCAGCAACAGCACAGCTCCCAGGTGCCTCACCACAAAGGTCTGTCCTGCGTGGTTCATGGAGCAGGTCATTTACCAGAAACTGAAATCCATGGGATCCTGTGGACTTTTATTTCCTATTTTATAACACCCCTAGTTATCCGCACTGGAATGTGTGATGAATAAATCCATACAAGCTTAGTGGAAAAAATATACTGGGCACTATCCATTTTATACTTTTCAAAGGCTCAGAAAGTTTGCCAAATCAAACCAAATTTCCACTGAATCTCTCCCAATGAAAGCTATAGTCTCTGCCAAATGTCTGTTCTGAACTTGTAGCTGCAGACCTATTCAAATATTAATTTTTAGATGTTTTCATAAAGGGTAAACATTTTCTATTTTTCTCCTTTTGCATTTATTTTTGCATTTACAAGCAGCTCATCAATGTTTCTTAAATGATTAAAATGGGCTGCTTTCCCAAGCAACATCTAGCTTCAGAAGGGAAAGATTCTGCCTGTGTAAAAAGAGGTAATTTTTGTGCCTGCCCTAGCTAACTTCATCATACAATCAGTCTCCATTTTGCAAGATCACTGCAGTAGGTTCATTATCTGTGGCATTAATGTTTATTCCTTGCTACAATGAGAACACATGGCCATACCATACATACCCTGACCAGAACATCTCCCTTGGTGGGGGAAGCAGCAGCACTAACATCCCAAGTGCACACCCCACACCTGCCCTCACACCTACTCAGCTCAGAGGGTTTTAGAAATGAAAGCAATAAACTGCCAAAATACATAAAAAATTTAGCATCAAATAATTCAGGAAAGAAAGACAGACCAGCAAGCACAAAATGACTCATGATAATTTATATATTTGTTTTTGCAGACTCCCAAAATCCTACTAAGAGTTTGCTGCATATAGGACTGCACTAAACTGCACACAAAAGGTATGCGTAAACCACAGTATAATTCATAATTTTCACTGGTATGTTGACAAAACTTTTATTGAGCCAGTAAAATGGATCTTTGATGGCATCATTTCATTAAAATAAAACAAGTATTTGGTATGCTTACATTGTTTTTGTTGCAGTGAGATACAAATTCCAAGTTACAAGTTTTCAGAAAGCCCAAGCTTTAGGCTAAAAGAAAAAAATACAGCTGACTCAAACGTACTTATTAAATCTTTCTGATTATCTCAGAGTGAATTTTCTTTATTATTCTTGTTTAACTCTGTTGTTTGAAGGAGCTGATATCATTAGCCCATGGGAGGAACATGATTAACAGCTGATATTCTAGGGCAGGAAAGGGAAAACGATCGTGATTCATTTTGTACCTTTTTTAATATGGATTGTTACAATTTGCAATTTTTATAGGCTTCATTAGAATGTACAAGGAGGGAACTTCCATCTAGTTGTGATTGATGGTTTAATGAGTTTATACACAAAAGCAAATCCAAAAGAGAGAGAGCCATCCCAACAGAGAACGTGAAGTCATCCCTTCCTTGGTGAAAAAGCTCCCGACTGACCTGCTGCATGGCTGGGAGTTGTCCCTTCTCCAAGGTGTCGATATCTCCGTAAGCCAAAGGTGAACCACAACCCTGGCCTCAACAGACCTCTCCTAAGACTGCAGTACCACGATTTGGAGGGCGGATGTCTAGTCATAGAAAGCAATCTGGAGAGGAAAAAAACCCAACAAAATAAACAAGGAAATATAGCAAAATCTAATACCAGCTTCTTCAGCTTTTCCTGTTTTGTTTTGTTGTTTGGGGGTTGTTTTTTTCACATTATGAGTAGGCAACATTTTAGTGTTCACACTCCATTACCATCTTGTGACTGAGTTTGCAATGTCCTTGATAAAAGCCCTGGTATCTCTATTTTACTTGGTTTCCGTGCTGGCATGACATTCCCAACTCTGTCAGTCCTAAAACCCAGAGATTTGTTAATGTTCTATCTCAATTAAGACTGAAGTCAAGGAAATAAAAAACGATTGCTAAGGCATCATGGCCAATCTTAAAAAAAGAAAATCTGGGTAGCTCGGGTCGGAAAATGATGGCAGCTGGCATCAGGCTTAATTCATAGGAGGTTCTCTCTAAACATGCCACAGCATTGTCATCGCAGTTAGCCCGTGGTCTCTCGAGGAGCAAATCTGCTCGGTTGGGCAGATGGAAGGAGTAGCTGTTGAAAGGCACCTCACAGAAGCTGTAATTTATTTATTAGTGCCTTCATTTCATGCAACAAAGGAAATCAAACGCTAGGGAAGCTAAGAGATAATAAGCTAACTAAGCTTCCAACTAGGAGATTCCTATTTGGAAAAACAAAAATAACCAAAAAACCCCAACAAAAAACAAACAAACAAACAAAAGCAAAAACCAAACCAAAACAAACCCCCAAAAACCAAACCAAACCCCATCTCTGCTGTTTACTGAGGCATCTGATAAAATTCAGTCCTGCATCAAGATTATTTTTGGCTACTGCAGAAAGTATTTAAATCAATCCAGAATCAATCTTAATGCTAATTTATTTAAATTAATTGGATAGACATGCATATTAATTGTGTTTTATTTTTTCTTTCAGATATTTTTGGTGAATGGGGAAAGCAGGAGGGAAAACATCTGTTCTAAGAGAATGGCATACATAAAAGCCATCAACAGGAATATCATACAAAGACTGGCTGAGCCACTAACATTTCTCTACAAGCAGTGTCTAATGCATCTCAACAGCCTAAGCCTAGAAACCATAAGAAAGCCTTTGTTTCTGAATAGTTATGGTAATCAAGGTTAAACATACATAATTGGATTCGGAAGATAAACTGAGTGCACCCAAAACCAAATGGAACAAAGACTGGAAATTCTAATGAGGTACTTAAGAAAATAAACGCCAAGTTCTACTTTCAGCTCTGCTGGTTCACTGGTTTCAGTGTTATCATTCCAGATTCACAGTAGCATAGCTAAGATCTCAGTCTAGTCTGATCTAATGATTGGTTGTGAATTAACAAATATCCCAGCAAAAGGTGTGTGTTCTGTCATCTTTTACAAATCCTACCTTTTTTTTTTTCCCTACCAGGTCTAAAATTCTTGCAGTCCTGTCAAGAACTTTGTGTAAATCGTGAGAGAATTAAATACAGAGAGAAAGAGTATCACCAGAAGCAAGTATCATAGGAAGTTAAAGTAAAAAGGACGTAAGCTGATTACTTGAAAAGCAGCTGCTTTTGAAAAATGCACTAGATAGTCAGGATGCCAGGATATTTAAATGGCATACAAAATAACAAAGCTTTGTTATCTAAGTAAAGGTTCATGTAACCCACAAATGATATATGTTTAACTTCACTCTTTAAAAATACTGAGGGTGCCCAACCATTTTGTATGCTCTAGACCCAGGAGGAATGATCATTTTGAAGGGCTGTGTTAAAAGGAGAGAGCATGCACTGTAAACATGTAACAACTTATCAGCAAGCAAAGCACTCTCATTAGACAGGCACCCTCTTATATAAGTTTAATTTTTTCCATAACACTACTTTTTATTCCAGCTTCCACTGCTTTTATTAGGTCAGGTCTTAAGCTGGTGCTACAGATAAAAGAATATATGTGGAGTCAATTGCAAGTGCTGGGAAACAGCCATGAAGATACACTACTATGAAACATTTACTCACATTCCAAAGGTTATACGAACAATGATGATGGGATTCCCAGCTTCAGGACTGCATAGAAATGAAAGAGGGGAACCTCCCCCAGGAATATAAAAACATAACGGCAAGCCAGACAATAGGAAAGGAAGATTTAGGACTTATTAATGCAGGAAACCGTGCTGTAATAAAGACACAGATTTTTTAATGAAATTCAACTGGTAGATTTTAAGATCCAGCCTGTGAGTCTGCAGTGTTAAAATATAGGGAAAAACATGCAGGTAGCAGGAGAGCCCTCTCAGCTTCCTGGCTTTGAGATAAATGTTCATGCAATAAATTGCAAATATCAGGTGGATTTGTTCTGATCTTCCTTTCTGACTTCATTTTTATTTGATACTTAAAACTGTGCAGCCAAGATCCACAAGATCGTGGGTTAGATTGCCTGGAATGGAAGCCCTTTTGATTAAATCCCTTCTTTCGGCACAGCCAAGCTGCCAGCAGCAGGGGTGCATGGCCATGCTTCCCAGAGGACAGACTGACAGATGCACAGACATGAGCAGGGTTAAGATTCCCAGGTACAGTTCTCCCAAAAGGGGAGCAGGGGATAAATGGTGCAGCCTGGAGTGCCTCTGTGTTCTTTTGGGTCAGAAGCACAATTTTGAAGCCAATCTCCTGGTTGATCCCACTCACTGTGTTTTGGTTTGTAACCCAAGAATATCTCAGAACACACAATTAATTCCTCATGCATTAAACTCAACAGGACGATGTGCTCCAGGAGTGCACATGCTGTGCTAATGGGCAAGCGCACAGGATCAGACTAGAGCAATTAAAAAAAATAAGTTGCCCCAAGGCATATGCTGCAGACATCAGGGTCCCCAGCACTGTTTTGCTTTATAGATCATCTCCTACTGCAGAACATTTTTCTGTTGATGTCAGCATAACCTCAGAGGAATAATTAGCTCACTCAAATGAATCTGAAAAGGAATCAAGTGAGACTTGAAAAGATTTATTCTGCCTTGTTCTGACTCTTCACAGATATTGTATATTCCTAATTCACTTTCTTTTGACTGTTTTTCCACTCACAACATCTCTCCTCCAAATATACTTCTCTGTAATATATCTCTTCTATACTTCTCAATATTTGTCGCTGTCACAGCGAATTACACAATTGCTATTAGAAGAGGTGGGTCTCTCTTTCTCAGTAGGTGTACAAACTTAATCTCAGAAAATACCTTCTACCACGTGTCCTCACAAAGATGCTGTCAAAGTCATGGGTGTGCTGCAGAATCCACTACCAAGGCTTCTAAGGATGAGATCACCTATCTGCAGATTCATGTGTCTTTTTATACTTAGAAACTGTTTTGCCGACATGCAGTCAGCGTATACCCAATGCAGATTACTCAAAGGCTTGTCAGCAGTCTTTGAAAACACTCAGGTTTGTTGAGTCAACCACAATTCAAGTCCCTCGTTGCAACTAAAAGAGAAATTGTACATAAAGAAGTCTCATCCACAGCACAGACTGAATTCTGATTCCATAGTTCCACATGGAAGTGTTAGAAAAAAATTGAAGTGCCGCAAAACATTACATGGTTATCAAACCTCTCATTTGAGGAGTAAGCTTGAATCCACATCATCTGACTGTGTATGCTCACTCTTCAGAACATTCTCTGGTCCTTCAAAGAAAAAGAGGGTATTATGAAGTGATGCACACACTTACAGGCCAAATATAATACATCTTCCTCCACTCAGCAAAATTCTGATGGGCAGGATGACAGTTCACACTACCTTTTCCAGATACTTTTTGTTCTCACTGTTTTCCTGGAAGTTGTTACTCTTGCTCAGGGCATAATTGACACACTGCTCATTTTGCTCATCCTTTAGCTTCTATAGAGAAATAATACTACTTTTTTTTTTTTTTTTTTTTTTAAAGATAGTAAGATCCTATTTTTCACTGTTGTCTCTTTTTGGGGTCCTATCAATAGGCTCTGGATATTGGTATTCTCTTTGTTGGTGTTTTCCCTCAAGCCTCTTTCAGGAATTGGCAACTTTTGGAAAGATCCATGTTTTCAAATCTTGGTTACATTTTCACTTGTTTTTTAAAATAAGTTTCTAGTAATGGGAGCTGTAAAGGAAACCTTTGTAGTGTAATCCACTAGTGCCCTTTAATTTTGTGAGCCAAAAAACCCCACAACTTAAAAAGCCAAAATATTTAATATGAAAATAAATTCTCCTTACTGTAATTTAATTGGGGAGGCAGAGAGTGAAGGGACTAATGCTGAAGCTGTGAACTCTTGGGGTTGACAACTGTCATCCAACCCACAAGCTGACACAGCCCCGTTACAGTATTTGCAAACATTTTATGAAAAGCGAGACCTGTACATTGTACATGCAAACCACAGAGCTCTCTCCATTTGCAGAAAACTCAGAAGCCAACCAGGTATCCTTTCAACAACCCCAAAACCCCAGCTGGTGGCAAATGGAAACCTCGTCCCTTTCAGATACCACAGACTGCAGAGCAGCGAAAGATTTCTCATCTTCTTGACTGCTGCTTGAATTCTAGATAAGCTAAATTCTCCTGTGTGAAAACTAACAGCAGCTGGCAAGTGTAGTGGCTTCTTAAGAGGTTCACAGCTCCATGTACAAGATCTCCAAGTGACATAAAAGCACAGATGTGCTTTGGTTCAAATAATTAAGTATTCAGAATCTTGTCACGTGCGCTACAGCACAGTAACACGACTGACACAACAAAGTTGCTGCTGCTTTCATATATGAAAGATCTTAATCTGGCCTCTAACGTCAAAAAGTTTGAATCTTTCTTCTGTCATTCAGCCAATGGTACTTTAAATCTGTCTTGCTGACATCCCATAGCCACAACGTACATATCGTGCTTTCCAATCAGACTTATGTATGTGTGGGATGCAACTATATCCTTAATGCAGACCTCCAAGAGAAATGCACAGACTATTAAAAGCATTCCTTCCAATTTTAAACAGGACTCTGCTAAAATACTTCAATATAGCCGGTCAGCAGACTGCATGGTGGTTACTGTGATGAAGTGAGACACCAGCTTAAGCTCTGTCTGCACCACAAATTCAACCAAGCTTTTGACTGGTTAGCAGTACAGTCTGTTGATCTGGGCTCATCTCTCAGTATAATACACCCCAAGTCATATTTGCTCCCATCAACAGTGTCCAAACGTGTCTGTGGCTCTAGGAAGGCATGTGAGTGGGTGTGTGCTGTTCACAGATGTGATGCTATAGACCTTCAGGAATGCAAGAGAAGAACTTGCTGGGGGCTGTTTGTCCTCTAATTTAAGGCCAGGCTTTTAAAGCTGAAAAAGAGGAAAGACTAGCTCTCAGCACCAGCTTGCAGACTGAGACCAGGTGAGTTTGTCTTCAAACAGTTGGATTATTTGCTTGCTGGTTCCTATCCCTGGACACTACCATCTCCTTTTTCTCACAATGCTGACGCAAAAACAAAACAAAACAAAAAATCGCTCAAACAACACAAGAGCCAATTTATAATTAAAATTTTCCATCACATTGCACTGACATTATCAAGCTGTGGGTGGGTTCACTGACACAGTAGTGGAAGTACAAAATCAGCATTGGTTCCATTCTTTAGAGATGCAGTGCTGCTGGCACACATACAGGAACGCCTACAAGTCTTGAGAGAGTATGATAGTTGACCTAAAATATTTGTGTACACTAGGTTATTCAAACAGTTTTCAAGATATTTCTGAGAGTGAGCCTTATTTCAGTTTGATCTCTGGCTCTGTGCTCAGAAACATCTTGCACTTAACTGAGAATTCGCTGGGAATTTAGATTATATCCCAGCACTGAATGCTTGGCCAAGGACATCTAGGGTCTCTGCCAGCAGAAATATACTCTGGAAGACAGGCTGCCTCAGGGTGTTTTACCAGTACTCCACCACATATTGGACTGATTTGAAACCACCGACTGCAGTTGTATTCCACCTCAAAGAACAGTTAAATTGGGCACATTTTGCCACAAACCACCTCAGAAGGATTTGAATTTCTATTGAAATTTTTGTAATGTAATCTTTACAGGGAGGGAAGCAATAGCTCACAGAAAGATTGAAGGGGAAAAAATAGGCTTTACACAGGTGTGTAGAGATAGCCATTTATTCTCATTTGGCTTTATCTTTCTTTGCACACATGCCTCCAGATAGAAATGCAGATGTTTTGAGCTTTCTTTCACCTTAGAAAAGTAGAGCTCTACAAAACATGCTCCTTTTTGCCACTACAACAACCAAAGATCTGTTATGGAACAGAAACTTAAGTTAATTCTTTGCAAGTATTTGAAGGCAAGCAAATAACAAAGGCATTCCAAAATATCAGAGCTGACTTACAGCACAAAAAAAAAAGCCCTGGGCTAAAATTCAGGAGAAAACAATCCAGTAAACTGAGGACTGGAAGAAAATTGCTAAACAAATTGTATGCCCAGATAGGCAAGAAAATTGCACCAGTCACTTGGAGTGTTAAGAACCTGTCTACACAGAGCATAAGAAAAGGTATTTCAGGAAGGAGCCTTTACAGACTAGCATTAAAAAGCCAGCATTCACCAGCAAGAAACATACAGACACACACCAACTTTATATGAAACACATTTGCCCTGGTTTGGCAAAGTCTGGCATTTAGAGGCACCTGGACCCCAGTCCTATGCCCTAAGCACTTTCCTGGTCAGCAGCAGGGATTTGCCCACCTCTCATCCTAACTCTCATCACATACTGGCTGCAGTCTCAGGTCCCAAACTCAATGAGTTAGTGGATAAGTTTAGGCTAAAGCAGCTGAGCTGAATCCAGCCTTCATGACCATGCTCATATAGGAAACCTGTATCATCAGACATCAAACATCAAAGCAATAATTCCAGGGCTGGGTTTGTGTCCTCAGCGCTAGGTCACCCTTCCTCTGAAGCCACCCAGAAATAACACTGAAGTGAGTTCAGCAGTTGACAGTCATTTTCCAAGTCACATATATATCTTACATCATTCACAAGCTGAGTTTTTCTAAGAGTATCTGTTTCTTCCCAACAAGCAGCACATACACAAATGCTGTCCCACCCACAAATGAAAAGTCTTTGAATGTATGTATTGGTGCTACCCTGCTCCGGGCTGATGGTCTATGACGCATGGCTCAGATGCATGAGAAGGAATGGGGTAGCAGCTACAGAGAAACATCAGGCCTTCCAGTGCTTTGATCACCTCCAAGGGAGGCAGAAGGGCTCCATTTCTAGATGTTGGCTACCCTAGGACACAGTCTCAGTGCCTCTACGTTTTTACTAATTTTTACTTTTCTTTTTTTTAAACCTGTATCAGGAGAGAACATTTAAAACAAATCTCCTGATTGTCATCACCTGAGTATGCTTGGGCTCACATCTCCATCAGTCTCACAGGTTTCCATTTTGTCAAACCTGCTCAGAAGATGAACCTCGGGAAGGCATCTGACATCCTCCAGCTGGTAGAGGGTCCTCAGTGGGCCCAGGCTAGAGCTAGCCCAAGGCATATGTGTACACTTGAATGCATAAAGCATGGATGTTAGGAGTTCAGCACCAGACATTTAGAATTGCAGATTTGCTTTTGCTGGACTGCATTACTTTTTAACATAGAGAGAACTTCTGTTAGCTAAAATTGCCGCACCTGATTCAGTCCCTGAAATATTTTGTTGCAGATTTTCACTCAGTCATATCCCAGAAAATTGTCTTATTTAGCCCTGAAAGACAGAATTTCAGTGCTCATTCAAAGGTGTGTGGCGTACGAGGCCCTCCCATTTGTCATACTCTTTATATCTTGAGCAACACCTCTTCCTGGAATTTGAGATTGGATGGATCACAATTCGTGACTCCAAAGTTTCCAGGTTATTCTTTATCACTAGAAACTATGCTCCAGCACTCAAGCCTTACATCCATCAGTTCCACACCCTCCTCTAATGACTCACTCTGTAAACATGCCCACATGGTTGCCCACTACCTGAACCCTGTTCTCCCTTTGGACCAATAGTTGGTCCTGCACCCACCCAGGCAGTATTTGTCTGAGAATTGCACTTCTCTAGAATCTTCACACCACCATCTGTTCAGTCCATTATCATAAAAAAAACAACAATTGCAATAAAACCCCCCAAACACTATAAATAAATAGTGCCGCTTCCCCTCTCCTAGCCTCCGTGATACAAAATATACGAAGAACAAATAAGGCAGAGTGGCCACTCTTTTAGTAGGTGTCCCACATCCCCATCTTATTCTCTACTGATCTGTCATTGAGTTATTTCAGGCCACTTCCCCAAAGGGCACCATGTTATTTACCCCACACACGACCGTACTGGTTTCTCAGCAGTAAAAACAACAAATGGCACTGTTGGAACAAACACATGGATCTCGTTTCCTCTCTGTACTCTCATCCAGTGGAAATTAAAGAGGCTCAGACAGCTTTACAATATAGTTAAAATTCCCCTCATATCAAAACATGAGCACCTATCCTGCTAACTAATGAATGCAATATCTTTGTGTTGTTCCCATCGCTAGAATGTTTACCAAACTTCAAACCCAAGGCAGGCCAATTTAGATTATAGCAGAGTGCCACCTAGTGCTAAGCAGGTTCGAATTCAAAAGGCGTGCTCCTATCTGTGTGCAATTATTTACCAAAAAGTCATTCTTCAGTTGTACTGGCAGCATAACACTCCCTCTGAGAGGGTGCAAGGCGAGCATATTAAATAACAGAGGGGAAGATTATAAAAGAGGCTGAATTAATTATGTTATTTACAAAGCTGACAAGGCAGTGCTGCCACCAAAGCCCTGCACCTCTGGGTGAGTGCAGTTAAACTGTTACACCTGCTCTAGACTTTAGCACACAATATGATGCATATGAATGGAAGAAGAAAATGTGACAAAAACAAGCTCAAACTAATCTAAACACACTCGAGAATGGAGTGGTGGTGGGGAAACTCATGCTTATTTCAAACTTTCTTTATAGGCCTTCTTTTTTTTCCCCACCAAGAAAAAATCTAAATCCTCCACTGAAGGGAACAGGGCCAGGATCATCTTCTGTATTTCAGATGAAAGACACCTTACTGACCTTGGAAAACATCAGCCGAAATCTTTATATGCTCACAGCTCCCTGAAGAGATAGAAGGTGAAAACTCTGCTTGCAGGCTCAGAAAATAGCCTTAGACAGAAACAGAGATGAGAGATGCAAAACGTTTTCACTCCCTAAATACTTTTAGTGATGTTCCAAGGGAGATTTTAGGCTGCGAGAGGGTGGGGGCAGGAAGAAGTTCCCTGATAGCTCAAACAGAGACTAAGCTTTTCCTACTGTTAAGCTAGGGAAAGCATTTCCCTGGCTAAGACAATCTTCCCATGCTGTAGATGTTCTCTGAGATCAACAAAGGAAAAAATGAGAAGCTTCAAATTAAAAAAATAAAAAATCTTAAACCTTAAACACACCCAATAACAGGTGTTCTTTAAAACAAGAAAATGATAACCAGAGTATAGAAACCTCAGTCCCTTCTCTTGGTGAGCACTACACATGTTTATGAGCAACTGGTTCACACAGACTTCTGGGGTGGAGCACAGATATTCCCAGGAAAATACAGTCTGAGGTAAAGTCTATTTGCTGCTCAGTTCTGTCTTCTTGCTTGGGTATGTTTGACAGAAAGCTGAAACTGACATTTATTATGAAAAACACAGCCTATCTTTAGGCTAGTAGAAATTAGCAGAGTGGATCGAGAAATAATTCAGATAATTATTTGGAATTATTATTCTAATTCTTGTCTCATTGAGTTCAGACTGCATCAAAGCCAGGAAATGCCACTTTCACTGTTGGCATTTGGGGCCTCCTATAACTTACAAGTACTGACTGAAGCATAAAAGTCATAAAATTCTTCTGTTTTAGAGGACAAACAAGGTTTCATGGTCACTTAATAAATGTTTCCAAACATGTAAAATACACCCTTGCAGCAGGATAAATTAGCAGGATTCATTAGTTGCTTTTTCTTTTCTTTTTTGCTTAAAACCACTTGAGTTTGAGAAGGATGAAATAAAAACTGTTGCAATTTGAACCCTTAGTCTGCTGTGCGAGTACTGTGTGAACAAAAGCAACCTGGACTGCTTTCCTCATGTTACAACAAGAAATCATTTGCAAAGGCCCAAGAGTCTTACCTTGACAGTGGTGCCACTCTGCTGAGACTGTGCCTATTTGTAGCCATTGTCACCACAGTGGAAACATTTGATGCAAGTCCAGCAGCACACTGGCAGGCAGAGTGTGGAGATGCCTCTGTAGGCTGGTGGCCTTGGCAAGACTTGCTCATGACCACCTTTTTGAAGCATAAAGCTGGTCCCACTGCACACCTTCCCACCCTCCCAAAGCTTGGGATGGGCAGTTGTAGCTAGCAGAAGTGTTGCAGACTTGCATACAGCTCCATACCACACTCTGTGTGACAGAGCTCACATCCTACAAGTAAATAAAAGTGTTTTGTTTTTAAGTCTTAAAAAGCAGAACTCCCTTCACTCAAAACCTAAAGAAATAATGGAGACAAAATTGAATGTGAACTGTAGCTGATTTAAATTATGAAAAGAAGAGAAGAGGGGAAGGATGCACACCCACTCGCTTCTCAGGATTATCCCAGCATCCCCTAGAGAGCCCATAACTTTCATCAACCTCAGCATCCTGCCAGCTCCAGCATGCTGCAAGAAATGAAACCTCCACAGCTATCTCAGCTCTCATCCTGCAAACCTTCTTGTTTGACGCAGGGAGAGAATTAACTCTACCCTGGTTAGAGTTATTAGCAAAAAGCTACTTTTCCTCTTACAGAATGCCCAGATGGAGGCATGGGAAAGTGCTGCTGTCCCTCACATTTCCCATTTTATTGAGAAGCATTTATCATGTTGCATGGCACAACATGCTCCCTTCATCATGTAAGTTCCTGGCCCACATGCCATTTTGCCTTGGAGGAATCTGTGCAACTTTGCAAGTAAATATTATCTTCACCATCACCACAACGTGAGTTTTACATAGGTGAGATGCCCTCATTCCACACTCAGAGTAACTGAGACAGAAGGGTGAAGTACTTTGGTTAAAGCTTCCCCGTTGATTAGGGAGCAGCACTCTGTAATGTCTCCAGCCTCCACCTGAGATGCCTCCACACAGCTGCAGATCTCCCCACGAGCGCTTGGCAGGTGCCATTTGCACAAGGTCAGCCACTTCATTGAAGCCAGGATTCTGGTTTAACATGAGGTTAGCTGCCTACCCAGACTCTGATTTAAAGGCCACTCTCCCCTGGGAAGCTGCTGTGCCAGCCAAGGACCTTTAAACCCAATCCAGCAACCAGCAGGGAGTCCCCATCTTACAAAACTGTGCAGACAAAACAAAGGAGCTGAATCCAAAAGGCTTGCGTGATACCGTCCAGTGGAATCCTCCTCCTTGGGTTACTGCATTTCAACTGCTCAGAGCAAAGCGCAATGCTCAGCTGTAAAATATTTTCTTTTTGGCAGCTCACAATCTTGTTCCAAAGGCACATGTGAAATACATTCCTGGTTAATCTTGGAGTGAAGTGGGCCAGATGGTAGCAGTCAGATGTGACCCAATTCTTCTTAAGCTCTCAAATTTTCAAAGATGTGTGCTTAAAACCCTCATGCTTCTTTCCTGCAGTACAGATATATTTCAGACTGGGTTTTTGAGGCAGTCACAGGCATGTACAGAACTGTTACCTTTCAGCACCCTGTCCTGACAATAAGGAACTGTGTATGTCGGTAAGAGAACAAGTCATCCCATTGCAGCCCTTGCTCTGTTTCTCCTGGACCAAGGGGATATCAGGCAGCCTCCCAGTTTAAGGAGGGCGAGGGAGTGGAAATACTTTCCTCAGACTTTACTGAAGGGAAACAGATAAAAGAGGAACGGGGGTGGAAACTGGTTCCAGTTGTATCAGCTGGAGGGGAGGGAATGGCTTTCAAAATGGCCACAGAGCTTTTAACTTAAGGTTTAGGCTTGTTTTTCTCAGAAAGAATTTAACATGCCTGGTTCTTGCTCAATTGAACGTGCATGCAGGTCCTCCCCTCCTTCTGGAGGGTTTACTTTTTGTTCTTATTTTCTTTTCACGTATCTGGCAGAGACATCTGAGTCGTATCCCCAGTGTCTAAATGTTTCAACATTCATGGCAGTATTGTGGAGCTCAGGGTAAGCCCATGTTAGCTAACGCTGAAAAACCCATCACCCCAGGAGGGTCACCTCTGAGAACAGGGGCAGGAAATGCCCTGACAGCCCGGATAGCAACTGGAGCCAATTGTTGTCAGAGCAGGGGGAGGGTGGTCCCTGACCCTGCTTGGTGCAGGACTCTGCACCCTCCTCACAGCAGTTTTAGGACAACAGGTCAGACTTCACTTGAGTATGGAGACACACCTCTCCATAAAGCTCAACATTTTAGTGCTGCTTTTTTCTGACAAGAAGCCTGTTAGTCACCAGTACCTAACATAATCATGAGCCTTTCAGAAAAATAAACCCAGTAATTCACTACCAAGTCTGTCTTTCCTAGCTTAGGAGAGATACAGTGAGAACTGCCCATTAAAATGGCTTTTCTCCCCACCACGAGAGTTCAGCAAACAAATCAACACATGCATCCCTGCAAGAGCCCCAGCTGAACATGTTAAAGGTGCAGCATACTAAGACGAAGCCAAAACTAATGTTCAAAGGCTAAACAGAGACTACCATAGCAAGCACGTCTTTGGAAGGTCTGAATTTTGGATTTGCTAGGACATGAGATACCACCAAGCAGAGCAGAGCAGGTACATACTCTCCCCTGAGCACTGCAGCCTTGCACCAGCATGGTCCTCCCTGCTTGGGCTCCCCTGGACAACCAGCAGCACCACCATCACACTCCAGCCTCATCTGGAACTACTGCAAACCATAGCAGCTTCATAGGCTTTGAGCAACCTGGTCTAGTGGGAGGTGTCCCTGCTCATGCAGGGGAGATTGGAACTAGATCATCTTTAAGGTCCCCTGCAACCCAAACCATTCTGTGATTCTATAGAGGCGCATGGACACAGGGATGTCTCACTTGATTTAGAAGGTGTACTTCTTCCTTAAGTGTAAAAGTTGAAAGAAAGCAACTTGTGCATGAGAAGCATAATATACAAATAAAATTATGAACTAATACAACCATTTGTCTTCATATTGTTGATCATAAGATTGAGCAACTGAATTAAATTTCCAAGGCAGAGTTCAATCTCCTGTATGGCGGCCTGGAGCAGCTGCTCACTGCGGAGGGGCTTCCACCCACACTGTGCACACAGAAGCTCAATGCGGGGATCTGATACCTGCATTTCACCTGTAATGGGTTTCCATTGTTAGCAAAGAAGAGATCAATCCTTGTGATTGAGCTCGTTGCTGAATGTATTTTGTGGAATTTCACTTGCCCTTCACAGTGCCTTGGTGAAGCTGTTTGCAACACAGAGATTGAGCTGGAGAGATGTCTTTTCTCACAAGCCAATGTGGCAGCAAAACACTGTCAGTGCTACAAGGCTGGCTACCGAGGGAAATCCTTCCCAGAAAATAAGCAGATTAAAACTGAACCTTATAGACCAGCTACATCAAAATACAAATTGCTAATTAAAAAAACCCAAACAACGAACCAAAAAACAACTACAAAGACCCATGTCTAGATGTCCTTGAGAGGCAAATTACTATTTCCATGTGCACACAGTCTACCTGAGTGAAAGAGAAAGAAAAACCTTTTTTGTCACTCTCCAGACTAGAGATCCTGATGATTGATACCTTTCACTATGGGGTTAAAGTTTTGGCAGAGAGATTAAATAATTAGTTTCTACCTGCAGCAAAGAGAAATATCAGATGTTCTGCAAGAGAAAGTAAAAATAAACAACATGAAAAATGTATCTAGAATAGGGTATATTTTTCAGAAAGTTAAAAAGAAATGGCAGCACTGTTTAGTTTCAGTCTTAGCATAAGGCTACAAAAAGCCAGCTTAGATAACTGCAGCTACAACAAAGGTACTGCAAATTAATAAAAACATGTAATTTAAAAGGCTGGAAAATCTAAAAAAATTTGAAAAGTCTCTGCAGAAATGGGAAAGACAAGTGTCTCACTGTATATCCTCCTGTCTTCACTGGGTATAGGATATTTTACTGTTCTAAATAGGGAGGTAAAAGCATATTTCCACACAGGCAGATTTTTCACCTGCTCATATGAAAGGCAGCAACACAGTTACATATCATTCCAGCTCTGATTTGTATTGAGAAGGTGGTCAGAGATGATTGTAGTGGCACTAGAAAAAAAAAAGAGCACTGAAAAGAGTACTGAAAAAAACCCAGTTAAAAATAATCAGCAAGGAAAATCCTTTAGAAAAGTCTGCTTTGTAAGAGGTTTTGACAAAGCATTGCACAACATACTTCCTATAGCTTTTTCTCTGCTTTTAAAAGACCCTTTTAAAATGTCAGATTCTTGCACTGGAGAGAACAGGAATCACAAAAACACCATCTAGCCTGCAATAAGCCACAGTGGTGAGCCCACTCCTTTGCTAAGAAAAGTAGAATCATCCATCCACACAAATCCCCTCTTGCAGCTTCCCTCCTTCTTTTGTTTTTCAAATTATTTGAGAGTCATACCTTTATTTCCTAGAATACATTCACTACTGAACTAACTCTGCTATCTATATCAGTGTTTGGAGACCATTTGTCTGTTTAAGAAAATTCAGTGTTGCGATCCCCTCCTTTCATTGTAACTATTGTGCGAGACCACATATTTCCTTCCCATAATCAACTCTGAGTCAACTTGCCACTTCAAAGATTAAATTTGGTGTACCTGTGACATTTCTTATTCCAATATTTGTTAATGCTAGCTAAAAATGTTCCTGGTGTACAATTTCCTTCCCATAAAGAAGCTTGCTGGGATACCTGTGACGAAATGCAAGGCTGATGCAACATTCACTGCAGTGTGACTATTCCAAGTGAACATTCATTAGACATTGTTCAGGTGCATAACCTGAGTCAAGACAGATTTTTTTAGTTTTTAAAACTGGCAGCAGGACCAGGTAAATTTTAGAGGAGCTGCATAATTCAGAGTAAACAAAATATTCAGCACCTTCCTGATAAGAAGGGAAGGGTAGTTGTCAAAATGAAAGTCAACAAAAAGTTCCTTTGCAGAGCAACAGGTCAGGAGGTTAGAACTCACCTTATCTTCATATATGGTCACTGGCTGGTGCATGAGTCAAGGAAAAACAACTATCAGATTTATTCAGCCAAAGCAACTTCCAAAAGCGAATGAGTCTCATTATCATGTCCACAAACCTGAAAGAAAAATTGTCTTTACTGCCCTTAGCTTTTCTTTGCCACTACTATGTAGAATTGGCTTTTCCCCTCTGTTATTTTCAGTAACCACGCAGCCTCATTACTGAGATGTTTCATTAAACCATCAGCAATTGCTTGACTGATTTTGCATCAGAGGAGAAAACAATGCGGTGTTTTATTGCTGTTTAAATGCAGCTCTGCCCTGAAAATGACTCTGAACTGGAACTCCCTGAGAATTACCACAAAAAACCTCATGGAGGGCCTTTGAAAGAACAAGGGAAAACAAACAAACCAGCTTTAAGGATTACAAAAGAGTCGCATGTTGGGCTGATCAAAAACTTGCCCATTGCTCTGCACACATATTAGTTCCCATTTCATTAAATACGTATTTCACAGATGTGCAGCAAGAACACGCGCACAGTACCCCAGGCAAAGCTCTCTGCACACACAACTTCATGCAGATGCACCAAGCCTAAAACTCAGGAGCTGATTCCTGTGATTTTCAGCAAGACAAAAGTGGGAGTGTCAAGTAAGCCATTTATGGCAGCTCTCCTCATCTGCTGCTCTCCCCCCTGAGCACAAAAATCTTCCTGCTATTTGCTGTAGAGTTATGATCTATTCCCACAGAGTGATTCTGGGGAGATAGTGTATGAAATGGGGAGATACTGTACTTGGCAATAATTCAGGACCCAAAAATGGAACACAGACCACGGTTTCCTTAGACTAAAACAAAATGTCTTTTATGTTATCTGTGACAACAAAATCTGTGACATTGGTCAGACTCTGAAATGATGGGGGGGAAACACAGAAATAAGCCTTCCAGCCAAAGCTGAGGCGGACTTCATGACAATGGATTCCTTGGCCTATTTCCAGCCAAACAAATTTTAATCCGTGGAAGAGCGAAGGGAAAAAAATAAAAACCAAAGCAGTAAGTGAGAATGCTCAATGTAAAAACCTCTTCCCTTCCTCCCTGAGAAATCCATGGATTGCAACAGCTTCCATGCTGCTGCTAAGGTGGAAACACTGCAAGAGAAAGTAACCTCAGGAAGAAAAAACGTTTTAGAAACATCACAAGAGTTGGTAAGGACAACATGCAAGCCGCTGTGGGCTGGAGAGCCCTGCAGCCTCTTATGTGCCCACCTCTTGGTGTGCACCTGCATCCTTGTGCACAACCAGCTCCACTCAGTCTCTAAGTACAACCTCAGCATGGGGTGGCTTCACCTCAACATCTAAAGAAAGAGCCTTAGCCAAAATTTTCAGAAGACAGGCAGCCTAGGAGCATTGCATCCATTCCCTGCTTTGATGGTTGTGGAGACAGACTGATTTAATTGCTGGAAATAACCTGAGAGGTCATCATACTCTTCAGAGAGAAAAAAACCATTTTGAAACATTATGTGTAATTGAAAAAAAAAAATAAATCAGAATAAGAGACCTAACTCAGCGGAAGATGTTTCAGAGGCACAACTCTAGGAAGGTCTCTCTCTGATAGAGTAATCCAGAAGAAAATTATTTGAGGAGGTTTTTTTTTCTTTAGAGAATGATTGAGTGTAATTCAAAATATTCCCATGTAATCAGAACTGTGTACATACAACCACAAAATACAACATAAGCAGGTCCACATGGTCCTGGCAAAGGGTGGAATGGACATCTGTCCAGAAAAATCCCTTCTAGGTATGCTTTTTTAAAAGTTTAAAATAATTCACATCTGTTTCCCTCCCAGCTAGTAGATAATCCATAGGATTGCGTATCTCCTGATTTGTGAATGCATCTAAAAAATGCGTTGCAATCTTGGACATAAGAAACCCAGTTTCACATACTCTATTGACATTTAATTTTCCATTTATTAAATTTAGAGCAAGCAAGATCCTTTCAAGTGCCCTGTCTATAATGCAGCCCTTTCACATTTAACATTCATAATAGATCTCTGTTTGGATTAGCCATGTTGGAGACCTGTGCAGAGACAAGCTGTTAACTGCTCTCTCTAGTTGTAATTCTGCATTGTCCAGTTCTTCAAGGAAAAATTCTAACCAATGCAATGCTGAAAGAAAGGTTTTCCACTGAAATTCTGCCTATGGTGTAATTTGCAGTATTGCTAGAGAAGAGAGTGCCCGTTCACAGCAGGGCTGCTGGTCAGAACCACCTCTGAACCACAGGAGATGTAGTAAGAGCAAGTTTGGCAGTTACCTCTGCTGCACACACACCACTGCGTCGCTCTGCTTGCTCCCTCTTCTTTCATTGTCAAATTGAAAACTTTTTTTGTCTGCCTTGCTGAAGCTAAAGGCTCTGGCTGTTGTGTGGGTTTTTTTTTTTTTGTGGGGCAGTTTTTGGTTTTCTTGGTGTGGTTTTTTTTGTTTCCAGAGCTGTGAGGCAGACCTCTAGGCCTCCTGTACGAACAACACCAAGTCTGTTCCAAGCTCCTTTTACCTAGGACATAAATAATTTCAAGTTCCCAACTCTATTGTCAATGTCCACACAACACCAGAGACACTGGTTTATGTAATACAAAATACTAGGGATTTTTATACTTACCTACTAGGTACCTTTTGAAGGTGTGTCAGTTGTCTGATGCAGACAGCTTTTGCCTTCTTTTCTGTATTATTTTCCTGTATGCAGTTACAGACACATAGGAAAGTGTGAATGGACTTAAGAAAGACTAAAAGGAGAAATCACTGTCTGTGCAAGGACTGATCTCTCAGTTGATGGAGCTGTAAAAGGGATAAAAGGGGACATGGACACACAGACAGACACTAGCAGAAATGACAAGAAAATGTATTTAAAGGAAGCTGAAATAAATTCTGAAGCAGTATTAAAAGCAAACATCACTTCTTGCTTTTAGCCTGCAAAGGCAACAATGTACATGGGATGAAGAGTGGGCTGCATGACAGGGAGGATTCAGAGCAAGGTCAACTTGCAAAACAAATGATGCATGACAGAAACATCAAATTTCTGAAACATCCCACAACCGGGAATAGAAGTATCTCAAGAGCTATCTGTAGCACTTACTTGGCTCACCATAGAAAAGCATGTTCTAGAAATAGCCACTTAAAGGCACTTTATAAAAAAAAAAAAAAAGCTGGGACAAGTCACAGTCTTAAAGAATTTATTGGAAGTGTGTTTTTTTTCAGCAGTTCTAAAGAACCAACAAAGCGAGGTGGTTACGGAAGAGTGAAATAACGTGACACACACAGAGGTACATGGCAGGGACTGCTCACGAGGCATGGATCACTTAAATCAGAAGGAAATTAGAAGGAAACACATAGGCCTTGAAGACGTAGACTCTTTCCAGATTGTGTTTTGTTAGTAACACTTTTTTGGAAGAACACAAGTCTTCTAGAATTGCTTATTAAGGATAAAACCTGGCCAACATCTCAATAAACTGGAAGCTTCTCAAAACCACCCTGTAACCACTCAGTACTTGTAACAGAAGAAATGAAAGCTCTTGTAGGCTTTTTGGCATACAGATAAAACCTAACAGAGGACAATTTTGGGCAAGGGGTGAGGAAGACAGTTAATTTTTTTATTTTATTATTTTTTTTTAATTATCCAGAGATAATGTCCCTTTCTTTCCTTAAAATCACTTCACTCATTTCGACACAGTGCCTTAAGTACAGTATCAGAAGTTTTTTGTTTTGGTTTGATTTTTCCCCTCCTAAGGACAGGAAGAATCCAAGCCGAGCTTCCCAGTTTCAAGTTTTTATCTCTTTATGAAGGCCTGAGGTCCATACTGAGTTTGAGGTAACTAAAGAAGTTTAAGGTAAGGAGGTTAGCATACCTCTGAAGGGGCTTTTTATTAATTTGAAAACATCCTACATTTGTGAAATGTTGCTTAGGAGACTTTAACCTTTACAGGACAAGTCAGAAGCTTCAGCTTAGCCCATCTCAGTGGAGGGGGCAATCAGACCAGTACAGGAGAATAATAGGGACCTGATCTAAGAAAGCACCATCCCACCAGTGAGCCTTCTCTCCCAGTCCTTGGGCCTGAATCCCATCCTCTTGCCTTGCTGTCCTGCTGAGAATGCCTTTTTTTTCCCTGTGCTTCTAAACCTTCTTAGTTCATTGTGATGTGAAGTCATCCATGTGCCTCTTTCCAACAACAAAAAATGGCCTTGAGCAGTCCTATCTGCTTGATGCTTGCATACACGTATGCAGATAAAGACACCACCACATACATTAAATGCGTTAAAATGTGTACACTGCCCAGCCTTCTAAATGGTATTATTCCTCTGTAAGCAGTTTTTCATTCTCAGTTGATTAAAGTGTTAGTACATAAAACATCTGTCAGACAAAGATTAGGCAATGGGCTCGGACCTGCCCAGCAGGAAAGCAAACAAGCAGCACAAATATCGCACAAGCAAAATCCACCTCATGTAATATTAATCCTTTCATTTCCAGGAACCAACATTCTACTGGCATGAGGCAGCAGAATGGAGAACTTGTTAGTTGTTTGGCTCTGGCCAGGCTTAAATTTCACGAGGACATTCTATTTATTTTTATCCTGATTCAACTGAAATACTGCATCCAACTGAAGGAAATGTAAGAAGGTGTAACAAATCTTATGGGGCAAAGCATGAAGTAGAAAATACAAGATACTGTTCAGTGTAGACTGCACTCAATGTAACAATCAAATTTTAATTTTTGCCTTATTTTTAAAGACAAAGCCAGAATCTATGCATTCCAGGGATAACAAAAATAAAAAAAAATAAAATAGGAGGCTTTGCATGACCTGCACCCAATTTGGACGCATAGTGCAAGAATGCATAAGCTTGGCATTTCCTAACATTCCAGTATTTTATTATGCAACATAAGCCAACATTTTCATGTGAAATTTGAAGTTTCAATCATGTAAAATGGGATGACATTATAGTTTTATGTCTCAGTGGAGCTTCTACCCTGAACTTCAGCTCCACATGACAAATACCATTGCTGCAGCTACCTAAGCTGGCAGCAGATGCTGCTGTCCCAAACAAGAGGGGGCACCTGAAGCCCCAGCCTGCCTCCACACTAAGGGAAGGACTCAGAAGATGAACTTACCTGCTTTTCCTGAAGAGTCCTGCCTTACCAAGCATCCCAGGAGAAGAGGTATCGAAAGCCTGCTGATGAATTTGCAGAGAAAGGGAGCAGAGCCTAAAAAAGCAAACACCTGCACAGCTGCCCACAGTGCAAAGTGGTACATGAAGTTGTGGGTGTGCTGAAGGATAAACAGGAGGTATTTGTCTATCTTGAGGGTTTCTTTCTTTTCCACCCCACCCTCCCCCTTTGTGAAGGACAGAAACCAGCTGCAAGAAACTGAGATGATTCAAAAGGCCTTTTAGAAGAACTGAGATTCTTTCACAAGGAATATCTTAAGCATATTGTGACCTTCTGCATCTGCAATTGGACAGAGACTATCAGGAATGTGGAAGCATCCTGGTGTTTAACATGCTATATCCAAAATAAGCTTGTATTTTTCACATGACTTCCTGAAGAAAGCTTCTGGTAGAACCCCAGAAGGCAGACTGCACTCTGCATCAGGAGAAATACCTATTTGTAATCCCCTGCTGCACATCAAATAGCTCCAGTAGGATAATGCTGGTAGACTAATAATAAAAAATGGAAAAGGGAAATGTCCTAAAACTTTCCAAAATAAACAAGATCAGTATTTAGGAGTGCCAGTATTATTCATGATGCTGAATTAACTTATTTTAGGCAGCCTGCGAGGTTATAAAACAAGCACAAGTAAAAAAAGGTTATTCTAAAATAACAGACCTAGACATTGCAACTGTGATCACAGCACCCACTTCATACACAGAAGGAACCAAAACAAATACAGACACTGCAATATATTATTTTGATTATTTTATTTTTTTTAATCTTCAAAATTTTCTGCCTTGAGACAGGAATGCATGATAGATAGAAATGGCTCAAACATCTTCACATGAAACACTCTTAATCGTAATTCATTCACAATTATTTTTCTAAAACATCTACAGTTACATAATCCCACCCATTTCCATCCATTATCACAGATTTAATTATTTGTTAAACAGTAGTTGCCAGCAATTGAAAGCTGTAAGGCTTTTTGCATATTAGTAGAGTCTTCTGAACTACAAACACAAGTTTTTCACAACTATAACTCTCACTTTACATGGCAACCCCAGGTGGCAGATGTTCCAAAAAGAAATGTGTTGCTTACGTGGAGTTCACAAAAATTACAAGAGAGAGCTCTGTGCCTCATTGGCTCTAAAATCCTTTCTCCTTTACTACAATTATTTTCTAACCCTACAGCATATTCCTCATTTGGAACCAAGTACTTTGATGAGCTGACTTTTATCTTCTATTGCTGCTATTTGGCAAATTTGCAAGTCAGGAATACTAGAGCTCTCCAGTAAACTCTATGTACAGAGCACAGTTTAAACAGATGGGTTGCTTGGAATCCGTATCTCCCTCCATCTGAAGGGAATTACTTTGAGGTTTTCTGGAACTGTTGTAAACAAGAGGATTTTTTTTTTTTTTTTAATATATATATATGTGTGTGTGTATATATATATTTATATATTTTATATATAAATGTTCTAAATGTCCTTTGGGAGTCCATTTGTTTTTATCTTTCCAAATGATGACTAAATACCTGATCTGTAGCATTTCTCCTGAGAAGATACTAGTAAGGGAATGACAGTTTTGATGCACTTTGGAATGGCACAATCACGTAAACGCTTGCACAATTAAGACTTATGAACTCATCCAAAGTTTCTAAACATAATATTCTAACTAAGAACTAAAATACCAGCACAATGCAGCAAGTTAAAAAAGAAAATTCTATGTAATCAAAATATAAACAAGTACATAGGAAATGGCTATCTGTCAGTAAATTTCTATCTTTTTAAAGTAGGAAACATATGCACTTAAGAAAAAAAATGTAGCTCACTGACAAACTTTGTAAAAAAAGTACTTTCCAAATGCATAACAAATGCCAAGATATCCCGTAACTGGCCAGGTATAGCCACATGAGAGCTGCATGGCTTAGAGCAACCCAGGGAGGAGAGGGGTGGAAAAAAAAAAATCAATCACAAAATAATAGAACAGCAAGTCTAGGAGAAAAACAAAACCAAAAATCACATAATAATCTAAATTACTGAATGCTTATATCACAACTGCTAAAGGAGTCAGGGGAAGAAAAAAAACAAACAACAAAAGAAGAGATTGCATCTTAGAGTTACCTGTAAAAATTCAGAAGAAAAAAAATATCAACATAATATACTAATCCTAAGCACCAATTTAATAATTTAAGTTAACTGTATTTATATTTCTCCTACTAGGGATGGAGCAAATTCTGCCTGAAGGTTTAAAGTTTAACTCTGGAGCCCATCTGACTTGTGTGTTCTTGCCATGCTTCCTCTGCTGTTCACATCAAAGTCACTGTAAAGACTCTCTTAAGTTTCAAACTTTCTAGGCAAGCAATTATTTGAAGAGACAATTACATCCTACAGTTTAAATCAACTTTCAGGTCATGAAAAGTGAAACACGCCATTATTTGGTTTGTCTGTTATTAAACAGTCTGTGAAAATGGAACAGCTGACACTGTTCCTCGACAGGATTTGCCTTAGAACTAGCAGCACCCAGGGCAGACCAACTGTGAGCACGTCCAGACTCCACTAGGAATTAGTAGTGTTAGAAAATTGCATATGTGTTAGATCAAGAAGGCATTGCCATACATGTGGCATTGTTACATTGTTTTTCCTCTATTTTTCTTATTAAGAAAAAAAACAAAGGAAAACAGCCCTACAAAGAGCTTTTTGGCTGTTTTTTTGTTTTGTCTTCACACCTGGAAAAAGCAGCATAGTACTTCCCAGCTGGAACAGCTCTGCGCTTCCCATCAGCTTAGTTCTTCCAGAAAGCACTTTCACATAGTTAAGGTGGTCTACTTGAGCTAATTCTCAGAGCTAACCCTTCTTCCAGTATATATTTCATGCCACTTCCTGACAGCAATTTCAGAACTGAAATGAATCTATGGTAACATCCACTACTAACTGTGACCAGGATCTTGACACAGACCATCAAGCCAAGCCCTTGGGACGGTTCCACACATTGAACTGAAGCTCAGACTAAAAATCTCACTGAAACTCAAAAGCTGGAGTGGTCATGAAATCTCAGCTACTTTTCCCTATTTGAACCCTCACCCTGTAATGAAAGCACGCACACCAAGGGAAAATAACAACCGCCTGAGCTGGGAGCATTAAGACTCTGGTGAGTTATCCTGCTGCTCTTCAGTGACTGTGGATTCACTGTGCTCCTCACTTGTCTCATTGGAGGGCTCCTCGTAACTTGGCTCGGCGGGATCCAGGCTGCTCCCCTCGCTTTGCTCCTCACTTTGCTCTTCGCTGGCCTCCGCAGACTGCTCCTGCTCCAAGTTGCTCTCCAAAGAAGCTGGAGAGCTGCCAGTTACACTTTCATTTTGGTTCATTTCATTAAAAGGCTGTGGAAGAGGTGTAGGAGACTGTACAGCATTTTCACTGGCAGGGATGGGCACTTTGGTTGCACCGATGTCTACAACAATGTCATTTTGTGGCAGAGTAACCTTCTCCACGAGTTTCCATTGAATAATACTCATGTCTTTCCCTCCAGTTGAAATCAAGTGACCATCACTATGGGTAAAGCTGACGTTTGTCACATGACTACTGTGAGCGCTGTATTTGTGACTTGGAGCCTATTGAAAACAAGCACAAGGATAAATCACATGCTTGACTAGAAGAGCACGTGACACCAAAATCCAAAACAACTTCCATTTTTGTCTTCAAGGGAGCTCTTTATTCACATAAGAGTAAAGAATAATGTTGATATTATTCCCTGCATTCCTCCCCACCCCATTACATCCTCTCTAAGGTGTGTAACTTGGGACAAATTGAGATCTTAATTAAAAATGTAGTGGACTAAGCAACAAGACCAGCCAACAGAAAACATCAAGCCTCATGCCTCTGCTCCAGAACTTAACTACTGCCACTTCACTTTTAGGCATATTATTTTATATTTTATACTTTCTATTTTTTAATATAAACTTAATGGGGGAAACCATGCTTTTGGGCTTTTGTCTCTAGCACTGTTCTCAGATATAAATGAGTCATTTGGCTGCCAGGTTCCAAAACGACAGAGCTGAAGGAAGGTGTCTGGCAAGGAAAGCTTCATGCAATGCAAACAAGCACATTGACTAGACTGGTCTAGACTCACCTTTGGCTTGGAACAGGGATACTGAAAGAGATGGACCTTACAAAAATCGTCAGCAACTGCTATCACTTTTCGATTATGGGATCTGACAAGGGCATTTATGTCTGTCCCATCTGATCCTTCAGGCCAGACTCCTATGAGAGAGCAGAGCAGATATTTAGTGATGGTAATTTTAGAAACAAGTTAAAAGACAATCCATAAGCAAAACTAGAATCTATAAAGCTGTGAGAAAAGGAAAGCATAACAAAAGGTAAATAAAACATTTAACTGGAAAATTGATTATGTGTCGCATTAGATGCCATTCATATTTTGATAGTCTAATGCTGCTTCCTTGCCCTCTGTCCCCCCCAAAGCCCCAGCCTCGGCCAGGATAACCTCTCATGCTTGATAAGGTTATAGTTCAAAACCTCAGTCTTGTTTAAAGCTTAACTTCATCTTAGGTTTGCTGCTAAAACTGGCAACTCTTAATTTAATGCTTTCATTCGTGCACAAGTGCTTAAAGAGCAAGACTGATTCTGAAGCGTGGAACAAGCCCAGGTACCACACACTACACAGAGATTAATTTCAGTTTTATTTTAAAACTGGAGCAATTTCTAGTACTTGCCTGATTCAAAAGAGACAACTGCTTGATGATACTTTGCAGAGAAACTCAGCGGTACAAGTTTCATAGATGTAAGTGTTGTCAAGTGCTTAAGTACAATTCAATATGCTTTTAAGTGAAAAGAATGACACTGATATGTCTAGACAAAAGAATAACAACATTGCCTGGATGAAAAGCACTGAACAAATTGGGGAGAGGAGGGAGTTTCTAGTTCTAACAAAAAATAAAGGCCCTAGCGATTCCCACAATAAAACTGATGACTTACATCTGAAAAATGAACTGCAAATAAGGTAAACAAGGGGCTGTAAGATATTAATTTATGTCAAAGGTACCATATTTTTACAGCTCAGACTTGGGTTTCTGACTAGTTTAGGAGTTATGAGAAATTTCACCCTTCACCCTGTGTGCCCTATTGACTGAAAGGGATGTCCATTATCAGATATGAAAATACCTTCTTTCTGCCTTAGCTGACTTCGGTGAAATAAAAAACATGTACTAGCTACTCTTTTTTACTATTTTACTGTAAGGCAACTGAAAATTGCCTTATCTTTTTCAAGACTCCCACAGTATCTTTTCTTGTTTTTAAGCAAAATGGCAAATAGCTTTTAATTTTCTTTTTTTCCATTCTTCAGTGAGTGGAGTAAGACCTTCATTTTCTCTGAAGAATAAGGAAGGCAGCCTGCTAAGCTTGTTGCAATGCCAATGAAGTAAATTGCCGCTAATTTACTTAAAAGACATGAAATGCTAAGGAAAGTATTCAGAAACATTTGAGTGCTCTCGCATGAATTAAATCAGTCTGAAAAATACACACTATTTAAGAATTTTCAAGTATCTCAAAATGAATTAATTTTCATTTTCTCCTGCATTCTCTATATAATATACTGTCATCAGATGGGAGTAAAAAATTGACTTCAAATCGGTTTCCTGAAGTTTCAGCAACCACCTTGGGCATACTGTCCTAAACAGCTATGCAATTTCCTCTTCTTTTTAATTGAAGATTAAAAAGACTAACATTCAAGACTGCATCTCTTATTAAACATCTTTTATATTCACAAATTCCTTCAGCAGCTGTGAAGGTAAAACAACCCCTTTGTCAGAAGGCAGAATTTGCTTTGAAGGCATCAGGCAAACATGGAAAAAAGCAGACATTAATATGACCAAGTTCTTAGTTCTTGATAACTGTAAAATGATAAACTAATAGGACTTCGTAATTAGGCACAACGGCAACACTTCAATTTTAATAAATTCTGCTAGTCAGCAGTAAGCCTCTCAAAACAATCTGCTCAGACAAAGGCGTGGGAAATGTGCAGTACACAAGAGTGTGACTTCAAGTGCTTGGGGTGCAGACTGATGATACTGCTGAGCCAACACAGTAACATCAACTGCCAAAAAGGAGCAGTGCTATTCTCATCTGAACCATGCGTTTCCATCCTCTTCTGCTGACAACAGTGCAATGCCTGAGCCTAATGGACACGTTATCCACAGAGCTAAATTAGTAAAACACATACCCCAAAAGCCCAAATCCCATAAACTGAACCCTCTCTCTTGAACATCAAAGTGAGCAGCCCCCAGCTTGTTTGGATTCCTGAGATAGCTGAGCCTTGGGTCAAAGCCAGACTTCTCTGGACAGCAACTACCTGCTAGGTTGGCTTAGCTGCACTGTCTGATTTAATGGGAAAATACATGCCTTTGTCTGAGACCAAGCCATAATTTTAAGATTCTGCAAAGGGTGTCAGACTACCAGATGATATGACATTAAAGCATGATGAATTCTGGCTAGAAGTTTAAATATATTCTGTTCTGCCTCAGAATAACATCTCATTATCTGGTATATCTACTTCACTCTCAGGTCCTCTGGCACACTGAAGAGTTTGAGAGCAGTTGAGACTAATCAAACTTAATTCAGAGGGGTTAAAGTTTGGATTTATCCGAAAGGGAATGCAGACAGGATCAGCAGACTTACCCACTTTTTAAAATCAAAAAAGTTAAAAGGCTTTTCCAAACAGTACTTATGGGAGCTGCTCATCTCCAGCCTGGCCCCAGTCACCAGTAGCTTCTATCTGACAGCTGCTAAAGAGACAAAGCCAATGGTCTAGATGTGGAACCAAACTCTTTCTGCACTTTTAAACCTCATTTCTTTAGGTCAGAAGGACACTTTTGGGAAAGCACTGGGATTCAGAGAGCTGCTTCCTTTGTTCTGTCTGCTCTAGCACCAAACACAGTAAGAGTTCAGTAGCAACAGAGCCACTGTTTGCTGCCTCCATGTTTCTGGTAGGTTTAAGTACTCTGCATAAAGTGTAAAATGGCTACTACAGGTCTAAGGCTATCCAGAAGGAATACTCTGTCCTTATAAAGTTCTTCCACTGTTCCTGGAGAAAGACACTGTGTAAGTGTCAGAGACTTTTGGTTTTCACTTCCTCTAGGGTCTCCTGAATCTTCTGATGCCCCATTTTAACAAAAGGCGTTTGTGTTGCACTATTACTACAGTCAAAATAGCAAAGATAGTCACTAAATGTCTGCTGTGGATCAATTTCTTGTCAGCCTAGGCTTACCCATACAGAGAACCAGGAGGAAATGGCCATCCACTCTCTACTTCACCCAGACAGACTGAAAAATGTTCTCTTGCTCCTTCCCTACCTGGGTGGGAGGGGGAGATCATCAAGAGCATTGTTGTTGATCCTGAGTCAAACCGTGACTGCTTCCTTCTCTGACCCCTTTATTTTCCCTGCTTTTTGCCTCAGATCTTTGGTACCCAGAAAGAAAATCCTTTAAGACTACTTGCTCATTAAGTACACCACAGTCCTAAAATATACACGATAGGTGTCGGAAGTTAAAAGAAAGCACTCAGATTTACCTGATTTTCTTCTACTCAACTTATAAACTGATATTCAAAGTTGACCTCATAGTAGCTGTGAAGAAAAGGTCTATAGACCTAACCCTCACTTCTAAAGAATTCACTGATCTACCTGCATTAGATGTTTCCTACATGAAGAACAGAGGCAGCTATCTGATCTCAGAGGTGCAAGTCAGACATTCAGCATCCTGGTCACACAACCTGGTTTTACAAGTGACAGGCTCATTTATGGCCAACAGAGCTGCCTTCAGCAAAAGCTGTTTGAACTGTTTGGCCACAGTCTCAACCTGCACTATCAAAATCAGATCTGTCAGCTTCATACATTTTTTTGTATATTTGAAAAATAAACAACTAGGTTAAGAATCTGTTTAATCTTCAAAGCATTTTTCCTCTTCAGAAGCAGTATATATTACTCACCTTTGACTACACGTATCAAAGGGTTGTCATGATTTTAAGTCATGAACTATACCCTACGCTCACATAGTCCTGCTCCTATACCAAAAGAAGGTAAGCAAAGGAGAAGGCCCATGTGCTATATGTGCACTTTAAATACCAGTTTTTAGCTTCAGAGCCTCCAAAAGTGGTAGCCTAAAATGACAGCAGAAAAATCAAACCCCAAACTTGACTAAATAGAATGAATTATACATTGTCTTTATAGAGCACCCAGTGCTCTATATCACAGACAAGTATTGTGGTCAGTCTTTTTGGTCTGTCATCTCAGCACCATCCTCAATCATCATTCACAGCATATCTGTAATGACAAATTAAAGCAAAGGAAAACACAAAAGCACAATGCGAACAGCTTAAAAGCAAGTTAAATGGTGCTTACCAAACACCTGGAAGCCTAGTACACAAGTGTATGTCGTCCAATCTATATCCTTACAGTCAGAACGATTCCTGATTAGCTTACAGCCACTTGGAATGTCCCCTGCAAAAAAGTGCACAATGTGTTATGCCATGTCATTTTATATTTACATAAGTGCCCTTTGAAGGTGCTATGACAGAAAAAAAATGCATCCTAAACCCAATCTGCAGTAAGACTGTAGAGGCAAAGACAAACCAGTACCAAGCTTTGCTTAGTATTCAAGAGTCACATTTACTTCTCATGTCCCTTTTCAGATCAACATACCTCAAAAACACCACCCTGAAGCTGGGTCCCTTGTCACCTACTCTACAAAATGCTTTAAAAGAGCCTGTAATAGAAGAATTTCTCCTTCCTACCAGTTCCACTGATGTGCTAAAATTCAATCAATCGTTCAGGAAACTATGCTTTTAAAACAGTGAGAAACTACTGACAGAGGAGCCTTAGATTGCTTTTCAATTTCCAACTAGAAAAGATTACTTCCCAAAAGAACATCCATCTTTCAACACACCAGCCCAGTACTAATGGGTCACAGCTCTTTCCTTCCCTGTACAGGCAATTATAAACAGCACCACTTCTTTATGGTAGACTGCAATATTGCACTATCCAGATTTGAAACCCAAGTTGTGACAGGCAGAAATAACATGTTAAAGTGAGAGATATTTTAACTGATGGCTCTCCTTGACTGTATAGGAAGAGAATTACAATCCTCTTGGATCTAGTTAAAGCCACACAAAGACAAAAATGTAAAAAACAATTTAAAACCAGAGACTTATATGCACTATGCAAGTTGAATTTTTGACATAAGCACAATTAAATTCATATTTTCATATATTTAAAAAAGAAAAACACAAAAACATTATTATAACTAGCTCATTAAAGTAGTATTATTGCTTTGCTTAGTTTTCAACACCACAAGCCAAGATAAAGTTTAAAAAAGGCAATGCCAGAACAGAACAGTGGCACACAACCACTGATTTTATTCCCCACAAATAACTGGTACTGTTGACAGTAATTAGACAACTGTATATATTATTTTCAATCTACAGAACTTTGGGCCAACATCAAAACATAGAACCCCTTGTTCTGTAAATTCAACGCTGTTAAACTGATTTATGACCTTGTAAAGAAGTAAACTATATTTGGCATTGCCATTAAGTAATACCCAGCTCTGAATAACATCAAGATATAAGGTTACACAAGTTCAAATTGGTTCCTTTGTCAGTAAGCATTTTATACAGTCCTGATCAAACACTCTCTTCTAAATATTCTGACAGCTAACACATACTTCTGTTTCCAGTGTATTTAATTTCATACTTACAGTATAGTATTTCATAGTCTCCTGAGTTTGACATTATATACTTGTTGTCCGGGGACCAATCAAGGTGTGTAATATAGCTGGAATGTCCCTGGAGAAGAATGGAACAACACCAACGTGAAACGTGTTTTAATTCAAACAGAAGCAGAAGTTGCACCCACAGAAGGGACAGCTAACAGCAAAAAAGCACACCCCTTTCCCCTTCTTTCCCCCCCGCCCCGCAGGTCTGCTGCAATTCACTTGTGCTCCTTTAAAGGCTCCTTCCTCCCTAGTGCCACACTTGCTAACAGCTAAACAAATGCAGGCTGGGCACCACGCCTCTCCCACTGCACAGCGGATTCTTCACTTGTAAATGGTGTCATCTTGGATTCCAGAATCATTTTCTCCTAGAAGGTACATTGCTAAAATACAGATGAACTCACATTCGTACTTCAATTAAGAAAGTATACATTGCTACTAACAGAGAAAGGCAAGTAATTTACAAAGGATCAGGAGAAACATGACAGATGGGAGACTGTTTTATTTCTCTGTCCATTCAAAATAATTTCTATAAAATGCATGCACATTCAAACAACTTTTGCTCATCCTAACAACTTAGGATACGTTGGTTAACAACCACCATCCAAAACTCCAAGATCCAAGGTCTGGTGTTACAACAATACCCTCCTAAGCGTTCAGAAAAGTTTCTGCTGTTTCTTGCTTTGCATGCACGTTAGTGCTTAGTGCCAGCTTCAAAAGGAGTATTACTTACAGGCACAGGTTTTTCTATGTATGAACCACAACACTTTGGCCTAATTGCTTAGTTATCACCATCAAGAGCACACATTTGAGTGAGAATTGAAGTGCAACAGGTCAGAATATTTTTCCTGTGCATAAATTTTTTCATAGGTAGTAAAATAAAATTAATAATAAAGATGTGAGAGGCTTCAGAGAAGCCACAAATTTGTATAAGGTAGGAACAAATTATTTTTCTGTAGAGGAAAGGGTAAGAAATGAATACAAGTGACATTCATTTAACTTTCTTCTTCCATCCTTAGGTTTCTTCTTACTGCTTCTCTTCCCCTTGTAAGATCATCCATTTTCTCCCTTTCCTAGTCATTCTTCTAGGCAAAAAAATGCCACTTTCTTGACTGACAGATGTCAATTAATCTCCTTCTCTTGGTGGGCATTATGAAGAGGGTGTCCCTCAGCCCCCCGCAAGGTCCCTTGGCCCAGCCTGCACTTGCCATGCCAGGGCCTTGCTGTAGCACTGCACTGCCCTCCATTGCCACCTACCAGGCCACCTTCTTCTATGGAGAACTCTAAGAGATGTTGATTGCTTTCAGAATTACATGTAGAAATACACCTGCACCTGCCTCCCTGGCCCCAGGTCCTCTGTGAGAGACTGCAAAAATATTTAAGAGAAAATCTAACCTTTAAAGTTTATTTACTTATCAACTAGTCTCTGCCTCAAGCAGAGGAACTGTATATTGACATAACTAGTTTGCAGTCATGGGTGGGACATATAATATCGATGTGCACACTTGATATTTTGGAAAAAAAAATAAATGCACAACTGGCTAGAATATTTTTCTTCCCCCTCCACTTATTTTCCAAGTCTTCAAATTTGCAAGCGAACTCCAACATGGAAAAGAATTGGTCAGTCATTTACTAAATCCTGCCAGACATTTGGCAGCTGTTAAAATTCCTGGGGGCAGTGGGGGAGGGAACAAAGCAATTGGCCAGGGGGCTCCATGCTGCAAAATCCCTTCAGGCAACCCATCACCAAACACCGAACTGGAACATAACGTCATAATATTTTCAATGGATGATCCCTTTTAATATTTAAATATTTAATAAAAAAAAAAATCTTTATTAGTTGCCCACTGATAAGGCAATATTTGACTTTTTCCTTTTCTGTATCTTTATATACAATGAACATAACAACTTAACACAGGCTAATAAAACTACTTGACTAAATGGAAGCCCCATCTTTCATTTGCAATGTTTATCTGTTTCAAACTTCAGCAGTGCAAGGGCTGAAAATGCCCACAGCTTATAGGACAGGCACACTAATTATTTCAGGTTAAGTCCAGGGTATCAAATATTTCAGCGTGGCTGCCCCTTTCACCCCAAAGCTCTCACAGTAAAGGCAGGGCACTTGCTTCGCCTTTGCTAACAGACAGCTCTGATGTTAGGCAAATAGAGACAGCACCAGCCACCCTGGAGCTGCTGACATGCTGGAAGTTCATACTCCAGCCCATACCTTTGCGTTGCTGTCTGCATAGCTGGAGCCCTCAAAAAACAGCTGCACTAGTTGAAACGGTTGTTTCGGCTCATCTGAAATTCTTTCTGATCACAACCAACACCATCCCTCACTGTGGAAACATGCTTGTAGGTCAGAGACTCGCCTCTCTGGCAACAGCAAAAAGCCTGGTCGTGACTGAGAGGGGATTTAAACATAACAGTGGGCATGCAGCCCTTAGGCATAAGCTGATGCTGGTTCAGTAGATAAAATCCTTCTGAAAGTACTCAAAGAATGTATTCAAGTTGGAAGAAACAACCAGAAGTTGACTACCAGGAGGAATGAGTCATACTACTTGGAGGTCACCCACGAGGCTACTGAATGACAGAAGAACGCCAGAAGAATATGGTGTCAGCACCCAAGCAGCGGCCAGGGGAGAGCTCTGGGTCCTGAGCGTGCCTGGGTGTCTCCCTGCTTAGCATCAAGCTGGTGTGGACCCAGCAGTGAGCTGGCAGGCAGCAGTGGGGAGGCACAGGGTGCCTGAAACCCGATCGGCAGCCTTAGCTCTGGCCAGCTAGCGACGCGCTGTTGCCGCTGCCTTCTGCACAGGCTGGAAGGGTCAGGGGAGCTCAGCGCCGCCAGAAACCAGGTTGCTAAATTTGGCTTCTACGCTCAGTCACTCAGACTGAAAAAAAATGGTTAACAGAAACTTGCTTTGAAGCATAATGCCTGTAACAATGCTCATTTCTCCCATATCAATTTTTATAAGTCTCTTTCCTGCCCAGGCAGAGGGACAAACAGACATACAGATGCTGGTTAAAATTACAGTATGCTCTCTCCTGATACCTTATACATACAATCTACAGAAATAAATAATCTCATGCGTCTTCAAAGAGCTCAGAGACCTTCAAGTACATCGCAAGCTAAGCATTACCCATGTTAAGATGAGCCACCTCTTGAGTAATTTTATCTTTTATGGTTAAAAAATAATGCTGTACTGAGGTGCAGCTGTCCATTGCTGCCCCCACCAGCCCCACTGGGCCCCTGGTCTCACCTGTCTGTAAGACTCCGTCTTTTTGCCACAGCCTGAGCTCCCCAGGAAGACTGCAGACCTGATTTCTCATCTCACGACCACTGTGCTCATGCCTAACACATTACCACTCTGCTCAGGGGCTGCTCGATGCCCTGTCTTACCTGTGCCACAACCCTGCCATCAAAGAGTCTCCAGCACACCCAGCAGCCTTCCCACCTGGCCGTGTCCAACGCCAGAACTGAGCCCTCCCTTTACAACACAGGAACAGAGCAAACCCACTGCTGCTGACCACCCCGGCAGCCACGTGTCCCAGCAGCAGCTGGACCCAGGCTGCTTTGGACCCCCATGCTCTAGCAGCACAGGGTGTCCTCAGCCAAATGATGGGTAGAAACCTCTCAAAGACACCACACATAGCACAACAGGACTGGCTAGTGCCTGTTCATTTCCCCTCAATCACAGTTTCCACTGCAAGTCTTGCATCAAAGATTGCAGAAAAATAATAACGATGATTGAAAAAAAAAAATTAATCTTGGAAACAATAAAAAATACCACACCGACAATTAAGTTTTACAGTACCATTACTTCCCATTTTCAAATTAACAAAGCAACTTGAGAAGACCTCTTATTTTTAAAACATAAGAAATGCAATTGGTGACAAACCTGAAAAGTGCTTCGAGCAGTGGATGCATTCTTAAAAAAAATAATTCTGCACATGTCAAATGTGAACCTATTCTTATGATATAATTTGCAAATCCCATTAAAGTTCCTATGTTCCTTAAGCAAATATTTGCACCAACCTAAAGAGATAGTTGAACTTAAGGCCAGGATGTTAGATAGCTAAATACTTAAGAAAAAAAGTCTTTTTAGCACTGGGACAACATCATGTAAGTACAAGGATGAATATAAACTGCCCTACTTGTGCACTTACATTTGTTTACCTTGTGCCAGATAATGTTAACGTACTTCCCAATTCTAAATTTCGTAGCAACAATTACTGTTGAAAATAGTGAGTATTTTCAACTTCCAAAATTACATATTGTAAATTCCACCATCTAATGTTGCATTGAGCTGAGTACTTTAACAATAGGGGGGAAATACTTCCAAACTAGTGTAATATTTTTTCTCAAATGAGTTTGAGCGTATAGGTAAAAGGTATTACTCCATCTCACTGCTTATTTCCCATTTCAAAGAAAATGTCAATAGTCTGACAAATTAGTCATATTTGATGCAAAAGTCTTCACCTAACATTAACTGCAGTTAATATTATTGCAGGGCTGTGATGGGTTGCAATACCCATCACATGGAAGTTCAAAATCTATCCAATGCTGAAAAAAAACCCCATAAAACCTATAACCAAAACTAAAAATGGAAAAGCACCAACCCAGAGAGAGTTCGACTGCTTAACATTTTAGTGCATAACACCAAAATGCAAGAACTACTGATTATATTTGCTCCAAAACTTACAGTGCATTTTCCATATCTGCTATACTTTCTTCCATTTTCTGTTACTACGTAGAGGTAAATAAAGTTGTCATGGGATCCAACTGCAAGTAAGGTGCCATCTACAACACAAAATATTGGATATAAATTAACAGAGTGCTTTCCAAATGTTAATTATTTCATATTTTTAACTAAGACAATAGTCTGAATCAAAACATAGAATCATAGAATCCTAGGGGTTGGAAGGGACCTCAAAAGATCATCTAGTCCAACCCCCCCATGACTGCTTATGAATAGTATTGAAGGATAGATAACTTTTCATTATATTGTTTTTCAGTCAGTATACATTTACTTTGTGGGTATGTTTTTTGGGAAAGTTCTGTTTTTTTTAAAGTAAATGGATGTGGTATAAATCCTCAGATTGCACTGGCTTTCTGGAAATTGTGGACAGCAGGCAGGCTTGAGTTTTTCACAGAAAATGCAGAACAGTATTTACTCTATAGTTAGCTTTGGAAGGGGAAGATTGCATATAAATCAGCACAAAATAGTGTCTAAAGATATAGTGTAGCATTCAAACATTATTAACATCATGTCTCCATCTAAAAAAAAAAAAGTATGTGAGTTGCCTTGAATCAAGACCAAATGCCTCTAGCGTCAATGAACATTGATGCTTTAATACGAAATGCTAAACTTGGCCGATATGGCAGCAGCAGCAGAACATTTTGCCCACTGACGTGGCACATTATCCAAAATCAGACAAGAAACAGATTTACAAGACTGTTCTCCCATCCACTTTTAACAGAGAAGAATCGCATCCTCTGAGGATGTCCTGTCACATCTGAAGAAGACTAGCTTGGACACCATGTAATTCCATAGCAAATGACAAACAGCTCTGAGTTTCAGAAAGACCTGAGTTTTGTATAAATAAACTCCAAAACTAACCAAGAAGTATATTAAAATATCACCAAGATCCTAAGCCTTTTCACAGATTTTCTCTTAAACTGTCAACTAATCAGTTGAGAATTTTTAATTTTTCTAGGAGCAAAGCTAACATTTATTATAACAGCACAGTTAAAGATCAAGAAAAGGCTAGGAAAGGTGACTGTAATGTTTGCAGTCACAAAATTCCAAGATTTAGCATATACTAACAAATCTGTAACCAAGTATTCAGTTATATATTAAGCATCTTAAGTTTTTTGAAAGCTCTGCCTTTTCTAGTGACTGGAGAGTAGTTCAACACTTTAACAGAACAGACATCTCATTTATCAGCAATTATTCTGAAAGTACATCTGCCTACCTACTGAGTAGCGCATCACTGAGAGCTGTTCGTTGCCATCAGTGTGTATTGAAACCAGATCCCTCGTTTCTGCATCCAAAACAAACCACCTAGAGAGAGGAGAATTCCAATGAGTATCACTTCCACTAAACAAAAAAGCAAGCAAAAAAGCAATAATCTCTGCCTGCCTTCATCTTCTCATGCTAGACCCTCAAAAGCAGCACACTGAACATCTGTTTTTAATGGAATGTTTTTCTGGTTCACAAAGCCATACAAGATTCTCAGAAGAATCTAAAAAAGATTCTAAATACAGCCCAATTTTTCACTCCCTCCCATGAACACTGTAGTAATTACCAACATGTCTACTGGACGATAAACATGCCACCAGATAGCTAATATGACTCCATCTTATCATCCTGAAGCATTAGGGCTACAGCGGAATTTTAATCTATTACTTCTTCCCCATTTCAAAGGACAGCTCTGATTTAAAAATGGATGTTTCCATTTGCATGAAGCAAAGTTAAAAGAAATTTAAAAGCAGAATTAGCAGGAAAGAGTGGAAAACATTTCCATACTAATTTAAACAAAAAGTATATTCTAATTTCGTATTGTCTCCTCTGTCTCTGACACTTCTGTGAAGAATTTTATCAAACTAAGAAGAAATAACCATCTACTGAAATTTGATGGTTCATAACGTATATTTTTTTTAATATTTCCTGCTTGAATTATTTGTAACTAAGGTAATTAATTGCTCAGAGAAGCTCAGCGGAACGGCCACTGGCGGCAAGACAGGCAAGATGAGCACAATCTCAGCATTTCTGCAACAGTTCTGGTGCCCACCTAACTCCTAAACACAGTGAACGGTAGCAAAACAAAGTCAGTGAACACAGTTAAATACATTAAAGCTGTACTCAGAACTTCATTTCTTTGCTCTGAACTTCTCATCTCACAACTGTGTGCATACGTCACAGCCAGGTTTCTGTCCCTAGTGGAAGTGAGTGGCAATTCCATCCACCGTCTCACAGTGACCTCGCTGGAACACCATGACAGCTAGGACCATTTATTCCATAACAAGCTTATGTAACCTAAAGTAAACTCCAGGAACAACTGGGCACATCACTACGGATGGAGATTCCAGCTCTTGTTGATCTAGTGTCCGGCAGTTAAGGTATCTGGAAAGTGGTCTGGTCCCAGTGGCTTACAACCAGCCTGTGGTTAGAGAACCACATAAAAGAAATTAAACAACATACATGTAAAAATCCCCAGCCCCACATGGCATGGACTGCTGAATAATCTGCGTGCAAAACAGATGAAAACCAGTTAATATGTTTGCATTGGATAGCAGTAGAAACCACACACAGTTTCTCTGTTGTAATTCCCTGCTGAAAGTGGACTTTTGATTTCTTCCAATCTACACACAGAAGCTTTTTGCAGGTTCTCTGAATACATTAAGAGTTATAAGTTGCTACTTTGCTACTTAGTTCAAACTATGCCCTCCTTCAGCCCTGCCAAATGTTTCACTAAAACGTTACCTGGTTGATAAACCCTATCGAATCACAGAACGGTTTGGGTCAGAAAGGACCTTAAAGATCATCTAGTTCCAACCCCCCTACCATGGGCTGGGACACCTCCCACTAGACCACGTTGCTCAAAGCCCCATTCACTCTGGCCTTGAACACTTCCAGGGATGGGGCATCCGAAACTTCCATGGGCAACCTGTGCCATTGTCTCACCACTCTCACAGGAAAGAACTTCTTCCTGATGCCCAACCTAAATCTATCCTCTTTCATCTTACAGCCATTCCCCTTTGTCCTCTTGCTACAAGTCCCTCCCCAGCTTTTCTATAGCCCCTTCAGTTTCCAGAAGGCCACTATAAGGTCTCACTCTGAGCCATCTCTTTTCCAGGCTGAAGAACCCCAAATCTTTCAGCTTGCCTTTGTAGGAGAGGTGCTCTAGCCCTCTGATCATCTTTGTGCACCTCCCTCTGGACTTGCTCCAAGAGCTCCATGTCTTTCTTGTTCTGGGTGCCCCAGCACTGGAGGCAGTACTTGAGGTGAGGTCTCACAAGAACAGAGGGGGAGAATCTCCTTCCTTGACCTGCTGGCCACAATTCTTTTGATGTAGCCTAGGACACAGTTGGCTTTCTGGGCTGTAAGGACATGTTGTCAACGCATGCTGTGCTTCTAATCAACCAACACCACCAAGTTATTCTCCTCAGGACTGTTCTCCATCCATTCTCTGCCCAGCCAGTGTTTGTGCTTGTGATTGCCCTGACTCATGTGCAGGACCTTGCACTTGGCCTTACTGAACTTCATATAGTTTGCACAGGCCCACCTCTGATGCCTGTCAAGGTCTGACAAGGATGTGGATATTAAAGAACCAACCAAAATTAATTAAAAAAAGCCCAAAGATCCAAAGCCATAAAAGGGTTTGGCAGGGGGACAGAGAGAGGGTATCTATGCCATTTTGCCACCATAGAAAGAAAAACAATCACTCCATCATGACAGCAAAACTGCTCTAAAAGTACATCCTGATGGGTCAACAAGACAAGAGTGAAGAACACACAGGGCAGCATCACTGAGTTGAAGACAACTGGTTTTCAGGCCACACAGGAAGCTGGTCTGAAAGCCACTGCCCCACTGTTTCATTTTTATGTGTGAATCCAGACCAGGGTGGAAGCTCCTCACTGCTTTAAGCCCAGGTGGGCAAAACACCTCTGTGCATACTCAGCAAAACAGGAGATAGGAAGACCTTTTGCCAGCAAACTTGGGCACTATACAGTAAAATCTATTTATCTAGCAAGATGACACAGAATGCTGCCTGTTTGTTTATCCTGAGCAGCATAATTGCAGTGCTTGGGTATAAAAACTTCTGATGAGCACAGTAGCAACCAAAAGCAGCCTTCTTCCTCCACAAAGAGAATGGTTACCCCCATGTCCTCCCCCACAGGTGACCATGCTGCAGTGAGTTTCTTCAAGACAGCAAAGGGGAAACCTGAGCCATCTGTGTCACAAAATACACAACTAGGGCAGGGATGATGCTGCCTCAGAGACATGCTTCTTGAAGCTGGTCCTGGACCAGCTCTTTGGGTTGGTCCTTTGAGTCTGTTCCCCTAACCAGGTCATCCTTCAGGTAATATTATGTAAAATTAAAAATATCCAATCTAAAATGCAACCAGAAAAACATGTAAACCCCCATCATTTTACTGAAAGCACAGAGGTGGTATTGTAATGCTACCAATGTGAGACTGCTGGTGCTCTCAAGCATGCACATTGAACTTAATTCAGCAGTAGGGACAGCACTGAGTGACACCAGCCCCTCTCCAAAAATTGTACTGAACAAGAGTTCTTAGGAGCAATCTTAGCTGACTGAGGAAACAGCATGCTGTGACAATTTTGGTACTAATTTAAGAAAGCTAAGCGTAGGTCACATTTAGTTCAGCTGTTTCTTAATGCTTCCACAAGCCTGTCTCCATGAAGGAGGTCTCCAGTCTAGCAGCTACAGCAGTTCATTGGCATGCCTCACACAGGCCTTCCTCATGAGCAGCTCTGGTCTACCTTGAGACTGTGATGATTGGATCCATAGACTGGATGAAATAAATGGATGAGTGGCACCCCAGCTGTAAGACAGTAGCTCTTCTGCTTTGTCTGGGTTTTATTGACTTTCTCCCAATTATTACCGAGGATAACATGTTTGTGAGTTAACGGAAACAAGACAGAACTTTTGCCATTTTCATCCATTTCTTGTCTTCCCATTGATTTTCTTAAAAAAATACTAATAACATAACTAAAAAAATAAACGTTTTTAGAAAAAACCAAAACCCGCCCCCCCCCCCCCCCCCCCCCCAAACTACTCTCTTTTGGAAAAGAAATTCTCATCCCTGACAGATCTTACTGATAATTCACAGCTGTGAATACTGAATTTTTCTGATTAAAACACCAGGGAAATGGTATCCCAAAGTAGTCATGTATTTTTGCACTTACACTTGCAATTCCCTCATTTAGTTAATACTGAATGTTAAATCTGCAAGGTATTAATCAGAGTAAAGAAATCAACCCATCTTAAGAGATTGGTTCCCTGGGTTATTTAGGCTTCCTCATCTTAGTATCACAACTGATGCTGAACAGGTATGAATCTCAACAGCAATATTGACTGATTTATCTCCTTGTGGCTTTGGCTTATGCTTCTTGTCCTCCAGCCTTTAGTTTTCTTAAAAATATTAACTTTTTTTTAAAGAATCTTAGTATTTTTTTCTTCTGCAGTGCACAGCACTCAAGATGTCCTAAATGATTAGTTACAGAAAGTAACTTTCCTGCAAATAATATGACTGGCAGCATGGCAAAATGATCTGCATAGTGCCTTGGAAAACACACTTTTTTGGTAGGATTTATGATTGCCAGCCCTTTTTAGCTTTTCAGCTGTGCTTTTCCAGCAAACAGTAGGATCCACAAAGTTTTAGTTCTCTTTCAAGAAAGCTTAATCACAGACAATTGATAATCAGGCACAAAGAAGGCACTTAAATAAGTGGTTAACAAAACCTGCAGCAGATCACTTCCAGACAGCCCAAAAAGTGAAATGATACTGAGATACTCATGGGAAGTTGTATTTGAAAAGCACACCAAAAACTTGATGTGTTTGCTTGATAAAAACACACCACTGTGCAACAACCGAAAATAACGGGAAGAGAGGTAGAAAATCCAGTTTTCTTCAGATGTCAGAATTTTAATAATCAAACCCAACTTTCTTAATGCTCCGTTCCCTACCCCTATCTTATTGACCTCTGCACTGGAAGCAGAAAACACTAGAACAACAACAGTCACATCCAAGGTTTATCAAACTCTAAACAGATTACACTAATTTAGTATTGGCTTTACGCATTTTGGGCTATGAATCAAGTAAGTTATTAAATATCTTGTCAAGGGCCTGAAACTATTTTCTCTCATACATTAATCAAGATACATCACGCAGCCTTCATTCCTTGGGAAATAACTCCCTTGGACTGGATTATCTGGCACAGAAAGCACAGTGTAATGCTGCTGGTTAGGCAGTAAATTTAAAACTGTTCTGTTTATCTTGATTCACAACTCCATTTATTTCTCATACACTTGTACACTCAGCAGGCCTCATTTCAATTCAGTTTCATTTGTATATATCAAACCTATCAATGAGTCATGCGATTTCAGAATGCAATGAAATATAATGGTGACACTATAACTGCTCAGTTCCAAGAAGAACAGTGAAAAAAAACCCAACAAAACAAAAAACCCCTAAGGCCGGCATCATAAATTTATCTAACATGGTATGAACCAGTTACCTCAAGTAATTAAAAAAACAAAAATCTGTTGCATGTGACTCATTTCCTGGGAGATGATACTAACCCAGAGTTTGGATATGAATTTAACATTTTTCCACCACTAGAAGCCTGAGTTAAAGCATTTGGCTTGTGTTTTGACAGCTTTCAAATAAGCAACCATTTTAAGGATGAATGTGAAGTGCTCAACAGCACTTTAATGCAGCAATGTGCCAGGTTGAACCGTCTTACACAAAAATCAAAATATTAGCCAGTTAACTTGCCTTTCTATGTCAAATTTAGAAGGTTTCAAGTGCATTTGATTTGGAAAAGAGAAAGATATGTCTATTATAAACTAATGTCACACACACATACACAATATATAAAATATATGATACTTGCTAAAGCCAATAAGGAGTGCTCATGGAAACCCTCACAAAAAATAGTGTAAAAAACCCAAACAATCAATATCTGGGCTTTCATGAAAGAGTGGTTAAAAAACCAAAATAGCCTAACAACAGTCAAAGAATCCTTTCTGTCTTCATATAACTCACTCTAAGGGAGATCTGTCCCCTTTCCTCAGTCTTTTTAAGCTACCTAACTTCAGGCAAAAAGAGTAACAAACAAATGACAAATAAATTCCAATATATTAGATGTCTAATATCAAATGGTCTCCTTTAAATTTTCAAAATTCAATCGAAAAGTATTTACCTGCCCGAGTGTGTTCCTATGGCAACCACTGCTCCACTGGGATGGAAGTCAGCACAGTGCCCTGGTTCCTGAATGGAGAGGTACAGACATATCATTCACCCGGCTGCTTCCTTAGGGTCAAACATCTTTCCTTGTACCAAAGCTACTCTAAAAGCCTGAGGCGAACTGACACAGTGAAAAACTAATTAGTTAGCAGCATGCTTACAATCATCCAACGGATTTTAATTTTTCAGTGACAGGGATGACATGATGATCTTGCAAGCAAAAGGCCTACATTGCTCTGTAAAAGGATGTTTTTAATTGGATAGTAGGACAGAATCAGCCAGAAGAGGCAATGAACAGTGACAGTATGGTAGGATTTCTCAGGCCAAAACTGTCCACGTTTGTATGATATCCTCCTTGAACTGTCTGAATAACTGGGAAAGAAGTTAAACTATATCAAGAACAATATACACTGAGTTTTACTTGACTTGCATTGTTAGAATGGCATCAGACAACGGTAAGCAGATTACAGCCTATACAACGCCTGATTAGCCTGGTTAAGTTTACCAAAGATCCCAAACAGCTGGTTTTAATGCCATAATTACAGAATTTCTGCTTCTTTTGAATCACATGGAACAAGGGTGTTTTAGAAAATCAGTGCTTTTTCCTGTTTTCCCACTTTATATATATGTTAAAGGGTTGACATACATCTAGCAGCCTGGTCCATTCCAGTGTGTGGTCCACAGAGTTCCACATACAGACTTGCCTATCTTGGGCACATGTTAAAAATAAGTCTTTGAAAGGATGGGATGCCAGTCCCCAGAGTTCATCTGTATGACCCTGGAAAGAAAACACACAATTCAACAATGAATAAAGACTCTCTTAAAATAACACACCAGAGGGGAAAGTCTTTACATTTTTGGGTTTAGTTTAAAGAAGTTGCGCTTACCTGTACCTCTACTATGAAACCATCATTAAATGTTCCCCGCAAAACAAAGTTTCGTGAAGTACCCACTAAAAACTGATCTGCTTTTCCTTCTGCTACTGCTCTGATTGTTCCATACTGGTCAGGAACCTAGGAAAAGAAACACCTGTAAAGTCCCAAAACGTTTCTTGATAGGTGCTTATATTTGGAGGCTAAAAATAGTGCACAATGACAGTATCAGAACTGCAGTTCCCCAGTAAAAAGGAACAATCCAATTATGTAGACACTGGATCAGGACTTAACTCGAAATTCACAACCACAACGTTTTCATTTTAATAAGTCTCAGTTGAAAAAAATTACAAACTAAATTACATGAATTTTTAAGTGTCAAATACACTAGAAAAATGCACTCCACAACCTTACAACTCAGCATATAAGGACAGGAATGATACATAGTTACTTTTTTGTTTCAAAACACATTGTGAAAAGTAAGAAAATGCTGTAGCACACAGTAAATGCTTCCTGATTCTCTTAATGCTTCCTGATCAGCCTTAAGTAAATGTTCATATGCCTTATGTCAGCAACAACTCCAAATGTTATTGTTCATTGCATGCTTGAATTCTAATACACGGTTTTATTTTACAGTATGCAGGTGTTTGGTTTTCTAAATGATTTACCTTTAGAAAACACACTAACTTTAGTATTAGCTACATGAGACAGAAAATCAATGCAATAATTCAGACAGGTGTGTGCCAGGGTTCTGGTAATATTTCTCAAGATACAAAAATAGCTTAAATATAACATTATTAACAAAGGAAAACAGAGACACTAATATGAATAGTGTTACTTAAGCCTCAGAGTTGCACATGATGGTCAATGCTTACTTATTCTCAGCCATGTTTTCTAAAGGCCAATATTAGATTCAAGGTAATAACTATACGTGTTAAGGGAAAAATGCTGCTAAAAATGGACACTAGGTAAGTGGAGTAAACTATTAGAAGAACTGTTTGAGTACTATGCATTATTTCAAGAGGTCAAATTATTTCAGGGAAAAAACCCCAGTATTTTAAAATCCATGATGTATCATTTTTCCAGTTCATCTCCACTTATCTAAAATTGCCATGTAGCCAAATCACAAAGACATACATATTCACTAAACACCTGTTATAAGATAAAGCTAAAACAAGTTTCTCAACATAGCTCATTAAGTCTCAGAGAACACCCATATGTACCATGTTGATTGTATGCCTTATGTAAAAAATTCTATTAAGAGTCCTCGAATCCTAGTAACACTGTCTTTCTCCAGACAAAAACACAGGCAATACTGAAGAATATCCTCAAAAAAGGGAGCCTTTTACAGGCTCATTTATAGGGTGAGAATGTAAACAATTTGTCATCCACTCAGGAAGACAGTAACCAGAAGATACTCTATCATCCTAACTACAGATCCTCCAAAGGGCGAGGAGGACTTTGTCTTGCTAGTCAATACTTTGCTCACAGTAATTTGTCTCTTTCTTACCTCAATTTCCCTTTCAGGATTCAAATCATGATCCCACAGGATGATCTTTCGGTCTTTCCCACCTCCAGTTAGCAGCATCCCATTCCTCATTTGACAGAGTGTGAACACACTGCCATCGTGAGCTTTAATTTGTTTGCTTATCTGATATACTCCTACATGCACAAAAAAAAAATAAGGAACACCACTTGTTTTTTCACCTGGGGTTGACAAGAAGCTGTGCCTTTTGGCAGAAGAATAAAGTAACAGTGTAGAATAAATAATTACATTTCGACTGTCAGGCTATTAGGATTACATTAGTATTGCAAACACAAGGTGGTAGTGTTTTCTTACAGGATAAAAAGATAAATAAAAATTCTGCCTTTCTCAATAGAATTTTTTTTTGAGATTGATTGGTCTACAACTTCTGAAAACAACAACAAGAACTATTTGCAAAATGCAAGAGAAACTTTCCTTTACAGCTAATAAATATTTAGCAAGTAATTATCAGAAAAAGAATTAAAAGTTATTTTATGAAAAGAAACTCAAAGACTTGCTGTCTATAGTCTTATGGGAATAAAAAATGAATTATTTATAGCAAAGTTTCCAGGATGCATGAACCTAGTATCTAATGCTGGATGTTGCCTCACTTAAAAATAGCATAACCAGCATTTGGCATCTATCAATTTAGCAGCCTACCCAAAGGAAAACACTAGGAAGAATGAAAGAAAGATAAGAAAATTAAACAACAAAGATAGCCAAGGAAGCCTTTTGCATCCTCTTCAGATCTTCGTTTCAAAAGAACTGCTGTAGGAAAAAAGCAAGACTTGTGTATTTTCAAACAGCAATCACAGAAAAAGCCTAAAATGCCACCCGAATAAATACCAGCTTAACTTCACTGACAGCCTATGGCTCAAATCTGTTCCAGTCAACGTGCTCTCACACTGTGAAAGAGAGTTTAAGCAAGTCCTGTGACCAATCTAATGTCATAAAACAACTGAAAGATTCCATATTTAGTTAAGTCAATGTAAATAAATGTTCTATTTGATATCTTTTAAGGTTATACTGGGAAAAAGTTATTTTTGCACAAGAACTTCAATGTTGAACATGAGATAAGTTGTTAAATTACTTTTCCATAGCAGTTAGCTTCAATGACAAGAAAAAGATTTACCTACAAAAACAGACATACCATTGAGAATTTACTTTTTACATGAATGTTTTTCTGGCATACCATTTTAAACAACCACGTTTGAAATAGCTGTCAAGTAAAATAAATTATCCTTGAATTTATAAGTTACCTTAAGGCTTAACTGTGCCAGGTCTGCATATGCTGGGTAACAAATAATTTTCCTTTCTTTTTTACAAAAGCTTTGTCCTAAAGAGTAAGTTTAACATAAATTACAAGAAAATAAGTTTTAAGGTATATTTTGCAGCCAAGACTGGAGTATCTACTGAATCAGATACTGTTATTTGCATAACTGGTACAACTACAACTATGCTTTTTTTTTTTTTTACTTCACATATGAGTGCTACTAGCATCAGCTTCAACACTTAATGGTATTCCTCTGAAACTAAGCATGGTACAGCATAAACCTTAAGAGGCAAAAGTAGCCTGCAAAATCCTCAAAGCAATCCTCCAGCTTTTTTCAAATTACAGGATGAAAGGAAAGCTGATTAACTACACATCTTTTAAATGCAAAACATTTTGGTAATGTAGTTTTCATTCACTTCAGGCAGTCTTAGTTATTCAGATTGCTATTCAGTCAGCATGCAACTTGAAGAAGTACCAGGAAGCACACAACCTTAGTTGGGCTTTTTTACCTGTTCCTCTTCTAATGCAATCCTTTATGTTTCTCTTCTACAGACTATCTAAAATCTGTGATTAACTATGCATGTATCTTACCTTTAGGTCCTTTTCCTGGAGTAGATTCTACAGTAGTTTTGCCCCATATAAGTATTATCCCACCTGAGTCTCCAGTGAGCACATCACCATTTCCCAAAAAAGCCAAGCACTGAACAAATTTGGGTTTTTCATATTTCTGAAACAAAATGAGCAAAAGAAAGGGATAACTGCTTGTACTTTTTACGTAATTAGTACCATGTATCCACACCCACGGACCCTGCATACATTTCAGAAGAATTTTTTAACTTTCATTGTTTGTTTACCTCTCTGCTCAAACAGTACACGGTAAAAAGAGAGCAAACTTACAGAAAACACAAGCAGATCATTCCACTGATTTAAAACTAACCTGATATCAAGACATTTCTTACCCCGAATATCCCTTGCTTCCTTGATAATGAATTGCCACTCCAGGTCCAGAAAAATATATGAGATTTTCCACATGTTATTATGGTATTTGCATCAGTTGGATGGAATTCTACAGCAAGAACAACTTCATTTGTAGTCTGAAATTATAATTGAAATAATATTTATTCATGTGGCACTAACTACTAGAAACACATGTAGAATCCCAAGTTTCAGAACACGGATACGAGGAACTACACAGCTCGTTGTATGCTTGAAAAAATCTGTAAGTGTTCTGTTTTACACCAACTGCCTGAATAATTGCACATACCATTTCATATATATATATATATTTATATATTTTTACATTCATAAGAGATCTTTATAAAACTTCAATAGAAGCCAGGGTTTTACATTCACTTTTAAAATCGTAACAGCTTCTGCTCAGGAGTAGCTAAGACTTCTGCCATGGAAAGTGAAAGATGTATAAAGGACACTTACTTGGGTTGAAAACCCTCCTTAGTTTTTACACAGACCAGTCTGCTATTCTGGATAACAAAATGTGACAGAGGCAAGTGAGACAATGGTAACATAGTAGGATTATATCCATCATTCTTTTTCCTCTCCTTTCCTCCTCACAAAGAAGAAAAAAAGAAGCCTTCAAAACTCAAAACTCTGAAACACAGGGTCCCACGTCTGTATTTTTACTGGCTGCATATACTATCACTGAATTACTTACACTTCACCAATAGGATTTTACAAACACAACAAGCTGACTGGTCATTTATCTAACTTCTAATGTATATTCAACCAAACTGCCTTTGAAGACAATCTGCCGGAGGCAACGACTCCATGAAACACTTAAGTAAATGCATTAATGCATTTACTTCTGTGGGATTTAAGCCCATACTTTAAAGGAATACACATAAAAGTGCTGCTGAATCAGCACCCGTGGGAGTATCCTTTCCCACTCCACCATTTTTGGCACACTTTAGGAAAACAACCTTCTTAAGTTTCATTTCTTGTTAGTGGTCATATTTATTCAATTATGCTTTTCACACACAGTTTCCTCTGCATGTGCGGATCTGCTACATCCACAAATAATTTGTAAAGTAAGGACTGAAAAATGTCATCAAGTTCAGATGAGAAAAGGTTTTGCACCCTAGTTCAAAGGATGGAACTCTGCTCACAGCACCTATTGTGGAAGGTGGTGAAGACACTGCAAGATCAAGCCCTAAATATGAGTAAGTACTGAAGGGCTAGCTGTTCCTGACAATTTGTTTTTAGACAATTCTGAAATACCATGGAACTCCATGGGGGGTGAATATAGTCAAAACACAATGCCAATAAAATGTGAAATGCATGGCTTATGCCAAATAGCCTTATAGTAATATAAGCAAGAAAATAAAAATACGGACCTAGAATTACATTAAAACTTACAGAATCGAATATAATTAGTACTGGCCAATATAATTTTAAAAAAAGGGTAAAACCAACCTGATTCTATGATCTCAAATTGCAAGTTTGTAACCATATAGACATATATGCCTGTAGAGTATTCCACTTGACCCATGATTGAAAAGAACTATAAAATACTCAATTCCACATCCATTCAATAAACATTACACGAAAACCAAGTGCTTACATTAACATCTCTGAACACTTCTAATGGATCAGAAATTTAGGCTAGGAAAGAAATAGGTAGGCAGGCAAGACTGCAGTCTACAAAAGTACTAATGGACTTCAAATGAGAAGAGACATGTACCAAGAATCAGTGTCTGGAGCTTGATTCATACAAAAATGAAGAACTACTAAAAATCTAACTTAAAAAAAAACCCAAACTACTACAGATTGAATAATCACTTCAGTTTCTTAAAGCTCCCCAGGATTTTTAATTAGGAAAATATCAGAGAAATGGATTGGCTTTTAGCGATGAGTAAAATGTCATTAGAAGCACTCCAATATTGAAAACCCTGCCAATATACAAGTTAAGAATACATTTCTTTTGTGCCCTTACACGTCAGCAGCATTACACCATTGCAGTTTCCAAGTAAGATTAAATGTGTCTTACAAACTGCTGTATTTATGGGAATAAAACCACTTGTATTTCAGAATATTAATTTGTGCAATACTTACCTTTATTTCTGCTATTTTTGATTTCCTCTGCCAATCCCATACAGTAAGCATATGCTCATTAGAGTCATCAACTACACACAAATGAGTACCAGAATCCTACAGGAAAAAGAAAAAATAAGAAGTGTTGTACTATCATACTCTATATAGAAACAGGGCAGGAGAGTAGTATATTAAAAATCACAAAAGTACAAACTTAAATTCATCAAGTCCTTTTTAAGCAAATTTAAGCTCAATATATCTGTTTCCTTTTCTCTTACAGACAGACAGATAAAAATCTCGGAATTTATTTGGGAATAAGCATAAACTCACAAAAAATGACTGTGCTTCAAATGATATTCTAGGAAAGCTTTAACAGCTTTAACAGCATCTTACCAAATCTATCCTTTCAGTTTGTTTTTTTTGGTGGGCATTTTTGAGTGATTTTTTTTTCCTTGATTGCAATATTATGCTAGTTGCAAAGAGGTTCCTCCCTTTTTCTATTCTGCAAATAGGCTTTTTTCCTCAGGTCTCAGAGCACAGACACACAGTTCCACTTGTATTTAATGCAAAAAATTCCTTAGTGTTTTCTTTATTTTGTTTTTAAAATGATGGAACATGTATTTATTAATCTTGAAAAAATATATATATATATGAGTATAAAGTTGTATTAGAGTGACAGGCATGACAGTACTTCTCTCACAATATTCTGTTTTATTTATGCTACTTTCTATTTGTATAAAAAAAAATAATTTTTTAATTTACTGAAAGACAAAAGCTAGAGGAAACTAACTTAACATTTCAATGTGTAGGTTTTTATTTCAAATAGGTCACCCAGAACGACTGTTACATCTCCATCCTTGAAAATACTCAAAACCTATTTGGATCAGAGCCCTGAGCAGCCTGCTCTGGCTGAACCTGCTGTGAGCAGGACAGGGGATGAGGTGATCTCCAAATCTCCCTTCTCACCTCAGCTGTCCTGTGAATCCCCTCCTCTTTTAGCAAAATACGGCAGATGTTCTTTTTCTGAATATTTTATATGTACTAATTCTTCTTGCTGGGATGCTAGAATCACAGCCTGGGTTCTCAGGGGGTGTGATGTGTATCAGTGCTTTGGCAAAAGTACAAAGGCAGCTTAAGGATTAAAATATATACATATTTTACAGAAAAATAAACTCATTGCCAGTTTTGAAATAAGAAATTTATAAATGCTAAGTAGCTCATCCCTATTTGCTACTGATTTTTCTGATAAATCCTATGAGCCCAATACCAAGATGTTTTTTTTAATTTTTTTTTTTTTTTTCCTCATATGTAAAATAGAGGCACAAACTGAACAACTTGTTCTTCAGGAAAAAAATAGTACCATATAATAATTTTTTTTTTTTTTTTTAAATTTCCTGTTGGTGGATAAAAAAAACCCTTACCCCAGCTGTGCAAGCAGAAAAGTTACCCTATCAGAACTCACTATAATTTGTTTTTCATGAACCTCACTAACAAACTCGTTTTTAACACGCAAAACAAAAACCCAAGCCCCTCATAATGAAAACCAAACTACCAAACCCAGCACAGACTTCAATTTCTACTGAAGGCTTTTCTTGCCTGCTATTTATTCACTGTGCTTGTTTGTTACCACAATTACATGTGCAATTTCCTGTTTTACCAGCTAGCTCACTGTCCGCTGCTTTTATAAAGCATGCATAAGCTTTACTGACACACTTTTAGTACCAAAACAGATCAGCTAGACAACTACGTGCAAAAAATCTCCAGAGATGTCCTTCCCTTTTACACAGCATTGGATCCCTCATTTAACACCCCAAACAATCACACCCATCTTACCGCTTTTGAGAAGTCCAAACACCCCACTCCTCGTTCAAAAGTCCCGAGGCCGATAACCTGCAGTGTCACCAGGCTCACCGAGTCCCAAACCCTAACATGGGGCTGCAGAGGCTGCGTGAAAAAGCAACGGGACAAACAGTGTCATCAACAGTGAAAGCAGCATCATGTGCAGGTGTCAAGGCTTGCTAAGCAGGTGCTACCTGAATTACAAAAAACTGCAGATCGAAATGCAGGATGACCTGTGCTAAAGATGCCACTGAGTGGTATCTTGAAGCTCAAAAGGTGAGAGTCAAGACAATTTTGCTCCCTGTGTCTGGGCTACAAACGTGGCAGTGGTGTTGTTGAAGCAAGAAATCAGGTATGGTGGCATTTGAATAGCTGTGAAAAAAACCCTTTGCCCCATTTAAGTAATTGAACAAATAATGGAAGCGTCATCTTGCATTTCAGACCCCAGATCTATCAATCTTATGCAACAACTGAAAATAATTCTCAAACTTCATTGTTTTTTTAATATATAAAATAGGAAAAAACACCCCAACACCCTGGTGCACCAAGTCCCCTAACCATCACCAACCACTCAATTAAAATCTCCATGGTTATATTGCACACAAACACTATCCCAAACCAGCTCATCTTCACAAATGTGAAACAATCACAAATAAAGTGGAAACTGAGTTGGCTTAAGGACAGCATTCACCAAAGAAAGTGATGACAAATCATTCCACTGATGAAAAAAACAAACCACAAACCAACCAGCCCTAACCAGAGAGTCAAATACTCAGTGGAAATCCTAACAGTGTCTAATACAAAAAAAACACACATCTATTTCTTACAAAATCTAAGAAATTAAGTGGGACATCTGAACAAGTGTTATTTTTACCGTGTTTCTACACCTCATAGTTATTCCCCCCCCCCCCCCTTTTTTTTTCCTCTGTCTGCAACTTCAAGAGGATAATCCAATTATTCAATTCTGACAGAGTTCACCAATAGCCAGGGCCAAGAGTATTTAAATGCTCTTTTGTAGGAAAGCTTGACACACCTTTCATGAATTCTCAAAAGTTGGTTGCCTACTTCATTAAGCTTTAAGAGTACAAAGACCCACAGAACTGGGGACTTGTTCTCCACTGGGGGACTTACTGAAAGAAATGAGACAGAAGTGATGTGGCCTTATACATGAATTACAAGCTTCACATTTGCTTGCAGAATTAAAATTGAGTTTTCCTGTATCGCAAATATAGGACTTCTGCTCTTTTTGATGTATGGCTGAATGATTAGTTGTTACTGTCGTTTGCTAGAGATATAGGCTGTTCCCTTAAAAACAGCTAAATATCTCAGTAAATGCAGTGCATAAAACAAACTGCAAAAAGGTCACAGTGAGAATTTAAAAAAAACAACACTTTTTCCTAATTTTCAAAACAAGATACTACTGCTCAACAGCTCTATTACTTACCCTTCCATCTTTATCCACTCCAGCTAACTGTCCTGTTGCAATTCTAATTTTGTCTGGATGAACTGCAAGACTAAGACAGACAGAAATATGACTTGCTTTTGCTGTCGTAGGTCTTCAAAACTGAGAGGTTTTTTTGTATTATTTTTTTTCCTCAACGGAAGCCCATGAAGACGCTTATGATCCTAAATCCCACTTCTAATGAGACAGCTTGAATGTTTTTCATCAGACTATTTAATTACACACTGTACTGATGGGTAGATGGATGCTGGCACACAACCAGCTCCACGTGTGCCCTGACAAAGTATATAATAGTATATAGTAGTGTACTACTACTCCTGAAGCACTATATCGGGAGTCCACTGTAACAAAACATACATTGTTTCATGATGAACATCCTAACACGCAGTTATGTGCCATATTTATTAACACTAAACCTACAGATAGCATGAACCTGGGAAAAAAAAAAAAAAAAGCTGAAAAGTTGGCTGCAGGCATGTGCACCCAGGAGTCAGGGATTATTGCCACTTGAAATGACTTACTGATGTAATTGTACTAATGAAGTTCTCCAGTACAGTGCACTGCTAGTGTAAGAACAAACCTGCTTTTGCTTATCACATTTTGCTTTGGAGCTAGTATGAAAAAACAGATTTCAGAGTGCACATCCTCTTAGTTCTAGTGATTTTTTGACTGGCCCTCTTATTTGCTTTCTTTGTAAAATTACAGAAGTGAAGAAAGCCCTTGAAACAGGAAAGGAGGAGCAGGGGGGAGCTTGAAGAGGTCAGAATGACAAACACCAAAATAATTTACAATTCAGTCTAGTTTTTTGAATGAAAGTGAAGAACATAAAATTGACAGCATTCCTCCCATGGGAAGCAATTACAGTTCTCAAAGCTCTGCCACGAGAAAAGAGGTTTAGATGGCAACTCTTCTCCATTCAGTTACAGTAGGGAGCTTATGTTCACAATTACATTATGTGCACTGTTCTTCAGACCAACATTGTAAAGTCAGCAACTGCCTTTACACCCACAATGACGTTGGCTCGGGCTTCCCTGATTCTCTGGTTTTGCAAACATCTTTCTGATTTCCCAGACCATCTTTCTAGCTGGATGGGGAATCCACCAAAACATGACAAAAATTGTTGCTCAGTTTTCCCTCTCGTTTTCTAACTCACCTTTAAGATTATACCTTTGCCATATTGCCTGTAAGTCACTGATACAGAATTTTAATTTCTGGGACATCTGTTTAGAATAATTTACACAAAGATCCTTTCTCTAATCTGGCACTCTTAGATTGGCTGCCTATCCTGTTTTAAGCCAGAACCCCTAAGCTAGCATGGACTGCTCTGTCACTGTTCATTTGTGCAGCGTCTACTACAGAGAAATCTACTGAGACTGATGAAAAAGAAAGTAACTACAATTATGATGACATTAATGAGCTCGTATACACATACAGTAAGAGAGAATACAAAATACATTTCTGCATTATTACACACATACTTATATGCAATTGTTATATACTAACCATTTAACGCAGTCTGTGTGACCCAAGTAGTGTCGCTGAGTTCTCTCCTCATAGTTAAATAGTACCACCACTGATGCTATGAAATATACAATTTCTCCCGTAGGAAGGAGGTAAACATTGGCTCGACAGTCTCTTCCACGATACCCATATCTACACATTTATTTTTTTAAAGTCAAGGTTTTCATAACCATTATATATCAGAAAAAACAAACCAACACAACTAAACCTTTTTTTAATTATTATTATTTTAAAAACATTTCCTAAAGAGGTCTCATGTCAGCAAATGCCCATTATGTTTTTTCCTTTGGAACGCAGCACAATTTCAGCAACACAGTTTAAATAAACAAACCCCAGACAATTGGACTTCAAGAAATCAAATCCCCTAAAAAGTAACATTCATTGATGTTAAAAATCCAGTATTAAGGAACACTGAAGTAAAACAAATACAGTGGTGCCATTTTATAAAAAGCTCCATGTGAAGTTTCATTAGGTAATAGCAGGACTTACTGTGCCGGCTTAACATTTCTACAGCAACTGAGCTGTGCATCTGCACCTGGGCACCAAAGTATTTCTTCCATTTGGCCTTTTATAACAAGTATGTGAAAATTCCTAATGTCCTTCAGAAGAAGGTAAGCTTCTGCACAGCAGCTGCCAAGTTCAGGAAATACTTCTTTAGACTGTTTTAGAGTATTGCTAAAACAAACAAAACTCAAAAGGAACTGACAGTGAAAAATATTCTAGCCAAATCCACCCCAAGTATATAAAACGGGTAATTTCTGTAGGAAACTTGCATGACTTCTAAAGACATTCAAAAGTTTTACACACTATGAACCAACCTTGGATAGCACTAATCAAATGTTATTACAGCTTATTATTTTTTTGAATCAAGTGGAGTTTTCTTCACGTGGCTATTAATGTGAGTGTCTGTATTTCGATTCCCAGGGTCCCTACGTACAATTAACATCAAAATTCAGACTTTAACAGTACCTCTGTAGCCTCAAAAAATACCATTTTTCTGTTATGTCCTGCATTTCAGAGAGCTCCCCACCTTCAGGGCCAAGTAGTACACCTGCAAGGGTAATATGGGAAATACATTAAGCAATGCTAGCCAGAAGATTCTGAGCCTTAGGTCCTGGTCAATCAGTTATATAAAGGGAGTCAAAGACCCACATGGAGAAAGCTGGATGGATGAAGTTGACCCTTTCTCATACATGACAATAGGTGCATTAGGGAGTATAGAAACTGCTATCTCCTACACTGACCACCACCACATCGTTTCCAGTGCCATCCTCCACTAATCTACCTCTCCTCTTTTGCAGTCCCATCAAATCACAGCACTGCTATACCACAGAAACACTTGCAAGGTTAAACACATGCTGTAACTAAACAACAGTTCGCAGAGGGGGACTGCATTCAGTTATCAACTAGATCACCTAAAGACTACATAAAAGGAAACAGCTTTGTATCTTGCTGTCTTCCTTTCATTATAGAAGAACTCTGGCTCCTCTGAAGCAGATATTATTGACTGGCTTGTTTCGTAAGTGATATCAAGAGAAATGCTGACACAACACAATGCAGAGGGCAGGAAAAAAAGGAGGCCTATTTCTCCTCCACCACTGTTTACTTTCCCACTAAATTCTCCTCTTTCTTCTTTTAAACACTGATGGAACAAAAAAGAAAAACTTCAGAGTGGCCTTTTATAAAAAAACAAACCAAAACAAAACAACCAGACCACGGAACTTTCAAAAACGACAGGCTACAAACCAATGAAAATATTTTTTCTATCCTGAGGCATGAAGAACACTCTTCTAAATGCCTTCTCAAAGGAGAAAGGCAGATCTTGCTAATCTGCTGTATACAATAGGGAGTGTATTGTTAAGAACTTATTAAGATTGACATCTTTGAACATTCATCCTAGAAAAGTGTTAATGATTTACACAAACATGCCTTTCCATAGCAGAATTCTACTATGCAGAGATGAGGCTAAGTATTTTGGCACCCACCACTGAGCCCTGAATTCATAAGGCTGCAAGAAATGGTCACATTTTCTCAGTCCATTCCTCTCCTGTACCTCTCCTACATAATAAAGAGCGAATGCATTTTCTAGGAGTGTGCTTTTTAGGAGCATATAAAGGAACAACCTGTTTTGTGGGAGAAATTTTTTGCTTTGTTCATTCTCCATCCCAGACTATCTTGAGAGAAAATGAGAAGGGTTGTTGTTCCACAGCAGTTCTTCCCTTCTCCACACACTCAGAACAAAGGAGCAGATATGCTAATGCAATAATTGATTGTCTCTCTCTACAGAAAAAGGGGTGTCACAACTCTGACACCAAATTTTCACTAAACTTCAACATGAATATTTCATTGAGACTGATATTTCAACTAGGGAAATTTGAATATAGTTGTCTTCATATTGTGAATGTTTCTCACCGATTACAAAGACTGCTTTGTCATAACATTTTATATGCTTAACAGCTTTTAATTTTGTTGCTGTTTTGTTTGTTTGTTTTTAATTGGCTAAGAATAGCAGCGGCCCTCACAAAAAGTGATACAGCAGAGTTCAACAGTGGATTTACTGCTGACTTCAATTATTCTTAGAAGAGCGCCAGTGCTAAAAGTAATCTATAAGACAGACTCAGGAACACCCTCCTATACATTGAGAAAAAGAGACTATAAAGTCTATAAAGGCTGTCAACAGCAGCCCTGACTGTGACCTCTGCAGCTGCTAAATAAGCCTATTTCACTATTACTAGGAACACCAGAGATGCTTTAACTAGTTCTGAAGTGCACTAGGGAAGACTGCACTACAAAGTGGGGATACCTTAACTATATTATTAAATTTATAGGAAACCACTCAGAAACCAGACACAGTCAAGAGCTCAGACTTCCCAATGAGCTGCTTTACCTTGTCAAGCAGCTTAGGTCTTTCTTCAACTGACAGTAATCCGCAGGGCAGACAAAAGCCAAGTGTGTTCTGTTGAACCTACGGTACTGGATATCAATACCTGAATGCACCTGTAGGTCACAGCTGATCTAAAAAGGACACCTCCCTCCCAAATCAAACAAACAAATGAAAAAAAAAGAAAGAGCCCAAACAAAAAACCCACACCAAGAAGCCTTCTGTTCTTGACTTGAAGTTGTTTGTAATTGATCAGCATCTTCCAAAACAATAATATTGAAGGAAAGCCTAATTAACAATCATCCAGAGGGCAGAAGAATTAAAGGTGCTCAAAGCAACACTTACAGAGTGAACAGTTCAACACTCAGTTGAGCTTTCAGTTGCAGAAAACTGACATTACTAAAATAGTCTGTGAATCACTGTCCCCATGCCTTTTTAATAAGATGCACAGCCTTCAGTTTGCCATCATACTGGAAAATTATGGCTGGCTTGCAGATTTCTTCCCTTTGCTAAACCTGTGCATGAAGTACAAGATCTGCAGCTGCTGTGTCCTCTTACCTCCAAAACTGAAGAGCAATTATGCAACTTCATAGAGACCAATAAGCTCTACCGCTATATCCAAAAGATACCCTACACTCTGAATTAGGATGGCATTTCCATAAACAGATTCCAAACACATATGGACAGTGTGTGTAGACTAGTTTGTTTTTTTTTAACTTTTATTAGCCTTCAGCAGGAAACTGGTTTAACCTGAATTTAAGGTCCTTGGACATTAAATTAGGATGTCCACACTGGGATTTGCACATACTTAACTGAGGGTGTGACTTCATTATCATTTTTCATCAGTCCAAACTCCTCACTGCTGCTGAAAAAGTAGATCTGATCTTCCTCTACTATATCAGTTCTAGCCCTTGGATGTTTGTAGGGCAAATCAAATTAATGAGTTGATCCTGCTGAAAGTTAACTCTGCAAAAAAAGATCACATTTCAGCCAGATCAGTGACTGACCCTTCACTCCACAGTCATATGAATAACAGCATCAGCACTCAAGAGCTGTGACAGGAGGAAAGCTGGTAAGCACAGCTCTGCAAAGCATGGATAAGAGCTGTTTTCCTTCCAACCAGAGTTTTAATCCAAAACTTTCCACCTTTATGGTCTGAACTTTCACAGTCTCACTGAAAAGTTCAGAGGGTATAAACCCCACAGCTGCTCCTCATAACCAAGTACCCAACATTATCCGTTTCAAATGTATTAGTTAAGGCAGGAAAAACAATTTGTTTCCTAAAGCAAATAAAAAGGGGTGACTTAAAATATATATATATACCATAGTCACTAGCAGATATGCTGAGGTAGGAACAAGGCAGCCTCTGCCAGTACATATCCTGCCATGAGACAGTGTTTCATCAACATTCCTAAAAATCTTCCTGCTTTCAGCAACATCGGAAGGATCAAACTTAAGAATATTACACCAACTCAAGTCCTGCCTAGACTTGTTATTTTGCTGAAGTATTAAGAAAATTACTTCTAGTATCACAGCTTACTGGAAGAATCTTAAGAGATGAGGGGAGTGACAGGAAGACCCAAATATGTGGCAAAAGCATGTATCTTGTAATAATCTTAATGTCTGATCTACTAAGCCTGGAGAATAACTGTCACCCACATGTAGTAAACTCCATTCTTCACATGATAAATGTATTTAATGCATACTATTCTCCAAGAAGCGAAGCCCTTCCCTTCAGAGCTGAAACACAAAAGTAGTGCAAAGAAGTCTGTGGACAGCTGCTTCTGCAATCCTCCCTCTGTAGGTAAAGGACAGTGAGAAATTCTGAACCTCATTCCAGACCTTCCATTGCTCTAAAACTTCGTAAAAATGAATAAAGATTGTGCAGGTTAAAGCTGTACTATAATGTAACTACAGACCATTTCAATTGTTAATGGAATGGAACTTAATTCCCCACTTGAAAGTAATTTTAACCTCTAAACAGGTAAGACAAGGCCAGATTCTAAATGGAAAAAAAAAAAAAGAAAAAAGAAAAAAAGGAACCTCAAGTAGTTACTGATATCAAGGATACACCCACTCCAGTTTTAACTTCTCAGGAGGCAGCTCTGTCCTAATATCATCATAGTTTTCTATGTCAGAAGGAATGAACATTGTGATTGGTCGACCCCGCATGAACATCTTGATATATTCTCCCTCTGTTGAAACAAAAAAGTGTTATTAATTGTAGGACAAGTTTACACAAGAAACAAGCACAAAAGAAACCAGTAATAAGCACAGGGAAGCAAGTAACGCTTGTGAGATAACAATTATTTTTGAAATGCAAGCTTAGTAAAGGCACAGATTTTAATTTATTTTTTAAACAAAACACTAAAATAGACACACAGTGTTAGTTGAATTTGTGATAGAACAGACTGAGCATATAACATTTTAGACATGCAAATTAAATAACAAAGGCAAGTTTCAAATTAAAATCTGAAACTAAATAAATAAGTGGTCACAGAATCACAGGATAAGGTATTTCACGTTGAAGGGGACCTCAGGAAGCCTTTAGGTCCAACCTCTTATTCAAAGCAGGCTCAGCCATGAGATCAAACTAGGTTGCCCAGAGTTTGGTCTAGTTCAGTCTTGAAAGCCTCCAAGGATGGAGATGACTCAACTTCTCGGCACCTGGCAGTCTAACAGGACTTCCAAGGGGTTTCCCCACAGAGCTGCTCCCTGTCCTCAGTCCATACCCCTGCTAGGGGCTCCTCTTTCCCCCAGGTGCAGGACTTGGCATTTGTCCTCACCTAATGTTGTGAGGCTCTTGCAGACCCATCCCTCCAACCTGCCTAGGTACCCCTGGTTGGCAGCTCTACCCTCCAGCACATCAACCAGGCCCCCTGGTTTGCTGTCATCTGCAGCCAAACTGTGTTGCTTGCTCCAGATTATTGTTAGAGAAGTCAAACAGGACAGGTCCAGGACAGACCCCTGCAGATGCCACTTGATACTACTGGCCAGCAGGTAGAGTGTGACCCATTAACCTAGACCCTCTGAAGACAACCCACCAGCTGGTTCTTCTATCCACCCACCTGCCTACCCACCCAAACCGTAACAGCACACCTAGGACACAAGAATACTGCAGGGAAAAGTGTCAAAAGCTTTGCTAAGGAATATAATCTGGAATTATATATCACCACAAATTAATATGCTAACCTGAATTACAAATTTATTGAAATAATTCTAACTGCATGCTATTGCATATTGCATCATATCCTGAATAATGGAAAGAAGCAACAGCTTCTAATGACTCCAGCTGTAACACTTTCTGTAGCTGTGACAAAACACATGCACATTTCTGTTAGGGTATCTGAGTTTCTTTTAAAAGAACATGAGATTATTTTCCAACAGTGAAAACTAGTTACAAAGTAGCTTTGTGTCTTAGTCAAACACATAAGCTAGTCAGAGGAAGGCAGCTCATTTAGATTTAAGGAATACATGATTGCAATTAATATATTCCATGCCTTACAGGAGGCTTTCCTGTAGCACTACAAAAAATAATAATTTTCTAACTTCAGAAGACCAGAAAAGCCCTTGGAGACTTCTAAAAACATTTACACCCCGCCTGCAGATCAAAACCAGCACTGCAGTGCTGTTTCACTGTAGTTAAATCAGGCCTCAAAAACACAAGAATTAATGATGACACAGGAGCTGCATTTCAAAAAGCACTGACAACAATGCTCAAGTATTTCACATTAATAAAATGGTATTTTTTTATCACTCTTCTTCTGTTATTAATATCCATTTTTAATGTAACTAATATGACAAACCCAAAGTAATACAATATCCTGCTGTGAATCTGTAACTCTGATTTTTTTGAGTATTGGATTTGAAAATCATGGCAGTCAAGAGGGAACTCAAGAGCTTCAAACCAAAATGTAAATAGTTGAGAACAGGAGTAGAAGAATAGCTGTGAACCAACAATACTGTATTAAGAAATCTCTAATAATATTTGCTGCAACCAATATTGAGGTATGAAATTAAGATCTTTGAACAATTACTTTTACGTGTCTTTCAAAAGAAAAACATGAAACAGGCGTCCCATAAATGCCCAGGGAATGCCTGAAAATACTTCTCCAATTAAGTGTAAGATTATTACTCAGACTGCATCAATGTGCAATCCATGTTTTGTCTTCCCTAAAATATCTACAATTGAAATTACGAGAAAATCAGACTTATTCCCACAGAACTATAGTTTAACAGCACAAGTCAAACTTGGAGATCTAAAAAGACAAGAGAAAGCAGGTAATTTCAGTGACACCAGAAGCAGTGTAGACTCCAAAATAGTCTCTGGCTTACAGAAGCATTTTACAAGATGCAAAGATCAAGAAATAATCCAAGTTGTGAGTAAGACCAACCTTCAGCCAGGGTCTCTACGCTTCTCTTGATTTTAAAATACCCCTACTATAAAGACTGCAGAAACATACTCTGTCTTACTGCAGTCAGAAGAGTGAAAGAGAACAAACCTGTAACTATTTCTATCCACCAGAGATACAAAGCAGTCCTGCACAGTTTTTGGAAATCAATTCTTGACACTCAATCTCTTTTTTCTACAGCTAGACAAGACAGAATACTGACAATCAACAGTTTAATGAAAAAAAGTGTTTTAAACAATCTTTTAAATCACCAAACATTTCTGATCAAAGAGGATTTGATCAGAGTTGGGCAAAATTTTGCGGAATACCACCTCAGCTCTACAAACACCAGAAAGCACTAGCTTTGAATACAACACAGATTATCCCAGAACAAGCCAATGGCTTGGACAGCATTGACACACACAGGAAAAATCTATGGTGACCAAATCATATAATAAATCCACTAACTCCTAGCCAGAGAAAGAACTAACCATGAGCTTGCGTGGTTTTAACATCACTTGTCACGGCATTGCTCAGACTTAACCAGGTCAATGAATCCATGTACCTGAGTGTAAGCTCGTTGAAAGTATTCCCCTACGTGCATGGTACTCATTGAGGATTTCACAACTCACACAGCTTAACTTGTTGAAAACATTATTTTTTTTTTCCTTTTAACACACTTTAGTTGGATTTCTTGATGCTTAACAGTTTTAAATTTTTTTAATCACTTGATGAAGCAGATCACAGTATATCAAATTCACCAAGTTCCCAAAGTTAAGAGATTATTAGTGTGACTTTTTCCACTTTTAGTGTGCTAAAGTCAACCTTCTGAGACCAAGAACTCATTTTACTTCAATCTTGTGTTTCTTTTGACCCTGATAGTTTATGCTGCACTGGCAGCAAAGAAAAGGAATTTTGTTCTGACAGTCCAAATACAACTGAAACCTAGTGCAAAAAACTGTCCACAGGCTCAAAAACTAATTCCTGAACAGAAATAATAATAACTGACCAATGTAAAACTAACAAGTATATAAAGGTTTTTCCTTATTTAGAATAATACAACTAAAGTTGAGCCATTTAAGTCCAGTATCAAAAGGAACAAATACTGAGAAGATAAAAAACAGTTGTCCCACTTCTAAGAACAAATTGTGAGTCCATCCACTGACAACAGCAGAAAACTTGCCTCAGATCAAATATTAAAGAACAAAGAAAATCACTTCTCAGTAGCTAAATTAGAAACAATAGTTATTTTACCAAATGCGCATTGCTTAATTGTATTGCTGAGAAGAGCTAAAAATCAGTTTTGTCACTACTTTGATACAAATGCTTAGATAATTATTCTACACGAATAACGTCTCATTTTCCCACCTGTGGTGGGTTGACCCTGGCTGGATTCTAGCTGCCCACCAAAGCCATTTTATCACTGCCCTGTTCAGCTGCAGAGGGGAGAGAAAATATAATTAAAGGTTCATGGGCTGAGACAAGGACAGGGAGATCGCTTAGGAGTTACTGTCACCAGCAAACCAGACTCAACATGGGGAAATTAGTTTAATTTATTATCAATCAAATCAAAGAAGGAAAATGAGAAATAACCACCAAATCTTAACACACCTATCCCTCACCCTTCCTGTCTTCTCGGGGTCAACTTCACTCCCTAATTCTCCGCCTTCTCCCCCACAGCAGCACAGGGATTATGGGTTGTTGGCAGTTCATCACACATTGCCTGTGCCACTCCTTCCTCCTCAGGGGAAGGACTCCTCACACTCTTCCCCTGCTCCAACATCAGGTCCCTCCCCAGGGAGACCTGGGCTGTGGGCAGATATCTGCTCCACCATGGTCCTCCATGGGCTACAGGGGACAGGCTGCCTTGCCATGGCCTTCACCACAGGCTGCAGGGGAATCTCTACTCTGCTTCCTGGAGCACCTCCTCCCCCCTGCTTCTTCCTGACCTTGGTGTCTGCAGAGTAGTCTTCCCCATATATTCTCACTCCTGTCACTCCTGCAATTACTGATGCACAGGAACTTTTTCCCCTTCCTAAATACATTATCCCAGAGGCGCTACCACTGTCACTGGGAAGGGATTTGGCCAATAGAGGGTCCATCTTGGAGCTGCCTCTCATTGGCTCGGTTGGACACTGGGGAAGCTTCTAGCAGCTTCCCACAGAAGGCCTTCTGCAGCCTGCCTGCTATCAAACCTTGCCATGCAAAACCAATACACCCTCAAACAATTTTTTATAGTAGACATTTTACGGAGTTAAAATAACACTGGCCAAAACCAAGAGTAATGTATTAATAGTGACCTTTCTATTAAAATCTGGTGCTCACACCCTTATCAGTAAAACCCAGCACAGCCTGAGGGTATTTAGAAAAGACCATTAATTTGTGAAAGTCAAATTCTTCATTTAACACTGGTACCACAAGATCAGTGCAAAACGACACCACAAATTTAGGATCAAATTTCTCATAACTGCTTGGAACAGTGGAGACAAGCAGCAACTGACATTAATAGGGATGGAGGCAGTTGCACCTGTTGGACTCTGCAGATGAGAGATAAAGAGTCCAAGAGGAATTCTAACAGGTCTTTGGCCAGAAGAGAAGAGGCTCTCCTGGAGCTCTGGGAAAAGACTACCTGCAGGACATTCAGATTAGAAGTACCTTTCTGAACATTAAAGAACCATTGAAACCATTAAAGAAAGAACATTTTTTGCTTCCATTAGCTAGCTACATGCTTATCAAAGATTACTTTTGAAGATATGTATTTTAACACACTTGTTAGAGAGACATGGGCCAGCTATAAGCTGATTAAGCCTCTCCCTACAGAAGAGGAAGGATTAAAAACAAGAGACAAGTCACTGAAAGATTTTTGTCTAAGATGGTAAATTTCCTTTCATCAGAATAACCTGTAAGGCAGATAGAATATTATGTAAAATTCTTTTGAAATACTAGAGAGGATGGCAGCATATCAATAAAAAAACATCCTTTAACAGCAACTAATTGCCTGAGGCCAAATTCTTGTATTTGCAAGTTAAAAAAACCCAGTGGTTTTAACTCTTTCATAGCATACTGGCTCAAATGAATGCTCAAGAGCATTGGACTATCTCTTTCCTGCATTCTCACTATTTTCAGGTTCAAAGCAGTATGTCAAGACTTTTCCCCTTGATCTTTTGGAAGAAAAGAGCCTTGTCCATCTCATAGTAATATGAGGGGATACAGGGGAGATAAATTTAGAGAACAGGGAAAAAGAACCCCAATTCTGGAATCTGAAAACAGTAGGTATGACAGTAAAAATTCTCTACCCCTTATAAAGAGACGTTCAGACCTCACTACTCCCCTGTGCAGAGGCACTTGAGGAAGGAGGAGGGGAGGGAAGGAGCTGGAAGGGACACCTGAAAGGACCCTGCCAATTGCTACATTAATTAATCTGCAATTGCAGATGTTCTATAAATCCTTTCAAAGATGGATCAAACCAACTTAAAAGTACAGTTGGAACTCTGCAGATAGCACACCCAGGTGCTGTGGATTATTAAGACCACATGAAAAGGAACAGCTCAGGCCCAGAGTTGCTACAAAAGGCAGCATCACGTGGAAGCAGCACTCTGGCTTCGGGGGCCAGCTCTTCACCAGGAACAGCTGTAGCTGCTTTTGTGCAGCTTTGAGCTCAAATTCACAGTCCTTGCCAGAGTCTGCTTGGCTCCGCAATAATTCACCTCTGGAGTCTCAACAATCTCTCTGCACAAGTGCCAGGGGACACAGGACAAGCACTCCTAGTTTTTGCTCCCAGGATCAGCTCTGGCTTATTAGTCTCACATGGAAGCCCTCTGGGTGTGCTGTACTCAAGCAAACTCCATGCAGGTCTCAGCTCTCTGTGGTATCCTCATAGATCTGAAGAAATTAACAGCTCAGCCCCAGAGATGCAGAAACACTTGATCTGAGTATACCATGGTCCCAGTTAACTGAAGGAACACAAAACATTGCTCGGGAAGAGGGACACAAAGACAGCAATTTGGCCAAGGCCCACTTACATCACAGAACTGTCATGGTTTGAAAGGACCTCTAAGATCACTGAGTCCAACCATCAACACAAAAAAACCCCCACAAAACAACAACACAACCTTGGCCACTAGAGAATGTCCTGTAGTACCAAATCTGTACGGCTTATGAGTATCTCCAGGGATGGTGGCTCTACCACCTCCCTGGGCAGGCTGTTCCACTGCCTGACCACCCTCTCAGTATAGAAATTCTTCCTAATATCCCATTTAAACCTCCCCTGCTGCAGCTTCAGGCCATTTCTCTGGTCCTATGCTTATTTACTTGGGAGACAAGGCCAAAACCCACCTCCCTATAACCTCCTTTCAGGTAGCTGTAGAGGGCAATGAGGTCTCCCCTCAGCCTCCTTTTCTCCAGACTAAACAGTTGCCTCAGCTGCTCCTCGTGTGACTTGTTCTCTAGACCCTTCACCAGCTTGGTTGCTCTCGTCTGGACACGCTCCATGGTGGATTGGAGCATTTATCAGCCATGAAGCTCTGCAAACCCATGTCATGAACTGGAGGAACATTATAGCTGAGCCCAGCCTGACAGATGCATGACATGCTGCCCTGTGCCCTCTCTCTGCCTGCTTCACACTGGTTTTTACTCTGATCAGGGTACTGCAGAGCTCACTTTGGACAGAAGAGACTTGGCTGTCACTGGGATACACACAAACATGCCCTGCTGATTTTGGAATACCATCTAAAAACCTCCTTCTAATAATTGGTACCCTCTCGACTTCCAGGGGACAATAAGCAAGGCCAAGCTGTTGACTATTTGTGCATGTTAACTGTTTGTGCTGTTAACTTCAGCACAGGTTTGCCCATCTGCTGTTTGGAAGTGTATTAGGTGAGCATGAAAACAGCAATCATCTCCTACCTTCTCCCAGCCTTCACTTTGCAAAAATAAAAACATCCAGCTATTTAATTTATTTTGCATGATAAGGTTTAATTCTGCCTCTACACCACCACAAAACTTACCTTTTATGATTGTGGGAGGCTATAACTGCATGCAGTGTCACAGAGGAAAACCTACCACGGTTCTGATGCATTAACGTTTTCCATAAGGCTGCATATCTCCATTAGAATAACTTCTGATAGATCCTGGGATTACATTTGTGTTTTCACTATAACACAGTGGTTCAATCTTTGTGTGATGAAGCAGCATGTTAAAGCTGTTCTCCTCACCATTTAATTCTGGCTGACAGCCCATTTATAGCTAGAACCTTGCTACCACAACTCCTGCATGCATGATCTTGTACTTCTACTCATTTAATTTTTGCCTTACGCTACTCCAAGCGTCAGGAACATCTAGGTCTTACTGTATCTCAGCTTCCAACATATCGATTTGGTCTCTTAACTTAATTTCATCAGTGGTCCTACTTTCCTAAGCACTAAGCCAAATAGGTCCCAAAAGGCTGGAGGCAGCTGTTAGCAACCACAGCACCCACTGCAGGTTCTTCTGAAAGTTCATAGCCTGCTAGAGAAGAGAGGAATAAATACGTTGGTGAAACAAAATGCTAGAAGCTGCCTGATCTGCAAGGAAACAAGTGCATCTTGTTCATTGACAGGCATGCAAGGAAACTGTTGGTGATGCAATGTCAAGAATCCAGGACTAAAACTAGAGGAAAATAAAAATTGTAGACAAACAGTAGACAGTCTTCTGCAGAGCCTCCTTCGATCAAAAGGAGATTCCCATTAACACAAACAAGCTTTTAATCAGGCTTTTATAAACAAGAAAAAGAATAAACAAGAATAAAAGAGCAAAAAGGTAAAATTTAACTTCAAACAATGACTATTAATTCACTCTTGCAAGAAAGTCTAAAACCCAGCAATTCAAGAAAAGTGAGCTGGAAAGTAAGACTAATTAAAACCGCTGCAGGTGCTAATAGACAGCAAATATATGGCAATACAAACCAACTGAAAAGCTGCTTCGATAAAGTCAATACTGAAAGACTCTTGCAATGCCACTTAAGTAATTTACTGTTTTCTGTGAATCATATTCCTATGGGAATATGAAAGGTTTTCAGAAGAAAATAATAAAAATAATAGGAACTGAAAGGATGAGAAAAAGAGACCAAAGAAGTCAGTGTAGACTACATTGTACTACACAGCAGTTTTCTAGAAGTATGTGAGAAGCCCTCATCCTCAATTACTCAGTTCTTCAACAAAACTGGACAAACTACTAGAAAAACATTTTATATCACACTATTCCTAAACCTTATCGAAATTTAGACAGCGACATAGTCCCCAAGTCTATGCTGTAATTAACTGCTCTTCAGCTAGCAAGTGTATGCATAATGTGAAGTCTAATAAGCATACAGCAGATTTTAAATATATATACACACACACTTCAAACTATCTGTTTGTCTACTTGGTTATAAGTTTAATTCTTAAGTAAGAATTACAACAATCTTAACTTGCAAATTATTGGTGATTATTTTTCTACAATTTAGTTTGGAAGAGCAACATGGACTGATGCATCAAAACCCTCAACTCAGTTCTACTTGTGTTTAGCATTTGAATCCTACCCTCACGGTCAATTACAAGCAAATGAAAAACTCCAGAAGATTCCAACTAGCTTAGTCATGCAGAACTCTCTAATAATATACAATAAACTACCACAACCAGAGTACATTTATTAACCTGTCTTCACCTTCCAGTTGCTTGACCAGTGAAGTTATGCTTTCTAACAGTACAAATAGCTTCTTTCCCACAAGCTGTCTGCTTTCAGGCCTGCATCCAAGAACTCAGTAGGACCACTAACCTGAGGGACTGAGGCTTAGAAGCCTCAGTTTCTAATTTAAACCACTGCTATAACAGCAGAGACGAATACAACCAAATTCAGCCACCATGCCCAGACCATTACATTTTAAGTCATGGTGGCTGTGGGTCTGCTGTCTTTCACCCTGAGCCATGGGTCAATGCTCGCTGAACCTGACAACCAGACGTGCGCTGTCGCTACCGAGCACTGGTGCAATGCAAACCAAACAGCTGAGAAAAGCAGACAATATCAAAGATTTGCCTTGGTTTGGAATGATTTTACAGCTTTGTCTTGTGATTTCTTAATAGAGCTTTGGTTATTAATTTTAGAAAACTTGGTAAGAAAATTATTATTAATAACCTTGGTTTTGTGTGTATCAGGTGACAGTAAGAATCTAGGTATTAACAATGGTTGCCATTTGCATTGAAATAATTCGAATTTAGTATTAAACTCTACCTTTTTATTAAAAAAATGAAACAGAACGGACTCAACAAGTACTGGACACAAAAAAGCTCAATAAAACTGTATCTAAATGCTACCAGCTTAAATAATAAAATCCTGACTTCACCAAGAATCAATTATGAAAACTCCCAAACACCGATTTGTTTTTCTGACAGTTTTTTAATCATAATTGCCTGAGTGAGAGCAAGCAACACAATAATAATGAGATAGACTGGGTCTCAATTTGCTCTCAGGTACGTGACTACCAATAGTAAGCATCTGACAGAAAATCTGTGTCTGATGAAAAAACTGATCCAAAGTAGTTACTGAATTTCACACTCTCAGTGTAGAGGACACACTGTCAGCATGGTAAATTTTTCCATTGTGTGCTTCATGACTGACCCATCCTGTGAAGCTAGAACTATAGCACAGTTAAATTAACAGAAGAAAAAGTACTGGAAACTAATAAAGCACCATCTAAAGAGAAACAAATTTAGGAATGTAGTGAATGTTTTTCATTACTTCTTTCACATATGGTTTTTATTGCCATTCAAAACAGTCTAAGTGTCTTATTACTTTATAATAAGTGAAGAATTGATTCATAAATGGATCTACTATCACCGAAAACCAACTTAAACATGGAATCTCAGTGGAAAAAATGTACCTTTTATCGTAAAATAACCTGGGTCTTTAACTTCTGGATATAAAAATATGAATGCTTTATGATTAATACTTTAAAAACATCTCTGGCTGAAGTGAAAAGCAAGATGGTTTTTATAAGCAGTTATAAACACCTGCTGGTAAAGGATTTTAAAGATAACTTCAGCCAGTGTCCTTTTACGGTCATAGTAAGCACCTGCTTACTTCACCCATAGCTTTTTTTGGATTTTCGCAGAATTTTAATACCTCCTTATTACTAGATTTTATTGTAAAATGGTTGCTCTGGTTTACAGGGGTAAAAAAAACAAATGTACAAAAATAAGCTGAAAAATTTAAACCCATAAATTTCTTCAGCAAATGTATGGAAGTGTGCGTATTAGGCTTCCCTCATTGGATTGGCATCACAAAAGTGTTCCTGTCTGTATTAACTCTGCTTCAGCACACCCTGAAACAAAAAGCTCAAAACTAACCTTAATCTGGAGTAGATGCAACTCAACCCAGTGAGGGTACAAAGGCACTGAGGGAACAAAACTGGGTTCTGACGTAGAAGGTGCGCAATGAACACTGATAACAGGCATGGCCTTGGCAAGGTGCTAAACAGGAAACTGAAGTGCCTGCAAGGCAGCTGCAGGCTGTGGCTCCCCACACTGCTGCTACTGCTGGCAGGAGGAAAGAATTGCCCTGGTCCGGCTGACATTCACATGCAACACCTGTAGCATGCTCTCTTGTGGACTCCATACCAAAGCTAGTTTGGACATTAAATCTAATGCCTTCCACTACTGAAGCTCATCTAAGCTTCTCATTGGTCCTCAAGCCTTTCACTTTTGTAGCTAATACATGCTATCTAAAAAAAAAATAATCACAAAGAATGTGCACAGATGGTCACAACACAGATAATACTGCAGTAACTTCTGCTGCTAGAAAAATAAGATTCCAAGAACTAAACATGCAAAAACATACTTCTCTCCATTTTGTGGCACTGTGCTAAAGTGAAGTTTTAAAGCAGTTTTTTGAACAGCTGAATCAAAAGTGATTCCAGGATGTTCAAAGCTACTCAGAACTGTCCCCTTCCTATTATCCCATGTAAAAACCTTCTACTAGGATAATTTGTAATTTCATTGTATTTCCAAATTTATTTTACATGTGTATGAAGACAAGTATTTTTATGAAGATGTACTTTGAATCCTGACAGTTTGCACACCAGCAGTCTTCCCAAGAGTCTCCTTCACACAGTTTCTAAAGAGCACACGGACATAATTGTTAGTGTGGGAGGTGTGTGCCAGGGGCATACGCAGTGTTTCACATACAGCCTTGTGAAATGAGCAGCTCAGGGGAGCTGCTGAAACTTAATTAACACAGTGCTAGAGACTGCTCGCCTCTAGAGGCAAAGGCTGGCAAGCCACAAAGGAGTGTTACAGCAGCTATAACTTTTCAGGCCCTTGGGTTGCAGAACAGGAAGATCCTGCACAAACAGCATTAGCAAAAGCAACCCTTCATCCCACCCTGCCCAAAACAACTCTGTCCAGCTCCACGGGATTTACTGCTAGGAACCTTGTTAACAGTGTGTGCAACTCTTCAAGTTTCTGACTAGTTGGGTCAAGGCGCCAACAGGAAATTGGTTTATGTGGCAACCATCCAGCAGAAAATAGGCTAGTCACCTGCTCCGAACAGGTCGTTGCACTACAGAGAACGGGCTGAGTATTTCTAAGCTTATACTGAAAAGGGTAGAGGCACTCCACAACTATAGTATAGTAACAGGTGGTTACTTCTGTGACAGTAAACACAGCACAAAACCTAACACAGCCTTACAAACACACACACACACGAAATTGCAATAAAATATGATCATCGGTCCACGTTTTAGAAAAAAAAATGTTTGGAGGCTCAACTTTGCTAATTGCAATTTCATCCATGTTAAAGGCAGAATGGTGTTTTGCCACTGTACCTGGATAAAATATTAGTAAAAGCATTTTCTATGACAAGACTTTCTCTCTATCTTCTTTATACACTGGGCTACTGTCATCTGCATCATCTTTTTCTTTCATTCCAGTTGGGCTCAGAACAGACTATATCATGACACACATGGAAGGTACCCATTCATCATTCAGTCAGAGTTCACATCATCAGCAGAGTAACACAGCTGATAGCAGGGTACACACGAAGGCCATGCAAGTCATAACGACCAGGATGAGACAACTGAAGGACAGCCCATTCTTTGCAGAACACGTAGAATTGTAGCAGCATAATGTAAGGAAAGAATTAGTACTGAAGGTAATATTAGCTGTACGGAACTTGCTTTTTGTAAAAGTTGTGGTTGGTAGAAAGAGTGTCTTTTAATATAACAGCTTTACTTAATTCTGGTAAAGCTAAATTGCAGTTGGTCTGGACACTACTGATAAGCTTTCTTTTTACAGGAACGACTGCTGCACATATGTACCTCTCCATAGCTGGTATTAACCAACCTCGCATAAAGAAAAAATTATTCTTTATTCCTGATGCTTATGTACCCTCTTTCATCCCTTGTCTTTGAAGGATGATTTTGGTAAGAAACAATTCAGAATCACAGAACCACAAAATGGTTTGGGTTGGAAGGGACCTTAAAGACCATCTAGTTCCAAAACCCCTGCCATGGGTAAGGGACACCTCCCGCTAGACCAGGTTGCTCAAAGCCCCATCCAACCCGTTCTTGAACAATTCCAGGGAGGGGGCAACCACAGCTTCCCTGGGCAACCTGTGCCAGTGTCTCACCACCCATACATATATTTTAAATCCATAATTTCTCTATGAATTAGAAAAAGATAAAGCAATTAGATTCAAGTTGATTTTGCTTTCATTACAACAATTCAACCAATAACTAAAAAAAAAATAATAATATTTTGGAAAGAAAATCCAGGAGATCAAAAGTAATCAAACTGTGTATAATGCAATCTTGTTTACAGCACTGAATTTGGAGACTACAGGTTTGTTAATCAGCACTTAATCATAGATATATGTTGTGTAGAGCATGCATGTGGGTTACATGCTTTAGTGTTGAAATGGCATGCTTCAGTACAGTTTACAGGAAATCAAAGCAGAGAAGTTTTGTGACACAAGAAGTGGATTTCTTTCGTTGTCATGTCCCACCATGTTCAGAGAGACGGCTGCTTTCCCTGTCTGAACAAGTCAGCAGCAGCAGGTAGCCACAGAACGCAAGATTCATCGGTGCAAAGACATACAATTTAGAAGAGACTAATTTTTCATTTTAGAAAATTTCATTAAAACCTTCAGTCTCAGTTCTTGTCTAATCAGCGTGTATATGTTGTAATATTGGCAAGACAGAAAGCTGAGATAAAACGAATCTTTTACTTGGCAGTTCTTAATATTCTGAGATCTTAGGCAACAGTGCAAGACTTCTAGAACCTTATTTGAACACACATTCCTCTCCAAGGAGATTGTGTGTAGTTATTTATTTTAGACCTCTACCAAATAATCTCCACTAGACTGCAATATGCATATGCACATACAGGTCCATTATAAGAAAGCTGAAATATTTAAATACTCAATTTTTTTAAGAGATCATGCACTGGTGCTCTTTGATGGTGAAAAGCCAAATAAAAGACTCGTGAGAGCACTACATTAGAAAGCGACCAAAGGGCATAGCTTAATTCTTACCTTGGCTGTTTTTTTCACGAGTTGACATTTTTGCTGGTTATGGGACAGAAATAAAATATCTTAAAACTATTTCTAAAGTCTCACTCACACCTGCTTGGATGAAGACTTGGCACATAGTTCAAAACTTTAGATTTTTGTTTTCATAACCTTTCTTTATACACATACACACAAAGAAAATAATCAAAAAAGGTTTTCTGTTTCCCAGAAGTAAAATTAATTTTCCCACCACCCACCAAAATTTCTGTCCTTCCTACAGATCCAATTTGATAAGGCATTTCTTCATAATTTCAGTGATCCTTATACAGGTCTTCAGTAACATTTGGACAGATGAGATTTCTTTGAATAATTATGAATACTATTTTAGCTCTATATCCCTGTTTCATAAGTGTATGTCCCAATGTAGTTATTTACAGGAAATGCTGTTCGGTCAAAAGCCAGTCCTTTCAGCTTAATCCAGTATTTAAAAATACATGGTTTTATTTACCTTGGCTGACGATGACATCTTTGTGCCTAGGGAAAAATTCAAAGTAATATTGTTAATAATATGTGAAATTGTTATTAAGCCAATACCATCTAGTTCTTATACATTATTCCACTTGGCAATCTTATTCTTAGTATAGTATAACTGTAGTATAGGATGCTAAATAACTGATCTTGGACATCAGAGTGCATTTTTACTTATGTTATTTTAGGAAATTCACTACATGTTTTGAGTAACTTAAAAGTCTATGGCCCTATGTCAAAGGGTCCTAAGAATTACTGTGATAACAAAATACAAAAAGCTTTTAAGAATAAATGTTGGAGGGTATACTCCTTGTGCATGGAAAATTCCATTTCTAGAGAGCAAACTTGTCATAATTACAGGTTTTAAGCTGCCAAACACCTTCAGGCCTGCATGCAAAACATTTAACATTTGTCAAAATAAGCTGTCAGCACACAACACAATTTTTTCTAGGAATTAGCCCTGTTGGATATATGGATTAAGTGTAATCAAGCTGCAATATCATTTAAACTAGATCCACGCAGCACTACTGAATGTACAACACAAAGTCTTGAAAGAAGTGCAGTTGAGATGCCTCTCCTTGTCAGTACCAGGAATGACCTACTCACAAACCACCCCTGCCCCCCCCAGTCCTTTTTTATTAAAAGAGCAGAAATACTGATTCCCAGCATCAGAGCTACTTCTTACCAGAGTAACACTCCTTGATGGGAGAATGTATTGCATAAAAAAACCCTCTTGAATTCATCTGAAATTCAGCAGGAAGGTATGAGTGGCATCCAGTATTTTTAGCTGGATGGAGATCAAATTTTTGTAACAGTGACAAAGGGTCAAGCATATACACAAGGAAAGTAATCTCTGGCTATTGGCAGAATCACTATCCACCACACTGCCAAATGAAAAATTAAAACTGGATTCCCAGTCTTGACTGAAAAACACTGAATGATGGGCTGCTGTGGGAACACTCTTACTTCTTACGGCTTTATCAGACTGATTTACAGCTCAGTGCTGGCTTAAAGACTGAGCTAAACAAAGGTCATATCTTGGGCTGGTAGCATAAAGCATATGTAAAACATTTCTGTCCTGAGGCCCACATTAGGGGCTGAATTCTATTGCCTTTGCACAAGACTCTGCTAACTTCAGGCAGATTAGGCCAGTGTTTCTTAACTGGGAACGACACATGCAATATAACATAAGCCTCTGCACAATACTGACCAATTCTTCTTCAGCAAATGTGCTGATATCCACACTCAAGATTAATTTAAGACGGTTTTGTTTTTCCCATTCCTAGGAGAGAAGGAATGCACTTGCACCACACTTGACTCTAAGCATATTTGATGACTAGTCTTAGATGCAAGCAAAGGAAAGCACTACAGACACCATCTTAAAAAGACCGGAAATTACTCTGAAAGGCCTGAAGAGTTTTATTTGTCATTTGGGGGGGTTTCAGCTACTTCTTCCTTGAAACAGTTACTGGCTATTTGAACGAAGATTAATGAAGAAATACACAGAATATGCAGACAGCATCAAGCTGGGAGAAGCTACCAGCACACTGGGGAAATCTCCACGAAAAGGAGTGAGATCAGTCAAAAAGTCAACACAATACATTCAACAAATTCTGCAACATTTCAAAGTAAAAAAAAACCCAAACCACTAAAACCCAAACCAAACCCAACCAAAACCACACCAACATAAACCCAAAACAAACAAAAACCCCCCCAGAACCCAAAGTGTGCAAATATGAAGTGGGAAGACCAACTGCCAAAGAGTACTGAGGGCAAAAAGTGGGTCACAATCGGGGTCAACAATATGGAGCTACAGCAAAAAGCAAAATCTTGTCCCTGTGCTGAGAGGAGCAGAAGTAACTATTTTGGGCTATTCATCCCCAGTAAGGCCTCCTCTGGAGACGACAGACTGTGAAAATCTGCTGAAGAGGAGCATAAGGGGAATAACGGGCTACAGCCCATCACCTACTGAAGTTGAAAGCTGAAAAGATCCTTGCCTATAATCTAGGACCTGCAATCAGGAACCTGTTAAACAATTAAGTTGAGAGACCTACCTGGAATCATAAATGTGTATTCTTACCATTACAGTCTACTTTAGGAACATATGTATTATGTCTAACCCAGTAAGTTAACTTCAAGAAAATACATTAGCATTTTCAAATCACTTTTAAGTACAAAAAAAAAAAAACAACAGCTGGAAGCTTCACAACAGTGGCACTAAGCCATAAATCTTAACTCGTAGTGCATAATTCCACTAACCCAAATTAAACACTAAAATATATTTACACTCAAATCCTGCATTCACATTTTTGTAATAATTTTAAGATTCCACAGGCACCTGGAACATCACATTGCCAGGTTATGCAAGTAATTACTCCTGATAAAAAAAAAAATAACAAAAAGCAAATGGTCTTATATACATAAATTCACCAAAATTATGCAATTACATAATGCTATGACCATAGAGTTCACTCACTTTTATGTACCAAACTGATACATACTTGTCTGCATTCTTTGCCACTTTCGATATCAATTTAGATGTTGATGCTACTCTCAGCAGCTTGTTACGACTGTCATCTGAACTCTCCCAAGCACTGTGAGGTTTTTCAGCAGTCAAAGATTTCTTTATGCTAGAAGAAACAAAAATGTGTTTTAAAATGAGAAGATAATAAGATAACAATAACTGGATCTGGTATGGGACTGACAGACCAAGCAGCAGGAGACAAAAGCAGAGCTAGGTCCTCCTTCAAGCTGAAGCATGAAACAGGAAAAATAAGATTAGTCAAAAAGTTCTAACTGGATGAATGAAAACAATTGAGCAAGACAGTTGCCAAATGTTTTATCCATTCCTTTCCATTTCCAAATGCTCTTACGTAAAAGACTTGAACAAAATAACTATACGTCATTACTATACTGCTAACAAATTACAGAAGTGAAAAAAAAAAAGAGGCTACAATATACCAGCCTTAAAGAATAAATTATATTTAAAAAAATCACTTAAGAAAGAAAAGTAGATTTTTTTTTTCATGATTAACTGTTCATCAGCTTTAACACAATGATTTCTGAGGCAAAACAATTCTATCAGATTGCAGTTTCATTCACCTGCTTTGCTGATAGCACATTTTAAACCACATTTATGGCTTTCATCTTTTTCAAACAAATGTCTGCAAATGTCTTGCATGAACAAGGCAAGGTAGGTTTGGCCCAATACTATGGATGATATCATCCATGAATTCTGATAATATTTTTCAGCAATCTTCTTGTAGCCAATTTACACTAATGGAACCTGCAAGTTTTGCAGTCACAATTTCATTACTTTCACACACATCTTAATCTTGGAAAACATGTTCAAAAGTCACCTAGCTCAAACTACTCTTCAACCAGCTGATTTAGAGTTTGCATATGTCCTGCTAACAGTATTATACTTCATCCCGTCAGAAATGCTTTTTGCAGGAATAAGTCCTGAACTGCAGCCTTAGAAATGGCAAGCCCCTTCCACAGCAGTCCAACAAGCTGAAAGGTCCTGCGACAAACAAGTTAATCAAACCAAGTTAAACCATTAAGAGATTTTAAAAGGCATTTATTTCTTTTCCCACATTGCAAAAGATTAGTAAGCGAGACTTCAGACAAACATCTTTAGAGTGAGATACCAGGCTGGAGAACAACAGGCCTCAAGTTCAGCTTCAGACAACTTAAGAGTTTGTGCAAGACACGGAGACAGAGTCTTTATGAAGTGTTATAACATGCATCAGTCAAGTGAAAGTTTAAATATTTATTAGAGCTGTGAATTCAAGCAATGCAAGACAACATAATCTTGTGAACCACAGTAAATTTCAGAGGAGTAAATTTCATCTACTTAAGAGCTTGTTTTGATTTCCTAAATGAAAAATACTGAAATAAAATGTCATACCTTGCAAAAAACAAAAAGGTGGCAATGAACAAAAAAAAAAAAAAAGGAAAAACCCGAAACAAACACAAAAAGCACATCAAAGTGATCTGCATAGTTTTGAAACTCAGAAACAACCACCCAAATCTTAAAATCTGTTTCCTTGACTTTAACAAGTCTTAAAAAAAATAAAAAACATTTTGTCTGTGCCTAATTCCCACTAACATGAGCAGGAACACAGAGGGTGAGGCAGGAGAGCAAAAAAACTCAAGCTGCAGTCACTTTATACAATAACTTGAGAAGAAAAACTCCCAAAGACAACTTGTAGTGATACTAGTATTTGATACTGTTACGTATCTGTACATGTAGTAACTGGCCACATGCAAAACACACTCCACAATTCAGCGATGCTATGCAAAACCTATGAAGTGTATTTTGAGGAGGATCAAGTCAGAGTCACTGTTTTGTTTTAGACCAATGACTGATTAAAGGTTATCTAACTTTACCATATCAGAATTTCAATCACAGAGAAAATAATTCTTTGTAATCTTAAAAAAAATTACTCAAAGAAAAACTGCATTGTTAGACATCTGCTCTATTGCAATGCACATTGAGCACATATTGTCTAACAAAAAATATCAAACGTTGATTGACTTGATCACGAGTCTAGAACTATTTCACAGGACTTGTTGTCAAATATGAACTCAGTATCATTACAATAATTTTCTAGTTCTGTACTGTGGTACTGTGAAAACCTTTTAGCTGGAGCAGAACTCTTGCTTTCTTGAGTTTGCCTGTGTGTTTGGAGAGTCTGTGAGGAGGGCTGAGGAGAAGGTGATGCTTGAGTTTGTGGACTTTGATCATTAGAATGAGATTCCTCTTTTTTTTCTTTCTGTCCTGGAGGTTTTTCCTTCTTTTTTTCTGTACCGCTGCAAAATAAAGTATAACACAGAGGGAAAAAAACACAAGAGAACAAGCAAATAAATTAAAAAGGTGGGAGAAAACATCCTCCGTGAAAAGATACGGGAAGCGTGTAACAACTTACTATATGTAATCACTCCAAGAATGCTTTGACTACTTAATCTTTTCAGTTTAGCATTTTGCTAAAATAAGGCTTGTTCACAAGCTCAAAAACCAAAAAAGGTAAGAGAGGCAACAACATTTGTTTCCTTATTTTTATTTTTACTTCATAGTTGTAACTAACTTTACTCTGATTTTAAAATGAATACAACTTTGATTTGAGTATGTCCCTCATCTGCAGGTGCTTCTATGGCATTCAAAGCCGACACAAGCTGATGCACCACAAGTCTGCTGTCCCTCAGAAAGCAAATCCTTCTCTACCTTACCGTGCTGCCAGCCAAGGTTCTGCAAGCAAACGGCAGGAGTGTGAGTTGGACCATCTCTGATTAGATGAAGCCTGCCATGAAGCTACATCTCTCTCTCTGTATTTCTGGACGTGCATGGTACTGCTTATTTTTGTGCTGTCACCAAAAGAGTGAAATGTCGTTGCTGCTCCTCTGAGCTCTTGCTGGCTGCACCAGAGTTCAAAGGAAGTAATTCCTGAAAACTTATAGTTGATTTGATCTGTAGTTGACTGACATCAACTGTCTTTCCACTTCTTTAATGCCTTCAGTAAGCAACAACTAAAAATACATCTTTATTTTCATAGTGCTATATTTATTTCATTAACATTTGAACCAGCTTTAAATACATGTCATTAACAACCTTAAATTCATTAAGAACCTAACTTTAGGTCCACTAAGTAAACATAAAGATTAATTAAAATGCTCTTCTCTAAAAGAGTATGCTTTGCAATTTACTGAATCACACAGAAAATAGAGGGACCCGATAGAGAAGAGAATTCTGTAGTACATGGTTTATTTCATCTTTAAGATTAAAAAAACATCTTTCAAGATAAATTTCTCAGTGAACAAACACAGCAAGGAATAAGAGAGGTTATTTTCTTAGGTTAAAAGTAACCTGCAAAGTAAAAAAGAAATAGAATCTTTCTGAAAGGGAGAATCCAGATTTCTCACACCAATTCCTCCCCCCCCGAACTCTTGTATGATCTTAATTGTTTCCATTTACCTTTCCCCCGCAAAAGAACAGAAAACCCTAAGATAATATTAAAATAAATTAACAAAAATGGGGTCCTGAATTTAATATAACATTCATAAGATTTTATTTTTTGTTTCACTTGTTATTTCATCAATTAAAGTACATAAACTACTACTGAGACAAAGTCTTCAACATTTGCACAACTTCTACTTTACTAAATGCTTCTAGAGAAGCAATGAAGAACAGGTCAAAACACGAAAAATATTTTAAGACCCAAAATACATTTATAAGGATCACTCGGGACTTCTGCCGTGAATCATATGAACTAGTTAAAAATGTAATTTATAAGCCATCAAAGTTACATTTTTTGACTCAGAAAAACAGAACAAAACAGAAAGAGCTTTCACTTTTCTTGAGGACATATATGTGATCAGAGAGAACAAAGCTTGAAGAACTGTGGGATTTTAGTTAATAATTTATAGCCAGAAGTCCTTAATTAACTAGAAGAATAAATATTATTATTATTAAATCAGAAGACTTGCATTGCTAGATGCAAAATCACACTGTGCAATCCTCATCTTTTCTCAAGTCTATAGCAAGAAATGCAGTATAGTGAAAAAATTACTGGAATCTTGTCACTAAAAAAACCCAAGAACCTCTGTATTCAACTCCAACAGGTACGCTGATGGACCTCTGTAATCATTTTCTCATAAACACAGGATTTTTCACAAATCTGTCTACTAGGACAGACCTCTTTAAGAAATTACCGTTCAGGAAGACATGCTTCCAGTTTTTCCTTTGCCTCTACATGGAGACTTAAAATACAGTCTAATACAGTAAAAGCGATGAGGGAAGGAGGAGAGAGCACACGCAGATGTAATGACACCAGCAATCCTGCAATCCACCTCTGTTCCCCCAACAGGCTCAGGTGAATGCCACCTGCTGATATCAACATATAATCTAATTTATCGATTCAGTCTCACATTTTCTGTGTTCTTACCTAAACTCATTTAGCTCATCCAATTCATTTCCTGGAAACTACAGGTTCAGTGTGGGAATCTCTTCGATGTCTGCACTAAGCTTGTGAGCTGTAAACTACCCATTTCACCTTCGCCATTAGATTCACTCCTTAATTTACCTGATAGACCCTGAGAATCACTGGACCACTCGTGTTTCCCTTTGAGTTGCAGAACAAAGTCTACCTTGGGTTCCAACACAGTGGTTTTATCTATGACCAGGTTGCAAGTGGGCTTCCTTTTTCAACTGCATTTTCATTTATAAGTAATTATGTATATATGTGGCAGCCTTGGTATTTACTTTGTGCTGAATTTATTTGGTTTCCTCACTTCTGCTAAAATCTTCAGCTTAATTTTATTATGACTGGCTATTACAGAGTGGCCCTCCCACTAATAGCTCACACCCACAAAGCCTGAGATTAGACATTTTCTTTCACTTTTCATAAGCTGATAGTTTTACTAAAGGAAGTCTATTTTCTTCCAAATATCAATCAAATTTCATGGAAGGATATATAAAGACAAGAGAGCGAAAGGAACTGCTGAAAAGATAACTAAAGAGAGCGTAGGCTTTCCTAAAACAAGCCTGGAAGAAGGGAGTCACGTATCTTCAGCTGCCCTGGAAGCACCAAAACCTTCCCTGGGCACTTATTTGGGTGCCCAGGGAGAGCTGCCCTCTTTTGGTCTACCCAGGTCTCCTTTTAAAGACCTCAACTCAGATAAAAGGGATGCCGGCCACTCCACTCTGCTCTTCTTCTGCAGTCAAGTGTTGGGCAGCCAATGAATCAAGAAGATGATTCAGCACAAATGCAAGCTGAACACCACGGGAACTGGACTGGCTCTCATCAAAGTGCCAAGAGCCACAGGGGTAAGATTAATGAAAAAGTGCTAACTAAGAAATGCCTTCCTGCAGGAATGTCTTTTGTCCCAGTGCCTGTCACCAAAGCAGACAGAGACATACAGTGATCACTTTCTGATTTATTGCTGAACATTCAACAAAAAGGAAGATACTCAACGCTACACAATGAAGGAGGGCGAAGAGCAGGGGCATTACCCTTGTTTTCCGAATTTCCAATAGGCACTTCTGGTTTTTTGCTCATACAGCTTATGTTTGCATGCAGCATTTTTATTCCCTTAAGTATATCATTTCCCTGTCTTGTTGTACAGCACAATATTTACTTCCACACTAGATGATAAATCAGCCACTGGAGTTAACAGAGTACTCTACAGAGGCCAAGAATTTGTTCACATAATTTAACACAGTTACACACTAGAGTATGTTCAGCCTTGTGGCTATATCTGGCAGCCTCTTCTTCCCAATAAAGAGGAATAGGTGCAAAACCTATTGAGTAAAGAAGCCATGCCATCACTATCTAACAGATTCACAGAAGTAGTTATACAAACACTTAGTTTACTGTATGCAGCTGAAACCATTACAAGTAGGGAAAAGAGCTATTGTTTGGTGCTTAGCTCATTTAACTCACAAATCCTCAAGCAGTGTTATTTCTACATGTTTGAGATCTGATACATATAGCCTTCATAAAGATTAAGCAGCCATATTTTTGGGTTAAGATTTCCTACACAAAAATGCAAACTTTTATCACACACAATTCACTATTGCTTCATAGGTATTTTGCTATTGCCTATTATGTACACTCCAGACAATGAAGTCAGTTTTGTCCTTTAGAAGAAGATGCAGATGAATATCCAAAGGAAAAGTTTTCAGTTTGTATTGGAAATACATTTGCCTGTTTTGTCCTTTACCGAGAACGTATTTTGGAAACTACACACTACAGAAATGCTCTCCATTTATTAATTCTTTTTAGAACCCTGCTGTAAGCAGCCCAACAACATGGTATACCTCCTAAGTTTATTTGTGCCTTACTAGACTACAGGAAGCTCTGCTGACAGTCATGCAGCAGAAAAAGTAAAACGTTTGCTATGTTTTTTTTAAAGCATAATTTCAATTTTCATAAAAAGTAGGTACCTTTTTGCAGCAGATGAAAGAGTTTCTTTTCTGGCAACAGAAACAGAGGAACTGTGGCTTGTTTTCCTGCTTCCTGTACTCCCGTTAGTAATACAAGACATCGAGATAGCTTCTCGGAGGGTTGGCTGACCTGGAAAAATTAATATTGAAAAACAAAGTTTTACAGCTGTACCCAAAGACCTACCTGAGAAATTAAAAGCTTTCAGATGTGGACTTGGTATCAGCTCCAGCATTCAGGACAATCATCTAGCCTGTATCCAGTGACATACATTAATGAAGCCTTAACCTAGACAGCAGACAACAGGAGACCTGGGACAATGAGAGGCAACACCACGCTATGACAGAGGTCAGTTTCTCTACTGACATGCTGCCAGTAAATATTGTAATTCAGCAGCATGCCACATCTCTTTCCAGTTGTGATCCACAGGGAGCATTACAGATTACATATGGCAAGCCTTGAGAAGCTGGTAGCTCCAACAGCTGTGGGACAGCAGATCCAATTAATTCAACTCTTGTTGTTCAAAATCACCACAGCTCAGATAATATCACACAAAGTTTGTTGCTTTAGATTTGTTTTTTACTAAAGTTCAAAGAAGTTGCAGACAGAAGCCCTCTCTATACTGAATTATTAAGTTATTTAATGGTTATGATTTTAAGGACTCAAAATTCAAGTTTTCTGCTTATTTTCAGCTGCTCCTTCCATCTTAAAATGGTAGCAACCTTTGAGTATATGCACTATGTTACAGTATGAAGTTTCCAATCGTTTACTCTGTAGAACATCTGCCACATCCTGTGAACATTACAGATTCCCTCTGGGGATGAATTAAGACTGTATATGTGAAGAAGGCTGTTGTCTGTCAGATGCCCACTTCACTCATTGCAGAAGTTTGAAACTATGCAGTGAATGTGGGAGGGGACTGCAAAGAAGATGCATTGGGTGGGGGGAGCAAAGGCTCTTCTATTTAAAGAGCTGAATGTTAGCTGAGCAATCGGCTCCCAGACCTGCCTCTGTGCCACAGACCATCAGTGAAATGCAATGCATTCTATTCAAACCTGACATGTCACCATTTCCCACTAATTATGTCTCCTTTTTCACATGCCAGTTTACTTCTAAGGTCTTATTTTGCCCTCTCCTCCCCCCAAAATGTTAAACTTGTGGTTTTACCCTTTGAAGCACTACATGCCCTGTAAAAAGTCCCTGGGCTAATTTCACATTAAGCATCAAAAAAAAAAAAAAAAAAAAAAATCAGCAGTCGCTTTTGACCCCATCTCTGTGCCACATCCCCATTTCAAAAACAGCAAATTGGTACTGCATCTCACGCAGTTGTGATGTCCACTCTGACTTCAGAAACAAGCATGAAGGACACCACTGACAGGAAAACAACAGGTCGGGGCTCATGGCAGGCTTGGAATAGTGTGAGATAGATAAGACAAGAGGCCACACACTGAAGATAAAAGTGAGGAGTAAAAAACCAGCTGGGGAGAACCGACTGCTCTGTACACTGAAGACACATTCACACAGATGCATTATTTGAACAATACCAGCATCTGGTCCATTTGCCAGATTGCAGCTCTATCAGGCAGGCTGAGAGGCAAATTAATTCTTATTTTAAACAAGCACTTTACATACAAGAGATACTCATAAAAGGAATATTAGATTTCAGAACCATTTGGATGAATGCAGAAATAGGCTTCCCTGTACTAACCATATAGTGCTTCAAATGCACCAAAGCAGCCCAAGACTACATCTGAAGTTCAGATCAGGAAAGCCAGAAGGAGCATGCAGAATATCCCAGGCAGAAATGAGAATAAAGGAAATGTGACATAAGACACACTCAAATACAGAAACACTGCAAAGATCATTGTTCTTTCTAAATAAATAAATAAACTTAAGAGTGATTACTTCCAACAGTATTTCTTAAGAGACCGGTTTATTTGCAACATACAGATTGGAATAAAGATGTTATTTTAAAAGTTAATATACTGTACAAAACCTCTACAGCTCAAGAGATTTTTACCCCCCTGCTTAACTTAGATTCAAGAACAAAAGCACATCAGCTTAATAGGCACTTTCAGTATTAAAGCCTAAATAAATGAGCTTCTTTTATTTTCAGTGACAAAGTAAATCATCTCCTTTGTGGAGATGCATAATATCAAGGCCTGTGATTCACTCTTGAACTGCATATGACCTGCACATCTCTGTCTCTTCATCATAGTAGATAATGCCTCTCCAACCAGCACTAGGCTGGCTTTCCAGAAACATGAATCAGGAGACATAACAGCAGCAATTCTCAGTACAGTGGGGAAAGCATTCAGCGGAAAGTGTAAAGAATAGGGGTAATACAGACAAGGTGCAGGAACTTCCTAAGATGGGGAGCAAAAAATTGCTCAGTTTCCTCAAGCAAGGGGCACATTGCTATTTTGTTAACTGATGACATCTAGAATAATTCCCTCTACTCGGTACAAAAGGTGTTAGTTTCTACTTACTTTGTCCAAAGATAAAACTGTTTACAAATAATAATGTACATCAATGAATACTCCTGACAGCAATGTGCATTCCTCTGCATAATGATGAATGCAATAATAATAATAATAATAAAAAGGATCAATATGGCAGTTTTTTGGTTTTTTTAACAGTAAAGTGGATGATGATGGCAGATCTGCAAGACTAGTAATCTTAACAAGTACCATATAAAACTACGTTTGAGATGAAGATTTTTGAATCAAAGTAGAAACAATTTTTGTAAAATTACTAACATTTTACACATAATCCAGGTCTCTTATCTCATCAATATCTAGGAAAAACTTGATTGGCAGATTTTTTTTCAAGTATCAAAAAATATATCATGCTTTCTTACATGTTAGAACAAAATCTTGGTCAGTCACACAGTTCAGTGTGCCACACTCGAAGTGCAATAAAATGTAAAAAATTACAAAATTTAAAACCTCCAAAGCCAACACCTCTAAGAAACAAGGCACCTTCCAGATACGCTCTATATATTTCATTTTAATTAGATATTCATAAGTGACCTTTAGAAAACTACTTTTAAGGGGGAAAAAAAAAAATATTAAAAATTCAAGTAACCATCATCAATTATATATAAAGGCAATGTATTTACATTTTAAGCTGTAACAAGCAAGGGTAATTTTAAGCCCTGTGCACATCCCAAGCAGCAGAGCAATGAAGCCTGGTAGTCTATGGGGTCATAGGTGCACAACTGGGATCTTCCCAGCTGGGTGAGAAGCACAGGGAAGCCAACCCACCGGTCCAAACCACACCGCTCCCTTCATTTCTTTTAACTAGGGCATCATTACGGTCAAAAGAAGTAAAAAATTAACAACACTATAACCTTCTTCAGTGCAGAGACAGTCCTTCATAGCTGTTAAGCAACTTTGGAGACCTAGGAAATAACAAAACAGCACAGGAGAAAACAAATTCCAGATCAATAGACTAAAACATTTGAGTTCTCCCAGCACTTGAATTGCAGTTCTCTGCCAATATCACGTCATACGTCACCTGCTAGCACAAACAGTCTGAAATATTTCAGATTGAACAGCACACAGCTTTATCTGTTAGTTCAGAACAAAAGCCAGACATAAACTGCACGTAAAATGAAAGCCAGTGTATGGTGACCAGGATTAAAGACAAATTGTCAGAGATCAAAGTCGTAAAAAATGTTTTTTATGGATAACACATTTATTTCTGTTCTGATAATTTTCATAGAATGGTATCTGTTGAGTTCAAAAGAATCATTTCATTAACATCTGTCAAGTATACAAGTGTGTGAATGAAAGATAACTAGGATTAGAAAAAACAGACCACAATAAACCAAGAATATATTTCCAACTCTTTATCAGCCTTGATTAGCTAACTGGGGAAGAACTAAAGCCAAGCTGTTAGACAGTGGTAAATTTTGAAAATGTGTGTCCTGAGATAACATGATTGTTTTTCTTTCTAAACATACAGGTAAGGTATTACAGCTGAGGATCATCAAGTAATTAACTTATTTTTCCCAAAGTCAAAAGTTAGTTTTAAATGTTAAAATACAGTTTATTATATTATTGTGTTAACTGGAACAATAACTTACTCAGTATTTTTTTATTTGCTGACATCATGACAGATAAATGGCGTTTTTCCTGAAGAAAAAACAAACCCTTCTCTTCTTCAAGCAGTTTCAATCTAAAGTAAGTAGCTGCAGCTACATTAAAAAACATATCTAGACTCTTTTTTCAAGTGGATTTGAAACAAAAAGGACAATTTTTTTTTTCTTACTAGAAGGCATACAAAATCTAAGTCCCTCAACAACCTTAGAATACTTTATTTTCATCAAAACTTGACAAAGATTTCTATATTTCGAATATATTACATGCCTAGAAGTATTGTGCAAAGGAAAAACTGCATTGAGACAGAAACTAAATTCAGTATTCTTATTTAAAATGCATACAATGTGTGTTCAACCACACTGTTAAGTTACCAGAGAACCCACACAGGTAAGCCACAGAAAAACAGACTGAAATAGTTATAAGTGTACCAGAACATGAGATTTTATCTGCACTTCCTTCCTAAAATAAAGACATCAAAAACAAACTAGAAGTTATGACAAATCCTAAACTTGCATGTTATAATAAACTGTACCAAAGCAATTAACTGAAGTCACTGCTCTGCTTTCAAAGTTTCAAAGGCTGTCAAGTCCCTCAGCTCACAGAAGATGCTGGCAACAAAACAGCTTGGGAGCACTAACTCTTTAAGTGAGTACTGTATTCTGAAGCTTACAGGGAAAAAAATTATTCAGCATTTTGTATTATTCAACTACTTCTCTTACGTAGTAAGAGTCAAATTCTGAATGAGACTTCTTCAGCAGAAAAAAAATAACAGATTTGTTTCAGTTGGAAAAGACCTTGAACATCAAGTCCAACCATTAACTCGGCACTGCCTAGTCCACTGCTAAACCATGTCCTTAAGCACCATATCTACATGTCTTTTAAACACCTTCAGGAACGGTGACTTGACCATCCTTGGGCAGACTGTTCCAGAGCTTGACAACCCTTTTGGTCAAAGTTTTTTTTTTTCTACTATCCAATCTAAATCTCCCCTGGCACAACATGAGGTCAGTTCCTCTTATTCTATCACTTGTTACTTGGGAGAAGAGACCAACCCCCACTTTGCTACAACTCCTTTCAGGTAGTTGTAGAGAGTAATATGTTCTCCCATCAGCCTTCTTCTATCCAGACCAAACAACTTCGCTTTCCTCAATAACAACTTGTAAGACTTGTGCTGTAGACCCTTCACCAACTTCTTTGCCCTTCTCTGGACATGCTCCAGCACCTTGATGTATTTCTTGTAGAGAGAGGCCCAAAACTGAACACAGTATTTGAGGTATGGCTTCACCAGTACTGAGTACAATGGGATGTTCACTGTCCTAGTCCTCCTACATTGCTTTCTCTCTGCTCTATTATATTTTCAACAGACATCTGATAAGTTTAAGTGCCTCACAAGAACAAGGGCTAGCAACCATGAGATTTCTCCAAGCTGCTTAAAGAATATTTCATCTGCCACTTCATACCAGTTGGGTGGTCTAAAGCAGATTCCCACTATGATATCCACCTTGTTGGTCCTCCCCCTGATTCTTCCCCATAAACACTCAACCCTACTGTCACCATCATTAAGTCCTAGACAATCGAAACACACCCTATCATACAGGGTCACCCTACCACCTCTGCTCCCTTACTTATCCCTCCTGAAGAGTTTACAGCCATCCATTGCAGCATGCCAGTTGTGCGAGTTCTGTTTCCGTGATGGCAACTACAGCATAGTTTTCTGTTGCAAGTGGCCTATGCTGTATGTACTTCAGTTGTGCTATTGATCCCACCACCTTTTTGGCAGGAGAAGCCCCAATTCCTACATGACGATTCTCAGCCACTTCTGTGGTTTCTAACCCATCAGTAACCCCTGTGTCTTTCCTGCCACAAGGATCTCCATCCCCTACATCCAACTGAGACAGCTGACCAAAGGACCTTGCTAGCACACCAAGCCTCAGAAAACGGCATGGTGCCCTCAGGCTTATCTCTAGTGAGCCTGCTTTTAACCCTTTCCCTCTTCAAATTTAATTTAAAGCTCTTTAATGGGCCCTGCTAACTCCTGTGCAAAGGCCCTTTTGCTCCTTTGACATAGTTCCCCCGTCTGTTACCAGGAGGTCTCATGTCATGTAAACCAACCCATGATCAAAACCCCCAACTTTCTGCTGGTGACACTAGGCTCAGAGCTAGGTATCAATCTGCTGACTCTTCCTGTTCCTTCCCTCATCATTCCCTGCAACTGAAGGGATAGAGAACACCACTTGTGCTCCTGATCCCTTAACCAGTCCTCCCAAGGCCCTTGACGGCCCTCAGACTTCTTGTTGCAACTTCATTGATCCTTATCTGAAAAGTCAATATTAGATTGTAACCTGAGGGCCATAGCAGGGTAGGAAGCTCTCTCTTCACATCTTTAACACAGACCCCACAGCGGTCTAAGAAGTGGATCTGGCCAGCCTACTGGGCCTTCTGTTCCCTTCAGAAGGGAGTGTCCTGTAACAAGGACTTATCTTTTTTTTTTTTCTTTATGAAAGTGGTTCTGATGCAGGCCATAGGCCAACTTAACCTTGGTGACACCTCCAAGCTGGATGAGCTTCAGCAACCTTCCTGCCTGCCCTTCCACGTAAACTGCTGCACCATGCCATTGCCTACACAACATCCCGTTTGCCCACTGTTTCATGGTGCTCCAGAGCCGCTGAGTTCAACTCATTCTCTTCTATCACATGCATAAGTGTTACAGGTCAGGGTGAGGTACTGGTTCTAAAATAATTACCAATATAAATCAGGAAAAAACCACTCCATTCACTACCTAAGAGTTATACTTCATCTTATTTAATAATCCAATTTTAGGACAAAATTAAGTTTTGCAGATTTTCTTATCCTTACAACAAATATATCTAGCTTAAGAAAATTTAAATGCTTTTAATACATTTTTCCCTTCAAGCCAAATTTCACAAATCTCAACTGACAACTGGCTATTAAACATATATTATTTGCTATTTCTTATTAAAAGGAAAAGAACTATCTAAATAGAGGCATGTTAATATGCAAGTTTGAGAAAATATAGCTAATGCATCAACATCTTGAGATGCAATTGAATCTCTCCCAATAGCTAATCAACTTCAAGATTAAGAATAAGTATTTATTTAGTGATTTCCTAGAATTTTTTTTTTATGGCTAGAGTTTTAACCTGTCAAAACATACATTTACAACTATAACTGATCCTCCTAGAGACATAAAACTATTTTTTCAGGTCTTATATTCTCAAGAGTTGTGGGGAGCCTTGCCCTTGATCTGATGTTTGGCTCTCTGGGCACACATTTTAAATCCTACTACCCAGGGAAAAAAAAGGAAGACTCCTTTAGCATGGGACAGCCAGTTACTTATTCAAACCACAGGGCCCTTTTCCTCCTTCTCTACTATCATATTATTTTTCTATACTTTCCCACAGGCACCTTCTACTTCCTCAACCAATTGTGCAACGAGCTACATCTAAGCAGAGGAAATAAAACTTCAATTCTGGTGTTCTGAAACAATTTGATATACTCTAGCAAACAGTGATGAAAGCTCCTCAAGTGCTCTAAACAACAAGCCAGCTTTCATTTGAAAAAGTTAGTGGCACTATTTAACTCTTGAAATACTGTAATTTTTAGTTTTAGAAGCAACATGAAGAATACCAGAGTACTGCTCAGGAGAATTTACCCACAGTACCAAAATAAAGCACACCAGTGCACAAAACACAGCCAAAACTGTAAGAAGCATGTGGAAAAAGAATAAGGATACTTATCACCACAGCTGAAGAACTCTCATCTACAATGCTCTGAATATCTTCTTCAATGAACAAAATTATCAGGTTACACAAGTAAAAAAGTACATCCTTCTTCTCTTCTCTTTCCTTAAACTTAGTTCAACTGGTTACAGTCTCTTAAGTGCCCTCTAGATCCAAATTCTTTGAATAAAGGGAAATATGTTAAGATCAAGAATAGTAAGTTCAACAGAAGAAAAAAAAAATAGATTAAAGAAGAGAAGATCGGGGAAAAATGGGGAAGAAATGCAGAAAAATTAATTTCAATGCAGAAAAAACAGATGGCACTAGACCCAGTGCCTGGAAAACCCATTAAGACCTCAAGAGTATCATTATTTGCTGTGAGAGCATACAGCCTGCAGATTCAACTGGACTATTCCCATGAGTAAAATGACACACGTACATGCTTGCCAGGTTAATTACATGGATAAGATACTATATCCTACCTCTACCATAAGCATTTTCCTACCTATGCTTCTATTTTCTGTTCCTTTAGTAGTTACTGATTAGACAAGAAATACGTACCCAGTTATTAAAACAATTCTGCACATTAAAATATGCAAAGAATAAAACAAAAAATGTGAGTCCATCTTACGGTTTCATTAATGAAGCTTGCCAAACATACAGTCAATTTTCATCAATACAAAATTACATAATGTTACTGAAATGAAACCACTGTTAAGATAAGGTAAAATTTTTATCTGTAGTGCCCTGCTTACATTAGTGTAACGAGATGGAATATAATGCAAGATACTACTTAGCATTTTTCTAACTGAAGAGACCTTGAGGAGGCACTCTATTTCACAGCAGCAAAGGGAGCAGGAAAGCAAGGAAAACTTTCCAGGTTCCTATTGCAAAAACCCACTGCACAAATAATAATAAAAAAAAAATAATAAAAAGTCTGCATTTCCAATACATAGTCATAGCTGCCTTTGCAGATACCCAAGATCACTGCTTAAAAGTAAAATAAACACGTCTTGCTCTGCCAGCCTGCACTGTCATGGGAGACCCTCTCTGCAAACTGCCACCCACTGCTTTAATTTCACTTTGTGAGCTGAATTAGCATACAGGTTATTTGATACCAATTCTTCTCCAGGCAACAGGAACTGTTCCTCCAAAGTTTTAACCTGTGACAAGCCTCCTCATTACTTCTGAGTCCAGAAAAAGGACATGAACTTTTTGCTTCTCTACAGAAAGACATCAGATGTACTTTCTGGTAGATGGCCACTTTTTTTCAGGCAAGAGCTCATACTCCAGTGGTATGATTAGTCTGAGATATTTTACTGGTGCCATTGTGTGCCACAAACTTGTCTCCACACCCAGAGGCTGAGGGATGAATTCTCCTGTTACACACATTTTGACACTCTGGAAGATTTTAATAGGTTTACCAGGCACCAGCTGTGAGCCAATCTATCTTGCTGGCAGCCACAAGTACCAGACTGCTTTATGCTTTCCTTTTCTTCAGTGTCCAGGTAATCTTTGGTTTTGGAACTTCTTGTGAATGTTAACAACATCAATCATGCATCAAGAGAAGAGACATGTGGCAACAAGAACACACAGCTGCCAAAAGCAAAGAACTTCCCACCAAAGCAATTATTCTTACCAAGCCATCTATTAAAAAAAGGAGAGAAAGGATGAGAGAAAGAATGGAAAAAGACAATCCACAAACACATGCTCACACTACAATCCCCTCCAAACCTGTAGCTGCTGGGGACCTGTTCCCAAATAAAGCCCTTTCACATTTCTAAGAATCCTCAACACTATCTTTGGACCTAGTAATTTCTGCTTTGCAGAGGTATCCTTAGCTTTGCGCAGAGATGGAGAAGTACTATTGTAGCCTTTTTATTTTGAGAAGATTGTCTCTAGAATACCTTTGTACTGAGAAACACTAAAGAGGAAAAAATAAGCCACTTTTTTAGTCTGCTTTTCACTGAAATATCAGACAAGTGCTAACTGTGTTGCAATCCCTACTGGAGATAAGAACAGAAATGTAGGAAAAAAGAAAACTAAAGACTACCAAAAAATATAGCTATGTTTGATTCAATCTGTCAATCTAAAATAAAGAGACAAAAAAAGCCAACCAACAAAACACAACACAAACAAACAGACCTAACTCACCAGATATGCAAGGCAGACAAACTAACACAATGGACACAGATCTCTCTGTTTTTGCACCAAGTTGGGCCACCAACTTCAGAATGAGAAAAATCAGTAAAAAAGACTGGGATTTGTGCCGTTCAGAACAATTTACAGACTGTTCACAACAATTATTTTTAGCCTATGAAAAACTGTTTTTCAAAGACACTGCTGAGAAAAGAAGAGAAATTGAGAGGTTTTAGAAAGCTCATTTCAGCAGCAAGTGGGAAAAACTCCTTCAATATAGGGTGGATATTGACTCCTACTCAGATTAAAGTTTGACAGAAAGACTCAAGATGGCTTTTTCTGGTACTAAGATTCTTTTAAGTTCAGTTTATTTTAAAAGTATTTCTCTCACTGTGTTGCTATACTTCAAATGAAACCCATCTCTTTCAATGTATTCAGAAATATATTTACAACTATTCTCTTATATTGATGTCAGCACATATTTAACAGTCACTGCAGAGACAAATACTGTGAACTAAAGCCTCAGCATCTTTTTTTTTAAAAAAAAACCCCAAACTACCTACAATATTTGCCACAAAACTTAAATTACTGTAAGGCAGAAGTCCAGATTCTTGACAAGATCACAAACACCAAAAAGATTTTAAGTACAATAACCTTCACAGCAACCATGACTTGACTAACAAGAGCCCGTTATGCAGCTGTAAAATACTTCGAAGAAAAATTAACAATTACTCGAGCATTATCTTTGTATGACAATTCAGATCTTCTGCCAATCCTACACATTCATGGAAGTAATACATTCTTTGTTAAAACATACGAAGAGTTCTTTATGTCTTGAATTAACTTAAAATACAGAAATCAAAAGTAGAACCTAAGGCATTTCAAAATGCTATGTACAAACTTGTTTTAAAGCATTTAATACTGACGTCTAAGTTTAAATCAGTATCAATCTCAACCTCATTCTTAAAGTCTAATTTTAGACTTCTTCTGTGACATCTTTATACAATTTAAATGCAGCTAATTTCATGATGAACAGTAAAGTTAATGTGTTGCCTGGTGGTGTTGGGTAACTGAACACAATGGGGACACATCCACTACAAATTAAATACAGTGCAAATTAGTCATAACTCATTTAAGTCCAAGGTGTTAGCTCATACATACATGTCTCTGCCACAGCTCCCACCTGTCTCTTCACAGTTACATGCTCTTGTCATTAATCGGTAGAGATGTAACAGCACAAAGCTGAACATATTCAGACGTTACACACACACACCCTCAGTTAATTTATTTTTCACTGAACAAATTCACCTGGAGAACTCACTATACCCCAAGATCCTCAAGGTCCCAGTAAGGAGGTGGCTCCAAGGCCTTTTGCAAAAGACAGTAAATTTGCCCTGCCTGTCCATGGAGTTTGCTGGGTATTAGCTCCAAGCCAAAGGTATTCAGCAATGTTTGTGTACATACCAGCTCCTGTGCATTTAAATTGGAAGAACAAAGTCCTATGTTGCACGCATTTTGCCAAGAGCTTTCCTACCTGGATGTTTTCTTTTTGTCATAATAGCAGACAACAAAGATTGATTTAGTCAAAATACTTGCTCGAGTTCTATTCACACAGAGTTAGAGAAGGAAGTTTCCACCTTGGTGAGACCAGAGATGGATACTGGGTAGATAAAAGCTGCATTTATAAGCAGGGATGACAACAGTCTACCATTTTGCAAAGAATAGAGAATGGCAGGATTCAGAGCCCAAGCCAATTAAGCATCATGACTTCCTTCCATCTGGCAGAGATACTGCAAAAAACCGTAAATAAGGATTTGATCTCTCTGCCACATCTAAAATAATTCAAACTTTCAGCATTTTCAGCTTTTGCATTTTCAGCTGGTATAATGCAGCCACTCAAACAAAAACAGGCTGTGATCTGTCAATCCAGTGTTATACTGGCATTGGTGTCATGGGTGTACTTCAAGTCTGAAATACAGGAATTGAGCCCAGAGAACACTGCACACTGCGTGGTTTGGTGGGAATACATGCATTTATGGTGAATTAGAACTGTGAATTACCTGAAATACGACCTAACCTTTTATTTAATCACGGGCTTGATATATACCACAAATACACATGGCCATTGTTCTCTCTGAATACAGAATTTCAAATTGGAGTAAATTCAAATAACAATTCAAATAGTTTTTTGGAATTAAAATGTTCCCAGGAAAAAAATAAATTAAACATTAGTGTAAATAACATATAGTTTCACATTTAAACAGTCTTATATATTTCAAAGTTGCAATGTAAAATTCACTAGCCTCTAGCCAAGGATACTGCTGAGTGGATACCTGGCCACTTCTTAAAAGAAAGCTACTGGTGGCAAGTTATGTCTGTAGATGAATATAAATTAATTATATTCAGAAAACCTCCTTATTTGGTGGCAATTTGTTTTGTTTTGTTTTTAATTTAGGAGTAGGGGGAAATGTAGCCTCTAATATGTCCCTTCAGTTGACTAGCTTCTATGTGAAGTCAAAGCTGAGACTCAGAGCTGCCCATAAGCCCCAGACCACCAGTGGCAGGTTAAAGTCTGCAGCTGTAAAGCATTTTACCACTCAAATAAAACCAGGAACCTTTTAACAAGAAGTAAGGTGTATTTTTAGGGATGCAAAGTACATAAAAATATTAGCAAACATAAAAATTAATAAGCATATTTGAGATCTCTATTAGCCATGGACTATAAGGCCACTCTTAAAACACCACCCCAGCTTTTCCAAATGAGAAGAAAAGGGAAAAAAGTGGTGATCAGTGGAGAACATCTGAAATTACAGCAATCTGACTCTTTCTAGAGTCTACCAAATATGGGCTTACCTTTACTTGGTGCTGATTTTCGCACAGAAGCTACATGGTCTTCAGAGATAGCAAGACGCCTGAGCACATCAGCCAACGCTGCTTTTAGCACAGTGATTTCATCTTCTTGCTGCTGCACTCTCAGCTCCAGGGCTGAAAGACGGTCCTGGACATCAGACGTGCTTGCAGCTGAGATGCTGTCATCTGCACAGCGGGAAAAGAGAGTAGAAAGAAGCATTTAACTGTTTCGTTCTAAACTAAAAGCCATAGAAGCATGAGTATGTCTGTCCCATCATTTTGAAATACTGAAGACATTCTAACACATTCAGGCAAAGAAGGAATGGATATTATGTTAAACGTATCAAATTCATGCTTCAAGACAGAAACGTTACTAATCATTAGCTTTGACAGAAGGCTTAAGGAGGTAGCCCTATTAAAATCAGAAGAGGAAATGTGTTTTTTGTTAAAATAGTGTAGAAAGCAAAACATGCTTACTGGTAGAAGGAAGACTGAAATTTAAGTTTATCTAAATAGCCAAGTTAATTAACAAAAAAGGTATAAACTGCTGACCAGATTTGCAATATATTATTTTGGAACTGCTGAAGAATTTTAAATGTGATCCTTAATTTTAAAGGAAAATGTAAAGCAAAAAATAAATAAATCTGCAGTTGAACATATGAGTTTTGCTACTTATGACCTAATTACATCAAGTGGCAATCTGAATTTAAATAGTCTAGATCAGAGCTCTTCATTCCAATTCCAATAACTTTTTTCATATCAGCACCCTGCATGCATCAACAAAATATATGACATTATAACATTTGGCCTGAAGTGAACAGAAAATAAATATGCTACAAAAAGGTTTCAAAAATCTGTTTGGCCACACAGAGATAGATCAGCACTGAAGGCATAAACGAGCCAAATCTATTCTTCAGTGGTAAAAAGGAAATTACAGCTTCTGCTTACTCTTTGCCTTTTACAGTTCTTTGCATTACTCCTGCCAAGCCAAAATAACACAACAGATTTTGGTGTTTGGCTGTTCCAACAAATCACAGACCAAACACTAAAAAAGCCCCGCAAAAGCCCATGTTGCTCAAAAACAAGGTACTGAATTCCTTGTCAATCCTGGTTTAGGCCTCCTGAAAACTCAGGAAGAAACTTCTACTACAGGTTTACAAAATTTACCTGTATTATACAAACACACAGTATGAGTCCATATTCTATGAAATACATAAAACCAGCAAATCTACACATAAGGGTAAATAGCTGATATTATTACTTCTATTATATACAATCTAAACTTTAGAACACTAGCCTTATGAAAACATACCAAGGAAAAAAAGGGTAATACAAGCCACAATCCTAAACCAGTATTTTTCACTTCAAAAAGCCCTAATCTTTGAAGTACTTGCATAAGGGCACTTTCAAAATACACCTTAGCAGCAAAAGAAGCACTGGGCCAAATCTCTTAAACGAACTAAATATGAAGAAATAAAGGAGCTGATTGCCAACTTCCATTCAGTTAACACATGGTACTCACTACTGAAGGAGCAAGAATTGAACCAACAGAAAGAAAAACTTGCATAATACTTTCACAACATTAACAAAATTCCTACAAGGAATTAGTAAAACAAATACTACTAGAGAAATGTATTAAACATTCATATAAACCTAAAAGGAACAATTAAAATTACATTGATAAAACAACTCCTACAAGACAGTTCTGCATATTGATTGAATCCACTATTTTGGTAAAACAAAAGCAGAAGTATATCACTTCATGGTTAGAATCATAGAACTATTCAGGTTGGAAAAGACCCTTGGGATCACTGAGTCCAACCATCATCGCTACTCTACAAAGTTCTCCCTTAAATCATATCCACCAACACCACATCCAAATGACCCTTAAACACATCCAAGGATGGTGACTCAACCACCTCCCTGGGCAGCCTATTCCAGTGTCTGACCACTCTTTCTGTGAATATTTTTCTCCTAATGTCCAGTCTAAACCTACCCTGGTGCATCTTGAAGCCATTCCCTCTTGTTCTATCGCTAATTACCTGTGTAAAGAGATCAGCACCAACCTCTCTACAATGTCCTTTCAGGTAGTCGCAGAGACTGATGAGGTTTCCCCTCAGCCTCATCTTTCTCAAAGTAAACATTCCCAGCTCCTTTAAGCATTCTTCATATTCTCTAAGCCCGTCACCAGCTTCGTTGCCCTCCTCTGTACTCTCTCCAGCACCTCAATATCTCTCTTGAATTGAGGTGCCCAAAATTGGACACAATACTCCACGTGTGGCCTCACCAGTGCTGAGTACAGGGGGACAATCACCTCTCTGCTTCTGCTGGTCACACTATTTCTAACACAAGCCAGGATGCCATTGGCTTTCTTGGCCACATGGGCACACTGCTGGCTCATATTCAGCTGCTTGTCAATTGGAACACCCAGGTCCTTTTCTGCCAGACACTTTCCAGCCACACTTCCCCAAGCCTGTAGGGTTGCCTGGGGTTGTTGTGGCCCAAGTAAATGAACAGAAAGTATCACCACATAATTCATACTGTTGATATCCTTACAATATTAGTCTTCAATATATGCAGGACCAGTAAAAATGAACATTGCAGAAAACAGTGACAATTATTTTCAAAATATTATGATCTCATCTTTCACTGGAGTAGCAGTTCACACACAGAAGAGAGAAGTATGACTTTTCCTTAAAAAAGAAATGTAAAATGAAAGAAAAGCCTAATTTTTTCCCTTTGTGTCTGCCAAAGCCATCAATTAATGAACTACTAAAAAGTCATATAATAGATAAATTATGGATAAATTCCCAGGCCATATAAACATACAGATTACTATAAAAAAATTTGTAAAAGCAATAAGTAGCTATGTCAAATCATCATTTTAGAAGCCAGACATTACTCTGTTCCCTGTGTGGAATTCAAATAATAGTAATTACCAAACCAGGGAAGGTTCTCCTATTGCCCGTTCCCTCTGACAAGCACAGATGCAAGCACTCTACCAGAGCACTGGCTGCCTGACGTGGGCATCCTTTTTCCTCCTGACTACTAACACTGACTTGAATGCTACTCCTGAAACCCAGCACCCCAAAAAGGGGACAATTCAATGGCTCCTGCAACTCCCAAAGCCACAGTTATGTTACTAACTTCAAAGGGGAATGGGAGAGCAGATCTTTCTGCCCTGTAAGGGCAATGCTTTTACCTCCTCAACATAACAATGAGATGATAGACGAGCTGGACAATGTTCACCTCTGCAACCTGTGCTGTGGAAGCCTAACCCACAGATAAGGCACGGAGAGGCAGAAAGAGCCTCAAACTTTACTTTGTTGCAACAGCTTTTCAGACATTGTTGCTCTATAAACAAGGCATGAGTAGGAAACCCAGAAGTTTAAGCTGTTCAGCCAATTAAAAAATTGGCAAAGCTATGGGCTAGGTGTTCATAATGAGAGAAAAGAGGTTTCAAACCATCAGTAGCTGATTCGCACTGGGGAGAGGGCACATGAGACACAGCGACTGAAAGAAGCTGGATAGCAGGAAGACCACTAGAAAAACAAGAATTTTTTTGTTGATCAAAGAACACAGTAGCACACTGAGAAGACATTTTATTGCTTTTTATCACTCCACAGAAGCAGCATCTTTTTCAAGTGATGACAATCATATATTACCCTGGCAATTATTAGAGAATTAAAATGAATGATTCCCAACCCAAATACCTCACCCATGACAGCAAATATTCAATTGAACTCCAACACACCCTTCTTGGAGTGTCTTGAAAAGTAAGTCAACTATGAATTAGCTTAAAAGAGGATGCCTTGAAAGTAAACAAAACTGCAATTCTTGAGATCATTTTGACAAACCTGCACAATGCAAAACTGTACCTTTTTTTTTTCTCCACAGAAATTTTCAAAACCTCTTCCAGATTTCTTCTTCCATTAAAAATACATTCTTAGAATCTAGATAACTACTTCAAAAGAAGTTTAAACAAAAACCTTCGTTCAAGGGTGTGTGCACTTCTGCCTTCAGAGAGGAAAGAGTATTTGTATGCAAGAACAAAATCAGTCATTTATGCAGCAGAAGTCCATCTCCTCCCTTCCTCTTCTCCTTAACATCTGGCCTTTGTCTCTCACGCTGTCTCAAACATATATCCAGGCCTTCCATGAACCACTCTTAATTTACTAAACCAAAGGGAGACTTGTTTAATTACTTAAAGAGGAAAACCAGATTAGGGAATACAGCAAGACAGGGAAGGTTGGATGGGGCTTTCAGCAACCTGGTCTAGTGGAAGGTGTCACTGCTCATGCAGTGGGGCTGGAACCAGATGATCTTTAAGGTCCCTTCCAACCCAAACCATTCATATATGGAATTTGTAAGTGCAATTGACTATTGATTCAGTCAAGTTATTTTAGAAATAACTTTTTTTAGAAACTTTTTAGTTATCTGGTTACTTTTATTATAAGCAAATAGCATAATTTTTGATGTGTTGGCAATGTTTCCCAAGCTGTCTTATCACCTATGACTTCAAGTTAGCTACTGGGAACAAGATCCATCGTGGAAAAAAAAAAGCATGCAGTGCTTGCTGGTAGCAGAGGGGAAACATTCACATGCCGATCTAAGCCCATTCAGTCTTAAAAAGTGGTTTGAAATCAGAGTATTAGTACTCAAATGACAGCAAAAACATGCTAGGTCTAAACATATGGTACTGTGACTTTCAAAATAATACGCCTTGTTATTTTATTGTAGCTCTCTAGTTTGATATTTAATTTTAGTCATTAAATATTAATTGTTCCCCTCCCTTTCGAGTAAGGAGGGATGTACGGGATGCTTGTTGTGGGGAATGGTCCAGCATCTCTCCGCCCCCGGTAGCCCCCCAATACCGGCCTGTGACACTTGTATTCAGTACTCACGAGACATCTGAGTGACCCTAAAAGTTTGTTTTTCATAGCCTACAAACAGCATTAAACAGATGCACTTTGCTGCGTGGGGCTCCTCCCAGTCACACTCAGCAGACTGAGCAAAGCAGCAGCTCAAATCGCCCCTTACATTTCAGCCAGGAACTTCAAAAGGGATATCCAGTACGTAGTGACGGTACTTAAACCTCCCAGCACACATATCACTCTTCTCCTCACATGTGACCAACCAGGCACGTGAGAATAACAGCATATGCAAAGTATCACCCTTCATCACTGACTACCTAGAAGAAATTTGAACTGGCTGCATTAAAAAAGTATCTTACTACTGAACCATCTATTCTAGGACCCCTCAACAATTCCAGAGCATCCATTATCACTTCTCTGAGTCAATTCCTCCCAGACCCGACCAAACATAACTAAGGGCTTCATTTTAGACATAAGCAACATTTCAGAAAAACAAATTTTACAAACTGCAGCACATGGAAATTTAAACCACGGGGTGGAAAATCCTACATTTTATCCAATAAAGCCACACAAACCACAGGTATTTTTAAACCCCTGCCTGCCAAGGCACCCACACAGTTTTCTATGTTTTCCCCAGAGTAGTACGAGTCTTTTATTACAGAAATGCAACAGAAATTACTTCAACTGGTATAAAGATCTGACTGACAATTTCAGGAGATAAGTGGCCTAAAGTAATCCTTTCTCGCTAGGACTGTGATCTGTCCATGTGCGCAGGAAGGTATGTATTTGCACAACTTGCAATTTTTATTCTAGACAGCAGTGAATAATTTGACTTGGGATGAGGCTTACACTTCCAGAGAGATAACTGATATATTTGTTTTTCCTACCATGTTAAGTGAAATAAAATTCTCGGCAGCTCACTTGTCTTAAGATTAGCTTATAAAAGAGCAGGAGTTCTGTTCCCTATCTCCAATATATAACTATTAAAATAAATAAACAAAAAATAAATAAAATTTTTTTTAAATACTCTACACTTCTACCCACAGTATCTCCTTCACCTCCTCCAAAACCAAGCACATTCACAAATTATCCCAGTTTTGTAAAGAACATGAGTCACGGAAGGAACATGAGAACAAGAATTAACACACACAACACAAACATGGAAAATGAAAAAAAACTTTCTTCTCCTTTCCTCCTCTATCCCCTAAACCGATTCTGTATTAACTTCTGATGTGTCCCTAGAAGCCAGATGTGGTCGCATGGAAGTGGTTTGGGATGTTGTCCTCAAGTTTCTCCTTCCTGCAAATGCAAGATTTTGCCATATATTTTTTACTTTCCTACTTTTTTCATTCTCTTTCCGGAATTTCCAATTTCCCCATTCAGAATTAAAAACAATGCACTGCTCACAGTAATCTCACAGTAGTCATCAGAGACAAAGGTAAAAGCTCTTGCAGTACTTCCTTGTACAACAGTAAGGCAGATGCTTTCAGATGAGTACAGGTAAGTCACTGACTACAGTGATCTCCAACTTGCAGCTCTCAGATATGAGGCATTGTTAGCACTTCCAGCACTAGCTAAGCCTTGTGTTTTTCCCTTTCACAGACATTTCTTCAGGTTTTCAGGAAGAATGCATGCTGTCTGTCACACAACACTCATTTACTCAGGGTTGATGCTGAAAAAGGACCATCATATTGAGAAAACCACTCATTAGATTGTTTGATGTTTCACAGTCCAATCTTTAGTCCTCTGCATGCTAGTTAATAAAAAAAATGCGTTATTCTCCATTAGCTTTTCACAAATCACTTTAAACATAAGTCCACTGAAAGCAGTAAGTTTATTTGCACAAAGCCTCCTGCAGAATCAGATCATAATGAGAGTGCAATCTCTAGTGGGTAGTGTCTTAAACAGCAAGTGATCATCCTGATGGCTCATCTGCATAATTAATCATAAACAATGTAAAAAGATCACTTATTATTCCCTTTAAAATGTAGCAGTGCAATCCACTACGTTAACTAATGGATACAGACCTTAGCCATAAAAAAACCCCCAACAAACCAACAACAAAAAAAACAACACTCAAGTCTGAAAAATCTATATTCTGCCTAAAAACCTCAATCAGAACCCTGGAAGAAATATAATTTATGCTGTTAAGAATTTATTCCTGACTTGAATAAATGTAAACTGGCCCATCTGGAATAGATATATACAGATCTGTATTGATATTTATACCACTTAAAATTCAATTAAAAACCCAAAAGACTAAAAATGCACCATAAACTATACATTCGAATGATTTAAAATGTAATGCAATTTTTAAAAGAACAAAGATATGTAACTATACCAGACAAAAGGTTCCTTAGGACTTTTCAGTTAAGCACAGCATATATGCACTATACAACTGCATTGTTTCATTTGTAGATGATACATGGTAAGATTTTACCCTAGCACATGAGTATCCTGAAGTGCAGTAGTCACTACTGATCTTTACTATCTGTGGACTGCTTTATGGTTTATGAATGAAGTTTGTAACTGTAAGCCTAATATTGCCCCATTATATTACAGAGAACATCACCCATCTTTTCAGGCACTCTCATTTTAAAGATGATCTACCACTTGATCCCTAATAATTAGTAGTCCTACTTGTGTATGCTAAAAATATTTTGTGTACATGTGCTTTCATTTTTTTTTTCCTTGATATGAAAAAGCAGGGGAAGGAGAAAGATTAAAAGATGATTCAAAAACATCCTGAAAAAATAACTTTGTAATAACCACAAACTACAGCTCTCACAACAAAATAATCCTGTTCATCTGCTGCTGTAAGCACTTATTTTTAATAGAGATAATCTAGAAATATGCATCACATGCTGATAGGCATGTGATGCACAGGGCACAACTCCACCCATACTGTATTTGACCACCATGAGTTTTCAACTTGCCTAAGTTTCCAGTAACTGTGTTATTTATTTGGCAGACAGCTTTAAAGAAGAAACAGATCAGACTTTATACTTGCCGATACTAGTTTTGATACATAGACTGAGAAAACAAAGCCAACACTTACAACTTTCATATTTGACATTGGTAACCATATAATTACTTGAAGAGGCAGGTAATTATGCTTGCTCTCTTACATATCCTTCCCCAGCTGCACACTTCACTGCAGCTCCACCTCCATTCAGACGCATCTCAACAGGAAGACCAGTCATGGGATTTTCACCACCCCCTACTTAAAAAGCCTTGTGGTTTTAAAGTATTTCTCTTCCCTTAGTATTGCTTAGCTCTTGATACTCCTGATACTGTTCTGAAGCTCAAGACCCTTCAACACTCACCCTTCATCCAGCAGTACATGTCCTTACCTTCCAAAATGGTGTCTCCGTTTAACAGATGAGAGACCTCTACGCTATGTAAACAGAATTCATGGTGGCTACAGACACCCTCTTGTAACTCATTCAGCAGCAAACCCACCCCAAACTCTTCTTAATATCTGATGCTACCATGTCACAGTAAGAGAAAGACAGGGGCAGAGAGCATCTTTTCTAACGCATATGCTTGGAATTTCACATAGCAACCAGAGAGACAGCTGCAACTAACTGCTTTACTGTAAGTTACACATGCATTAAAAATAACACTTTAGCACACATCTGTTAGTATTCGTTTGTCGAAAATATTTTATGTTGTGCTAGAAGCTAGAACATTTCCATGATAAAATGCTAATGTAAAAGTTACAAAATTGATTATTTTTCCAAGCACAAAACTATACAGGCTAAAAATTCAGTGCCAAGCATTCCTTCCCCTTATCCTCCTCCATGCCCAAACAGATCCAGTTAAAATATTCTAAGAAAGCAGCTTTTCTAATGCTCAAGAGGGACAGGATCTCTGAGGTCTTCCTCTTTGCTGAGCGCTCTGCCACCACTCGCCTCCCCACACCATGAGCAGATGGCACCCCAGCTGTCCCATGGACAAACTCCGGGGGCTCCAGCTCTGCAGGACGAAGGCAAAGCTAGACACTGCCTGGGGCTTCAGAGAGGCCAGGGCAGGACACCGAGACCAGGAAAGCATTGCTCCTTTACTCCCAGTGCACACGAAGGAAGAACCTGCATGTTCTGCCTAACCTGAAACACCGGAGATGCACAAGGCTGTCCTACAATCAAGTTTCAAATTGGGCAATTACTTAATTAGAAAATTGGGCAATTAGCAGATGCTTTTGACCTTAATCTCCTTTAAACTTCACTTTTCATCTGTTAAATGTAACCACTGTCCCACACAGCATAAAGGTTAATTAACACTTCTGGGCTACTGAAGCACTACCATTAGTGCTGTAGCAAATTCTATGTTGAAATTCCTACATTTGTTTGAAAAGAAGACTAAAAGCCATGACATAAAAATAGGGAGCCATGCAAAGAACACGAAGGTAATTCAGAACACTAAGCAACTGGTTTTTAGGCAGAATTTTGTTTTCTAAGTACTGACTGACTCGTGGAAAACTGTGATCAAGTAATTAAAGCCTGCATCTTAATACTTGTGTGATCCAGAAGATTAAATATAGGCTTGAAGGACTGACTACCCTGATTCAGTCTTTGACTTTCCACTCTTAACACCTGTCTTTAATCATATTTCATTACTGCATAAATCTACAAAAGACAGAAGCATCAATTGTCGCTGATCTGCTCAACGTAATGAATAATAATTAAAAATATATTCCAAAACAACACAAAGTTCAGCAAACGTTCTAAACAGTTCACCGATAATAAACAAGTCATCATCTGAAACACTTTTGTTTTCCAGGGGTATTTTGCAAACTCATTTATACAGAAAAGTAGCCACCAATTATTTGGTGTACAAGGGATTTGGTGTGCAGGTTTGTAGACAAAAAAAAAAGGGGAGGGTGGGGGGATGGGAAGAGGGAGAGGAATTAAAAATAAAGAGGATAAGAGTTCACAGTAATCCCCCTTTTTTTGCACTCCTTTTTTCACTCCAGGACCACTTATTTTTCAGCTGCTCTTGTCAGAGTGATGGTGCTAATTCCTGCTCAGATAAGTGTATATTTAGGGCACTTTATTTTTTTTCCAGATTTTAAGACCAATCTAATACACTTTACCTCTGATTTTCCAAGCTAGAATTCAAAAGTATTTTCTCCAGTAACGTGCAAAGAAAATCCAGTTTGCAAAACATTCAATAGCAACAATACAGGGAAAGTCCAACATTCCCCATCACTGCAGTGCATCTCCTCTACTGAAAAACATTTCAGTTCAGTAGTACAAACATACTTTCATATTGAAACTTAAGGAAACTTTCCAACATCTTAAATATTTATTGCTTAGTCAAGCAATATCCTTATCGCAGTTTTTGTCTGGGGTGTGCTTTTAACAAGTACACTTTCACCCTCGAGCAAAGCTGTTCCTAGTCTTTAAGCTTGCTATATTCTCCTCAATTTCAGGGTATAATTTCAGCAGCAAAACAGAAAAGCACTACATCATTAATTAGGTAACATTAGGCAAAGTAACATACCCTCTTATTTAATGGATACAATTTAGTTCGTACCATACAATGTTTATTTGAAAAATTTTACTTTTCTCAAATTCTGAAACACAAATGAATAATCTCCAGCTTCTGTTCTCTAGCAATCAAGTTAGACATTATCTCTGTAAATAAAAGCGTTGGAACATTTCTTATATTTGTTGTACTGCTCTTTTTGCCTTCCCCCAGGATTCATAAATAACTACGTTGTAACATCAAAAATACCACTGTACAAACTAAGCTTCTTTGATCTCATTCTATGCTATTCTAAGGCACTCTATCATAAATGCCACCATGCACAACTCCCCTAAATCAGGAAAGTAGAGAGTCCTGGACTATTTTATTAATTTCCTTTGCCAAAAAAACATGTCCTTGTCCATACTGTCCACTTACAAATCTGGGTTGTACAGGCTGCGCAGCTGTCAGTGGTTGCTCGTGTTTCACAGGCAATAGGATGTTATCTAGTAGATTTAGTATTATGTTTATGCAACAAGACCAGTCTCCTATTGGAATGTTAGGGATGCATATAAAAATATCAGTATTAGGGTACTGCCACATTAGAGAGATTAACTTTTTGATATCAATATGAAATAGGGGGCATAGTGAAAGCTGTTCTGGTTAGTCTTCATCTTCCTTCATGCTTAAGGGAAAGCTGCCGAAGTCTGTCCTTTGCAGTGTCATTTCAGGTTCAAAATTCAGCCTTAAAGTGCATACACCTCTGTTCATCAGCACTCCCTCAAATTCACTGCAAACGTCTAGTGGGTTCTTGCCAGGACAGCAGATCAGGATGCCATGCTCTTCCCATGGGACAGAGCCCTTGTCCCTTCTCAGGGAAGCTTTGAGCTCCCCACAGGCTGTCCACCCACTGCAATTTGAGTTCATGGCCCCAGCATCCCCCTGGGCACTGGGAGCTCCCTCTTCCAAAACAGTCCTCCCTCCATGGGCAGAGCCTTCCCTTTCAGCTCTGCTGGGATAAGCAGGATCTGGCAGGGGTGTTTTGTCAGCAGAAATGAGATAACACTAGAGGAGAGGAGAGGCACCAGGGCTGATGCACACAGCAGGATATTTGACAGCTCTGATCTCTCCAAGTCACAAGACACAGTAATTTCAGATAAAGGTGAAATCTGCTTGGAAAGAGACTTAGCAACTCACTGCCTTATCTTAGTTTTCTGGTGTTTCAGGCATAGGAATTCCTTCCCCTTACTCACAGCCCTAGGCGGCCACAGCTTTACTGCCTCTCAGTATCAGAGCTCACCCAGTAAAATGACAACTTTCTCTCCAACCTTGAAAAATTATTTTTTCTCTGCATTTTCTTATCCAAAAGCTAAGGATGACAATTACGTTCCCCCCCTCATAAATAAATAAATAATCTATTAAGAGACAAGCCTTTTGGAGGGAAGATTAATTCCAGTGTTTCTCCCATGACCACCCACCATGGCTGAGGTGCTGCTGCAGCAGGGCCAGGGCGATGGCTTGTGCTGGCACGTCTATCACAGCCTGTCCCAGCAGGCAACATGTCTTGCAGAAGGCACCCCGTATCCCAGCTCTGCACCAAAAATGTTACACCCCTTTTGCAGCAGAGGATACCATCTCACCGTTGTAAAACCTCTCCTGTATCTTGTAGGCAAGAACAGATGTAAGGTTTGCTTTTGATACTTTTTCAAGTCCATTGTTTCTTAAGAGTGTGACACTAAATCTCTCTAATCATAAACTAGATCCAACATGACTCTTCCAACAGCAGCTGTCAGAATTCCACTTTTATTTACCTCCCCAACTTCTTCTACTGCTTACAGCTTTAGTACTAGTGGAACATCTCTACAACAGCTAACGCTTACTTTAACAGTAAGATCAACTGCAGTTTTGGGGCTGTTTGGGCTTTTTTGGCAAAGAAAAGAACTAAAACACCTCAGTCCGGACCAGTCACACTACAGACTCTGCTAAGCTATCTGCTTAATCTCAAAGATAAAGCACAAGCTGCATGACTCCCACACAGCCAACCTGTAAGGTGGTATCTGCAACTACTCACTGCACATTAGTCACAATCTCTGTTTCAATTACTACAGAGGAGCAACTATTGAGAAATAAAGCCAATACTCATAGGAAACATTTCAGACCAGTGAGGAAGCAGAAATAGCTATACTGGTGTAAGTCAGCAAAGTTAAAAAGGGGAACCAAGCACAAATACAATTCAAAACCTGACTAGCTTTTTAGGTAAGCTCCTTTTGTTTTATTACATTAGCAATTAAACAGCCCCAGCAAAGCTTTGAAGTTAACACCTATAAACAAGGAATGGGTGGAAAGCACTGCTCACACCTTTCCTGTCCCTATGGCCGCTACTGCCTGACAGTAGACTTGACTGCCCAGTCATCTATCCTGCCACTCTGCAACACGCTGTGCCTGAGCAGCTGCAGAAATATTTTATCTTGACTTTCATTATTTTGTAAAGAAAAATACTCCATTAAGCAATTCAGACTGCAGATCTCCCATCAAGTGTTCCCATGTTTTCCTTCGAAAGGACACTACTAAGTTTCCACAAATGCTCTGCAAACAAATGAGGTAACTGTGAAATAAAACTAATTTAATTCAGGAAGAGGAAGAGCTCTTGAATAGCATGACAGATTTCTGTATGTGTGACTACACGTATGTTTAAAAAAAAACTATAATTAGGCTGCTTCCACAGAAATTAATACATAAAAACAAAGCTGGCTTCAGTGATAACGTCAGTTACTAATCCCGGCACTATTACGCCTAAAATGGAAAACTCCACTGGAAAGGGAGCAGTTAGGTCTCATCTTTTATTTAGGCTAAGCCACGAGAGAAGGTTTCAGATTTTATTCACTTGCAAGCAAACACAAACACTTGGAAACAGTATTATGTGATGCTACAGCTTCTCAGAGAAAAATCAATCACTGAACAGAACATCTGAGATGAAACAGGCAGGCTAAGACCTTCTGAAATTTTACCTTGAACACATTTTATGTAGAAGTCCTATACAAAATTGGAGTGTCATAATTGCTATTGATAAATAATATGAAACCATCATGAATGTATGCATGGAATTTGCCTGCAAGGGAATAACATGTTTTTTTTCATGGTGATACCTCTTCCTTCCTTCTGAAAGGATCCTTTAGAAAAAACGCATATATTTCTCATGTGGAATGTTTGCCCAATTTCGTAAACATAAATGGGACTATACACATTTTGTATCATAAACAGATTACTTATAATTGTTCTTTGCACAGGCAGAGCTTCTGAAGTGGAAAAAAACTTGAGGTTTCTTGTCCCACAATTTGCTAAAAAGCTTTTAGGTAAAGAAAATATCCCTACAAATAGTATGGGAGAGGGATTGATCATGGATGTGTCTGGTATTAAAGTACTACAAATACTTGACAGGCAAACAAGAATTAAATCTGGTTGGGACTAAGTAACAGCAGTGTCACAAACCAGGAATAAGCTGCATTTTTTCCCCTTTTCTTCCTTCTTCCCCAAAATCAAGGCATTAATTACTCAAGAACTGACATCAATCAAAGCCTCCTTGGAAAGAGAAATCTTTATGTGCTAAAGCACACAAAGTAAAACAAAGCAGGAATGTTTTGCTGCATGTGTACACCAGCACCGATGCTACCAGACAGCGTCTACCTTGCCACTCAACTTGTCACTGCCATGTCGGCCATGCTCCCTGGCAGACACACCTCAAAGCTCTTTGCTTTGCTACACTGGGTATAACTTCCAGATTTTATAATATAACAGCAATGCTAGGTAAAGCCTGCCTGCAACCCACAGAAATAAATAGTTTCACTTCAAACTAATAAGTGAAAAATATACTGGAAAAAGCTATATATTTTTGATCTCCAGTGTCTGCAATTCGGTTCCCTTCCCTTTTTAAAATCGTGGAGATTTCTGTAACTTTGATATCTGTGGGGGGAACAACCTAAGAGACAAAAAAATAACAGTTATTCTGAAATCAGCTATTGTCTTGAACCATAGAATTATCCAGTTCATTCCTTTAATGCTTATGTTTTAAATTGTATTAATTACACGTCCTTATTAAACATTAGCTATACTAATTCAGTATTTATATATATAAAAGAACTGTCCAGGAGCACACTATTTCTGCATAATACTGCCAGCCAAAATAATAGGATCCTTTGTTCATGGAAAGGATCCCACCAGAACAGAACACATCAGTAAGAACAAAATTGTTTTATACATTTTCAGCATCTTCTAATCTTCCCTTGTTTTAGAAATTTCATTTTATTTATAGCATTACCAGGAAAGAATTAAAACTGAGCAAGTATGAGCGTGTTTTTTGGGTTATGACCTGGGGTATGGCCATATAAACTACCAGGGGGAGAGCCAAGAGGGAGTTAACAGCATCACACAGCTTCCATGTAGTAACTACTCTAGCACACCCTCTTACTCAAGAGTAAATGTCAGGCTGTTTAACCTACGAATCCACATTAACTAACTTACTGTGTCAGCACACCGTAAGTTTCCGCCTTCACTTAGCCCTCTGCAACTCATATGCAAGCCCACACTTTAACTAGGTGTGATCAACCTTTGTGACTGGCAACTTGTAGAGCAAAAAGTCCTGACACAAGAGTACTACACGAAATGCAGCCTGTACAATTCTGAGGGCTGGGGAAACCCTCCCGGCGCCAACCTGCAGGTGGGGAGGACGAGTGACCCTGTCCCAAAGGCATCGCTGCCCTGGTGCAGAGGGAGTAGGGCCAGGAGCGCAGCTTTGCCCCTGACAACTCCTGCCCAAGAGCTTCCAGGGCCACTTCACCATCAGCCACATAATGTAACCCCGATATAGAAACTACATGTGATCAGTGCAAACCATCAGGAATCAAAAGCCAGCCACTTCCAGATCCAATTTTTGTCCTTTTATCATCTAAAAAAATAATCCCCAAAAACCCTTATTGCTCAAGACAGCATTGCCGCTTAAGCCATTGAGCAACTGGGTAAAAGCAACAGCAGCAGCAGCACAAAAAAACCTGAAAGACCAACACAATCAGCTTCTCATGGAAGGGAATGTTCCCTTTGATACATTTCATGGTTATCAGAAATCTGACTGCAGGTATTCCCAAGGTTTTAAATGCTTCTCAAGAGCATCACAGGCAAACAATGGCAAACCCCAACAATTTAATGCCTTTTTAGGGCATACAAAGAACAAAAAACGTACCAGGAAAGAAAAGCAAAGGCAGAAGACATGGCACCTAAAATTCTATGTGATTTTATGGTACATCAGAGCATGTTCTCATCACACACAATAAACAACTGTCACAAATGACTGTCATGTCCAGGCATTCCTTCACCACTCACGTGGCAGGTTCTGCATGCCCAGCAGTTTTTCTGTGTTTTGCAACTTTTGTCCTCAGAGCTGCTCTTACTCACTGAAAGAGCAGCAGGCTGAAGAACCACTTTGGTTTTGTACACTGGAAAAGGGAGATTCCAATAGTGCTGCTTTCCTGATTAATTTACTTACCCTGTGTGAAGCAGGAGTGTGATGCACACTTCGTAAAGATACTTTGTTAGGTTTCTTAATCCAGGCATTACTCAAAATTTGAGAGCAAAGACTCAGTGCTGAGAAACTGTGTGAAGTTAGAACCTTTTTACCTGACCTTTAATGATGAGTTTACTGTGTCAACTGTACTTTTGATATTTCACCAATTTTGACACTTGAGCAACTCTGAGAGTGTGGCTTGCAGTTACCTCATCTTGCTATTACTTTCTATGACGGCTAAGAAAGTGCTAACTGTTACCCTGTGCAAGTCATCATTATCTTCTCAGTCCCTTTTTGATGACTAATACATATTCCTGGAACTGTTAGAAGTGAGATAGAGACCCAAACAAGCAAAGTATAAGAAACATTACGAAAAAATGTAACCACATTTTTTTGAAGATAACCTTTGTGTTAAAGAAATGAGACTTTTCCATTGAGTCAGGGTAAGTGTTAATCTTCTAAACAGTGTGAGATTAAAACCCCTATGGACCTTTGTGATATTTGTAATTTTATGTTGCGTCTACATAGCACTACTGATACAGTACAATATTGCAAATATTTAGATACAAGCTATACTGTAATGATGCAGATATTCACCAAAGTGTGTCTCAGATACACTTTTTTGTTTCGTAGTTGAAACATACATTTAAAGATTTTTAATGAGATGGGTACATGAAAACATCTACAGCACCTCTGCAGTCAGCAACGTGCAGAGGCAAACACCATGTCTGACTGACGGAGGGATTTCTGTAGCTCTGCCCAACGCCACCACACCAGCCTGTCCTGGTCACAGCCCAGACAGACCAGGCACATCCCTTCCCCTGGTTACCTAGGAAGAGGATAGTATCTGAAGAGAAAATGGCATTTTAACAAGAACTTTAACATTATGAAGCCTGGAAAGAGCTAACTCATGTAGCTTACAGCTCACTTCATTAAGCATAGGCTCAGCTAACTCAGAAAGCAAGTAAATACTGCTTAGTCCAATTACGCTTTTAGTTATTCATTATAAACACTCAATAAAAGCTTCATTTAACTCTGCTAAATTATTCCAACATGGTAAGTAAAACTATGCTGACCTGCTAAGGAAGTAGAACTTAAAAAAAAGTATATATTACTCTGCAAGTTATCTGTTGGGTAAGAGACAGAAACAGTATTTTCATGAACTACAATGAGATAGGATTTCAACTCAACTATAGACAAGGATCCTAGCTGAAGATGTCAAGCTGATGTGCAAAATTATGCCAGTAAAGAGTGGTGGCAGTCCCCATCTCCTTCTATACAGTACAGAATAGTAAGCAAAGAAGCATACAAAAGTAATGCACATCCGTCCCTACATTCACAAAGCTCCATTCCAGGCATTTAAGCCCTTCAATTACAAGCATGAATGGCCATGTCTACAAAAATGCAAACCTTTGCACTAATTTCTTGGTGACTGCTGTTCCTCCTGGTAGGGATCAGTGTGTCTGTCTGTCATGGGATCAATAGGAAGCAGAGAATTTTCCTAAAACACACCCTAAAGCATCTAGGCTGCTGTAACCTCAGGGAAAAGGAGTTGCAGCGCTTGTAGAACAGCTGGGTTGCATTTCCTTTGTAAAAATTTATCAACTAAAGAGACGAGCGCTTGCTCCGAGTGTGATACTTTTGGGAAATCGAAACGATAATGCGGATTGTTTACTTTAAAATTACTCAGAAAACCAGTTTACAACTAGCTACAACAGCACTGACCCTCACATAGCCTAATCATGTCAAATCCACTGAAACCTACAGCAAGTTAAATTTCTAATCAATCACTGAATGTTGAAACATTTCAGGTGAAACAACTAAGAATACAGATTTTTTTCAGACCTTTGTTAATTTATTTTTTTTTAAGTATTAAGACAGTAATACGGAGTTTGCCACTTATCATCATTACTACTAGTAGCACCTAGAGTAAGGCTAGTTCAAACGTTTTCAACGCAATTACAGGAAAAGTTGTCTCATTTTAGAAGGCTCCATAGCATCAACACAAAAGTTGCAGCTGTGGCAGTCCAAGACTGTAAGAAAAACGGTACTTAAAGAGAGGTAATCCGCTGAAATAGGCTGATACTTGGTTTATTTAACTAGTCCCCATCCAGTACCTAACCATTTTAGGTGAAATAGCAAGCTGAAAGTAGGACTTCTATGTCAAATCTGTCTATTTTTGCCTACATAACATGGACAAGAAAAAGTCCTTGTAACATAAAAATACTTAAAAGTTGAGTTCCATGTGTTAGACACTAATTCAAAGCAAGCACTACTTGGGCAGGGAAGCAAGGCAGCAGGAGCAGCCCCATCAGCCCTTGCCAGCGAGGTGAAGGACAAAGCCTCTGCTGGCCAAGGTGCCCTCCAAGGTACGGTGACACCATCTGGGTGAGGTGCACTAAGCCCAAGGAGGACTCGGCCTCGCCCCCACGGAAACCATGCAGAGCCACCACATCACCACCTTTACCATCAACACCTCCTGCAACTGGCAAACCTCCACTGCGAAACACCACCTAAGCAAATGCTCTACTAGTCTTAACATTAAAGACTGTACCCAAATAAATGTAAGGGTCTGAAAGCAATAAAGTTTACAAATCTGGGGACAGTGGTGTGGGTTTTTTTCCATTTATAAATACTGTTTACAATGTTAAATGTCATTGGAGGCAAGTATTTAATCAAAAAGTATGCAAAACTGAAGTCTTGTTTGTAGGTAAATATTTTCCTTGGTCAAACTGAAACTTTCTATACAGATCTGTATCAGCTAAGTTAAACTCTAGCCCAGACCTAATTAGATACCTAAGATCTCCCTGAAGGGACATGTCATGACATAGGCCTTTGCCTTAGCTTTAGTTATAAAAGGCTAATTAAATACAAGTAGAAAAAAATTAAGTCATCTCTACTGACACTAAACAAGCTTTCTTAAAAATCAGATTAAGCTGCCCATCAGCAGTGATATCCTGTGTGTTAAAAGGGAGTGCTGAATTAGGAATTTATTTTTAGCTTTAGCAGGAAATGAGTAATTGGACATACGTACAATGTGTACATAGCTGTACACAAAACAACTATAATCAAAGGCAAGGTTGAGAAGTTCCTATAGAAAAGCATATCACCATAGGACACTTTTTAAAAAAAATACAAAGTTATCCTTCAAAACTCCAAACCTCACCTGAAATAACTGTTAGTGCAAAGCCTTAATCTCCTTCAAATAAAGCAAGAATAAGCATGCATGGAAAAAAAAAAAAGTCTCTATAGCTTGATCTGAGGCGTTTTCCTACTTGTTAGCACTGCAAAGTTGCTAAAAGCCCTCAAGGCAAGGAGCTCTCAAGGATGGATGAGGTTAGAAATTTCACAAGCACAAAGCACTTGTTGATTCTTCATCACAGCAGTTTCTTATCGCTGTAAGTTTACTTGCCAGCGAACATACATTCCTCAGAAAACTATACATAAAGGCACATTAGGTTTAATGACACAGGTAGGAATCAAGTTTTAAATCAGCAGAATATATTACACTGCTAAGAGTATTCAAAGCCACATTTTCTTTTAATTACGATTTCACTCTTATTCAGCAAAATACTCAGTCTTGTATTGAGGTTTTATTAACATTATTTTCTACGATGCAGAAAAAAATTAATGTAGAACACATTAATAATGTATTTCTTGCACCTTTTTCTGCTGGATTTCTAGACAAACCTCAAAGGTAAGTCCATCATGCCACACTCAGCTGTGAAATTCAAGATATGCCTCCAGTTCAAGTCTGAGACACTGCTGTATTTTTTTACAGACATTCAGAGAAACTCTTCATAAAGCCGCTAAAGTCCACGGAAATGCCTTAACATAAACCTCTAACCAGTAACACAGTTGCAAGTTACAGCCATAAAAATTACTGTTGTTTTAAATTTTATTCTGAAGATGAAGTTAAACATTAGCCTTCTTTTCTACTGTAAAATCCTTTCAAGCCTGCAAAAACACTGTATGAAACACTTGTAATTTTAAAATTTCCAATTCATCCTCCCTCTTTCCTGAGGATTGCAACATCTTGAATTCTAAACCGAATGCTTTGAATTCTGAAACAGATAAAGTGCAGTACATTGCTCACTCTAAGAAAGTACACTGTAGCAAGGTCATTCCTTTCTCCCACTAAATACACATGGAAATCTATGCAGTAAATAACGGCTTTTCTTTTCTTTTTTTCTTTTTTTTTTTTAAACAAAGTTTTCTGTTAACCATCATATTTTAGGCCAGAAGCATGTGTTTTTCTATGCTACATGCTGTATCCGTATCAAAAACACACGGCATGAAACAGCAAACAAAGAAGAGCTGCTCAGTGACATTTGTTTAGTTCATAGTAACACACTTCTCCACCGTATAAAATACATTTTATCTTTGACCCGATCTGTTGGTGGGAATTATTTGTTTGTTTTGCCTTTTTAAGACTTAACTAATATACTTTTGGTTGACCCAGCTAGAACGCTGGAATTCATGACACTCTTTACACTCGGGAAAGGCTGCTTTGACAGCAGCTGTTTAAAGAAAGGAAATACGTACTGAAATATTTCATTTTTACGACGGCACCAGTGAAAATAAAGCAGGGAAATCAACTTGGTTCTGAAGGGCAAACGCATGTTCTAGGCGCACAGACACACAGACACCCCAAGTGCAGCTGCAGCAGCTCTGAACCACCGACACTGAACGAGCCTTTGCTGCCGCCTGCCTGAGGCCCGCAGCCCGCGCTCCCCTCACTTCTCCTTTGTAAAGCCTACAACTAGGAGGTCGAAACCAAAGACCAGACACGCAGAAGCAGCTTTTTTTTCCCCAAGGGCCGCAAAGGGTCTCTCGTACTCCCAGCTTAAGGACCCCCGGGCCCCCACTCTGCCAAGGCAGCGGGACGAACACCCACCCCGCAGGAACCGCCACGTCAGGAGCCTCCTGTCCAGCAATTATTAGCTGTGTCGTTATCTTCCTGTCATCCTCTTTGCTGTGCACATGCATCAAAATTTTCGCTCTCAAAGTCAGGATGCTGCGCGGCAGCGAGCCACCCCAGCCGCTGAGCACTCGCGCCTTGCTGGCTGCTAACGGGGGTGCGGAGCTGAGTTAAACCACGCAGATCAACGTTTACCCCAATTACTTGCTTTACTGATTCCCCTGTTTCCCCTCCAGGGAAGGGAACTGCTGAAGGAAAAAAAAAAGGAGCTGCTGGTCATTTTTAGGGAGTCCTGCCAGGCACGCTGCTGCCCGGCGGCCAGAGGAGCGTGGCAGTGCGTGGCCTCCCTGCCCGGCCGGGGGCAGGCGGCCGTACTTTACCCGTGCAGAAGCTGATGAGGGCCGAAGGGTCGCAGGCTGCGGCCAGGCAGGGCAAGCCGTCTTCCATCCCTCTCACCGAGGCCGCCAGCAACGCCAAGCCAGCCCCTTCGCGGCCCCCGCCGCGGCTCGGAACGAGCCCCCGCGCTACGGCATGCCGCGGGCTCTGAGGAGACCCCGGCGGGCCGCAGAGCGCTGATGGAGGCAGCTGGTCCCTGCTGCTTCTAGCCCCCCCCGCCCCGGCGAGAACGAGAGGCTGGAGGGGGGTGGGATAGGGACAGAACTCGGGAGGCTGCCGAAGGGAGTGGCCAACCCTCCGACGTCAGGCAGGCAGGCGCTGGGTGCCGGCAGCGCCGGAGCGCGGCTGCCCCTCCGCTTTTATTTACACCAGCGTGTTGCGGCTGGGGTGCCTGTCCTCGAGGAAAAGCAGAACTCGCCGACCTGCTTCCAAGTAGGGAACTGGCTGCTGTTTACACACCGAGAGGGTCTTGCAGCCTCCTCGCCCCCTGAAATCACCGCCGCGGGCCACCCGCCTCTCCGAGCCGCCTGCACCGCAAGGCGCTCACGGCCCCTTCGGACACGGTGACACTGGCGACAAAAAGCCAACAGCGATCAACTTTCCCTCAGTCCAAGCATAAAGAGACACCACAAGTGACTAATGAAAAGGATTTTTATACTCAGTCGATTCGGACAAACCACGACTGGTCCGAAGCATGTTTGTCTGTCAGAAACACCACAGGTCCTACGCCAGTCAAAGCACCGTGTGACATGAAAAGCTCACACGGGAGGCAGGGGAGAGAGGAAAGGGGTGGCTCTTTGATTAGTGTTATATTTGAATATTTTTCATATGACATCTTTCGAGAAGAAAAAGCAATGACATCACTGGTGATAGACTCATCTCCATTATACTAAAACGAAGCAAAATACCGTGGCTTAAAAGCAGCAGCTTTGTAAAGCTATCGTTCTATTCAGCAGAAGAGAACTCGTATTACAAACACATTACAATCTATTTAGCTTGATCATTATTTTGTCTGTCTTGGAAGATGAAGCACAGCCAGATGAAAACTAATGAATGCAACATGTGTTCATTCTTTTGGTAGCCGTGCCTGAAGCCAACTGGCAGAAAGACTACAGCAAGATAAATGTCAAAACAAAACTATTTGTGAATATGTACTGCATATATTTTGCCTCATCTCCATCATACTTCACATAGTTTATTATTTTTGAGCTTTTCAAGCATATTAAATAACTCTGGATTAAAGTTTTGATTTTTCAGACAACACTGGGATAGAAAAAAAAATGTGCACGGGGAAGTCCATGTCTCCATTCAAAAAACAAGGAGTGGCAGCACCTTCTTCCACCCTCACAAACAGCTGATAAGAAGGTTTGTAACAACACATATAGATAAGACAACACACAGTGGTTTCTGTATGTTTCCCACAGAATTATCAGTCTATGTAATTTCAGCAGTATCTTCATTTTCCAGCAGCTCCTGACACAACAGAGGAATCAACCTCTGCAGCGATTTAAAAAAGAGAAAGGCAGTCAGCTGAAAACAAGTCTGTAGTACATAGCCAGATAGCCAACCATCATGATTAATAAAAGGAATGCACTGAGAAAATGAATGGTGGAAAATGATAAAGGGTAAAAGGCAAGGGCACACAGTTAAGGAAAGTGTCCCATCTAAAGGCACGGGCTTCAATACAGCCACGGCACCATGGAAAATCCATAATGCTAACTTGTCCCAAGCACTATGTTACATCACATAATCAAATTAAACAACCTTAATTGCAGGACAAAAACTATCACGCCTAAAAAGACATTGCCGGCAAAAAGGCCAAACAGACCAGCACAGAGAGCAGAAAGAGGCTTCATTTGCCATTTTAAGTGGCTGTTAGAGCTCCAAATGATGACAGATTACATACAACTAGCAGGAAGCATCCAATGTAGTTCAAACTAATAAATTGTTTTAGAATGTCTCATTTTTAGAGTAAGAAAGACATTTTGTAAAGAAAAGAAAAAGTAGGATCTCCTACTGTACTAAAAGGATATGAAATACTGGTATTTCTAGACATCTGTGACTGTTTTTTAGCTCTAAAAAGAATGGATTTCCTCAGCCTACCAAAAAAAAAAAAAAAAAAAAAGCTGCATTAGGACAGTATTTTAGATAGAGCTTAATGCCAAAACAAAGCATGCAGGGTGAGGCAGAAGGAATCAAGGCAAATGTCAGAGCACCTTCAGAATGATTTTCTGAATGCTTATGTTTGAAATAAGATTTCAAATGGCCCACTGTATACAGATCAATCTGAAAATAGTAGAAGCAGTCTCAACCCACCCATCATCTGTTCCTTCCTGGGCTGCGTACTTGGATCGAAATTCTTTGGTGTGCCTTAAAATCTCTTAACAAAGCCTTAACTCCTCAACAGGATTTTTAACTCTTCTAGCTCTGGCCCAAATCTGTCCTTAAGCAATCTCACTATGACCAACAGCTGCCTGCTGCTAACCTTTTCAGGATTAAACACCATCTCAGGCTCCTCTTCCCTGCTGTTATTTAACATGAGTGGTGGGGGATGAGGACGTACTCCTCTCAAGTATCATACATAAGCAAAATGATGAAACAAGTACTTCAAATATGGCACAGATCAAAACAAAACACATACAACACAGGGAAGTAACCTTTGCCAACATAAAAATACCTTGGAACATTAGTGGTACAAAGTACAATGCTACACCATGAAAAAAATCAACCCTTTTTGTTCTAACAGAATAAGGCCAGTTAAAGATCAGGAACAGAGCCCTGCACACTTGCACAAGTATGGATTCATTGCGTGTTTGTTTGCCCTCAACATATGGGTAATTAGTACCACCATACATGTGGTAAGAACAGAGGATGTCTCCAAGACTCCAGCAGCAGCACCAGATTATGAACCTACAAAATGAGTCATTTTATGTAGACACACTTCAGGTTTTCACACAAAAAAAACCACTCCATTGCTTTTCTTCAGAGGTTGGAACAAACTGTCCCTCCAGTTTTTAAAGAGAGACAAAGTGATGACTCCAAAGAGCTCCTGCCTTTCACATGAAGAAGAGGAAGCAGCAGGTCTCCTGCCCTACACCCCAACCATTGCCTTCCACTGATCCAGACTTAACCAAGGGAACTGGGGGTGCCCCTGCCAAAGCCACCACCACCCTCAGTGACACTGACTGCAGGAAAGATGCCTTCTGCCCAGGACACCTTTAGTCATTAAATACCATAGAGGAAGGTTATTGATTGAGGTTCTTCAGCAAGCAATCCTGCTACCAAGAAAATAACTGAAGTTACATGGAATTTGGAAAAAGTTGAAGCTTGTTTTCACAGAACAAGGGTCTCTATCTCCTTCAAATTTAGGAAATTGTACAACTAAGAGATTCAGCATGAGGTAATCACCTGTCTTCCCTTCAAAGGATTCTCCCTCCCTGCCTTTCCTTCAGAAAACCAATAGCTGTAACCTAAACAATATAAAGTGATAAATGTACTGAGACTAGTTTAATGACTTTCTTGCTGTTGAGCTGCAAGAGGGCAGCACTGGTTAGTTCTATTTCTTCATATGTATAAAACTCATCGTGTTTCCACTGGCAAACAATCCTTCAATCATCTTGATTTCTTCTTTCTGAAAAGAAACTCCAGCAATGTTTCAGTTGGCAATTCTCCTCATTGCCCAAAGGTATCACCTTTCACCAGCTGCATGTGTCTCTGTTCCAGTATTACCTTTACACCATGGAAAAGAGAGAATAACAATTTCTTTAGTAACTACCCAGTTCCTAAAGACTTGAAGCTTTTCATTCCTTTTTCCTTAGGAGGGGGAGAATTCTTTCTGAAATCAACAGACTGCTTTTAAAACCATGTTTATATGCAATTGCCTAATTAGAGCAACAGATAAAAACCATCTCATCAAATGAGACAAAAATAATTAAGCACAGTTTTAAAATACACACTTCAGTTAAGAACGCTCATTGAATTAGGCCCCTTTCCAACCAGACTTGCAAGGCATATAGAGGTTAGTAAGCTCTGAAGGACAAGGACAGCCACGCACAATTCAGGGCTCTCATTAACGCTTGCAGGATGCAGCATCCTCTGCTCGTACCTCTTCTTCACTGCAGGTGCTGGCACTATAATAAAACCTATTAAAAGTCCCATTCTCTGAAGCATTAATACCAAGAATGACAGAAGGCAGGACCTTTGGCTACAATTAAGGTCACTTACAGCTGGCATACAGCACTACTGCTAAAAGAAGCATCTCTGCCCTTTCCTGCATCCATCTCACCCTCATCCTACTCCTGCTGCTGGCATAACTGCTCACATGGCTGCACAGGGAAGCACACTGGGAGACTGAACAGCATGACAACTAAGCCACCAACTCCAAACCAGAAAAACTCAAAAAGCCAGTTGCTTGGCATACGGCACAACAAACCACGTTGAAGCTACAGGGAGGTGGCAGCACTCTCTGGAAAGAGCAGCAGGAACAGTGCCCATCGCAGCTCTGCCCATGGATAACTTCAGGTGTTTTGTCAAACAGCTACCCCTGTAAATCACATTTCACTGCCAGAAGACTGAGCGAAACAAGAGCTGATACAGTAGAGTCCCCAGGTGAGCAGGGCCAGGGTCGGACAGAGCAGGGAGCATACAGAAGTGCCGGCAGCCATTCTCTTATCAACCCTTCCAGACTCTAAACTTTGCTCCTTTGTCCTACAGGCATTTTTTTCAGAGCTAGCATGAAGAAAACATGAGAAATAGTTGTACACTGGATCATAAAAGCTGTCCTGAGGCTCCCTCCACCACTAAACCATATCTGTGTCCATGCAGTCAACCATCTCATCAAAGGGATCTGAATGGGGGAAATTATTTTTTTTCCAAAATCTCATTACTTTACTCAAAAAAGAAAACCTGCAAACAATACAAAGCCCTTCAGTTGCACACAAATATTTTAAGAATAACCCCCTCGATGTCTATTTTTGTCAGGTGGGGCTTCTGCTGCATCAGCTGCTGACTCTAGTCTGCAGAGGCAGCTGCACCAATGCAACAGAGGTGGCAGCAGGCTGAGATGGGGAACAGGTAGGGTAGCAATGTTTAAGGCTGGTATTTCACTGAGTATACCATCAAACCACAGCAGTAACATGCCTTCCGCTGGCAGCTTGGACCACTTGCACAGCAGACTGCTTGCAGCTGCTTTCCTGCCTACCCATCAAAAGCAATATGGAAACAGTCAGCAAACAAGATGAAAACAGCCAGGAAAAGGTTTCTCCCACAAACTTTATTTTAAGCATATGTTTTTTTTATTTTGAGCATACTGACCACAGTCCAAACCATGTATCCCATATGGTGGCCCATGAAAACATGCAACCCTGCCCCTGAGTAAAGGAAGAGTCTGAACAGTAGCATCCCTGTTATGTGCAGACTGTGTTTTTATGGAGATAGTCACAGTTTCGTCTCTGGTGGAGAACCTATGCAGTCTCAAACACACAACATAAGGGATATTTTTAAAGCTACAGGTTCACACAAGGTTGTTAAATAGGAAGAATTTCCATTTTCTGAAAACAATCAACAAAAGTTTAATTCTTAATAAAGATGGCTAATCGGTAGTCCTAGGCATAACAAAGCTATGGTTATGGACTAGTTACAGTTAAGTAACTGCTATCAAATCATCCAGCTCATGCCAACAAAAAGAAAAATTAAGCTTTTGCCATGCAGAAGTAGGGAAATAGCAGGAGAGAGACCAACTGCAGAAGAGTTTTTTAACAAAGCACTTCCAAAGAGTGTCCACTTCTAGAAATACTACACTGCTTAAGAGTTGCGTATTCTTTCAAAAAAATTAAGTGTAATTCTTTCATATTAAAACACCTCCAAAAGTTGGCTGTTTCCACTAACATACTGCTGCAAAGTTTATTATTTTTACTACTTTTAAAAGTAGCAAAAAAATTAAAATAAGTGTAAAAAACCCAACAGATTTTCAAAATATCCACTATTTATAACAGAGACCAGAGTTTCTCATTTACTATCTATTCACTTTGAGATGCCAAGGAAGTAGAAAAGCCTTTTTGAAAGCAGCAGAAACAAGAAGGGCAATCCTTCATACATAACTAGTTCTTACTGAGAATGTCCAGCACAAAACTTGTGGACACACCAGGGGCTCACACAGCAGATTACCAGCTCAGCCGCACACTGGGACAACACAATCCTTGTCGTGCACAAAAAGCTACTCCATGGGCAGGAGAGAGGGATGGGAAAGACATCCCAGAGCGTGGCTCAGACATAACCAGGCATCTTGGTATGACATGTAAATGAGGAAGGAAAACCACAGACACTAATCCGGTTTAACTTAGATGACTAGGAACACCTTTCAGCTTCCAGACTTCTGCATACGCCAGCAGAAGCCAAACCTTCCACTTCAGGGGTGGGGTGATCATCTCAACTTGTGACCACGCAGATAAACACAGTATCTCTCATTTAAATATTACCTAGTACATGTAAATGTGATGTAGGTGTCAGACCTTAAACTCTTACAACACTTCAGAATTTGACCTTATCAAAAGATCATTTACAGCAACATAGTTTTGACATATTGTATATAACAGCTGTACAGTCCATAAATTATTTACCCTTCTGATGGCACAGACTACTAAACAATGTGGTTTAAAGGGAATCTGTAGAGACAGTTTTATATCCATGTAATTCCTTCAAATTTAGTTGACAGCAGAATTTGTACTCTCAGTAAAATGGGTCACAATAAACTTCATGGTTTGTTTACAAATATAGAATTGAACTGTTGTGAAGTCCTCAGGCAGAGCTTATGACCTATGCTGTTGGAAGAACATAAAAGACACCTTTTTGGGTTTTATAAGAAGACAAATAAGGAAATTCCTATTTACTTCTCTTCTTTTTCAGTAGTGTTCTGAGTATTATAATTCAGCTTCACTTTAAAACTTGGTGAATATAAAATGGGATGTCATTTTATAGTAACTAGCCATGAATTTCCCTGAATTGTTTGATAAAAAATTGTCATTAGGTCAAGAGACCTTTCAACAAAATCAACAAATGAAAACTGTTGGACTAGAAGTGACACTAAATTGCAAGTATGAATAATATTATTGACACAAAATTATGTGTCTAATTTGATTTCTAATTTGTTTTTCCTTTAGGACTAGTAGAGTTACAAAAACCTGACACAACTGATACCTTTGCCAGCCTCTCTGGAGAAAACCTAAAGGACAGTAAGAGACAACAAGCAACCCACCATTTAATCTGTAGCTTTCCTACAGGTCAAGATCGAGGTCAACTTTTGACTATAGAAATGTGTGTTGATATTGCCAGAAATAAAACATTCTATACATCAGGAAAAAATAATTTATTCCTCTGGATCATCAATCCTGTCATGACAGCTAAGGGTGAAAGCAAAGAACAAAAAGGCAAATTAGGGAGAAGGAGAGAGGGGAAACTCTGGTGCATAGTGGTAGAGGTCTAATTGAACTGACAGATAAAACAGCTGTGGTGTAGATCAGCACACACCATGCTATGGGGAAAAAGCACCAGACAGGGAAAATGGAGAAGGTCCTTGGTGGCTTTAAGAAACGCAGCAGTATTTTCCAGGAATCCAGCTTATAAAAGCTTACAAGAGACCTACTAAAGGTCAGAAGCAGCAGGAATTTGATGGTATCATATTACGTAAGAGGCATTTTTATACAGTGCAAAACCAGCCCTAGAATGTGGGGATGGTTATGGCAGCGTATGAACAAACTTGCTATGTCCTTAATTCACCACAAGAAGCTTCCATACTCCAGAGCTACCGAGTCATCTTCAAGTAATGAGAGACAGAAACGAGAACAATCCAAAACATACTGAAATCATGACTTTAACAGGAATTTAATCAAGCCTCAGATTAAGAGTCCTGTTCTTTGAGAAGGATAAAAGTCCATAATCTAAGTGAATAAAATACCAGGGGTGATGGGACTACAATTAAAAGCAACTACTTCCCTAGCAGAAGAGAAAACAGTACTGATGGCTCTAAGCTCCCAAGGCCTTAGGATAAGGAATACTCGCTATATATTTGCATAGGAAGTAAACTGAAAGAATAAAAACTATTGCCCTCCCATACAGATTATTACAGCATTTGTATTTTTCTGAATACAAGAGGGTATCCCCAATCCACAAAGTCAGTAGGGCTCATGTAACTAGCTGCTTCCATACAGGTTTTCATGATCAAGGCTGATACGAGCACAATTCCACCACAGGATTTTTAAATAGAAACCTGATAAATACCTTTATATACGGCTTTTTTTAAATCCATGTTTTGGGGATTTTTGTGTGTGTTGTGTTTCCTTTTTAACACAAAGTTCTAACCTACAGACAACCTGAACATACAGCTTTGATTTGAATTATGTATCCCCTATGAAATGGAATGTAAACATTTTTTAATATCAGCTTGTGCAATGTTTAAAGCACTCCACAAAGCCAAATGGAGGATCACATAATTGTAACTGCACATGGCTACACAGCTTTTAAATTAAGGAAATAATAAAGTATCATTATATTTACAGTCTATGTTTTTCTTTCCTATTCCAAATTTTTAAAGCAAGTGAGACTTGATCTCAAGACAGTCTTGAGACACAAAAGATGTCCAAACCTTAGTAAAGTGCTCCCAAGGAGTTCACAAAAATAAGATTATTTTTTATATTGTGTATACCTTAAGTCACATTTGACCATTAAATACTCAGTCCAGTATACAAGCTCTCCCAGCCCCCATATTCTTCCTTTTTCTATCCTTAAGCCAAAAGAATGTAATTGTTCTTAAAAATAGTTTGTCAAAACTTCAGAAGACTAACTGTAACAGTGATTTATTTACCAGTAAGTTTGTAATCAACACAAGAGCTTACAGGACACTGAGCAAGTGACAGAGTAAGTTTTATTTAGTAAAAATGTTTTGCCTACTGTCTCTATAAACAGGAAGACAGCTATTTCCTTCAACCAAGTGCTAGAGACTTAATAACAGAGCCTGCAGCAACATCTACTTGAAAGTAACAAACCTGTAATGCTTCTGCAAGAAAGCGTACTCTACCAAATTTTATTGCAGGACACTCAAATGGAAGGACAGTATTAGATACCAATGAAAAGATGTCCTAAAATGACAAGGAAAAGAAAATTCTAGTTCCTTTTCCTGAAGTTTTCACTAAATGTTTTGTGTTTCTCTAGGCATCATTTGAGGAGGCATTCAGTTTGCAAGGTAACAGATTTGAAGCAACCTTACAGGCAGAATCTAATCAAAATTAGAGGTTTTCACTCTACTGTCAAGTTGCTTAACATTTTGCCATCCCATCGGAAAATAAACTGTAGAATTACACTACTGCAATCAGGAATGAATGCATCATTGCAAGTTACTTGTGCAGCTTTCCTACACTTAAATAGCTTGGAATTTTACATTTTAACATAAACACTTTATATCTCAATCCTCGAAATAACTGTTACGCATTTTTTCCCTGCCACTCTATACCTCCTTGTAGAAAAGTATCCATCAACCTGTAAGGCAGCTCATGAGGAGGCAAGTCCCCCCAGATCCATTAAAATAAGGTCAAGGGAGAGCAGTTGCAGGTTGCAAATTACTATGCTTTATAACTTTCACGATTTTCTTAACAGAGAATTTATACCTGTTTTTCTTCTCTAGTCTCTTCACAGAATTCAGATCACTCATTTTGTTTCACCAAAGGAGGAGTATTTGATTTAATGATTAACTCACTTGATGGGTAATCAGGCAACTGATTTTATCTGCTTCATTGCTATGAAGTGGCCAGCATTAACTTCCATTAAGGCAAATTACAGGTTTTAGAGCACACTTGCAATCACAGGAAATTGGTTTGTTCTTGCAGCATCCTCAAAACCCATGGAGGATATCGTACATTGGAGGAAGGTGGGGAGAAGTAGAGAAGATTAAATTAAACAACAATTTGGAGGAAGCAACTTGCTGTTTTCTCTCTCCACTCATGAAATCAGGTCTACACCATTAAAAATGACTATAAGAGTACACAGTTTGTTTGCATTGTCTCCTTCCTTTTCTCATTTAAAAATCAATTGCTATATTTAGGCAGGATATACATTGGAAGGAACAAGCTATCAAAACAGTAAACTGAATTTGCAATGTGATCCTACTCACCCACCCCAAGAGGTCTAAGGAATGGTCCAGAGGCAGACTGCACCTGAGACCACCGAGCATGGGCGTCACATGTCAGTGTCAACATGTGATGAGCATTTGGTCAACAGAAAACTAAGATGTTTATTTTCCTTAAAAAGAAAAGCTGCCTGAATCTTTAGTGTCAATGATTTTTAAATGTTAATTACTGAGGTCCTCCACTCTACAAGAATATATTACTGATTCTCAAACCCAAAGCAACACCTTAGGCTGTATGTGTGTGTGATACAGACACATTGTGGGCAGAATGTGGTGGCTTTTCAGCAGAGTTCCACTCTCCTACAGACAGGATGGAAGCAGGGACCAGCTGTGGGAATGAATCCAGCCATCTCTGAAAACATGCCAGAAAACGCTTGCAGATAACTGCTTTCAAGGTACCACTCTTCAGTAAAAGGATTATAATGGAAATAACCAGAACTTGGCACAAACCTCTTAAGTCAGGAGTTTGGTTTAGAACATTAGCAAATTAGTAGTTCAAACTTAATTCACTGTTGGAAGATTTGATTTGGTAAGAAATTTTTAGATCCTGCTGGACAATTTTGCAGGACAGAATTTGTCTGGTAGCTGCAGCACCAGGCAGAAAAGGGGACACAGCTCTGAAGACAGACCATCTTCTCAGCGAGGTGCTGCCAGACAGGCTAAACACCAGTGAGAAACTCTATAGCTGGCTGAAGAGGAAACCAGGAATCACCTCAAGACTATTATACCCTTCATTCTGATACAATTTAACATAACATGGCAATTTCAACAAGTTATTAAAACAAGTCATGCTGGCAGACACAGAATAACATTTTGAAAAACATTATTTTAATAAAACTACATCTAAATCGCATTTGGACAACTTGGGCTATAGCAAACATTATATCATACTGTCATTCATTCTTTTATAGCACTCCCAATGACCATCTGAACTACTTTCATAAAAAGAATCACAGAATCATGTAACGATTTGGGTTAGAAGGGACCTTAGAAGATAAGTTAGAAACAAGGCCCCCAAACTGGCAGGGACACCTCCCATTAGATCAGGTTGCTCAGAGCCCCTTCCAACCTTGCCTTGAATGGCTTTTAATATTACTACATCAGTTGAAAAAAACCTGCTTTTGCTTTTTTGTAAATTATTCAAGAGTTCTCATACTTGTTTTCTTATGAAAAAAAAAGTTTAACAAATTTGTAAAGATTACAAAACCAAAAATATGCTGACTTAATAGAATTCCATAGGAAAAGCTACTTTAGAGTACACCATGAAGTAGGAGCAGTGCTGAGTTACTGACTCATTTCTTCACCAGACAAATTCAACCAATGCATATTAAAATGCTAGGTGAAACTATGTACTAAAATAATTTCATATAATATAGTAATATGTTAAGGACAGTTTTTCCTCCTAGGAGACTGTAAACCTAAAAATTGGTCCACAACAGTTCATTCATTAAAATCTGAAACACTAGTCACTAGTAAAGACATTTTCCTTAGACAGAAAATGTCACTAATTTGTCATTCATGTTTTAGCTTTATCTTAAATAAAGACAAGATGGTATTGAAGTCTGAAAAATCTTTGTAGTCAATAATGGAAAGCTATCTTTTTCCCCCTGGAGATTACTACCATAGTACTGTTGTGGATATCACCCCTCATGTTATGGAATAATATAACTCCCCAAGCAAGACATTCCATTTTTCAATATATTTTTTTTCAAATGTTCTGTTCCTTTAGGTTTCTTTACGATCTAACCTAAGCAGCAATAGCAAGATGGTGCACCATCCTAAACAAAGCATTAACTTGCTCAAAGCCTTCTGCTGGCTTCACAAAGCGTTAAAAAAATACAGAAGAATCGGTGTTTTGAGTTTGCCCGAACTGAACACAGCTGATATAAAGCACTGATGCATGGATGACTCCGGATTTGCCTTTGAAATTACATGATGCTTTCAGAAAATGGGGGGGAAGAGTTTATTCTGCAAAAATATTTTTCAATATATGTGGTAGTTGGAGAAGAGTGAAGCCCCTCTATAGGCGAGTAAGGTTGTCTTCTGGGCATAGCCAGTAGATAGCCAAACCTGTTCAGTGAGATAACAACTTGAACAGAACAGCTACAAACAGTGTTATTTTAAATAAAATATGTTTGTTTAAACCATGTAATATATGACAGGTATCTGCCTCATTCAAGTTTGTATAATTTATGAATCGGAGCTTAAATACAAGGCCAAACTCAGAACACTGAATTATTAAGAGGGAGGTAACGTTTTCTGGTCATCTTGTATTTGTTAATTCAGGGCTGCTAACTTCACAGTTTTATTAAAGAAACATAGAAATCCTCTTCCTCATATTTCACAGCTTCAAGAGTGGCTTTAAAGAAAACCAAATTTATGAAACATTCACAACAAAGTCATACCCATTAGCAACAGAGCTGATGATGAAAAAAACCCCACACATCAGCAGCTCTACAGAACCTCCTATACAGGGAGGATTGTTGGAGTCCAGTCCCTGAATACACAGCTCTTGGCAAAGCTCACTTCAGTTTGGCTTACTTGAACACTCAAAACAAAAACTAACAAAGCCTATTATTTTTATGGGTCACATCGATTGTTCCAATGCATGCTGATTGTATCTTTTTCAAACAAAGTCAGGATTTAATTGCACTGGAGCATTAAGCAGAGAGCCTTTAAAACTCTTCTCTGTTTAAACTATCTGAATTGCAAGTGGCTGTATAAGAAAGGAGCAAAGTGTGTGCCGTTCTGCAAAATATCCCATAGACATATAAAAGGGCAGCTACCTTTCCAAAGTCATTTCAAAACACACAGCTGATAAGGAAGAATTATGAGTTTGCCTTTCTAAACTTTCCACAGATTTATACAACTTCAGGTTCCTAAAAAATAACCACATACTCTAGGCATCAGTGACATTGCTGGATTATTCCCACCACAGTTAGGATGGGCTGTGTATCAGCAACAAAGCCACATGTCTGAATTATCAGTGCAAAATTCCTGAAGTTTCCGTTTAAACCAGACAAGAGTGTATAATTTCTGCTTCTAGCCATTCTTCTAGATAGATGCCAAAATTTTGTGCCCACTGGAATTTTATAATTCCTTTGCAGATCATGAAAACAAAGCAATGAAGCACATGGATGGAAAAAAAAAAAATCCTCATTATTTTTCCATACTAAAGAAAGAAAAATTTCCACTTCACTGTGAAATATAGCAAAGTAGTAAGTAATTCATTAGCCATGCTCTACAATTCAGAGGTACACAACAATATTCCAGGTACACAAAGAACAAACCCAAACACAAGCCGCACAAACACAGGTCTCCCCACAAGCCCTCCTACACTCTCCTAGCAACAGGATGGATTTCTCTACTTCAGCCAGTATTTTGTTTCCCAAATCTTGCATTGAACAAGGCCCTTCCTAAGGTGAATCCTTGGAGGCAATGCTCTTCTAGCATATTGAAGACGAGGGCTGCTTCCAGCTCTGTGACAGATGGGACACACTCCAGCCCTTGCAGCATTGCCAAAGCCATGATGATCTCCTGGGAGCACCACGGGAGGAGACGCCACAAGCTCCCAGCAGCGCTTGCAGGAAGGGTCTGTCTCCATTTCCACATTCCTCCAGGGATTGCCTTTAAATAAAGGCAATTTTTGCCACCAAAACTGTTTGCTCCTTTTTGCCAACATGCACACAAAAGGTCTTAATTCCACAGCTCTAGGAACAGAGATGGTGCAAAACTGGCATGTTTGACACTAAGCACCATGCAGGAAATAATAAATGGGGGACACCGGCAATGAGGGGAGAACCGAGGGCAACAAAATACCTTTATTTCCTTTAAATATTTGCTTTTATCCTGTTTTTGTTTTTCCTGCTCATTTGGAGCATGAATTGTTGATGATGGGAACTGTTCTGAATCTCCTATTATGCTAAAAGAGGTGTTTGGATGTATTAGGAAAGGCTACTTTTTACTTGTCAACCTAGCAAGTTTCTGTTAGTATTTCTGCTTAGAAACATGTATCTCCTTAGTCCAGGATTTCTCACAACAGGAACAATTCCAACCCCCTCTGAGCATGAAAAGGACAAAGAAGAAAGATTTAAAATTTACACTTCATTCCACTCCCCAAGAGGACCTTGATAAAAATGAAACCTACATCTGGATTAGCAAGCATTAACAAGATTTATTTCAAATGCTTGTTTCTTGTTTTTCTTCCCTCTCCCTAGCCCAAAAGCAGAGAGCTGAAAGACCCAGCTGGCACTAACCCTTCTTTTCTCAAGTGGTAAATAGTAGAACTCAACACTCAATAAGATTTTCACTTCCCCAAATAAAGACTAAAGGCTCCCTTCCTTGACAAAGTGGGACTTGGTTATAATAGTCCCTGAACCTCAACATGAAGTCATCTTAAAAATAACCTGCTTATGGAGTTCTTTGGAGATAGGAGCAAACAAGATCCTACCTGCATAGAAAACAAAAGTGGCCTTCAAGATTTAGCAGACTTCTTTAAGAAGTTATTGGCCCAGTGTATCTTATTCCCCAATTAGATAAAGACAGGGACACCCTCACATGCAACAGCTGCCTAGAGGGGAATCCCTTGCTGGTTCCAGGGCACACTTTCCTCGAGGAGAGCCCCACTACACCACCAACCTTAGGCTATAGGGGACATGGAGGACTCAAACCAGCTATGCAGTGAACACCACCAACAGTGAGAGGGCAATGTGCTGTGCCAGCTCAGTAGCACCTTAAATCACCACAGCCCTGAAGCAACTTAACTCCAAATATAATAATATATACATTATTTTATTTTATATATATATATGATATATATATATGATATGCACGCATGCACACATCTGTGACATCGCTGGCCCTCAGAGCAGCTCACTTAGGGTGCTTAAAGGTCAAACCCAGCACCAGGGCAGAGACTGCTGACTGTAAAAAGCAACTGAGTTTCTACAGGTGATGCACCATTTCAGTGACCATAAAGGAAAGGATGGAAGTGTTAATGAGAAGAAAAAAATAAAATTACATTTATAAATGAGCTGCTCCTGGGTTCAAAAGTTTTGAGATCTTTTTTCTGGTTCAAGTCACTGGTCAGGGGGAGCTTAGACTAGCATCTCTATGGAACTCTAAGAAGAGTAACAGAGATTTAGTCTCACCCTGTCTCTATGAATTGCTCCACATCCTTCCCTGTATCAGATGGCATTAATGTTAAAAAACACACTCACCAATTAAGAGAGTGCCAGAACAATGTGTGGGACTACTTGGCAACAAAGGTCTACAGAGAAGAACTGAGACTGAAATTGTGGCCCAGCACAGACAATATCAGGCAGAAGTGCCAACAGTTGACAATAGTGAACATTTTTCACACAAAATAATCTGAACAATATTACTGAACATGGTGCAAAGATAAGTCCTAGAGTACAAGAAGTTGTCAGGCAGGATGTGTCCCCCCTTCCTCCTCATTGAACACTAAACAACATAAATCATAAGTTCTTTCAAACTAAATTAAACCTTGCCAGACATCAAGACTTGCTAATGCTTTCCCTCTGCTCATCTCACCTCACCATCCACTCAGAAAAGTAACACAACCAAACAAGGAGAAAAAAAAAAAAAAAAAAAAGTGAAAGAAAAGGGAAAAACAAAAACAAATACACACACAAGGCATAAAAACCCAGCAAGCACAGTAGAGGGTCTGGGCAACTACTCAGTGAAGGAAGCACTCAGAAATGGTATACCAACACACACAGCAGATCCAGATGTAAAAGTAAATATTAACAATTTAAAGCTGACAGAGTTGCACAGCACAATTAACATTTATTGCCCCAGTTTTAGAGAGAGGAGTCACTAACAACTGCATAGGCAGTATGTGCACCTTCTAGCAGATGCATTACTGGGCACACGCAGTTAGAAAAAAACCCCTTCGGTCATTTATTGGCATGATTAGACATTTTACAGGAGTCTTTCCATTCCTAAATCTTCTCATATCCTAAAACAGCAATTAAAAGGAAAGGGGTCGTGTCTGGAAAAAGAACCATACAACTTCTTGTTTTTAGAGAGCCACATTTCTTGTATGGCTGTTAAAAACCTGCCAGAATTTCCCCTGTAAACGTTTCCAGCAATTTTAGCTCTCCCATGCAGTCTTTGGTCCTAAAGTAATAGTCTCCTACAGAAAAGCTTTTTGGATACACACAAAAAATAAGTCACCCACACATTTCTCTTGCATGATTAATCGTTTTCCACATTAAGATGACATGGCTAGCACTGGAGTCTCCTGCCACAGAGGGGAATTAAGAAATTCAAAAGAAAAAGCATTAGTATTGCAAACGATGAGCCGTTGTCACATTATGAAATAAAAGAAGTAGATTAAGAGAAACATAACCTTTGAGAAGTAGCCCATAGTTACATAAAGGCTACATTTGCCTGGTAGAATAGTCACCCGAGGAGGAGGAAAATAAAGGAATAGAAGTACTAGCACACACAGATCTTCATCACTAGCTTCATCCATCCATCTGTCAAAACTGACTAGTGTAGAAAGATTGAGCAATTGAGTGTATCAGTCAGTTTAAGAGCTCAGCTTGCTGTGTTTTGCTGCCAAGGAGGACAAGGCTGACTGCAGAACTCGAGACAGCTGCTGCACAGCACATGGGCAACATCCATCCTCTACACACCAACAGCAACCTCAGCACAGGCACTGAAGGCTGCAAGATAGGACAAAAAAAAAAAACAAACAGGAAAGAGGAAACACTGCATACCAATGAAATGGCTAAGAAATAAAGAACAGTTGACACCTAACAGACTTTTGGCAATTATCAGTTTGGAGAGCAACTGGAATTCTACAGAGATTTACACCTGAATGCAGACTTCAGTCCCTAGACTATCTCACATATACTGCCAACAAAAAGTGTGAACTCCTGGGAAATAAAAATACTTTTATTTAACAAAAAAACAAACATGAATGTTAGCAATGGCATGGACATGATAGCTGAAGGATTCTTTTGGTTAACAGTCATCATTACTCAAAGATCAATAGGGATGCTGTCTCAAGAGTCACTTCATGCTGTCAAGACAGGAGAGATGACCAGTAGTTCAAGCAATCACAAGCTGAATCTGACCATTTCTCATCACTTCCTAAGAATATATCAAACAGTCTGGCATTTGGGAAGTGCAAAGCTCAAAAATCAATGGGAATTTGTTAATTGGGCTGATGAGACAGATTTCAAAAGGTATTTGTACTTTGTACTGAAACCCATTTCCACTCATTTGTTTTGCTTTCCAAGGTAAAGAACAAATCCAGTGAGGAGGTCTCCAGCCTGCATGGATGAGTAAAAACCTGACCTGTAATGCTAAATGCAAGCCAGAAACATTTTTTTCCATACAGTAGGAAAAAAAGTAAGCAAGCAAAGCATGTTTCAGAGGTTACAGAAGAGTAAAACCAAATCGGAGCCTGCTTGAGCTGACCCGTGTGAAAGAAATAATGGGGTCATCACTGTTACTGTGCATCAGAGACTTAAAAGAGGGAGAGAAAGGTAGCTACCACCCCCACACTGAGGTTTAAGAGGATGTTTAGGAAAAAACAAGCAGGAATAAACCCTGAAGCAAACACTTGGACTTCTGTTTCAAAAGAGATAATACAGTGATACACTGGAAATGAGAGTAGGGTAATGGTTATTACCACATACAGCGTGGAAACAAAATTAGGCCACATACAATAAAAAAAAAAAAGAAGGGGGGGAGGGAATCTGGATAATCTCCATCCCACAAGACTGAAAGAACTGGCACACACAACAACAGACAGGCCAAAACAAGAGGAAGGCCTCATTACGAACAGGAGGGGAGAAGGAAGTATTTGGGAGAGAAGGAAAATCAATCTTGGCACTACAAGCACATAAGCATGACCTTGGTAACACAAAATCTGAACAAAAGAAATTAAGGAAATGTAACTGAACAGTGAAATGAAGACAAGGCAAATTTGATTTTACCTGGGTAATTTGTTCCTGAAAAAAATATTAATATGGTGAGCTTAATGCAGAGTTAAGGCAAGAACTCACAATTTAAAGACGAGCAAAGCACTGGCTGAAAGAAAGACAATAAAACGATAACCAGATCAAGATAAGGTACTATATTCCTTAGGTTTTGTGAAATCAGGGCTTCTTAAATAAGTTATAGAAATAGACAGACTTTGGGGCTAGCTGGAGCAACACAAATGCAATGAAATTTTAGTGTACAAAGTGAAAGGAAATGATGAATAACAACTTCTGCTATGACTTAGGACCCATTAACAGATGAATGGGACAAGGGAGCTATCAGAGCATCAAAACATCTCAGGATCCTATAAGAAACCCTAACAGCTATTTGATAATGATGATTTGCAGTAGTTCAACACAAACATACACAAAAAGACAAAAAAGGTATTTTTACTAGAAAACCAGGACTGATCAAGTATATAAAGTGCTGGCAAACCACTATAATTAAATATATATATAAATATACACATATAGAGTTGTGGCTACCTAGTCCTAAGCAAAACAAAAACACGCCTTCCCCCCAAACCAATGTAATTGAAACAGGTGCAGAGAAAACTACTCAGAAGATACAGGATAGAGATAATCTATTCTACGAGAGAAGCTAAAGCACTTGGGATGCTCTAGCTTAATAATTAAGTGCTGAAAGCAACACAACACTTGTAGGCATCTTGTGTAACTCAGGGTAGACCTCACAGGAAGGGTGTTTTTTAAGGTAGAAAAGCAAAAGCTCATCCCAACCCAGAAGGTGGAAGCGCCTATCAAACTGGATGAGGCAGATCAGGACCAAAAACTGTTTTAGGATGAAACCTCAAATGGGTAAGGTGACCAAAGTGCTCCTGGCTTGAGGCTTCAGGTGTTCAATCTGATTCATTTCCTAAGAGGCAGTTCAAAGAAGGTTTGTTAATGCACCACATACTGTATCATAATAGTTTAAATTCTATACTGATAGTTTCTGCTGATTGCCTGAGACAAAAAATAATTATCCAAGAATGCACTGCCTGGCTTAGGAGAGGAAGGGCTTCTGCTATCCCAAAGCAAGAGGTGTTACTCCAGCTGGAAAGATGCAGGGCAAGCTGTACTTCAACGAAGTACAAAACATCAGCAGCATCTGCATGGCATCTCATTCATATTTTTACTACTGTTTGAGTGAAACTTTCCTGAGTCAGACTTGTAGTTTAGGAATGCTCTATTCCTCCACTTAGCTAGATATTTACAATTAGTACATTCCCTAACAGGGATGTAGAAAAAAATTGTCTCTGATATTTTTGCTGCCTCCTTAGGGCATACTACACTTATTCACTCTTTCACTCTTTTTATTAAGGCTTTAAATTTGCTTGAACACCTGGGGAGAGTGAAAAACAGGCTCATCTAGTTTAAAACTTTTTTACACAACTGGGGAAATTGTCCTCTCCAACCCTCCATTCCCAAGTCAGTTGTACTTTAATAGTCCATTACAAGAAGAGAAACAAATCTCAATATTTACTTTTTGTTGAACTATCAGATAAACGCTGAGTCTATTTCTGTTCTATTCACATTCTCCCACAATTTCCATTACGAGGTATGTACTAAGCACTTTGACAAGAAGTTCCCCACTGCTAAAAATCTCAGTGCTAAAAGGAAAAGGAGATACTTATTTAGGCTTTGGTTTCTAACAGAAATAAGCTTTCAAAATTAAACTGGAATTTCCCCAACTTACTCCACCACAAAGCAGGCTCACAGTCTAGCAGCTCACAGATATAAACTCTAGATGTTGCAAAGTGAATTTGAATCCCATTTTACTAGGAACACTTGTGGCTTGTTTCATTGTCCTGGACTAACAACAAAAGCTACATTTCTTACAGATTCATTTGGTTAGAAACCCTTCACAGTAACTTTTGTTCCCTTCCCAAGTTTGCATGGCATCCCACAAACAGGAGAACCTGCACTAGGTATAATATACAAAGTAACCTGCACTAGATAGAATATACAAACTAAAGTAGCACCTCAAATTTATTCTTAATCATTAAATTGTGAAGATATACATACACAGGTTCCTTATTTTCAAATTCTTAGTAGGTAAGGCGTAAGACCTAAAAGAGGTATCTGGATCATACTTCAACAGAACACTATTCACGGGAAAAATTACTATTTTCCAGCAAATTTACATGTTACTTTGCATGTACTGTTCCTCTAGTCTTATCTTATATCTTGCCTTTGTTGTTGTTGTTGTTGAAGATGAGTTCAACTTGCCATACCCTGTAATACTTTGGAGTAGTTAGCTTTGAAAAAGGTTATGCAACTTGCAAATATGTCTGTACCCTATTTAAAAATGAACTTCGGCTCTCCCGTCTTTAGTTGGTTTGAATTTTTTACTACTCTTGTTTTGGTTTTTTGGGTTTTTTTTGGAGGGGAGGTGGGGTGTAGAAATGGTGTTTGTTTTTAAATAAATGATGTAATAGCAAGCTGTGCAGAAGGGTCTGTAGTAGTCCAAAAGTAGTAGGCTACTGTCAAGTCCAAAGCAGTGGGATGAACTACGGAAGGAAGTGCACTTGATCTGAGTAACTGATTCTGGTCTTATCCCTGCTCGATGGTAACTTTGCAGTCAATGAAAGAAAAAAAAACAATCACACAACTGAAATGAATAAAGGGCAAAAGTTATATTAAGCCTATGTCAGCATTTTACTCATTCTTACCTATGTATAAATTATGAGATCCAAACCTCATTGAAAAGCCCTAGCAAGACTAGTACATAAGTAAAGGTATCACATTCATGTAAGAACCTGAAATTACATTTCTCCAGTTAATGTCCTGTTTGATTTCAGTTTATGTTTAAATATTTCTGTTTGCAGGTCATTACTTTGTATGTCATGTTCCTACATTCAAAACCTCATAAACTAAGCAGGGGTACAAGAAAAAACAGTTGGGTAGGACAAGTGGCAAAAAAGAAAGAAAAAAAAAGGCAAGACTTCCCAGCTGTAGGGGAATTACTTTTTTTGGCTTTGCTAATAGTAGAATCACTAGAAATGTTTCAGGAAAGTTCCTTCGCAAAGCAGCAGTGTCTCTTTTGCTGGGTTTTATTTTAAAAAAGCATTAAGATAGCAGACAACCTAGTAAAAAATGTTCAGATTATTTAATACTTCTCTCTCACCAGCTTTCTCTGCCTCATAAGAAGGTATATAGTCCCAATTACAAGCACTTTGTCCTTTCCTTCCCTCCCCCACAGGAACATGTGGTTATTTCTGACAACACGTTAACACATTCTGTCAACTCTAAATCGATTTTGAAAAGTTACTACAACAAGTTAGTTGTGTTTGGGGATTATACATAGCCAAACGCAAACATGACCACCACACACACAATAAAAAGGAAAAATCTCTTCCTGAACAAAGCTGTTGGTACCTCCTAACAGTAGGAGAAAAAGGAAAATCCCCTTGTCACCCTGAAAATTTTAATACAGAAATGATAAATACATTGTTTTAAGTGAAAGGGGTTAAATGCTGGGTTTATTAACACCAGTGGTTAAATACCAGTGCCATCTGCAGCTCACTCTAAGCAAGCATTCCCACCATTTCTTCCACCAACATAATGGAGCATCCTTCAATTGATACCCATTTGGCATCTGCATGAGTGCAGACACATCTTATACATATGAAACCACTTATATCCTTAGCCTTCTAATAATACAGGAAACTACTGTTCAGAGAGGCCGCAGGTCTGAATTTCATCACCAGGCTTAACGTGGCTCTGGGTTCGACTTTCGGAAAGAAGCTGAAGGACAATCCTGACGTTGCAGGGAGATGCGAAAGGACGCACCGTGGCCATGTGTCAGTAACAGCCTGGAGCATCACACATCCCTCATTCCTGTGGGAACTCCCCCACAGATTATCTTCACTCCTCTGGAAGAACTGGTTGAAGTGCAGCGAAGAGAAGGTTTCAAACAGTCACTGGTATTTAAACCACTCGCATCAAACTCTTGCACAGGATGCTTTTAAAGTGCTTTTGAAACACAGAGCTACTGCCAATAGCTTTTCCACATTGTGATTAGCAGCAGTATTAGCTCCAGAAGGTAATGCCACCTCACTGTGTTGCTAGCCCAAACAACTCCTGTGGGCAAGTGCATACCTGCCAGTGCTACCACCAACTTCTGCACTCAGACCCACCAGGGAGCTTGACATCAGGGGGAAGGAACAAAATCTCCACTTCTAGTTCAAGCTAGCAACTTGATTACAATAAACGTGCTTGTGGAAGCGTATTGGAGTTACCAATAAAAAGGAATGCATTTAGAGACCTATGATACTGTTTAGAGAAAAAAAAAAAATCTTTCAGGCAAGAATAAATTTATAATTCTGGGAACCTCATACATCCCACAATTCAGGACTTTCCTGACCTGATCCTCTCCCAAAATGTATTAACTATTAAGCAGCAAAAGGGAGATGCTAGGGAAGGTAGAGGAAGACCACCAAGGATGGTGGAAATACCCATTAACATATGGGGTTGGGAGCTAAGACCCCTCTGCTGAACCTGGGCACTGCCCACTGCTGCTTCTAGCTCTGGGGAAGCCAGCTGGACCTGGTGTCAGCACACTTGGTCCTCTAGAAAACACTGACTCTGCTCAAGCCAAAGGGGGTTCAGACACATAGCTAAGGAAAATGAGTTTCTAAAAGCAATGCCTCAAATCCAGAAGTCTCATTGAGGATCCTCTATCTTTTCAGCCTGGATGCTGGTGGATGTACAGATCCTTGGCTCCGGCCAGTACAGGCAGCAACATCAGGGCGGGGGGGTAGAGGGAAGGGAAGTCAGGTGGAGTTCTCACTTGCCACCAAGGAAAATCAAGCAACTTCAGGAAGCCCACTATTACTGGATTTAGGAGACAGTATCAACGGAAGAATCTACATCCTGTTATTGAACTTGCTGAGCATCTACCCTCTCAGTTTCACTTGATTAGTGTCACCGTTTTAACTAAATTATCCTCCACAAGAAGATTTTCTGGAGTCAAGCCCATAAAGCAATGATCCATGAAAAACCATTAGGACTATTTCCTTTTCACATATTATGTAAGCCACAGAGATCCTATCAGCTAGGGCTAGAAGAAACCCGTTACACTTTTTAACACTTTTTATTTCCTTTTTCTTCTGCCACTCTCCATCCCCCCTCCCCCCTGCCCCCTTCCCTTTCAATATATAACCCCTCAGCAATAAAGAGCAGTTTTCTTGCTTTTTTTGTATTTGGCACGTACCAGCCATTGACTATGCTAAACGGAGCCCTTCCTCACACATTAAGCATGTGTTTCTTTCCTCCTTGCACTCGTGTGAGCTCTATCCAAACAACCAGAAGAGATAGGATGTTTAAATTGAAAAATTGCTCTCTGGAAGGCCTAAAAACACCAGCTTTTTAAATAGCGTCATCTGTTCTTGAAAAGCAACAAAGCATTGTGCTAGCTTTGCCTACCTTTCATAGTACTCAGTAACATTTCAGTGTTGCATCCTTGCTAAGCAGTTTTCATTTAGGGCTGCAGTGATAATCCAGTAATCCCCCCGGGGAGGTTCTTACAGGAAATACTTCTGACAGCAACAATATACTAAGAAATCAAAGATGCACATAATTCTAGCTTTACATACATTTCAGCTTATTCTGGGAGTTCACTCATTCTCCTCCCCAAACGTAAAAGGCAAAACTCCCACTAACTCCAAAAGGAGCAGGACCTCGCTCAGGTGTTAGCCTCAGCTCGAATACAACTATTGGTAAAAATTGAAGTAGACTTGACCATCAGCACTGCAAGGACCCAGGGCACCAAACAGTACCCTGTGTCTGTTTGATGTCAGACTTTCTCTCTTCCCTGAGCACTGCTCTGCCAGTGCCTGCACTCCCCACAGCTGCTTCCTCAAAGGTGCAGAGGCAATCGTTAATGCTCCTTCCCTTTGGCTCTAACAAACATGGTTTAACTCCAGTAAACAGCCATCTTACTAAACAGTACTTAAGCCAACTGGCAAGAAGAAAATATTATGTACAATTTTTCTTTTTCTTTACATGTATATAAATAAAAGGAGGGTATTAAAAATATTGACATTATTTTTATAATCATTATTAAAACTTCCCCTTCCTATTCCTGCCACAAACTTAAGGGTTTTTTTGGCAGTTCAGGATTTTCCTCAAGTGGAAGGTTTTACATGGGATGCAAAAGTGGGTAAAAGCATTTGTGAAAGAGAAGCATGCAATTGTGATTCAAGCACAGAACCTATAGCTGCTAATAAATAATCTGTTCCTAGCTATATAATGATTTTGTTTATTGTGCAAGGAGAAATTATGTTTTCAAGAAACCCTACAGTAGTGAGCTATTCACCTAGTACTTACATTACTAAGAACTGGGCATTAGTCTGTTTGAGCCTTCAAAAGCCTGAGAACCATGACAATACTAAATTAATAAAACCAGGATATAAAGTGACACTTGCTACCCCTTGACTCATGACCTACAAAAGTCAGCTAATCATTGTCAGGGCCTTCCTCCTCTTCGAGCTAACAATATTATAAAAAGATCTATTCATTCATAGAGTACATTCAACCCACAGCCAGGTTTTTAAACGTAATAAAGAATATTCTGCAACTTGCGTAGAGTAATGCATGCACACAACCGGTATCCACCTCAACTAATCTTTTCCTGATGGCACTTCAGGCCATGATAAAATACAACCCTTCAAAACTGTCTAAAACTAAAACTTCAATAAAAGGCCAGTTTTCTACTGACACGGCTACACTCTAAGGTTCTTGAACAGCCATAACCAGATAGTGAAGAGCTCTAAAGTATTTTTAAAGTCTAATAAACACAGAATTATGTGTTATTAACAAAAATATCAATAGTTCCCAGTATAGAGTATATATGTATGAAGTATTTCTTCAGCATTAACATTTTCGAATGCCTCAACAACACGCCTCAGTGTATCCTGCCACAGAGTATACTTCTGTTTTATATACATTGCAAAATGACCCACTTCTTTTGACCACAACAAAAAGGTGACTACTTAAATTACTAGATGCTTCTCATTTCCCTAGCAGCCCAAACCAACAATGCCATGGTTTTAATCTAAACACATGTAGCTGTGTTACTTCATGGAAATTTTCACTTTCTAGAAGCATCAGACATACGTTCACAGAACAGACGCCTCTGAATTTAGAGACACGCAATCAGGCTCTCAAGCAGCCTGTGCTCCCCACTCGAACAGGCTGGCAAGATGCTCCTAAACAAGTCAGATCTTTGTCAGTTTTACACATCAAAACATAAGTGCTGAAGTAAACGTCTCATTGGAAAAAAGGGGAAAAGTTGTGCTTATTGATTTGGTACCCTTAGAAATCTGTCCAGTAACAGCAAACCAGAATAAAATTAGCTCTTCATCCTGGGTCAGGCAGTGAAAAAAAACTTTATTTAAAGGCCAGGTATATTGTTCCAGCTAAGTGCAAGCCACAAGACTTCAACTGACATTTACTTTGGCAACCTCACAGAAATCAAGATCATCCATTCTGCCTTCAGAAAGGAGTCGAGGATTGACCAGTTAATGGGACATTGTTTCCAAGTATGTCAATCCACGCAAACTTGGTTTTCAATAGAAAAAGTCACAGACAAAAACTATTTCAATTCCCCTTGAAAGAAAAGAAGCTTTTTGTGAGAGCTGGCAATGTCCCTTGCCTTTCCTCCAATTAAGGGAACAAAGTCTATGCAGGAGAGGTGGAACTAGCTATACAAGAAAAATCCTGAGAGCACAGAACGATCTGTGCTGTAACCCGTAATTGCAAAGGCCAAACAACTTTATTAACCAAAGCACAATGAAATGGGCAAAGCCACAAATAAAAAGTAAGGGTGTTTAAGTGTTCTACAGAAAAAAACAAGACAAAACTAAAAAGTTTTCCATTCTCCCACTCCAGAGATAAAAAAGGGAAAAACTGTATGAAGAGTGTGCAAAAAACTGCTCCTAAATGGAAAAAGCAACAAACATCAGCACTCCTCTCCGGTCTAGAAGAGTGAGTGCGCTTGGACGAGCGAGGCAGCACCTTGCCTAGAAGTTAGGCTTGATCCATCCTGCCCTCTCACAGCAGTGATTGACCAGTTCCAGCTCCCATCGCACTTTTCACAGATGGCTTGGGGAGATCCATCCCTTTTTCCAAGCCAAAATTCCTTTTTGCTGGACTTCTGTTTCTTAAGAACTATACCACAACTGGTCCCAACTCTGAGTCCCTGGATTAGAAACATAAAAAGGCAGTTGTGGTAAATCTTCCTATCTTCTCCTATTTAAAAATCAGCACTTATCACTACTTATGCAGAATAAACTCTAGTAATCTTTGTGCAAATGTATTTGGGCGTCTAATTCTTGAGGCAGGTAATAGAGATGGATGTTCTTTCCATGACTAGAGAATTTTCCTTGTGCTAATTGAAAACAGGAATATTTTGAGCAATGTACACTACTGCCAATAGTCATGCAGAGAGGCAACACAAGAATGATCTATGGGCTGTGAATATCACATAAATCTTTCTTCAAGTAAAAGGATCATCTCGGCATAGAATAAATTTAAGTATTCAATTATCAATGCTCTTAATTTTACATATTTCCCTCCACAGCATATCCTAACTCTTCTCAGAGGTTGTCACACAGCAAGGAAAATGGCATAATTTATATACAAACACGCCCAGAAAACCAATGCTCAATTAAAACATTCTGGAATTAGATGTCATGCTTTCTCCAAGTTTTGCACCATCCCATTTTCACATCACCTTAGTGTTCAGCACCTTGTGGCCCAAGGGGAAGGCAAATAGTCAGTCAATCTCTGGGAAGCTAAAAGTGTTTTTTCATCTATAACAGCTGTTGCATACCTCCTCTTTGTCTTTTCCAGCAAGGATTTTTAAATTTCATTTAAATTTGAGGCCTGCAATTTCCAACTACTATAAAGACAGGAAAAAAATATAATCATTTTATAAGTAAACTTTCAATAAGCATTGAACACCAGAGCAACGATCCTGATTCCTGGTGGAAGTACATTACCTAAGCTGCTTCAGAGGAGCATAGATTTTTCTTTTGTTTACCATTTGGGAAACACCACTCTTGAGCATCTGGATCTTATTCCAGGTATCTTCCATCTATCACGTAACAGATTAATTTCAAGTAAAGCTAAAGCTGTTCTCTCTGCAGATACGGTCTCCTACACAGATGCAAGCTCTGACCACACTAAGCACACAGGAGATCCCTATTTGCATTGCATCAGGCAAGTCAGCATATATCAATAACTAGGAATGCATTCAATGAGGAAACTGTTTTGGTTTTTGTTGTGCTTTTTTTTTTTCCTAATGAAAAACAGCACTAAATACTTTGATGACCATACTAAAATCTTAAACCGCCCCCCCCCCCCAAAAAAAAAAAAAAAAACAACAAAAAAACTGGGCTTTTAAGTTTGTTTTCCTAGTCCATGCCTAGCAGAAACTATAGTTTAGGCCCTCAAGGTACATATGCTTGTACCCTTGACCAGCTCCTCCAAGAGAGTTACGAAAGGAGTAGCGTTGAGTGGCTCTGGAAGAAGTCAAGTCAGAAAGCAGCAACATAAAAGAGAAAGAATCATGGCATTATTGCCAAGTTAAGAGAAAAAATGTCTGCTTTTGTAAATGACAAATTTTGCATGCCCCTTTTAAACACAGTGACAGTGGACTGTACCAATGAATGTCACATAAGTATGTCTCCAAATTGAGTATAAAGGTATCACACCACAGAAGAAGATTACAAACTGCTTTCAATGAGGGTCTTTGGCAGCGGTCCCATAATTTGGCAGTCAATCAGGGTAGCACAAAGAAGAGGCACAGCTGAATGCAGCTACAAAAAAACTACGGAGGCTCCACATGTTACTACTATCGCTTCTTCACAAGTCGTTTGTAAAAACATTGCTTTATTTATTTCTGCTGTAAACAAGGCTTTGACCCCTGGCATCGCATCTGTCTAGAGAGGAATATTAACAATGCACTGAGTGCTTTCCATGACCACAGCTCTTGATGTCAGCTCTCTATGTTCTGCAAATATTCAAAAAATATGCTTAAAGCACTTACGGGCTTGACAAATTAGCACTTGCATCCAAGAGGCAACTTTCAGAAGTCTCACTACAAAACTTCGGTATTTGATAATTAAAAGCCCATGTGTACAGACGTGCATAAATATGGATGGCTCCAGGCAGAAGCTGATAGATCAGCTTTGGAAACGCTGATCCTTCAGGACTCAATTTCAAAACTCTGGTTTTCTCCCAAAGCAATTAGAACAGCTAATTTGTAATTACATGCTCACTTTCAGTGTAATAACAGCACAAAGATACGCTAATCAGCGAGCCAGTCCTGCACACACTGAAGCACATACAGCACACAACAGAGGTCAATATATATAGGTACAGCACAGGCAAAGCAACCAACTCAGCATTTCAGTACATTCATAGTGAAATATGCTCAGACTGTAATTGCTGTCCAAAAGCTATGAATTTTTAAGGGATTTGTACAAATCCATAATTATAGAAAAGCAAATCCTTGCCATAAAAGCAGTGAAAACTATATCCACTCAGCCCTGGAGGGAGCACTTTGAGCAGCATGGCTCATTAGAAAGGTATTCTTGCATTAAACACCAATACCAAAGATAAATGTTAATGCAATACACTAGAGCCACACTGAAAAGTGTACGATGGACTGCAACTGGAGCCCAGTGATGGCATTTTGAGTTGTTTTTCGGTTATCAAGGACAGCTCATTTTGAAATCCTATTCTACAAAACTCACACTATCTACACCATTGAACACAAAAGAATATTGAGTGTTACCCTTACCACAATGATTGGGAAGAGAATCCATTTATCATTAAGCTGTCCAGTTACGTTAACACAGAACAACTGCGTACCCAACAGCACTTGCTGCTGCTTTTTTCTTCTGAAACTCTGCCTTTCTTTAGCACAGCTCCATGGCAAAAGGAAGAAAGAAAACCGCTTCAGATGTTTTGCTGGAAAAGGAATATAGCTATGAACAAAGGTTAAAACTGAAAACTTGAAACTGCCTCGCAGAGGTGTGGCTGCTGAAACCTGACATAGCTGCGTCACCAAGATTTTACTTTGGCAAACACGGCTTCCTGAATTCAAACAGATCTTAGACAGAACTATCTTTTGTTCCAGCAATAAGCAATTATTGCACAGACGTGCTTTCAAGGTCGGTAGCGGGAAGAGTAAACTACACCAGGATGTGTCAGTCATAAGTAATATTTTTAAAAAGTTAACACCAAGCAATACATACTTAAAGCCTTCCACGCTTAGCAGGATGCAAAGTGCTTACTTCCCTCCAACTAACCACAAATAAACATGAACAAAAAGATCCATTAAAAAAGTAATAAATATTTCAGAGGTTCACATTCTTCTCTGTTACACCTCATTCTTAACATTCTTTACAACCAAAATTATTTTTGCATTACTTTGACATAGTAAAATTAAATTAAATGTCTCATTTTAATGATCTTGGTAGAAGAAAACATTGTCTTCAAAAACAGTTTTAAGAAGAGAATAAAAAAATATTAAACAGTGACTTTGTCCTTCTTTATATTAGGAACTTGAATTCAAATGCCTATTTGGAAAATGAGCATTTTCATGTTTGTTACTGTTAGGCTATGTAACCTACAACAATATTATCCTTAAAAATACAACAGCACTCTAATTACAATTATTGTTGTGTTTCTATATAACAAACATATACATATATGTATAAAGACATTCACATTTAACAAATGCAAAGTCAACAGGTGTAACCATTCCTAGAAATGCCACTTGTTCTTTTCAGGAGCACAATTACGTACCTTGAGATTACTATTGGGGGAAAAAAAAAAGGCATTAAAACAATCACAAAGAAAAGCCAGTTTTAAAGACAGACCTGATAGGCAAGAGTATAAAAAAAACCTAACACAGGTGTTTTAGAAGAGATACAAAGCACCCTTCTTCAGGATTTAAAACAATTCCTATTAAGAGCTAGGAGTAAGATCATCCCACAGTTGAACAGTATGGAGGATTTACACCTTCCTTGAAATGGGCTGATGATGCATAAAGTTAAGTATCAGAAATGGGACTAGACAAACCACATGAATGTTCTCATACCAAATATCATCAGGTGTGTGCGAACTATTACTATGGGCTTTCCTGTTACAAACAGCAGTTTCTTTAAATTCACCTGTGTATTTCTCCTTCAGTTACTGGGAACTAAGTACTGCCAACTGAATACTGAGAGATAAGGAAAAAAATGATGCAATTGTTATATCTTTTTTGCATTTAACCACACTTCAGGATGCACGGTCACACTTCAGTTTTGCTGTCCTTCAGAATATACAACACTACCTAGAAATTATAACAGCAGTTTCAGTAAGACACTGGTCACCGGTGGTTACTGGATTTAAAAGCGCTTTCAAAGCACGTAACACAGGAAAATCATACTTGAAAAATCTCACTGAGCACACAGAGCTGAAGAAAACAACCTGAACTGTTAGATTTACAGCCTTCAGCGAACACATTCTCTCACAACGCACACATACACACGAGCAATGATTAACTCCCATAATTCAACGCAAACAGTCATAAAAGGTGGCTTTTTATGCCCCAAGCAGAAAAGCTGAAGTTAAGCACCTTCCTTTTGCAAGCCTCAGAAAAACATATTGAGATAACACTTCGACATGAGGCCTCCTCATGCCCAAGAAGGAACTTTACATCCACAACATGCAGACTTTGAAGTGTGGGTTTTCTACTTGAACACATCTGCAGAAGCAATTAATACATCAATGATTTAGAAACACACTGTTGGGTAAAAAAATTGGCAAATCCAGTATAAATTCAGTAGACATGTAAAGTGCTTTGCAGATGTGCTTTGCAGCACAGTGAATGTTAAGTGCATTATAATGTTTAAAGCCCCTCTGAAAAAAATATTTCACTCCATTCAATGCTTACTAATGACAATTAGGATTTAATCTGGCTATCAAAAGGAGCAGCTATTTCACAATGACAAAACATGGAGCTCCCTGTACCTCAAAGGTGGGGCACAACCACCAGCCACCTCTGCACTAAACCAGATGGCTCTCTCGTGGGATTTGCCAAAATAGCCATGTCTTACAAGTTTGGCATGTAATTTCTATATCACATTTTAAAACTGCACGACACATCTCAGAAACATGAAGGAGTGACAAGAAGATCCAACATGCCCACCCTGACATCAACTAACTTAACATTTCTCTTTAATAAGAGAAGAAAGAGTTGCATTTGACAACTTCAGGACTGACTCTACTGCACCAGCTTTTGCTCAGCCCTTTAGATTTTTATTTGCATATCTGAGATGGAAATTCATGTGCTACAGGGAAGATCTCAACTCCTTGCAAGTCTTTTCCCTGGTGACAGCAGTGGCTGCAAAGTAGCCAGGATTGGGCAGATGAAGGCAGTGTGCTTCCAGTTATCGCTAGTGCTTGGAAGCACTTGAACTGCTAAGATAGTTCAGTTTTCAGCCAGAGCAAATCCTGCTTAATGTTGTTTATATTCACAGAGCTAAGGGCTCACAATCTCCAGTGATGCTACAGCTTCGTATCAGCTTCTGAAAAGTGGAAGTCAAAAGTACTTGTATGTTTGTAAGATATGTCATTCCCGATGATTTTCCTAAGCAAAAGTTGAGTAACATAGAAATCAAAGCATTTGATGTTTTGTTTTTACAGAGGAAGCAAATGATTGTTACTCCCATCCCAGGAGGACCTGACACACACTGAGGTCATGAGCTGCCCATGCAGTAGGGCTGTACTTCAGAAAAAAAAATAATTAAATTTGGTGAGACTACTGGTGAATCTAACCTACACCATGTTTCTAAAAATGGGACAGCATTTGCTTCTCCATTTACATTAGTATCACATTGAGAGATGCTTTCTTCTGGAAGGGAAAAAACAAAACAAAACACCAACAAAAACACCCACACTTCTGAAATATGCTTATGCCCACAAACGTGGCAATTCTCCACTTTTCTAAAAAAATAATAATAAAAAAAAATATTTACTGTAACACCTCCTACTTGCTACTCACATGAATGTCTAAATCATCTCAATACTCAGGAGAGTTCTCTGCTTCAGTAGCTTCTGGAAGAGATGTGATTTTCAATATAAACACTAATTCTGTGAGAACAAGGATAAGGAAAAAAGAGTGGGTGGGAGTATTTCCTCTTCCTTGGATTTAGTTTTGCTGAGTGTCCATTGTTCACAGGAGATGTTCTACCTTTCCATTGTCTCATACGCTTCCCCTACCCCTTTTTTTTTTGATCCCTTGGAGACGAACATTAAGAAAAAGCAACCTATTTTCTTCCATGTAATTAAAATTTGTTTGCTCAATTCTGGACTTAGAATCAAGGTCCTCTTCTATCTGTAAACTCATGTTTGTCCTGCCCACTTTGTTCACAAATTGACACAGTAATTAAGCCTCTGTAAATCCTCTTAGACCAATGTGCTGCTCTTGTCTCCTTGTTGCTCACTCAAGCTGCTTATCAAGTTACTCATTTTCCCATAAACCCAGGTCTTAACCAAACTAAACAAATTACTGTTCTTACACAATTTTTGTAATTTCACCATATTACTCACGCTGACAGTAAAACACACATTTGAAACAGAGCAACCCCATCTTCCTTAAATTCTACTAGAATTTCTTGGCATATCCTACTGGTCACCACACAACGCTTTGCTTCAATGCATGAGCTTGCGCATCTTTTTATTTAATATCCTAAACCCTGACAGTAATTAGTTCTTATTAACAAGACCAAAAAAAAACCCCAAAACCAAATCAAAACAAACACCTAGAATACCTACCCACCACAGTCCCATCTAATTTCTTCCTTTAACTATCTCCTGGAGAAGGAACTACTTCACTTACTTCCTATTTTCGTATGCTGACGCATTATAAAGTAGAGCATCTGCTTCATAGACTTAGCACCCTTCTGATTTCCTTCCCGTATGTTTGTCTGATGGATTTTATGGGTTTCTGTATTGGTTTCACTAGGGTTGAATTCCCCTTTTCTGAAGGGCCTCTGTTAACTCCGCCTTGGTGTACAGGTGTCTTCCTGCTTCCCTTTTGTCTGCCCTTTTTTTTTCCCTCCAGACATACACATCCTTTCTGAGACCGGACGTTAGTTAAACTTTTATGACCTGAATTTAATTATTCAAGCTTCTTTGCTTCCCAAGTCACTTAATTGATGACACACTTCTGTCTGAAGGGGTAGGAGGGCAGAATTGAAATTCTTCTTCCACAAATTCACTGGGCTTGTTTGGGCATGCCATTAGTTACCAGTTCCGGGTTACCACTTCGGCAGTGCTCTTGCATATTGTATTTCAGAAAATATTTAGAAAAACCTGAAGCATCTAAAAAATACAGATATCATGCCTTAAGTTTCCATTGTACATCACAGAGATTTTTTAAAACATTTTTGACTCAGAGCTAATCTGCTTTCACTTTAAATAAGGGAGAAAAGATAGAAGAGGAATGCTTTTCTAAAATGTTAATTTTTTTATTTTTTTTTTTAAATCACAGCTGGCATATCTAAGTTTAAGTAATTACAACTGATGCAGCAGAACTTGGCCTCTGTACTTACTGTATAGAAAAGGCAGGCAGGCATTCAGAACTGCAGGAACCTGTTAAATCACTTAGAGCAGCTTTAGCTCATCTTTCCAGATCTGTAAGTACTACCTAAATCCAGTAAATACCTTTTAATGCAGATTTGTATAACTACCTCTTATACTGGCAAAAAAATAATAATAAAAATTCCTTCTCTTTCATATTCAAGAGTGGTAAGAAACAGAGTAGCAAAACACAAAAACAGTAAAGTTCACCAGAATATCAACAGACAACCTGGTATGGCATAATTTCTACTCCACACACTTATATGGATTTGGTTTTTTTCAATATAGCAGCATTTTAATACAGTTTAAGAGAGTACTAATTGTAACTTCAGACTACCATATCTGGTAATATCTGGAAACCTTTTATAATTTAGAGACAAAAATCCATTTTACACTTTTATGTCTACTCTGTGAACTACACTCCAGTTCAAATTTTGATTCAAGTGGAGAAAACAATTATCATAATAAATTACCATAAAACAGCCTCAGTTTATTGTCTCAATTGTTACACATGACAGATGTCAGCTTTTCATACAAGTTTTGAAATCATACAGACATCTTCCTAAAGACAACAACAAAAAGAGCCAAGTAAACAAAAATTCTCTTTACTCAGGATTATTTACTTTCTAACATTTTAGAGGGTAAAGCACTTCTGTTCCATGCCTACTTATTCCCTGGGTCTGAGACCACGAATAAGCCACCTGATTTAAAATGCAGTTTTCTGTACCATGCTTCTTCTGTAGTGTCATACCCTAAAACATTTTATTCAGCTTCCTCACTTTTCCAAGTTAAATGCAATCCTGCTTTTTCAGGCACACATATTATACAACTCAGTAGCTCCCCAACAAAATAAGGTAGCACACAGACTACTATCACTACTATCCACTGATGCCTTTTTAAACGTAATCCTACAGTACAACACGCATTTGAAGCTTATTCCAACAGACCAGTCGAAGACAAATGAGTTTAGATCATTGTATGTAGTTATCTCCACTGCAGATGAAGATAAGAGCAATAAGCACTAGACAGACAAAGGGACCCGGGGAGTTTACAGCCAGCTACCATCTGTTTTAGAAGGAAGAGGAGGAGCAGTGATGTACCACACCAAGCAAGGTCCATCTGGGGGGTGAGAGACCTCAGAAGGAAAATACCCGCTTGGAGACAGAAGACATGAACTTGGGTGTGACTATCTTAACAGATATTAATTATATTTTCATTGCTTTTCTTAACTGTATCAGTATTTTTTCTTCACACCTGAACAAGTCACAGTGAGAAACTAAGCAGAAAATAAATAAATATCTCAAATATAGGAGCTGACAGTTCATTTATGGAAGTTATACTTTAATCTCACATGTCCAAGCTAAACTTCAAATGTTCAGGTCAAAAGCTACTTAGCCTACTGGGAGCAATCTTTGATGCTCTTTTTTAAAGTATCAACTATATATATACATTGAAGCAAAACACGAAACTCACCAAAGTAGAGAACAAAAATATTATTCTACAACTAAAGCAAAACAGAAAAGAGGAATGTGTAGTTATTTTTAAGCATCTCTGTGGAAGTGGTACAAGATATTTCATACTTCAGCTCCTTTAGTCAGCTTAGGAGCAAATACATGCAGTAATGCATAAATGATATCTGAGGTAGGATAAATTTATTGCTGAAACTTTAAGAGTTCCAACCAAGAGACTTTGAATCTAGCACACAGAATTAAAGAAACACAATTTCAGATTGGTTCTGTTACAGCCAGTTAAAAAGCTCACAGCTAATCTTTCCATGAAATGGCTTTATTTTGTTCTGCTGCCAATAGAAAAATATATTAGAAGTTGTATTTCAGTATTGACTCAAACATCAACAAGTGCAGCAATCAATTCAACTTGTAAAAAAGGTTTTATTGTAACTTTTCCAAGTTCTCTTTTCCCTAAACAGCAAGCTGAGGTCAGAAGTACTTTTGTATTATAAAAATCTCCCCCATCCTGTAACCCAACTCCCTAACTTTTGTCCTGCCCTGTAAACAGGCAATAAGACTGCATCATTTCCAAAGTAAGCAATAGTAAGCCTTGACATCCCAGAACGCCAAAACTGCCAAAACATCCATACATTATTTCACTTATAAAAGCAAACAAACCAACCCCATACACACACTCATTCCAAAAAAAAAACAACAACCAAAAACCTTTACATGTTACACATCCATTCTCCAGTTCTCTTCCATAGGGAATGAAGAAACCAAATAAAGCACATGGACTCCTAAAAACCTTTCCAGAGAGCATTTATTTAATTAGATCAGGGCTCACGTCAAAAGAAACACAATTCAAAATACTGTATTTTAGTTTGTTAATACTACCTCTTATTTTCCACATAAACAAACCACTAAACTTTTCATGCAGCAAGAAATTGCAAACTTGTTTTGCTCTGAGACATCAAGTCAGCTCTTAACTTGCACCATTTAGTAATATTTACAGATTCTTTCCTTTTCCTTACTGCAATTTAATCTGCACCTGAAGTGAAGATCCTCCTCAACTTAAAGCAATATATAAAAATTGATTAATTATTTTATAACCTGAATTACAAATGTAGGTTTCTGCACATGAACTATTTCTGTATACGTACATGGGTTGGAGGTGTGTGTGTTGTTTGAAAGCAGTTAAACTTGTTAACAGTCATTAGAGAATAAACTGAAGGAGACATGTTCTTGCATAATACAAGGGTATCTTGGGTAGATTTAGGTTAGACATTAGGAAGAAACTCTTTAGTGCCAGAGAAATGAGTCACTGGCACACATTGCCCAGGGAGGCTGTGGATGCTCCCTCCCTGAACATGTTCAAGGCTAGGGTGGATGGGGCTTGGAGCAACCTGATCAAGTGAGAAGTGCCCCTGCCTGTGCAGGGGTGTTGGAACTAGATGATCTTTATGGTCCCTCCCAACCCAAACCATTTTCTGGTTCAATAACACATTATTTTAAGCTTGCTGAAAACTGATGCAACACACAAATGCACAACTTCCTTTATTATTTTTAGCATGGGGATCTACCTCCCTGCTGCCCCAAGCTACACCACAGAAATATTAAAATAATCTTCCAGTAAGGAAGAATTGTGCGCATGCTTACTAGACAGGATAATAACCACTGCCCTTACAGTACGTGCTAATTGTACTTGTCTACAGATGGTTAAACAAATACATTCAGACACTTGCCATATGACTTTCAAGCCACATACAGCAAAATTCACATTTTACAAATACTTAACTGGAAGTAAAAATAGTAAGGCTTATCTTAGCTGTCACAGCTTCAAGCAACTGAATCAATTAACAATAGAAAAGCTTAAGACAATACAGATATGGGAAGCTTGCGATTACTCACAAAAACCTAACTGGAACAGATTGCAACACAGTTTCTCAGCTCCTGGAGCAAGTGCACATGTGATCTCACCAAATACCACCAACAAAAAGGAAAAAAACTGTCAGTCCCTGCCAGCAAGCTGTTTTAAGCACCTGCCTGCACCTGGGGGAAAATAAGAAAATGGAGCAGCCAAGCCAAGGGAGCAGAGGGTTGAAGCACAGCCAGAGATGGTGGGGAGAAAAAAGCTAACCCATCACCAAGGGAGATTTAATTTCTTAATTAATTTAATTTTAATTTTCTTAAATTCTGAGTATCCCTTGGTGTAATCTACAGAAAAAAAAATAGTATTTTTTCCATTGTAGGCTGCCTCCTGCAGAAATGAAGTTTCTTCTTTCTTTTCTATCACAATGTTCACTGAATGTAAAATGTAATGCAGTTATGGACTGAAAACCAGCTCCAGATCTGCTGCATCCATACAACAGAAAACCCCAAGAGCTCCTGCGCTACCAAACTGGCATTAGGCAACCTCATATAAAACCACTGTTTCACAGGAAAGTGGCAAATCTCAGTTCCAAAACAACACACAAGCTATTCCTCTCTGTTTCAGCAACTCATAACAAAGACAAGGTCAAAATTAGTATTAAAATCACCATCAGCTTTCTTCCTGACAAGGTTTTACAATCTGATGTTTTCAGAGCTCAAGAATCTGAAGACAAAAGCACAGGATTTTGATTAAGTCACTCCAGTGATCTCCAGTGAAAACAGAACGAACGATTTCTGCCTGCAGCACCATAAGGGAAATTCCCAACCACCTGCATGTTTTTCCCCTCTCAAAACCCTGCCTCATATTCCCCAAAGTCCTCTCTTGCTGCAAAAGCAGTTAGAGGTGAACTAGCAGCGCCTCCCAGCAGATAAAGCTCCCCCCTACCCAATTCCACATTCAACCACAGCAAGATGAGCTTCAGACAACATACAGAGAAGCAGAAAAAAACCAAACTCACTCCCCACTTACTTTCCATTATGAACAAGGAAAATAAATGTAAAAATAAATAAATACCAAAAAACCAACAACAAAAAAAACCACCAACAAACAACACACACACAAACCACAACCAACAAAAAGCCCCACAATACAAAAAAAACCCACAACAATGCAAAAATCCCCACACATCTTCCATTAAGTAAACTAGGCTGCAAGTTGATAGCCTTCACTTTCTCCCTGTATTTGACAAAAGATTATTTTTAGGAGAGTGACTACTCATCAAGGTTTGGTGGACAGGCTTTTACTCAAAATTGAAGGCATCCTGCTGGCGTCAATCTGTATGTCCAGCTTCTTCAGCAATAGATGATGACTTTATACTGCACTTCCAGCAAACTCCAGTGTTTCAGAATAAAAGTTCAATGAACCTCCAGCCTATTTTATGTTTGACAAGTCCATATATATTCTTCCATGCACAGCTGTATAAATACCTAACCGGAAAGAAATTTTTCTCAAATTCATTGCAAGAATTCCTAGGATAATTTGTTTGGTTTAGGACAAAGAAAAAAGCTATTTGGAGAGAAAGTGCTACACAGTTTTAATATAACCTTCAAATTACATGAACAATTAGGAGAGAAAAAGTAATATTCAAATTTTCAGTATTTTGCTCATTTCCAGAACACCAATTCTGATCTCTGCCACCAAACTTACTTTTGTGAGTGATGTTCTGACCATTACATTTGATAGACATGTCAGTTGTGGCATAATGCAAGTTCATGTTCATTGATCAACATGCCTTATAGAAGAAGCTTTCCATAATTCATTCAGCAAACACTTGCAAAGTCAAGATACTTGTGTATCTTTTGACAACCGAAGCTGCTTAGCTTAGTTAAGTCATTCAAATACATCTGCGTTGTTGTGCAAACTTTTCCAAACCCAAATGAAACAAAAAAAGGAAAAAGCATGTAAGGAATAACGGACCTAGTGAGGTTAGCGAAATGACTGTAACACAATGCAAGATGGCAAGGTTTACTTGAATTATGCACAGCAACGTGTATACATTTGAAACATCAGATGCTAGTTTGAACACAGGCACCAGTCAATGTGGCCACTGGTGGTGAGTGCTGGTTAGTTTGCTAAGTAGGGGAGGAGGATGGAGAAGGAGGTGAGGACGGAGAGCAGAAACAGAGGTATAAACACAGGACTTTGATATGAATCTTCCCTTAAAACATGGCTGGTGGACAGGTGTCTTTCAGCATTAAGCTGCTGTGCAACACTGGAAACCCTGCCTCTACCCAGACAGCCCCAATTTGCAACTCCATTCCTTACACTGAGATGTCAGCTGTTCCAGAGCTGGAAACGTTCTCCCATTCCCATTTTCTCCCTAGCAAGTTCACAGCTCCATGGTGTCCAGTTGTGACCTCGTAACACCCAGTAAGGCTGTCTCACAGACGCCCTACACCATGCTGCAGTCAAACCCTGCCCAACATTGCATTTCACCACTCAGATGATCTCAAGTCTTTGACGATGATCATAGACCTTGGAATTATCCAAACCCAGTTCATTTTCAGATGAAGAATAATTCACAAAACAAATTCTAATTAACAATAATTTGCCACTGACTCTGGAAGAGTCTCCCAAACCTTAAAGAAAAAAAGAAAGGGGGGGGACACCAACACACTAAAAAACAACCAACAAACAGAAACGTCATACGTAAAGATGACTTTAAAACTTCAGTGACTATAAAGAAAAATTATTTTAAAATAGTTCCAATATGCTGAACCTCCTGATTATTTATGGTTTCATTGTCATGTATTTCCCTTAAAACCTCAATTGCTTTTCCTACAAACATCCTCCACAAAAGTGCAATGAAGCTCAAACAATGTAAATTAGTACCAAAAAAATTAACTCAAGAAAATTGCAGTTCTTCCCTTAACTTTTTTTTAGTACAAACCACTGTGAATGGTGGTTTCCAAATCCTTCTTAAAAACAATTATCCATTTTTAGAAGTCTACAATGCAAACAGTTTCTGTTCCACTGTTCAGCTTTCCACTATTCTGTCCACTGCTTAAAGATAAGGACTGGAGGAGAGCAGAAGATATATTATCATTTTTAGAAGTTAGGCAAAAAACTAGTCGAGTCATCAAGCTTTAAATGCCGTGGTTGTGATCTAATGGCTCTTGTCCAAATGTCAATGGTTGTAATGGTCAAACTGGCATCTAACTTCTAGTGGTGTCCCTCATGGGTCAGTACTAAGGTCAATACAGCTTCTTCTGGTCGATGGGATGGACTCACCGTCATCCTGTTTGTGCATCACACCATATTGGGGGTTGACTGAAATGGTGGGGAGTTGGGCTGCCACTCCCCAGCATCAGGACAAACTGGAAGACTGGCTTGACACAAGTCTCAATATTCAGCAAAGATAAATGCAAAGTCTTGCAGCAGTGCGAGGACTCCATACAGCAGTGCAGGCTGGGGGGACCAGCCAAAGGAGCTGGGGATCCAGGTGGACAAACAGAACAGAGGTCAGCAGGGCACCTTGCAGCAACCAAGGCTGACCACAAACCAGGCTATATGAGCAAAAGCGCAGCCAACAGGTTGACAGAAATTATTATTCCCTTCTGAGTGGCAGCTAGCCACATGTCCAGTCTGGAGTCCCCTAAAATAGTGGAGATTAACCAACCAGAGAGGGCCCAGTGGAAGGCCATTAGGGCAGTAAAGAGGCTGCAGCACATGATGTATGAGCAGAGACCATGAGAACCGTGTTCCAGCTCTACTTTTCCCTACCTTGTGGGCAGGGGCTTTAGAGAAAAGCATGCCAGGCCCTTTTCATAGATGCAAAGAAAAGGGACATTCAGGAGACAACCATCACAAGAGGCAACAAGATAAATTCTTGACTCTGCTACCTGTTTTAGCTCTTAACCACTCTCAATGAGGATTTTTTTTTTTTTTTCCTTTGTACCCAGAGTTGTGGCCTTTCAATCCTTGGAGATATTCAAAACTCAACTGGAGCAAGACCTCAGGCAACACAATCTGCCTTTGAAGCCAGCACTGTAGAAGGTGAGGGGTGTTGGACCAGATGACCTCCAGAGGTCCCAACCTACATTTTTGAGTGATTCTGTGATCTATTCCAGGAGAGTATGCCTGGTATAGGATTACAAATGTAATATACCAGCAAGCCAAAATGCACTGCCAAACAAAATGCAAGAATATAAGATCTACTCTATAGTCTTTTGATGTACCCTTGTCAGCAGATGCTCCAAAATGTTGGCTTAAAACTCAAGGGAAAAAGCAGGGAGAAGTAAAAAAACCCCAATAAGCCAGGAATGCAAACACACCATTTTTCTGACATATCTGTACATAAGGACATCTACCTCATATACAGCAGATCATAACTTTTTTGCCGCTCACCCTTGAGCAGCAGACACAGGTAGCACAGATGCTGACAGCAGACTTCATCCAAAGGATGGCATAAAAGGTAAGTGTTCTGAAATAGAAAATTTCTTTTTTAAGATACTCTCAACTGTTTTACTCCCCCTACATTCAACTCTGAAGTCACAGTTCAGTGACTGATTTATTAGCATGTTTGAGCAAATCCTGATGTCACTTATTTAATATGTACCTATTACCCACTTCACTGAAAAACAACTCAAGAAAAACTTGGAAAAAAAGTTTGTTTTAAGAGAAACGTCTGACAGCTAGCCAAAGTAACAACAATAATAATAATAGTAATAATAATTGTAATAATAAAATTGGTAACAAACAGCCAAGGGAAAATATTTTTTCCTGTAACACAGCTGACAGAACTAACTTTCCTCCAATCTGTCCTCTTGGTGTCTCACAGAGCCAGAACAACTATGTTTGGGAACTGAGAGCACTGGACATGCTGGGCCAGAAATTCAGCTGGTGTTTATCAACAGAACCCCATCAAGCAAAGCGAATCTGGCTTATTCTGGTTTTGGTGTACGTGTTGAAGAAACTTAGGTAGAGTCTGTTGTGAGAACTTAAATTTATGTTGGTGGATAGTTCTCATTACAAAGTCTGCTAAGACCCAAGATATGAATACAGGCTGGGGGAGGTCACGCTTGAGGGCAGCCCTGTGGAAAAGGACCTGGGGGTACTAGGGGATCAAAAGCTGGACATGAGCCACCAATGTGCAGTTGCAGCCCAGAAGGCCAACTCCATCCTGGGCTGTGTCAAAAGAAATGTGGCCAGCAGATTGAGGGAGGTGATTCTGCCCCTCTACTCTGCCCTGGTGAGACCTCCCCGAGAATACTGTGTCCAGCTCTGGTGCCCCCAGCACAAGAAAGATGTGGACCTGTTGGAACGTGTCCAGAGAAGGGCCACAAAAATGATCCGAGGGCTGGAGCACCTCTCTTATGAGGACAGGCTGAGGGAGTTGGGGTTGTTCAGTCTGAAAAGGAGAAAGCTCCAGGGGAACCTCATAGTGGCCTTCCAGTACCTGAAGGGGGCCTACAGGAAAGATGGGGAGGGTCTTTTTACAGGGGCTTGCAGTGAGAGGACAAGGGATAATGGTTTTAAGCTAAAAGAAGAGAGATTTAGGTTAGAGATCAGGCGTAAATTCTTCAGTGTAAGGGTGGTGAGACACTGGAACAGGCTGCCCAGAGATGTTGTGGGGGCTCCATCCCTGGAGGTGTTCAAAGACAGGTTGGATGGGGCTCCGAGCAGCCTGTTCTAGTGGAAAGTGTCCCTGCTCATGCAGGGGAGTTGGTACTCGATGATCTTTAAGGTCTCTTCCAACTCAAAAAATTCTGTGATTCTGTAAGGAGAATAGGGTAAGAGATTGGTCACTTCCATGTCTGATAGTTTGAGTCAGGAGCGGATGGAGGTACACCATATTTTCAATAAATGTGAAACCAGTCTATTGTACACACAGACTACAGAGGTAATTATTGCTTTTTGCTAGTAAATATAATTAAGACACTGTGTGTCTAAAGTCCATGTTAGCTTTAGCAGAGTAACTGAAATTTACTATGAAGACTGGAATCTGGCAATAATTCAGATTGTCTAGCAAGGTGAAACAAGCAGGAGGAACCTATACTGGTGAAAAATTCAGGTGCCAGTAGAACCTGAAGACACGATGAGAGTCAGTAGTAAGTTGGCTCTCACACACACTGATCTTTCTGTAATTACAAAGACACCCATCTATTCTATTGAAAATGCTATCTTCATTTGAAAACCATTATTTTGAAGAATTTTATTTTCACCTGGGGACTGTGTATTTCAGGGGGTTAATAGGGTGCTGTTAAGTGTAGAGTCTAAATCTTATCCTGGAATAGGAAATGCTGATAGCCTGGGGAGGGGAGAGAAGGAAGGGAGATAGAAGAAAACAGGCTTGTCCAGCACTACAACACACACACACAAAAAATACTCATTCACTCCATGTTGCTTTAAGTTGTGGGCATTTGCAAAAAGCCCATAAGCAAATCAAGCAGGCTGAGGTGACCAGATTTGGGTGAAAGTAACTTTAGAAGTTGAAATACTAGATAATCTGTGCACTAAAAGGTCTGTAATTAAAAATGCAGGTTAAGACATGTTGCAGAGAGGGTACTTAACCATTAGTTAGCATGTCAAATCTGACACTTGGAAAACAGCCTCTTACAGTTACTGTAAGAGTTTCTGTGTGAGCTGTACAAGAAGTTATGGAGCTTGGTGCAATTTATGTAAGCATGCAAGAAAAGGAAAAAAAGAAAAACAACCAACAAACAAAAATAACAGAAAAGAGGGGGGAAATTTCTTCAGTAGAAAATTCCTCATTTTTCTGGCCAAAATGTTAAGTCTCCTGAAACATCTGATGAAAGGAATACAACTGAATGGATTTAAAGGTACTGCAGGAATGCTATTAAAATGGTAAACTCCTCCCCATTCTTGCCAAGTTGCAAATTAACACTTTGAGCATGCATTACATTGATGCAAAGCAAAACCACCTACACCAGTAACATAAGCAATGTGCAAATACACATGAATTCCAACAGCTTTTGCTAGCTCCCCCACTGCAAAGAAAAAACACCAAAATAACCCAACTAACATGTCTACAAATCAGCTAACACAAAAAGAATAAGCCCTATATGAACAGATGTAAGGGAAGGAAAAAAGCCCTCAGAACACTAAAACCCTGTAAGACAGCAGGTGAGGCAGAGTTTGATCAGTGACTGAAAATGCCAACACTTACAATTTCTAAATTCCTGTCTGACAGATTGTCAAGTGTCATTTACGAAAGAGCAGTCTGAGTGAACGAGACACACTTCATGATTCAGGATAGTGTGGCATCAGAAATTCAGGATTTAAATAGATATATATGGTTAAACCACTTAGAAAATAGAGAAAAACTGAATAACCACTTAGACATTTGAAGAAAGTATATAGTGGCATCTAATACTGATATTATGGTTCATTAAACTAGGAAGGTTACACAGATTAGAGGTTTACACACATCCACTAAAAATATCAAGAGAACCTACTTGCAGTACTGCATTCTTTTGTCCCTCGTCGGTCTCCCTATCTCACTCAAGATTTTCTTATTTGGACACTTAAACTAATCAGACTGGACCACCAAAAAAGTTGGAGAAATCATCGTCTAATTCAGTTCAGAAAAAAAAAAACCACACACAACAACAAAAAACACCCTAAACCACTTCACAGCACCTTTCTACATATTTAAGGATTTTAACCTGAGAACACCCGCCTACAGGTACTTTTTAAACAGTTACAGCTCCTCTTGTTATCAGTTTTACTTGCGTGCATTGAATTTTTGCAGAATCCAGAACATGTCTACCATTACCCTCTTAGGAGGTCTCAAACTAAAAATTCCACACACACCCATATAGATAATTCAAAGTAATCAAAAAATGCCTTTCAGACCAAACATTATCCATTTATAAACATACCTGTGCTAAAAGCCATAGCATGTTTTTTTGAGTAAACCAGAGAAACTTCTCTATGAAGAAATAAACTGTATCACAAGGTTTTGTCACTCCACAGTACACTAGATTTTTATGCAATGCATCACCTTATCTTTCAACACATCCGGGTTATTGCAATCGCCTGTTGCAACCCAGACTATAAAAATGTGAGACTACATGCTATTTGCATAAAGATTACTACATATTTAAAAATCCATAATTACATAACAAATTTTGCTCTGCATGAGAGGACAGCATGGATCTCATTTTTATTAATATTTGGTGTTTCTTCAATTAATTTTTACTTCTTAAAGTAAATAAAAACCACCTTTGCCATTTCTGTTTAAGAACACATTGGCAATGCTTGGTAATAGCTCCTCATGCAGCCTCTCCTCCACACATCTTCATTTTTTACATAAATTAATGTAGCACATTAATTAAACATTTAAGTGTTTACTGAGAGATGTAACACTGTCTTTTGTCCTCTGCTAGCCCACATTCATCTGAAGAAACACCATTTATTCATGTGGAAGGGTACGTTGGGGGAGGAATCAGCACCTCCTGTTACAGCATCCCCTTTCCTTATTCCAAATTTCAGTTCCTTGTAGTTCCACCAAACCCTTTCCACATGGGCCTGTGCTCCTCATGTCTGATTTCCACCTGAAGGCAATTTCTGTAGAAAAACTAAACATAACTGGTTCAACCACTTTTAAAGCTGTTTATGCATTCACCCCACAGTCATCTTCCTTATGCTCTGCACAGAAAATTGGTGCTACTCTGAGCAATTTACACATTGCTGCTGCCAAACACAGGTTATATTATATGATACCCCAGGATCTCAGGTATATGCACACTCCCACCCCAGCCCCTCCAGCTCTTTTAAGGGCACAGGCTGGCAGATGCTATCAGCTTGAAGCTGTTCCGCTCAAGGACTTCTGACTCTTCAGCAAAATCATGTATCATTGCAGAATGAGTCAAACAAATGCTTCTGAACGGCTGGATTCCACAGGCACCATAGGAAATACGAGGAAAAGGAGTCCCCAGAGAAGAGAGAGCTGCTGGTGGGTGTGGTGACAGTGTCTTCCTGAAACCCTGATGCAGAGGAATGATCACAGAGCTTAAAAAATGCCAGACAGTGCCTCACTGCTGCTACATCAGCTGTTTAAAAATAAAAAATAAAAACACGCAAAGATCACCAAACCATATGCATTAACCAGCCTTACATGTTAAGGCAAGTTTTCCAAGTTAACTGCTTACCATATAAGTCATCTTTAACTCTAAATTGAATCAAACAGTAAGTAGGATTTCATTTGCAGAGCAGCATTTCTGAGAGGGTTCATATGACTGCAACTACGCAAACAAGCTTAATATTGCAAAAGCTCATCAATTCCTTGGTGTCTCACAACAACTGCATGGAGGTCTCCTCCTCCTTATATGCAAGAGCTTGTGAACACATTAACTTACACACTGACTGAGATACAAGGCAGTCAACAGGAGTATCTAGCTGCACAGGGCTGTTTTCGCCTAAGCCGTTGAAGGGCCAGGGCGAAGGTTTCATAGAAAAGTGACAAAACCCTTTAAAATACAGAATTCAAACAACAAAACAAAAAGTCTAAACCGCAGTTAAAGATGACCACAGAGGTACCTGAGCCCCAAAAGGCACATCACATTATCACTCCTCTGAACACTTGAAAAGACTGCTGCATAAAACCGGTACAATCACAAGTATGAGAAACTGCTTACCATTAGCAATCCAGTCCTCCATACTGCTAAATTTTGCTCTCCTTCTAATCCTGGCCTCTTTCCTAGCAGTATTTCAGAAATAGCACTGAACAGGAGGTTCTGTACTCCAGAAACTATTTTACTCAAGTTGCAATTTTCCACAAATACGATATAAAATACGATGCCTCTTGAGAAATGATGATTTCTCTCCTAAATTGCACGTACTTGTCACATTGATTGAAATAGATGTGATTTTTTTAAAATGCACAAATTTTATTTACGTGTATTGTAAAAAGGACATGTCAACAGAACTCCGTTATCTTACACACAGAAAACCCTCATTTTGAACACACAAACAGCTAATACCTCACAAGAGCCTACAAAGAACATTTTTACTTAACAATCAGTTGAGAGTCACTGAGGCAAGCTTAAAAAGGCTTACAAGTCAGAAGGTTCTGAAAGTCCTATTTTATACTTCACATGACTTCTGAATAATCAATAAACAGCATTTTTAGCCTCAAGAAGCAGTAAAAGAAGGATAAAGCTCTCAGCCATGAAAATGAGTTTTCCAGATATTGTGTCTTTGTAATTATCATGACCCAGACTAAATCCTATACCTTCCTCTGCCATGAAGTAAATACAGTACGTAGCCTTCCACACAAATTTGATTGTGGCAGCAGAAATAAAACAAGGGAGGATGAAGATAAAAGAGCAACTTAGAACAGAAACTTTTTATGCCAAGCCCATTATCTGTTATTAATACGTCACGCATGGACCCCATGTGATAGTCCGAGTGAAATTAAAAACAAAGAATACACTGACATAGGTACAGTCCACATTTCCTACAATAATGGCTTACAAAATACTGTGAAAACTGTAGGAAGCAGTAAATTAAAAAACCCAAAGAAAACACAAATAGACATGCACTGTAAGAATGGCAATGCTCATCCTGAATTACCTTGGGATATTCTAGTGCCTTATCTAAATGGATAAGCAAACAAGCACTAATAAGGACATGAAACCTAATTCAGGCATTCCCTGTGGGGATCAAGGATGGTCAGGCAGCCCAGGGCAGGACAGTGAGAGCACTGGAGGATTACTAAAAAGCAAGGGAGTCCCAAGCAACTTCAAATACAGGAACAACTGTCTTCATTAAGTATAATATAAAATTGCATTTTTCTCGCCTTACCAGGAAAGCGCAGCTGCAATTACTGAGACAGGATATTCAACCACTGTCTTTGACAACATAAACCAATATGCCGATTTCTAATGTTCCTTTTGTAACAAAAGGGTCTTTAAAATTACCCAATAAATTCAAAGTATTCTTTTTTTTTTTTTTTTAGAAGGTAATCATTAAAGATAAAAAGCTGGCAAGATCTTAGAGTATGTTTCCTTCAAGAGCCGTCGCAGGGTGCACTAGTGTTGGCAGTCAGAGACAAGGTTACAAAATTACTTCCATTACAATATTGTTTTCAGAGGCTCGTAACCTTCTCAAATATTTACCTTTTTATTTGAAAGGTTTCACATTCACTCTGGGAAAGCTCTTGATAAGCATCTGAATATGCTTCTTAAAAATACACACAAAGAATAATCATATGGTAAAATGTTATAAGTTGCAAACTACATAATGGCAACACACATAAAGGACTATACAACCAGTCTAAACCTGACACATCCCTGGTAGCTTAGCTATGTAACCAAACTGCTGAGAGGTGGGATGGGAGAATAAACAGGTGAAAAGTTCAGACTTATACATCTAGCAAACCAAATACATTTATTGTCTTCTGCTTGTAATACACCTATGGATTGGCCTGTTTACAAAAATAAAGAATTCTGAAGACGATAAATCCAAAATAACAGATTATAGACCAGCAACCTTCCATCTGGAATTATTCAAAGGCACATATGGTTATATGTTTAATGTAGAAGAATTCTGTAATTTGATACTTATTTGCCTTACTTATGATTAGCTGTTCCACAACATACTAGATTTAGAATATAGGGCTCACAATCTGGTCTTGTAAATGAAATATTGAGTTAAAATTATTAATTCATTGATTTGAGGCTATTTCTATACAACATACACAAGCTAAGAGGCTTAATTAGGTTGGCTTCTTTCTTCTTCTAGCACACTACAGTAAAACCAAATTAAAATAAATTTTCTCAACTGGTACGTATGCATTGCTGCCTTAACAAGGACAGCTAGACAAATAATGATAATCAAGTGAGATAATTATATCTTTAGCTGTGTTCAACATTGGGGTTTGCTTGATTCAAAAAACAGCAATACATTTGTTTATATATGATTTTTGAGATTACACAATAATATAGCCTAATGCTACAGATCCACGTTTTTCAGACAGCTTTGAGAAGGAAAATCTATTCCCAAGATGGGCGCACCTGGTCTCTCTTTTCACAAACCTTTCTTGAGGACAGCGGGACAAACAAGGATACTCAACAGCACCCAACTGGCTCCTCAACTGCTCTACCACCACACCAAGTATTTTTTCCTCCCTTGCTGCATCAGCCCTGCAGCCATGACTTGAGGAGTTAATTTACCCTTTTGTGCTGGGAAGTGAACCAACCTCACCATGTTGGCAGACAGGAGCTCTGCAACGTAGAGAGACGGGTCTTTGCAAGCAGGACTGAACCACAGGCTGTCCACATACAGCTCAGTGCCACCTTCTAAGTCCTTTCCCACTACTCAAGAGCACTTCAAAAGGACAGAGGCACTGCCTTACCTCTAAACTTTCCAAACCAAGGTTTCAGACCACCACCTGCCTGCTCAGTTTTATGATTCATGTCTTCTGTCCTCCAAAAATAAGATGACAAATTTATCCTCCTGGCAACCTCCTACGCAGCCGCTAACAGCAATCCAATTAGCCTGTTTTCTGCAGAAACGTACCCGTGCCAGTGGCACACAGCAATTCTAAACATTTTTTTACAAGAGATCATTTCGGCTTCAGGCACTTACCTTCCATTTCGCTCATTCCCTTCGCCTTAAACACAGCCATTAGTCAGCCTTCACCCGAAGAGGGTTTGTAAAAGCTAACTACTAAAATAAAGATCTTTCATTTCACACGTTAGGAGAGCCATGCTCAAGAGCCCTCTTCTTGAACAGCAATGAGCAGCTGCTCACCAACCCCCTGTGGTCCTCTAACACAGTCTCATGCACCACATGGTTTGAGCCACTAATTTTGAAGAAGACCTCTAGACTGGGTCCAGCCTCTCTTGAGACCAGCACAGCACCACACAGATGAGCTTACACACACGGAGCAAATCATGGTCCCAAAGGCAATGGTGCATCGTAAGTGGTCCAAGGAGGGAAGGTAGTGAGAAGGCAGTCAGAACTTGAGTCCTTCTGGTTTGTTGTCAACAGCAGTTTTAGTAATGTTGTCATGCAAACAGGAACAACTACCTACAGAAGGACTATAAATACTACCTCAAAACTAAATGTGAGCTTTTTCCGGCAGGTAGAAAGCGGTGTAAATGCTCAACACACAGCCTCTCTCTAAGGCTTACTCAAAAGAGAGCAGAAAGAGGAATGCAAAACTACTGCAGAAGAACATACAGGGCATCAACAAGACCTGCACAACCTCTTGAGAATTATAACTATTCTATATGGCTGCTAGAGGTCACTTCCTAGATCAATAAAAGCAGCAGCATTAGAAAGCACTTAAGTACAACTGTGTGTTCAATTACAAAAGCAAAGTTAAGTTTCCTACCAATTCCGTTGACGCATGTGGGTTCAAAAAAAAATACTCAGTGATAAAGCAGATGCAATATACAATATGCCTGTGAAACAACATGTACAGCAATAAATCATTAACTTTAACACCACAAAACATCAGAATCAGCTGCAAAAGCAGCAGAGAATCTTCAGTGATCTGATGCTGCACTTCCGTCTAGGCTTCCTGTGGTATGTGTGTAATTGCTGTAATAAAAGTCTTTGGAAAAATGAGTCACGTCAAACAAAATAATCAAAGCATAATGATTAACAAAGAAGTGGAACATACCTTATAATACAAAAAAACCATTTCTCCATTACAAATTCCTTTAAAATAAGATTTCATGTCATATGTTAAAAAAGCATTGTTCTGTTTTGCAAAACCAAGTTGTCTAGTAATTTCCACAGTCATCTTAACTATTCTATGGAATAAAAAAAAAATAAATCCAAATATCAAAACAACCCCACAAATATAAGAACCTTCAGGAACTCTAGGAGCATAGTTTACAAACATCAACAAAATATTTTCTTTAACTCACTAAACTGTGAGTAAACCGTCCCTAAAAACCAGCAGATGCTTCCTTCCTTTCAGACTTGTAACAGTATAGAAAATGGTCTTCATGACGCTTTTACTATATAAACACACATGCAAAACTGAAAGAAGGGACGGGGGGGGGAAGCAGAAAGCCATATGGTAGCCATCATCTTATTTAATAAGAAGGATGTTTTTTATTAGAGGAGAAGCAAAGGGAAGATCCTTATTGAACTGAACAGCCAGTACGGTGCTGCAGCAGCAACTGTACCCTCCTGCTCTAAGCTCCTTGGAAATGGTGCAACACATCAAGTTCCCAGAGTATCAACGTGATTCTGTTTTCCATTTTGAGAATACTGATGGTTAACAAAGCACAAAATTTAAATTCCTAAAACCTATCCAAACAGCTGCTTCCAGAACAGCAAATAGCTTCTATAATGCTGAAACCATTCAAAGATAGCACCCAGGGACAGCACAGGTTAGAAAAAGAGTGACATGATATAAAATATCCCACAATAACCAAAAGCACAGTAGGAAGCACACAGGACGATTTGCAGAGCAGGGCTGTGCTGACCCTGCTGCCTGCACAGATCAATAGTCGCAAGGTTAGAGGAACAACTTTATTCCACCACCATCAGGGTCAGGGACACACTGCTGGGAACCCACAGAAGGGCAGTGACAGGAGCACAGCCACCAGCTGTGGCTGGGGAGCCCACAGGTCTCTCCATTTCACAATCTATTTTCAATGTAGAAAACAAAACAAAGTATGTCAATTCCAGGTCCCTTCATTCTCCCTAGTGCAGCAGGACAGTGAAGGAAAACTGCAAGTAACAACCTTCTCTGCTGTTAGGATGATCACCACCTTTCCCTACCTCCTCTTCAAGGATCAGAGCATAGCTTTGGCAGTCAACAGCAAGAACAGTCAGGATGCACCTCAAGAATTTTTCAGCAAAAACATGAAGTTAAATGGCAGTCAGCAAAAAACAGAAAATCATATTGCCCAAGGAACTAAAGTTTCAAAAAAGTGACACCACACAACAAAACATCCGTATGTATATATATACACACACTATGGGGTGGGGGAGGAAATTCTACAGAATTCTATAGCTTTGTGAAATCTAGGTAATTATAATGTGGAGCACACATTATGGCCTAACACAACAGGAGGAAATAGGAGTTGCTCTGTAGAGCACCACTCCAGCTGGCTGCAGCCTGTCAGCATCCCAGGGACACTTCCCAGAGAGTAGCCAAGGGTGGCTCCCACAGCCTGTGATGAGAGGCCTTTCTTCCAGGGGTGGACATCCACCTTTGTATTGCCTGCTGCAACACTCCTTGCTCACAGTAACCCAAAGACACATTTAATACGCAACGATTAACATTACCCCTGTCTGATACAAGCAGTAGCCTCTGCTGTTGCATGACACATCTCCAGCTTCCCTAGATGTGGCTTAACAATACACGTGCAGCCACAGGGATGGTTTTCATCTTGAGCAACACCTTGAGGGCTTTAACCCCTCCCCAGATGAGTCACCCCAAGCCCCAGCAGGGCTCTGCCTCTGCATCCCAGAATGGTGGTGCCCACAAGCAGCATGTGGCTTTAGGCCACCAAGCAGCTTCTCCTCATGGAAAAGAGGAAAATATTGGATACAACATGTACTAGGCACTGCACAGAAGAGGGGACATTAACACATCAAAGCCAATGAAATAGATTATGAAAATCACCCCAAAATGGTTATTTTTACAGCCTTATTCCATAATAGAGAATGATGCAAAACAAAAGCAGAAGCCAGTACCCAAGACTGTTCAGCGAGTACCTGCAATTCTAGGGTCCTTAACATCCCAGGGTAATTAAACTGATGAAGAAGAGTTAAGAGTGAGCAGGCAGCTCTTAGATAACATCAACTCTAGCCATTTTTCTTCTAAAAATATATACACAAAGATCATTATGACAGCACAGAAGAGTTCTTTGCCAAAATGTAGCTTCTTGTTCATCTTAGGCAAGTCACTGCTTTCTAGTAAAGATTTCTATCTTTTACCAGCTAATCAGTTTAACTTTAAAAGTATTTGAGTTTTAATCTGTATATTATATGCAAAAGACTTGTAAATTGCAATAAGGCAAAGAGGGAAAAAAGCCACCTTTAATTTAAGCTTTGAAGTTTTGCAAAAACAAAATACATACTACAATAGATAAATGGGAACCAGCAATACTGAAAAGACGACTTATCAATTATACATCCAGAAAGTACCTGAAAATAGGGCTTCATAATGTAAAAGTTTCAACTGAAGAACACATGTATACTTTAATGGTATTGTAATACCACCATATAATGATTTTATGCAGTATTCACAGAAGACAACCTCTTGTAGATGCTGCCAAAAATGTAAGATATTACTGTTCTTTGAAATGTGCAATTATGAATTAACTTCAGGCCCTTTAAATAAAATGGGGGCTGACGAGGGGGGAAGAATGGGTGTTGGAATATCTATATGCACACACCAAATAGTAGAGAAACTTCCCAAGTAGTTCAGGAAACAAAAATATGGACTACTGAAATTCTGTTTAATTTAACTTCACGTAAAAGCTGAAAAGCACATCAAACATAATCCACACTCACTGACAAATACAATCCATGCTACATGCTACAAATGCCCTACATATTCTTTATTGTCAATTCCCTTCTGCTTTCTTGCAATTACCTTCCTCATTTTACCTACAGCTTTGGAACATTCTTTTGCTGACTATAAAAAGTAAACAGCAAACATTGCCATTAATTCACACAAACAGCAGTCAAGTGAGAACCCTTTCACTGGTAAAGCTGCTATAGCTATAGGAACAGGAAATTGAAGTTTCTACTGGAAATAATAATTATATAAACATAGATAATTCAAAGCATGTCAGCAAGAACTTCTACACACATATCTTTATTATTTAGCCAGGCAATAACTGAACTGATACCCAAAGAGCATCGAAAGAGTAGATTTTCACTCTTCTGAAGGTTTCAAATTGCCATGTTTAGACATATAGGGGGGGAGATGGGAGGATGACCAATTAAGTCAAGTCCTACCTGGAGTTCAAATCTCACCATCACAGACACCACCTCCCCCCTTTACCTTTCCCTAGCCCATATACCAAATTTGTAAGCCTTAGGAGCAAGCTGTGCCCAGAGCAGCGGCTAACAGGGAAGAAGAATAAAGTCAGATAATGGGCACAGGACAATGACAGCATCAGGGACTCCTTCAGGGCAGGGAAACAGAAGGTAAATTCTCACTCTGTCAACACTAACAGGACTTATTACTATTGTTATTTTTTTTTTTTTTAATTGACTTCAGCATAGCCAGAATTTCAAATGCATAGTTTACAACCCATAAAGTTAAAGGACAGATATTTAACTCCTTGGTGGCCCACACTTTAAGTACAACTTAAAATAGCAAGTCCTGGCAAATAAATGGAAGAAAATGGATGGAATACAGGGGCATCAAAGGTCCAAGTCTCCTGTAAAAGCAGTAGCAAAAAATGGTGAGGGATGCCGATCTGGGGTGAAGCTGCACATTTGCACTTCATTCAGAGATGCTCTCTGAATACACACATACAAGCACTTGTTTATAGCAGAATCACTAGCTTGGCACACATACAAAAGGATGGATCAGAAATCTGTTCTAAACTCAGATGATTTGATGTATAAAAACCTGTCTCTCATCCCAGTTCAGAAAACAGGATGCCAGATTAAGTCCCACCCAACACCATACAACTCACTGATAAATTATCTCAATGAAAAAGCAACAAAAGGTCCCTCCAAGTGAACTGATATTTTGTGTTTGCTAGTGCACACCAGGATATTTAACCCAAAATAACCCATTCTGCAGTATACCAAGATCAAAGATGGATTACAAGCACCAATCTGATGCCCACAGCTTGAGTATCCTTGCATCAAATTACCCTGGTAACACATTTACATGAAACAGCCCCTGCATGTACCTTTCACTCCTCCAGCCAGCATCCTTTTAACTCCTTAAGGGTTCACAAGTGCCTTTTGTGGGTTCCACCTCAGATGAAGCATCACAGCAACCTCTAGGAGTTCAAGCCAGCTTCCGCTCAGCCTCTCTCTCAGGGCTGGAATTCAGGTTCCCACTGAGGCAAAACCTGGGTGACAGCTCTGAGCTCTCACTTTAGTAAAGGGTCAGCAGTATCACTGCAAAAGGGCTCACAAAATCAGGTAAGGGGCAACCAGCATGTTGATATCACAGAAAGCACTTCTGGCTTGGCACAGAAAAAAGGAACAAAAAGCCAAGTAAGGTTAGGATTTAGGTTAGAAATACATTTTTTTTTCAAATAGAGCTTCTAATAGGATGCTTACGGATAAACCAAAACACACAAGATCCCATTTCTCTACCTAAACAGCAACAGAGTGAAAAGCAGAACTACGCATCAAGTTATCTTCAAAAAACTGTCCAAAATACACCACAAATAATTGCAAGACCCACAGTGACAAGCCCAAAGGGGCATGCAACAGCTTAACAAGAGCTACCCCCTCTCACATGTAGGATTCGTGCAGATATTAAATCTAAATATATTAAATAGTTGTGCTCAAAAGACCAGAACAGGAGAGGGTTTTTCCTTCCTGTGCTGTACACTCTATGTATCCAACAGTTCTGAAGAAGTCATTGATGCTGATTACCTGGAATATTTAACTCCCTTAATCAGCACCAGTATCTTTTCCACTTCTCTCTCTAATGCAAGCACACATAAATCATTAAGACTTTTATTACACTGAAGTCTTTAAGGAACTCATTGAATATAGTTGCACTGTTAGCAACTACAAACAGATACTTTTCATACAACGTATGTTTCAACAAAATCTTGCATCCGCAACAGAATTTAAATCATTAACAATTACTAACATCTACAGGTTTGGTACCTAAAAACAAAAAACAGAATCAATTATCACCAATTATCTTCCAAATAATCAGTGACAGGACAAGAAGAAATGGCCTCAAGATATGCCATGGGAGGTTTAGATTGGAAATTAGGAAAAATTTCTTTACTGAGGGAGTGGTCAAGCATTGCAACGGGCTGCCCGGGAAAGTGGTGGAGTCACCGTATCTGGAAGTGTTCAAAAAACATGTAGACCTGGCACTTCAGGACATGGTTTAGTTGACATGGTGGTGCTGGATTGACAGTACGACTTGATGATCTTAAAGGTCCTTCCCAACCTTAATGATTCTATGAGTCTATGATTTTAGAATTAAATTTGTCATTAAACAATAACTTCTACTATATATTTTTCCACATCATGGATAAAGCTGGATTGTTCTCAGTTCTTAGCTGCGGTTCTTCTAAACACCAGCTTGCAATCTGCAAAATTTAGACTTATTTTCTTTGCATCTAAACCAGCTAGCACGGGAAGTCTTGATGCCAGATGTTGTTAATCTCATACAGAAATTAATTGTATTCTCCACACTTTGGAAGTTTTAAAATTGAATCATAAAAATGTATATGGATTTGTAAAACAAATTACTGAGTATAATATGTAAAATACATTACTGACTAATGTGCTGGGTAGATTTTGGAGACACACTACTTGAGGCTCTACTACACTTAGAGGTCATCAATCATTTCCTCCCAAACCCACCATGGGATGAGGACAGAGCTCCTGACACAGCAGCTCCCAACTCTCTTGCACATGCATACGAGAAATCTGCAATGATTCATCTCAGTGTCTGCATTCTTCTCTAGTACTGTAGCCCCCTGGCTGACACTCCTTGGCTTACAATCCACAGAGCACCCCAGTCACCCAACCATACCCAACCCACTTGGTAAGCATGTTCATTCCAGAACTGAGGAGGGGGCTGCCAGTGCCCTTGCTGGCACTGGGGCAGTAAAGGATATGGATACACTGGTATTTTACGCTTGTACCTGAACATTCAGCACAGGAATTAAGCAAATAGCACAGGAATAGTGCCATACTGGAGGATCATTTCTAATCAAACACTAGTAAGCCATACCAAGCGTTCAAAAAGTTTTAAGAATCTGAATTGCTTGCAGTTTTTTATTACTGTGCCTAATACCCATTTCCTTCTATGTTAAAAAGGAAAACAAGCAATTTCTTTTCTAAAGCTACTCTCAAAATACATCAAATCACCCACCTCTTTGTTTACAGAACCACTAAAGACTTCAAAGCTATCACTTCCATTAATAATACCAATAATACATGTTTAGGGTTTTGGCTTTCTTTCATTTAAAAAACAATGAGAACTGAAACAAGAAGTATAAATCAAGGCGAAATACCTTGGGGAAAAAAAATAATTAAGAAAAAACAAGCTAGCAATACCAGTTGAGAGAACCCAGCTCTGTTAACTTACTGAAGTCAGGAAACACAAATCTAACTGTAGTTAACTTACATTACCCTGCCTTACTGGATCCGTCCTCATCACCACTGGGCACCCTGTACCTTCAGTCTACCACATTTCACCATAAATCCTGTGCCAACATGGTATCTTTGTGCAGTTCCTATTCCCTCTAACCTGAACTCTCAAAAATGTCATAGTCCTCAGCCACATCAGCTACAACAGATTTCTGCTACAGGGTGAGAGACAAAAGGAAAACAACCTAGGGGGAGATTCAGAAAAGTCATATATCCTCCAGGAAGGTTTTCCTGGAAAACAAACACATGTACCAAACTCAGAACAAGATTTCAGGTATTTCTTAGCTTTGCACTAAACACCTGCCCAAACTACAGCAGTTTCTGAGGATTAAGTCAACTAAAAAGAAGTTAAAACAATCTAAAAGTGTTAACAGATAGAAATACCAGCTCCCCAGACTAACACATTTTTAATTCAAAAACTAACACGTTTTAAAAATAACATTTAGATCAGAAATATCACCATCATGTCCACACTTACAAAATAAATAACCTTAATCCTCCAATTCTTAGCGTAAAGAATAAGCTCAAGGAAATCAAGGTCCACAGCTACCTCCAAAAGCAACTTACATATTCAGAGTAATTATACATTTACCCCTCTAATGAGGATTCAGTCCAAAAATTGGGGCAGGTAAAGATCAAGCAGACTGTTAGCATGGCCACAGCCTAGCTGCTGCCTTAGCTGTGCTAACCAACCCTTCACCCCCCTGAGCATCCTTCAGAAAATATTCAGATATTGTCCCAAATTACAGAAAATACACCAAAATATCCAAATCTGGAGAACAGCACTGCCAACAAGTCATCTTTCTTAAGTCCTCTCATTTTTCATGGAAAAATGCCATCCTACACGTTAAGTGTTTGGAAAACAGGTAGAAATCCTCCCCATCATCAATCCCAATCCACGCGAGTCTAAAACTATCTGAAGCCATGCTTATTACAGCTAGCTCAAACCTGTCAGTAGGGACTCTGAGCTCTTTCATGCTTATCCTATTAAAAAAAAAAAAAAGGCAAAGAGTTTGTCCCCTTTGCCTCAAGACTTCAACGGACACATTTAGAGTTCAGAAAGTAAGCATTACAGCCACACAAACCACTGATTTCCTGCTAGATCTCTCTGATGGCACTTGCACAGTACATGTTGGGAGAGGAGGCGACAGCAGCTCAATGCAGAACTTCACAGCTAAACAAAGCTGTAATTTTCTCCTTGTTAGAGTTCTTGCTTTAAAAAAAGCTAAGTGATACTGTGCAGATATGAGTGTTGCCATGTCTCTGAATCTTGCAGCTAAAAGAGTTTAATTTAAGGTTCCTACTACAGAAGGTTCCTCTTTTCTACAGCAAGAAGCACATTTTTAGGAATGCTCTCCTAAAATTTCAGCCAATCAAATTGCATCCAAAAAAGCCCCAAGCCTAATGTAACGCACACTAACATATCTGAGGTGGACCTTTAGCCCTGAGAAGCCCAGATGTACATGTGTAGCAATTACCTCAGAACTGCTCCAACTCAAAGCTAGATTTCTCCACAGGTACATCAAACCAGGAATGTCTGTGAAAATCTCTAACAGCAACACTCTTCCTTCCATTCCACATGGCCAGGTTTCCTGTATCTACTGCTTCTGCAAAGAAATTAGGTCAACCATGCCCTACATAAGCAACTAAGCCCACAATTACAAGCCACTCCAAGATTTGTCTATTAGTTATAAAATCCAGAAGTACTGCAAGATGTATAATAAGTCTAAAAAAAATGGTTTGCTTTCAGAGATGATGTCCATGTTCAAAAACTGAACCCTCGAGATAAACTTTAGGCTTTATTCTGCCATTTTTCATTAGAGCTTCGCAACAAAATTCAGTGGCCTAAATAACTAAAGGTCCGTATTACACACACAGAACAGGAAACCTCTACAGAAAATGGCATGGTCTGCTCGTGAGCAGGCGTAAGGGGGGAAGGAAACAAACCGCAGCCCACCTTACTGCTGTTGCTTTGTACAGCAATGGGCACAAAGCTTATCAGAACTTTGACATAAAAGCAACACTTCAGTTCTCAAAAGAGGAAAAAACTTTGCCAGACTAAACTGTAAGCTAACAAACAGTTCTCCCTTTCACTTCATGTTTATTTGGGATTGTTAATTCAATTACAATTCTGAGCCCTTGCTTACCTCAGCAGCTGACTGAAATTACGCATTTTGAAACAATTTCTATTACCCTTCTGTCACTAATTTCATTTTAAAAAAAAACTCACATAAAAAGTGGTGAAATCATTATCTCTCATGTTTGGACAGAAAACTTCTTTTGTTAACAGCCATTTTCTTGCTTTTGTATCTTCAACTCAGAATTAAGAAATCCAAATATTTTGTCTTTAAAATTATAAAGTTCTCATGAAAAAGTTCTCTTATTTTCATTAACTTTAACTAAACCACACTTCTAGGCCGAACTAATTTACAGCATCCCTTCAGAGAACCAAATCTGGGCTTAGAAGCGTTTGTGACTTTAATTTACCCACTGGTTTTCAAACTCCCAATTTTCCCAGAGGAGTTTGAAAGCCTGCCAATTTAGCTTGATGCTTTAAAACTGTTTACAGAAGTCCAAACTACACTCAAATATAAAACAGTTTGATTTCAGATCCCCTCTCCCCTTTTTTTTTAAGCCCAAAGAAACTGGCAGGAGAAGTGGGAACTGACTCCAGGCTACAGTGCTGCTTTCACAGCTACTATCTGAGCTACAGAGAAAGAGAGAATCTGGTGGGAAACAACAGTGAGTATTTTTCTTTAATTTAAAACAACATCTGAAATCCAAGGTAGTTGCACCTCTCCAAAATACATCATTATTGTTTATAGAGGATAGCTATGTTGCTTCTGTCTCTTGCCCCTTCCACTTCACTTTTATTATGCTTAAGTCACCCACATGTACAAGCTCCAGAAAACTGGAGAAAACAATTTCAATACAAAGTTTCAACACAAAAAGTAAGCCTACTTCTTCAATAAGACAGACAGGCACTCAAAAGTATCTTGCCCAAAAGCTGCAAGGGCATGCGGTCGACATCATTAGATGGAGCAGAGAAAGGCGGCACAGACATCGCCAAAGAAAGGAACCGGATTTTCCAACGCTTGATAAAAAAAAAAACAAAAACAATTCTTTCCTGATGAACAGCACTGTCATGCAAAGCAGAGCAGTACAGACACTAAAAAGTCAGGATATCACGAGTTAAAGAACATCAAGACAAAGCTATATTTAGTAAACAAATTAGGCTGAAACTATTGAGGATGAGCAGAAGAGGCAACCCACTGAGAGGCAAAACAACCAGAAAAACTAATAAAAAATACTAGCTCATCCAACCCATTAAGAAGTCTTAGGGCAGAAAGCTCAGGAAGAAAACTCTAATAATCTAATAATCATTGATGCTACCTTGTATGAATATTTACAACATGGAGCAAAAAGAAAAAAAAAAAATTAAGGGGAGTGGGAAGGAGGAAGAAAAAAAAAACACAAGAAAAAAACCCAAAACAAATAAACAAAAAACCAAAAACAAAACACACACACACAAAAAAATCCACAGGGGAAAAAAACAAACCAAAACCAGAAGAGAAAAACATTTTGTATGTTCCAAGATTTAGCAATAAATTCAGGCCTTTAATGTCTCTGGTGTCTCTCTTCACATCCCACCCCTCCAGCAGCACCACCCAGTTTCTGCCATTGACTGTCTGAATTATCAGCTCAGAATGCAAGCCTGGCCATCAACATGACCTTTTCAAATCTGAGTGCACAAATGTGCGTTTCCCAAAGATGACTCAAAACTCTCAGAAGAGCTTGCACATCACCACGTGGTGTTTGCAGGTATATATCCCTAAGCACCCAATGACAAAAAAGCCTAGAAAACCAAAATTCTACATCTATTTCAACAAGCAGATGGGGAAAAAAAAAAAAAGCAAACAATTAATTCCTCTTTAAAATGGTTGGCACCTGTGCTCACTTCTTAACAGAGAGAAAAAATGAGGCAAGCAGTGGCTCCACCTGAGCTCATAAGTAACGGCAGAAAGATTTCTTCAAAAGGAAGTTAGTGACGCTTATAAAAAGTTGTTTATCAGGTCATTCTCATTTCCTAAACAGAAGAATGTCCCTCCTAGAAAGGCTCAACACCTGCATGAGCAGAGAGACTTTCACAGTCATCATACACGCCATGTCCTATAAAATTAATTACCCCCTCTAACACCCATCCTATTACATTATGTGTGGGTAAAACAGGAACAACATTCTTGGCCTTAAAATTGCATTAATTAGGGATTAGATTTAGCAAATACCTAAATAGAGAAAAATAAACCTCAATAATTGACAGAAACCACACGAAGAAGGGAAGCAGTTACCCTGAAGATCAAGGAGTGACATACAAAACACCCTGTACATTACTAACAGCACCATTAGCAGCATAATGCTGGTTACAAAACAAAATAATGCTTCAGAGTATTTGCAAGAGCACTGTTCTTGACCAATTTTTTCCCCTCTTACATGTCTTATGATATAAAGCACGGGGGAAGGGGGAGCAAACCCCTTCAGAGTAGGTTCTTCAGGTAAGAGAATACAAGAGAATATTCTGTCAGATAACTGCACTTCCCAGATCAAAAATATTCAAGTTAAAGAGTATGAAAAATACCCTGTGAGGCCAAAAATTCTTCTTGGCATTTCTGGTATACAAAGCCTTTCTAAAGGAGAGAAGAGTCTTTCTAATGGAGACTCCTGTGTTTATTTTTGTTTTGAAAACCAAGAGTGTTACACACAATCAAGCCAAATAATGCCAATTGCTCTGTGAAAAAAAAAAAAAAAAAAAGACTTTTTAAAAACACTAGATCCTTTGCCTCTCAGTTGGCTACAGAGCATAGGATTTCTCCTCACTGCCCACGAACTAGAGCCCCACTTAACAAAAGGTGGGCCACCGCTGAGCTTCTCAAGCAAGGAGCCTGCTTTCCTTACTGCTGCAGTTTAATCACCCCTGGCACCAACCAAGGCCATCCTTTGCAGGCAGGACAGACTGACACCCTGCCAAAGTTTTTATTTTTAAAGACGACTAGCACACTGACAATAGCACACAGCAATCCCACGAACGGAGCCCTGGGAATTGAGCTGAACTCACTGTCACTATGAGCAATTTCACTGTAGCACCACGGTCACTTTTGCAGTCTAGACGGGCAACCATAAAACTTCATACTCTAGCCCAAATAAATGACAAATACCCCAACGCCGTAACCAGTCATTCCACATGCTCATTTTTCTCGGTACTAAACTCAGCCAGAGATGAATCATGGTGCACACACACTCCTCAGGCTCAGAGCACTGGTGACCACAACATCCTCTCTGCTCCAGCTCTTCTGACCCCTCCAGCACACCTGCCCATGCATTGCTGGGGGCTTTAGAGAAGACTCACCAGGGTTTAGCAAAGCCATGGGGTTCAACACACTCTGTTGGCTCTTCAAATACAGAACAGCAGCACATACCATAACACTGTCTCAGCACTTACCTGATGCAGACCTGACATACCTATGCAATGGGAATGTTTTCCAGCAACTTTTACATAACACCCAGTATAACAAATGGAGAAAAAAATTAAGGAACTGCCCTACATGCCACCGATCCAGCAAGTAGTTAGTACCTATACTGCAGTTAGTAGCAGTACATATACACTGACTGAACAACATGTAGATCCTACACAAAACAAAAAAGCAAATAAGTCTTAATATTTCTCCAGTTCTCCCTCCAGTAACATCAACAGCAAACCAAAACATTAGTCTCCATTTTGTCATTCCAGGTTTCCTTTGCCTTCTATTTCTCTGGGGGAAAAAAAACCCAACACATAAACTTAATTACTCTTTGTTTAAAATAATCCTACATTATTCTGGTTGCCCAAGACTTCAAGAGAGGATTGACTTCAATTTCTCTGTGAAAATATTTTCAATCAGAGAATTTTTCGGTAAACACCACTAAGCTTCAGGGCATCCTGCACAGCTGCACAAAAATGATGGGTGGAATTTAGAAACTGAGTCTTAATTTATTATTATGAGTTACTATTCTGCCACAGACCTCATCACTGGAAAGTCCTATTGACACGTTTTATGCCATGTTATTATATACTGGTGACAAACTTGGAAAGGGCTGTAGCAATTTTTTAATATAATCTGATTAATGCTTCCATATCCTTGTTTATAATGAGTTACTATTACAGAGCTCAATTAGCAAAAGCTTTCTCAGAAGGTAAAACAATGCAACAGCTGAAAGCAAATGAAAACCATCCACCAAAGAACATCCCCTACCAGCCCCCAGCAGCTGGTCATGGCTTATTCTACATAAACCCAAATCCAGCAGGATTAAAAAGTTCTCATACTTTCTGTAGAATTAATTGGCTAAAATAAGATAAATTAACAGTTTAGGAAGTGCCACAGAGAAGTGACAGAGTGAAAAATGCTTCATATTAAGACAGCATGCTGAGACACCTTTCAGCTGAAGGTAGGCATTAGCAGCACCAGAAACTTACATTTTGGGCCCAAGAAAGACATTAACCTCCACACTGCAGCAGTTTCATAATACAGCAAATCCAACCTAACAGCTGCTGACTCCACAGAGCTGCCACCACATCCCACCTGCACTCAGCTGAGGGCTCCTGCTGCCTCCCTCCCACCACCCATCATGCTTCTGCTGTCTAACAAACCAATTCAGGCAGAAACCCACCAAAACAGCTGGGTCATAAAGCAATATAGTCTATGATGATACATAAAAATTAAAATTATTGTTGGCAAAACTGTCAACCTTCTACAGTCCTGCAGCCGTCTGATGGACTACTCTGATCCAGTTCAGCATGGGCTTGCAGGCACCATTGTGAAGGTGGATGAGATGCCAGGCTGTAGTTTGCAGCACAAAGAGCTTTTCTTCTGGGTAGAACTCTCTTGCTTGATTCTTCTGGTTGAATCAACAGTGAATTATTTTACCCAAAGATGCTGTCCTCAGGTTGCTTTGATCAAACACAAAGAGAAAACACAAGAGAACTTGGCAAAGCCAGAGCCAGACACCCATGCTGTGCTCCTGTCTCAGTGAGGGCAGGACGCAAAAGCCCAGGCACCCGGCCCAAGTTCCCAGACTTCTTGTTCCCATTCAGAGGCACATTCACTTCAAGGGATGCATCTGAAAAAGCAGATGGCCAAAATCCATTGAGTCCTTTGGCTACCATCATGTTGGAAATGCTTATATGTAAGGGATGCCAGTGCTACTCGAGACACTAAATGGGACTCAATAAGAACTTTGCTACTGTTGATATTCAAAAGGTACTGAAGTTCAAGGAAATGTGAAATACCTACCTCACTGCTTTATCAAAAGAGTACAGTAATATCTATTTCAGCTGTGCAAGTTAACTCAGTTTATTTTTTTTACTTTATACAGTAATTGTACTCTTAAGTAGAGTGCTACATAAGCATTTACTAACCCAATAACCAAAACAATTTTCTAAATTACATATAAAATGGTTTCTTTCATCTGTTTATTCCCATAAAAAATTCAGTGTGGAAGCCAAAAGAAAACAGCTGCATAGAGTATTTTCAACTGCAAGAGACATGTAAGATGGTATTTCTCCCTGTGCTGGAGGGCACAATCTGTAATAACATTTTGCCTTCCAGGTAATGACAGGAGGCATTAAAAGGACAACTTGCTCTCTAATAAGCTCGCTTGACTGGCTGAGTACACACACACACAGATAGCTATAATTATTTCTTTTAAAACAATGTTAATTAATTTTGATATTTTTTCCTAAATCACATTGATTTACAGCCTTCCTTAAAGACACTCAGCAGACAGCTAATTAAATTCAAGCCATTAGATTTTAATTAGAGATATTTAGAAAAAAATCTCAGAACATTTCACGTTATCTTTGTGAACACTACATGCTCATTAGCAGCTAAAGCAACCAATAAGTGATTATAAACACAGAAGAGGACTCAGCAGCATGATTCAAACATGAAAACAAGAAAGTCAAAGTTTCATGCTTCAAAGCTAAAGATTCTGGGAATTACATCTTCTCAGCCCAAGTCCAGAAAACCAACATCAGTGCAAAAAAAAAAAAAAAAAAAGGCCAACAGTGAAAAAGGTAAATACCATTATTGAGCTAAGCTTAATCTTCATTAAATTCTAATAAAGTCACAGTGCCTTCCTGACCAAACAGTGAAACAAATTAAAGGTCCAAATGGAGCCTCCCTTAGGCAAGGGGGGTGCTCTGAAGAGCCCACCATACCACCCCAGCGCAAGGTGCTGGGCCACCCAACCAGCCCATGCTACTGCCCCATGAACAACCTCCCTGCAGGAAAAAGATGCTTTACTAAAATAATTGGGGTTTTTCTACACTTCTAACACAAACCAGCTATTTCTAAATCTCAATCTCCATGGGGCCAGTTTTCCGTGAGTTAAAAGCCATATCGGTGCCCTTTGATATGGTGATCAGTTCCACTACTGGGTGAAGAGGCTCATGAATATTAACCTCGACGTATTTACATATGTCACCCACAGGCACAATCTTCCCTCAGCAAACTGGGAACGGAATCCGCACAATTCCTCCCTCCCTGGGTCACTTGCTGATGGTCAAATATGAAATGACCATGGAAGTCACTTCAGCAAGGAGAGTGCATCAGGCACAGAGCCAGACAACCAAAGTGTACTTGTTAATTACGGTGCACCGGTTTGGTTTGGACAGGTGCCCAAAATGCCAGAGTTGACATTTCAAAAACCTGAAAGGTTAGGATCACACTCAGAAGTACTTAAATGAGTCAATTTTTCCAGAATACTGGGAATTATTCTCTATTATTACAGATTTCACAGCAGTGCTGTAAAAACAAATGTATCTAATGTTTAGAGGCATAGATTTATTCTGCTACAAAAGATGGGAGCGTGTTCGATCAAGAACCGCCTGCTACAGATGCGGAGGTGCTGAAAGCAAACAGAAGGCGTAGGAGGGGACTGGCAGGTAGGCACCACCCGTAATGCCACCGCAAAGTGAACGCGCAGACCTATGTCACCCTCGTAATCAGCAGAAAACACACAGGAACGTACCCGCTTTGTAATTGTTACGTTTGGATACATTTTCAGTTCACACTTAAAATCAGGACGCCTTCGCACTGCACGCAATCTGTGCTCTGAATCATTTGGAAAGCGGGCTGGCAAACTTGCCTTTTTTTTTTCTTCTTCTTCTTCTTCCCCCCCCCCCCGCCTTAAAGAAACTGATGACAATTTGCCGCAGTTTTAACACAACTGAAAAGCACGCAGCCTGTCATCTGCCTGGGAATATCTGGATAAACGAGCAGTAAGTATTTTCGACGACAGCGCAGCTCCAGGCAGAGGAACCTGGCGCTCACGGAGCCGGGAGGGCTCCTCGGGCAAACGGAGGGATGCGCGGCCCCCGGGAAGGCGCCGAGACCCCGGCCCAACCCCCGCCGCTGCCACCGACACTTCCGCGGCCACGGCTACTGCTCCCAAGTTTCGAGGCGTGCAAGCGGGCACCGCTGAGCCGCCCGGGCAACGGGGAGGGAGGGAGGGAGGGAGGGAAGGAAGGAGGGAGGAAGGGAGCGCTGCTCCGCCGCTTCCCGGGGCAGCCAAGCGCCTCGCAGAGGAGACGCTCCCGGGGCTCTCTCGCCAAGACCCCCGGGCGCGCCTTCCACCCCCCGGAGCAAAAAGGAGGGACGAAAAATAAGATAATCTTAAAAGGAAAAAAAAACAACCCAAACAAACAAAACCACTACAGCCCAAACCCAAGCAACTAACTCTGGGGAAGTGCAAACCCCACAGCGAGGGAAGAACAAAGGAGACAAGTGCAGTCAGAGCTCTCGCAACAGATGGTTTGAAGCTGACCAGATTTCACGCTGGCATCCTTTTCCCTTCCCTCCCTCCCGCCGCGGCGCGGCGCGGGGAGTGTTCGCACGCACCGGCCCGGCCGGCACCGCGCCGCCGCCGCCGCGCAGAGCGCCCGCACCCCCGCCCGCCGGCCCGCTCCTCGCAGCCCCGCTCCTCGCCGCCCGCCCGGCTCCGCGCAGCCCCCGCCGCGCAGCCCAGCCCCGTCCGGCGGGGCCGGCACCCCCGCCCGCCGCAGGTGTGCGCCCCCGACCCGTGCCCCCCGCGGCAGCGAGGGCTGGCGGCAGGGGGGCTGCCGGCACGCTCGCCCCGTCCCGTCCCGTCCCTCCCGCTCCCCGCTGCCGCTCACCCAAACTCCCGGCGAAACCGTCCATTTTGTGTGGAGGGAGGCCGGTGCCGCAGCCCGAGGTGAAGGTGCCGTCGCCGGCCGGGACAGGTTCATTCACCCGCGGAGCGGCGGCAGGCAGCGGCGGCGCCACAGCCCGGCGCTCATGAGCCGCCCGGGGCAGCGGCTCCGGCAGCTCCCCGCGCTCGGCGGCGGCGGGAGGCGGTTCCGGCGGCTCCTCCTCCTCCTCCTGCTGCTGCTGCGGGGCTGGCGTCGGCGCTGCCCGGCTCCGTCCCTGCGCCGCGACCCCAGCACGGCAGCGAGTGCCGAGCTCCTCCCGCCGCCGCCAGCACCGCCCCAGCGCCCCGTGCTGTCGTGCTTCCGACTCCGCCCGCCCTGGCAGCCGCCGCTTCCCCTGCGGGCGGACCGGCCCCGCCACCGGCCCCCGCCGCGGGGAGCCCCGCACCGCCTCCGGCTGCAGCTCCCGCGCCCCGGCCCTGGCCGCGCCTGGGACGCCCACACTCGCCGCACCGCTGCCGGAGCCCCGGCGGCTGCTGCTGGTGCTGCTTGCCCGGTGCTTCACGGGTGGTGAAGGGCCTCCCGGGGGGAGAGGATGGGCTGCTGGCCGCAGCTGTCGGCCGGGGGCAGCGGGGGTGCCGGTGCCAGGCGCCGTGCCGTGCCAACACACCTTCTCCGGTTTAAGCCCTTTGGGAGTAATACTCTATTTACATTCAGAAGTTCAGACAACCGGCAGTTTGTGGGAGGGGTAACTAGGCGATTTAATATCATGATCCCAACAATCAAGACAGAGATTTTTATAGATTAATCTAAAACCGTGCGTTCAGACTGCTTTGGCAAAGCTTTTCCTCACTAGGTATTAAGCCGGAGGAACTGTTACTTCTGTAACCTTATGTTTCTTGTAGCTGTGTACATCTCCGATGTCTCCCTCCCCCCTTCCAGCCCGCCACGCTCCAGGATGCCTCCTGTAACTTCCAGCCGTGTGCTCGATGACGAGGGAAAATAGAAAGTAGAACCAGAAATTCAAGTCAGCCATGCTGTGTACCATCTCACCTCTTAGTCGAGAGTGTTTCGTATGTTAAGCAACATCATCAAGTTGCGTGATGCATTGCTTTCTCCTTGGTCAGGAAAAGCAACGTACCCATTGCAACATCCTGTTTTTCTGTGAGTTTGTTTCCTTTATTGCACACAAGTGGCAGTGCCGCAGCCCTAAAGAGAAATGGATAATTGCCTCGTGAGCACATCCCTGGCATTCGCAGCCACGTCCTCTAATGTGAAGGTTGTTGAACAGGACTTCGGGAGCAATGTGAAGAGAAGCAGCACAGCGGTAGCAGCACACCTTTCCCCAGCACCTTCCATCTGCTTAGCCAAAAGCGTCATTATCTTGCTGATCTGCCATATAAAATAAACCCGAGAGGTTTATGCTTGCTCGTATTGAAGGCAAACGCCTTGAAATTTTTCATCAAAACTTGAATCTCCACCAGATTTTACTAAACAGCTGCCACAGCAATGAATTTGAGTGTGGCTGCTTGCAAAACATCCTGCACTCTTGTCAAAAAAAAAAAAAAAAAAAAAAAAAAAAAAAAAAAAAAAGATGCCTTTCAGTCTATCTGCTATAAATGGGACATCATTAGCCACTGTGTTTCTTGGTTCTTATTCTTTCTAGTCCTAAAAAAAAGGCACTACAGCTCCAGCCCCATCTTCCCACCCCCATTTATTACCTGCCTCCAGCCAGGTTTTCAACATGCCTAAAGTGTTGCCGTAGAGAGAGAGAAATCTCCTCTAGCTAGGAGAAGTGTCCAGGGAATTCAGAGCCTGTGGTCAGTTTTCAGCAGAAAGGTGTCTCTTTCCTCTGAGCTAGAACCTTATGTAAATTCAACTTGTTAAACAGAAAAACCCAAACAAACAACAAACATGCCCAGCTGCCTGCTTGAGCTCTCAACAGAACCATCCTTCAGACACACCAGTGAGTGAGTTATTACAAACATCCTCAGGTTTGTCAGTGTTGCTCCAGTTTTACAGACTGGACACGGAGGCAGAGGTGAAGCCAACAGCATGGATCCTTAATTCCTACTGAAATTGGTTAGGAGGAAGAATGAATGAATACCTTTGATTATCTGGGTCCTGCAGAGCTTGCACAATAGTACATTAAAAGTATAAGAGCTGCAAAAAACCTATGTCTCTATAATCTTACCTTAAAACCAAGGTGAGTTTGTTACTCAAATTGAAAATCCAAACTTTGGTACTAACATTTTAAAAATAAAGCTCCATCACTGCAGAGTTAAGGAACTGAGCAAAACTAAGGAAACTAAAAAGCAAATAAGTTTACCTCTGTGTAACTTGTTAGTTAGGAATTTCAAAAGAGCAAATGCTATAGAGGAGTTAAAATACAGCAAACTCCAGCTTCCAAATTCTTATGTTACCTTCTCCAGTCCAAGCCAAGTTCTGAATGCTACCTGAATTTAGGTGTGGTTTGTTTGGGGTGTTAATTTATTTATTGGTTTTGTTTCTGGTGTAGACCACAGATGTAATTGTGGTATAGATAATACCCAATTGGAGGGTTAGCAAAAAATCTGCAATACATACATATATGGGGCGTGTTTATCCTCTTTAACATCTTAACTTGGCTGTTGAGCAGAATAACTTATGATTAAAGCAAAAACACTTTTTTTAGTGTAGGCTTCAGGAAGGTACTGGCAAATTACTCAAGTAGACTGATAAGCAGTTATTTCCAGGTGCAAACCCTAAGAACAAGGTGATTTCTCACCTCTGGTATACTACCTAGTGCTTAACTTGGAGTTGTACAGTGCTGTAAGGGGTTTAACTTCTATTTCCTACTTGACAGTGATTCAAAAACCAGAGTTCTTAGTAAGTTTTAACAAGCTCAGCTATTGTCTCCTTTTAGTTTACGTTTTGATGCTAAAGAAAGATTATTCAAGGATGGAGTAAACATACAATATTTCATCTCAGCTTTCAAATCAGCTAAACATCCAGTGCTTTGTGGTACTTATAAATGGTAAATAAAGACAACTGCAATACCACAGGGCAGGCATTTCACATCAGTTTCACAGATGCAGTTTAGGAAATCCAAATTCTTATCTGCAGCCTCCCCTCCTTATGCAGTACAGCCTGACCCTCTGCAAGTCCTGCCGTTGCAGGAGGTGGCTGGACTGATGCTGGGTTGGGCAAAGCCTGAGCTATGGTGCTCAGACTAGCTGGTGAGCAATGAGTCAGCTGCTGTAAATCAGTTTGATGTCACTTATTTCACCAAACAAGGCTGATGGACCCCAACTGAGGACATGGGCATACACATGGAGTCTCCCTCTTACTAGAAGGAAGTTACGGAAAATATAAACCACAGAAAAAGGTCACCCTGAAACACACAGTGGAGGCTACACACATTCCAGAGATATTTAACCAGCCTTTGAAGGAAACAGGCTATTTTTCCCCCATTGTTTAATTTCTCTGGCACATTTTCCTTGAACTGCAGGTTTTTGAGCAGTACTTCTTGCAAAAATACCTTTCTTTGTTTTGCTTTGTGTTGTTTGTTTTTTTAAAAATAATTGACATAGTTTGGCTGTCTTCAGCCTGGGAATTGTGTGTAACATTTTGGTGGCTTAAATGTAAATTGTATTTAAGCATTTTTTCTCCAATGAGGAAACATAAAAATTATTAACAATTGAAAATGAAATTCCTGAGATTCTTGTATGTAAAGTTGAGAGTCTGAATCTATAAGCCACTTCATCTATCCTTTATAAAGAGGAACATGCTTCCCACGGTAGTCATCCTGTGATATTTACAATGATTGTGTCTAGTTTCCTAGACTGAAATGGAAACATCTGAAGAAACTCTTCTCCCTTCTACAGTTTTTCTGATGCACCTCTTCAGGGTGAGTGCAAAGAGCCTGGATGTGTGAGGAAGAGCAGCCAGGGAGTCTAAGCCCCCGCCCTGCAGGTCTGGTCTTGCCTCTGCCCTGCTCCCACCTGCAGACCTGGGAAGGAGAGAAGTGGTGCTGCTATTTCTAACCAACTGTGCCCCACAGCTGGTGGTGTCATCACTGTATGATCACTTCTTGTGCTGTGGTGGTACTCATTTGAGATGTTCCTCCACAGACATGTTTGGTTCTTTATGGTGCCTTGTTTTGAAGAGGATCAACTTTATTGGTTTGCCATAAGGTGTAGGATATTGTTAATTCTCCCAAGTAAGGCTTGAGTTATAAGAAGTTGCCTGGAGTCACTGATGTAAGGGATACATTTGATGCCTGATCTAGAGGTAGTTTAAATTACTCATTCCTTATTTATAGAGGGTGCTCCCCTTTTCTCCAACATGAAGTCTCTAAAGTTTTTCTTTCTGGGCTGGGATTTTGCCTCTCTGCAGAAGCAGGTAAAGTTCAATCCCTCCAAATTACCCAAGGGCATGAATCAGTACCTGTAGGGCTGAATGGGCTGGAAGGCACTAGGAATCTTGCCAGGGACTTGAGGAGAACTAGAGAGCTTCAATTAAAGCTTTTAATTATTTGTTCAACTAAAATATGACATAGGATTTTTAAAATGGAGCTGAATTTGTTCCCTGCTGTGTCCTCATTAATTTTGATAAAGATGCCTACCTGCTACTGTATAATACATGTTAGAAGCCAGTCTTCTCGATGTTGCTGTGTACCCACCTCTCTCAGATTTTGCAAATTATTCCAGAAAGTCTGAGGTTAAGGCATACCTAAGTGTCTCCTGGTCTTCCTCCATTGTCAAATAAAGTAGGAACAGAAATTGTCTTCCAAAACAAAAATATCAAAGTTTGCCTAGTGTTTTCAAGCAGCTAAACTCTGGTTAGGTGGATTTTTTTATTATTATTTATTTCTTATTTTGATATTTTCTTTCTGTAGTAGGATGTGTTGTGATCTTATTTGTATAATGCTGATACTTCATTGTTAACATAAAAAAACACTCATAAGGAGTCAGGGTTAACTTTTGCACCTATATGTAGCTGGTCTTTAATTTCTGCATTTTAATTTTCCAGTTCATTGCAGATTGATTTTGATCACAGTTTCAAAGTGATTCCCAAATGTTCAGAAATGTCTTCATTAATATGTTAAATATAATTTACTGACAGGGGGAAAAAGCTAGTTTATTAAAGATACTAATGATTTTTGAGGGCTTCCATAATGGACATTCAGTGGAGATGGTTCTATTTTGAGGAAGTGTTGAGCACCCTCTTCCTGAAAAGTCAAGCTTACAGTGTGCTGCTTTTTATTGATAATACCAAAATGGCAATTCCAAGCCATTAATGAAACATTGCCAAGAACTGCATAATTTCCTGAGGTCCTCATTAAATGTGCATTTTGGTTCAAATGTAGAACCTACAAAACTCTGTTAGCTTAAGCTAAATCTGACATCATTGCTTTAATGTATTTAGAAAATGACAGTCTCCTCAAAATGTGACAACCAAGTAAGAGAAAAATAGCAGAGCTTTAGTGCTAATTCATGCACCAGCCCTGGTGGGGAATGAACAGATTCAGTGTGATTCCTAAGCATTTGAAAATTGGCAGAATTTGAGCAGAGATAGTTGAAACTGTGCGCACAATATTTTTTTTTCTCCTGAGGGTAAAGGTTTAACATTTATACTAGAGAGCAGGTTAAAATTTTTATTCTGAAAATTTGTTGATATCAAACATACGTTAATTAGGAAATCTGAAAAAGCATTTCACAAAGCTGGAAAAATAGAATTTATCTTTCTTCATCTCTTCCCAATGGAGAAGTCATCTGGTTTGTCATGCCAAAGAGCACATTCAGTTGTTTTCTCAAATTAGTGAGCTTCTCGTGAAATTCATACCTTGGTCCAAGCCCTATAAAAGTCTAATGTCTTACATAAGTGCTAAGTTAAGGATTTACCTGAAGCATAAATTGGTGCATTGGCTTTGTATCAGCCATTTACATTAGGGTGCAGTTTAGTCTCTGCCTTAGGAAAAATGTGCTTCAGCACTGTACAGCACTGTGGTGAGCTTTGAAGCAATCTCTTTTCTGTTCTCCCTCCTTAGATAAGTTAGGAAAATGTAAATCTAACAGGTTAGTGATGTTAACTAGGGGTGCTAACTACTAAGTGTTAAAACTTCTGGAAAAGAGCTGATTTTTAGACTGAAGAGCTTATGGGGATTCCCCTTGGGGACAGCATAAATTAACGTTACATGTGAAATCTATATTCTTTTCTCCTGACTGTTAAAATATCTCCTGCAGCTTTACATTTTATACAGCTCATTGTCCACAATATGAAACTGGTCCACACAATTGCCTGTGTGCATGTGTATGTATCTGTAAATAAATACACTCACATGGATCCTCCTTCATCAGTGCCATTAACCCCTCTGTGCAATTCTGTTTAAGCTATTACTCCTCTTGAACCATTTGTCAGTGGAAGGAAGTGCCTGCAGAGAAGTGATACATTACTGTGTAGCTTCTTGCTGTGAAGTGTTGATTTTAAAACAGGCTGGCAGTCTGCAGCTGACCCCATAATAAAAATGAACAGACATGGTTTAGTAGGTTTTGTTTTTCTTTTGTCCTGTTGTTATGCCCAGTTGAAGCAATCTTTTATTGTCTTTCAGCTCTGCCATACTCAGCAATAAATTTCTCTCTTCTGTTTGGCCTTTTCCCCTCTGGGAGTTTGGAATTCTTTCCCATTTCCATTTCTACATTTTTAAGCAGTGACAACCATCCTATTTCCTAGGGCTAGCAGGGCAGGTGTGCAATGTTTTCTTTTAGAAAGGATAATGTTAGCACCCTAATTCAGTGAGCAGCACAGTGATCATCCTCTGATTTTCAGATTGCAAACACCAGCAAGGATGTTAATGTAAGACCACAGGCTGGAGAACGAAGACCAAGACCAGGTCAGCATAGAATAAACCAATAAAAGTGAAAGTGAATCTATTCCCATAAAAAAACAAATCTTGAAATAATAACTGTATATAGATGACTTGGATTAAGGGCAAGCCTGCTCTCTGAACATGAGCAGTGCACAACTGAGCTTTTCTGCATTGATATCTTCCATATCTGCAGTAAGAGACATTTCCTTTGCTATTCCATGCAAAAAAGTTGATCTATGAAGGAAGCTTCTGCCAAGCTCTTGAACACTCTTACACTGATACTGCATTTGCAGAATGGGTCACAGAAATGGTCTATCACTTGCAAAGTCTAATGAGACATCTGATTGCATCTTTGCTGAATGAATAATATCAGGACCATCACTGTCAATCAAGAAAATAAAAAATCTAATTTTGGTTTCTAGATGCTCATTTAAACATATGTCTCAGCTTAGTATCTCCTGCTTTTCACAGGGTCTTCATTTGGACAGATAGTGTGATGGGGGTGATAGCTGATCTTTCTTTGGACCAAGTCTAGTAAAGACTCAAAGATGAAACTTCAAACCTGTCTTCCACCATGATTACTGATTCCTGGAAGAGAGTGCCTAAGAAACATAGCCAGAGAAGTTAGATTTTCTGTAGTCAAAGGCAGTAGATTATTAACTTATTTGTAATAAAGCTGTCATAGGCATGCAGTGTGTAGCTGAGGTGAATGAACTTGTTTTCAAATAGATTTACCTGTGCCTGAAGAAATAGTTAATAAAGTACATTTGTTTTAATTTCCATTACTTACCCTACATTTACCAATTATAGTTCCTGATTAATGACATCAGGAGTTGAACTTTGGCTTTTAAAGCACCAAACCCATGCTGTGAGGTAGAGACATTTACATTCTATTTATGCAAGTTGTCCAATTAAAATTTCCTCAAAGAACTTATATAATACACCAGAATGAATACGTTATTCCCTTTAATAAAGTGCTTTCTTTGCTTTTCAGCAGAAGTAACCAGCCTTTCCCTTTGCCCCAAACGGGAAATCATGTCAAAAAAAAGCAAAAGTAAAGGAAAATTTTCCAGATCAAACTAGTAAATTATAGTTCTTAAAGAAATAATTGGGAAAATGAAACTTTCTCTTTAATGTCGCCTATACATTTGCATTTAAAAAAAAAATAAATTATCTTACAAAATACCAGTTCCCACTCATGTCAAGAGAAAAATGTCACAGGATCATGCTGCCTCTCTTACAGAGTGGCCCATATCTCGGAGAAACCAAAACATCATGAGCTACTTCAGGTTTTTCTTTTAAAGGTAATGAGCAAAATTTACCAGGCTCTTTCCAAACAGATACACATACAAAATTACTTCCAAAAGAGCAGTTCAGGTGTGCAGCTAGCATTTAGCCTTTCCTCAGGCTGGCTTACTTGCCCGTGCTTGTGAGCAAAGCCGACCTGAAAACATCCAGCATCTTCAATAACAGCAGCTACTGTCCCTAACTGCAAGTGGAAGAGCTGCACTTACTGGTTTCTGGAACCACAGGGAGAACCAATCAATGTGAATTATACCTCCCCATGTGGTCCGTGAGAAGTTATAAAATTCTAGGTAGGGTTTAAAACAAGTAGGTAAAGGGAAAAACTATGGAATAGTATTTGAAATGTTCCATGCTTCCCCACGACAACAGCAGATGGCAGCAGGAGAGATGGTGTGCGTCCAAACCTGGGGTTTGCCTTCCTCCCTTTGGTGGACAGGCTTTGACTCGTTTCTTGGCTAACAGCTCATCTAGTTGGTCATGAAAAAAGAAGACAGCTGAAAAATCTCTTTTCTTTTAGGCGTGTGATCTCAATATCTGTGTCCATTCTGGAAAGGTATTGCTTGGCTCAGTTCTCTCTGGCCTGGCACTGAAGCATCCTTTGTCCTTTTATGTGGTTTACAATGTTTCAGAAATCATGCTGAAGGCAAAGGTGAGTGCCCACAGGAATTACATCTTTTTCTTTTGTTTTAAAAATAATATTGGGGAATAGGAACACTTCTCCTTCTGAAACATGCTTCTCAAAGTCCTTCATGTGTCAGGGCCCTAACTCCCAGGGTTTACTGCTGGATGCACATGATGTATTGAGACACATTCTGGAGATGGGGCTGAAGACAAGATAGGAGAAAATTTCTGCCTGAGCACCATGTGATAAATAAATGGAGTCCCGGGCAATGCTTTTCAAAAGAGAAAGAAAAACATCATTCAAAACTTATGTTGCTAAAGTTGTGAGATAGGCATTAAAGACAAAAGTTTCATTTAATATCCAGGTACTCATTAATTCATCCTTTGAAAAGCAGCCAGTGCATTAGGGCATTTCCACAGCTCCATCTCTGCAGGGGTTTAATACATTTTAAGGAAATAGAACTTGAACTGTGAGAAAGGCAAGTTGCCTTTAGGACTTCACAACTGAGGAAAGCAAGTGTGTTGGGACAGTACAAAGTCAAATTTAGTGAAAATGTCTTAAATTAATCATTCTGGTGACATTATGAATATTCTCTCTCCCTTTTTTTTTTTTTTTTTTTTAAGCAACTTCCCTGTTTCCATTGTTTTCATGGACATTCTGAGGTGTAGTTTTTTCTTCCTCTTCCTGCACATATATGCTGGCTATGCAGATATCTCATGCTCTATAGATTCTTTTACCACATTTTGGATCAGACAATCCCAGTTCTCTTCAGACCCACATATTTCTAAATTTTTTTTTTCTCTTTACTCTTCTAATTCTTTCACCATGTTGTTTTCTATTGTGGGACATGAGGCTTTTTTTTTTTGCTCAGACTTCCATGCCAGGTTTACTGCATGTTCCAGGCCCCATTCACAACTGATATCGATTTTCTAAAGGTTCTTTTTTTCAGATTTAAATGAGAAAATTTCATATGGTCTCCTAGTGACTTCAAAGTTACAGTGCTCTTCCTGCTCCTATGTAAGCCCTTTATAGGTTTTCTTCCCTTTCTGTATCTCTGCATGCTTTGATTGAAGTATGCATGATAATGAATGACATTTTCTTTCTGAATAAAAGATGCTCCAGACAGATTATATTGGCTATACATAGTATTTTTCTCTGCCAAATCAAAGGATTTAGAGATGTCTCCAGCATTTCTTCATATGGAAAACCACTGTGAGCTGTTTTATATTTTGCTATTCCAGCTGTTACAATTTCTGGAGATCAAAATCTGATTTAAATGTTCTTTCTACAAAGTCTGTCAAACCAGAATCTTGCTGGGAGAGGACAGGTGGCAGCGCAGAAAAGGAGGAATCAGTATCTTTCTCTTATTTTTCTTACTTCAGGATGATTGCTGCTATATTTTTTGCTTAAGCTAATGTCCTGAAGCTTAAGACATCTACACTGAATATATCCTTGTCACGTCTCTTCCTGCCTCTGTCAGCCTTCCGGGATCCTTTACAGCTGGGAGTACCAGAGGGGTTACCTGTACTGACTACATACTGGATGAACCACTTCCCCCCATTCTGTTGTGGCACACCACACCAGCAGAGTGGATGAAAGGCTGGAGTCTAACCAGATCTTTTATCAGCATGGAAGAAGGGGATGAGCAAACAGTCCTCTGGTTAATGAGGAGAATGTAAAGATAACAGCTAAGTGGAAAAGGCAAAAAGCAGCATCAAGCACTAGCAGACCTGAATTAGTAATCCAAATGAAAGTGTCACTATTTAGACTATGAGAGTTTCAGGTAAATGAAACAGTAAAAGTTTGGTTGTGATGACAGGTGTTTGGAAGGGCTTTAACTTATTCTAGCTGGTTCCACATCAGTGGAAAAGAGCAACTGGTCTTGAAGACTGCAAAAAAATGTAGATTAAAACTAATAAACATGAATAAAATGACACAAAAAATGTAAGACTGCAGCAACTGGGAAGACAAAAACAAACAAACAAACAAACAAAACCCAAACAAAAAACACCACACCAAAACCCCCAAACAAAAAACAGCAACAAGAAAACATTGAGGAGAACTTATTCATTATGGCTGATAATGGGAGGGATGGAGAAGCCCTGGTTCGAGGTAGTAATATTTTTCTTGTTTTCTCTGCCTTATGGGTTTAGGTTCATAGGAGGAATACTGCTGAAATCATGCTGTGTATTTTAGGCAACAAGTGAAGAGCTACATCTCAATTATCTTTGAATGAGCCAAATCAATGATTTGAGGGTTCATCAAGGGCTACTCACTTTCCCCAAGTTCCAGAAAGGAGTTGATGGGCAGCTGCCAGTTTCTCACTCTCCTCATCTGTGTATTGCACGTACAATTACACCAAGTAAAATAAAACCACTACTCTACTCAGCACTGCTTTGTGCCTATTCCTGCTGAACTAGCTCACACTTTAATTAATGTGGAATAGTAGAAATCCCAACACAAGAATATGCATGTTGCAAATAGAGGAAAACCACATGATGCATAAAGGGACTTTTGCTAAAAACTGGCATTTGTCGTCAGAATTCATGTCCTTTCAATAAAGCAACTTTTTAAATGTTACTGAAACTACATTATAAGTGGAATGTGAGAGCATGGAATAAGCACAGTTCAGATGTAATGTGAATGCATAATATTAATAAAATGCTTTTGGTGTGCTTGGAATTGGCTGCATTTTATTTTTTTCTGAGCATTCTTCCTGTATTCAGTTCCTATGTTGTTGGTACTGGTTACTTAAACAAATTTGGTCTGGATTTTGTTTGAAAAAAAGCAAGGATGGCCATATATGCTTTTAAAGAGAAAAATCATGTTTTCTTTTCATTATTCCTGCTGCTTGCTATATGGTTGTAAGTACCATTTAACTTCATTTCAGCAGAAGAATTTGAATCACCACTGGAATGCATGTGGAGAGCAGAGAAACTCTATCAGCGACGAAGCCCCTCATCAGAACAGTGCCTAGTACTTTTTGTGGTGACTTTTATTTGGTTCCTTAGCATTACTCCAGCAAATACAAAGATCAAAGAAAGAAGGTCATATTGATTGGCTTGGGTAGGGTCAAAAACTAGATTCGTGTCTTCTAATGTAAATAACATTTTACAGATGGCTTGGTTCATGTTAAAGCTAGGAATGCATGTAAAATGAATTATCAGAGGATTAGAACCAGCTGCATTTAGTTTGAAAATATTTTTGTGCAAATTCTGTCCAGCAAAATGCACATAACAGACTTGATGTATAAATTCTAGCAAATGCCTAAAAAAGCCTCACAGAGACTAACTGAGGGTCTGACCCTGTTTACTGTAGGTTACATTTTCTTCAAGGAAACCACATTGCACGTGAGAGCACTCATGAGTTCAGGTCCATAAATCTCGTATTTGATGGGGAATTAAGGGTAAAAAAAGGATCATATCTGTAGAATTTACTTGAATAGAACTAGAATCCAGCTCAGTACCAGTGGGACATCCACAAGACACTGGGATTGACTTTCCAGTTTCCTGCCTTGCATTTTGCGCACCTTCCTCAAGGAATTTGGAACAATGTGATTCTAATTTTGTCATGGTTTGCACTGAGTCTGCACATCTCTAAATGACTATACCAGATGCAAAATGATGGAGAGTCAGCACAAGTGAATAGCGGATCAATCTGCTAGCAGAAGTGTCCTTAATTATTTACTTCTTCAGATTCTGAGCATCAAAATCTTTTCATCATGTCTCAGGACACACAGAAATTTCAAACACAGTATTAAACCAGACTGTCTAGATTTTCACTGTTAAACTGTATTTACTGCAACTGATTAAATTATTTCAAAACTCTTTGAAGTCACTAATAAAATAACAGTTAAATTATAAAAGTGTTTGAAATCTATTTTTTTATTATTAATAATATTTAAAAGCCAGCATCTACACTTGAAACAATTTTATTACCATTAACTAGATAGAACTAGTTTTCCTAGTGTAAATATTATGTAATTATTTCTATTCTAAGTTCTTAGCTTCGCTACCCATGATGTATTATGAAAACTAAGGATAAATTCTTGCTTAGTATCCATGAAGTCATCTGTTATTGGTGTTCACTTGTACTGAAATGATTCTGTATGCTCATCTGCTGCATTATATATCTCTGGATATATAACATAGATGTAAAATACATTATTAGTGATGCTTAGTAAGATCAGTTAATTTTTGAAGGGCTGATTTCTTCCAAATTTATCAAATGTGCTACTCTCACCAGAAAAAGTTCAAGCTTACTAGGAATAAGCAGTTTATATTTCTATTAAGTTCAGGTGATATTTCTTTGCAGAACGTTTTTCCTGAAGCAGATTGCTTATGGTAAAATCAGCATACTTCTGCAATGCATGTTTTTCCCATAAACTTGAAGTCCCTTTACAGCATATGCTAATGCTTCTGAGAAATAAGGCCTTGTCCTGCATACAGAGCCAAATAAATTATTAACTTGTCATACATTATGGTTATGATGTGGGCCAAGCCCCATAAGCTGAGCGCTATTTTGCATCAGGTGTTAAAACTGTATGATTTGACTTAAAATGTGGCTTTGATCTCGTGCGGGTATATGTGTGTATCAAAAGAAAATGCAAAGCAAAGTTTTAACTCTGTCTTCATCTTGTCTTGGCAGTCTTTGTGGAGTGCATTGGCTCTGTACAGGTTCGCTCAGGCATCTCTCCCTGGGTTTTTGCTAATTACTTCTAACTCCCAGCAGTAGGGAGCACAAACGGACTTGCTGCAGTGGACTCCAGTCAAAAGCATTATTCAACTCCCAGGAGATGATCTTCTGGAAACCCTATTTTATATTTTTTGTTTCTTTTGAATATTGGTTTAAAAGGAAAATGTGGCTCTTAAAATTTCTCTGCCATACCAGAGAAGGCTGGGAAGCATTCAGGCCCCAAGCTCACTAACAGCCTGGATACTTCTGCAAAAAGTTATTTCAGCTTTTGCTTGCTAGCGATTTTTATTATTTTTAATCAGGTATCTAATCAAATTTTATCAGCCTTCTACTCATGGAATTAAATCAGCTTGCACAAATTTTTAACATCTATGTGTATTTTTATTCTGTTTTGATCTGTTCAGTTTGCATTCAGCTTAGGTTTTTGAACTTCATTTATGTCGGGGGATATGGAAATTGCTTTTAACTGATACTTGAAGTTCTCTTGTAATCAAATTTCATCTTTTCAAGACTTGAGAAAATACTTCTAATTTCATCATTAATTTTACAATATTAGTAGTTTATTACATGAATAATGATATAATACATATATAGTAATGTATTGACTATTGTATTTTAATGTCATGTATATTCTATTATATACATTGTAGTTTAATACAATACATTGCAGTAAAATTTTTTAATTAGGTTTCATAGTCTTTTGGGAAATGTTGATGTCTGTCTCAAAAAAATGGTGAGTCAATCACTAAACATCCACAGACCCGCAAGAATTTTCAGAAGCATAAAATGCTGTATGGTGTTTCTCTGCTGAAATAGTCATAGCTCAATTACTATTGTCAGGGTGGTGCAGCCCTAATATTTTCAAAAGATACGTCTATCAAGGAAGTAGATCTGATCTTGTATTTGCTCTCACAGGACTTAGCAAGAGAGGGCACTAACCTGGACTGTGAAGATCTCACCTCTCCTCAGCCTCTTCTGGGGGACCCTGTGGAAGCAGCTCTGCTCAGCATCTGCATCTGACGGAGGGATTCCCACCTCCTGTGGGATCAAAGGGATCCTGTTGCTCTTCTTACTCAAATAGTCATGAGACTACTGTGTGAAAAGTACACAGCAAGAAGTAAATTCAGCTTGATTCACTAATGTGAATCAGACAGAATCAATGTGGATCAAGCAGTTAAGAGAAGACACTTCAACTTTCTTTTTCAGCCTCTAAGAAGTGAACAGATTTGGGGAAATAATCTTCCTGATTATTTTTTTTCTAGCTGCAAACCATTGACTGCTACTGATGGGTCACATAAGTAGGTCTACACTAACAACTACTGGAAATTACAATATCGCAGAGGAAAACTACATGTCAAACTTTAGTTTAGTCTGCTGATGTAAGCATAAAGTAAGAATGAAAAAAAAAAAACACAAAAAACAAAAAACAAGTAAAGACATACTGAAGAAAAAACTAGGCCAGATCTTCCATATATGTGCCAAGACTGGAAGATTTCATGTTGTTTTGTGCACACTAGCCACTTGAGACACCATCACCTAATCATATCCATGAACCTCGCAAAACCTGGCTGACAAAGATCTCCATCCTAAGGGACTCACACCAGAAAATAATTGTCTAGAGAGGTGTTAGTGAACATGGGTTCATTTTTTAAATGCAAACCACATTTCTACCACCTCAGTTTCAAGACCAGCCAACATTGTCAATGTAAATAGCAGACAGTAATAAAAAAGAGATAAGTCTGATGTTGATTACCTAGAGGTTTCGCTATAAGGCATGAGATTTAACAATTCTGAGTAGCTATGCAGTGTCGAGTTCAAGAAATGGCTTCACTGACTTTTTTGCACTGAGAGGGAAAATGAATTCTAGAGAAGGCCAAGTTGCATGATACGATAGCTTAAATCGTTAAATGCATTATTAAGTGATAAATAGTATATTATGTGATACAGTTCCAGATTTTTTAAATGGATCCTGAAACTCACTGGAAACTGCTCACGCTTGATGCTTTGTACATCTGGTTTTCTACAGAATTGCTGAATGATGCTCACGGGTATTTACCTCTAGGTATTCCTTTTTTCATTTGCAAATCTGGACACCTGTATGTGAAGTTTGCTGGAGCTTTCACAGATTACAGATATTTTCCTGATAAGTTTATGTTTCTGAGGGCTCATACTCTGCCTGTGGATTTACTGATTGGCTATGACTGTACAGATATCCTTTAGCTTTACTTGGATACAAAGGCATTAGAGATAAAATCATCAGATGTAAACTGGGAAGACAAGAGCCAGAGAGAAGAGCAGGTAGAAAGCAACAGCCATCAGCAGAACTGTCAAAGCGGTGATCTGAAGGTGGAGTGCTCACTTCTGTGGCAGCAATGCTTAATCTGATTTCTGGGCAACGTTGTGCTGCAGAGGAAGCTGCTCTGGAGACCATGTGAAGCTGACCTGGCAGCGTCTGGAGTCTGAAGTGAAGTGGAAGCCATCAGCAAAGCAACATCAGTCTCTGCTGACTGGGGCTGCAGCTCTGTATCCTTCACTGACCTCGTGGTTCTGCAGAGGTATTTATTGGAATAATTTAACAGGAGCACAGGTTTATTTTTAAGAACTACCTGGAAATGAGAGCAGCACAGAATCTGTGACTGCCTTGCACAAAGAATGTTTTTTTAATCTAGGCCCTGCATTTGTAAGGTCAAAACTGAGAACCTGTAATATAAATAGGCTAGTAAAATTGCTCCATATGGCTTGATCCCAGTTCCCTGAGATCACTGACAGCTTCTTTTGTGTTAACTTAAACAGACTTTGGATAGGACCTGGTAATAATTAGAGTACAAAATGTCTGGCACTCTCCGGAAAACAGGTGGATGAATCCATAACTAAGCAAAAAAATGAACTTATGCATATTTATTGTGGACAGCTGCAGGCAAAACCCCAGTGTTTTAACCCTCCACAGCCTTTGTTATGTGCCCACATTCCTTTGAGATAGCCACCTGTTATTTATCAGTTGTACCACACCAGGATTGCCATATGAGGAAGAATTGTCTGTGATTGATACAGACACCATCTCCGGCGTGTGGCTTTGTCTGAGGGACTCCCGGGGAAGTCAGGGACATTCAGTGTGAGGAAGGACTACAGGCTGGCTGCTGTGTTTGGAATAAATGCATATGGCTGTTCAACACCTTTTTGAAAAGGACAAATTGGCATAGTAAGAGTAAGAAGAAGAAAATATACCAAATCTGGTACAACACCCTCCCCCCATGAATGCCCTTTTACCAACCTTCCTTGGACCAATTGAAACTATCAATTGAGTGATTAGTGAATTGTGGGTTAATATTATTTATCAATAATCATTTCAGAGATGAGGAGATTCTAGTATAAGTTACATAAAAAAGAAGAAAAGCCTGTGTCTAGCCCACACTAGGCACACAGGAATAATTTTCCTGAAAAAGACTTGCCTCAGCAATAGTGTGTTGCCAGTGTGCTTCACGATCTGCTCTGCTTTGCTGCTCTGGAAAGGATTTGGACTGCTTCAGATAAAAATGAGAGATAAACCTTCATTGACTCTAACAGCAGTAAGATTAAAGTTTAAAACACTCCTTTTTTTTCACCCACACTTACTGATAAATGTCTGAATAGCCAATATACTTCACAGAATTTGAAACAGGCACTCTAGAACATTCAGGAAATACTCTTGCATTTTTTCAGTAGCTTCTTTATATGTTACTAATTTACCACCTACTCCCACTAGATCTACTGACTTTAACCACAGTTTTTGACCTTTGTTAGCTTCAGAAAGCTTTGCTCTATAATTTCACTTGAAAAATATAACTAAGGATGACATTTCGATTCCTTTCAAGTCAATGACAAAACTTCAATTTTATATATGTTTTAATGCTGGTAATTGCAAAGATAACTTTTCACCAGGAATTAAATTATTTTTATATAATTATATTTTCATGTATGTATCTGAGGCTGGTAAACACAGATGGAGTTTCACATTTCAGGCACTGAGTGTTGTGAACATGAAAAAAAATCAGGTAAGGATTCTAATATCTACCTCCTAATCTGTGTTAAATTATTTCTCTAGGTGTTTACCTGTACTGGAAAATCCCCATAAATTAGTTTATGCTCTTTACTATTTGCATTATGACTTGGTAGAAGACATTCCTTCACTGTCTTCAAACTTCCAAACTCCTATTTCCCATCACAGCTTTACCTGTAGTTGGTGGGATATGTAGTACAGGGTTGAAACAATACCGTGGGAATCTTGAAGTTTCTCATTCTTCCTTCCCTCCTTTTAAGGGGTCATGATTGAACTCAGAAATAAACACCAGCCATAAATTTCCAGTGCCTGTTTGTTTTTATTAATATTCACAGTAATTCTTGCAGTCTTTCCCTGGTATTGTTCTGGGAAGATGAGTGCTCCACCTTCTGTGTTGGCTGTCAAATAAATTTTTCCTGTCTTCTTTCAAAAGATTCCTCACTAAGCACTATCACTCAAAATCTAAGATACATCTTTAAACCCCACAGAGTTTGGTTTATTGGGACAATTTTTTATTTGGAATAGTGTTGAACTAGGGCAATAAGTTGCATAAAGAAGACACAAGTAAGACTCTGCTGAGAGGTATTGCTGGACTAATTTTGCATTGGATTAAGAAGTTTTGATGTTTTACTACTCTCTGGAAAAAAATCCCATTTCATATTCAAGAGTTTTATGTTCCCACTAGTTCACATTACCTCGTCCTTTCTCTTCACCACTCCAAGGATGGTTTCTACAGTGTGGGGCTGTTGTGGGGTTTTGTTGTTGTTGTTCCTGGTTGGTTTTGGTTTTGGTTTTGGTTTGTTTGTTTGTTGGGGTTTTTTTTAAGACAAGAAGAGGCCAGCAGAATATGTTCTAATGGTTAACTTTACCTCTTTCACCCTTCCAGTATCTCTTCAGTGCTTTCCCCCCACAAAAGTTATGCAAGGGAAATCTAGCACACAGTAAAAAGATGCCTTTCTAACACTAGAGAGGAAGCATTGGTCTCTTTTCATTACACGAGCTGTCTCATTTTGCAAACAAAATGGAGTTACAGCACTGTGCATCTGCTTGCAGACAATGTGAGCACAGGTACATGGTATCATACTGAAGCCTTCTCAGTACCTGTTTTGACTACTCCTGATGCCTTGTTTTTATCTAAGACATAGGGTGAGATAAGATTTTAGTAACAGGCATCTTTCTGTAAATTATAGAATTACAGAATCATTAAGGTTGGAAGGGACCTTAAAGATCATCAGGTTCCAAACCCCCTGCCATGAGCAGGGAACCCTACCACTAGACTGGGTTGCACAAAACCTCACCCAACCTGGCCTTAAAAACCTCCAGGGATGAGGCATCAACAACCTCCCTGGGCAACCCATTCCAGTTCCTCACCACCCTTATAATGAAGAACTTCTTCCTAATAACTAACGCAAATCTCCCCTCTCTCAGTTTAAAATCATTACCCCTTGTCCTATCACTATCTTCTCTCATGAAAAGCCCCTCCCCAGCTTTCCTGTCAAGGCCTCTTTCAAGTACTGGAAGGCTGCTATAAAGTCTCCCCGGAGCCTTCTCTTCTCTAGGCTGAGCAGTCCCAACTCTCTCAGCCTGTCTTCATAGCAGAGGTGCTCCAGGCCTTTGATCATCTTGGCAGCCCTTCTCTGGACCTCCTCCAATAATAGGTCTATATCTTTCTTGTGCTGAGGGCACCAGAAAAAATTGCCTCTTCCCCCTGCAACCCCTCTGTGATGGAAGACAAAGTCTTAGATTTGTGTATTCATAGGAAATAGACCACTTTTACTTTAAAAAATGGAATAAGGTACCTCACATCCATTATTCATTAGGGATGTCCAGGCAGGAAGCTAGTGCTGGATAATTGGTGCTCTATAAATTCAAACGCACTGTGACTGTACCATATCCTCCCTTTGTAGTGAAGCTGGAAGTATGAAATCTTCATAAGCATTTTTCATTACAAAATCCTCTGTCTGGATATAATAACAGCTTTTTGCTTGGCCACATCTTATCTATTTAGTGTTTCTCTAAATCTCCCATTCCTAATATTTCCTTTTAAATATAGCTCTCTTCCAAATCCTCCTAAATATAGCTGTTATCCTTAATCTCATATTAAGGCAGGTCTGCCTATGATGGAAAAAGTGCTATACAGCTACAAAGAGACAAACAGATAATGTTACCTGGCATACAAAAATGATACCTGGCAGAAAAAGCTGGGAAGATAATGTTAAGATAAAAAACTCCCTTCCTCTTTTGCCATTGTAATGCCTTAACCACACTAATGGATTCCATGCAACAGCCACCCTGACAGCAGCCTGATCTTTATTCCTAATCCAATTCAGAAAATGTGGCTGAACAACAGATTCCTTGGGCTTGCTCTGAATGGGCAAGCAGATGGGAAAACCATGAGATCTGCTGCACCAGCTAACATTAAGGAACATTAAAAAGCACCGGAGCCTGAGTCCACCTCTGGTACATGCAAATCTGGGTATATTTCAGCAGCACATAGTGTCAAACCAAAGCTATGTACTTATTTGTACTTGCAATGTAGTTCTCATTTTCCTCATAGACTGTGAATGCACTGTTTGTTCTAATTATCTACAAAGAGCATAATTTGCAAGGACTATTTTCTGCACTAGCAAAATAACTGCAGTTATTATTTAAACAATGTGATCTGGAGTTTTGATCTAGATGCACCAGTCACAGCATTTATTTCTCTTTCATGATTGATTAGGTACAACTCTTGAAACTATTTCTTATTTCAATGGTCTTTTAAATTGTCCCTTTATTATAAAGTCTGACGTTTGGATTTGGTGAGCTTCCTAGAAAATAAACATCAGTTCTGCTCCCTTCCATGCTGGCATCCTTTAGAGAATTCAGTGTTCTCTCCTGCAAACCCTTGGAGAGCCGTGTGATGTAATTAGCACTACAGAGTGTTTTCCTTTTCCTGTGCTCTGCTTGTCAACAGTACGTTACGTTTGCCTTTCCAGGTCTCCAAACTGTTCCTCAAGCACATTGCATACATAATTTAGTGGTCTCCCCTTTTTATAGTTTTCCACTTGTTACACAGAGGAGGTAACAAATCCTTCCTGCATTCTGAAATACCTCCCTTGCCAGTCACAGTCTCTAATGGTGTTACTCATAGCCTGAAAGGGCTGATAGTCTCCCTGAGAGGCAATGGAGTTAATGATTTATCTTTGGCTCAGACTATCTTCCTTTGCCATGCTGTCATCTCATGTTTCCAGTTCATTTGGGGTGCAGGAGATGGACTTTGGCATGGGTAGACCTCCAGTGAAAGAGGGACATGAAAGTACCAGCTCCTGGTGGTACTTTTTTAGCAGTGCCAGCCCCACACCCAGCTCATGACCCAAGACACCATTTTGTCTCAGCCTACCCCATAGTCTCTGCATATCTGCCATTACAAGCCCCCATATAATCTCTGTATTAATTTCTACAGTATTTGCTCTTTTAAGACTTGCAGTCTCAAAGGAGATGCTTTTAGCAGGATGTTCTCAGAAAGAGGATCCAAAGAGGATGTGTATATAAATTAAGCAAATTTGATCACTGTTTGGAAAGTACATTACAGTACAGTTTGTGGCCGTCCTTATCCAGCAGTGCCGTGTAAAGACAGAGGGATATCATTTATGTTTACAGAAGGAGAAAATAATTTGGCTGTCTCCAGCACCTTCAGCTGACTCTTAGGTACATTAGCTAAAAGTATGTTATATTCCTAAACCATTAAAAAAAAACTATTTCAAAAGCCCTCTGTGGACCATAACTGCACCTTCCTCATCATTTCCTCCATGGCCAAGTCATACCACAGGCAGGATGTTCCCCTTCCCATTCCTGCCTGCAGAGGCAGAGGTGGTGGTGGCAGTAGTGGGTCCCCACGGTACCTCAGGACTCTCTTTTGCCTCAGGGCCTGCAGAGCCAGGGGTTCTCCCATGCTTCCTCAAATGCCTTCATGTTGCTCATTCTCAGGGAGCAGTTCAGCTGTGGCAAGGCTGTCCCAGGTGTCCACCAGCACAGACTCCATCATGCCCATCACTGCCAGAGCCTTTGGGCTCTGGGACCAAAATGTGTGCCTGAAGATCCTAGTGTCAATGAGCAGCTGAGATGAGAAGGACACCACCCACCCCTCCAACCCAAAGCTTTTAAAATCAGATTTTTGTCATATTCCAAAGATATTTTTTGCCCTGTTTTTTCTTTCCCCTGCCCTTGATGCCCATCAGGGCTGAAATGTTAGCCTAGGCTCCATGCAGTCACAGGCCTCTCAGGTCTGGACCTTCAGGACATGGAACCTGTAGCCTCTTGACCCCATCATTTCACAGAAGCTTCAGCTCTCTCACAAGAGACATGCAAACAGAGGAAATGGTCCTTATTCCTTCTCTGTTCAAAGCACACATGCTCCAGAGCAGCCAGACTGTGGCCTTCTGGTTTTCATTAGAACTAAATATTGGAAATGTGTAGTGCATTTTCCAGAAGGGGCATATTGTGTATTTAATTTATGAAAATAAAGAAGAGAGGAAGAGTATTCTAAATTCCTTTTAGTTCAGTATTTTGTGTAAATGCAAGACTGGGGTAGTGTTATGCCATGTCTTCTAATGATTATTGGCCAGATGTCTGTGTATATGCTCCTAAAAATATAATAGTACAAAAAAAGGTATGTTGGACTGTTTTATTCGTAATATGGTTGTGTACAGGAGTCTTATTAACATTTCTTGAAAAGAAGGACATATACCTAGAGGAAAAAAGCTGCACTACATGGATGCTGTTTCTGTACTGAAGCCTAGATATTTTTAGCACCTTCATTTTTTGAATAACTTCTGCCATAGCTGTACTAAACTTTGAGATACACAATACGTGCAGAGAATGAAGGAAAAGACTTATTTAATTCAACTATGCATATGTACTGGGCTGCATAGTACAACGTGTGTATTGGGAACTGGCTTAGAGCTGAGACTTGGCAGTAAATAAGTGTCCACGGGACAGATAAATGAGCAGCTTGCCTGGTCTGTGCCTACAGAATTGTAACAATAGCTCACTTGTCCAAAAAAAAAAACAACCAACAACCAAGCTCAGGAGAAACACAGGTTGTCATAAATCTGGTTATTTTCTACTTTGTAAAGACATAAAGCAGGAATAACGTATTTTTTTGATCCAGTGAGGTTAAGATCTAAATTGAAGAAATGGGCTGTCTTTGTCTGATGAGTCCTGTGCATTCAAACAACGAGAGTCAGATCACAAAAATCACTGGATTGGTCTAAAAATAATGAGATAGAAAAATACTAGCTGTGAGATTCTTTTTATTTGCTTTGGAATGTTAGAAGTTTTCAATTTCATTTCAAATTTTCTCTGCAGTCCCAGGGAAAATTAATTATTAAATGAAACCTACAGGAATCTAGAAGCCAAACCTGAAAAAAGAAACCCAGCCCCTCAAATGGTAAGAGTTAGAAATATAACACTCAACATATTACATGAGTATCTGGGAAGGACTTTCTTACTGGGAAGGTTTCTTACAACTAGAATGCAGAAAGAGGACACCAAATTAATTCCAGAACTTGATACTGCTGACATGATGAGGGAAGGTAAAGAAGGACAATATAACTTACTAATATGATGCATATGTTTGCAGTGAATCCATTGTAGTGAAGGGAGGTTGCCAAAGACTTTAAAAAGCATTCACATATACAAAAAAGCCCTTCTAGGAGAGGAGACCTAAGCATCTCACTGCAAATTCTGTAATTAATCATGAAAACCATATTTATTTCTTTCCTAATCTCATGGTGAAGCAGATTGGCTGTTAGATTGGGAAGGAAAGCCTTACCACCACCACCAAATAGTCTTGGGATTCCCTTGGTTCTTTACCTCACTCTTTCACTGAAGGAGTCACAGATACAGACAGTATTTTTTTTATTTCTCATTCTGTCTTCCTGTGGTTTTGCTCTTTAAAATTTTACCTGCACATTCAGGGATGTTGAAGATATGTTCTCTAACTAGGGGTGAAAGCTCATGAATGTTGAGGACAGAAGCCAAGTAGCAGCAGGGCAGATCTTGGTCAGCATCTGTAATCTCTGCTATGTTTTGGAAGATAGGAGGGAGGGCCAGCTGTTGTGCCCTGATGGGCTTCACTCTAGTCTGTGCTCCTACAAATCCTGTCTGCTTGCTGTTGTAATAATGAAGGCAATTAAACATGGTCAAATTGGGGTGCTGACACTAGAATTATAGAATTATTTTCACTGGAAAAGAACTTAGAGATCAAATTCAACTGTTAACCTACTATAATGCCAAGTCCACCAGTAAATCGTATCCCTAAGCACCACATCTACACATCTTGTAAATACCTTCACATATGGTGACTCCACCACTTCCCTGGGTAGCCTGCTTCAGTGCCTGGCCTCAAGTGAAGAAAATTCTCCTAATATCCAGTCTAAACCTCTTCTGGCAAAACTTGAGGCCATTTCCCCTTGCTCTTAAAGGTCTTCTCCAACCAAAATGATTCTAAGAGAGCAACACCCACCTTGCTACAACATCCTTTAAGGTAGTTGTAGGCACCACATCTACACATCTTGTAAATACCTTCACATATGGTGACTCCAGCAAGCTGGTGGCACCCAGTGCCTCTCAGAAAGTATCATAAGGGTACACAGGAGCAGGAAATGCTGATTTTTGAGGAGCAGGATAGCAATGTATTGCCTTCTCTGGAAATAAATGATGCAGGGCTTTCCTGCAGGTATCTGGGGTACCTTGGGAGGGTGCTGCCTCAGGCAGCTGGCAGACCTTGCAAAGGTCCCTCTGCAGCCACCATTTCCCTGTTTATTAACAGCCTACTGATGGCTCCATGTGATCCTAGATCTCCTGCTCAGGCCAAAGGAGCTTTAGAGAGAGCAGAAGAGAAACATATTTTCACAGCAGGGAGGGAAAGAGAAAGATGAGGAGTGTGACACTAAACAAGGAAGAAAATCCAATGAGGAGAGAAGAAAAGTTGCCAGCAGAGAAAGCCAAGTCCAAGTTGCAAGCTATCTATGCAATTAAGAGAATAGCTTCCAGGGCAGTTGCTGAGGAAGAAGCCCCATAAGACTCTGAGGAAAAATTGTATTAAAAAATCCAACTACAGAAAATAAAAACAAAATTATAGACAGATGAGAGATCCCATTTTGTATTCTTCAACAAACCATGCTCTAGAATATGTGATGATTTTTTATGTCTTCAGTATTTTTCTTTCCCCTTCTATTCAAGAGTTTTCTCCCTGCTTTTTTTCTTCTTTTCAGTTCTGTGTGCATAAATAATCAAGGCTGGCACCTTCTTTTAGCCTCATCTGCACTAAGAAGTCTCGTGCAAAGTATTTCATGCTATGATGGTAACATCTGAACCATATTTCACATCAATTCTCATATATCATTGTTTGCAACACTTTAAGTGCATGATTGCTGGAGACAAGTAAAAATTACCCTGCTGGAATGATAGCTGGTGAGATTTATGTTGTACTGCTCTTTCAATAGGAAGTTCTCTTTTCTGGTACAAGTATGAGCCCTCCATTGAGCAATATACTACATAGCCAGACATACAGAGTCTAGCCTTCTGTCTTCATGGTGCAATACCAAAATATGCTACAATACCTGACGTAACTCCAACTGAACCAGCTCCAGAACTGGGAACAGCTTAGCGGCATCAGCACAGTGGTATGCCCGGCTAATTAAAATAGGGCAGAGGCTGCCCTGATACAGCTACATTGTTCCTGAAACCAAGATGTTATCTCAGCAAAGAGCTGCACTGTGCAACATAGATATACTCGTTAAGACTGGTGAGAGATATATGGATATAGCCTTCAAGTTTCAGAGATGAGCACCCATGTAATAGTTTTTGTCCTACCTACCTGTTTTAAGTATTGGCACAATTCTAAATTCTTTTCATCTCTTTTCCCAGGTTTTTCCTTACATTCCAAGATCTGCTGAAGAAAAACAAAAATTCACAACCAAAAATAATTCAAGGATGGGATTTAGAAAAGTTCTCAGCCAGATCTTGTAAAGTCCTTGAATAAAAATTGTCCAAGCCTTCCGACTACTGCCAGACATTCTTGCTTGTTTATTACTGTTGATAATTTGGCCACTGTCTCAAAATGGACTGCTTGTTCCAATATATGCATTGAATGATTTAGTCTTTTCACTCCCTGATATTAAATACCTCTTCTCACTGTTCTTAGCTGCCCTGGCCTTAATTTTTTGCTTCCTTTCTTAAGTTTTTACAATGCTTTATAAAACCAATTTCCAATGTATATTTCTATTATAAACTTGCTTTTTTCTTCCATGGACTATTTTTTAAATTTCAGGGCTGCTTTCTGCATTCTCTGTGCTACTGACTCTGCTTGAGTCTTCCAGCTATGCAGAATTTTACGCAGTTCTTTTCCCATGGATAATCATGGCTTGCTGGTCATTTTCTGCCTTCTGCCATATGAAATATAGATTTATCCTCTTCCATGTTCTAGATGTAAATGGTGGAACTTCCCAGCTGGTTTCTTGTTGGCCAACTCTTTCTATATTGAACTGAAGCAATTGATGCTTCCTGAATACATTTGGTTAAGACCCCCACAGTTTCTCCATTGATCTCAGGTAGTGTTGGAGCTTTCCTGTGGATCCAGACTCAGCAGAATCAGCAGAACCACCAAGAACTTGGCTTCAGGGAAGAAAACACGGCAGGCCAAAAGCACTCTTCATTGCTGTGGTATGACTGCATATAGAGGTCACTTGGGAAATTTAAAGCAAGTTGGAATAACCTGTAGAACTTTCTTATTAGTTGCATCTGTTGGTAAGAAAATAGGACAAGGGATCATGACAGATTGTGTATCCTCACTCTCTGTCCTCCCACAGACAGTGGCCAAGGGCAGATACTGAGGAGAAGCGTAAGAACTTCCACAGAGTATCTCTCCCAACTCCAGAAAAGTTTGGCTTGCAGTCTTCCTGTCCTAGAGGTAAAGTTTTTGGTTTTTACAGCCCTAAATGTATATGTACAGGTCTCAATCCAACCACTTTATGAAATCATGCTATCCTTGAGGAACTGAAGTCCGCAGGTCCACAGCTTAGCCAGACGCTATAAAAAAATTATGTAGCAAAGGGCTGAAACTGCCAGTCAATTCAGTTTTATGTGTGGCTTCCCTCCTGAGCTCTATTGTTTCACTAAAATGCAGACAGACAAATACAGAAACACCGCCATCTGGAGTGTAGGGATCTGCAAGTTAAGCGAGTACGAAGCACATGCAGATATAGATGCCTGTTAATGAAACCTTTAACATTTGTTAATTAATTTATTATTTTTTTCCAAAAAGCTGAAAAACTCTTATTGGGATGGCATTTCATGCCTTTACATGGCATGGAAAGAGGAGATGTTGGAAACATCTGCATGGTGTGCAGGACAGTATAGTCCAGAACCTCAGCTACTACAGAACCTCTTCAGCTGGTGAATGCTTTGGTTCAAACATTAAAGGAAATATCAGAGTACCTACCCAAAATAGCTGATATTTCTAACAAATCTGAATAGCATCAGTAACTGTCAGAGAGTTATCATTAAGGACTATGAGAAAGTAAACCAACCCTCTCCCATCCACTCTGTACCAAAAGTAATTTCCCATTATTTGGGGCCAGTAAATAAACAACCGAGATATTCTGTGTCCAGGTTTGCTTTTTGAAACACACTAACAGCAAAGATTTACCAGTGTTAAGATTTGCACACTTAAAATAAATGAGATTGTTTCTGGAACCTGAATGCTCATTTTCTTTTGAAGCTTAACCATGTTCTAGACCCAGCAAACAGAAACGATGCCCTCTGTGCTGCCCCACACAGCTCTGTCTGGGTAGGTCCATGGGCATTGCACCAACTATCAAATGAGAGAGGTACTGACCAAATTTGTCATTAAAGCACAGCTGGAAAAACTGTCATCTAGAAATGGATAGCATATAGGATAAACAAGTAGAAAGTGCATTTAATAGAATAAAATAAAGTTTATTTATCTTCACCTGTCTCCCTGTGATACCTTTACAGGCAAAAATTGTGCAAGCGGGACCTGTTGAGCAATGTGGAATGAAGGAAGGGAAATACATTTCTAACGCAGATGGAGAATGTATCTTATGATCATTAGCCTGTTTAAGTCATGCTTCTCCTAGTTCAGGAACCCCCTCAAATTTGCAGGTGTACCATAGCAGCAGACCAGGTCTCCTGGGACATGACTTGCTCGCATGTGTGTTTGAATACTTTACAAATTTAAAATAGGATAGGGAATCATATCTGCCTGTACTTTGACTTTCTTAATAAGGATTAGACAGTAGCAACCTGTGCATGAGAAGACAGGGGCAGAAAGGCATCCTTTTCCACATCAGTGGCAGAATCGATCCCTCCTAGCACACCCTGGATGCCACCCATGGGAGCTGGAAAACCCAGCCCAGTGCTGGAGACCTGCATGGAAATGCTAAGCAGTGTGGTCAGTACGCAGTATCACACTTCAGATGATCCCAATGACACAAATCTCCTGCGATAAGCCCTCAGGAAGTAACATGAAAAGTATTCCCAGGGAAAAACATGCATGAGCATGAGAAGGAATTTCCTGTTGCTTGGCTTGCCTCATCTCCACCATCAGTTCAGGCAGAAAACTCTCTTCCTACCTGGATTATAGCAGATATTGTAATTGTCCCTTTATTTCTTTTTGAATTATCCTTTCTATTGGCTTTGTTGAATTACTCATGTCCTCATCATTTATTTCTTTGCACATGAAATAAAATTAGGCATTTTCATCTCTTCTCCTAAGGAAGGCCCACAGGTCTGAAAAAATTTAATTGCCCTAGTTTGAACATTTCCCTTTTGTGTCTTCTGATTGGATTAAATATACTTCATTAGCAATGATAACACACCAGAACAAAAGAGTGGCATCTCCTATCATGCATAATAACTCTTGTGATAATTTCCAAGAAATAGTTTTTCCTTTTTTTCCCCCCTCTTCTTAATATTTTTTTCAAAACTTAATTGGATCTACTTTAGGGCATTCTTTTTATCTCAAAAGATGTTTTTCCAATGCAGATCTTCATTTAGAGAAAAAAAAAGAAGGCTGCCCAAAACCAGCTTTGCAGCTATATTTGATCCACATTATACAATAGCCCCTGCCAAGAGCAAGTTCTGCTGTGTAGCTCAGTAATCACACCAGTGCTGCAGGGTGTTTAAATTGCTCTGCAGATGATGGGTAAGAATAAGTGAGCTAGACATAAAAGCAGAGGGTGAGTGAAAGAGCAGGCAAGAGAGAAATGTCCTCAAATAGATTATGCAGGTCAAGTCATGCAAATGCTTTCATTACCACTGATTAATTCTGTCAGCTGCTATGCTAATGTGCTGCACGGCATGAGCGGGCACCAAGCAAAAGTACAAGGAAGCTGAGACTGTTCTCTAAATAAGGATGTGGCCCAGACTGCTTGAAATGGTCTGTGTGTGTGTGTCTATGCCTGGCAGAGTGATGATGGATGATAACAGGATGAGAATGAAATCTCTATTGCGGTGCTTATGCAACACAGATACATCTCTCTCCAGACTCGAGGAATTAGAGGCAAGTTTCGTATTGCCAACGCCAAGCCTTCAGAAACCTTGAGACAGTCTGACATAATGTATTTTTAAAATAATTACTATGGGTTCTGGTTTTGGTTGCTCTTTATTTCCTGGACTGACAGCATGTCATTTTCAAACCTCCTACTTTTGTAAGTGCTAGGACTGTACTTAGTAAAGCTGAATGCCAAAACCTTACTGCACACCAAGATCTGAGATCTTGCAAAAGTGAGAAAAAGCCTGAGCTTCTGGTAACATGCAAACTAACCTGTCTGTATGGTCAGACCTCAGCATGGGAAGTACAGTGAGAAAGATGCGTGAAAGCTATGACAGGCTTAATTTGTGAAGATCCTGCATTCCAGAAAAGGGCACCCAAAAGACTTTGGGAGATGGTCGCAACATGAGGCTGGCATTTGAACCAAGATGGTATTTAAGAGAAGGTGAGGACTATTACGGGCATAAGTGGAGCAGTGTACAGTCTACTGGAGGCAGTTGCCAGCTCACCTATGAGGACAATGTGCCCAGACTGATGTGACAGCTTGCTGGAGTGGCCCCTTCCCCAATGTGCTGGCAGTGCCTTTGATTGTCGAGAGTTGTGTCCTTTGCTGGCGAGCCGGGCTGGAGGTCGCACCTACAAGTGATGCTGAGTCCTTCTGGCACTGTGGCATCTGCCCCAGGCTGTCATCCACTGCCATTGTCACATACATCCTCCATTTCTCATCAAAAACAATGTGTGTGCATTGCTGCAATGATGGGAGCTCTTCCATCACTACAGATTATTGTGTTTTTTATCCTTAAGGAAGCACTCCTCCCTATCACTGAGCTGAACTTTCACCCTCATTTTCCTCTGGACTTATGTCTTCTTATGCAGTTTCTCTAATTCCTGCACCATTAGAATCATGGCTATTTGATACAAATATGTTTGTGTTGAAAACTCAATTTGCCAGATCAAAATCTGGAGGGAGGTATCTTGTCTAATGACCTGCTAAACTTCTCTCAACAATGAAAAATCCTCTCTGAGGAGTGGCTGGGGAAAGAATAGGCTGAAAATGCTTTCAAATAGTGCTTTGAAGAGGAGTCTGTGTTCCTCAAAGCTTGTTCATTTCTTCCAAATATGCCAGCTAGTCTAATAAAAGAAATTATCTTTCCCTAGAAGCCTTGCCTTGCTTATATCCACAGTGATAATCATCTGCTATTGAGAGATACTATTGCGATGAATAATGTGGTATTATTTGAGAGCGTCTGCTCTAAGAGCGCCTTGTTGCTGCAGGCGACTTTTCTCTTGCTGTTTAGCAGTAGTTTGCATGGGCTCATGGGTTTGTGAGGCAAACTCAACACAGGCTAAGGGCTTGCTACCATTTCAATTGCTGTTTGCATAAAAATGATGCCCAGTGTCCAGCATGCTACATTTGAGCCCCGAGCTAGTATGCCTGGTCAAGTGGTGCAGGATGGAAATCTCAACAGTCTCAACAGTAATCAGTACAACTGTGTGCTGCTGTCATGAGGAACAGACAAAGTGAATGTCAAGTCACCAGAATCCGTTTTCATCAACACTGGTGTTATTTAATAAGCATTTGGTTTTTACTTTCCCTGTGGCTAGTAGGAAATTGTCTTATTTTTTTTCTTTTCGTACTAAAATATGGTTGTGGATTAAAGAAGAACTGCACTATTTTAAATGCTGATTGCACTAAGTTTCCCTGCAGGGGGAAAAAAAAAAAAAAAAAAAAAAAAAAAAGGAAGAAGAATGAATATACAGCAGGAAATGCAGATGCTACAAGAAGCTCCTTTCTTTCTGGCTTTTTCTGAAAAAATAAACATTACTGCTCATTCTGCAAAGAGACATGGGCCATAGATGTGAGTAGTTTGGTTCCTGACATTTTGCAGCTAAGTTTGTTCTTCATGGATTTGTGAAAGAATACTAGGTTAGTTTTGTTTTATTTTATCTTTTTCCTTCTGAGTAAGAGGTGCAGGGAGGAGACTGGGTTTGAGTGGCAGGAAACGAAAAGCTGGCTGGAGGGGAGAAGGAAAGACTGAACAGCTGAAAATATGGCCAGAAGGCTGAATGCTGACAAAAATGGGAAGCAACCCTAGGCACTGGCAGATGCCCAAAGAATTAATTTTGCATCTTTCAGTGCAACTAGAAGTGGTGTTAATTTTTCTAAGGGGACCACAGTTTTTCAACAGGCTGTGAGGGGAGGTAACTACAAATTACTGGAGCTGGAGCACATAGCACTCATGGGAGACAGGACTAAGAGGAGAAATAAAGAGTTACAAGGTGAGAGATTGCATTGCACAAGGGTGTTACCAGGAGACTGAGTGAATGAGTGGTCATTTCCTCCTCTGTCTGTATGTGTTTAGCATTTCTCTAAATTCACCTTTAGAAACTTTCGGTCTTTTTGTGCCCAATGAAGGGGAAGTGAACAGGCCGAGGAAGGAAGACATATGCTCCAATACTGGGGAAATACAAGCTGCTGCTGGCTCCTCCGCGCTGCTCTGTCCTTCCTTCGGCCCTCTCATCCCATCTCAGCCAAAGGAGGGGGAGCCATGAACCCTGACACTGATACCAAGTACCTAACACTGCGAAGCCCCACATCAGTAGCAGGTGATCTTTCTGGCTACTTGTCACTTGATGTTGGCAGAAGATAGGCAGATATACCTAAAAGTGAAAGGAAGTCCAAAGACACTTGGCTTGCAACAACAAAAAAGTATTTCACAGTTGATTATTCTTGTAACTGAAAAAAACTCTCCAAATATGTGATAGCATAAAAACTTTTTTTAATAGATACCATGGTCTCTCTGGGGACTTGATCTTTCTTCTGGCAGATTACTCCAGGTTTTCTTATGTCCCCTTGGTAGCTCAGCTAACCTCAGATCTCACACATGTAGGAGAAGAGCCTTGAAATCTGATCTGCTAGAAGAAAACATACTCTACCTCTAAAAATGAATTTCAGAATATGGACTTCGGGGCCTGCCAGTGAAAGAATAACAGAAGCAGAAGGGAAAACACATGTTTTCGACTGACAGGTTTTATATTTTATTGCTGATGCAAAAAGACCCATTGCTACACGAGTGAGCATACAGCAGAATGTGATAAAATCTAAATGCAGTGTACCCATCTTCCCATAGCAGGGGCTTGCACAGAGCTTTTTTCTGGGTGTTTCTTTCTGTTCCTGGAACAATGGGTGATATCTTGTCAGAAAGCTAGGTCAGGCAACATATGCACACCTTTTTACCCAGCTATCTACTTCTTTAGATCCTCAGAAATATAAAATTTTGATTTGTAATGAAACAGCCAGAAAAACATCCTGGAAACATCTGGGACCACACTCAACAAAAAAAGGATTTTGTTTTGACACAGCTTCAGAAACAACAAGCATAGCACCACTGTGCAGTTTAATTAGCAGGTTTTTTTAAATTGTTAGAATGGCTTTGACAGTTTGTCTTCTTAGGCAAACAGTTTTCTAAGTTGATCTAAATGAGATTTGTTATTTCATACAAAGGAAAAAAAGACTTTGGAATCACTAATGAAAACTGAGAAAGAGAATGCTACCTTTGCTAAGAGCAAAAAATTTAGAAAAGGACTCAGGTGCATGGTCATATAACAAAGTGCAATTTGGCTCAACAGCTGTCAAAAAAAAATCTTGTAGTTTCTGTTCTAAGCAATACAAATAAGAATACAGATAAAGCAAGTAAGTAGAGTTGTTAAAAATAATACTAGTTTAAATAAGCAGAATCTGGCACACACACAAAAATGACATACAGTAATTTCAATCTGCAGACAGAGAGGTAAAAGAACAGCATGATATTAAAAAGTCAGGTTTTAGAACTCTTCCGCTTTTCATCATTAAGGGCTATTTAGTGATGTAAAGCTTCTACAATAGGTACAAAGGGAAGCTGACTCTAGGCAACCACAAGTCTGGGGAAGAAGTCCACTGAAGCTAACATAAACAAATCACAGAGCCTCTATTTTTGGGAATGGCCATTAGCAGAATGAGCCCATAAGCCTGAAACTAGTATTGTTCGCAGTTTGTTTTGCGTGGTACTGCAGGGCAGCACCGAGCGAGTGCTTCTCAGGCAACATCTACAGTAGCTGAGCTGAGTGAAAACTGAAGTCTGAACCATATAAAGCAAAGAAAGAAAGCCCCATAAGCATATCCATTTTTTCATTCTGTGTGACAAGTCTTGTCCTGCTTGGCCCCTTACCCGTAAATCAGTGAAGCCCTGTGTGAATTTTTTAATAGGACCTGTCAGGGAAAATCCCGGCTGCTGCATGAGTCAGTAGGCATCATGTTTTATTCAAAGTCAGCCTTCAATCACACGTCCAGAAATTCTGGAGGGTTGCTGATAGCCTCAGTTTCAACCAGCACTGACCCCAAACCACCTCTGACCACAGAGACCAGGACTTGAGTCACTGATGGTGCTGGTGGACACCCATCTCCATGTATAACCTCAGTGCCAACAAGGAGGCAGTGAGGCTCTGGCCCACTGCTGGGTTAAGACATTTTCCTGCCTGGATAGAAATGATAATGCTGGTACCCTCGCAAAAGCTCTGATTCACCCTCTGTGGTTTAGTTTGTGGGAAGTTTTAGACTAAGCTATAAATTACAGTTCAGTGACCACTGTGTTTGTCTGTAGTGCCTTCAGCTGCCTTTTCAAGAGGGCAAGGCTGTGCCTTCTTCACTTATCCCAGGTTGTTATTATTATTATTATTCTGCAGTGCTGAACTGGCTTTTAAATAACAATTGCCAGGCAAGAATTTCCGTCTATTATGTTGCTGCATCCTTCAAGTTTCCTAGGTATTAGCAGAGGCAAAGGTTTTGGCCAAAGTTGAAAGAAATCATGTAAGCTTCAACTACCACTGAGTTTCGATGTCTCGAAATAATTCCTCTCCTTTTACATCTGAGCTTGTATATGTTTCAGAAATAGAACTGGAGAAATAATCTAGACTTACAGATTAATCCCAAACAAGAATCTAAATACTTCACGTATGTGATTGCAATGTTGATTTTCTGCAGTTACAATGCTTTGGAGGATAGATCTTTACCAAGATTTAAATGGTGAAATAAGATGTGCTTGGGAAAAAACAGAATAAACATAAAAGGATCTTCTTTCTGCATGTGTAGCACAAATAGATGGGTTGGCAAGGATCTTCTGGGCTGCTTTGTTTTGATAAAAATGAAAGCAATAAATTAGAAATACAGGATGGGCCATTAAGACCTGAGATGGAATAAACTGACCATGCTTGAATCCAGAATTTTAGTTAACATGTTAACATTTGAAAAATGGAATATATATATTTTTTATATCTGGTGAAACCAACTTTGTCTTTTTACTTATACCTGTTGTTTCTTTAACCTTTATTACATAAGATGTAAGAATGGTATGGTTTGTACAGAGGGGAAGTAAACAAAAGATATTCAGAAGGCATTCAGTTCACACAAGGCCAGTGTTCTTTTGTTTCTTCCTGCAGCAGCACCTAGTCTAATAAAACGTATTGCTTCTGTGTGCAGATCTAGCTTCACCTGCTGCATAATTGCTGCACTCTGTGAGCTCATTCTGTGCTCTGTTAATGTCACGGCTATTTCACATCACGTCACGGCTGTAATCATTAAAAATGGAGCTATCTCAAAAATAGGAAAAATACATATGGTTTTCAGATCACACAGTTTTTTTCAAGTTGGTCTTGGCATATGCGTGTGATGTTGAAGTACTGAATGCCAGACATGCAGAGAAATCCAAGTTTTGTCAAGGTGCCGTGGAAGAATCAGTAAGGCAAGATGCTGAAATCAATGCCATCCAAGAAGAGACAGAGTTTCCCCATCTTACAGGTATCTACTGAGGCATGGCAAGTTCTCCACCCTGCACATCTTTGCATGGGTGCACAAGTCACTTCCTGCTGAGGGCAATTAGCTCAAATAATGGTCCTGGAGGAGAAAAATTAATTCCTTGTTAGACTGCAAGTGCTACAGCATTGTCTAAGATTGTGATTTTTGGTGCTGTAATGATTAGAAGTACATTGCTCGAAGATCCACCCATTTATGTTTCATTTTTAGCCTGCATCAGAAGCAGGTTTCACACAAACTTGGGCTGCAGGAGCTGTTCTACCTTACTCCGCCTCTCAGATCAGCCTGGTGTTAGCCACCTGCTGCAGATGTTACCCCGTTCATCACCCCTTCCCTCTTCCGCAGTTCAACTTCATCCTTACTGTGGTTGGGCTGTCAGCTCAACCACACTCACCCAGGGCTTCTGTCTGCCTCCCTGGAGGGAACAAACACTCCCCTGGAACAGAAACCAAGGCTCAGAACCTGACTTACACAGCCTAAATGTGTTTCTTCCCCCTGATAATGCTTACAGCAAGTACAGTCTTGTAAGCTGGTGGAACCAACCATAGAGGTGTCCCTGCCCATGCAGGGGGGGTTAGAACTAGATGATCTTTAAGGTTCCTTCCAATCCAAACCATTCTATGATTATATGATTCTATGATATGACCAGGCCATTGTGTGCTGAGTTTTGTCTGAGAGGGAATTCTCTGTGTCTCTGTAATTCCCTGGGCAAAAGGGCTGTGATGGAAAACCAGAGTCACTGGTGCTGCAGCATTGGGGGAAGTTTCTATAAAGGTCAGAAGCTGGGCAATAGCTCACTACTGCCTTGGGCAGGATTGTAGAGGGGCAGTGGTGGCAGAAAGCAAGGAACAAGGAACACAATCTCTAAGAAAGATTTTTTAATAAAAGGAGAAGTTAAGGAAAACTGTAAGATGGCTGAGAAAAAGGCTTGCAAAAAATATGAAGTGCTGTATTTAGGTGTTAGGGCACGAAAATGGTCAGGCATACAGTGTTTTGATCAATGTAAAAACCTTGAGGTACAAACTGGAGAAGGAGGTGGTGTTGGCTCATAAGCTGTTTCCTTTGAAGGGGTGAAAAGGTAAAGTACACAGCTGGCCAAAAGCGGCCAAAAGAAAGTATTGTTGTGAAATATTTGTGGAGAGACCTGGACCAAGGAGTCAGTGCCCTCCAGGCAGGAAGGCCTGTGGAATCCCTGAAGGCCATTAGGGCAACCCATGGAAAATCTCTAGGTAAAGAGAAATTTTATTTAAGTTGTGAGTTTGCAGTTCCTTTCTTTGAAAAGGAAATTCAGGACAAATAAAGCCCAGGAGACACATTTTGAGAGAAGAAAAGCTGAGCCAGCAGCCATACATTCAGCAAAGCTCAGTGGCACCCATACCACTATGGGTATGCACGGCAAAGCTGATCAGCCTCTTTACACGTAATTCCCAGATTACTCCCATGTACTTCATGCGTCTGGAGCCACGATGGATATGTACTAATGTTTTTGGCAAATGTGCACATCCATACCTTACGGTTACTAAGTGAAACTGATGACCCAGCCATCTGACTGAATGAAACACTTGAGTGTTGGATGAAACATTGCTGCAGTGCTGCTAGGTTGCTACACGAGTCAGAAAATTGGCTTGATGTTGTGGGGAGCACTGGGAACTGAGCTTGCACAACTGTGGAAAGTGATTGCTTCCAATGCCCACTCCCCTTTTTCTTGAGGACTCCAGAGAAAAGTTTTTGAACAGCCCCTCAAGGCTTTATATTATTAGACCTTTTTGAGGACAGTGTATGCTACTATCCTTTCCTCTTTTCAGAGAGGAAATCCATTTGATACTGGCCATAATTGCAGTGAGAAATCTACTTCAGAAACCTGCTGTCACTGGATAGAGTTTTTTTAAAAAGTTTTTTTTCTGAGTGTTTAAGCTTGAGAGATTTTTGTGGTCAATGCGATCTTATGGGAGCTGATGTTTCCTGGCTGTTATTACTGGAATGCTGCAGCTGCATTTTTAACTGTTAGTGGGCTGGAAGTGCTTGATTTTCCTGTTCCTCTCCACATAGCTTTCCCATGGGACTTGATAACCAAGGTGCCACAGAGCCCTCTGGCTTAAAGATCTAGCAGAGGTCTTAAGCTCTGTGCTTAAGTGCTTCATTGAATTATGATAACGTCTAATAGCCCCTTGGAGAACAGTATCTTAACTGTCCAAAATTTCTCAGACAATAAACAGCAATTCAAGAAAGTGAAGATTTCCACTCATCATCTGCCTTTTAACAAGACTTTGGAAGGCTGCTGTGCACCAATGTATTCAGGCATCCTGCAAACATCACCGTCTGGTGGCCAGACCATAGGCAATTGTACCATAAATGCACTGGTTATTAGTTTATGTTATTATTTTAATTTTCTTCTTCCTGAAAGCTGTAGTCATCCAGTTATCAAACAGGTCTTGGATATCTCTGATTTTTCAGCTCACTGAACCAGAAGAGTTGGTGGTTTGCTGTGTAAAAACAGATGTCTGTTATTGGTACCTGGGATGGGTCCTTGGGATGAGCAGGCTCCCTTTGTAACACATTTTTCTATGGAAAAGTGCCTGGTATTGTTTTTGATGTTTCAAGTCATTACAGATCTACAGAAGCTGGATTATTCCTTACCAGACCAGGAAATATTCTTATCATTTAATTGTATCTTTAACTTTCCCTTAGAAAACTGAAGCAGGAATAGAAAAGTGATATGAAATGCCATAGAAAAACTTGTAATTTAAAATGAAGCCAAGTACCTTCCTGTACCAGCTCCTCCTACAGCTCCTTCCCCTTAAGTAATACTAGAGTCGCAGATTTATTTCTCCCATTTTTTGGTTAGTAAAACCTTATTTGAAGGGCCCTTCAATTATGGGCTGTCAACAAACCATAATCTTAGAAAGTGAACTTGAATTTAATTGATGGAGTGAATTCCAAATATATTTAATTAAATTGAACTATACTGCCCTGTTGAAACTGTTGAACACACCACTGTGATGCTTTTCCTGTAGTGACTGTTGAGCTAATTGGACTGACACTCTGCTTCTCTCTGATGTCAGTGAGATGTTTACCCCCTCAATAAGATTATTGGAGCAAGATGGAGGAAAGAGATTCAAACAAGGTTTATTGGGGGTGCCTAATGTACTGGCTGGCAGGTGGTGCTGGTCCATGCAGTGTCACTCTGGGCACCCTCACCAGATGCCTTAAAGGAGGGCAGAGCAGGCATGTCCTTCATGGGACCCTTACACACAAAAAAGTGGACAAGGAGATGGTCCCGCCTACAGCTCTTCTCACGAAGAACCTTCCTCCAGTATCGTGGCTTAGCTGTTTTCCCCCTTTATTTTTTTAGAAGCCCCTCTTTCAAAGGCTTTTTAGCCTTCCCATAATACATGTGTTGCTTGTCCCTTCAGATAATCCTTATTCTAACCACTGATATGAGGGAAAATACATTCATAAGTCCAGTTTTAATGGTTGAGCACTATAAAGTGAACAGGAGTTATTCCTAAAGAAGGGTTTGCTGCAGAAACATGTTTCAGGGGGGAATTTGACACAAGCAAGAATGAAGGGAGCAGATTTTAACCATTATTTACAGAAAGACTCCCACAAACAAATTTATTTTTACCTTTCTTGTCATGTACTGTCTTCACTTGAAGACGACTTCCTATTGTGGGACAGTTCTTCCACTGTTCAGATCCTGCCCAGCCCCTTCCAACAGGCACAAATCCTGTTCTGCAGTTACATACCAACATTGCAAAATGTGAGCATTGCTGGGATTTTTTTGTGCATGCAAAGTGTAACATTGAAGGATATTCTACCTGTCTGTGGTTGAGCTCAGGGTGGGGAGGAGTGTGCAGATTCCCTGAGCAGCCTGGGAAGCATGAAGGTTAAACTGCAAAGGCCACTTCAGCCTCCCAAAAATGAGTTTCAGTAATCTGTGAGACATCATAGAAGAATGAAAGGGAGTTTCAAAATAGCTTTACTTTAAATAAAAACATACTTTGGCAGCACTACGTGAAATAAAAACTGACGTGCTTGACCATCGTATTGACATGTTCATCAAACCACTCGACAGACTGCAAATATCCACGCTGATTCAGTGCCAAAAGCCAGAGCAGCCAACCAGATGTGGAACAGACTATGGCTGAGCCTGTCTGCTCCCACAGCAGAGGCGAAGAGAAGCTGCTATGTCAGGGCTATGGTCCACCAGGGCCACCCTGGACACCAGCACCCTTTCTCCTTATGAGATATGTTGAGGGGGAGGTTTAGTCCTGTTGGGGACTTGGCTGATGGAAAGGCTACTAAGAAGAGTGTTGAGCTGGAAGCACAAGGAATTTTAAGATGGGGAGTGGCAATACAAAGTACCAGTTCTCTGCAAGTATTTAATATCATACAAAAGTGTGAAGCAGAGAATATATGTGCTGGATGTGAGTGTTCCAGCACATTCCTCGATCAGATGTTTCTGCCTCAGGGAACTGGGCTCCTACTGAGATCTTGCATGATACTAGTTCAAAATAGTCTTCCATAAGAGCCACTTAAGACTTGTTTTAATTAATGAGTTTGTGCCAATAACCTTGCTTGCTAAGATTCTGCCAGGAAGCAACAGCTAGTCCAGTCCTGAGCAGTCCTAAAAACCTGCTACTTATATATTTATACAATGTCTGCATGCAGGTGCCAAGACATAGCTCAGGGCTCACGTGTTCCACTAGCACAGGAATAATAGCCATGATTACTGTAAACACACTGCAAGCAAACATGCTTAGAAATCTTCAGACAAACATTACAAAGGCCCCATTCTTCAAAGTGTTTTCTTCATATTGCAGATATTGGGGCCTAAACACCATGATGCAGATCACCAGGTGTCCAAGACCCACAATGAATGTGCTGTCAATCACTGGCTGCACTTGTTCAGCTCTGAATAATAATGAAATGCTACAAGAAATACTTCAATCACCTTGTTACAGTAAAAGAGAGGATAACGTCAAAACAAAGGGGCTGTCAAGAAGTAATGATTTCTTGAGAACACAGTGATATAACTTGCTGAATTCCTGGGAAGCTAATGGTGTGGAATGATTGTCATCTAGCCCTGCAAAGAGGGCATGCCCTGAGCCAGAACTCTGGGGAAATTGTACCATCAGCGGAGTAGTCACACTCCTCTACTTATCTCCTGTCTTAAACCCCATGAATCTGTCAGTCCGGTTTGTATGCAAGTTGAACTGTGAGGAGAAAGGAAAAAAGGAGCTCCAAGTGCCAATTGTGAGGGAAAAAGCAACCATTTTGTGTAACAACGATTTCGGGATTCTTATGGGAAGTGTAAATAGTCTTCTGTAAATATTAGTAAGCTTTGAAATAAGACTCTGGTGCTGAAACACAGGCATATGAACTTATTTGGTTGAATGAATCAGAAATACCAATCTTACCACACACTTAAGGAGGGGGAAGTTTGACCTGAACAGTGAAATCTAGGTTGGAAAATTGCTATTTCTGAACTGGAGATTCACTCCTCAGCCACTGAAGAGCTGGACAGGGGACAGGTCACACAGGGTTTTATAGCTACCACTCTGCAGAGAAGCAGAGTGAGATTTAGGTTTGACTTTGGGAAGCTGAAGTGCTCTCAACAGCAACCTGTGCAATGATGAGAGAAATACTTGTGCTCCTTATGTCTGATGGTCTCACCTTGGGTTTCTTGTCTGCTCACACCAAAAACTCTGTGTGCCATCTCTGTCTTCCCAAGTAGTTTATATTAAACTCTTCCTTATTTAGCTGCTGCTTCTAATATTTTGAATCTGATTACTCTTAAAGTTGCCTAATAACAGAGAATAACCCAAAGAAAACAAAAGGAGAGAGCTTTGGGGCCACAGCTGCTGTTCTGCTTTGACCCTCTAGGCACAGAATTGCTTTGCTTTGTCTCAGACCAAAACACCCTTGTGCACATTAGCTGCACACTCCCAGTGTAAAACAGGATTTACTTGTCCTGTAGGCAGCAAGCACAGGGACAGTGATGTTATTACATTTAATTCTAAACAGAACATTGTTCTGCAGTGGGCCCCCACACAGACAGCCTGGGATGGACCCAACCTGGAGTGCAGGGAGCCCCCACACATGCTGCATCCTCCTCCCCACCACAGTGACACGTCACTGCTTCTCTGGGACCGAGGAGCAAGCGTGGGCTCCCCAGAGGGGATGGGTTTTACAGCCCACCCACACCCAGAGCCACCTCATCACCCCCAGGAAGTGCTGTTCTGGGTAAACTAACCCCACCAGACTTTGAAGTCTGATTCTTGGTAATTTATGAAGAATAAAGGTGGCCCCAGGTCTGCAGATGGTGTGTGGCTGAGGTCCAGAGAAAGGGAGCAAAAATCACTCTTTCAGAAAGCTTTCAGAGGCTTTCTTGCCTGTGAAACCACATGCTCAGCCCAGCTATGAAGGAACCCAACAAACTGGATTTATTTTCTCGCACCGTATTACAAAGGGACAGCTGAGGGTATAGTAGTGAAAAAGGTGACATCCTGATGAACTGCTGTGCTCCTGCTGCCCTCTGCCCTTTGCCAAAGAGCTCTCCTACACCATAGCTGCTCGAAGGGATATGGAAAAACATTTCAATGAGGAATTTATACACAGTTTGTCTGCATCTGGAGGTGTGGGCTGATTTTTTTAACACTAAAATGGGTTGCTCACCTCCTGATCTACAGTGGGAGTTAGATGCCAGATAAGGCACTTTTTCTCTCTGCACCATAGGTATCTTATCTACATCCTCTGTGTTTTAAAAAAAACTGACCCTGGGCTATACTGTGTTATTTAGGCTTTCCAAAAGACAAAAATAGCACTCAAGAGCTATTTCTGCCTTTTGCAAAGCAATTCTACTGTTTCTTTGCTTGGCTCCTCAGGCACACATTCCCTTCTCTGCTTCCCTGCTTCTTTCCCCCACAGGATCCATTCCATTAAGTCTGTTTTGCAACTGCACTTTTCTTCCTCTCAGATTATTCTTATCTCTTGTACCAAAAAATCCCTCTAACAGCTCTTTGGTCTTTCAGTCTCATCTCAGTGGGCACATTTGCATAAATGTTACTGTGGCAGTGCAGGAATCTCTCCAAGGAATTGGATTGCAGAGGCCAGGTGATTAGTTTCAAAATTTATAAAAGATTTTGCATTTCCATACAAATATGTCAACTGTATCATACACAAAGCAGCTTTTCAATACAGCAACTAGTTAAGCTAAGGAAAATCAGTCTTTAGGATTTTTTTCCCCCTTTTGTATTGAAGGCATGCTGTATTAAAATAGATTAAAAATGAAAATACAGGGTTATATACATTTGCATATACTAAATATGTATATTTGCATGGACTGCTTTAAGGTTCTTTCAAGTGAGTATAATGCTGCCTTTCTAAAGATGCCACTAAAATGCAAAAAGTCAAGTAATGGTCATAAAAAGTACAAGAAACTTTATCACAAACTTGATGGGAAAAATAATACAAAATAAAGACACCTCAGAGCTATAAAAATTATAAGAAATGCACCATTTCTACATTGCAAAATGAAAAATGTACTCTTCTTTTCTTCAGTTGTATATCCTAATGTTCCTCCATAAATTAGAAGTGGTAAAAGGTAGTGCCTGCAATGCCCATAACTCATTATATCATCATATAGTGTCCAGGGAATATTCTGACACCTTTTTTGGTCATCTTTTTCTGAGCACAGAATAATAAAGACCATGAGGTGAGCTGTTTTCACTGCAGATTAAAGTCAAGCTTGGAGGTAGAAGACGTCTGAACACCTCTTCTTTGTTCCCATTGAAACTTCCCTGGGGAAACCTCTTTCAAAAAAACCTCAAGTAAAAGGAAAATTGAGTTCCTTTTTAAAAGAGAATGTTTTGTTACAAAATGACAATATTTAAACTTACATCAATTTTAAAAACACAGAACCAAAATGAAACATCTGTTTTGACTTAATGCCATTGAATTCTGGCATGTGGAAATTTAAAGATTTTGACTTTTGGATTCCCATGCTTTTTAGAACAACAGGCCCTTCCTTTTCCTCCCCCCCACTCTGAAACCTCAAATCTGGAAAATATTTAAAGCAGCATGTAAATATTCTCTTTTTCCCCTGCTTCCCTCCCACCTCCATTTTCCTACTGCTTTCTAACCATTTCCAGTTGTCAGGAAGATGTGCTGGTAGAGCAGAATGGAAAGAAAAATAATTATAGACAATAAACCCAGAAGAACATACAGGTGTTTGGGCTTGTGTATCTGTGAGAAGATCTTCCCTAAACTTCACAGGTCCTCTAGAGATACAGATTCTGAAATAAAATGCTTCAAGCCATGTGTTCTTCTGTCTTGTGTGAGTTGGTCCAAAAGAATCACTGGGCTGATGCTCTACTATTAGCTCTAGCTGCACCAGGGAAGCATTACTGCTGTCTGAGGGGACCGCGTGGTATGGTAACTACATCTGTGAAGTGGGAACCATCCACTTTAAATAGGAATAGCAATACTTCTCTTCCTTGCTTAAGTACTTTGGGATTCATGGTGGAAACACAGCTGTAGAGCATGATTATGTGGCATGCTTGCTTTGCAATTATGCTCTCAGTACAGAGATTTATGCTCTTATATCAAGGTGCAAAGAAGGAATGAGCATGTTGTGGTTTTTTTTCTAAGTGGGGCTGTGGCTGAAGAAACCCCACCACTGTTCCTCATACACCTCTTGTTAACTGTTGCCTTGCCTCTGAGAATAAGATTATTCTGCTTGAAACTATGTGTTGTTTTGGGATGGCTCAAAGTCACCAGTAACCAGCAGTGGTCACCTAGAAAGTAATGGAGGCTTGAAATGTTCTGCCTCCTTTCTCCTGACTTGAGTATATTCACCCAAGTATTTTCTGCTTTCCACAAATGAAAGCACTGCTGGATGTCGTAACGGGCACAGACGTGTGCACAGGTACGAGGATGTCACCAGCTTTTGGGTGTTTCTGACACCACTGAATTACCCAGGCTGAGTGCCTGAGGGCAGGAGCCAGAGCTGTTCTTCATGTAATGCCTACTTCCGAAACAGTCTGACAGGACTTGTAAAATAAGAGTTTGGTCAAAATGCATGACAGGAGTACAGTAATAGGAAACTTCTGCCATGACCATCTAATTCCATAAATGATTGATCACAGGTTTATGAGTATTTGCTTTTGATTCTTCTTACTTTCTCTAAACCAGGAAACCTCTTGCCAGTTGCCTATGCTGGTACCAGGGCTCAGAAGAGATGTTTTGTGCTACATCTGGATGGACTCTTGCTCTCTGTCTCCCATTTGGCACCCATAGAGAAATCTGTTTTGAGTAGCACTGAAGCTGGGAGGACCGGTATGTCAATGAGAGTCATTGCACGAGTACTTGAAAGAAATTGCTACCATGTGTCTTTTGGCCAAAGAAACTGCCCATGTCTTCTTCCAGGAGAGAGCTCACTCTGGTTAGCAAAATAATAAATATAGATCTGTTGCACTAAACATTTCCTACTGTGCAAAGAGCTTGGAAAGTTAGTCTCTTACTTATCTTCCTGCTTATTACTATCTGAGTCTTCATAACATGTATAACTAATTTTAGAACAGTAGAATACCACATGCCCTTGGCGAAGCATCTCAGAAGCAATGCTCCTGGGCTCTTTATCTTAATCTGTACCTGGGTATGTTAATCACACATTTGCTTTGAATAAAAAAACTATTCTTCTGTGTTGCATACACTATTAGTATTGAACTTCTCCTGACTAAGCTGGCAGGACCAGGGGAGGGTGAGCAGAGACAGTGGAGGCTGTATTTTTCCTTCATCCAGTGGGATGGTTGCTCCTTTTATTTCAGCATAAAGGAGATAACCCTGACTTTTACTCCAGCCTGCTCTAGCGACTGACAGGCACAGAAGGCCAAAGTAGTACCTAGTAACTGGCGGACTGCAGAGAGGCATTAAGCATGTTTTCTTTCTTTGTCCTGGGTCCACAGGGCTGATAGGAAAATATGTGACATGGCTTACTGTGATGCCTAAACTCCTTCCCAGTAGGATCTGTTTGTTTGCTTTCTTATTGTGTAGTATTCATGGTTACTTTCCACTGGAGTGGTGTTTAGAAGTTAATTGTTTTTTAGTCTAAGCAACTTTAGTGTGCCATGATAGCCATTCATATGTCATCAAAGACAGATTGGTATACTGATGGCATACTTCCCATGAAGTTTGTGTTTTACAGTTCAATTCCATGAGCCAAGGTCTCAATCCACTGTTGCATGAGTATTCATAATGTACAGGCTGCAAATGCACACAAAGGGAAGCATCCACCCTAATAGCAGTCGACTATGTAATACCGTGGAAATGGCCAGTTCTCTCAGTAAGGTAGTGGCAGCTAGTAAGGGCCTTTGCTGGCTGTAACTTTCCTTTGAATATTAAAAAGCTGCCTGATACTGCTTGACACCAGCATCTAAAGTTAAAGTCTCAATCTGCTTTGCCATTTAATAGTTCTGCAATGCAATTTTCTTCCAAAAATAGCAACTAAGATTAAAGCCATATTTTCCCCTGTGTCCACTGGAGTCAATGGTGTTCCAGAGAGAGACGCTGAGGTTGGGGTTTTGCGCACAGTCACAATCTACCTTAAAATGTCACTTGCTGCTCCTGGTGAGTGTCAGCAAATGCTGCCATTGAACTAGCATTATATTTAATAAGACTTGCCACGGTAGGTAGGACAAATTATTCGAGAAAGAGTGGTTAAAACATGCTCCTGGGGCTTTTATGGTTGCATGGTGTAATGCAGCCCCTGGCAAATCTGTTGTCCTACGAGTATTTTTCCAGTTGGCAGTTCTTACATAGATTTGTTCCAGCTCTGAACAGAGGTGAACAAAGACTGGAAATATTATTGCATGAATATCTCTAAATCTGAAAAGGTAATTTTGCTGGATTGATAGCCTGGTGTCGAAAATGGTAGAGCACTTTTCTGTAATGTTCTAGGCGATGCTGAAACAAATGTGGTAGAACCACTCTGAGGAGATGAAAGGTTTTTTAAAGCCCAGTTTAATTAACAGATACTGCATTTTTTTTTTTTCTTGTTTTAGATTGCAAACTATGGGATGACATATTTAGGACTTCCAAGATCTGTCTACAGCCATATACACGGCATTTGTGGAAATGCACAGATTGATGCGTGGAATACGAGCCATGGTATATGTGTTCAATTAACCAAAAATTGAGAGTGCAAATCTTCACAGCATTTGAGTTTCTGCTTTGCAAAAGTCAGAAGCAGGTATTGAGGATGTGGAGAGCCTGTACTTTTCTATTCATTAGGCTTTTTAAGCCTGAGCGCTTGGAAAAGTTGAAAAGCTGAGGGTTGGAATCTCAGGTATGCCTCTTTGTGTCACTGGTGAGTTTGAAAATATTAGCTCCTAGGCTGTCTGAGCAACTGTGTTTTTTAAAATATTTTCTCAGTACAGATTACATTTGAACCATTATTGCAATGAAGAGATTTAAAATTGAATTATAATTAAAATAATCAGCAAGTTCAAATGAACCTGTTGAATACCTTTGTTTCAATATACTAGCTTTTAAGACATGAAGTGTCAATCTAGCATACATTTATTAGTTTGCTTTACTCTCATTATCCTTTTTGGAGTGGAACTGTTCCTTGCAGTAAAATTAGGCAGTCCCACAGGCGCTTGTAGAAGACTGTAGGTTCAGAGTCTTAAGTTTGAGGTGTTTTGGTTCCTTTCCATGAGAGCTGAGTGAATAAATCATAATAACTTAGTTAATTTGCTTCCCTTGGCTTGTAAGCAAGAAACATACCAGGTATTTCACAGTTCTTGATTACTAATAGTTATTACAAGTTTTGAAGGAGATGAATGGTCTCCAAAGAAGCATGAAGATTTGCAGGAAATGGTAAGACCATGGGATGGAAACACGAGTGACCACAACCTTGATAGAAATATGTTTATAAATGTTCAGGTGTATACCACCATTTTGTAGACGTCTAGTGCTCAGCTATATGTTCAGTTCAGTGATCACTGGTTAACCACGTGCCATTCATAACCCTGTCAGCCACTTCAATAACTGATTTGGTGCAAACTGTAGGAACTGACTTGTTTTTCCCTGTGCCGTGATCCACTTGTTCCTGATCAGCGAATGGCACAGTGTGGTTTGCACTTGAGTGAGAAGGCAAAAACTCTTGATCCTTTACCCTGTGTAGTACTTCTCATATACATTTGAAATTCATTGCATGCAGTAATTAATTTATGATCAAAACCCAATCATTCTCTAATTAAAAAAAAGGCAGAAGACGACACCAAAATCAACTTTATCCACCTATGGCTCCATTTTCCACTAGTCACAAGTGGAAAGGGCTCAGTAACAAACAGTACAGCAGATGCTCAAAATGATAAACTAAACAAAACCAATAGATTTTCTCAGGATTAAAAAAATTCCTCACAGATTATTAGTGGGATTTCCCAAGTGAATATTGACTTAAAATATCTGTGTAACAATTCTTTAAACCCCCTGTGAATTCATTATTGATGCTTTGTAGAATATACAGGGTACCTGAGAATAAAATCACATTTATGGAGTTTTGTGAATGCTGGTGACCTCCGCTGTTCTTGTGTTCATCTAAAATTTTTTGCATTGGCAATACATGAGTAGAAGCAACTCAGGAAATTAATAAAACCCCATGCAAACCTTTTCAGGGTGTATTACTTAAGCTGTGAATCAGATGAGGAACTTGTTTAAACAGATTAATTTCAACGGTACCTGTCTTTTACAAAGTCATTATGATACACACATACCTTACTACAGCCAAAGTACTTTTGTTCTTTGAAAGGCTCTTTTAGAAGCAAAAATCTGTAGAGACAAGTTCGTAAGCAGCCCCTTAGTGCCCGGGGAATTGCAAACAACACCGACTGCCGTTACCAACCTTGGAGTGCCACACTTGTTGGTGCTGGCCGGCAAAAGGCATTGCCGCTTCTCAAAACATCCCGTCCAAAAGGAGAAAGTGCTTGCTTCCTGCTTCTTTTGGTGGAGGTTTGGGTGATTCAAACTCCAGACATTTGAAGAAAATAAAAATGTTTGAATGCCATATGAATGAGTCACAATGCAATTTTGGATCCGTCTGTTGGCATGACAAAGTATCCATTGTAAAGAAAGGATTTCCTGATCTTGAAAATGCTACTGAACCACTGGCTTATAAGAACAAACTTTTTGCAAAATCTCTGCCCTTAAAAATGTCTTTTTAAGCTTTCCACTCAATGCACAGCTTGTTTTTCTGTCAAGCTCTCTCAGGAGTACTTACTCTGCAATTTCTCTGTTGTAAGTTCCTATTCTCAGACAGCTTGGAAAGGAGAAAGCAACAACTAACTTTTCAGAGAGGGCAGGCAGAAAGATTTGGAATTTGCTACCTGGAGACCATTACTCTTGAGTTTCTGAATTTAAACAGCATGCAGTTCTTTTCAAATAGGTCTTAATTTTATGATGGTCTACATTGCCTAGCTTTCAAAATAAAAAGGAAAAAAAAGTAGAATGCTTATCTATTCATGACTGAAATGTGAAAGCAGAAGAAAAGCAGTAAAAAAAAAAATAAAAGTAGTAAAAGAAATCAACCAAGGAGAACAAATCTTCATGAAATATTGTTCATGTATTTTAGGATAAACGAAAAATGCCAGGGAGTTTGAAATACTCTCATAAAACTGTCTAAAGGCTGCATATTGTGTCAGCCATTAATTTTGCACTTAAGAACATCTAAAGTGCATGCATGCACTTTAATTCTAGCATTCACAAGTATGTTCAAAACATTAACATTGGATAATTTTTAAAACGTCATTCTTGTTGCCTGTTGTTCATTCTCAAGACAATCAGAGTGGGAGGAGGATGGCTGCAGGGGACAGCAAGCTGCAGGTGATGGTGGCTGCATAAAGACCTTTAGCCCTTCCTGGCCACCTTTGCCCTGCCTACATCTTGCCATCACTCCGGCCTCATGGCTCTGCTCCAAGGAGAGCAAAACTCACCAGGACATGGACCTGGGCAACCTGCTTTAGAGGAGCCTGCACTGAGCAGATGTTGGACCAGATCCCACTGGTCCCTTCAAACCTCCACCCTCCTGTGTGACTATCAGCTGAGGTTCTACTCCTAAAGCACCTCAACTCTGCCCTCATGCCCACTGGAAAGGATAATGGGACAATGGACCATCCCAAACTCCTCCCTGAGGATTCATCACAAAACAACCACTCCAAAATACCCTTTGGCAGACACAGAAATGATAAAAGATCATTTTATTTTGGACATCAACTCCTGTGGGGACCCAGGAGTCACAGAGGTCCAGCACATGAAAATGAATTGGCACCTGCAACAGCAGTCAGAAAGCTCTGATCAATCCGTCATGGCAGGAAGAGGCAGGATTTTGTTCCACTCTCTTTGGGGAGCACTGTTGTCAAAGAATGGTTGACAGCCCAAAAGGGAGAGCTACTGCTGGCAATGGCTACGGGCCAGCTCTTATGCCTTATCCCCATGGGAATGCCCTTGGAGAGCTTTGCATGTGCAGAGATGCTCAGTGCCTCTGTGCCACATAGCAGGGCTCCATAGGGAGCCCTTGGGCAGCTGTTGATAGTTGGGAAAGATGGGCAGCAGAGCCTGACACACACCTGGGTTTCCTGACCTTCTGCACCTTCCTGCACCTTTTATTTGGTCCATCTGCAAAATCTTCTCTCTTCTTCCTGTTCTTTTCTATGTACCTTTCACTCTTCTCTACCCAGGACTGTTTTCTCTTTTTGTTTCTTCGCTTTTTCTTGTCCTGAGGAGAACCTGCAAACCTTTCCATTGCACAGTGGTATTAGATAGGGAAAGCCCTGGAGTCAGTTCTGATCTCAACCCAAGAAAGCTCTTCTGTCCTCTGAAAGGCTCACCAGTCCTTCTGGGTTATCAAGGCTGCCTGCTGCACTCTCAGCAGTCAGAGATGGTGATGCCTACAACAAAAATGTTGGTGTTAGCAAGTGGCAAGAGACGACAGAGAAGGAAGTGACTGTTTGACTTTAGCACTCCAGAGGAGATCTCTTGGGCTGGTTTGCATCAACCACATTTTGCACACTTCCACCACCTCCCCAAAAATAGACTTGATGAAGCTCTGACCAAGTAGGACCTGAGCAAAAACCCTCTGAAGTTGATAGCTACCCCTCTCTGGCCTTTCGGAGGTGTTTTGTGGGCATTTTGTTGAATTCAACATCTGCCTAGCGTAATTGAGAAGCAACCTTGCCAGCTTTCCTTACCATCCTGAGGGTGGAGGAATAACCCAAACACACACGAGGCTCACTGCCAGGCAGAGACACAGAAGTGACTTGGTGTCCTCAGAAACTCCCTTCCTACACCAGACATGCTGTCACCATGTTTGGGGACCTGACATACCTCTCCCATTTCTGACTCTGCCACCTTCTTTGTATCTCTCCCAGCATCTTTAAGGACAGAGAGCAGAGCATGAGGCGCAGGCAGCATGGTTTCTTCCTGAGGCTTGCTGTCCACTGTGACTGCATGTGTGCTCCTCCACATGTAGGTCTAGAAAGCAAAAGCACGTGCAGCAGTGATGTCTTGGAAGTAAATAACAGCCAAAGCAAAACCAACCTGAAGCCCACCATAGTTTCATTTTCAGCTCTCCAATGCCTGCTGAAGGCGTCAGATCATCTTGCAGAGCAAAGTGTTCATGCTGCAAGAAGCAGTTGACAAACAGAGGCCAGGGGACCAGTTGGACAAGGGGACACTCAATGACTGACCCTACCAGAAATGACAATCAATGTCTCTGGTGTGCCTAGCCCCAACTGGTGACAACCCTCAGTCCCTCCTCTCACTTCTGCATCTCTCTTTAGGAGCTGGCGACTGCTCAGGTGGTGGCCTGGAAAGGTCAGTTCTCTCCTTCACAAAGAGCTCCCTGCAGTTCTCCACCATGAACCACACCAGCCCCTTCACCTGCACATATCAAAGCCTTGGTCTCAGCCCTGCTGCCTGAAAATGTGCAGCCTGACCCTGGCTTCTGCACAGAAGGCTGTGGCTGTGGGGCTGCTCTTTGTGGCAGCCACCCCACCAGTTTGCATTTGCTCAAGGGAAGAGGCATCCAGAGGGCTCTGATCAGCCAAGCTCTGACAGATGGGAAGGCTGCTGCTAGCTGCTCAGTACAGCAGACCTTCTCAGTCACCTCCAGCACCACCTTAAGTGGGAGCAGCAGCTCATTGCGTGAGCTCAGCAGGTTAGGTTCAAAGCAGATGGCCAGGCTGCTGCAGCCCATCCAGCCGGTGGCCACATTGCGGCCAATGTGCTGCGAGAGGGACAGCAGCTGCTTCAGGAGGTGGTGGTTGGCTGCGGGCAACTTCTTATCCACCCTGAGGGAACAGAAACTCCATTCACACTCTGTTCACAACTCTTTGGGCCAGGCCATCCAGCCAGTTTTTCACCCAGTGAAACATACACCTGTCCAAGCCATGAGCAGTCAGTTTATCCACAAGAATGCTGTGGGAAATGGTGTCAAAGGCTTTACTAAAATCTAGGTAGACAATACCTACAGCCTTTTCCTCATCCACTAGGTGGGTCACCTTGTCATGGAAGAAGATCAGGTTAGTCAAGCAGGACCTGCCCTTCATAAACCCATGCTGACTGGGCCTGATTTCCTTGTCCTCCATGTGTTCTGTGATGGTACTCAAGATGATCTGCTTTAAGTGCAGACTGCAGTGAACCCAAACCCTATGGCAAAATAGACAACTCCCCCACTGGCACACACAGAAAGGAGAGTAACCAGTCATGCAGAGGAACAGAAACTTTCAAAGGTAAAAAGCAGCAGGAGGAAGAGACCTCCCTCAAAGCCTGAGGTGCCCCTGCAGAACCACTTCACAGTTCTGCAGATGGAATCGGAAGAACATGCTGTACCAGGTAGGTTGCTGGAGCCAAGTAAGGCAGCCTGATCAGCTCACTGTATAACAACTACTGCAACTAAGAGAAGGTGACAGGTGATAGTAGTAGAAGACGGTCTTCTGGTGGGTACAGCAGCACCCATTTGCTGATCTGACCCACTCTCTAGAGAGGTCTGCTGCTTATGTGGGCTTGTATCAAGGATGTTACCAAAAGACTACTGAACCTTATACATCACACTGACTATTATCTGTGGCTGCTCTTCATGTGAGCACCAGTGATACAGCCAAGAACAATCTGAAGACTATCAAGAAGGATTACAGGGCCCTAGGAGCAGCAGTGAAGGACTTGGGAGTGCAGGTAGTGCTTCCACAATCCTGCTGCTCAAAAGGAAAGCTATTGAAAGGGCCAAAAGAATTGGGAAAATCAACAAATGGTTGCAGAAGTAGTGTCACAGCCAGGGCTTCAGCTGCTTTGATCATGGGACCTCCTTTGAGAAACCTGGTCTCCTAGGGCCTGATGGGGTCTATTTCTCAGAGAAGGGGGAGAGCATCTTTGGCCATAGGCTTGTCATTTTAATAAAGAAGGCTTTAAACTAGAGTTGCCAAGGGAGGGGGTTGTCAATCCATCCCACTGCCACCACTTTGAGGCTAGTGCCAGGCATAGATGCCCTGGGCCTGGAGAAGGATCACAGGCCAGCAGAACACCTGAAATGGTGGAGAATGTAATTCCTGTCAGTAAGGCAACTTCAATAGACGCCAGACTTCATTGCCTCTATGTGAATGCACATAGCATGGGGAACAAACAATCCCTGCCTTTACGCATTTAACATCAAATAATTACTTGATTTGCTTGTGACAGAGAAAATCGGTCTTGTGGGTCAAAACTTGGACTTCAGGGAAATCAGAGTTGCAACTGCACTTGTACTTGTCAACAGAAATTTCCTGCCTCGTTGCAATAGCTGAGATGGCTGAACATTGCTTCTTGAGTAAGAAAATATTGAGCAGTAGGTGAACCTTAAAAGGTCATTAGAGTGAGTTGTGCTTGCTACCTATATATGTTCTGTATCTAAGTGTTTCCTGGTTTGGACTAGTTTTCAGATTCTAGAACACAGGCAAAATACTTTTAATATCACAGACTTTTCAAATATATAGGAGGCAGTGATCAAGTCAAGATATGTTTATTTGAAGTCACACTTTTAGTTGTAAAAAAGTCTGTGCCACAAAATCAGAACTTTTAATAAGAACAATGTTCTAATTTCATTGCAAAATTAATTGGTGAGGTGAGAAAGAACGGAAGAAGTGTTTGAAGTGTTTTTTCCTGACACAAATTCAGTGTATATTCCATACACCCATGAAAAGAGTTCAAATATATTACCTTTCTTTCCTACATCAAAGGAAGAATATTCAAGGTAGTCATGACATGTAAGGGTTTCTTTAGATCAGGGAAAACATAATATAAAAGTATTTCATCTTTTCCTCCCTCAAATAGTTCTGAGCATCTTAAGGATGTGGATGAGCCACAGCAATTCTTCAGAAAAAAGGATTTTTTTGACAGGGTGAAAGAGAAAAGAAATGTGACTTTTATCCGAGCTCAATGATATTCTAAACCGAAAGCAACCTTGTATCTACTTGATCTTGTCCCAACAGGACTGCTCCACATTGACTGGCTCACAGCTGCTGCTGGAAAGGCTGGCAGCACCAACAGCGGTGCTCTGGCCACAGGAAGGTTTGTTGAGGACTATCTCAACTTGGCTCTTCTTCAACTGCAAAGAAATTATCTCACTCACTCGGCAAGATGTGGGCAAATAAATTGATGTTAGGGTCAAATAAAGCCAGTCCTGGAAAGAACGGGTATGTGGTATTTCAGGTCTACCTTGTGGACCCTATGCAGAATCTATGAACTGTAAGAACCACCTGTCCATCACTCTGCCTCCTCCCTTAGCAAGGGGCAAAAGTCACCAAACAAAAGGATAATAACAGAGTCAGAAAGCCTTCAGAAGGCGACAATGTGGTCTGCTCCTGCAGATGCTGGTAGCTGTGCCCCAGTATGCAGGTTTTCCTTTTAGTGTGCCATGTTTGGTGACTGTGCTGCTTCTAACTGACCTGAGAAAGATCCACTTAAATTCCTCACATTTCCCAATGGTTCTCACACTCTGCTTTTCTATAATAAATCATTGAAATCAGTAGGGAAGCTTGATCATAGACAGTTAGATGTAACCACATGTAGAGGGATGCTGGGGAAATGGCTCACACAGCTGGCACAGAGATCTGAGTGCAGATTCCAGCTGTTGAGGGTGCAGTTGTGGGATTATCCTTAGCTGTGAAGGGCCCTGGTGTAAAATACAATGTGGGTTTTCTGCATCTCAAAAATGAAATGCCAAATTTCAAAGATACCCTCTTTGAACAGCTTAATGAGCAGCAATGAGGGAGCCTGTGGGCTTGTGGCTGGTGCCCTGCAGGGCAGGATGGAGTAGCCCAGTGGGAAGCCCACCCCTCACCTTGTCAAGCAGCCCTCCACTCACCCTGGAACTGCACCAGCCATACTTCATTCAGGGTACATTCCTCAGGTATAGCATTACCAAACAACATGAACAGTGTTTTGTGTCTGTAAAAGTTGGGACAACTGAATTAACTATGGGGCAAGTGCTACACACAGCTTGTGTTTCCCAGCAGTATTTACATTGGCAATGCTGCATGGAAGCCAGTGTGTTTTAGCCAGAGTGTTTGCCCTTCTCTGCATAAAAAGAAGTAGACGCTAGATTTGTTTTCAACGAAGGTGGAATATTATATTTCATGGTCTGTTTTTTTAAACAGCATTTTCATCGTTTATTTTTTTTCTTTCCTATTTGCTTTAACTATATCCCTTTACTGCATTTTTCCTGCACTTTTCTTTCCCATGTACTTTTCCACTGCATACTTTCGCTAAAGCTTTATTTACTTTTAAGTATTTCAGTTTGCTCTTCTTACCTTGGTCATAGCATTTTGCTGTTGGCAGTCCTTTTAATGTTTGGACAGTTAGCTATATCTTTTGTTCACAAAAAGACTATCTGCCTCTAATCTATTTTTCATTCACTTGGATATTATTAGATATCTGTGGGCTTCAACAGATAAATACTGAAAACATGAGTGAGTTGTTATAATTTGAAATGATTGTATTTATTGTCATTTATTTTTCTTACTATTTCTCAGTTACAGCTGTTTGTTATTCTTATGACACAACTGTGACTATAAATTTCTTTTAGGCTGATTGGTAATTACTGAAGGAGCTCTTGTCAGTGTGTCTTTCAAATTCATAACTACAGTGAAAACACTCCCCCATTTCTTACTTTTTTTATTCTTCTCTTGATGAACAGAGGGTACCTGACATACACAGGTCTTTTCTCTATTCAGGGTACTTGAAATGCATGATTTTATGGTGCTGTGTTGACAAACCTGAAGCTGACCTTTGCCTTTTTTTTTTTATGGCTACAAGCACCTTCCTTTCTAGATGGCAATATTATCCTGATAGGTTCGAACTGGCTTCAACTGGCTCCTGAGATAGATAAGTGAATATCTTCCACACTGTAAAAATAGTTTCCCTCCTGTAGCAATCTCACATTCCTGAGATGACCATCAGATATTAGAGTATTCCAGTGATTACAAAATAGGAATGCTCCTAATGAACATGCTGCAATGCTTGAATTTCCATATTAATTCTTACAAAAGCTTACGGGCTTTAGAATTACTCCTATGATATGAGCTATATTCTGCAGCCCTTGGGGTTTCTTTAATCAAGACATTCAGTGCTGCATATTAGCTAAGCTGTTCAAAGACTTTTTTTTTTTTTTGTTAGGAGAGAAAATAGCACTTTCAGTGTGTCACTGTTTGAAGAAGCCATTTGAAAGCACTCATAGCCCAGTTCTTCAAACTTACTATACTAATAAGTTATATAAAAGATATTAGGGAAAACAAATATATAGGAGACACTGTTGAACCATACTATCACTGTCTTTCTGTAAAATGGCTAAAAAACTCAAAACAGCATAAGGAAAGTATGAAACTCTCAACTCTGCAAGCATCCTGTTCACCAGTGAGCTGTGTGATAGGAGGAAGTTTTCAAGGTGTTGTAGCAGGACGCTCCATCTCTCAGTATGCCTATCTCAGTTTCCCTGTATGATTCAACTGCTTTTGTCTCCCAGTTTTGCAGGCCCAGGCCTTAAGTGGAAAGATTCCCATGAGAAAGGAAACAGACTAGCAAACTCTGAGCTGGTAACAACCTTGAAAGGTACAAAGAGGGGCCAAGTTGACCTGCACAACACCAGCTGCTCTCCGGGGTTGAAGAACAGGGAGCCCAGCCCAGCCACAACTAGGCCTGAAAGTAAGATAAAGTAAGAACAGATAAACGAAAGAGTTTGCTTGGTGGGAACAGGACCTTCATGGTTTTTCTTACTGTCTTCCTTTTATTCTCCAATGAGAGATGTTGGAGGTATGGCTAATGGTTAAATGACAGCAGTCAACCCACTTTATTCTATAAAAGCTTGGTCCCATTTTTGATCGGGGGGATTTCTGTACATATCCCTGGAGGTTGCTGGACCTTCTCCCTCTGCTGGGGATGCATGCCAGAGAGACCGATTCTCGAGAATTACGATTCACCCAGGAACATTCAGCTGTGGCCAGGCAAGGGTAAGATATATTAACTCTTTCACTGTCTTTATTAGTAAACGTAATGCTAAGGAATTTTCATCATTAAGTTTAAGATTGTAGAAATATTTAAGATTGGTAATTAATGTTCTAGGCCTAGTATAAAACCTGATAATAAGCTAGTTGTTAGCATTTACATGGTTAACCTTTATTGTCTTATCTGATTATAAGTAGGAAAATTCACTTTTAAGATACCCTTTGCATTCAAATGTCAACTTCTGTTCCAGTCTTCCAGTTTCCATACAACTGACTGTACTTGTGCCTTCTACTCTAAGGAGTTAAGGCCCCAGTGCTACATGCAATAAATCTTGATCTGTGCATATACGTCTCATCTGCCACCCTGTCCCATTCGTGACAAGTGCCAACTGGGTTTTCACTTTCCAGCCACCCCTGCTCGGTACAGCACCACGTCCCCATGAGTCATGTTTGGTGTTCCTTGCTCCACCTTTTGTGTCCTACATCACTTGGGTTGTTCTTGAGTGATGTTTATTGGTTTGGTAATCCTTCTTAATAATATTTTCTTTCTCTTTGCTGTTATTCAGCAGTGTTATGACAGAAAACACTGATTGGTTCTGCCTGAACACCCCGTGCTCCTTGTGTGTTTAAAAGCTTATTATCACTGGTGAGTCAAGGGAATAATTGTTTAAGTACTGACACAATCACTGCAGTGTATTTTGGAAATAAATTGCTGAGCAGGAGGCTGTAAGGAAAATGTTTGCTGATGCTGCATGTAGCTCCTACAAAACCTGACCTCGTAGTTCCTAAAAAAACTGACCTTTTCTTATGTTTTATAGCAGCCTTGTGAAGTCAACTTGAATTATCTGGTCGCAAATTCCAAACTCAAGAAATCATACATAAAAGGAGAAAACTTTTGGGTTGTTGCCCTCATTTATTTCAGGGGTCTGCACAATTTTTCTCATGAAGTGAACACTTTAGGGAAGAATGAAGTGCATGCTTCTCTCCAACAGCTTTGCCAAACTACCACTGCCCATGGAATGAAGACTGAGTGGGCAGTCCCAGGGTCTGCACTGCCCTTCCTGATGAGGAAACAAAGCAAAAAAAACCCCAACAACAAGAAATAACAACATTGCAGAGAGAGAGGGGAAGGGTAGATGAAGCCACGTGGAAAGTTTTAAAGTAAGTAATTGAGCAATGTAGGGTGAGCTAAAGTACTGCTCAATGCCTCAGAGTGAACAGCTTCTAATTCCACAGTATTGCATCTTTTACTTGACCTTGAGGGACCACAGAATGCTCTTAAGCATGATTTCCAAGCCTTTATTAATCAAGGGAAAAGAAACTGTGTTCCTTGGACTGTATCCTTTGCTGCAATGTACTTGGGCTAAATGATGCATCAAGTTTACAACAAGTATTTTGACAGTCCAAACAGATGCATTAGTCATTCTGGGTTTCTAGGGGAGTGGGAAAATATACCATTGGTTCTCACAGTATGCGAAAACATGCCTACGCACTGTTCACATGATACAAGAAGGATAATGGATTTCATTTTCCAAGGCACACTTCCAAAGCACTGAATTAATTTGATTTGGAAAAATCACTGCAAAGTTTGCAAAGATGTGGTCCTGATGGGTCAGCTGACGCTGAAGGGACCTTAAAGATCATCAGGTTACAACCTCCCTCCTATGAGCAGGGACATCTCCCACTAGAGCAGGTTGCACAAGGCCTCATCCAACCTAGCCTAAATGTGATGAGGATTTCTCCTCAGAATAATTATCTCTAGATAATATGATAATCTTTGTTTTAGCCAAATCCTTTTACCAAACCTTAGAAAAGGTTATTTGTGAAACTAATTCTTACAACCACCTGTATCAGATGCCATGGCACAGAACAAGTGTGGCTGCCATGACGTATTAGTTCAGTCCCTGGACTGCTGTAGAGGTTCGATGACCCTCTCATCTCCATTTCACCGTGAGCAGAATGGAGTGGTTTTACAACCATTTGACCAGCCTGGGGAATCTATCAACACACCTTCAAGAGATATGGCTGAGGTGGGATTTAACTATACCCAGTAAGGCTGGATTTGGCTTTGGTCTCTTTCATGTTTATGTGAACATGAGTTTGATCTTGTAAGAGTTCACAGGAAAGACACCAGGACAGTTTTAAATATATCAAGGTAGAGTATAATTAGCTGCAAAGTTGCCCATTTATAAAACATAATTCTGCTTATGATCCCAGGCAGCCAACATGGTTGCAATTCTGCTAACCACAGTTTTGCTACAGAGTTGTAATGTTTATGGTATCCTCTGGAGTATCACATCAGGAGGATCTTCACTGAGGAGATAAAAATATTGCACTATGGAATGTATTTTTGGGAAAGTGTATTTTAAAGTTGTTGTCTCTGCATGGCAGTGTGCTGGTGAGGGAGTCATTTACCTGCTGCTTGACTCCAGAGATCTGTGCAGAAACATGTATCTGAAACAGCCCAAGTTATAGGATTTAGTTAATACCAAAATGGCTAATGTTTACAAAAATGTTTTCAACTCTGCCCAAAACAAAACCTAGAAACCTGTTGCATGCTTCAGCTCATGGTACTCTAGTTAAACCATCTCTGTGAAACATATTTTCCAGATCTGAGAACATAAGGGCCTCTATAAAATATACTAGAGGCTGATTTTATATAACCTTGGTGTGTTTCCTCATGCAGAATACGGTTATTTATTAGCTGTGCTACTGAAGACCTCATTAACGTTGGTCTAATTTGAAAAAAAAACAACTCAGAAGTCAGGAAGTTGTTATGCTGACCCTTTCCAAAACTCAGGTAAGTAAGGCTGAAATTTAAATAATACATGAGCTTAGGCACATAGGGCTGCCCAATTTTGCTTTATATTTGACTTCTTTAGGGACAATGCTGTAGTTTGGACCTTTGACCTGATCAGAATTTTGCCCTGTAATATACTCACAGGTGTACAAAGCCAGGTTTAGTAATGCATTTTCTATCCACCTATTACAGCTAAATTATCTAAAATCCCTTTGATTTTACTGAATTCTGTGAAATAATTTGCTGTTTTGTGGCAACCATCAGCAAATCTGGGCCTGGTTTCAATAGACTTTAGTCTTCCAGTGCACTTCCACAGTATTTCCCCCAGGCAGCAGCCCAGATTGTCACCTGGTACCAATGGACAAAGTACCTCAAGTGACACTCATCGAGACTTGGGCTTGCTAGACAGATCTCTTCAGTTTTCATACAATTACACTTTACTTAGCAGAGGAACAAACAGGAAAAACAATAAATTAATGCCCTTTTCCCAGATTCCAATATACCATTCTCTATGTGTTTAATAATAATAAACCATAAACAAGCACAGCAGTACCTTCAATCTATTCTCTATTGGCGGGACAAAAAAAAGTATCTAAGTATTATCCCAAATAATACAGGATTTTCATTGTTTTCACAGTTTTCTCGTGGTGACTGATCTATATTTCTGCTTTTATCAGCTAGGGCTGAACCCAGCAACACTGTGAATGGGAAAGACAAGACTCATCATGTTTCCGTCTCTGTCACTTATCATTGAAGGCACATTGACCCAAGCAGTGATGATAGGAGGAAGGGGAAAGAAGGAAGTATAGTTCACTTAATCCACACAAGGTAAAGTAAAATCTAGGCATGACTCTGGAATGGGTTTTGCCAAATCATTTTTATCTTTCAATCACTTTTTTTTTTCCTACAAAGGAAATACAACAGCACTTACATCCAGCTAAACTTTTATAAGGTGGAAGTATTCACATCCCTGCAGGTTTGTTGCTGGTAAGTGCTGTAGCAATAATATTTAGAACTGATCAAAAATAATATCAGTTCTGCAGCTGAATCCAGTATTATGTTTAGTTTGTATTGGGCCCCAAACTGCCACTGAAGAATACAGAACTTTCCAGAATATTTGATTTAGACTTTATCTGAGTGTTCCTCTTCAGATAAGATTTAAGTATTTGGTTTTAACTCTGTCATATGGAAGACTGAATTTAACATGTTGATAACATACTTTACACAGAAAAAATGTGGAAAAATTAATACATCCCCATGAAATGTTTCCTGTAACCCTCTCAGCCATGTGGATAAATATCTCATTTAATAATTTTGACTGCACCTCACTGTCACGAAAAAATAAAAAACATTAAAGCAAAATGAGTCATCCATAAAATAAGATTTTATTTTAAAACAAGAAAGCCTACTACTTGAGGGACCTCTTGCCTTTGACCTACCAGTTTCTCTAATGAACAAAACTAATCTTAGCCATCTGTTTTCAGTTATCTGGCACCAGTACGTATTTCTTGTTGTTTAATCTTTGATTAAGCTGAAAGGGGAAATGAATAACTTAATTGAATTGCATTTCTATTTGGAAGATTTATTTGAAGGATTAGAAGCTGTCTACCCTCCCAGGTCACAAGCGCAGATGAACCCTGTGTCCTTAGTCTACTCCCCTGTGGATGTTTGCCTGCATCATGAAGGATGCACATAATCTGATACCACTGATGGCATCATATCAGAAAAAGGATCAGGGCTGGAAAAGCTTAGAGAGCAAAATGTACTCAGAGCTGCATGGGATATTCAAATATAACTTGCTTGTAGTTCTATCTGGCTTTAGCCAACCATGATTAGTTCTCTTTTTCAAGCTTTTTTCCTTGTAACCTTTCTAAAGCTGCTGGAAGAGTACAGAGTTGTTTCAGATAACCAAGTACACATAAAAAAATCTGGACATGCCAAAATCCCTCTACTAAAGGAAATTATTTGAGATTTCTCTAGAGATAATACTGATAATTTAAAATGTAGTTGGATTTACCCACTATTGCTGCAAGGTAATTGAAAATGGTCTCTAGACAATGGATAAACCTTTGGGCATTACAGCTTTTTCTTCTTCATAGCACACGATGGAAGAATTTCATTGGAAACACTCCAGATCACTCAAACAGATGTAATTTCCTCAGCTTCTAGGGCAAGAACAGCAGAAAATTGTTTTAATCTTTCCAGGTAACATGGTTATGCAACTTCAGGTTTTATGAAGGTGCATTCCTTCCAACTGAAAGTACAATTTAATTAAACAAAATCAGAATTTAATTTAAAAAAAAATCAAGGGTATGTGAAAATTACTATTTTGTCTCTGCTTCTCATGCAGTAATTCAAATGAACAGATGAAGAATGCCACCTACAGTTAAGGTCAGGAATCTTGGACTCTCCCGAGGTATCTTTTTCAGGTTTCCACCCTCTGACCAGAATGTGAACGGACAGTTGCTAAGTCGCAGCAAGTGCATCATACTGAGCAAGGAAATTTATTGCTGAAGCTGGATGTTACTGCCATAAATAAAATTTAAAAGCTTTAGAAAGTGATTGCCCTATAGGCATGAACATTCAACATATTACTTCTGTCAAGAGCATATGCAGCTTCTGTGAGGGTGTATGATATTTTTAAAAACACAGTACTCGGTGTGATGTGGTCCAGGCTGGCCATGAGGAAATTTACAGCGGAGGACAGTGAGAAGCTGAAATTAGAGGTGAAATAGAGTCTTTACAGCCTTTTCCACTATCATGCTACAATGTAGCGAAAGAGGGTTAAGAAAAAAGTAATTTAAGCTGAATGCTGTATGCTAGAAGAGGAAGATTATTTTCCTTCTAGCTAAATAATTATTAGAATATGCAAAGAATCTTAATACAAAGCATTTAATACTTTGAGATATTTTGCAATACTGACAATAGCTGAATGCACAGTTTCAAGTGTTGATCAGGGTGTTGGAATTAGAAGAAGAAATGATAAAGAATGCTAAATGAAACCTAAAGTGAAGTATTTTACTCATATGTTTTGCCTGTTGTGAAAAGCTCCTGATAGGTCTGGAGCCTTGCTGGCTGTTTCAATTTATTTACTCAAGTGCAGTGGGTGTGATTCAGTTGTTCAGATACTGACTTCTTGCCCTTCTGACATAGTCCAGCTTCTAGTCCTCTGTGACTCTGCTTTGCTTTCCAGGCAGAATGATGCATATGTTGCTTCAACAGGATGGGTCACACAAAAGAGTATCCAAGACTGCGTTATCAGCAAATGAACATAGTGTCTGAAGTCTCGGTCTGTAGGATACTTTCCAACTTTTGACAGCAAAACACTTCTGAGCAGAGTTTGCACAAACAACAGTCCCTTAAATCCTAATGCTGACCAAGCTATGAATTCTTTGAGCATTATTATGGTGACTGAACTTGTGTTTCATACACTAGCACCAGGTTGATGTTGTCTTTCTGAAACAGCTGAGGTTAACGAAATAGCAATTTTACACTTGCCTTGGGTTGCAAATGTTTAATTGTTGGTAACCCAGAACCCTTTTCCCAATTGCACAGAGCACTGTGCCTTCCCAGCAGCCTCCAGCTGAAGCTTGAAATGCTGCACTCCAAGCCTGCCATGATGGACTGCTCTCCACCAAAGAGCATCCCAGCCTGGGAGCAACATGCTGCGGTCCAGGGTCATTATGAAACTCTTAGACATCAGCTCTCTGGCATTGGCTGTGGCAACTCAATTTACTTCCCTCTTCTCTACAACAGAGGATTAAAGCCTGTTTTGAGACCATTGTGAGGTTTCAGGTTTATAAAGGGATATGCAAAGGAACTAGGAAGTGTAACATAATGGTTTAAAAGACTTCCCCACAGCCCATACAAATAGCTTAAACTAAATCTATCCTAAACAGTAAAAGCAAGATATAATGCAAAAAGAATGATATTTTTTTAAAAGTAGTCATTTTTTGGGGTCATCAATAGTTGTTTTTGTGAGAGGGCTTTCACTGACTGCTGTTGAATAGCACTTTACCAATGGTTTCACAGCTGTGAATCAGGTAGCTGGCACAGAGAGCTGGCTTCCTGTTTTGCTTTGAAAGGTTGGCTTTTTGTAATTTGGGTGTTGCAAAACCAGCTCTTTTCTTCTGTGAGTCTTTACACGACAACTCAGCGAAGACTGCACAGCTATTGCATGGTAGGCAGCTCTCTTGGGCTTATCAAGAGCATTGTGAAAGTTGTGACTTTCTTCTTTTTTTTAAAGCTTCAATTTCTGGCGTTGTGGCATTCAATTTTTTCCCTCTTTCTTTCACTGCAACAGAAAGCTCACATTAGCTTAAATGTCTCTAGGGGAAAGCTGAAAATAACACCAACAGTTTCAAGATCAAGGGCAAACAGCCCAGCATGTATTTTATATTTTGACAGCAAAAGACCCCTGAGCAAAACACTCTGGCCGAGCCACAATTCCTCCAACTGTAGCCCTGATTTGGCTATTGCTTCCATGAAGAAACTGAGAAAAGCCTTGCTTGCATTTTCTTCCTTCAGGAGTCCAAGTGAAGAGGATGAGGCAAGATGAGAGGCTGCCTAAATAAAAAAAGAGGAGGAAATAAGCTTATGTTAGAAACTGTGGACACCTCTTGCTGGCTGGCATCAGCTAGCAGGTATGAGGATTTGTTGCCTGCCAAGCTGGAGTCAAGACACACAGGTCTTTCTGTTCTCCCATTATGTTTTTTTTCTCAAAATACCATACACCAGGTACACGCAAGGTTAAATCCCTTGTGTTTGTACTTTCATTTAAGCTGTCAGGAGCTGTGGCAGAGGCTTGAACTCTATTGCTTTGCAGCATGCCAAGATATTCCCCCCAACATGTCTGGCTTCTGCTGCCTTTAGTGCAAGAAAAGAAAAGGTAGCATTAGCAGCATACCCGTTGCTTCCTCTCCAAAACTGCAGCTGCTGGCTTGTCTGTGACCTTGCCCCCTCACAGGCAAGGTCATTTCCTTCCTCAAAAGGCCAACCACGCTGACACCACTTGCATGAGATGGGCTCGGGGAAGAAGCTGTGCACTGTGGCATGCAGCACACTGTGCAGTGGGTGTGTGTTGGGCTCTTCTTGGAAGCTAGAGGAGCCAAGAACTTCCTACCACACTGTCAACATGGCTGTACCTGTGTTATCTTGATAAGAACTGAGTCATATTTTGATGAGGAATTATAATGCTGAGCCATCAGGATTTCCCCTCTTTCTATTTTTAACAGGTTTTCTATAACTCAAATTTTATGTTTTGTTTTAAGAAAGGCAAAAATTCTGGTGAAAGGTAACAACATCTCTGGGACTTTTTTGTCTCATTGCAAGCCAGCAGCAAAACACCCACGCTCTGGAAGACAGTCTGAGAGGAGGCACTAAAGGTTGTTCTGTGGTTCTCAAGAAGGAGAGAGTGGCTAGGGCTGGTGAAACAGGAGAAAACCAATGCTAACTTTTGGCAAAAATTTAGATTGGTATTATAGACGTGTGTTTCTGATTGAAGGTTTTTGGAGATGGTGAAAAAAAAGAGCATAAATTCATCTACAGCAACACAGGAAATTCAGCCTGACGTTTCTTATACTGATTTTTACCCTATGTCTGTTTTCATTTTGTTAGGGTTATGGTCTAACAAATATAACAAGGCACCTTCAAGAGATATTTCTGAAAGTGAAATTATTTTTTGTTTGTTGGGTTTTTTCTGTGTTTTGTTTGGTTTTGTTGTTGTTGTTGTTTGGTTTTGGTGGTTTTTTTGTTTGGTTGGCTTGTTTTGTTTTTTAAATTCCAAAAACCTTCAAGCTGGTGAATAAATGCTTTCACTTTGGATGGTCATAACCTTCCTGTAAAAACCAGTGAGCTTACATAGAGAAAAATAAGAGTTAAATGTGGAAGTGATTAGTTTGAGACCATAGGAGCACTCATGTCTTCAGGAAACCATGTGGCCATTTGCATTTACATCCCCTCTAACACATTCATCGTTGAAGCCTAGAATCTGTCAACAGCATAAATCAATCCTGTGCATATATCACTAAGTTCAAGTTTATTATACCATCAAGGTGGAGCTCCGCTATCCCTGCTGTCATGCTGCTTTAAATAAAAAAATAGATGAAGCTTATTTCAATATCATCTGGTTTTGGAGAGAACTGTGCTGTGTGCTCGCTTATACTGCAAAGAATTTGTGTTGGATGGGATTGGAAATAACAGTTCTGAGTGGGGAATTTTTTAAGTGAGGCAGAACTGAAGGGGAGTGAAAACTGATACTGAGATTTTACATAATGCATCAAAGCCTTGGCATGGTTATTGCCTTTATGAATGTGTAACTCTATCTCCTAATGTGAATTAGTTTCACCCGCATGACAGAGCAGCAAGTATTTTGCTGCAGAGCTAGGCATTATCTTTTGGGCCTTGATGCACTGAGCCCAAACTGATATGACAGACACATCCTAACTGTTGGGTTTGCTTATTCTTTCCCTGTAAGAGAGAATGGGCCAGTTAGTCATCTTGTGGTGAGATTATATGAAAATAATTATACAATCGAAGTAGGAATAAAACTAAAGAAATTTTATGAAGACAATTTTAGTACGGTTCATACTTCTCTCCACACCTCCTAGAAACTTCTGTGATTCTCCCCCATGTTTTATTAGAGTTCTCCTAAAATGTCAGGTGGATGTGAATGACCTACAAGTTGATGCACTTCTGAACTCAGGAACAGTTTTGATTTTTTCCATTTTCTGTGGATCAATTTCCCAACATTCCTGCTAGGCAGATGGAAAATTTTCCATCCCTTTCAGAGACACCATGAAATGACAGAACAAAGGAAAAGATAAATCATATTATTCTATTTTGCCAATTCAACATAACATGGCAGATCTTCTTTTAAGTCATCCAGATAAAACTTTGTGGTTAGTTAAGTGTAGTTCTCCATGTTTGTTTGTTTTCTCTTGATGTTAAACTTAAAAATACCTTTAATCACTTTCATCCCATTGTTCTTGGGCTATTAAGTGTCTCAGACGCTCAGGGTAGGGTCTGATGTTAGATCCTCAGTACAGTTAACTATTTACATTGAAGGTCTATGAGTCCATAGCCCTGTGTCCAGGGCATTCACCTGGGAGACTTTAATCCCTGACCATCCTCTGATTTGTATCTAAAAAATATCTTCAAACAAAAAAATGTTCAGCACCCTTTCCCTCTAGCCTGGATGAATACTGTTGTTCACTAGCTATTCTCAGAAGAGGCATGACAAGGAAACAGGCATAATTGCCCTGGTGGGAATCCCAAAAGCATTTAGATGTGTAACAGGGCTTTAAGAGGCTAAAGAATCAGGCCTTGGGTACTTCTGCTGGACACTAGAGCCAGAATGTAGTGCTGGGAGAACATGGGTATCTGTAGAGTTTGGGAAGCAGGAGAATCAGCACTGTGGGACTTTTGGCACCTGAACTCAGAGCCTCATGTCCAAGTCCCTTTAACAGGCAAGGTCCATAGTGACCAGCATAGCTATTTTGTGGCAATGACACACTCCTCACCATCAACAAAACCAGTTGTGCCATGCTCCGAGTCCAGTGCCAGATCATTTCACAAACTCTGTAATAGAAAAAGCTCGTCATGAGCACTGCTAAAAAGTACAATGACAGGCTGGGGGCTAGCTGAGCAGATGGATGCACAATGAATCAACTTCCTTTTTGTTTTCATTGCACATCTTTAGCCCTGGCCTCTGTCAGTAAGTAACAGAAAGTTATTGCTTTCGGCATGTGTGGATTTGCTGCCGCAGACATCTGCGCTCACCAGAGCTCCCCATCAGGAGCAGCACTAATTAGCACTTTGCTACCCCCAAGGAGGATGCCAGAGCTGAGCAAGCAGTCAGAGGCAGAGCAACTGGGCACCGTGGGGCTACACAGGGCTTATTTGGGGTGAAATTTTGCTGGGAGGCAAAGCTGGTAAACGAGGACACAGGCTGGGCTGTCTGACCTCCAGCCCCTTTCAGAGCTGCTTGTGTTTGGTGTGGGATACAGGACAGGCTGTAGCTGCACCTACACGTGCAGGCAGAGGAGCAATGATCTGCTGGTGACTGCCTGCCTATGTTATTAATCACTTGCTAATGTGGTGTGTTTTCTTAAATTAGTACCAAAAATAAAGATGAGACAATGACTGATTGAAAAAGGATTTTCTTTTTCCCTGATGGGCCGTCGGAGAAAATCTTCTGAATAATTTATCAACTGGCTAATGATGGAATGTAGCTTTTATAATGCTGACGAAATGGTGCTAAATTCATCCCTGAGATATTCTATGGAATTGCACCAGGGAGCAATTTGGCCTAGTCAATCTACTTCAGACATTTTTAACTCTTTCTGTTTTGAAAGGACAGTGAGTAGGTAGCTGCAATAGATGGAGTCTGATGGGCCCTCTGACTGTTTTGAAAAAGTGCAGGGTTTTTTGTTGTTTTGTTCATTTATAATGCTGGATCTGCAGCTGATACCACAAAAACTAAAGCAGCCACTCATTTAGAAAATATTGTATGTAGTCATTTATTCCAGATAAAATTCAGTCAGAGCTTAAAAAAATCTTTAAAAAACTTAGACGTGCTGTTGAAATATAGGCCTTTCCTGTTAACTTTATCTTCTAAAAATAATTATTGTAGTTTCTCTTCCAAGCACAAGGAATGGAACTTGTCATCTATCAGAAATTATGCATTAAAAGGAATTATTTTGTTGATTATAAACTTCCCAGCAAAAATACTAACCCTTTGTGACACTACACAAGAAAACGTAGTAAGAAGCAAAACCTTTTCTTGATTCTTATCCTCTCGAGATCCTGGTTCAAATCTTGTGATTTTTTTTTTTTTTAATGAAGAAAATAATATATTTTAATAAAATAAGCGACTCTAAGAAAAAAAGAATTGAGTCAATTATCCTTCCACTTATTTCCAATGTAGAAGTAAGAGCCAAGCAGGATTTAGGAAGGTGTGGATTTGATTACACAAGGAAAACGGCAATGGCAAAGAGAGGTGGCTTTGCCTAGCTGGAGAAGTGAGAAGTCTAATGACTGGGTTTTGCAGTAGTAGGTATTGACTGCACAGAAATTTTATATTGAAAATTAATTTCCTGATAATTTGTTCTTAATAAATACAAGAGTCATAGCAGGGGTGAAAAAGAGAGGCCAAACTTTATCTTCTGAGCAATTAGGATGCTTCCATCACTACTGTGTCATGCCACTTGTGTCTTGAAGCATTGCTGTGCATCAAATACACATGCTGGAAGTCAACTGAGTGCTTTGGAAGGTGATGGATATTTCTGCTGCAAACTTTCTCTGCCACAGCATGTCTGCCTTGTTACCGGCGTCTGCTAAAAGTAAAGGCTGAATTTAATATCATATTAAAATAGTGTGATTTTTGAGCTCTGAGTGAACAGAGAAAATCCACTGTCGTGTTACAGAGTTTTGCAAGCACTTTGGAACTGGCATTTATGGGACCAGAAATGCCGCCTAGCACATAAATTCAGTGTGAAACAGACAGCAGGTCTGGCTCACCAAACAGTTGTTTTACGAAAGCTCCAAATCCAGGGAGTTTACAAGGATAGTAAATTCCTAAAACACGCTAGTTACTAAGCCGAAGAATTAGACATTTACAACTTTTGTTTCCCCACGGATATTCTCCGCGAACATAAATCTCCGTGTGCGTCACGGTAGCTTTCCTCACAGGAATCTTCCCTCTTGTAGATTTATGTGCAAATATTAAACAACAGCAAAGGCTGCGTGACTGTAATGCACCCATGTCTTGTGTAAGCTGAAAAGGCTGCAAGTGTGAGTATGTCAGAGACACCTCCTTGAGTTCTGCTACCCTTATGCCTTCCACTGCCACCACCTGTGCTTTCACAGTGAGTAAAAATGAGGTTTCAGCCCCTCAGCTGAATTTGCCATTTAAGATTTTATGCCTCCTGAGCTGACAACTTCAGAGCTCCCCTTCCCATCGCTGCTTCCTTATTTTTATTTCTTTTTTCCTGAATTACGGCCTCGATCCCGGGAAGAAACAGGTGCCCACTCCTTTGTTCGAGGAGGAAGGCGCTGAGCCGCGCTCCTACCCCCCATCTGCGCCCTCCGGCGCCCTCCTGGAGCCCGGGCCAGAGGGAGGGTGCGGCGGGGGGCGGCATGCCCCGGCCCCTCAGCCCCCCAGCCCCAGCCCCTCAGCCCCCCATCCCCTCAGCCCCTCAGACCCCCAGCCCCTTAGCCCCCCAGCCCCTTAGCCCCAGCCCCTCAGCCCCAGCCCCTCAGCCCCCCATCCCCTCAGCCCCCCAGCCCCAGCCTCTCAGCCCCCTAACCCCCCATCCCCTCAGCCCCCCAGCCCCCCATCCCCTCAGCCCCCCATCCCCTCAGCCCCCCAGCCCCTCCGCCCCCCAGCCCCAAAGGCCCTCAGCCCCAAAGCCCCAGCCCCAGCCCCTCAGCCCCAACCCCCCAGCCCCAAAGCCCCTCAGCCCCTCAGCCCCAGCCCCAGCCCCTCAGCCCGGCCGGGGCGGCGCGGCGCTGCCCCCTGGCGGCCGCTCGGCAGGAAAGCGGCGGTGGGAGCGCCGGTCTCGTCAGGCGCGCCGAGCTCCCGCAGGCAGCGGGAACGGGAGCGGTTCGGGTAGTGGCTCAGCGCTACTTCGAAGTTGTTTCGGAGGATTTATACGTGTATTTGTCAAAGCTTTCCTCCGGCACGCCCTCTGGGCAGTACTGCTGGTGGGTGTCTGGAAGGAGCGAGCCCTCCCGGCAGGGCCCTCCGCAGGGTCCCTGCGCACCCGTTTTGGCCTTTGAGGCCGAAAGGGACCATTATTATATCATCTAGCCTGATCTTGTGCGTGTAGCACTGCGGAGTTTCGCTCAGGCCTGTGTTGAGCTTCTCGTTTGCTCACTGTAATCATCTTTTTCCAGAAAAGCATCTGTCTTTGATATGACAACAGCAAGAGGTGGGTCACTTGCCATTTCCTTTGAAGTTTGGCCACAGTAGTTAATCATCATCACAATTAAAATGTACTCCTGCAGCCTAATTTGATTTTTGTTTGGCTCCAGCGGATGCATACAGGTCTCAATCGTGCCGTCCTTTAAAGTGAAGAACACTTGAAGGCCAGGTATTGTGTTTTCTGAAAGTTTTTATGTGGCAATCAGCTTGTTTTTCACTTACTTGTTTGATAACCTGCATAGATTGAAGTTGCTGGCTCTCACTGGATTGTGCTTTCCTCAGCACTTGACTCGCATTTGCAGCCTCTCCAATTTATCAACATGCTTTTGCAATTGCCTCTGCTAAGCAGTGCATGTACAGACCCCAGAGGAAAGGCGTGCTCTTACCCTGATACCCGGAAGGAGCTGGAATTTGTTTACTGTGTGCTGCACTTCACTGTAGCATTGCCTGTGAGTAGGCTGCTAGTAACTTTCGGGGCTTGATTGATAAAGCTTCCACTTTTAAAAGCCAACATGTAGGAGAAAAATCTGTCCCCCTGGGCTTGGACTGTCCTGTTGGAGAGCCCTGCAGGTGTCTGATTGAGGGGCTTGCAGACAGAGAGTTGTTCCTGAGTGACCACTCTTTCTACTACTTGAGCCTCAAAGCAGATGTTTGATATGCTCTTCAAGGATTTTTAGGGCTGAGCAGAACCAGAAAACTGTGTGCTTGGAGTCAGGAGGAGTTTTCCATTCTTTCACATGTTGCTCAGTGTACGTCATTCCTTTAAATTGTCCTTCCTGATACGTTTCCCATTCAACTTATGGGCTCAGCTCACTGGGCTCAGGCTGAGATGTCTCTCCAAGCCTATTAATCCTTCTTGTTCAGGATCATGTACTGAGCTTGCTCTTGTTGGAAAGTTCATTCACACCTTTAAAGCAGATGCTCCAGATACTCTTTAGTTCCGAGACATTAACTGGACAGTGGGCCATTCAAGCACCGGGATACCAACAGCAGAATGGGTATCCACAAGCCATCAAGAATAGAAAAGTGTGTGTGGAAAAGCTTAGGTGGTTGACTAGTTCTGAAATTTTGGTGGAAATCTGTTCTAAAGAGGCTGAATCGCAATTTCAAAATATCTTTTTGCAGCACTTAATTGTTGAAAATTCCCACTTGGTTTACTCTGTGTGATCAGATAAATGAAGCAGTACATAACTAGGGGACATTTGATTGACCAGATTAATCACAGAATCACAGAGGCTTCTTGTGTTCAAGCTGTTCCTGCTGATTTGGGTCATCATACTAAGGGTGAAATATCTGAGAAGTTGCTTATTTCTGGGTCTCACTCAGTCATGTCTAAAGACTTGTAAGGAAAAGGAATCAGCCCCCTCCCTTGTGCAGCATTTAAAATCAGATGACAACGTGATTCCAGTTAAAATACCTGCCTAGATAACTGCTTGATAACACCTAACTGGCTGTTGGTTTCAGCCAGAGCCGACTTGTTGGTTTCAGCAGTGCTTTCTGATGTGGCACTTTTTGTGCCTGATTACATGTTTGCTCTTGGCTTGGGTCCAAGCTCTCCCACCATCCTTGCTTCCTGTTCCCAGCTCATGTTTCGGCTTGGCTGCAGGGAAATCAACTATGTATTCTCAGGCAGGAAAAATCAAGCCCCAGGTGGGGAGTAGCTTGACCTTGAACTGGGCCCCACCAAGCAGTTGGAACTCAAGGCAGGTTGGGTTGATGACATGAGACCACAGCTGGATAATGAAGATGTTCTTGGATACAGCAGGTGCTACTTCCTTGTACAGCCGTCTCCTAGCTAGGCAATTTCCTGGGCTGTTTCATGTCTGCTTACCAGTGTCTTCTCTTTCCACAAGAATTTCCGAAGTTTAGATACTCCTTTCTACATTGGAAAAATGCTGTGGGGGCTGGAGTGAAAAGTTGTACTTTTATAGCCTTCTTATGTTTTGATAATCTGCTACTTTTTATGCTGTTTCAGACAATTCTCTTATTCTGACATTTCTATTGAGACATAGAAACTCAAATTTAATAACATCACATCCAAGGGATTTCAGGAGATAAATACCTGAGGCATAATTTTTCTGATATATAGGGTCAGTAGCCACCTGATATTTGTAACATGCATGTGTTTAACATCACAAAATCATAGAATCATAGAATTGTTAAGGTTGGAAGGGACCTTAAAGATCACCTACTTCCAACCCCCCTGCTATGAGCAGTGACCCCTGACACTAGACCCAGTTGCACAAAACCTTGCCCAACTTGGTCTTGAAAACCTCCAGGGATGGGGCATGAACAACCTCCCTGGGCAATCAATACTTTAAATATCCAGATAACCTATACCCTGATGCATATGATCTTATAAAGTGTTCTTATGACAGCTGACTCAGAGTACTCTAAGCCTGCCAGTCATTAGTAATGCCTCAGTGTGCATAAAGCTATATACAATGGCTAGAATTGCCTGATTATGTGAAAAGCATAGACAAAGTCTAGAAATCTTGCACGTTTGCTTTCCTGTGGGGCACAAGCAAAAGACATGACAGAGGGCTGCTGTGTAGCTGTCACACAAAAGTGGGTAGGAGGGGTCTTCTGTTTGCAGTTTACACAGCAGCTGCATCCTGATGCTGGGGACCAGATACTGAACAGGACAGGAATCTGTTGTTTGGTCTTCCCCCTTTAGCCATGGCTTGTTGCTGAGAAGATGGACATGGCAAAGGAAGCATGCCAGCATTACAAATGAGGTGTGCTGCAGCTAGAAGCACAACACCAGTTAAAAAATTGTGGTACCCTTATTTTACTGTAGTAAACCAGTTTTTGGGCAGCAGCAATTCTCCTGGGGTTACAAGGGCTCAGGAGGGTGCAGGGCAGTGACAGGAGTCTGGAAATGGAGAAGGAGGCTAAAGTGAAAGAGACTGAAGGAAAAATTGGAAGTGCAGATCCAGACTTCTTCTTGCCTGCCATGCCTACAACTCTGTTCTGGTAAGAGGGAGTCTAAGACGAAGGTACATTCATTTGCCACATATAAACAAAAATCGGATGTCAAATGGAAGGAGTGTTTGAAAGCCCTGTGCTGTTAACTGCTTTCTTGGTAAACTGATTGCATCCCTGCATAGATCTTTAGTGTAGCTTTTCTCTCCCCTCCCTCTCAGTGCAGACCTAAATGCAATGATTTTAAAGACTTCAGGTTGAGCACCTGCTCATACTGAATACTGTATATCCCAGTCTATGTTTCAGGCTGCTGTGTGGTCAGTATTGAAAGGGTGTTGATATTCTTTGTAACTTGCTTTTTGTTGAATCAAGAATAAATGAGTCAAATAACTATTACACAAACTGTTACTTGAATTTGCAGGACACAGGAAAATTTTGCAATAAGGTCGAGCAATCCCATGCCATATTGCTAGCTAAATGTAGAATCAGTCATTATTTGAACAAAAAAAATATATTTTAAGTAGAAGACAGTGCTGCCAGATCACTCCAAACTCAACAGCAACAACAAAAAGGAAAAATTACAAAAACAAACAACAAAAAAAAGCTGGCTGAGGGAGCTGGGGCCTAAGGCAAGCTGCAATTCTTTCCCCTTTCTGGAGATAGAAATACCTTTGTCTCAGAGGAAATAGAGCAGACATTCTTTGTAGCTGATTTCCTCCTGACTTCCTCTGTGCTAGAGATGCATGTTTTCCTAGAGCTTTTTTAGAAACTAAATCTTGCTGCTTTGTTTTCACACTTCAGCAGATTAAGTCTGACTAGTTTTCAGTGATATCAAATTGTGCTTATGTTAACAAAAAACTCCCCTACCTAAATTTCACTTTGCTTTCCCTAGCAGACCATTTCACCCACTTCAGAATATTCATGCTATCCAGCTTGTGCTTTCCTTTATAATCAAGCTGAGTACTTAGCTTGCTCATGGCAAAGTTCATGTTTGCATTGTTTTCTCCACTGTTTAGTCTGGCATCTTTTTCAATATCGCTGTTTTGTGTTAGAATTAGGGAGGGAAAAAAGAAGCGTATTTATGCAGCACAATAAGGTTTTGTAATAATTTCCAGATGTCAGATCCCATCCTTCCTTTTCTTATGATTCACTGAAACTCAAAACACTCTGTAAAGTGTTCTGAAAATAAAGAAAAAAGGAATAAAAATAATTTCAGAGAAGAGTTGCAATGACTACTTTTCATGAAAGTGTGTCAAAGGAGATGAAACAAAAAGTATTTGATGTGAATTTGTAGTCACTGAGGGAGAAATTTATTCATCACATTCAGTACAGACAATGGCCTAGTAAACAATATGACGATAAAGTCATCATCACAATATCATGAAAATGGGTCAAGTCCACAATCTTTTCTTCAGCCCTTGCCCAGTTGAATCATTTAAAATCAAATGTACTAACATGCTCATCCAATGTACTTCTCTCTCTGTAAAGAAAAATACAGAATTTGTTGAGCCCACAGGAGAAGGTTTACCAGGGCTGAGTCAGGCAGCTCAGACAGCAGCAGCTCCTGCTGTAAATGCCAGGGAGAAGGGGTCTGTTCCCATATGTGAGAACTCATCCACTGTGTTCTCTTGCTGTTCGGACAACATATTTTCACTAGGCTCAATGTTGCCTCACTGAGGAGTTAGTAAAAACCCTCCTCCAGGCATAGGATATGCTGAGATTCCCAGCTACCTGCCCTGCCTGTTTGCTTAAGAACTGCATGCCAACCTTTGGTTTTAACCATGTCTATTCTCTGGCTCTTTTAAGGAGTAGATGACTACCTCTTGCCATGTTGAGAGCCAGAATATGTGAGCCTTTTGTGGATGTGAAGGAGGAGATTAGAAAGCTATATTATGCTAGAGGCATTCAGCAGAGCAGGGTATCTTTTTTGCTCTTTCCTTTGACCTCTTAAGAAATCTGCTTGGTAGGGTACCATGGAGTAAAATTCTGGAGGGGAAAGGAGCCCAAGAAAGCTGGTCAATATTCAAGGGTCACCTTCTCCAAGCCCAGGAGCAGTATGTTCTGACAAAGAGGAAGGCAGACAAGAGTGTCAGGAGACCTGCATGGAAGAACAGTGAGCTTCCGGACACCCTTAGATGTAAAAAGAAAGCCTACAGAGGTTGGGAGGTATGACAGGTAGCCTGGGAGGAGCACAGAGAAGTTGTCCAAACAGCCAGGGATCAGGTTAGGAAAGCTAAAGCCCAGATACAATTAAATTTGGCCAGGGACATCAATGGTAATAAGAGAAGCTTCTACAAGTACTTCAGTGATAAAAGAAAGACTAGGGAAAATGTGGGCCCTCTCCAGAAGGAAGCAGGAGATCTGGCCATGTGGGATATAGAGAAGTACTCAAGGATTTTTTTGCCTCAGTCTTCACTGGCAAGGGTTCTGGCACCACCCAAGTTGCAGAAGGCAAAAACAGGGACTGCGAGAATGAAGATCTGCTCACTGTAGAAGAGCAAGTTCAAGACCACCTAAACCTGAAAGTGCACAAGTCCATGGGACCTTACAAGATCCATTTGCGGCTCCTGAGGGAACTGGCAGATGAAGTTGCAAAGCTGCTTTCCATCATATTTGAAAAGTCTTGGCAGTCTGGTGAAGTTCCCACTGACTGGAAAAGGGGAAACATAACTCGTATTTTCAAAAAGGGAAGGAAAGAAGACCCAGGGAACTACAGGCCAGTCAGTCTCACCTCTGTGCCTAGTGAGATCATAGTGCCGATCCTCCTGAAGGCTCTACTAAAGCATATGGCTACTGTGGAGGTGGTTGGTGGAAACCAGCATGGCTTCACTAAGGGCAAATCATGCCTGACAAATACGGTGGCTTTTTCCAATGGGGCCACAGCATCAGTGGACAAGGGGAGAGCAATTGATTTAATCTACCTGGACTTATGCAAAGTGTTCGACACTGTCCTGCATGACATTCTGGTCTCTAAATTTGAGAGATATGGATTCAGGAATTGGTTGGATAGTTGCACTCAGACAGTAGTGACCACCGGTTTGATGTCCAAATGGAAACCAGTGGTGAGTGGAATTCCTCAAATGCCAGTACTAGACCCAGTGCTGTTTATAATTTTTGTTGGTGACGTGGAAGGTGGGATTGAGTGCACCCTCAGCAAGTTTGCTGATGACAATTTGTGTGGTGTGGTTGACATGCTGGAGGGAAGGGAGGCCATCCAGAGGGACCTTGATAGGCTTGAGAAGTGGGCTCATGACAACCTCATGAAGTTCAATAAGTTCAAGATCCTGCACATGGTTCAGAGCAATCCCAAGCACAATTACAGGTTGGGCAGATAATGGATTGAGAAAAGCCCTGAGGACGAGAACTTGGGGTTGTTGGTTGATGAGAAGTTAACATGAGCCAACAATGCACACCTGCAGCCGAGAAAGCCAACAGTGTCCTGGAGTGAATCAAAATAATTGTGGCCACCAGGTCAAGGGAAGTGATTCTGCCCTCTACTCTGCTCTTGTGAAACCCTACCGGGAGTCCTGTGTCCAGTTCTGGAGCCCCCAGTGCAGGAAGGACAAGAGCTGTTGGAGCGAGTCCAGAAGAGGGCTACAAAGATGATCAGAGGGCTGGAGCACCTTTGGTATGAAGACAGGCTGAGAGACTTGGAGTTGTTCAGTCTGGAGAAGAGAAGGCTCTGAGACCTTACAGCGGCCTTCCAGTACCTGGAGGGGGCCTACAGGACAGCTGGGGAGGGGCTTTTTGAAAGCAGTGTAGCGATAGGATGATGGGTAATGGTTTTAACTTGAAAGAGGGGAGATTTAGTTTGGACACTTGGTTTTTACTATGAGTGTGGTGAGACACTGGAACAGGTTGCCCAGAGAAGCTGTGCAGGCCTCTTCACTGGACGTGTTCAAGGACCTGTTGGAAGGAGCTTTGAGCAACCTGGTGTAGTGAGATGTGTCCATGCCCATGCAGGGAGTTTGAAACTAGATTGTCTTTAAGGTTCCTTACAACCCAAACCATTCTATAATTCTATTATTCTATTATCTGAGTCAGAAGAGGGACACAATTAACAATTCTGTTTGATAAAAGCCATTCAAGAAAAAGTGTAATTCCTTACTTCCAGATGTTAAAGAAATACTGTCTGTCTCTTTACTGTTCTTGTAGCTCTTGACCTCTGACTTTCAAGCGTTGATACCGGGAGTTCATTTGTATTGGCCAGTATAGCACCAAGAAATCAAGCTGAAATAGGCTTTGTGACAAAGTTGATTTATTTTTCCAATTAATGTCATCTCCATCAGCTTTGGAGATGACAAAATGACACACAGTCACCATCCTTCTTTTCAGAGTTTGGAAAGGGCTCTCTTCTTGATGCTATGAAGAGGGAAAATGTATTTATTTCTACATGTGAGATTTATTTCTTCCCTTTCACTTCCATCTCCCATTCATTTATCAGTCCATGCAAAGAGCATGTCAGTTTAAAACAAACAAAATACCCCATGTGTGGGTGGCTCCAGATTCACTGGATATCCTTACAGAAACTTTCATTGTGAAATACGCCTGTTTGGATGTGGTGGAAGTGAAGAATTTGTGGATTCCCACTCCCCTCCATTTGAGTGGTAGAGCTGTAGTCTTTAATTGACCAGCATGATTCAGTATGTTTTGGTTTCTGTCATGTTTATTTTCGTGCCTCCCATATCCTCAGTAGTGCTACTCTCTTCCAAAAGTACCTCCCATATAGCCTGCAGATGTATTTTACTTCACCATTAGTGGAATATCCAGGGCAATTAAAGGCCTTGATGTTTAACTCTTTCATAATCTCACTTTTGCACAAGGTGCATAATAAAGAGCTTTGCATGGCTAGTATCGTCCTCTTGATCAGTAGTTTTAAAGACAAAGAAACTCAGTTAGCAAAGCCTGGTTTGTTGACTTCATGGCTCCTTGTGGGCTGGCCATTTCCATGGCACAAAGAGAACTACATGCCTGGAAGAAAAAAAAAAAAAAAAAGAAAAAAAAGAAATGCAAATTCTTAGTCATATTTTGTTGTGGAAGAGATTATTTGCAGTATAGACACAGTTGTCGCCCAAGAAAGACTCTGTGTTTCTGATTTCTTGAAAGACACTTACTTGATAAATTTGTGGATGGTGTGTGGGCTCTTTTTTTTTTTTTTTTTTTTTTCCTGGCACAGATCCTGTTAAATACACAGAAGGTCAAAAATGCTTCTCTTGGTCTTCCCTGGTGGAGGCCAGCTGAAGAGGTTTAGCGTAGCAAAGCGCACTTTCCCCTTCTGCGATTTACCTCTGCATGAACTGACATTGGACACTTGAGACCTGATCTTGTTCTCTCTGAATGCAGACCATATCTCTCTCCTTCCACACACTGCCAAATGCTTTCTGAGCAAGCAAAGATGTATTTTTCCACACGTCTGTCTGTGCCGTAGTGGAGTTATTTTCATGTCCATGATACCAGGCACTGCTGTGTTTCAACGCTATTTCAAGTTAGGTTGCTTTGGGGTATTTCAAGTAGATGAGCTAGTAGAATAATTGAAACAATAGGGGAAAGGTGTCCACTAGCCAGGAATTCTGGGGTCTATGTAGGGATATCAGAAAATAAAGGGAGAAACTAAGGCTGAATAGGGGATCACTTTTGTGAGAGACTGGTACAACTGGGAAGATGGTACAGAACACTTTGCAGGGACCTGCTGTCACTGGATGCTACCCAAGAGTAGTTTAAGGGTGTAGCTGGTATTTACCAGAATTTAATCTATTACAATTGCAGCAAGAAGTGTATATTTCTGTGTTTGCACTCTTTGCTAGTGACTGTGAATTTGCCTCCGAAGTATGCAAAATATGTACCAAAATGAGGACAAAAAGGAGCTTAAGCAAAATGTTAAATGCACTAAAAAATTTTTATTCACACAAATACCAGGACTTCTGTTGTATGTTCTCATCTTGTGTGAACGTGCACCTTTCTATTTGAGCTAGTTGGTGGGTTTTTTTAAAGCATGGCTCGTCATTGACAGTTATCCCGTTTCTCAGTATCTATCTTTCAAATTAAAAATTGCATCAGGAATTAAAGAAGTATCCTTAGAGTATATGAGCTGCAGTTCATGCTGTTCTTAACAGCTTTCACTAAGAAAGCATCTCTTAGCGATGCATGTATAGACACATCCCAAAATGTAGCTGTACAGGCACCTCTTCTCCTTGGGGCATGCCGAGAGTGAAGTGTGTTGAAACAGAAGGATCTGAGATATTTTGCTGAAGCAGATTGTTGTTGCTCCTTTTTTTTTTTTTTTTTTTTTTTAGCAGAAAAAGTAATCTCTGAACTCCAGATTTAAAACTTAAATGATGGAAGGTAAATATTCTCTATTCAAAAGAATTCCCTGAAGCTTGCTGTGAATAACAATTGCGCAGGAAGAGACTATCAAAGCATGAGAGGGGTAAGTTCTTCTGAGGAAACCAGAGGGCTTTACAGTTTGAGGCTGTTTCAACAATATATATGCAATCAGTCCAAATTGTATTGCAAACTCTTAAATAACATCAGTGTATTTTGGCATCATGGCTGAGTTTAAATGCATTAAGCTTTTCAGTGAGTAGTAATAATGTGGCATTAGAGCATTAAGAACATGATGAGCCTTGCCAAACCTTTGCTTTAGCTCTGTGCCTAAAGGCATGTTTAAAAGGTAATTTCAATGTGGTTTTAACTGGCTGAAGTACTAGCTCAGGAAGGGTGAGGGAAAACCTGGCAAGGGCTGGTGAAGTTTTGAGGTCTTAGATTTTTGGATTACTGTCATAGTGGGATGCAGCTGGATTGTTATATGAGAAGAGCTTTGTTGCAGCTTGCATGGCTGTAAAGCATACAGACATTCACAAGCAAGGGAAAAGCAACAAAATACGATATAGTACCAGTGTAGGTCTTTCATAGCAGCAAAAGACAGCCGTTGTGCTCCAGTACCTGCTCATGCTCCAGGCTGTGACTCTGGAGCCACACTGTTAGAAAATATCCTTTTGGTTATTAGTGGCAGACAGGATCCCAGTGGTGTCTGGATCTGAGAGTGGGATAAAACCTCGTTCATCAGATGGTTTTATATATATTCTCCAGTGAACAGAATCAGAAAGAGGCAGAAAAGGGGGTTATGGGAGGAAGGAGGTCTGGCCTCCATGGCATTGTGTCTAGTCAGTGTTGAAAGGAGGCAGTTCCCAAGATGTTTTGTAGCTGCTGCCTAACAGAATGTGAGGCTGAGATGGTGATTCAGGATGGCCAGCACTAGCCTTGGGAATACTCCTTCAGAAAATCTTAAATTTGAAAACCAAACCCCCCACCTGAAAATGTTTTGGATGACAAATGAAGTTTCACCTTTTTTTTTTCTGTTTTTTTTTTGTTTGTTTGTTTTATTTTGTTGTGGTTTTTTTTGTTGTTGTGGGTTTTTTTGTTTGTTTTTGTTTTCTTTTCTTTTCAAGTATTCCTATTTGAGAGCACAGGAAAACGGGCTTTCCATCAGATTCTGAAGTGCTGTAAGGGTGCTAGCATCTGCTTTTGTGCAAAATTTCAAATGGATGTTATACATTTTAAAATTTAATCTTGTTCAGGCTGAGCTTTGGTTGCTTTGCAGAGTGAACTGTTTCATGAACAATGCAACTGTAGACTTCTTTTCCATCTTTATACCAGTTGATGCAGTACTTCTGTTGGTCAAAGTAATTTCAATGGTCCGATAGTCACAAAACTACACTCAGAACAACAGCTTCTCTAAGAAACATTTTCAGAAGCTTAAGGTCAATCTTTAGGCTTTTTTCTGGATAATGAAAATTCTGTAAACTTCTTGGTTAATGATCCCACACAGGATCTCTGGCACCCAGCCTTTACAGCTGGCTTTGAAGTGAACTGTATTGTTTGTGCTGATTAGAATCATAGAATCCTAGGGGTTGGAAGGGACCTCAAAAGATCATCCAGTCCAACCCCCCTGCCAGAGCAGGGTCATCTAGAGCACATCACACAGGAACGCATCCAGGTGGGTTTTGAATGTCTCCAGAGAAGGAGACTCCACAACCTCTCTGGGCAGCCTGTCCCAGTGCTCTGTCACTCTCACAGTAAAAAATTGTTTTCGAATATTCACCTTGAACCTCCTATGCTCCAATTTGATCCCATTACCCCTTGTCCTATCACTGGTCAACACTGAGAAAAGCCTAACTCCATCTCCCTGACACTCACCCCTTACATATTTGTAAACATTGATGAGGTCACCCCTCAGTCTCCTTTTCTCCAAGCTAAAGAGACCCAGCTCCCTCAGCCTTTCCTCATAAGGGAGATGATCCACTCCCTTCATCATCTTTGTAGCTCTGCGCTGGACTCTTTCAAGCAGTTCCCTGTCCTTCTTGACCTGAGGGGCCCAGAACTGGACACAATGCTCCAGATGCGGCCTCACCAATGCACAATAGAGGGCAACATAGTTTTTCAGCTGACCCCAATGAACTAGTCTACCAGGGCTATGAACTGTTGGAGAGTGACCTAATGGCCACTTCTATGGAACCAAATCAGTCTTCCAGCCTGCAAACTCAGCAAAATGACTGCCAACATCTCCGGAGTCTATCCATTTTGATCAACGTAATTACATTTAAAAGAAGAAATTCTGTTTCCAGGATTATTTAATCTGTTGTGTTAGCCATAAGGGCTATATTTCCATACTGAGTATTGCATTCTTCCTGGTCATTCAACAGGATATGATCTTCTTGTATTATCTTGAGGAGTTTTTGTATGTGTGTCACCTCACAAATAGCCAGCTTTTACATGGGGTTTCTTTAGGCATGTGGCTAAACTAAATGCTAAACAGCATAGGCAAAAAGCTCCTCAGGCCAAAGAGTCAAGAATTTCCCATAATTTCTAAAACTTTTTTCAAGATTAAAAACCTACTAAAATATAGGCCACTTAGAAACTGTGGAGGATGTGTTGCACACTTAAGCCATTTTCAGATACTTTGAACTTTTAATAAAATTTTCCATTATCTTAAGCCAAATTCATGTAGAATTCTTGAATAAAATATTTGATGGATATTTTTACAAAGTTCAAATTAGAGCCAAATACTTTTTTAAAGCAAGCTATTTTACTTGAGACCTCTTAAGCCTTGGTCAGTGTCTGTGCAGTCTACAGCACATTCACTTCATATTCTAATCTAGAGAATAAAATGTCTGTGACTTTTGCAGTGTCCTGATATGGGACAGAATGATATTTTGAATTACTGCTTTTTTAGTGAGAAGTACCTTGAAATGTGTCCATAGAGTCTCACGGTGTGCAAGAATAAAAAATAATGTGAAAAATACAGATTCAATTATGTTGCTCTATCTGTTTGTATTTCTGTCTGTCTATCTAGCTATCTGTCAAGTGGTTAATCAAGTGTACAAATGCTTGATTTGAAAAGAGACTACTTAGATATTTCATAGCCTATTTAGTATAGTTGTAAGGGCATTTTGTATGAGAACATATTGTTCAAAGCTGTGAGAGGAATAACCTGTCTCACAAAAATGCCAGAATAAGGGCAGTATTGTTGATTTGACAACATAAAGAACTAGGAGGAAAATATGCCAGAGATGATTTACAGATACCAGAACACTGCTGTAACTGAACATTTTTTTGCCTGCTGAACACCTTGTGGAATTTTCTTCCACAAGGTCTGGATTACATTCTTTTTTTTTTTAATAGAACATCTGGGTAGAAAACTTTGTTATAACAGACAGGACATTTTTGGAGAAAAATTGCTTCTTTCTGTTGGAAAAGCATCCAATATTTTATAGCACAAGGAGACTTCTGTGGCTATACATCTTTTATGACTGTGGGCTCTTTGGGGCAAGGTCTTTTATCTCTTTCCATGTGTAAGATATACCTTACACAGTAGGGCTCTGTTCATTGTTGGTCATCTCTTGTCTATATTGAGTCTTTTAATGAAATGTGGAGTCTGCTTGTTTGGTGTGCAACAGAGCTCAGACAGCCTGTCCCAAAAGAAATGTGGGTAGTGAACTCCCTCCTGGGGCCTTTGACACTTGTTCTTTCTCACGTAGAATCATAGAATGGCTAGGGTTGGAAGGGACCTTAAAGATCATCTAGCTGCCTTTCATCTAAAATAAGTTATCTGGAGTGCAAGCACATGGTGACTGTGTGCATAAAGAGATGCGTAACTCTCTCGATTTTAACTTCAGGGAACAGAGATTTTTGCACCCTTCTTTGTCTTGCAAATGAAGCAAAAGCAGTCCTCCTAAAATTCTAAGATCACCCAAACCTTACCCAGTAATGACCTGGAAACTATTGTACAGGGTAAGGTAATCCATCTGAAATATCTGAGAGGTTCATAATGATGGCAAAACAGAAAAGGATGGGCTTCACAGATAATGCAGCCTATCTGTGAAAAACATGGAACGTTCCAAGTTTTCTATGACACCTTTGTCTTTACAATCAAGTCTTGAAAAAAAATGTCCTTTAAACCAGTTTTTCTCTGGTATTGTCTTAGGTGTTCATCAACAATTATTTTATCTTTTTCCCAATTAACGTGAGTTGATTCAAGGCAGTTCCTTCTAGGCTGTCTGAATTTGAACTTTCTCCTCAGAAAGAAAAGCACCTTTTCAAAGCTTGCCACTCAAGTTATGGCAAAAGGTAACATTGCAGCCATGAGAAGATTTCTGGTTTTTTTTCCCCCAGTTTTGTTCAAGCTACATGCATTCTGCTGGAGGACACTTGCAGAATTTACTGAACAGCAAATGGTGCATCAGCTATTTCAAACCTAGAGCTACAATAAGTGAGGCAAAAGTTTCTGTAAACAGATGATATTTGGGTAGTACTCTGTGGTGTGTAACAGATACGAAATCAAAACAGATATTAAGGAGATTTCAGCAACACTCAGACTCAACCAGCTGCGATAGGGACTGTAGCAAGCAGCCAAGTCCAAGGCATGGGAGAAAGATAAACAATGATCTGGTGGTGATGGGTGAACTTTGGTGAAGCTAGTATGATGCCTGTTTACACTAATACACTCTTACAGAGAGTTTAAGTCCAGAATAAGTAAGGAAACAAACTTTAAAAGCAGAAACGTCTATGAAATGTTGGAACACTCCCTGCAAATGCCCCAGTTTTCTTTCTGGAGCTTCACTGCTTCCATTGTAGGTGGTGGCAATGATTGCAAGATGGCAGAACAACAAGAAAACTTTGACTTCTGTAGGACATCGCTCTGCTCTGCTTTATCCTCCTGCTACTTCCAATATTAGAGAGGCCAATTCCCCTTCTGAACATGTTGGCAGGATTTTTTTCCTCCCATTCCTTCCAATATGAATCTTCTCTGAACACAGAAGAAGTAACTTCTGGAGGAGGGGAGAGAGACACAAATGAAAATGCACATTTGGAAAATTCTTCACAATTTTAATGAAGATATCCTAAACAAAGGACAAAGTAGTGAAAGATGAAAGGGTGGGAACCTGGTGTGGACTTGAAGCAAGCAGCACTCAGACCCATTCCTGTGAGGAATTTCCAGGTGAATGTTGAAGCACTGCATGATATAGAGGATATCTGCAAGTGATTTGATATCTAGTATGCAGAATTGAGCTTTAATCCACTCAGTGATGTATGCATAAGGACACCTGGCCAACATCTGGAAAAACTTAAAACAGGAGGGGGTGCATTCTTTCAAATAGTTCTTGCCTATTACTGTTTCCCCAGAAATTGTTTCCTGCGTGTGTGCTACATTTGTAAGAGAATGAAAATAACAATTTGATTTCCAGAACTCCATTTTGGCAATTCAGAGGGAGGGACAGGATGTACAAGAGTATATTAATAAGAGTCAACTGTGAATCTGCCCTTCAAAGCTTCTCGAGTGTCAAGCAAAGCACAATGGCATGAACTTATAAGAGGACATGAATGAATGAAGTCAGGAAGGTGGCGCCCACAAAACCAGTGTGTCCTATTAAGGACAAAACTGTCCTGTTAAGATTAGACAAAGTTGTCTTAACTGAGGGTATCAGTGGGTCCTACTTATAGCAAAACAACAAATAGCTGCAGAGTGTGGAAATTTATTAGGGTTCCATTGAAGTAGCTTAAAGGAGCTTCGGAAGGCCATTGTGTATGTGATTGGTGAGATTTTTTAAAGATGCTTAGTTTTCTGATGCAGTTAAGGCAGTATTACCCTGCAGAGAGACAGAGAGGAAATAAATGTCTCCACGTTGTGTTCAGGAGAGCTTGTTTCTGGTGACATTGCTGCCTCTGAACTGCGATCTGCTATGGCAGGGGAAGGTCAAGATTATGAAAATCTAATTGAAAAGGCACATTTTGTCCAGAAAAAAAGTCTTGAGTCTTCAGATTTGCAGGGCGTGAGACTTGTATGTGCTTCAGTTGACCAAACTGGGCACAGGACATGTGCAGCATTGTGTCCAAAATTTCAGCCTGAGACACAGAGGTGGCTTTTGTGTTAACCCTGACTTTGTTGGCCGTACATGGGTTTTAAGAGTGAAAAGACTTCTATAGGGCAAGACTTTTTTTAATACATGTGTTTTGTCTCTGGAGCAATTGTTTTGTGCTTGCCTGGCAAGGACATCTCTACCCCAGAGCTTTCCACTGGAAGGCAGAAACCACTCTGATGCAAGTGGTAAGTACCTCACTGGGAAACTGCTTGCCTTGCCCTCAATTTTTAGGGATCCTGTGCTTTTTAAATGAGGCAATCTGTCTTTAATAATGTTATGACACACAGAAGTACTGGGAACAAAATGATCTTTATTTTCTGGCTGTAGTAATGTGACATGGGCCTGAGGTTACAGCCAGTTACACTTTATCCAGTGGCTCTTATGGTTATTGTTATAAAGCTTTATCCTTGTTATCATCGGGATGGTCTTGAATTCATTTTTTCCTATTCTCACAGTATTGCAGCCAACATGGCCTGTACCATTCTGTCAGACATACTGGAATTGTGTTGTGTGGTTTAAAGCAGATTCTGGGAGAAACTTCAGCCCACATAGAAAATCTTTTGACTGCTTAGCCTCATTCCAGTCTAAACCAGCACCAGTGCTTAAAAAAATAGCAATGCATAGGCAGCTGCATGTGTGCAAACTGAGCACAATGTACACGTGTTTACAAAGTATTAAACCAAAACAATCTCATCTATTTTATTAGGCTATATTGACAAGCCACCAGGCATTTTCCTCTCTCCTGGGAGTCTGGAGATAGTCTTCAAAATATCCTTAGCTTCACAAGGCATGCAAATAAATTTGGAGCTAAAACAGGCAGATTCCTGGCAGGGTTTTTCTTTCACTCTGCCCTGCGCAACTATCAGTGCAAACCAGGGCTAATGTCTTTGGCTGTGAAAAAGAAAGAGTTTATAAAAATAGCACCATAATGTTTTGTGCAGGGTGTGTGGCCATAGTAATGTTAAAAGAATAGCACAAGTATTATTACACTAAGCTGCCTATAGAAAGAATTTGCTCAAGTCAAATGATTGATTTTTTAGGAGTCAACATTTACAATAAGGTTGGCCTTTATATTTGAGTGTAATTGTTGCACTAGATGAGGACTGGAAGATCAACCACTTCTGAGGATTTCTGAAATGTTTACAGTCAGATTCGCATCTTTGTGTATGAACTGGCTCCAAGTAGGAGAGCAAGGCAAGATGTCTCCTTTTGCAGTTAGAGTAACAGCAGAGCAGCTTCCTGGGGAATAAGGTGTTATCTGACCTGCTGATGTCTGAACCTCCCTACATCAGCATCTGGCATTCACATCCTTACAGACACACCCCTGCCACCCCACCCAAGGATTTTTTGGAATAAGGGGATGCAAACAAATGCCCAAGTTGCACCCTTCCTTTCCAAAAACAAAGAGAAAAGAACTGAGAAAGGAAAGGTTCCATCTTGCCCCAGGAGAATTGCAACAGCACATTTATCTTCAGGGCCTTCTTCAGATGATAGATTAAGCAAGTAACTTCCTCTTCCACAATAATAAATTCAGTCCTGTAAACAACTAATTTAAAATCAGTTGGATAACTCTGACTTTAGAACGCAGAGGACTTCAGGGAAAACACAGAAACTAGGTAAAAAAAATGACGATTATAGTACTGTTCAGAGAAAATGAAGAACTGAAATATGGCCAAATATATCCTACATTCATCAATAGTGAAAAACAGAGTTTATTTTCTATCACAATGACATCCTGCACCAAGAAACACTATCTCCTGGTGTGATGATTAGTTACAGTGGGGTAAAAGCTGCACATACATTTAAAGAGTTCTCTCAGTGGTTTGCCTTTAATTATTTGCTAGGGTGGGTAATAAAATACCATGCTATTTCTCATCCTGTCTGAACACTTCTTGTCCTGTCTGAACACGTGTTTTCATTCTTGGAAACATCTAAATTTTATTCAATATGAATTCTTTGTTAGCGCCGGTAAGACCTTCTGGCACTAGAAATTTATTTTAAAGAATGATTAATAAGGTTGAATGTTCCAGTTCTTCCACATAGCAAAAGGCAATATTCAAATTTACTTAAGGTGCACAGGATAAGATGGTGGGTAATTTCTGCAGAGTCTGGGTTATTCTGGGCTGGCTGCTGCTAGACCAGCAAGGCAGCAGGGTAGTGTTGAGTAGACACTTTCTATCTGCCCACTTGAGGACAGACACAGTGCTTTCCTAGAACCGATGACATTTGGGTATCTGACAAGTGTAAACGTTTTGAAGATATGCAGCATACTCCCTTTTTATACAAGCAGCAGCACTGTTGTACTGATCTCAGGCTTTATGCCCCCTTGGACTTTTGCAGCAGCCCCAAAACACATCAGTAGCAGAAACACAGCAAGAAGTAGCATGCCAGGCTGAAAGCAAGGATGGGCAGCTCCCCTGGGCACTTGGAGGCAGGGAGGAAACAACAGGCAGCCAGGGATCTGGGCATGCTGACTTGAGCTGTTGTGCTGCCCAGAGTGGGCTTCCCTTCACCAGGACTGTCCCCTTCCTTCTTTCAGCAATGTCAGCTTACAGGAGGACATTACACAAAACCCATCATTGAATCAGGTTACTTTTCTCATTGCTACATATAGCAATAAAGCTGTAGCTGAGGAGGATCTGGGGGAAAATAAATAAATAAATAAATAATGAGATCCTTCTCTTGAGGGATCATACCAAACATGTCTTAATTCATGATACTGCCAGGGGGATCCTTGTGGGACCACTGACGTTTGTTTGGCCAGGTGCTTGGCCATGGGAGAAAAACAGATTCAGAATTTGTTGCTTTTTGAATTAAACCAAGAATTTCTGAAACAAAACCAAAGCTATTTGAAACACAGCTTTCAAAAGTGAAAATATGTTTTTCTACAATTTCTTCTGTTCCCTCACTTGAAGGCAATGTTTTCTTTGATTGAAGTTGGTACCTGTGTGGCTAGGAGCCAGCTGCCAAGAGGCTGTAAAAATTGATAGCAATTGGACAGAAAATTGAAGAGGAAAAAAGAACTATACTTCTTCAGTGTTTTTAATGAGATGCAGCAAATTTAGAATGGCAAATACATGTAGAGACTTGTTATTCAGAAGTCTACATTGACTAATTAATATTCCAGGGTCTCGTCACCCTCATAGTGAAGAATTTCTTCCTAATGTCCAACCTAAATCTCCCCTCTTCCGATTTAAAACCATTACCTCTTGTCCTCTTGCTACATGCCCTTGTAAGAAGTCCCTCCCTAGCTTTCCTGTAGGCCCTCTTAAGGTACTGGAAAGGCACTTAAAGGTCTCCCCAGAGCCTTCTCCAGGATGAACAACCCTGGCTCTCTCAGCCTGCCATCATAGGCGAGGTGCTTCAGTCCTCTGTGGCCCTCCTCTGGACTTGCTCTGACAGTTTTATGTCCTTCTGTATTGAGGGCTCCAGAGCTGTACACAGTACTCCCGGTGGGGTCTCACAAGAGCAGAGTAGAGGGGGAGCATCACCTCCCTCAAGCTGCTGGCCACACTTCTTTTGATGCAGCCCAGGAAACAGTTGGTTTTCTCAGATGCAAGCACACATTGCTGGGTCATGTGGAGCTTCTTATCAACCAAGTTCTCCTCAGGGCTTTTCTTGTTCCATTCTCTGCCAAACCTGTATTTGTGCTTGAGATTGCCTTGACTCATGTGCAGGACCTTGGACTTGACCTTACTGAACTTCATGCAGTTTGCAAATGCCATCTTGTAAAAAAGATCAGCAAGGCACCTCTCCCAGAGTTACACAGACCAACAGCAGTCTCTCTAGCTGCTAAAATCCTATTATTTGCTTCACAGTTGGCTCTTCTGGAGAAAAAAGAAAAGTGCATTTACATCCTTTCTCAATTGGTAGTGTTTTTGCAGATTTTAAACATGAAGAGCTTCCCTGGGAGAGTTTGTTGGTCTCACAAAGGCTGCAGAGGTGACAAAGGAGCTGCATTCTTTGTCTCAAGGTTGTTGTTCCTCATCTCTGCTGTGGTGCAGGCAGCCCCTTCAAGCAGCTCTGCTCCCAGCTGCATCCCTGCTTTTTGGCTGGGAGAAGGGCTGCACCACATCTGTGGCTCCTCATACATTCTTGTGTAAAAGCGTTACAAGACGTTGAGTCTAAAAAAGATGCAATGTGTTCAAAACCACCTTTTGAATTGTCAAGGTCAGCAGCTCACTATCACTGGGTCAGAAAATGGTTTATCTGTATGTGTGGGGCTTTCTGTATTCATCCTGGTTTGCGCTTCAGGGCCTTGTGTCCAGTCCCAAAGGAAGTAGAAGGATGCATCCATTTATAGCTACGTAAGTGGAATTGAGACAGCTGGAAAATTAACAAAAGGAGAACGGGAGGGAATGAAAACCCAGGAAAATATTATTACAAACTGTTCACTCACCACTACCAGGCCTGTTTGTTCAACTGCAGTCTCAAAAAACTCACCAAACCACATTCACGAATGGGAGCAATGAAGTTATTCTATTGACTTTTAGTACCATATCAAAATAATGTTTTCTGTGTTTTCATGGGGGTTTGTTTTTTAAAGGAAATATTAATGAAATGTATTACAAACATAAGCCCCACTTCTGCTTGTACTTTCACTGTTAGCGTGGAGCTGTTCCAATACTGTTAGAGTCAATGGGAGGAGTATTGCAGTGACAGGACTGGTCTGGACCCACAGGAAAATACAGCAAGTGCTGGCAAGGTGACAGAGGAACTGTACTTATTTGTAACTTCTCCATTATGTGAGCAGCTGTGTAGTAGCTCTGTTGTGGAATCAGATCTATAAACCAGACGTTTTAACTACAGCATCCTATTAGGCCATTGCTGGGAGAAGATTTTTTCAAAGTTTCTGGATTTGATAATTTATAATGCTTACAATGACTGTGCTTTATTTTCCAAAAAGAAATGCCCCAAACTGTAAATTACATGGTTTTAGAGTTACTATCATGTTTCCTGTAGTTCTTCATATGGTTGCTTACCATAGACATGACACAATGGAGCATTTATAGATGTACTTCAGTGCTTGTCTTTTCAGAATACTATTTAAGCTTACATGTCAATGTTGTGGTGGTGGTGTTTTTTTTTTCTTCTAATTAGAGATCAGATATGAATTAGGGCATATGGGTGGAGTCCAATGCTATTATATTCAAAAGAAAGACTGACTTCAGGGGATGTTAAATTAGTCACTTTGGCCAAACATTGAAATTTCAATGCTTTCTTGTGAAGTGTTGAAATGCAGGAATCAGTCTCAGTTCAGATCCAGCTTTCTTGACTGTTTTTCATTCTTGGCTAAGCCTTCAAACATCTTCTGTTGAAAATACAAGGTTTGTTACCATCTCCAACATTAAAAGAGTTGGTTAATTTCTGAGGAGTTGTAGTATCAACAGTCTAGAAAATCAAACTCAGAAGTGAATATTCTTCTCGTTTTGACAGTTGGCTTCGAAAAATGCAGCCTTATATGAAGAAGCACTTCTCCATAAAAGTAGGCACATACCCTATGAACTGTGGTTGGCAGTATTTAATAAGGGCTGCAATTTAAGCATGGATCATAGGTTTTGTGTGAGTGATTTTCCTTTAGTCCTAAACTAAACAATGCTCTTTCTTATGAACTCCCAACAAGAAATCCCTGAAGGGTTAAAACTTTTGACTGATTGCCATATTTTTTTTTTTTCTTTTCCCTGTAGAATGAGCTTCTAACTCCCAGATAAATTAAGGAAAAAAACGCCACCTTTTTTATAACAAATATTTTGTAGCACAAGAAGTATTCACACAACAAAAGTATCAGCTAAGAGAGCTGGGAAATTTGACCCAAATATATGCTGAGAGGTGAGCAATAGTAATCAACTGGCACATTATCTGAAAAGTAAATTGTGTGTCCAGCCAGACAAACTATGCTAAAATGAGTGGCAGGAGAAGATGTCAAGATTTTTTTTCTTTATGACCTCCATTGGTATGTGTTGATTTTTTTTGGCACTGCCCCAGACCCCAAGTGTATACAGTTAAACAAGGAGAAAAGGCAGCAGATTTTATTGATTCATAATATAGCTTGCTGTAATGTTCTCAGGGAAAACAAAGGACTTATGTTAGCTGTAAGGTACTGCAATATATATTTAACTAGTATAAATTAAAAGGTTGTCTCTCCTTAAAAGTATAAAATATAAGGTTGTTTCAGAGAGTGTCTGAAGTAAAAAAATATATTAAAGCACTGTCCAAAGTAGACAAATTCATCAAACAAACTCCGTTATTTAAAGAACACAAACTTATGTATGAATTATTTGCTCCTGCTCAGTTTTACCAAAGACTGCTGACAATTCCCAGTCTGAGATGAAGGGTAATTTTGTACTGAAGACATCACCATGGCATGTGGTGTATTGCAGAATGGACTCAGTTTTTCTCCTCCATGCTGTTTCCAGCCAAACTTCCTAAGAGTGGGAAGAATAATTTTCTCTAAAAGTTGGGTTCCCTTTTTATTTAATACAGTATGGGATTTGTGTAAATCCAAATAACTTTCAGAGATCCCTGCCTCTTTTTCCCTCTCTGTGCTGTCCTGAAATCTCTCTGTTAATGTCCTTGAGCACGAGCAGAGTTTGATGTGGTGGATGCACTGAACTGCCACAGTGCGTGATGAGGTTTGTGTGCGAGCAGGTTAGTGTGGCACTTTTTACTTGGATCAAAATGTAAAATTGTTGACAGAGGGAAGTTACAGCATCACTTCAGGGCTTAAATGGATCTTGACAGTGCCTTCAGAAGAAGAGTAAACAAAAGCTGAAGACTGGAATGGGTGCTGCTGTGTAGCATCCAGGGTCTGGGTGTACCAGGGACCAGGAGGCTAATGGGGGCAATCAGTGCATTGCCATGGGGCAGGCACAGGACAATGGACTGCATGAGACAAGACAGAAGGCTGTGATGGTGTAAGTTCATGATGCGCCTGGGGTGCCAACATCTTCAACTGTTTGTAGTCATCCCAAAACGTATGTTACCTCTTCTAAGCACCAAGAAGATAGTATTTCTTAGGAAAAATACCTGTAATTTGTTACATGCACTAATAATTTTTAGGCTGGAATTGATATATGACAAAAGTAAAAGGGCTCCAAACCTATTCAATTGAATATAAATCCTGAAATTATACACACAGCATGAGCCACTGCAGAATTTGCCAAACTAGCCATCTAAAATGTAGCTAAAAAGGGTTATTAATATCAAGGGTGAAATTTTGACTCACTGACAAGAGTGGGAATTCTGCCACTGATCTGAATAAGGCTAGAATTTCTCTCTCCTGAGACACCCTCCCCTGCATCTTTTCCTTTTATTAGCCATTCTGCTTGCTGTTTGCATGCATTTTTATTTTACATGGAAAGATTATATTATGCCAGAATATACTATTTCATAATTGGCAAGACACCTCCTGTCCTGCAATGGCAGTTGTAGTTGCCCTTAGGGAAGCAGTGAGTGGCTAATGGCCAGCAAACTGCTTTATCGAGGAGGGGTTACAAAGGAAGCAGAGCAGGAGGAAAGAGGCCCCTGCTTTGCATTCTTCTGTGAGGGAGTCAGGGAGAAGCTGCAGCCATCTGTGCTCTTAGATGCAATGGTAAAACTGGCTGCCACAGTGGTCATTCATGCACTTTTTTTTCCCCATTTGTTATCCAGCAGGAGCTGCAGTGGTTTGATTCTTCCTCCAACCCACCCATTGCATGTGTTGACTGTGGCAGGAGAGAGCCTGCTCCTAAAGCTGAGGGGTAGGTGATCTGTGCTCCTACTTCTGGCATCTTTTTCAAGGGTTGTTTCACGAATGATGGATGATATTTCACTGGTGACTGGGGAAACACAGCTAGTAGCTGCACACAAAATGCTACTTCTCTGGACTGAGTTCAGCTTTCCTGCTCGTTGGAGAAAGGCCCCATCTCTCTTCGTTCGGCAAATCTTCCAGTCCAGCCATGCCTATTCTTATTTCTTTATAAGGGAAATGTCGCCTCTAGTAGAAGAAGAAGAACTGTGAAAAATACACTTGGTATGTTTGCTGCTCGTGTTTCTCCACTGGCTTTTGTTAACAGTTTCAAGGAATCTTTCTCTTCAGTACAGAAGACTTTCTGGAGGCAGGCCAGCCCTCCCAAGGCACTGGCTAGAATGCTTTGTGCACCCCTTTGCTCACAGATGTGGTCCCAACAAAGCTGCAGTCCTTAGAAGCATTGCATTGTATTGTCTTATATTTGCAGTTCTTCTTGAATGCTTTTTTTTTTTCCATATACTTTATCCAGAGTTTGGTCATATATTGTCTGCCTGACAACTCGACACCTATAAAAATTTATGAATTTGTATTAAAACCAATACTTGATTATGTCAGTGTTTATGAGGCTTCCCATGAGCCCTGTATTCTTCAGTTGAATCTAGCTATGGCCCCTCATAATAATAATAAAACAGGCCATATTTCACCATTTCTCTGTTAACATGACTCACTGCTAGCAATTACAGTAGCTACCAGCTCACACTTTTGTTGATTTTAAGGATTTGCTGCCTTGTAAGGGACTTTGCTGATCTAAACATGCAGACGTATATTTAGTGGGCCTCCTTAACTGGACTAGAAGTAGCAATGGGTGCATTTTTCAGTTTTCAGATAACAACATCCATCTACAGTTATTCATGCAGAAGAAGTGTGTAGTGACTCATAATGAATGTGTAATTGTGGGTTTGTGTACTAATAATAAGAAAAAATTGACACCACTAGGTCCATTGTGTTTGCAAATGCTCTGGATATGGAGACTGACAGAAAAACTGAAGAAGAAAAAGCAAATAAGCTGCTTCTTCCTTCTCTTATTTTCACCCCTTACTTGTCTGGATCAGCCTTAAGCACTTAATTCTGGGGCTTGATAGAGAACTTGTGTGGAGTGCCAGCTGCAGCCCATACACTTTAAGCAGTATGTGAGTTGTTTCTGGCTTCTGCAAGGGAGGGTGTTCCACCTAAAGTTAATAATTTACAGTCTGGTTTTAGTATTGTGCAATTCTTCTATCTTCGTTTTGCAGTTTGTAAAGTCAAACAAATGTATATAGTAAGACCATAAGGGACAAGGAAGAAACTAGCATTTTAAAGTAGAAGTGAGTGAGTCTGGGGCATTTCTAAGCTTTTACTACTAGCAATGGTAGCATGCAACTACTTTTAGGGTAACCATAAGCTGTACAACATGCTTGTAATATAAAGGTTCTTAAAGTTGTTTTGAAAAAGGACTCGAGGAAATAATGTTTTATGTAGGTAAATATATACATACAATATAAAACACACATCCACTTTATCCTAATTTCAGGATATCCTTATTACTACAGAGGAAGAACACGGAGTGGCACAAATGGTATACATGAAGCACGGGAGCAAGTTTCTTTTAATTTCCATTTCCTTACTTCCCATAACACATAGCTGTAATATTTCTGCAATATGAGAACTCCGCAGGGATATTTTTTGCTGGTTTGAAGGATGAGCTTGAACAGAAGTTGGCTGCAGAAGTTATAGCTGTACATAAATTTACAACTCTTAGCAATGAATACGTAACACATGCACAACTTCTAGCCAACTGTTATACAGCATTATAACATTTTTTTTTAATGGAGAATTAGAACTATGATGATTCATGAACTTTTTCATTCCTTCTGTATCAGATTTCTCCAGGAAAAGAACTTAGACTTTTGACTTATCCCTAAATTTAAATTATTTTTACATTTTAAATTTAGCAGATGTAGATAACGCATTACTAGTCCCTAAATATTTGTGTGTGTGTCTCAAAATACCCCATATGACTTAATTGTCTCAAGGTAGTGGTGTAAAAACCCTTCAGGATGATAGGTTATACTTTTCAAAGTCAGATTAAGTTCCCCTCTAAGGAAAGCATTTATTGCACCTGCAAACCTTGGAAGTACTGGCAACAGTAGCATGCTGCATATTGCAAAGCCATTCTGGACATGTCTGTGGCCAATTAAAAAAAAAAAGCATGGATTTAGAAAATGGAGCAAAATGGGAGATAAATTGGTAGACTATCATTTCTAGAAACTCTAGTGTTCTGGAGCAGCCTTATAAAAAGCTTCGGGTATTTGTACTGCCAAGAATGTGGTCAATGAGTGATGTTTTTGAAAATGATGAAGATGAATAACTTAAAAGTTGGGATCTAGATTCACAAGAGCAGTTAAGAATCGTGTAGGCCATGAGTAGGTGATGGTTGCTCCTTTACATGTATTCCAGCAGAATAATTAGTCAGTGTCCGTCTTTTATTCAAAGCAGAGTTCAGAATCTGTTGTCTTCCATTTTGTGACAATATTTCCTAACTGCTCAGATGGTCAGGATGTTGTAGTCAAATTTATACTTTTCAGAAAAGTAGCTGAATGCACATTTTCCTTGCCTACGTAATGCTCTGACTATTGGATAGAGAACATAAAAATGCCAGGATTATTTCTTTATCTTCCTTATCCTTGGGAATGTGATCGATTGTGAATTCTCACTTGCGGTTCCTGTGGTCCTGATACTGGGATAGGTGGTGGCATTCACTCCTACAGATGTATATGTCAGAGCTGGAAAACAGCACACTCCAGCTTGTGCTCTCTCTCTCTCCCTGCTATTCTTCCTCCCACAAAGTTCAGATAGTTTCTGCATGTCTGTTTGAAAGTATTAAGGCATATTTGGATGACTGTGCAAAGCTGATGTGCAGTGTAGCTGTATAATTATAAAATACACAATTTGTTTCACTAACATAAATAATGGTCCATCATAGAAAGAAATTATCAGTGGGTATCATTACATTTTTTAAAACACAAGGAACCAATTTCAAGGTCAAGATAGAAATGGCCTTCCTTTTAATTATTTTGCCATTACAGACTTCCTTTATTTTTATTGCACTATAATTTTTAACTAGAGACAACTGTAATTTAAATACGATCCTATTTCCCTAGATAAAATCTGGAATAATCAGTATTAGACGCTATGCTTTGTATTTTAGCTAGTAACAGCTTGTAACATCTCCACCTTGTGGTGATTTCTCTGAGTAACGAGCCTAGACTGCTGCATGGTGGTTATTCTGGCTGTGGGATTCCAGGTTCTCTTAACACAAATATAATACATTGAGGTATTTTAGCTAAGAGGTTTTTCATGCTTTTATCAGATATTGTTAAAATTTTATATTGGAGATAATATCAATAATTGAAGTCAGGGATAAGTGACTACAGAAGCAGTAAACATATAGGATGACTGAAACTGTCTAATTTAAAAATAAGCGGTTTTTACCTTAAAAATGCCATTAAATAATACAATTACCCAAGAGGTGGCTCGAGAAAATTAATTACCTTTTCCTCATCAAAATATTTGTAAGTATCTTCATATTTAGTGAAAAGGATGCACATGGCATGTAATAATATTAACTGTTGTGTGGGAAAGTGTCATTGTCTCTGTTTCACAAGGGGAAAGCTAACTGAAGAAAGAAAGTGCTCTTTCACAAGGTCACAGAGAGACATTTATGGGAAAGAAGAGTAACTCACACTTTCTGTTTTACAGTCCCTGGCATTCTACTGTTTGATCTGCCATCTGAATAATATCTGGAAATTGTATACTCAAGAGAGAGCTGTGAAACCTCAGAATACAGATTTTAGCTCAGCAATAGCTGCAGAAACTGAGCTGGTTTGTTGAGGGGTTTTTTTACTTTTTCAATTTGCAAATGTAAGAAAAATGTCCTGTGATATTTCTGGTATTTCCTTGATCATAATTAACCACCAATATTACAGCATAAGTTCTTTCATGGCATTTTGGCACTTCCTGCACCCACCAGAATTTTAAAATGCCAGGACAGGCAAATAAATAAATGTAATTATGTTATCTAGGCTTCTTAAAATGTCAGAAATTCTTTGGCTCGATATTTTAGATGAAGGTTTCTCCATCTCTTATTTCCAAATTCCAGTTGTCATTGTAAGCATGATTTTATTTTATCACTGTTTCTTATTTACAACTACTTCACCTTTCTCCATAGAAATCTTTCCTGGTTTTATTGTAGTCATTGTTACTTTCTCTGTAGCATATCAGTTGTGAAAAGCTACTCAGCAGCTTTTTATAATGCATCATATAGAGGGAATGTGATAAAGTAATTTGGCACCATGGGATGAATATAAGCAGCATCATTCCTTCTTTCTCCATTTGTAGAGATGCCTTACAGACAGAAAAGTTGTATCAGCTCTGGTTGCTGACCTTCTCCTTTCTGTTGTTTTGTCATCCTCACCCCACTGAAAAGCAGTATCTTCCTTTAAAGAAAAAATGCAGATCTTGTAACTGCTGTGGTAGGATCTGAAGCCCAGGGTGCTCCATCACACTTGGCTGGTATTGCTTTCCATCTCTGTGACTCATCCTGGGGCAGACAGTGGTACCTAAAGTACCCTTTCTTTTCCCCATTCCTACTGGCTGTGTCCAGTCCCTGAACTGTGAGGAATCATGACTGAAAATGAGTATGTGTCTATAAGTAGAAAGAATGAGACAAGAATGAGACTTTGGGTTTGGTTTTTTGTTTATTTGTTTTTTCCTGACAGAACTAATTTTTCTGTCCTCAGCATCCTATTGAATATTTATCCAAAGAAGGTCGAACCTAGGAGGGCTCAAAGGCTCTAATACAGCTTTTCAAGCTCCAGGCACCACAGACAACAAAACTGCCTCTTGTCAAAAAACTACAAAATGAGATTTTTTTTCCTTATCCGAATAGCCTTCTGTAGGCATAAAAACATATGTGGTGTGATTCTTTGTGGCAGCCTTGTAAAAGCATCGTTCTGGGTACAACTGTGGTTGTATACACTGGGAGCTTATAATAATAATTATAAAAGATAATTTTTTCTCCTGTCAGAAGTGCCTTGTCCCAGTGACCATGTGAATAAGGTTTTGAATACCTAGAAAATGCTTTGTAATGATAGTCCAAAGTAGTCCAGAGTGTTAGAAGAAATGGCATTCCATGGGGTATGAGACTGAAAAAAGATGAAGTCTTGGAGCTTTTGTTAAATTTGGAGATCAGCTGAGATATAAATCTGACAGAGGAAGAAAGGAAGGAGTTTTGACAACAATAGCAAGGGGTATATCATGTACATATGTAGTCTGTGCTTCCTAAGCAGGAGGTGCAGTTCTGATATGGGGAAAAAAGCTGGAAGGAGGAGCTCTGAGGGTAGGGGATGATGAGGAAAAGTGGTGCATGTGGCCAGAAATGGAACAGATTAATCTAGCTAAGTATAGATGTCTGCACTGTAGGTGTCAGTATCTGAGCTAATCAACCCAGCCTCCTCAATGGGGCATTCATAAAAGGTTATTCAGAGACATATGTTTCTCTCTCATAACTTCATGCAACTGCTTTCTAATTGTCAGCATGTAAACTAGCCATGGACTTTATAGTCATTATAGAAGAGGAGGCACTTTGAGGGCACAGATAATGCCCCCATGAAGGAGTCATGTAAAGTAAATAATAGAAAACTCATGCTAAAGTTTGTCTTTTCTCTATTGACTGCAAAGAGAATGCAAACTGATAGCATGGAAACAACATCTGGTGAGTACTCTGTGATTTAGTCTAGAGAATCCATGTCCTGCACAACTGATCTTCAGAGGATTCAAATTATTTTCTCTTGTCACCACTGAAAAAGACCTAGGACTTGCTGAAGGACTTCAGCTCCAGAGCTACAGTACTACCCGTCCTGGCCTCCCTTGTCCCCAAGTGCTGGCTGCATAGGACGGTGTTACCCCACCTCTGGTGTTCAGAGCTCTCCAGACCATTTGGTGATCTGCTTAAGATGAAGTGCTCATGATAGAAGACCAAGCTCAATGACACAGTTTGATTTCTGAAACAGAATATCCCAAATAGAAAACATGGTCTGGTGTGTTTTCCTTCATGCACAGTCCAGTTTTGATCACCATATGGTGACTAAGCTTCGCTGGCGTGACTTCAGAACACTACAGTATTAATAACCGTGGAGCTTTGAAGAGCAGATCTGTTGAGGGACGGGTGGGCAAACATTAAAATCTAAAAAAGTTTGTTCAAATAACACGTTCAGATGCTCACTGGAAAGTAATTGGTTTGGAAATCAAGCTCCAGTGCCTCCTGATCTCAGATGTTTGCAATGCTGGAGGAAAACCACACCTTTCAAACCTGTGCTCTGCTGAAGTTCAGTGAGGCTCCAAATGGTTCTTGAAATGTTAAGCTTTTCAGCATTTTTTCCAAGAGGGGAAAATTCACCCTGTTCTGTTAGAAAAAGTCCCCCTGCAACTAATCAAAAGCAGCATGTAGCACACATTACAGCAGTGCCATGTCACCGAGCCCCCTAGGTGGTCCTGAAGACCACAGGCATTTGCCTCCTGCAGGCTCCGGCAGGCAAGGGCTAGCGGTGCTAATCCTGTGGATAGGAGAGCCCCAGCAGCCCTGACTCAGGCAGCTCTGCCGATGCAGCCAGCTGGAGCTGTGCCTCAGCCTCAGCGAGGCCTGCGGGGTTTGGCCCTGAACGCTTCCAAGCAGGATGGCTGCTTCAGCCCAGGAGGTACTCTGCACAACAGGCGGTCGCCCCTGGATCTGCTTGATGTTAAGGGTGTGCAGATACCGTGCTGAGCAAATGCCACAGGGTAGAGTGAAGTAGACGTTAGTGCCAACTATACTCGTTTAGCCAAACCCTGCTCAAGTCTTGCTCATCCTGTAGATTGATAAATGCTTAGAATGGTCAAAACCTGAATTGTTTATTTTTAAGCAGTGAAAGCACCTTCATTAGGTTTTAAGGGCCATGGGCTGTGTGCACATACCCACAAAATTCTATTACCCAGAGCATGAGTTAAGGAAATAAGAAAAGTCAATTTTTTGGTGTTCATTATGACATGATGGAGAGCACAAAGGGATATAGCTGGTTCCCTGACTCTCTTCAGCTGTCTGTAAACTAGTAACAGCAGCATTACCCTCTCAAGCTGTTCCAAGGTTTAGCTGGTCACCTTCTATAGCACAGCTTGCAGTACTCATGGTGGGCAATATTAACTGGGGTAGAACAATATCATGACAAATATTTGAAAACAGGCTTTTTCATTGGAGTTGAAGGGAAGTTCCCCTTAAAACAATTGCTAGCATGTCATGAGACCATGCTGGTTATGGAGACTCAGAACTATTATCCTAGTTTTCACTGAAAGCCACTCCTTGCAGCAAAGAAAACACAAATACTGGGTTTTGACATTTATCTTTAATTCATACTTCATCTGCCAGAATAGATATGTGGAAGTATTTAAATGAAAATGTAAAGCTCAGAATTTGAAATTTTCTGCAGTGGGATCTTCATACTGATGATGCTAGGAGTCTGAAAGAAGACAACGTTCCTTTTGTAGTTAAGCAGAGTGGCTATTTATATTGCTGGCTGCTGTCTACATTCCTGAACAAAGTACACTCATGGCATCAATTTAAAGGGCATATGTTGGAGGCAAACACACAGAAGTGGTTTGGAAAGAGGTATGGAGTAACAGTTTCTGAAGTGCCTAAGTATCTTCAAGGCATGAAACTTCAAGGACACTCAGTTGACTTTGAAAATTTTACCCAGGCTTACCAGAAACAGAAGATGACTTGAAGTTAGCTGGGATCCTCAGTAGCAGTAGAAAATTCCACAATTTTGGGATAGGTTTTTTTCAAATTACTCTAGATGAACTTACCCTTATTCCTATGTGAGCAGGAGGCCAAATTTTATTTAAACTCAGCTGCAGCAGGATTAAGTCCTGGGTGATTCATTGATAGAAGATTCAGATTTTTTTTTACCCCTTGTAATGGAAATTTTTTCCTTCTAATACATTTTAGCTTCCATACTTACTTCTCTTTAGATATGGAAGGTGCTTTATTAAAAAAGCCTACCTGTAGGTGAGCAAAGAATTTTTTTTCTCTAAAGTTTGCAGTTTCCACCAGCCTTTAGAGGAAAAAGCTTAAGTTTGCCCTGGAGTCTGTATGTTTTACTGCATAGCTGAAACCAAATTCTGCATGGAAACATTTTATCAAGTACCTTATTTTTCTACACATTCCTAGAGGACTTGCAAAGGAGGAGCTTGTCAGCTAAATTGGAAACATACTAATAATGTTAAAAAGTTAATGGGAGACATTTGCAATTTCCCAAAAATTTTCCTAGTGACTTAAACTCGAAATAACTGTGTATCCTTCTGCTACTGTTTTCCTTACATCTTTGTATCAAATTACATGCAGAAGAATTAGTGCCGGATATCTACCATTTGTCGCACACCTATCAAATTATAATTTTGTTAGGCAAAGTTACAGTTCAGGTGGCCAGATCTGTTTGTCTGGGAGGCTATTTTCAATTACTTATAAGTAATAATGTGTGTTTTATAACTCAAACCACTTGTATAAATAGAGCTTAAGACCTTGTGACTGAAGCAATAAAATAGAAGCAAAGGTTTAGCTGTTGTAACCTACTACCCAGTCCATTTACAGGCAGTGGCTGAAATGCAGTTCCAGACTCTGGGCCACTTTTGTGCTAACTGGACAATATAAAAATATGGTTTTTCCTATAATTAGGATTATTATTATCCTAATAAAGCAGCTGTAATGATTGCTGCTTCTTTCAGTGAGCCTTGGTTAGTTATTGTGAACCAAGACACTTCCACATGCTCTGCTAAAGGGCATGGGCTGCCAATTGATAAATTTGCCTCTATCTCCAGGCTTGCAAAAGGGTGCACTTTAAATATACAATTTTCATTTATGGCTACACAGAAGTATAAATCTGCAGGACTTGATTAATTCTGTCTTATGTTCTTCTGTGTCTTCTTTCCACCTCTTTGTTAACTATGACTAGACTGTCATATCTGAATATCACATGGCCAGTCATATATTTATGCCAAATAATGCTGAACATCACTGGCATCCTGGCTGAAAGGTCAAGAGATAAATAGTTTTGATGGACTGACTAGCTGTTTCAAAGGATCTTTTGTTCTTCTTTTTCATTCCCTCCAGAATAAAATTTTCTGTTCAGCACCTTATTTTATAAAATATGTATATTTGCTAGATATTTTTGACCCTGGGGGGGAGTGACATCTTATTGCTTTTTTTTATCTGCCTTAAGCCTCCAAGAACATTCCTCTGCATTCTTGCCTCTACTGATAACATCTTTTCTAGCTGCTAAATAGCTGACAGCATATTATAGGGGTTGCACAGTACTGAACCCTTCTCATTTAGTTTTGGCCTGAATGCCAAAAATGTTGACCTTTTCTGTATTTAATATGACTTAGAAGAGGCATCTTTCCAAGTTTTAATATGATCTACTGCTGAACCTTCTCATCCTACTCGACTTCTCCCCCCTTTTGCTCTTCTAGCACTCCAAGTTCAATGCATGGGATACAGATACCCTACATTGCCTGGCATATCCTTTTACATATATCCAGGGGATTCAGGAATTCTTTTGAATTCCTTAAATGCTGCTGTATTTGAATCACTAGTCAGATTCTTTTATCACTTTCTGATATCAGTCTCTGTCTATCTATAAGGATTTAATAATCTGTTAGTGTGAGTGGCTCATTTCTTTCCCACACTTTTTTTTTTTCACCTGTCAACTTTTGCCTATCAGTTCTTTTGAGAGAAATTTTTTGAGTGAGGACTTGGCCTTCTCATAAGCAATACAGAATAGAAACATGTACAATATAATTTATCATTTATAATTCTCTTTGTTATGAATGGATACATCTAATAATATCCCAGGCCAACTACCTTAGTTCTGCTATGTCTATTTAAATCTTTTTCATACAAGAGTGAGCAAAACAGACAAAATTTGAATTCAGTCTTATGATCTGGATTGTTTCTGAGACATAGACATTATCAATGAAAAGGCAAACACTTTGAATTTGGTCAGGTTTTGTAGTACTAGACAATTGTTGTAGGTCCCTTCCAACTGAAGTCTTTTCTCTTCTCTTCTCTTCTCTTCTCTTCTCTTCTCTTCTCTTCTCTTCTCTTCTCTTCTCTTCTCTTCTCTTCTCTTCTCTTCTCTTCTCTTCTCTTCTCTTCTCTGCTCTGCTCTGCTCTGCTCTGCTCTGCTCTGCTCTGCTCTGCTCTGCTCTCCTCTCCTCTCCTCTCCTCTCCTCTTCCCTTCTCTCTCTCTAAGTTACAATTTTTGGCTGTATACAAGGTGAGCAACATGCTAATTGGCTTGCTAAGCCTTTTTTCTTTCAAGATGTGAAAGTTCTAGAACAGTTTTGAAAATTGGCATGTACCATAGAAGTTTTTGTAGTCTTTATTTATCATCTAGCACATGACTTTGATTGCCTTCATAATTGCAGTGTATTCACAATTACATTTGCTGCTCCTTTGAAAGATCAAATGACATATTTTGAAAGCAAAATCTGGTTTTCAGATTGAAGAACAATTCCTATAATAATCCTTAATAAAATTCTAGCTCACAGTAAACCAATGTTATAACTTTTACAGATTTTATCCCACAGTCTTCCACCTGATTTGCCACCCATCTGGGGTACTGAGGAAAGTTGTTTTGTAAGCCAAAAAAACCAGAGCCATGTCCTGGGCTAGCTTGCTTTCAACAGCTGTACCCCATGAAAAAAAGTACTTGGATAATGCCTTCAGATACACTTTTCCAAACATAAAGATGCAGTTCTCACAAGTCAGTCCAATTAAAACTTATATTTTTGAGCCAAGCTCAAACTGTGGCAGTGCTGAGAGTATACTTTCTACCAAACAGTACCAAGCCTATTCTTATTCTCCGCAGCATTATGGAAGACTCCCCAATAAGGGCAATAACACAGCCCATGGGAAAACCATGCCAAGCAGATGTTAGGATATAATTTCTGATGAGAAGTCCTGTGGTCCCCAGGGATAATTTCCTCATTCACTCAGCAGATTTAACCTTCTTGGTGGAACAAGCAAATATAATACAATGGAGGGGGTCTACCCTTCTCTTTACACTCAGTGGAAGCTTGCCCTATTAAATCTTAAAAAAACAGATTCCTTTCCAATCTCAAAAACACTCAAGGGGAAAGACATCCCTTATTCTAATTTACTGTATTATACTTCAAGTTAAAATGGCAGAGATTTTTGTATCTTCAAACTGTTTAAAAGCAAGGAATGTAACACAGTGGAGCTTCACTCTTTCAAATTTTCTTTTCATCCTTACCTTCACGTATCTTTATTTCTTCCTTGTCCTCCTTTTCTTACTCTACCTATTTACCTTCTTGTAATGGTGATGAAAAAATCTCTTTCTAGCTAACGTGATTATCCCATGCCATCCTTCTGCCAGCATTACACCAGTAGAATTTCCAACAGCATGGGATAAACTTCCCAAAGAAATTTCTGTTGTGTAATCTGTAAGACTTGCAAAATTAATTTAGCAGATGGAGAATCCAGCCCTGCGTGTTCCACTGACAGTAGGCTGCTGTAAGGTCAGCAGTTACCTTTAGGATAGCAGCCAAGAAATGTATAAGCACTCATAGATGAATCCACATGTGGTGATTCAGAATTCTTACTAGGCATTATCCAAATATTTCAGGTCTGTTTCCCGCTACCATCAGAGTCTGTTCTTTCTAAACATGCAGAGCAGTAAGTAGGGAGGGAAAACTCAGTTCTAGCTGAAGATTCTGCCTTTCTAATTCCATTGACCCATGAGTATTCTCTCATGCTGGGGAAATACACGACTTCTGACTTGTGTTTGTCATATGATTAAAACCTATGGAAGGGTTGCTGCAGTCCAAAAACACTGAAAAAAAGACAGTAGAAATTTCCACTGTCTTTACACTGAAAACCAAGCTCTTGCAGTAGTTAAACTCTGATGCAATGTTTGGATTCAATTACAGTAGGGCAAATTCTGCCCTCAGATACACCAGTCATCTTGGGTAAGACTTGGCGTGGAGGGGACATTTTCAAATCTAATACCATGGTATTTTTATAATACCATGCCAAATAGGGCAGAATGTATTTTTAGAAACTTTCTCATTTATAATAATAAAATGCTTTTCAAGATGATTCATATTAAAAGAAACAATTATTTTGGCTTACAGGACATATTTGTAACTATGTGTAGACACTTACTTGGATGCAATTCAGCAGCATGTAAATTCAGAACATGGATGTATGCCAGTGGCAGGCATGAAAAAAAATCTCATCGAAGTGAGCTGTTACTCAGTAGCTGTTGCTGATTCCTTTGCCTGCTAGCTCAGAGCTCTCTATAGCTTCACAGAGATGAAGAACTGGAAGGGATCTCTAGAGGTCAACTGGTCTATACTTCTGCAGAAGGATAAATTAGAACTGACGAGGACAGACATCTATGAGCAATAGCTTACTATCTATTGAAAACATTTTAAAAGTTGAAATTCCATGCCCTCCCATATTTTTCAGTATTTTCTCAGATAGGCAAGTTTTTCCTAGCTAATTTCCTAGCTAATGGCTAATTTGAATGGCTTTTGATGCAAATTAAGCAGGTTTCTTCTTTTTCTTTCCACTGTGGTCAGGAAGAAAAGCTAAGCATGTGCTATCGCTCTCTGGGAAGTTGTCTGTTTACCTCCTTTTGATCTCATCCATTAGAAGATACATGGCAAAGAACCTTCAGCTTTTCCATCTCCTTTACGTGCACATTAAACTCTCTATACTTGCTGCCCTCCTGGTGTTCCTTCCCCAGTTATCTCCATCTCTTTCAGTTACAGTGCCAAAAGCACCAGTTCAGATTTGACCAGCAGTGAGGAAAGTACAATAGTCATGTCCCATAGGTTAACTTTTCTCAGTTTGCAGTAGCCTCCTACTGTTTACTCACATTTAATCCGTAATCCGTCATGAACCTCACGTCCATCTACCTGTACTAATTGTTTCTTTCAGATTTTAGGCCATTTCTCCAACTTGTCAAAATCCTTTGAATTCTAATTTAGTCCTTCAAAAGGGTTTGGGACACCTTTCAGCTTATAGCACTCTATCATTCAAAACATTGATTTTTGAAGAAAACTGAACCTGGGTAGATAATGCTTGAACAGTTCCAGAATTTTAAAGAGTGAATTATGGCAAATTACTACATAAAAGTAATATTTCGCTCATCTATGCACCCTCAGTATGACAAGTTCACTATTATCTATTTTAATTTAGTTAATAAAGTTTCAAAAGACTTTCTAAGGACATAGTTACTCTGTGTTTTTCTCCTAACCAGCTAGAAATCCAATTATTTCTTTCCTTGGTTGGATGCATCATTTCCAAGGTAAAATTAAAAAGTTCTATACTTAAGGAGCATGGTCCTAAGAAATAAATTTGCTAAATCAAAGTTACTACTGCTTATACTGTGTTAATTTGAATACAGGCAGTCCATTTATTAACATGGATGAAAAATGATTACAGTTATTAACCTGTAAATTACTGGTGTAATACATTACTCCAGTTATTCTCTGAGAGGGTAGGGGAATGTGAACAATATTTTGAAACTTATTTTTAATGCAACTTGCATTAAAACTTGCATCTTTCTGTCAAAGTCAAAAAGAGACTGTAAGAACAACAATTCTGATTTGTTGCTTTTTATCCCATTTTTCATCAACCTGTAAGCAGGGAGCACTCATTATACTCAGGGCAGAAAAAGTTGTTCTGCCTCAGGCTGGGTTATGTCCCCTGTCCCCTTCTGACTTCTCACATAATTCATAACAAAAGAAGCATTTTGAGGCCATGTTTTAAGGAAAGCCACTACAGTATTGTCCTGTGGAGAATATGGTTTGATGTAGCTCAGAAGGTCACAGAGCTACCAGATCAGCAAACAGCCACTGTTTGATCCTACAAAGCTTCTGTTTGAACTTCTCTGACTTCTCCCTCCCCCATCCACTTAATACATTCAGCTTAAAATATATTTGATGAGAATATGGGGTTTTTTTAAAGATTAGTTTTTCATTATCCAAAACAAGTTGGTATTTTAATGCAAGAATTACTGAATTTAGACTATATTATGCATTTCTGGTGTAGTAGACAACAAGATTTTTTTAGTGCATTCACACATATCTATAATATTTTGTTTTCTTGTTGTATTTGTTTGGGTTTTACTTGTTTTATTGTGATGCACTACCTTATACTGGACAAAGTCTCTGGACAGGCTCCATTTCTGGAGAAAATAATTCCTCAGATGTAGTCCTCAGAGAATTAGAAGTCAGAAATCTAGCAAAGAATAAGTTTGTTTTTTTTTTCTTTTTCCAAAGTCTATACTTTAGAGGATGTATCCTATCTGTTGGTAACCCTTTAATGACTGCAAGCATTCTCCAGTGTCCCTCAGATCAAAAAAACACATGAAGTTGACGTGTTTAAATAGTTATGTGTAAGTAGACAGAAGTATAGATATATAGAGACAGATAGATACATGGATGGATGGATGGATATGGATGGATGGATATGGAGATAGATAGATAGATAGATAGATAGATAGATAGATAGATAGATAGATAGATAGATCAATCGATCGATCTCATGTTTGTGTGTCCATGTGCATGTCTGTGAATGAGGGGCATGGAGAAAAGAATGTTACGGAGGCCTGAACTTTTGGTTCTGACCACATGCATCAACTTCCTTTCTTAGGAATTTATTATTTTTTTAATAGAAACAGAGCAGCACATTGGACACCAGTTAGTTATATTCCTTTCAGTCAAAGAACAAGACCTGTTACTTGTGGGTGCTCCACAGCAGAGACATGGTGAAAAATGCAGAAAGCCCAACTGGGCAGGGTAGGCAGACCACTCAGCTAATTCCAGCAGGGTGGAAAACTTTCAACACCAACTCTGTGAACTACAAAGTGGTGATAAAGTTGGGACTTCCCCTGCTAGTCCATTTTCCTAGTGCATAGGCAAGAAAAGCAGTTTGAGACAAAAGACATTTTTTGTGCAAGGCATTGTAGATGTAGGACAAGAAAACTAGAGTTTTCTAGTTGATATAAATCTCTGTAATGATGTATAAGGGATGGTATGGAATTTGCTTTGTTTTCCCATATATCTTCATGGGGATGTATACATAAGTTTGACCAGGTATGTTGCCTTGACTCCCTTGAGGGTTAAGGAGGGCTGCATGGGGAAAAGAGGAGTACAATGGGAAGGTAAGACCATAGTCCCCTGACCCGCGTGGCTGTTCCTTTATATTTAACTTGCAAAGTAAGGATTTGTAGCTAAAACTGCACTGTCTGAAAGGCATATACCCAACTTCTTTTGGTCATAGCTTGAAATTGTTTATGACTGATTGTACTTTATGCTGGCCTCCCAGAATCAAGGCAGTCTGTGTGTTCTCCTTTCTATTCTCTGTACCACTAGGAGTAAACTCTAGTTTCTGGTGAAAGACCTGGACTGCAATACACAGCTGAGCGTCAGACTGAGAAAACAAGGCCTCTTTAGAGACAGGTCTGGAATTTACACCAGTGCTCTTGTTTTTTCCCATGGCATCTGTCAGACATGGGAAAATGTTGGACATAAGCCATCTCTCCTAGAAACTTACTTTTTGAAGGAAGTAAAGAAATGTAACTTTTATTTAATCTCTTATCTTTACATTGTAAAAAAAGTTTTACTTGATCACCTTCAGTGATGGGGAAGTCTATCCCTTCTGCTGGTGTTCTGACAGACTGCCTTGGCTCCTGTATTCAGCCTCTGCCTTAGGACAATAGGAACTTTTCCAGGAGCACAAATAATCAGATGCAACGTGTTCCCTGTCACCTTGAACAATTCCTAAATTTTTCTCCATCCTTTATCTCCTCATTCCTTTTTCAGTGTATGTTTACTTTGGTACTTTGAATTCCAAAGCACAAAAATAACAACTGATGCTAGCTTTTTCCTTTTTTAATTGCAATTACATACCAGCAATAGGGATCAGCTTTGCAATGTAGGGTCTCCTTCCTGTGACTGCTCAAGGCTTTTCTCCTAGTGAGTTTGTTTCTATCATTGCCCACTTGCACTCAACTGTAAATGGGCTTGCTACTGGCATGTCCCATTTGCTTCCAAACTCATGGTCCAAGAATACCCTCTTAAACCAACATCCATTTCTCCCTGAGATTTTCTAAAACAGACATGCCAATGTCACTCCCTTTGCCTATACTGTGTACGTAACATTCCTTCTCCATGCAGAAGTGTTTCAGATACTGAATAACACTGGACAACAGTTTCATGAGGAGTTATGAAAAATGATAAATTTTACATTAATTTATGTTTTAAAAGGATAAGAGACTCTATGAGATTGCCAGATGGACTTTGTGCTGGTTTAAGGTAGCTTCTGAGGAACATCTAGCAGGTTAATTTGCTGACTGGAGTGGAAAACAATGTCCCGAAGTTGTAAATACAAGGGGATCACCTTATGTGATGGATATGTCAGATTTGCCGAGCATGACTTGCATTTTGGTTATCAAGTTAACTTTCCCAAACAGGGAACAGGTTTTGGGAACAGAATTCATCACTGTGACACATTTGGAAAAATACCTAGCACTTTTTGACTCTTGTTGTAATAGAAAAATACTATGTATGAGTACCCACAGACAGATTACATTATCTAGAGAGTAAGGATTTTTCACAAGACAGATTTACTAAATGTCTCAACATATTGACATGAAACAGACAAACAGATCCAGATGACAGACAGACACACTGCTTTTTATGCAAGTGAAATGTTATTTAAAGTACAAAAGAGTATCTGTTGGACAAAATTGAATGGACTTCAGCAGGTTTTATTTTTTGATACATTTCAGATTAGATATGAGTAAATTATTAAATCATACCAAAGAGAATATGACATCCATGAATGTCATCTTTGAATAAATTCCATCTTAGGTTATTGCATGAAGAAGAGCTATAGCCCAGCAGGGGTTAGTATCAAAGGTGTAATTCAAAATGGGGGCAAACCACAAAAAAACCCGCTATGATTTTTAATGAAAACCATTCTTAAAGGGTCTAAAAGACCATTTTCTTCAGAAGACTGTATGTTCTTTACATATTTTCTTCCCTCTACAATATTTCAAGTATACCAGTGGGCTGGATAAAAGAGAGTCATCTCACTGAATTTATGATGTCTCTTCAGTTTGAACTCAGCAGGTCTTTGCCATAAAGTGAAAGGTCTAAAAACTTTTTCCTGCTTCTCCTGAAGAGAAAAAAGAGAACCTTATACTTGGACCAAATCATTATACAATGTGGTTAGTATTCATTGTCTCCCATGTATTGTCATCTGGCCAACAAAAACAAACATCCTGGGTCACTCAGAGGATGTGGTATTCATCAGAACAGGTCTCTGATCTCAAGCTAGCTGAGGTGGTTTTGTAGGATGTGCGATTTGCAAAAGCCCTGAGCAAACTGTGCAGAGAGTTTACGCTTTATATTGGCATATATAGCCCTGATTGTGCCATGAATTTGCACCTACAATCTTCCCTGAGAAATGTATTAAGAAAAGGAAACACAGGTGAAAGTTCATATTGCTGCCTGTCCTGACATACTGGCTTTCGAAATGAACAGTAAAAGGATCCTAGTACAGGTGACAAGACAAACAAAACAAAACAAAACAAAACAAAAAGAGGATAATAGTACTTATAACATGAACTTTTAAAACTACAAGTCATTGGGCTGGGTTACCAGCAGCAGGTTTTCTAAGGGAGCCCTAGGGCTTTGCTGGCCTCAGGGAGGTCTCAGAGTCACCCACCATTTCCAGGCAGGCCACCCTCTCCCTGCATTCCAGCCTGTGGTGCCCACAGACCACAGAGGGTGGCTGCACAAGCATCTTGCCATGCTCCTCCCTACTATTTCTTCTCCACCGTCATCCCACTGCACTCCCAACATTGGTTCTCAGTGGCCACAGGCTGGTGGGAGATGTACAGCCTCCCCCACCACCTGCAGCTGTCCCTGGGTCTATCAATCTCAGAGAGGCCCTCAAACCTGAAATTCAAAATGCAGGATTTTTCTTCTAATAAGCCTTTATTGATAACTGCAATATAGTAACAGAGCCCTAGAATTTTCCCCTGCCTTTGCCCTTCTAAAGATTCCACAAGATGTGTGAGGTGCCATTTTCCTGGCAGGGACCTGCTGGAGCCACTCACTAGCGTGACTTGACACTGATAGCTGGGGATAACATGCAGAGGGCTTCACCCTTCCCTGCAATAACAGCCAGACTCAGGGTTTGTTCTTGGCTAATTGTTAGACAGTATTTTTTATTATACTGCTTTCATAGTGAGTTGTTATCTCACCCCCAAGTAGCATCTAACGATGAAGTACCAAAGAAGCTTCCCTCCTTTGTTTCACACTGGCAAAAGAGCAGAACAAAATCATATCCCTTCCCCCCCTCCTCCCCCCCCATTTATTTCTATTCAGGAGTCTCATGGCATATTAGATTATGTCTTTACCACTTGGGGGGTGGGATCAAATATGCTGCCCCTGTAGCAATTAGTATTGCAGGATTATAGTAGCAATATGGAAAGCTGAACCATGAGACTTTGCAAGTGGGAAAGAGGAATCTGACCTAAACCAAAATGGTTTTCACTCACACTCAGTCACCCACAACCTCCCAAGATCCAAATTGCCTGTGCCTACATAAGCCAGACAGTGTGCAGGCACCAAGGAGCATGTGTCCAAATGGTCTGGCCAGTGTTCCTGCCAGTGACCCAGAGGACAACAGACAACAGCTATTGAGTCTTCATGAGATCTCCTGGCCTTTTATTCAGACAGCAACCACATCTGCCACCACAACCTTCTGTAGCAACAAGCTGCAAAAGTTCTGTACCTGCTTCGTGGAGAGGCTGTCCTCACCCTGTGTGCATGGGGAGGGGTTTCACAGTGACATGCTGGGTGTTCCTGCCTGGGTCATTCCCAGCTTCCTCGCGCTTGGTAGATTGGAACTCAGTCTGACTCCCAGTGTAACTGCTGCAACAAGAAAAAAACCAAAAAACTAGATAGAAGTCTATAAATAGATAGAAATCCATAAATCTAGATTTAAATCTGGAGTTAACATGCTGGCGAGTTTGTGTGTTTATGGTGTTTTTCTAACCTTCCCCCTTACAGTTTAGATATAGATCTGTGTTTTGTCCAGCAAGACCAGAAGTGGACTTTTGTTTCCAGCACATACACCAAACATCAGTGAAAGGATCCCTTTGTCTTCAGTTTGACAGTTTGGTCTTGAGAAATGGTCTAATTTAATATTCTTGTCTGAGTTTTTAATTTATTCAGCTTCTGACTGATTGATTCTTCTGAGCTTTAAATAACAATATTGAGTAGTGTCATCTTTGTTGTTAACACTTTCCAGAGCATCACCAAGAGTACCAGATTTTTTATTTCATAGGGTGGCTTTTGTTACTATTCTTTTGGGGCTTTTTTGCAAGAGGAGCTTAGCTGGAAATCAAAAATCCCCACTAAAAACTATAGAGAGTTTCACAAGCATTAGAAAAGCTTCAGAAATTTGGGAAAGCTTTGGCCTCACCAGAGGCCTGATTGAGTTTGCTGGCTGTCACTTCTAAGGTTGAAAATCCCTAAAATACTGTATTTTTGCAGTCCTTTTCTAAGGCTGTTACTGCCCATGGGGTAAGTGATGGGCTATAAGAGGTTTTCCGATCTCACAGGTACTACCAACTTTGCTCTGTTAAAATATACTATTTGAAGCTAGTGAAAGGGCTCCCAGGTCCTTCGGTGGCTTCCAGGTCAGATTTCTGCCTTAAAGAAGGAACAAAGAGTCTCCATGGGCTTCACCAGCGGGTCAGCCCTCCCCGGGCCACGGGATGGTTTCACCCCTGGCAGGTGCTGCGCTGCTGCCTGGTGTCCACCATTAGATGGCAACAGCTCCCCGGGTAAACCCGCCCAGGCTGGTTGCTGGGGCAGCCGGGTGGAGACCCGAATCGCCTTCCCTGTTCCGAAACTCCTCCCAAACCCCGAGTCCAGATCCTGTACCTGGTTTGGGAGCGGGCAGCTGGCGAGCCCCGAGCGATTCCCAGCCTCGTGCCATGGGGCAGTGCCCCGTCTCCTGACTTCCAGCCCACTGCTAAACATGGGGAGAGCCAACAGCCCTCCACTTGCCCTGAAATAGGTGACAGATGGATTTTGTGATAAAATTAATGACTTTTGCTTGAATTGGAAACCTGTAATTTACGAGTTTTGTTGCAGTATGAAAGTTTTCAATACTTGCTTCCACTTGTTGTGGAAGCAACAAAAAAGTAACACATGTTATGTGAATGTTTAATTCATTAAATAGTGGAGGTCAGGGAACATTGCATTAGATGCTTTCTTTCTTTTTTTCTTTTTTCTTTTTTTTTTCACCTTGTATGACTTCAAATTAAAAACACTAAGTAGCATCAAAGAAAAAGAAAATACGGTTGCAGGGAACCTAGAAACTTCATCTCTGTCATTCTGCTCCCCAGAGATCAGATCAGCTATACCAACCTTGTTCTCAGGCTTTTCCAGCCTAGTCATGAAGGCTTCATAACCTCCCAAGTAGATTGGGTCTTCCCCATGCCAGAGGCTTCAGTAGCTCTCAGAGAACTGTTTTGCAAGAAAAGGCCAAGAATCACAGATGGAACCTGCAATCAAGTTTGAGTTTCCAATGTCAGCTGCTCTGACTCTTCAAGATGCCTAAAGATACACAGATGTTTGAGCGTCTCAAAACATGTTACTGTCAATGAACCTGAAAAGTAACAGTGCCAACAGAATTACACATTTAAACCTAATTAAAATTTCATAATATTTATCCTTTGTTTTTTGCCTAAGCCAGGTCTTGATAAAGTAATTATATTAGTGATTAAAAAAGCCAAAACCCTAACTGCCTGAATACTTTCATTTTCTGTACCACTTATACAGATGTGCACAATTGATATGCATTTTAAGCCTATACTTTAATATTAAAGGTTTTTTCCATGGTGGCTACTACTTTCATGTCTGATCTTGATAAAACAATAACCACAAGGTTTTCAGAAGTTCCTAGTTTTTAGTGCTTAGGAACTGCATTTGCCTTTCTATCCTAGGTTGTATTATTTTATGCAACATCTTGATTTTCTGCACAGCTGGGTTGTTTTACTCTCTTTCCAGCTTATTCCCCCATTCCCATACTACTGTCTAAAGGCTACACTAAAACTTAATTCCCTTAATGTTCAGAGACATTTTGCTGGTCCCCAGTAAAGCCGAGTTTGTGTTTGCAAGTATGGTCTGTCACTCCTAAGATTTTCTGAAGCACGGAGGTCTTTTTGAAATTATTATCCATTTGGCAAAGGTAATTATTCACCTGATTTAACAAGATTTTTTAAGCCATCAAACAGGAGTTCCAAATGATTCCACAACATATCTTTTCTTACTTCTGTTGACACAGAAATTTAGAGCTTCCTTTAGAGGGAAATGCTTTTATCGCAATTTTTATTACACATTATTACACCTTCTGTCCTTCCTTTTATAACTTTCACTTGGATCCAAAGATACCAAGCAGAGAACTGATGGTATAAACACCGCTTTGAACATCCTGAACTGGCTGTATGTTTGAGCTAGATTCATTGCTTGGGTTAGCTTCAGTTCTTTGTGTATGACATTCGCCTGCACCACCTGGGTTTTGGAATTTCCAGCTATCTTCTGTAGCACCGACTGACCCACCCCAAAAGCAAAACATAACAAGGACAGAAATAACATACTGGGCCAAGAAGAGGCCCCTAATGTGATGTAAATATTTAGTTTCAGTCACAGCAAGGAGGGTAAGAGGAAAGTGCATTTGAGAATTTGTAAGTAATGCTGCTTGCCTCCAAGCAGGATTTTCTCTTTTTATGGAAGTTATTCATTAGGTCAGTTCTAATTAATAATAAACACCCAGTTAAGCTTTTCTGTGCTTTTCAAATGGCACTTGCATTCCCTAGTAAATCAAAGTACTTGTTTTAATGCACTCTGCAATGTATTTGCAGCCTCTTTAATACAATCTGCCTCGTATCCAGAAGATACGTTGGCTGCTGGCATACTAGACAACTAATGTTATTGAGTAATTCAGAAACAGTTCCTCCTACAATTAATTATTGTTGTGGGATTGCCATAAAAATGGAAAGAAAACTTTTATTTTTATAATGGCAGATATTAAGTGAACAGAACAGTCATCATGATGAATAAGAAAACAACATGGAATACAAAAACCTTACCTATCTATCTTGGGACTGAAGAGATGCTCAGGTGGCCAGCCTTTGCAGAGGTAGTCCTTGACCAGACTCCATAAAGGAATGGCATCCTTCCAGGTCATGCTGATTTATGGGACTCAGCTAATACTGAGCAAATCTCCTGTCTTACGAAGGAAAAATTATTCTCACATATCTGAATGAAATATCAGGCAGTGGCCCATTATTTTGTGTTGGGTCTTTCTTGTGTTTGTGAACCTACAGACAAGCTGTGGAAACATATCACCACTTATTTTTCCAGACTATGTCTTCTGTTGCAACTGCTGGATTGATTCTGCCTTATTTTTGTTGTTGCTGTTTTTGTTGGGGTTTTCAGTGTGCTTTCAATTTGCTTCTCACCAAATAAACATAAAATGTTGTCAACAATTTTCTCTTCCTCTATCCTGAAATCTGATGTAAGAACAAAGCAAAAATGCCCTGTACTCCCTCCTGTCTTCAGCTTCATAGGTGGCAGAAAGCTGAGAGAACAAATCATTTGCAGTGATTTACTTGGCAGTCTTCATCACGTGTCCATGGTGGAGTTGTCCATAAAAAGCTGGTGGCTTTCTAGAATATATTTGTTTTCCAAAAAATATTCTCAAAATTACTTAGCCAGTAATCTAGTTACCTGGAAGACTTGGAGTAAATGAGTGTTTAGTGACATCAAATACAGTTTACTTCTGTATTGAAGTGAATGCTTGTGGGATATGTTGTAGGCATTTACGGGGGAGTAGCACAAAGCCCTTCATGAAGAAGACTGGCCACCAAATCATAGTCCTTTGTGTGAGGCAACCAAGTGGGAGGCGCTATCTGTCCTCTGTTTGTGGTCCTCCCACAGCTGCTGCAGTGTGGTATGTCAACAATTCCTCCTCATGTGTGCCTGGCTGCCCCCAGCCACCCATCAGCTGCCCCATGACGGGCTTTGCCACCGCAGCAAGTGCCAAAGGGTATACAGCCTCAGGGCAGCAGAGCCCGAGGTGCAGCACCTCCTCATCTGCTGACTCTGGCACCAGTATTTGCACTTGGCAGAGAAAGGAGCAGACAGCTGAGGAGCATGGGTGGCAGAAGGAAAAGTGATGATGTCACAAAATATCTAACTATTTGCTACAACAGATGTGAATCGGAGGTTTCTGTTGGTTTGGTAGAGAGCACATTTTTCTGAATAGTCTGAGTTCTCTGAAGGGTCATGGTACAGTAAATCTATTACGTCTAGTGCTGGAACAAAGATACCATAGCTATACAGTGCAAATTGCCGATCCCATGTAAAGTCACTTTGCTGTTTCAAATTTGTTCAACAACTTTTGGCAGGTTAACTTTGCAATAGCCAAATAGACAGATCAGATATTCCATGTCCTTGTGCAGCTTGAATAACAGCATAAAGATGGCATAAATTTCAGCCCTTATTACTTCAAGAGTAACATGTTTTATTTGCCTGTTTCTGCTGTGAGTCAGAGCCGTTGTGCCGCAATCGAACAGTGCCCAACATTCAGCATCAGCAGCTGTGGAAGGATGCTGCTGGGAGCATCCCCAGTGCTGTGTTGAAAGTCTCCAACAACACTTTCCATCTGCTCTTGCTTTTGAATTACTAGTATGCAGCCTCAGTTTGCAGTTCTTACTCCTGTTGAGAGATTTCATGTGCTTTGAAGCAGTTTAATTAGATAGTTACCTGGTTTCTGTAAGCGGTGACTTTAGAACCTGACTTCCCACACTGGGTCTTCCAAGAATGATTAAATCAGACACATCTTCTTCCATTCATGTGGAAAAACTCAGCACTCCTGTGCATCCAATCTTAGTGCTGATACAATGGGAACTCAGGTAGTTGTAATTTTTTTTTTTTAAATGCCAAACACAGCATCTTAAATAATGTTTTGTGCAGTATTATCAGCAATAATCAAACATTTATTACTGTTTATTAGCATTATTTACTATTTCTACATTAGCGAGCAGTAAGGACCAGTAGGAGTAGATGTGTAGAGTGAAACAATGGATATCCAGAATTTGACATCCAAGCTACGCATGTTGCAAGGTACCTAATGTCAGACTAACTCCAGTCAGCTCCCATTCACTAAAAGACCGGTCTTGGCTGGGGTAAATTAGGTGCACTCCAGTACACCTTCAAAATCAAACTCAAGAAACCTAGTTCATGCAGTCTGGAGTATGAACAAAAGCATAGAAACTGAGGGCAATTCTCTACAAAAATAGACACGATCAGAATTAAAATGCCAACATAGAGGTACCAGCTGATGCCCATGACGTGAGTCTTTGAAAACAACATTTATAACACTCTGAGGAGTGTTATTGTCTTGATATGCAAAGAAGTGTTGCTATCATTCAGCTACTTTAAATAATGTAAATTTTTGTCCAAGCTTTACCTGTAAAGCTAAAAGCTTACTCCTAGACAAAGTGTAACTTTATCCCTGTTTTTAAATTAGGGAAGACTGAATAGCTTATGGGTTAGGAAAAAGTGGTTAAAAAATTTTACGATGCAAGAGATTTTAAGATTTTTTTAATGGCTCTAGCACCTCTGCAAAAGGTAATGGAAACTTGAAATTTGGCAAGAGTATCACTGCTATGCTGGAAATTGGCTTTGTTCTGCCTGCAAGTTAACTATACCCTTTTATGCAACACCTTTGCAATATGGCTTTTACTTACAGAATCACAAGGTACTTTTCTCTTCCAGGAGAAAGCATTGTCTCACTCAATCCATGTCAGAACTGCCTCATTTACAGTAAACATGCACAGTGGCTAAAGAGCAAATGGAGAGTCTAAGGAAATAGAAAAATACATCCAAGTATTGGATTAAAAATTAAAAGATCAGGGTTCTGTTTCTTTTTCAGACATTCTACATGGCTTTGGACAAGTCAGTTACATCTGGCTCTTGATACCTCTGCCAGCTCTGTCATATGACTAATGCGAGGACTGGGTGAGAGGTGTCCTCATGGTATCAGCCCCTTCCTCAGTCAGTGCTGCACACTGGCTGCATTGCCTGCTGTCTTTGTGACTACATCAGGTTTTGTGCAACTAAACTCGTTCCAGTTTGCATGGTGTTGGGCCTGCATGGGCAGCCTTGAAAACACGTTTTATTCAAGCCAGACTCTGGTTACTGTGCAGATCATACTCTGAACAGTGAAAATAAAATGAGGAACTGTCCGTTTAAAAAAATGCTCTGTGTGTCATTGTCATAGCCAGGATTTGCAAAATCACTAGTAGAGTAATCTGCTTATAGATGTAGTAGCACTTTATCTGTAACACTGTAAATTGGTATTACTCACAGAATCACAGAATATTAGGAGTTGGAGGGGACCTCTGAAGATCATCAAGTCCAACCCTCCTACTGGAGCAGGACAAAAAAACCACACACAACTAGGGCAGATCACTCAGAAAGGCATCCAGACCAGGTCTTGAATGTCTTCAGAGAAGGAGATTCCATAACCTATCTGGGGGAGCCTGTTTCAGTGCTCTGTAACCCTCACAGTAAAAAAGTTCCTCCTCATGTAGAGGTGGAACTTCCTGTGCTGGAGTTTGAATCTATTGCTCCTCATCCTATCACTGGGCACAACTGAAAAAGAGCTTCTCCCTGCCTTTTTGATGTCCAGCCCTCATGTATTTATAGTCATTCATTAGATCCCCCCTCAGTCTTCTCCTCTCTAGACTGAAAAGCTCCAGGTCTCTTAGCCTTTTCTCGTAAGGCAGGTACTGACATACTTTGATAGATCTGCAGTTTGATTTTTGAAAGTGCTGTTCCTATCCACCTATTTTTTGCAGACCACTGTGAGGGAGACCTTTCTGCTACAGGTGAAAGCAAAGGACCGACCAAAGACTCTTGACCATTATGTCTTCGTACTACAGCCTGCCTAGTAGTTTTGGTTTAGTTTAATAGAATAAAAACCATGCTGGAAATCAGATGACAGCATAGTGTTTGTGGGAGCAGACCTCTGGAAGTCCGTAATTCAATCCTCCTACATAAAGTTCAGGGTGCTCAGGACTTTATCTCCAGCTGAATTTCACATATCCATAAGGATGAAGGCTTCACAGCCTGTCTGAATTCCTGTTCCATGGTTCAATGATTCTCATGGAAAATAATATTTTCCGTACATCTGAGGAGAAATTCTTATGTTCCAGCTTCAGTTCTGGATATTGAATTTAAGATTTATAATTGTATACCATTATGAGGGCTAATTAAAATGAACTTGGTAGTTTTAACACATCTCAAAAAGTCATAAACATCTTCAATAGATGCTTCCACTGGTGGCAAATGGAAGAGTCTCTATGAGAGAGTCATGGGAGGAGAAGGTATTCTTTGTGCCTGGAAGATTTTAGGTCACATGTGATGTATACTGTCAGGACAGAGAGCAAAACTTGTGCAGAGGATGTGAAAGCTTAAGGCCACCAACAAAACCAGATTTTTTGAATGCATCAATCAAAATATAAATCCAGTTCTTAAAACTGAAGCAGGTTAAGTTTGAAGTCAGAGAGGCTTGGTGTACATTCATGTGCTAACTAAACTGCCCCTTTTGAAGTTTATGATGTTCCTTCATGACTAGAATAAATTTCCTGTGACACCCATCTCCCTCCCAGCTTGCTGCATCCATATTCCAGGTGGAGCTCACTTTTTTCAGATAAATGCCACCAGAGGGTCATGGACAAAATCAGAAACCATGATGCTCACATTTGAAAAAAGGCGGAACCAATTTTATATAGAGCAGGTGGAAACCAGATGTACTTAAACTGGGTGAGAAGAAGCAGAAGTGTCCTGACAATTGAAAATGATTGTTTCCATCAGGATACACAGCTCTGTATTTCCTAGACCATATACCTGGACTTAATTAGGGCTTTCCAGAAATAACAGTGCTTTTTTTACTCTATTTTTTAATTAATTTTAATTTTAAAATTAAATAAAATAAATTTAAATAAAATAAATTTAAAAACATTAAAAAAATTAAATTAACTTAGTCATAATACTTTACTAGAAAATTAAGGGTTTATTTATTTATTTACTTACTTACTTTTCACAGAAATTACTAGAAAATTTATAAATTTCCTAGGATTCTTGTTTAAAACATGGCTGTTGATTAGTATGTGGACCTATGACTTATGGGAGGGTAGGAGTTTCTCTTTAAAAGGCATTTTTTCCCTGAATGTATTTTTGCAAGTTGTTTTGAAAGCTGGTGGCCTTGGACATATTCTTGGTCCCAAGGTGACAGTTCCAAGGCAACAGTCCTGGCACAAAGACACTGCCTAAGGTCAACAGTTGTGTGACTGTTCAGCAGCACCTTGGGAGCCAAGCCATGGACTGTTAGGGCAGCAGGCAGCCACGGGGACATGGTGTTGAGCTCTGTGTCATGTAGGGCTGGCTGGCCTTTTTGGCCAGCAGCCCTGAGCAGAGCATTGAGTAAGAGGGTGAGTTGGGGGTGAGCATGATGGCCATCAGCTGGCTGAGGAGGAGGTGGGATGCTGCCCCCACTCAAGTTGTACCTCCCACCCCATGGAAACAATATAAGCCTGTGCCAAGGCAGGTGTGGGCAGAGAAAAATCAAAGCTCCTCTTTACATTTCTTCTGGGTGAGCCAAAGTCTGGGAAATCCAAGGGCTCTAATGTGTTTTCAGCCTCCCTCCTCTCTCTGTCTGAAGTGACATTGGAAGATAACCTGATTTATTGCAAAAGTTACCTGAGGTGCCTACCAGTTTTATTTTGTGGGTTCTTTGGGGGAAAGCAATGGAGATGGATATGGACAGGAGGAAGACACTGCCTGACCTTTGGGGATAGAAAGAAGGCAAAAATGACCAGAGGGGCAGAGACATGTTTGAGGAATGCTTGAGAGTTTCATAGACCTTTGCTGAAAATAATTGTATAGACAGTCACTGTGCACATCTGCAACCACACATTTTGGATTTTCAGAGACTTCTCTTGTTGCCCATCCTCATAACAGAATAGTGTCACAGTCTATAATCCACAACAAAATGGTTGTTTTGTAGCTTATTAGTTTGTGTTCTGTTTTCATTCTTAGTGTTGAGTTTGCCATATTCAGTTGAGAGGAACAACCTCACATTAATAAAGATATAATACTGAAAACAAAGTTATTCTTTACAAAGAAATGTTGTTCTATTGCATTTCTGAAGACATTATGTGACTAAAGCATCTGAAGAGAGATTTAGTGCTCTGCTGTGTGAGAAGAGTCCCCTTCCACTCTGCAAAAAGGGAAGAGAGGGGCTGAGGGAGACAAGGGGAAGAGAAAGGCAGAGGGAGAGGAACTGCAGAGTAAATTATAAACTGCCATAACCAACCCTTTGAAAGATTGTATTGCACTTAGTCTTGCAGAGTCTAAGTTTAGCTCTGTGACCCAAAGAACCACCACCACTTGGTTCAGACTGGCGAGAAAATAATTACTTTGTTAACAAAGCACAAGGAAAAGTGACAGGAAAAAACAGAGGGTATTTGTAACTGTTAAAATTGATAAATCAAGTGTAGCCATGGAGGTTAAGCTGTGTATTTTTATCCACAATTTACTGGTGCAGTTTCTTCTTTTGATTTGAGGTGATTGTTTTTATTATTGGACCTGTGCAGTAGATTCACCTAGAAAAGCAGTATTAGCCTATGGAAAATAGCAAGCAGCACTAATCAAGATACTGTATAACGTTATTTTATCTGGGTTGCATAGCAAAAGATGCAAATGCTGGGGATATTTGGATATTTTGGAGCTGGACCACCCATGGGGAGAGAGCAACAGATGTTCTGTGATTACATGTGACAAATATTTATATTCCTGGCACCCTTCCTTGCTTGCTAGAACCTATACCTTTATTACGTGCATGACTGGCTTTCTGCTAAATATGAAACGAAGACACACTTTCGCATTCAGTTACACAAAGGAGGTTGCCAGGCATATTACTGGGTGAAGCTGTGACTTCTCAGTAATCATTCATGGAGCAAAAGTAATGAAACTTTTGCAAAAATCTGATCAAAGCACAGTTGCTAAATGTGTCAGCATCTTCTGTTACTAATGTATTTCGTTATGTACATGGGACTGAAGCTGCCTCTTACAACTTCAAGAAAAAAATAGAATTCCTTGTTCTTCCAATTATATCAGGAATTTTGCCTCCAAAATTAAAAAATAACAATAATTTTTAAAAATTTATATCTTAACTTGGATTTGTGGATTAACCTAAGTTCTTGGCTCTGGCTTTTCAAAATGTGTACCTAACCTTTATGACTGATTGCAGAGTAAATATTGAATATAAACACCCCTGCCCTATTTACTCAAAAACTGTCAAGTAAATGAAGAGAATCGAAAAATATAAGTATTCTTAAAAGTAAACTCATGGGTTTTGCTGCCTTCTGAAGTTTGATTTAAAATAATAATGCTGAGAATAAGTGAAAACTCGTGTGGCACAGAGTATTTATGCTTAATATTAATTTTGTAATACAATGAATTATATTAATGCAAGGAGCCTTGCTCTTTTCCCCAGTTCTCATTCATTGTCCTTCATAAATGTTACCTTGTCATGATACTGAAGACAACTGATTTATTCCACAAACAACCTCTTTCCTGTTTCCACATTAGTCACAAGACACTGGCATATTAGTATCTGGTAATTATTTTTAGTAATTTACAAAATGTATTCAGATCAAGTGTTTCCTACTGATTTTTCCTTGCTTGTAAACTTCTCTTTAGGTTTTATTTTGAGGGTCTGTTTCTCACAAGTTCTGTGGTGGTATTGCTTCTGGTGATTTATTAAATCAACTTCCAGAGAGCCTTGAAACTGATGGCTTGTTACTTTGGTTTCTGGAAATACTCTCATGTATGAAAAATACGTTTACATTTTCTCCTTGTATGACAGCTCTTGCAAATAATATTCTAAATTCATACAAACTTTAGCAGGCCATGAATAAATTTCAGCTCAGGCTAGATGAATGTACTTTTTCATTCAGAAGAATATAAATAAAAACAAACATGAAAACCCATTTAATATTTGTCCTTTTTCAGCTGACAGAATACCAGCCACTGGGAATTCATCTTCTAATTATGAATGCACAGTTAAAGAATGGTCACTAAAGGAAAAGAAAAAAAGCAGTGAAGAATGAGAGAACTGGTGTAACCAGAAAATTCCTTCTCTATTCATCTGAGAAGCTGCATATGTTCACAAAGCATATTTTTGGGAGGGTATGAAGCATTGAGAAGAACAAAACTTACCTGATAGAAATCCTCAAATAGGTAATATTGTTATCTGTATCTCTGTTTGTTTATATTTGTACATGTTTGTATTATTGTTCTGCTGCAGAAGAAAAGAAGGAACAAGAAAATAATATTTAAACGGTACAAGAATAGTGAGGGTAGTGGAGGGAGACAGAAGGGAAGGAGAAAATACTGAACAGAAAGAGAAGACAAAATAGAAAAAAACACCTGAACTTGAAAAAAACAAAAGATGAGAAAACTTCAGTTAAGTTATTCCCTAGCACTTCTTCATACTTTCTTCCAGTGAGGAAAGAATAGAAATAGAAAGAATGGCTTGAAGAAGCCATGCAAAGATGTGAAATGCAATCTTATTCCTTCTTATTCCTCCATGGACATACAGCTTAGCCTGTGATCAAGGAGTAAGTGATTCTTCCAGCAATTGTATCAATACTGCCCTTCTCTGACTTATAGATCTGCTGGTCCAGATTTCCTTTCCTGAAAGGAATGAACAGTTCTTTAGTCACAAGTGCCTGAGGCAGACCTTTTAGTACTCATCCTGTTTTAAAAGGAACAAATGCCATTTTTTGGCATCATCCCTTTTTCTTCAAAACAATAAAAAGCTTGCATTAGGTTATTCTCCCTAAAAAATGACTGACTCCTGCAGTTTTACTGAGCTTGGTCTTGCTTGCTGTTTGTGAGCAAAGTCAGACTATTTTACAAATTCCATAGCAACTCCTGTTTTGCTGATTTTCTAGGAAAACAATAAGAGGAAATACATCTCTTATATTTCAAAGCTTTTCATACTCTGGAGAATGTGTTATAAACTTGGATATTATAAGACTAGAGTAGAAGAGTACTAAGGGACACAGTTGCTCTCCATGCCCTCTAAAGGGCAGATGGCAGAAAGGGCCTGCTTTTTCTCAGTAAGCATCCTGATGACTGGGGTCATTAAATGCTACTTCTTGTCATTTGGTAGCTGTCAGTCACTCAGAAATTCTGCAGCATGTTACTGCAACTGTTCTCTAAATTGTGAATGTGTTTCTCAAGTGAATGTCAGGAGGGGTGTGTCTTCATAAATTGTGGTGGCTGGCAAGTGGAAGAAAGAAAACAACAGATTTATTTATTTTTTTTATTCTGGGGCATCCTTTAAATCTCTTAGATTACCCCAGGGACTCTCACCTCATGTGCAACTGAATTAAATCCTACCTAACAAAACTGATTGTTCTGTAGATCCTGTCCAAACACATGGCTGAATATTCCAGCAGTTGTTCTCTTGCTAGTATACATTAAACTTCATTAATTTCAAGACAGATCATCTCCACAGCAGCTTGGAGTCCATGACTCCATATTTGTTGATACAGCCTGTTGAGATCTAAGCTCTTTAATTTGCAATTGTAATATGTAATTTTCCTAGAAATAAAATGCAATTCAGTCACAGGACATTCAGAATCACTCAATTCTAATCTGTAATGTCAGCAAGCCCATTTCACTGACATTATTGTTTTGACACTGAGTGTAATAGAAATGATTAAGCCAGGAAGAGAGCAGCACTTACTTGACTGCTGTCAGCTACTGAACCACAATAGCCCAGCACACTGACTCTATTCAGCTGATGAAACGTGAAACTTGATATGCTGCTGCAAAATGTTAGTAACCACAATGCTATATTTCAATCCCTACTTCATTTTATAAATGTTTAGTCTCACTCTTTTAGACCTCCTGTTTCATAACTGGAAGGAATAGCAACCAAACTTCTTTCTTTTAAATTTGCTGTATCCAGGCATGTGTCAAGGTCTTTTTTTGGTATTTTTTGAAATGGAAGAGTGTATTCAGATGGGGGATGAAAAGGGAAAGGATATGAACAATAGTAGCCCTTGTGACTTTAATGTGAAGATTAAGATTCATGATGGTAGGAATGTAACGTGATAGAAATATATATCATGGCCCTTCCAGCAGAATGTATACTTTGTTCTGAAATAATTTGTTATTTCTAAGCTTGCAGTTGCAGGCACTTGAACTGAGTGCTAAGTGGGTATTTCTTCAAAATAGGTGTTTGCTTTCCTTTACATTTTATATAATTTTATATCATTATGCTGTCAAGCATCCTGTGGCATAAGGCTAGCAAATTGGGCACAGACAAGGCCATGTAATGTTTTAAGTAAATACCTCTGTCTCTCTTTTGTGTCTGAAGAGAAAACTCCCTTTTCCTCTCAGCTATGTGCACAAAAAATCCATAGAGTTACTTCAAGATATTTCCAATTATACTTATAAGATGTCTTAACTTTTTTTTTTTTTTCCTGATTTTATAGTTCAAATCACCTTCCTGCTCGTGCATGGAAAAGGAACAACGAAAAGACAAAGCAGTGATGGATTCACATGCCAGTAGCATAAAGAGACCTCATGAGGCTCCCAAAGACTAAACCCCAAAACCAAACAACAGAACCTCATGTGGGAAGTTTTCAAAAATCAATTGTCATCTTGGCACAACAGGACATTTTTCAAATCAATCACCTTATTTAGATGGTAAAGGTGACCCCCTAATACATTGTTATTTCTCTGCTGAAGTAAAGAAATAAGGCACACAATGAAAAACTTTCCAGCAGGCCCTTATTCTCAGTGAAGAATCTAATTTATTTTACTATTTCATAAAGAAATGTTTATATTAGTTAGATCATGTATATAACAACACCTATGACTGTTGTGTCTCCATGTGCCATAATATATTAAATATTATAAGTATTCAAATATTTTCATATTGATAAGAGTGTAAACATTCCCTGCTGACATACAATCTGTCATAAGGTGTTGTTCATAGCCTCAATCCTTCTTCAGTTTGTTGTCTTATCATTACTGGGATTCAGCCAGACAGCTGAAACACTGATCCAGAAGAGAATGTAGAAAAGTTCCTTTTATGTTGCAGTGCATTTTTAGCATTATTTGAGCAGTGCTGTTACAGGCAAGACTTCAGCATAGACTTAGGAGATTCAGATAGGTAAAAACTCTGGATCAACTGGAAATGCTATAGTAGTGTAAATAATGAATTAATTTACAGGGATCAATAATAGAAAGGGAGACATACATGCAAGTTGACAGTGGATTAAATATCATAGGATATATAATAATTGCCATAATTTATATGTTAAAGAAAGTAGAGAAGAACTGGTTCAAACAGGCAAGCGTCATGAGTGGGGCATGAATGAATGTTTTGGAGCAGGAAATTTTGGGATTCATTACTGGCTATTGCTGTAATTTTTGGCATGCCAAGACTAAATAAGTTAATTTTACTTTCTGAGAGATTGTCGTAGTCCTATGCAATTTCCAGAGCTGTTATGAGACTAAAGGATGTGACAGTTACAAAGTAATATAAATTTTTCACCTCAAAGCTCATTTAGGAAGGACAAGTGGTTGTACCAGACCGTAAGAGAGCTGGACTCTTACCGGAGGAGGAGCACATGCAAGGGGACAGTGGATAACCTTGCAGTCATGGCAATGGTTTGGTAGATCATGCTGAGTGACCCAAGCTCTGTGTGGTTTTGCTCCCATGTTAACTGCACAAATCTGGGCAGAGAAGAGAAAGTGCAGTCAGGAAAGGGGCTGACTAGAGCTGGGTAGGAAACCATTTCCTTTTCCCTTTCTCTCATCTTGCAGTAATTTTTGAGGTTCAAAGAAATAGATGCTGCTCCAAATGCAACTCAGTCTAAAAAAGAAAACACAGTTACGAGCTGCATGTTTGCAAAAATGATCAGAAATGCTGAAATATTTTACTTTTTTACCCATATCATTTTTAGGTTTAACTCTTAAAATTATTTCAACCCTTAGAAGCTTTTTCTGCATTTTCTTATTATAAGTTAACTCATGTATGGTGATTAATTTTGAATTAAAAGAAGGAACTTTTCCCATGGAAGAAAGAGTTATGAGAGGGTGGTTACACTTCTCCTCAGTAGCTCATGTGAAGTTCCTAGCTGAGAACATGCCAATAACTGTGTGCACTCACACTCCTGTGCGTGCTGTCAACTCCCAGCCATAATAGAAATGCTAGTAAAGGTTTGGGGTTTTGTGCTTTGGGCTGGCTGAGCCAGAAGTGAAGAAAGGGAGACTTACTCTGTGGTTTCACAATTGGCTAAGCCCATCTAACTGTGGGCTGTCACCAAAAGCAGTATTCCTGCTCTTCCCCGCTGTGGAAGCAGGTTGCTTTGCAGCCAGCTCCATGAGCTGCCTGCTGGGATCTGCAGCACCAGCATGTTTTCAGGCAACGGATTAAGTCAGTAGATCGTTGGTGGGGACAAAGTGCTTCTTAACCTGGAAATCAGTAGAATCAATATTGGCCATGGATATCTGGAGGGATGCAAACAAGCACCCGTGCAATCACAACCAAAGACTGCTGCTTCTTGCCTGGGCAGATCGGTTTTTGCTGGTGGCACAGACCTGAAGTCTCAGGCCAGTTTTGTGTGCATGTGTATTGCTGAGGTCAGAGGTTTTACACCATGGGAGAAAATACAGGTTTTAGTCGAAGTAGCTTTAAAGTGGGTATTAAGTTTATTTGAATAAGGTTTTATGCAGGAATTGTCAGTTCTAATAAATTTAAAACAATTATGAAAAAACATTGTATGATGCCTTAAGTGTGATGGCTTTATAAGGTAATAACTTGAATGATAAGGATGACAGAAGTAATGCTGCTTTATTGATAAAATTCTATAAAAGAAAAGCTTCTAATAAGAAGAAAGTAGCAACACAAACTGCAAACTCTCTTCTAATATCTGTTTGCACATGTATGTTTGTTTGTTTGTTTGTTTTCCCAAAAACAAAGACACATAAATATTTCTAATGTAGCTTTTGAATGTATAGCCTTTTTTTTGGTCTGGTTTCCTTGAGCTTAGGTTTAGGATACTGTGTTTGTCACCTCTAGTTTAAGAATTTTTCTTTTATCTCTGCTTTGCAGCTTCACACCAGTATTTTGCACAGTCCTTTAGCAAACGTTGACTTCCCATGATATTGAAATATAATGGTGTGTTACAGAGGAAATGTCAGATAATTCTTCTTCCTTTTTCTTATTTTTTTATTTTATTGTTATTATTTTGCCTTATGGTTTTCATATGTATTCCTTTAATCTTGGTGCAAATAAAATGCAGGGATCAGATTTTAATTTAAAATTGTAAAGTTGCAGGCAGCACAACTGAGGCTGTAGTCAACGAGACAGAATCAGAAATAAGCAAACAGGCCTGGTATCTTACAAAAAGCTCTGAGCGTCTTGCAAATGTGTTGAGTCTACCTAATACCACATAGAAAAGCTACAATGAATTTGTAGTATTTAGCTAAATTGACTATCAATATTTGTAAGCCATCTACACCAAAATACTGCTGCCCATGAGTTGATAAAGCCAAAAAGTAAGGCAGATATTTAGAAAAAAAGCTGGAAAATCTTGGGCTTTAGAGAGCAAATTACCACCTTGGTGAATTTAATTCAGTCCCTTGCCCTGCTAGTAAGCTGTTGGCAATGGTGGGCAAATTCCACACCAACACTTTCACAGGTGGTCACTGACTGTTTTCTTCAGATTTGGAGCACCCAGCTCAAGATACTTAAGGTCTGACTTTCACAAGTACTGATCTCCGAGAAAGGCAGCTGAGTCAATAGAAGCTGTGCTGTGAAATTATACCATGCTATAAAATGTTAAATACTCCAAGAAATCAGGTCCAAGTCATCTCCTGTTAGGTACCCAGCTGCTGGTAATTGGTTATTCCCATTTTTAAAACAGGAATAATGTTATGCCTTACACTGGTTGATGCTGGAAGATAAATTCAGTCATGCTTATAAAATATCCAGACCTGTGATAATAAGCACCTCACAGTGGAATTATTAATTCATCATTTTTCTCAGAGCTTGACTAGCATATGGTTAAAACCAAGAAGAATGGTCCCACACTGGGTACCTGTGCACTGCACAAATAATCCTAGTGTCTAGGAAGGCTTTTGGACAGAGTTGATGCCTAACTATGAGTGGAAGGATGACTCCATTTCATACCAACTAAAAATGGATGGTTTTATATTTTGCTGCTACTAAGTGATTTTTAAAATGAGAATCTAAACATTTTAAACTGAGATTTTACAACACTGTGATTATAACAAATCTGATATTAACTGGAGGTGGCTTTTTGTTGCAAGTTTGTCATAAGAGATGTGAGGTATTTTTTTACCTATGTTCTAAACAGAAAAAATCCTGTTTGAAAATTTGTACGTGCTGATAGTTGTTTGATATAAAACTCTTAGCATGGTACAGGATATCTAGGATCTGGTGTTACAATGCCAAGTATTCAGTGATGCTGTTTGATGATTATGCTGGCTTAAAATATTTTCTTCTTCCCTCTTGTTCCACCCTTGGCTGACCTCTCCGTGTCTGCACAGGGAAGCAATGTCTCTCCCAGTGGTTGCACCAGTGCAACTAAGTGTTGGAGCAGGTTCTCTGTGAGGCAAATTTGAACTAGGCCTGCTGAAAACAAAACAGACACCTTTTTTCAGACACAATTTCCTTGCTCAAAGAAATTAAGTCCAAACTATTGAAAACCAGCATCTTTTAGACTGGGTCTGTTAGTGTGTTCTATACTCATGTTAACAGCATTTGAATAAACACTTTTGGTAATACTGATACAGATTCACATTTTCAAATCAGTACCTGTGCTGCAGGTTATTCATATTGCATCCTTTTGCTGTAAGTAGCTAGTTTCTGTATCAATGGCAAAGCTCCAATTAACTTGTAGGGGCAAGATCTTTCCTGAATTTTTGAAGGGCTTCATGATCAGTAATTTATATTCTTCCATCTTATTGAGTCCCACTGTAATCAAAAGGAATTTTGATTTCACAGAACTTTGGTGCAGACTGGACACCTAATTGCATTTTTACCAATAATGTGTTTATATTTCAAATAACATGTAGTTAATTTTCCAATTTTTATCTCCATGACCCTCTTAAATGATTCATAACATGTAATACAAAGAATACTGCAGAATTTCCTTTTCTAAGTATAAAAAAAAAAAACACAAATGCCTTTCTCCAATTATTTTCCACATGTACTAGAAAGTCTCATGCATCCTGACTGGTTTTAGTAATAAATAAACAGGTTTTGTTATCTTATCAAATATATCCTTTGCTAAAACAAGGGCAGACGAAAAACCCAAAGCATCAGTGTGTTCAAATACAAATTCTGCTTGCCAGTTCTTCAGTAATAGCACTTTTGCTAAGCCTTATTTTAACTCATCATGTGTCAGATCACAGCTTCCTCTTTCATATCTAAAGGCTAACTATTATTTCCCAATTATACTAAGAATTTCTATGGGATAACGGTCATGCCTGTATTCCCTTAAATAACTTGGATCTCAAATAGGTTCATAAAATAGAAAAGGCAATGTTTAGGATAAACGTTAAGATATTTTGGAGGTCTTTATTTTTTGGGAAGCTAATGACAAATGAATTGCCATTTTCCCCATTTGAGTTAAAGAAATGTCTGTCAAAACTGTTCTTGCTGGAAGAAAACTGTTCTCCGTTATAAATGGAATCTTAGATTCGGCCATCTGAAAAAAAAAATCAGTCTTTTGAAGACTCAAAGAGAGTACTTCAAGAATACAGTGAATACATGTGCAGACCTCTTGTGTTGTCATGGATTGAGAGTGACCGGTTATAGAGAAAATAAAGCTCTTGTAGATTCTTCAAATGTTTAAAGGCAACAGATAAAATACAGATGTTTCTTCACCATAGAATCAGTGACCATGACCAGTGGTCATTAGTAGGGTCTGATTTTTTTAGATACACACGCATGCACAAATCTCTGCTGCTTTAATGAACTGTATAAGTGGAAACAAATTTTGCAGGAGTAAACTGTTCTGCCTGAATGATTCAAATTCAGCGTATTCATAAATAAATAAAAACTGGTCCTTATAACATGAGGTATGCAGGAACCCTAGCTCCTGTTGGTTCAACTAGCTCTGCCTGAAGAGCAGAGCTGTTAATAACCACTTGTGCTCAAACTTGACTCCAGCTGTCATTCACTGGAGCCCTGTGCATTCGTTTGAGGAATTCAGGTTCTGATTAATGTACACAATTAAAGTGAGCATATGTTCCATATTTTGGTACTTATACCATAGTGTGGGGGGGCAATTTTAGACCTAGTTTAAACAAGTCTAAATTAATGCTCAACTCCCTTATCTGTTCTCTGAATTGGCCCAAACAGCTGGAACCATGGAGGATTTCTTTATTGAATCTGCACATTTAGGCTGCTGTTTCAGCAGCCGAGAGGCTAATTTCTGGCTTGATGCTGGCCAAAGTGTGGTTAACCTCACAGAAATGAAACATTCCAGCAACAAGAATTCATTTTTACCCACTGTTGCCTCTAACCAAATGCTAACATTTTACTTTGGAGAGCACAGTATTATTCAAGCTGTCTTGCAATACTCGAAATGTTTGTACCATTACTAACTGATGACAAACTGATTTGTTCATTACATCTTAAATGTAACTGCCAAATATTCTATCCCCAACTTAAATGCTGTGCATCGAGGATAAACTAATCCAGCCTGTGTGTATAGGTAGGCAGCCAGAAATGAGCACGAAAATCTGGCTTCGTTCTGAGCACAACATTCTGTTGTGGTTTTTTTTAAAACTCTCTGTGACTAGAAAAATGCTTTTTCTGAATGACTGAGGCCTTTCAGAGTGCCCAGATATACATCTCTGTCAAGGCTTTTAGAGATGGTGTTGGAAAGGTGCAGAATGGGCCATCCTGGGAAACAGTATGGGAAAAGGCAATGCAGTTCCAGGAGGCACAAAAGGGACATTGATTCTCTTCTCCTTCTCAGAGGTGGTCTGTGATTTCTTTCCACCTTAGTCAGCTTTGAAAATACCAAATCATCCCCTGTGCTAACATAAGCAAGGTAGGAGAGCCTGAGCAGTAGAAATACCTGGGCTGAGAGGGGATCACCGGGGGAGAAAAAGCCTGTGTTATATTTACCCTTTGTCTTCTGTGCCATTCTCTCTTATCTGATTAAATGCTTTAATGACTTTTCCCAAAGCAAAAGGGATGCCTTATTGGCAGTCCTTGAGAAGCATTCTTTACTAGTGTTTCCTGTAGCACACACTATCTATCTTCTATACATCATTTATTTCCTGCTCTTAAAATAGGGAAATCAATTTATGTGGATTGGAGTTTGATCTTTTAGTGGGAATGGTTTTTTATATTAGCTAACCTTGCAAGGCATTTCAAACATTTCATCTTTTCACCCAGGAAAAACAACTTCATTCAGCAATTCCCAGACTCCTTTGGACTTTGCACAGGAAACCACCTGGAAATGTATGATAAAATACACAGTTAAAGCAGTGGAAAAAACAAAGCACATCACACAGCCTAATATAGCCTAGTATAAACAGAATATTGTATCCATGGAAAATAAATATGCCTTTTTTCTTAGGGCGTTATACTCAGTTGAGACTCACCTACTCGTGATTTCACATTTCTCTAGTTACCATATGAAACTCCTTTGTCTTATTGTGTACCAAGTCATATAGATCTGTTGCTTATTTAATAATGTGCATGCATTTATGTGTTAAAATTAAACTGGAGAATGCTGAAATCTAGCAGGGTTCTGACTTAACGAAACTTGTGGAAAGAGTTACCATTTGGGCACTCTGCTCTGTGCTGGTTTTAAATTCTGCATGTGATGCCAGTGACCCTACTTCCACAGGTTGTCCTACGAGCTGGAGAGTCACCCTGCTCAGGCTCTTTTGGGAATGTTTTGTGTTAGTAATGTGTCAGGTTAAAACAGCTAAAATCCCACTGGAGATGGGCTCTGTCTCAGCCATAAAGAATGTGACTGTTTTGAAAGTGTTTACTCTTCTTCAACACATAAAAATATACCTGAGAAGGTAAAAAGTGTGGTCAGGTATCCCTCTGTATCAGGGCTATCTAAACACTGGGCACACACACGTAGTTTTCACACTTGAACTTCTGTGCTGGGGCCATGTTAAGAGACCAGCAAAAAGGTGTTGCTCAGACAAAATGTGCTGCAGCATCTGAATGCCAACTGTTCACGGAGGCCCCAGGGGCTGCCAGCAGCAGCACCTCTGGGTCACCCTGGCTCCCAGCTGCTCACTGAGCCCACAGCCTCCCAGACTGCAGCCAAGGAACTCCTGGAGAACCACTGCTCTTGCCACCCATGAACCCTTTTCTCCTCTCTGAGGTATGTGGTACGTGTTTTGTGGCTTTCAGCTGCGCGAGGCTTTGGTATGTATTTTATAGGCTCACTTGAGGGCTGGGTTTCCTTGAGCTATAATCTAGTTATATGCTGTTTCTTGAAAGTGTCTTCCTTCTGGAACATGCCAGGTTTATCACCACATGCTTTTCCAGATCTGCTGCTTATGTAAATAACACCCAAATGCAACACATCTGAATGTCAACGGAAGGGATGGGGCCCCCTTACAGCAGCCTTGGCACTGAATGCCAGCCCTGACAACCCTCCATCCAGATGACCCAGAATCTGGCAGCTGCTTTGCTGAATGCTGCTCTGAGCTGAAGCATCTGCTTTGGCTGTGCTAGCAGTGAAAGTTTTCACAGCTGCCAGACTGGGCTCCATTTACTCCGATTTTACATGCTTTTTAGGAGCTGGCCTAGCTTGCAACAGCACATAACTTTAACATTAGACTTATAAAATGAGCCTTTGATGCTTTGGAGCTCCATGTGTACACTCTCCCCCAACAAGGAAGAGCTGAGCAGGAAGCACAGGCTCATGGGCAATGTTGCTGACTGAGTAATATGAGTTGCTCTGTCCATTTCATCATGTTTCTGAATGGAAGAAACAAAGCATTGAAAGTCACAACAGAGAACTGAGGCAGAGGATATGTGTCCCACATAAAAAATTGAGCTGTCTTACTCTCCTAAAGGCAGACACATTTGCACATATATCAGTTTGTTGTGCTCAGAACAATTGACAGTTACCAGACAGAATATGAACAGGCTACTTATATTTCTGTAGGGCGGAACTATCATGGTGAATACAGGAATATGACTTTTGAGTAATTTCAGAACTGTACAATTCTTGCAGGTAATGGTACAATGCTTTTATTTTTTTTTGTGATAGTTATGTTAAAGTGGACAGAAAAGATGCCATGACTAATCATGTGTTTACCATCTGTTAGCAAGGGCCTGAGAGTCCTCTGTTTACAGTCTTCCATGAAAGTAATACTGATTGGAACTGACAACAGTATTGAATTGCTTCCCCTTTTAATATGGCCACTTTGACAAAAGATTATCCCTGCCACCTGTCCCCTTGGCTGGTGCATATTTTCTCAAGTATTCCTCTTCTGAGCTGTCACTTAATAAATACAATAACATTTTATCAGTGTAATTTTCTATTGATTTTAAAGAGCATTCAAAGATGGTTGTCACTACTGCCAGTGCCCTACCCTGAGACTACTCTTCTTTTAAGGAAGAGTGAAGATACAAAACATTTTTCTGCTAGATATAAATGTTCTTGCCAACTTATTCTGGATGCATCTCCCATGCTGAAGCTGCTTATTGCTTTATCTGTAAGGCAAACAGCAAAACATTCAGTGCTGAAGCTGCTTTGAGCAGACACCTCCTGGTTTCTGGATGGGCCTGTTGCTCTGAATAGTTTAACATGTGAGCACTTGCAGTCCTGAATCTGATGTTCTGTAAATATCCTGTGATCCTGATTTGCAGCCTACTACTCTGGGAAATGCTGCTGTAATGTATTTCCAGAAAATGAAAAAAGGTCAAAAACACAAACAAGGCAGGTTCATTCACCCTCCCAACGCCTTTTCCCCCAACTTCCCTTCAGCTGAAATCTTTAGATAGCTTTCAGCAAATATTTTTTGAAGTATTCCTTCACCTCTAATCAGATGGCAAAAGTGTTTGTTTTATTTAATCACGGCTGTGAAAAAGAGCCTTTTTTTTTTTTTCTTTCTTATCTTCCTTTTTTCATAAGGACCCCTTTCATTTGCCTCTCTTCATGACCCCATGAAATTTGGCTAGTGATGAAAAGACCAAATGAGCACCACCAAAAACTTTCAGAATATTCAGAGTTCAGCTCAGAGGGCTGGCAGATCTTTAGAGCCACTATTCAACTCATATCCAGAAATCATGCTAATTTCAGTATGTGCAGTTACCGACACTTTTAAAGAGCCATGAGCAATCTCAGTAGCTGGGCATTCCTACCTGTCTTGGGTGGGAAGTCAGTATGGACACACCTAACAATATGGAGTTCAGGAGGAAGACCATTTGGTTTTGGAAAGACTGACTTCTGAAAACTGCTTTTGCAGAAGGAGAAGTGGCAGTCCTGAATGAAGTCTAGGAGGAGAGCAAGGCTGGCAAGAACTGTTAACATGAAAAGTCTACCTTCTTAGTGCTCTCTGCAGGAGGCACCTGGTTTGGGGTCCCAGCTGAGTTGCTGCTTAATAGCTCATTTGGGTGCAAAAAACCTGTTTCATGACCTTCTTGGCTTAGGCACTGCAAAAGCAGTGGAACATTTTTGCTACACTGAGCCTTTAGTCTTTAAATCACTGCTTTCTGGATGAAAAACCAAGAAAATTGAGAGCAATGTCAAAATGCTAAAACTTCAGTGTTCATTCAGACACAATTTTGTCCTGGATCTCAATGGCTGGCTCCAAAGTTTCCTGATGTATACACCAGCTAATAGTTGCCCTTTTGTATGAGCAGTAATCTGCCATGTCCTCTGAGTGTCATGGATGAGCTTGTGTTCCATCAAACACACCTCCAAAAACTGCTTTAAGCTCAGCTAATGAATGTTGTGTTACTTCTAACATTAATACTTAGGAGATTTAAAAACATTCCCTAAATGGAACTCGCCCAATCTGCAGCTGGAAAAACTAGGATGTATTATTCTTCTGGAAAAGTAATAAAAACTTTGGACACTTTTCAGCTATATTTCTGTGCAGGATGGATCAACTGTTCTGTGCTCAAAGAATTCTAGAAATGTACATGAAGTCATTCCTGATAAGAGGAGCATAAACTACTTATTTTGGTAAACAACTGATTGCTTACAGATCAAATCAGTGACCTGTGATTCACTGCATCTATGTGCCCAAGACACTTTCTAATAGTAAATCTTTTTGCATTTTCCTTTATTATTTTTTTTCCCATTCCTTCTAAATGCTCTAAAGATAAGTTTCAGTACAACAAATGATGAAGACAGGGATGTCTCCTGGTCCTGTGGGGGAGAAAAAGAAATGCACATGGAGGATTGGATCATCCCATAAATTTATCAGACAGATGGAAATTACCTCGCCAGGATGATCAGTAGCAGGAAGGTGCTGAACTAATGTTTGCAGGCTCTTTTACCAACATTTTGTATATTATTTTGTATATTATTTCACACTGAAGTTATACCTATAGCAAGGTAACTGCACTGCAGTTTTTAAACAATTTCATATTGATTTGTGGGTTAAAAATTTGTAATTAGTCAGACAAAATATGTTATCAATTTAGCTTTATTTCCCAGCTGTGCTCACCTGTCATTTTTAATTATTATTTTCAGGATCCTGGTGATGATGTCATCCCCCTAAATTTCCCAAAAGCTCCCCAGTGTTCATTCCAAATGATTGATGAAGGTATGAAAACTATGAGTGCTTCCAAATCAAATATGTGTATAAAGGTAAGCAGTGCACAGGAAAAGATGATTAAAATAAAGAATTGTGTGTTTCCTTGAAATTCACCAGCCCATTGATACTTCAGCAGTTCAGATCTCAGTGGAACTTTTGTGCAATCCACTGAATACTTTTTCTATGAGGGAAAAATACCTAGGCAAACTTGACGGTTAGACCTATTTGCATTTTATTTTATGGCTGTGGGTTTCACATACTTGTGACATTAGAAGGACAAAAATGGGCTCTGTGCTAAAGTGATAGGTCTGGCAAATCCATACATCAATTGTCTTGAAAACTGTGGGTCTTGAGACTTACTTCATTTAAAATGTGGGAGTTTAATGAAGAAAATTTAATAAATTGATAAGCAGAATTTCTGGCTTGCATTAGAAAGCTAAAAGGTAAGGTCTTGCAACACTGTGTGTTAATAAGCACTCAGGAGTCAGAATTGTCAGGAGAGAATGTGCAGCACTTTTTATTAACTGAATGAGCGTTGTGTTTAGCTGGGCTTTGCCAAGGCTTTGGAAATGTCTAATTCATGAGGAAGTAGGCTCAGATGCTTAACTACCAGAGAAGTATAGTATTTTCCTTTCTAATGCCACATTGAGTTAAAAGCTGTCATTCCCATGCTAAACTTTGTGTCTATCCCCTCAGTGTGTTAAGTTCAAATGAAGAAAATTGTTTACGTCACAATAAGAACGGAGAACCTGGAAATTATTATTCCTTTAGAAAAAAGGTGAAACACCAGATTGCCCCACAATTTCTATCAGATACAGCATACAATTAGTCTATATGAAATGTATACTTTCACAGTAAGAGTTTATATCCCAATTTATTAATATATCACCATGCTCACCAACAAGGTCAGCAAAGGCAGGGTCCAGGAAAAGCCTTGAGTGGTAAAACCATCATATTTTTTAGAACCAGAGGGTCTAAGTCCAAAACTATCACTCAAAAAGGCCTGTTCAGCTGCTATCTAGCAATAAAGCAAGTTCAGTTCTGTATGTGTCTGGAGAGGGATTAATCATACAGATGCCTATATTGTGGATAACTACATCCAAGCCACATTATCTTCAGCCAGTGGAAAGAAACAACGTTTTTTCAAGGAATGATTCATTTCCTAAAGTAGGTGCTAAAAGAAGTAAATGATACACCAAAAAAAAACACCCAATGGAATCAGGTAAATACAGTGGGTAATTTATCATCTTCAAGTACTGAATGCCTAAAAATGTCTATTTCTTTGCAATAGTCTTCAGAAATCTCGAGAGATTAATTATTTTGGTAAAAATATCAGCTGCCCCTAGAATTTTGTGCAGGTCTAAACAGGCCAGATTAACTAAATAATGTCCACGTTCAGCCCAAATGACAACCAAAAACAGTTTTTGTTCCACTGAAATCTCTAAAGGAGCCTTATCTTGTAGGTGTTTCCAGAGGCTCATGCAGCAAAATGTCCCTGGCAGAAATGCTATTGTGGTCACTTTCTCTTGAGATGGTAATTATGATGGTATGTGGTGTTTGCGTATGAGAGTGCCTGCCCAGATTGAGGGACACATGACTTTCATGTTTTCCTTATAGTTAGGGGTTCAAACTCACATCTTTTCACCTCTAAGTGTGCCTAAGCACAAAGCCATGGGAAAATGAGTGGCAAATAGTTTTCTTAATGACACTGAGTGTTTTTTCAAAGCAAACGAGTTAGAGAGCCGATGATCCAGACATACGAAAAGAGAAAGAACATGCCTGTGTAGCCCATCACTCAGGCTGCTTAGACGTCAGGGTGAAGACCTCGTTTCCAGTCGCTATTGAAAGCAATGTTTATGATTTTTATGGTCACTGATCAAAATGTGCAAAGAGGCATTGGAGCAGAGATCTGTCATTCTGGGTGAATTTTGTAACCACAAGCTCTTTTTTGCAGGAGTGCTTTTGAGTGTTTCATAAACACCACTTGAAGAATCAATAGCAAAACAGAGGATCAGGCCCTCTTTAAATGCAGCAGCCTCCTGCTTATGGGGGCTGAAAGCAGGTGAGCTGAAGAACTATCAGTTGTGCTTTGCTCAGGAATCGTGTTTGCTGGGTTAGCCTTTGCTAATGGCCAAATGCCCACCCAGCTGCTCACTCACTCCCAGCCCAGCGGGACAGGGGGAGAAAATAGGTTGAGAGAGCGGGTGGGTGAACACAGGGACCTCCTGCGCTTGAAGCACCTCCTCCCTGCCTCCTGTCCTCCCCTCAGGGCTCACAGGGCTCCTCTTCACACTTTCCCCCTCAAGCCCGGCTGCCAGGCAGTGTTTTGCCCTTTCTGACACAGGCTTTAGCGAT